>NC_091291.1:33210206-34426040 GCF_032444005.1 Ranitomeya imitator
TTCGGCACCCGCGGGGCTGATTTTCGAGATTCGGCACCTGCGGGGCTAATTTTCGAGATTCGGCACCCGCGGCAGTGATTTTCGAGATTCGGCACCCGCGTGGCTGATTTTGGAGATTTGGCACCCGCGGTGGTGATTTTCAAGATTCGGCACCCGCGGCGGTGATTTTCGAGATTTGGCACCCGCGGGGCTGATTTTCGAGATTCGGCACCCGTGGCGCTGATTTTCGAGATTTGTCACCCGCGGGGCTGATTTTTGACATTCGGCACCAGCGGCTCTGATTTTCGAGATTCGGCACCTGCGGGGCTGATTTTCGAGATTCGGCACCCGCGGCAGTGATTTTCGAGATTCGGCACCCGCGGGGCTGATTTTCGAGATTCGGCACCCGTGGGGCTGATTTTCGAGATTCGGCACCCGCGGGGCTGATTTTCGAAATTTGGCACCCTCGGTGGTGATTTTCAAGATTCGGCACCCGCGGTTGTGATTTTCAAGATTCGGCACAAACGGTAGTGATTTTCGAGATTCGGCACCCGCGAGGCTGATTTTTGAGATTCGGCACCCGCGGGGCTGATTTTCGAGATTCGGCACCCGCGGGGCTGATTTTCGAGATTCGGCACTCGCGGCACTGATTTTCGAGATTTGGCACCCGTGGGGCTGATTTTCGAGATTCGGCACCTGTGGCACGGATTTTCGAGATTCGGCACCCGCGGGGCTGATTTTCGAGATTCGGCACCCACGGTGGTGATTTTCAAGATTCGGCACCCTCGGCAGTGATTTTCGAGATTTCGCACCCGCGGGGCTGATTTTCGAGATTCGGCACCCGCAGGGCTGAATTTCGAGATTCGGCACCCGCGGCAGTGATTTTCGAGATTCGGCACCCGCGGGGCTGATTTTGAAGATTTGGCACCCGCGGTGGTGATTTTCAAGATTCGGCACCCGCGGCGGTGATTTTCGAGATTTGGAACCCATGGGGCTGATTTTCGAGATTCGTCACCGGCGGCGGTGATTTTCAAGATTCGGCACCCGCGGGGCTGATTTTCGAGATTCGGCACCCGTGGGGATGATTTTCGAGATTCCGCACCTGCGGCAGTGCTTTTTGAGATTCAGCACTCGCGGTGGTGAGTTTCGAGATTCGGCACCCGCGGTTGTGATTTTCAAGATTCGGCACCCGCGGTTGTGATTTTCAAGATTCGGCACAAACTGTAGTGATTTTCGAGATTCGGCACCCGCGAGGCTGATTTTTGAGATTCGGCACCCGCGGGGCTGATTTTCGAGATTCGGCACCCGCGGGGCTGATTTTCGAGATTCGGCACCCGCGGGGCTGATTTTCGAGATTCGGCACTCGCGGCACTGATTTTCGAGATTTGGCACCCGCGGGGCTGATTTTCGAGATTCGGCACCTGTGGCACGGATTTTCGAGATTCGGCACCCGTGGGGCTGATTTTCGAGATTCGGCACCCACGGTGGTGATTTTCAAGATTCGGCACCCTCGGCAGTGATTTTCGAGATTTGGCAACCGCGGCACTGATTTTCGAGATTTGGCACCCGTGGGGCTGATTTTCGAGATTCGGCACCCGTGGCACTGATTTTCGAGATTCGGCACCCGCGGGGCTGATTTTCGAGATTCGGCACCCGCGGTGGTGATTTTCAAGATTCGGCACCCGTGGCAGTGATTTTCGAGATTTGGCACCCGCGGGGCTGATTTTCGAGATTCGGCACCGGCGGCGGTGATTTTCGAGATTCGACACCCGCGGCACTGATTTTCGAGATTTGGCACCCGTGGGGCTGATTTTCGAGATTCGGCACCCGCGGTGGTGATTTTCAAGATTCGTCACCCGCAGCGGTGATTTTCGAGATTCGGCACCCGCGGGGCTGATTTTCGAGATTCGGCACCCGCGGCGGTGATTTTCGAGATTTCGCACCCGCGGGGCTGATTTTCGAGATTCGGCACCCGCGGGGCTGATTTTCGAGATTCGGCACCCGCGGCAGTGATTTTCGAGATTCGGCACCCGCGGGGCTGATTTTGAAGATTTGGCACCCGCGGTGGTGATTTTCAAGATTCGGCACCCGCGGCGGTGATTTTCGAGATTTGGAACCCATGGGGCTGATTTTCGAGATTCGGCACCGGCGGCGGTGATTTTCAAGATTCGGCACCCGCGGGGCTGATTTTCGAGATTTGGCACCCGTGGGGATGATTTTCAAGATTCCGCACCTGCGGCAGTGCTTTTTGAGATTCAGCACTCGCGGTGGTGATTTTCGAGATTCGGCACCCGCGGTTGTGATTTTCAAGATTCGGCACCCGCGGCGGTGATTTTCGAGATTCGGCACCCGCGGGGCTGATTTTCGAGATTCGGCACCCGCGGCGGTGATTTTCGAGATTCGGCACCCGCGGGGCTGATTTTCGAGATTCGGCACCTGCGGGGCTGATTTTCGAGATTCGGCACCCGCGGCAGTGATTTTCGAGATTCGGCACCCGCGTGGCTGATTTTGGAGATTTGGCACCGGCGGCGGTGATTTTCAAGATTCGGCACCCGCATGGCTGATTTTGGAGATTTGGCACCCGCGGCGGTGATTTTCGAGATTTGGCACCCGCGGGGCTGATTTTCGAGATTCGGCACCCGTGGCGCTGATTTTCGAGATTTGTCACCCGCGGGGCTGATTTTTGACATTCGGCACCAGCGGCTCTGATTTTCGAGATTCGGCACCTGCGGGGCTGATTTTCGAGATTCGGCACCCGCGGCAGTGATTTTCGAGATTCGGCACCCGCGGGGCTGATTTTCGAGATTCGGCACCCGCGGGGCTGATTTTCGAAATTTGGCACCCTCGGTGGTGATTTTCAAGATTCGGCACCCGCGGTTGTGATTTTCAAGATTCGGCACAAACGGTAGTGATTTTCGAGATTCGGCACCCGCGAGGCTGATTTTTGAGATTCGGCACCCGCGGGGCTGATTTTCGAGATTCGGCACCCGCGGGGCTGATTTTAGAGATTCGGCACTCGCGGCACTGATTTTCGAGATTTGGCACCCGTGGGGCTGATTTTCGAGATTCGGCACCTGTGGCACGGATTTTCGAGATTCGGCACCCGCGGGGCTGATTTTCGAGATTTGGCACCCACGGTGGTGATTTTCAAGATTCGGCACCCTCGGCAGTGATTTTCGAGATTTGGCAACCGCGGCACTGATTTTCGAGATTTGGCACCCGTGGGGCTGATTTTCGAGATTCGGCACCCGCGGTGGTGATTTTCAAGATTCGTCACCCGCAGCGGTGATTTTCGAGATTCGGCACCCGCGGGGCTGATTTTCGAGATTCGGCACCCGCGGCGGTGATTTTCGAGATTTCGCACCCGCGGGGCTGATTTTCGAGATTCGGCACCCGCGGGGCTGATTTTCGAGATTCGGCACCCACGGCAGTGATTTTCGAGATTCGGCACCCGCGGGGCTGATTTTGAAGATTTGGCACCCGCGGTGGTGATTTTCAAGATTCGGCACCCGCGGCGGTGATTTTCGAGATTTGGAACCCATGGGGCTGATTTTCGAGATTCGGCACCGGCGGCGGTGATTTTCAAGATTCGGCACCCGCGGGGCTGATTTTCGAGATTCGGCACCCGTGGGGATGATTTTCAAGATTCCGCACCTGCGGCAGTGCTTTTTGAGATTCAGCACTCGCGGTGGTGATTTTCGAGATTCGGCACCCGCGGTTGTGATTTTCAAGATTCGGCACCCGCGGCGGTGATTTTCGAGATTCGGCACCCGCGGGGCTGATTTTCGAGATTCGGCACCCGCGGCGGTGATTTTCGAGATTCGGCACAAACGGTAGTGATTTTCGAGATTCGGCACCCGCGAGGCTGATTTTTGAGATTCGGCACCCGCGGGGCTGATTTTCGAGATTCGGCACCCGCGGGGCTGATTTTCGAGATTCGGCACCCGCGGGGCTGATTTTCAAGATTCGGCACCCGCGGTTGTGATTTTCAAGATTCGGCACAAACGGTAGTGATTTTCGAGATTCGGCACCCGCGAGGCTGATTTTTGAGATTCGGCACCCGCGGGGCTGATTTTCGAGATTCGGCACCCGCGGGGCTGATTTTCGAGATTCGGCACCCGCGGGGCTGATTTTCGAGATTCGGCACTCGCGGCACTGATTTTCGAGATTTGGCACCCGCGGGGCTGATTTTCGAGATTCGGCACCTGTGGCACGGATTTTCGAGATTCGGCACCCGTGGGGCTGATTTTCGAGATTCGGCACCCACGGTGGTGATTTTCAAGATTCGGCACCCTCGGCAGTGATTTTCGAGATTTGGCAACCGCGGCACTGATTTTCGAGATTTGGCACCCGTGGGGCTGATTTTCGAGATTCGGCACCCGTGGCACTGATTTTCGAGATTTGGCACCCGTGGGGCTGATTTTCGAGATTCGGCACTGGCGGCGGTGATTTTCAAGATTCGGCACCCGAGGGGCTGATTTTCGAGATTCGGCACCCGCGAGGCTGATTTTTGAGATTCGGCACCCGCGGGGCTGATTTTCGAGATTCGGCACCCGCGGGGCTGATTTTCGAGATTCGGCACTCGCGGCACTGATTTTCGAGATTTGGCACCCGTGGGGCTGATTTTCGAGATTCGGCACCTGTGGCACGGATTTTCGAGATTCGGCACCCGCGGGGCTGATTTTCGAGATTCGGCACCCACGGTGGTGATTTTCAAGATTCGGCACCCTCGGCAGTGATTTTCGAGATTTCGCACCCGCGGGGCTGATTTTCGAGATTCGGCACCCGCAGGGCTGAATTTCGAGATTCGGCACCCGCGGCAGTGATTTTCGAGATTCGGCACCCGCGGGGCTGATTTTGAAGATTTGGCACCCGCGGTGGTGATTTTCAAGATTCGGCACCCGCGGCGGTGATTTTCGAGATTTGGAACCCATGGGGCTGATTTTCGAGATTCGTCACCGGCGGCGGTGATTTTCAAGATTCGGCACCCGCGGGGCTGATTTTCGAGATTCGGCACCCGTGGGGATGATTTTCGAGATTCCGCACCTGCGGCAGTGCTTTTTGAGATTCAGCACTCGCGGTGGTGAGTTTCGAGATTCGGCACCCGCGGTTGTGATTTTCAAGATTCGGCACCCGCGGTTGTGATTTTCAAGATTCGGCACAAACGGTAGTGATTTTCGAGATTCGGCACCCGCGAGGCTGATTTTTGAGATTCGGCACCCGCGGGGCTGATTTTCGAGATTCGGCACCCGCGGGGCTGATTTTCGAGATTCGGCACCCGCGGGGCTGATTTTCGAGATTCGGCACTCGCGGCACTGATTTTCGAGATTTGGCACCCGCGGGGCTGATTTTCGAGATTCGGCACCTGTGGCACGGATTTTCGAGATTCGGCACCCGTGGGGCTGATTTTCGAGATTCGGCACCCACGGTGGTGATTTTCAAGATTCGGCACCCTCGGCAGTGATTTTCGAGATTTGGCAACCGCGGCACTGATTTTCGAGATTTGGCACCCGTGGGGCTGATTTTCGAGATTCGGCACCCGTGGCACTGATTTTCGAGATTTGGCACCCGTGGGGCTGATTTTCGAGATTCGGCACTGGCGGCGGTGATTTTCAAGATTCGGCACCCGAGGGGCTGATTTTCGAGATTCGGCACCCGCCGCACTGATTTTCGAGATTTGGCACTCGCGGCACTGATTTTCGAGATTTGGCACCCGTGGGGCTGATTTTCGAGATTCGGCACCCGCGGGGCTGATTTTCGAGATTCGGCACCCGCGGTGGTGATTTTCAAGATTCGGCACCCGTGGCAGTGATTTTCGAGATTTGGCACCCGCGGGGCTGATTTTCGAGATTCGGCACCGGCGGCGGTGATTTTCGAGATTCGACACCCGCGGCACTGATTTTCGAGATTTGGCACCCGTGGGGCTGATTTTCGAGATTCGGCACCCGCGGTGGTGATTTTCAAGATTCGTCACCCGCAGCGGTGATTTTCGAGATTCGGCACCCGCGGGGCTGATTTTCGAGATTCGGCACCCGCGGCGGTGATTTTCGAGATTTCGCACCCGCGGGGCTGATTTTCGAGATTCGGCACCCGCGGGGCTGATTTTCGAGATTCGGCACCCGCGGCAGTGATTTTCGAGATTCGGCACCCGCGGGGCTGATTTTGAAGATTTGGCACCCGCGGTGGTGATTTTAAAGATTCGGCACCCGCGGCGGTGATTTTCGAGATTTGGAACCCATGGGGCTGATTTTCGAGATTCGGCACCGGCGGCGGTGATTTTCAAGATTCGGCACCCGCGGGGCTGATTTTCGAGATTCGGCACCCGTGGGGATGATTTTCAAGATTCCGCACCTGCGGCAGTGCTTTTTGAGATTCAGCACTCGCGGTGGTGATTTTCGAGATTCGGCACCCGCGGTTGTGATTTTCAAGATTCGGCACCCGCGGCGGTGATTTTCGAGATTCGGCACCCGCGGGGCTGATTTTCGAGATTCGGCACCCGCGGCGGTGATTTTCGAGATTCGGCACCCGCGGGGCTGATTTTCGAGATTCGGCACCTGCGGGGCTGATTTTCGAGATTCGGCACCCGCGGCAGTGATTTTCGAGATTCGGCACCCGCGTGGCTGATTTTGGAGATTTGGCACCGGCGGCGGTGATTTTCAAGATTCGGCACCCGCATGGCTGATTTTGGAGATTTGGCACCCGCGGCGGTGATTTTCGAGATTTGGCACCCGCGGGGCTGATTTTCGAGATTCGGCACCCGTGGCGCTGATTTTCGAGATTTGTCACCCGCGGGGCTGATTTTTGACATTCGGCACCAGCGGCTCTGATTTTCGAGATTCGGCACCTGCGGGGCTGATTTTCGAGATTCGGCACCCGCGGCAGTGATTTTCGAGATTCGGCACCCGCGGGGCTGATTTTCGAGATTCGGCACCCGCGGGGCTGATTTTCGAAATTTGGCACCCTCGGTGGTGATTTTCAAGATTCGGCACCCGCGGTTGTGATTTTCAAGATTCGGCACAAACGGTAGTGATTTTCGAGATTCGGCACCCGCGAGGCTGATTTTTGAGATTCGGCACCCGCGGGGCTGATTTTCGAGATTCGGCACCCGCGGGGCTGATTTTAGAGATTCGGCACTCGCGGCACTGATTTTCGAGATTTGGCACCCGTGGGGCTGATTTTCGAGATTCGGCACCTGTGGCACGGATTTTCGAGATTCGGCACCCGCGGGGCTGATTTTCGAGATTTGGCACCCACGGTGGTGATTTTCAAGATTCGGCACCCTCGGCAGTGATTTTCGAGATTTGGCAACCGCGGCACTGATTTTCGAGATTTGGCACCCGTGGGGCTGATTTTCGAGATTCGGCACCCGCGGTGGTGATTTTCAAGATTCGTCACCCGCAGCGGTGATTTTCGAGATTCGGCACCCGCGGGGCTGATTTTCGAGATTCGGCACCCGCGGCGGTGATTTTCGAGATTTCGCACCCGCGGGGCTGATTTTCGAGATTCGGCACCCGCGGGGCTGATTTTCGAGATTCGGCACCCACGGCAGTGATTTTCGAGATTCGGCACCCGCGGGGCTGATTTTGAAGATTTGGCACCCGCGGTGGTGATTTTCAAGATTCGGCACCCGCGGCGGTGATTTTCGAGATTTGGAACCCATGGGGCTGATTTTCGAGATTCGGCACCGGCGGCGGTGATTTTCAAGATTCGGCACCCGCGGGGCTGATTTTCGAGATTCGGCACCCGTGGGGATGATTTTCAAGATTCCGCACCTGCGGCAGTGCTTTTTGAGATTCAGCACTCGCGGTGGTGATTTTCGAGATTCGGCACCCGCGGTTGTGATTTTCAAGATTCGGCACCCGCGGCGGTGATTTTCGAGATTCGGCACCCGCGGGGCTGATTTTCGAGATTCGGCACCCGCGGCGGTGATTTTCGAGATTCGGCACAAACGGTAGTGATTTTCGAGATTCGGCACCCGCGAGGCTGATTTTTGAGATTCGGCACCCGCGGGGCTGATTTTCGAGATTCGGCACCCGCGGGGCTGATTTTCGAGATTCGGCACCCGCGGGGCTGATTTTCAAGATTCGGCACCCGCGGTTGTGATTTTCAAGATTCGGCACAAACGGTAGTGATTTTCGAGATTCGGCACCCGCGAGGCTGATTTTTGAGATTCGGCACCCGCGGGGCTGATTTTCGAGATTCGGCACCCGCGGGGCTGATTTTCGAGATTCGGCACCCGCGGGGCTGATTTTCGAGATTCGGCACTCGCGGCACTGATTTTCGAGATTTGGCACCCGCGGGGCTGATTTTCGAGATTCGGCACCTGTGGCACGGATTTTCGAGATTCGGCACCCGTGGGGCTGATTTTCGAGATTCGGCACCCACGGTGGTGATTTTCAAGATTCGGCACCCTCGGCAGTGATTTTCGAGATTTGGCAACCGCGGCACTGATTTTCGAGATTTGGCACCCGTGGGGCTGATTTTCGAGATTCGGCACCCGTGGCACTGATTTTCGAGATTTGGCACCCGTGGGGCTGATTTTCGAGATTCGGCACTGGCGGCGGTGATTTTCAAGATTCGGCACCCGAGGGGCTGATTTTCGAGATTCGGCACCCGCCGCACTGATTTTCGAGATTTGGCACTCGCGGCACTGATTTTCGAGATTTGGCACCCGTGGGGCTGATTTTCGAGATTCGGCACCCGCGGGGCTGATTTTCGAGATTCAACACCCGCGGTGGTGATTTTCAAGATTCGGCACCCGTGGCAGTGATTTTCGAGATTTGGCACCCGCGGGGCTGATTTTCGAGATTCGGCACCGGCGGCGGTGATTTTCGAGATTCGACACCCGCGGCACTGATTTTCGAGATTTGGCACCCGTGGGGCTGATTTTCGAGATTCGGCACCCGCGGTGGTGATTTTCAAGATTCGTCACCCGCAGCGGTGATTTTCGAGATTCGGCACCCGCGGGGCTGATTTTCGAGATTCGGCACCCGCGGCGGTGATTTTCGAGATTTCGCACCCGCGGGGCTGATTTTCGAGATTCGGCACCCGCGGGGCTGATTTTCGAGATTCGGCACCCGCGGCAGTGATTTTCGAGATTCGGCACCCGCGGGGCTGATTTTGAAGATTTGGCACCCGCGGTGGTGATTTTCAAGATTCGGCACCCGCGGCGGTGATTTTCGAGATTTGGAACCCATGGGGCTGATTTTCGAGATTCGGCACCGGCGGCGGTGATTTTCAAGATTCGGCACCCGCGGGGCTGATTTTCGAGATTCGGCACCCGTGGGGATGATTTTCAAGATTCCGCACCTGCGGCAGTGCTTTTTGAGATTCAGCACTCGCGGTGGTGATTTTCGAGATTCGGCACCCGCGGTTGTGATTTTCAAGATTCGGCACCCGCGGCGGTGATTTTCGAGATTCGGCACCCGCGGGGCTGATTTTCGAGATTCGGCACCCGCGGCGGTGATTTTCGAGATTCGGCACCCGCGGGGCTGATTTTCGAGATTCGGCACCTGCGGGGCTGATTTTCGAGATTCGGCACCCGCGGCAGTGATTTTCGAGATTCGGCACCCGCGTGGCTGATTTTGGAGATTTGGCACCGGCGGCGGTGATTTTCAAGATTCGGCACCCGCATGGCTGATTTTGGAGATTTGGCACCCGCGGCGGTGATTTTCGAGATTTGGCACCCGCGGGGCTGATTTTCGAGATTCGGCACCCGTGGCGCTGATTTTCGAGATTTGTCACCCGCGGGGCTGATTTTTGACATTCGGCACCAGCGGCTCTGATTTTCGAGATTCGGCACCTGCGGGGCTGATTTTCGAGATTCGGCACCCGCGGCAGTGATTTTCGAGATTCGGCACCCGCGGGGCTGATTTTCGAGATTCGGCACCCGCGGGGCTGATTTTCGAAATTTGGCACCCTCGGTGGTGATTTTCAAGATTCGGCACCCGCGGTTGTGATTTTCAAGATTCGGCACAAACGGTAGTGATTTTCGAGATTCGGCACCCGCGAGGCTGATTTTTGAGATTCGGCACCCGCGGGGCTGATTTTCGAGATTCGGCACCCGCGGGGCTGATTTTAGAGATTCGGCACTCGCGGCACTGATTTTCGAGATTTGGCACCCGTGGGGCTGATTTTCGAGATTCGGCACCTGTGGCACGGATTTTCGAGATTCGGCACCCGCGGGGCTGATTTTCGAGATTTGGCACCCACGGTGGTGATTTTCAAGATTCGGCACCCTCGGCAGTGATTTTCGAGATTTGGCAACCGCGGCACTGATTTTCGAGATTTGGCACCCGTGGGGCTGATTTTCGAGATTCGGCACCCGCGGTGGTGATTTTCAAGATTCGTCACCCGCAGCGGTGATTTTCGAGATTCGGCACCCGCGGGGCTGATTTTCGAGATTCGGCACCCGCGGCGGTGATTTTCGAGATTTCGCACCCGCGGGGCTGATTTTCGAGATTCGGCACCCGCGGGGCTGATTTTCGAGATTCGGCACCCACGGCAGTGATTTTCGAGATTCGGCACCCGCGGGGCTGATTTTGAAGATTTGGCACCCGCGGTGGTGATTTTCAAGATTCGGCACCCGCGGCGGTGATTTTCGAGATTTGGAACCCATGGGGCTGATTTTCGAGATTCGGCACCGGCGGCGGTGATTTTCAAGATTCGGCACCCGCGGGGCTGATTTTCGAGATTCGGCACCCGTGGGGATGATTTTCAAGATTCCGCACCTGCGGCAGTGCTTTTTGAGATTCAGCACTCGCGGTGGTGATTTTCGAGATTCGGCACCCGCGGTTGTGATTTTCAAGATTCGGCACCCGCGGCGGTGATTTTCGAGATTCGGCACCCGCGGGGCTGATTTTCGAGATTCGGCACCCGCGGCGGTGATTTTCGAGATTCGGCACCCGCGGGGCTGATTTTCGAGATTCGGCACCTGCGGGGCTGATTTTCGAGATTCGGCACCCGCGGCAGTGATTTTCGAGATTCGGCACCCGCGTGGCTGATTTTGGAGATTTGGCACCGGCGGCGGTGATTTTCAAGATTCGGCACCCGCATGGCTGATTTTGGAGATTTGGCACCCGCGGCGGTGATTTTCGAGATTTGGCACCCGCGGGGCTGATTTTCGAGATTCGGCACCCGTGGCGCTGATTTTCGAGATTTGTCACCCGCGGGGCTGATTTTTGACATTCGGCACTAGCGGCTCTGATTTTCGAGATTCGGCACCTGCGGGGCTGATTTTCGAGATTCGGCACCCGCGGCAGTGATTTTCGAGATTCGGCACCCGCGGCGGTGATTTTCGAGATTTGGCACCCGCGGGGCTGATTTTCGAGATTCGGCACCCGTGGCGCTGATTTTCGAGATTTGTCACCCGCGGGGCTGATTTTTGACATTCGGCACCAGCGGCTCTGATTTTCGAGATTCGGCACCTGCGGGGCTGATTTTCGAGATTCGGCACCCGCGGCAGTGATTTTCGAGATTCGGCACCCGCGGGGCTGATTTTCGAGATTCGGCACCCGCGGGGCTGATTTTCGAAATTTGGCACCCTCGGTGGTGATTTTCAAGATTCGGCACCCGCGGTTGTGATTTTCAAGATTCGGCACAAACGGTAGTGATTTTCGAGATTCGGCACCCGCGAGGCTGATTTTTGAGATTCGGCACCCGCGGGGCTGATTTTCGAGATTCGGCACCCGCGGGGCTGATTTTAGAGATTCGGCACTCGCGGCACGGATTTTCGAGATTCGGCACCCGCGGGGCTGATTTTCGAGATTCGGCACCCACGGTGGTGATTTTCAAGATTCGGCACCCTCGGCAGTGATTTTCGAGATTTGGCAACCGCGGCACTGATTTTCGAGATTTGGCACCCGTGGGGCTGATTTTCGAGATTCGGCACCCGTGGCACTGATTTTCGAGATTTGGCACCCGTGGGGCTGATTTTCGAGATTCGGCACTGGCGGCGGTGATTTTCAAGATTCGGCACCCGAGGGGCTGATTTTCGAGATTCGGCACCCGCGGTGGTGATTTTCAAGATTCGGCACTGGCGGCGGTGATTTTCAAGATTCGGCACCCGAGGGGCTGATTTTCGAGATTCGGCACCCGCCGCACTGATTTTCAAAATTCGGCACTCGCGGCACTGATTTTCGAGATTTGGCACCCGTGGGGCTGATTTTCGAGATTCGGCACCCGCGGTGGTGATTTTCAAGATTCGGCACCCGTGGCAGTGATTTTCGAGATTCGGCACCGGCAGCGGTGATTTTCGAGATTCGACACTCGCGGCACTGATTTTCGAGATTTGGCACCCGTGGGGCTGATTTTCGAGATTCGGCACCCGCGGTGGTGATTTTCAAGATTCGGCACCCGCAGCGGTGATTTTCGAGATTCGGCACCCGCGGGGCTGATTTTCGAGATTCGGCACCCGCGGCAGTGATTTTCGAGATTCGGCACCCGCGGGGCTGATTTTGAAGATTTGGCACCCGCGGTGGTGATTTTCAAGATTCGGCACCCGCGGCGGTGATTTTCGAGATTTGGCACCCATGGGGCTGATTTTCGAGATTCGTCACCGGCGGCGGTGATTTTCAAGATTCGGCACCCGCGGGGCTGATCTTCGAGATTCGGCACCCGTGGGGATGATTTTCAAGATTCCGCACCTGCGGCAGTGCTTTTTGAGATTCAGCACTCGCGGTGGTGATTTTCGAGATTCGGCACCCGCGGTTGTGATTTTCAAGATTCAGCACCCGCGGCTGTGATTTTCGAGATTCGGCACCCGCGGGGCTGATTTTCGAGATTCGGCACCCGCGGGGCTGATTTTGGAGATTTGGCACCGGCGGCGGTGATTTTCAAGATTCGGCACCCGCGTGGCTGATTTTGGAGATTTTGCACCCGCGGTGGTGATTTTCAAGATTCGGCACCCGCGGCGGTGATTTTCGAGATTTGGCACCCGCGGGGCCGATTTTCGAGATTCGGCACCCGTGGCGCTGATTTTCGAGATTTGTCACCCGCGGGGCTGATTTTTGACATTCGGCACCAGCGGCTCTGATTTTCGAGATTCGGCACCTGCGGGGCTGATTTTCGAGATTCGGCACCCGCGGCAGTGATTTTCGAGATTCGGCACCCGCGGGGCTGATTTTCGAGATTCGGCACCCGTGGGGCTGATTTTCGAGATTCGGCACCCGCGGGGCTGATTTTCGAAATTTGGCACCCTCGGTGGTGATTTTCAAGATTCGGCACCCGCGGTTGTGATTTTCAAGATTCGGCACAAACGGTAGTGATTTTCGAGATTCGGCACCCGCGAGGCTGATTTTTGAGATTCGGCACCCGCGGGGCTGATTTTCGAGATTCGGCACCCGCGGGGCTGATTTTCGAGATTCGGCACTCGCGGCACTGATTTTCGAGATTTGGCACCCGTGGGGCTGATTTTCGAGATTCGGCACCTGTGGCACGGATTTTCGAGATTCGGCACCCGCGGGGCTGATTTTCGAGATTCGGCACCCACGGTGGTGATTTTCAAGATTCGGCACCCTCGGCAGTGATTTTCGAGATTTGGCAACCGCGGCACTGATTTTCGAGATTTGGCACCCGTGGGGCTGATTTTCGAGATTCGGCACCCGTGGCACTGATTTTCGAGATTTGGCACCCGTGGGGCTGATTTTCGAGATTCGGCACTGGCGGCGGTGATTTTCAAGATTCGGCACCCGAGGGGCTGATTTTCGAGATTCGGCACCCGTCGCACTGATTTTCGAGATTCGGCACTCGCGGCACTGATTTTCGAGATTTGGCACCCGTGGGGCTGATTTTCGAGATTCGGCACCCGCGGTGGTGATTTTCAAGATTCGGCACCCGTGGCAGTGATTTTCGAGATTCGGCACCGGCAGCGGTGATTTTCGAGATTCGACACTCGCGGCACTGATTTTCGAGATTTGGCACCCATGGGGCTGATTTTCGAGATTCGGCACCCGCGGTGGTGATTTTCAAGATTCGGCACCCGCAGCGGTGATTTTCGAGATTCGGCACCCGCGGGGCTGATTTTCGAGATTCGGCACCCGCGGCAGTGATTTTCGAGATTCGGCACCCGCGGGGCTGATTTTGAAGATTTGGCACCCGCGGTGGTGATTTTCAAGATTCGGCACCCGCGGCGGTGATTTTCGAGATTTGGCACCCATGGGGCTGATTTTCGAGATTCGTCACCGGCGGCGGTGATTTTCAAGATTCGGCACCCGCGGGGCTGATTTTCGAGATTCGGCACCCGTGGGGATGATTTTCAAGATTCCGCACCTGCGGCAGTGCTTTTTGAGATTCAGCACTCGCGGTGGTGATTTTCGAGATTCGGCACCCGCGGTTGTGATTTTCAAGATTCAGCACCCGCGGCTGTGATTTTCGAGATTCGGCACCCGCGGGGCTGATTTTCGAGATTCGGCACCCGCGGGGCTGATTTTGGAGATTTGGCACCGGCGGCGGTGATTTTCAAGATTCGGCACCCGCGTGGCTGATTTTGGAGATTTGGCACCCGCGGTGGTGATTTTCAAGATTCGGCACCCGCGGCGGTGATTTTCGAGATTTGGCACCCGCGGGGCCGATTTTCGAGATTCGGCACCCGTGGCGCTGATTTTCGAGATTTGTCACCCGCGGGGCTGATTTTTGACATTCGGCACCAGCGGCTCTGATTTTCGAGATTCGGCACCCGCGGCAGTGATTTTCGAGATTCGGCACCCGCGGGGCTGATTTTCGAGATTCGGCACCCGTGGGGCTGATTTTCGAGATTCGGCACCCGCGGGGCTGATTTTCGAAATTTGGCACCCTCGGTGGTGATTTTCAAGATTCGGCACCCGCGGTTGTGATTTTCAAGATTCGGCACAAACGGTAGTGATTTTCGAGATTCGGCACCCGCGAGGCTGATTTTTGAGATTCGGCACCCGCGGGGCTGATCTTCGAGATTCGGCACCCGCGGGGCTGATTTTCGAGATTCGGCACCCGCGGGGCTGATTTTCGAGATTCGGCACTCGCGGCACTGATTTTCGAGATTTGGCACCCGTGGGGCTGATTTTCGAGATTCGGCACCTGTGGCACGGATTTTCGAGATTCGGCACCCGCGGGGCTGATTTTCGAGATTCGGCACCCGCGGGGCTGATTTTCGAGATTCGGCACCCGCGGGGCTGATTTTCGAGATTCGGCACTCGCGGCACTGATTTTCGAGATTTGGCACCCGTGGGGCTGATTTTCGAGATTCGGCACCTGTGGCACGGATTTTCGAGATTCGGCACCCGCGGGGCTGATTTTCGAGATTCGGCACCCACGGTGGTGATTTTCAAGATTCGGCACCCTCGGCAGTGATTTTCGAGATTTGGCAACCGCGGCACTGATTTTCGAGATTTGGCACCCGTGGGGCTGATTTTCGAGATTCGGCACCCGTGGCACTGATTTTCGAGATTTGGCACCCGTGGGGCTGATTTTCGAGATTCGGCACCCGCGGCGGTGATTTTCGAGATTTGGCACCCGCGGGGCCGATTTTCGAGATTCGGCACCCGTGGCGCTGATTTTCGAGATTTGTCACCCGCGGGGCTGATTTTTGACATTCGGCACCAGCGGCTCTGATTTTCGAGATTCGGCACCCGCGGCAGTGATTTTCGAGATTCGGCACCCGCGGGGCTGATTTTCGAGATTCGGCACCCGTGGGGCTGATTTTCGAGATTCGGCACCCGCGGGGCTGATTTTCGAAATTTGGCACCCTCGGTGGTGATTTTCAAGATTCGGCACCCGCGGTTGTGATTTTCAAGATTCGGCACAAACGGTAGTGATTTTCGAGATTCGGCACCCGCGAGGCTGATTTTTGAGATTCGGCACCCGCGGGGCTGATCTTCGAGATTCGGCACCCGCGGGGCTGATTTTCGAGATTCGGCACCCGCGGGGCTGATTTTCGAGATTCGGCACTCGCGGCACTGATTTTCGAGATTTGGCACCCGTGGGGCTGATTTTCGAGATTCGGCACCTGTGGCACGGATTTTCGAGATTCGGCACCCGCGGGGCTGATTTTCGAGATTCGGCACCCACGGTGGTGATTTTCAAGATTCGGCACCCTCGGCAGTGATTTTCGAGATTTGGCAACCGCGGCACTGATTTTCGAGATTTGGCACCCGTGGGGCTGATTTTCGAGATTCGGCACCCGTGGCACTGATTTTCGAGATTTGGCACCCGTGGGGCTGATTTTCGAGATTCGGCACTGGCGGCGGTGATTTTCAAGATTCGGCACCCGAGGGGCTGATTTTCGAGATTCGGCACCCGCCGCACTGATTTTCGAGATTCGGCACTCGCGGCACTGATTTTCGAGATTTGGCACCCGTGGGGCTGATTTTCGAGATTCGGCACCCGCGGTGGTGATTTTCAAGATTCGGCACCCGTGGCAGTGATTTTCGAGATTCGGCACCGGCGGCGGTGATTTTCGAGATTCGACACTCGCGGCACTGATTTTCGAGATTTGGCACCCGTGGGGCTGATTTTCGAGATTCGACACCCGCGGTGGTGATTTTCAAGATTCGGCACCCGCAGCGGTGATTTTCGAGATTCGGCACCCGCGGGGCTGATTTTCGAGATTCGGCACCCGCGGCAGTGATTTTCGAGATTCGGCACCCGCGGGGCTGATTTTGAAGATTTGGCACCCGCGGTGGTGATTTTCAAAATTCGGCACCCGCGGCGGTGATTTTCGAGATTTGGAACCCATGGGGCTGATTTTCGAGATTCGTCACCGGCGGCGGTGATTTTCAAGATTCGGCACCCGCGGGGCTGATTTTCGAGATTCGGCACCCGTGGGGATGATTTTCAAGATTCCGCACCTGCGGCAGTGCTTTTTGAGATTCAACACTCGCGGTGGTGATTTTCGAGATTCGGCACCCGCGGTTGTGATTTTCAAGATTCAGCACCCGCGGCTGTGATTTTCGAGATTCGGCACCCGCGGGGCTGATTTTCGAGATTCGGCACCCGCGGGGCTGATTTTGGAGATTTGGCACCGGCGGCGGTGATTTTCAAGATTCGGCACCCGCGTGGCTGATTTTGGAGATTTGGCACCCGCGGTGGTGATTTTCAAGATTCGGCACCCGCGACGGTGATTTTCGAGATTTGGCACCCGCGGGGCTGATTTTCGAGATTCGGCACCCGTGGTGCTGATTTTCGAGATTTGTCACCCGCGGGGCTGATTTTTGACATTCGGCACCAGCGGCTCTGATTTTCGAGATTCGGCACCTGCGGGGCTGATTTTCGAGATTCGGCACCCGCGGCAGTGATTTTCGAGATTCGGCACCCGCGGGGCTGATTTTCGAGATTCGGCACCCGTGGGGCTGATTTTCGAGATTCGGCACCCGCGGGGCTGATTTTCGAAATTTGGCACCCTCGGTGGTGATTTTCAAGATTCGGCACCCGCGGTTGTGATTTTCAAGATTCGGCACAAACGGTAGTGATTTTCGAGATTCGGCACCCGCGAGGCTGATTTTTGAGATTCGGCACCCGCGGGGCTGATTTTCGAGATTCGGCACCCGCGGGGCTGATTTTCGAGATTCGGCACCCGCGGGGCTGATTTTCGAGATTCGGCAATCGCGGCACTGATTTTCGAGATTTGGCACCCGTGGGGCTGATTTTCGAGATTCGGCACCTGTGGCACGGATTTTCGAGATTTGGCACCCGCGGGGCTGATTTTCGAGATTCGGCACCCACGGTGGTGATTTTCAAGATTCGGCACCCTCGGCAGTGATTTTCGAGATTTGGCAACCGCGGCACTGATTTTCGAGATTTGGCACCCGTGGGGCTGATTTTCGAGATTCGGCACCCGTGGCACTGATTTTCGAGATTTGGCACCCGTGGGGCTGATTTTCGAGATTCGGCACCCGCCGCACTGATTTTCGAGATTCGGCACTCGCGGCACTGATTTTCGAGATTTGGCACCCGTGGGGCTGATTTTCGAGATTCGGCACCCGCGGTGGTGATTTTCAAGATTCGGCACTCGTGGCAGTGATTTTCGAGATTCGGCACCGGCGGCGGTGATTTTCGAGATTCGACACTCGCGGCACTGATTTTCGAGATTTGGCACCCGTGGGGCTGATTTTCGAGATTCGGCACCCGCGGTGGTGATTTTCAAGATTCGGCACCCGCAGCGGAGATTTTCGAGATTCGGCACCCGCGGGGCTGATTTTCGAGATTCGGCACCCGCGGCAGTGATTTTCGAGATTCGGCACCCGCGGGACTGATTTTGAAGATTTGGCACCCGCGGTCGTGATTTTCAAGATTCGGCACCCGCGGCGGTGATTTTCGAGATTTGGCACCCATGGGGCTGATTTTCGAGATTCGTCACCGGCGGCGGTGATTTTCAAGATTCGGCACCCGCGGGGCTGATTTTCGAGATTCGGCACCCGTGGGGATGATTTTCAAGATTCCGCACCTGCGGCAGTGCTTTTTGAGATTCAGCACTCGCGGTGGTGATTTTCGAGATTCGGCACCCGCGGTTGTGATTTTCAAGATTCGGCACCCGCGGCTGTGATTTTCGAGATTCGGCACCCGCGGGGCTGATTTTCGAGATTCGGCACCCGCGGCTGTGTTTTTTGAGATTCGGCACCCGCGGGGCTGATTTTCAAGATTCGGCACCTGCGGGGCTGATTTTCGAGATTCGGCACCGGCGGCAGTGATTTTCGAGATACGGCACCCGCGTGGCTGATTTTGGAGATTTGGCACCGGCGGCGGTGATTTTCAAGATTCGGCACCCGCGTGGCTGATTTTGGAGATTTGGCACCCGCGGTGGTGATTTTCAAGATTCGGCACCCGCGGCGGTGATTTTCGAGATTTGGCACCCGCGGGGCTGATTTTCGAGATTCGGCACCGGCGGCGGTGATTTTCATGATTCGGCACCCGCGGGGCTGATTTTCGAGATTCGGCACCCGCAGCACTGATCTCCGAGATTCGGCACCCGTGGGGCTGATTTTCGAGATTCGGCACCTGCGGGGCTGATTTTGGAGATTTGGCACCGGCGGCGGTGATTTTCAAGATTCGGCACCCGCGTGGCTGATTTTGGAGATTTGGCACCCGCGGTGGTGATTTTCAAGATTCTGCACCCGCGTGGCTGATTTTGGAGATTTGGCACCCGCGGTGGTGATTTTCAAGATTCGGCACCCGCGGCGGTGATTTTCGAGATTTGGCACCCGCGGGGCTGATTTTCGAGATTCGGCACCCGTGGCGCTGATTTTCGAGATTTGTCACCCGCGGGGCTGATTTTTGACATTCGGCACCAGCGGCTCTGATTTTCGAGATTCGGCACCTGCGGGGCTGATTTTCGAGATTCGGCACCCGCGGCAGTGATTTTCGAGATTCGGCACCCGCGGGGCTGATTTTCGAGATTCGGCACCCGTGGGGCTGATTTTCGAGATTCGGCACCCGCGGGGCTGATTTTCGAAATTTGGCACCCTCGGTGGTGATTTTCAAGATTCGGCACCCGCGGTTGTGATTTTCAAGATTCGGCACAAACGGTAGTGATTTTCGAGATTCGGCACCCGCGAGGCTGATTTTTGAGATTCGGCACCCGCGGGGCTGATTTTCGAGATTCGGCACCCGCGGGGCTGATTTTCGAGATTCGGCACCCGCGGGGCTGATTTTCGAGATTCGGCACTCACGGCACTGATTTTCGAGATTTGGCACCCGTGGGGCTGATTTTCGAGATTCGGCACCTGTGGCACGGATTTTCGAGATTCGGCACCCGCGGGGCTGATTTTCGAGATTCGGCACCCACGGTGGTGATTTTCAAGATTCGGCACCCGCGTGGCTGATTTTGGAGATTTGGCACCCGCGGTGGTGATTTTCAAGATTCGGCACCCGCGTGGCTGATTTTGGAGATTTGGCACCCGTGGGGCTGATTTTCGAGATTCGGCACCTGTGGCACGGATTTTCGAGATTCGGCACCCGCGGGGCTGATTTTCGAGATTCGGCACCCACGGTGGTGATTTTCAAGATTCGGCACCCGCGTGGCTGATTTTGGAGATTTGGCACCCGCGGTGGTGATTTTCAAGATTCGGCACCCGCGGCGGTGATTTTCGAGATTTGGCACCCGCGGGGCTGATTTTCGAGATTCGGCACCCGTGGCGCTGATTTTCGAGATTTGTCACCCGCGGGGCTGATTTTTGACATTCGGCACCAGCGGCTCTGATTTTCGAGATTCGGCACCTGCGGGGCTGATTTTCGAGATTCGGCACCCGCGGCAGTAATTTTCGAGATTCGGCACCCGCGGGGCTGATTTTCGAGATTCGGCACCCGTGGGGCTGATTTTCGAGATTCGGCACCCGCGGGGCTGATTTTCGAAATTTGGCACCCTCGGTGGTGATTTTCAAGATTCGGCACCCGCGGTTGTGATTTTCAAGATTCGGCACAAACGGTAGTGATTTTCGAGATTCGGCACCCGCGAGGCTGATTTTTGAGATTCGGCACCCGCGGGGCTGATTTTCGAGATTCGGCACCCGCGGGGCTGATTTTCGAGATTCGGCACCCGCGGGGCTGATTTTCGAGATTCGGCAATCGCGGCACTGATTTTCGAGATTTGGCACCCGCGTGGCTGATTTTGGAGATTTGGCACCCGCGGTGGTGATTTTCAAGATTCTGCACCCGCGTGGCTGATTTTGGAGATTTGGCACCCGCGGTGGTGATTTTCAAGATTCGGCACCCGCGGCGGTGATTTTCGAGATTTGGCAATCGCGGCACTGATTTTCAAGATTCGGCACCCGCGTGGCTGATTTTCGAGATTCGGCAATCGCGGCACTGATTTTCAAGATTCGGCACCCGCGGGGCTGATTTTCGAGATTCGGCAATCGCGGCACTGATTTTCAAGATTCGGCACCCGCGTGGCTGATTTTGGAGATTTGGCACCCGCGGTGGTGATTTTCAAGATTCTGCACCCGCGTGGCTGATTTTGGAGATTTGGCACCCGCGGTGGTGATTTTCAAGATTCGGCACCCGCGGCGGTGATTTTCGAGATTTGGCACCCGCGGGGCTGATTTTCGAGATTCGGCACCCGTGGCGCTGATTTTCGAGATTTGTCACCCGCGGGGCTGATTTTTGACATTCGGCACCAGCGGCTCTGATTTTCGAGATTCGGCACCTGCGGGGCTGATTTTCGAGATTCGGCACCCGCGGCAGTGATTTTCGAGATTCGGCACCCGCGGGGCTGATTTTCGAGATTCGGCACCCGTGGGGCTGATTTTCGAGATTCGGCACCCGCGGGGCTGATTTTCGAAATTTGGCACCCTCGGTGGTGATTTTCAAGATTCGGCACCCGCGGTTGTGATTTTCAAGATTCGGCACAAACGGTAGTGATTTTCGAGATTCGGCACCCGCGAGGCTGATTTTTGAGATTCGGCACCCGCGGGGCTGATTTTCGAGATTCGGCACCCGCGGGGCTGATTTTCGAGATTCGGCACCCGCGGGGCTGATTTTCGAGATTCGGCACTCACGGCACTGATTTTCGAGATTTGGCACCCGTGGGGCTGATTTTCGAGATTCGGCACCTGTGGCACGGATTTTCGAGATTCGGCACCCGCGGGGCTGATTTTCGAGATTCGGCACCCACGGTGGTGATTTTCAAGATTCGGCACCCGCGTGGCTGATTTTGGAGATTTGGCACCCGCGGTGGTGATTTTCAAGATTCGGCACCCGCGTGGCTGATTTTGGAGATTTGGCACCCGTGGGGCTGATTTTCGAGATTCGGCACCTGTGGCACGGATTTTCGAGATTCGGCACCCGCGGGGCTGATTTTCGAGATTCGGCACCCACGGTGGTGATTTTCAAGATTCGGCACCCGCGTGGCTGATTTTGGAGATTTGGCACCCGCGGTGGTGATTTTCAAGATTCGGCACCCGCGGCGGTGATTTTCGAGATTTGGCACCCGCGGGGCTGATTTTCGAGATTCGGCACCCGTGGCGCTGATTTTCGAGATTTGTCACCCGCGGGGCTGATTTTTGACATTCGGCACCAGCGGCTCTGATTTTCGAGATTCGGCACCTGCGGGGCTGATTTTCGAGATTCGGCACCCGCGGCAGTAATTTTCGAGATTCGGCACCCGCGGGGCTGATTTTCGAGATTCGGCACCCGTGGGGCTGATTTTCGAGATTCGGCACCCGCGGGGCTGATTTTCGAAATTTGGCACCCTCGGTGGTGATTTTCAAGATTCGGCACCCGCGGTTGTGATTTTCAAGATTCGGCACAAACGGTAGTGATTTTCGAGATTCGGCACCCGCGAGGCTGATTTTTGAGATTCGGCACCCGCGGGGCTGATTTTCGAGATTCGGCACCCGCGGGGCTGATTTTCGAGATTCGGCACCCGCGGGGCTGATTTTCGAGATTCGGCACTCGCGGCACTGATTTTCGAGATTTGGCACCCGTGGGGCTGATTTTCGAGATTCGGCACCTGTGGCACGGATTTTCGAGATTTGGCACCCGCGGGGCTGATTTTCGAGATTCGGCACCCACGGTGGTGATTTTCAAGATTCGGCACCCTCGGCAGTGATTTTCGAGATTTGGCAACCGCGGCACTGATTTTCGAGATTTGGCACCCGTGGGGCTGATTTTCGAGATTCGGCACCCGTGGCACTGATTTTCGAGATTTGGCACCCGTGGGGCTGATTTTCGAGATTCGGCACCCGCCGCACTGATTTTCGAGATTCGGCACTCGCGGCACTGATTTTCGAGATTTGGCACCCGTGGGGCTGATTTTCGAGATTCGGCACCCGCGGTGGTGATTTTCAAGATTCGGCACTCGTGGCAGTGATTTTCGAGATTCGGCACCGGCGGCGGTGATTTTCGAGATTCGACACTCGCGGCACTGATTTTCGAGATTCGGCACCCGCGGTGGTGATTTTCAAGATTCGGCACCCGCAGCGGAGATTTTCGAGATTCGGCACCCGCGGGGCTGATTTTCGAGATTCGGCACCCGCGGCAGTGATTTTCGAGATTCGGCACCCGCGGGACTGATTTTGAAGATTTGGCACCCGCGGTCGTGATTTTCAAGATTCGGCACCCGCGGCGGTGATTTTCGAGATTTGGCACCCATGGGGCTGATTTTCGAGATTCGTCACCGGCGGCGGTGATTTTCAAGATTCGGCACCCGCGGGGCTGATTTTCGAGATTCGGCACCCGTGGGGATGATTTTCAAGATTCCGCACCTGCGGCAGTGCTTTTTGAGATTCAGCACTCGCGGTGGTAATTTTCGAGATTCGGCACCCGCGGTTGTGATTTTCAAGATTCGGCACCCGCGGCTGTGATTTTCGAGATTCGGCACCCGCGGGGCTGATTTTCGAGATTCGGCACCCGCGGCTGTGTTTTTTGAGATTCGGCACCCGCGGGGCTGATTTTCAAGATTCGGCACCTGCGGGGCTGATTTTCGAGATTCGGCACCGGCGGCAGTGATTTTCGAGATACGGCACCCGCGTGGCTGATTTTGGAGATTTGGCACCGGCGGCGGTGATTTTCAAGATTCGGCACCCGCGTGGCTGATTTTGGAGATTTGGCACCCGCGGTGGTGATTTTCAAGATTCGGCACCCGCGGCGGTGATTTTCGAGATTTGGCACCCGCGGGGCAGATTTTCGAGATTCGGCACCGGCGGCGGTGATTTTCAAGATTCGGCACCCGCGGGGCTGATTTTCGAGATTCGGCACCCGCAGCACTGATCTCCGAGATTCGGCACCCGTGGGGCTGATTTTCGAGATTCGGCACCTGCGGGGCTGATTTTGGAGATTTGACACCGGCGGCGGTGATTTTCAAGATTCGGCACCCGCGTGGCTGATTTTCGAAATTTGGCACCCTCGGTGGTGATTTTCAAGATTCGGCACCCGCGAGGCTGATTTTTGAGATTCGGCACCCGCGGGGCTGATTTTCGAGATTCGGCACCCGCGGGGCTGATTTTCGAGATTCGGCACCCGCGGGGCTGATTTTCGAGATTCGGCACTCACGGCACTGATTTTCGAGATTTGGCACCCGTGGGGCTGATTTTCGAGATTCGGCACCTGTGGCACGGATTTTCGAGATTCGGCACCCGCGGGGCTGATTTTCGAGATTCGGCACCCACGGTGGTGATTTTCAAGATTCGGCACCCGCGTGGCTGATTTTGGAGATTTGGCACCCGCGGTGGTGATTTTCAAGATTCGGCACCCGCGTGGCTGATTTTGGAGATTTGGCACCCGTGGGGCTGATTTTCGAGATTCGGCACCTGTGGCACGGATTTTCGAGATTCGGCACCCGCGGGGCTGATTTTCGAGATTCGGCACCCACGGTGGTGATTTTCAAGATTCGGCACCCGCGTGGCTGATTTTGGAGATTTGGCACCCGCGGTGGTGATTTTCAAGATTCGGCACCCGCGGCGGTGATTTTCAAGATTTGGCACCCGCGGGGCTGATTTTCGAGATTCGGCACCCGTGGCGCTGATTTTCGAGATTTGTCACCCGCGGGGCTGATTTTTGACATTCGGCACCAGCGGCTCTGATTTTCGAGATTCGGCACCTGCGGGGCTGATTTTCGAGATTCGGCACCCGCGGCAGTAATTTTCGAGATTCGGCACCCGCGGGGCTGATTTTCGAGATTCGGCACCCGTGGGGCTGATTTTCGAGATTCGGCACCCGCGGGGCTGATTTTCGAAATTTGGCACCCTCGGTGGTGATTTTCAAGATTCGGCACCCGCGGTTGTGATTTTCAAGATTCGGCACAAACGGTAGTGATTTTCGAGATTCGGCACCCGCGAGGCTGATTTTTGAGATTCGGCACCCGCGGGGCTGATTTTCGAGATTCGGCACCCGCGGGGCTGATTTTCGAGATTCGGCACCCGCGGGGCTGATTTTCGAGATTCGGCACTCGCGGCACTGATTTTCGAGATTTGGCACCCGTGGGGCTGATTTTCGAGATTCGGCACCTGTGGCACGGATTTTCGAGATTTGGCACCCGCGGGGCTGATTTTCGAGATTCGGCACCCACGGTGGTGATTTTCAAGATTCGGCACCCCTCGGCAGTGATTTTCGAGATTTGGCAACCGCGGCACTGATTTTCGAGATTTGGCACCCGTGGGGCTGATTTTCGAGATTCGGCACCCGTGGCACTGATTTTTGAGATTTGGCACCCGTGGGGCTGATTTTCGAGATTCGGCACCCGCCGCACTGATTTTCGAGATTCGGCACTCGCGGCACTGATTTTCGAGATTTGGCACCCGTGGGGCTGATTTTCGAGATTCGGCACCCGCGGTGGTGATTTTCAAGATTCGGCACCCGTGGCGGTGATTTTTGAGATTCGGCACCGGCGGCGGTGATTTTCGAGATTCGACACTCGCGGCACTGATTTTCGAGATTTGGCACCCGTGGGGCTGATTTTCGAGATTCGGCACCCGCGGTGGTGATTTTCAAGATTCGGCACCCGCAGCGGAGATTTTCGAGATTCGGCACCCGCGGGGCTGATTTTCGAGATTCGGCACCCGCGGCAGTGATTTTCGAGATTCGGCACCCGCGGGACTGATTTTGAAGATTTGGCACCCGCGGGGCTGATTTTCGAGATTTGGCACCCGCGGTGGTGATTTTCAAGATTCGGCACCCGCGTGGCTGATTTTGGAGATTTGGCACCCGTGGGGCTGATTTTCGAGATTCGGCACCTGTGGCACGGATTTTCGAGATTCGGCACCCGCGGGGCTGATTTTCGAGATTCGGCACCCACGGTGGTGATTTTCAAGATTCGGCACCCGCGTGGCTGATTTTGGAGATTTGGCACCCGCGGTGGTGATTTTCAAGATTCGGCACCCGCGGCGGTGATTTTCGAGATTTGGCACCCGCGGGGCTGATTTTCGAGATTCGGCACCCGTGGCGCTGATTTTCGAGATTTGTCACCCGCGGGGCTGATTTTTGACATTCGGCACCAGCGGCTCTGATTTTCGAGATTCGGCACCTGCGGGGCTGATTTTCGAGATTCGGCACCCGCGGCAGTAATTTTCGAGATTCGGCACCCGCGGGGCTGATTTTCGAGATTCGGCACCCGTGGGGCTGATTTTCGAGATTCGGCACCCGCGGGGCTGATTTTCGAAATTTGGCACAAACGGTAGTGATTTTCGAGATTCGGCACCCGCGAGGCTGATTTTTGAGATTCGGCACCCGCGGTTGTGATTTTCAAGATTCGGCACAAACGGTAGTGATTTTCGAGATTCGGCACCCGCGAGGCTGATTTTTGAGATTCGGCACCCGCGGGGCTGATTTTCGAGATTCGGCACCCGCGGGGCTGATTTTCGAGATTCGGCACCCGCGGGGCTGATTTTCGAGATTCGGCACTCGCGGCACTGATTTTCGAGATTTGGCACCCGTGGGGCTGATTTTCGAGATTCGGCACCTGTGGCACGGATTTTCGAGATTTGGCACCCGCGGGGCTGATTTTCGAGATTCGGCACCCACGGTGGTGATTTTCAAGATTCGGCACCCTCGGCAGTGATTTTCGAGATTTGGCAACCGCGGCACTGATTTTCGAGATTTGGCACCCGTGGGGCTGATTTTCGAGATTCGGCACCCGTGGCACTGATTTTCGAGATTTGGCACCCGTGGGGCTGATTTTCGAGATTCGGCACCCGCCGCACTGATTTTCGAGATTCGGCACTCGCGGCACTGATTTTCGAGATTTGGCACCCGTGGGGCTGATTTTCGAGATTCGGCACCCGCGGTGGTGATTTTCAAGATTCGGCACCCGTGGCAGTGATTTTCGAGATTCGGCACCGGCGGCAGTGATTTTCGAGATTCGACACTCGCGGCACTGATTTTCGAGATTTGGCACCCGTGGGGCTGATTTTCGAGATTCGGCACCCGCGGTGGTGATTTTCAAGATTCGGCACCCGCAGCGGAGATTTTCGAGATTCGGCACCCGCGGGGCTGATTTTCGAGATTCGGCACCCGCGGCAGTGATTTTCGAGATTCGGCACCCGCGGGACTGATTTTGAAGATTTGGCACCCGCGGGGCTGATTTTCGAGATTCGTCACCGGCGGCGGTGATTTTCAAGATTCGGCACCCGCGGGGCTGATTTTCGAGATTCGGCACCCGTGGGGATGATTTTCAAGATTCCGCAACTGCGGCAGTGCTTTTTGAGATTCAGCACTCGCGGCGGTGATTTTCAAGATTCGGCACCCGCGTGGCTGATTTTTGGCACCCGCGGTGGTGATTTTCAAGATTCGGCACCCGCGGCGGTGATTTTCGAGATTTGGCACCCGCGGGGCTGATTTTCGAGATTCGGCACCCGTGGCGCTGATTTTCGAGATTTGTCACCCGCGGGGCTGATTTTTGACATTCGGCACCAGCGGCTCTGATTTTCGAGATTCGGCACCTGCGGGGCTGATTTTCGAGATTCGGCACCCGCGGCAGTGATTTTCGAGATTCGGCACCCGCGGGGCTGATTTTCGAGATTCGGCACCCGTGGGGCTGATTTTCGAGATTCGGCACCCGCGGGGCTGATTTTCGAAATTTGGCACCCTCGGTGGTGATTTTCAAGATTCGGCACCCGCGGTTGTGATTTTCAAGATTCGGCACAAACGGTAGTGATTTTCGAGATTCGGCACCAACGAGGCTGACTTTTGAGATTCGGCACCCGCGGGGCTGATTTTCGAGATTCGGCACCCGCGGGGCTGATTTTCGAGATTCGGCACCCGCGGGGCTGATTTTCGAGATTCGGCACTCGCGGCACTGATTTTCGAGATTCGGCACCCGCAGCGGAGATTTTCGAGATTCGGCACCCGCGGGGCTGATTTTCGAGATTCGGCACCCGCGGGACTGATTTTGAAGATTTGGCACCCGCGGTCGTGATTTTCAAGATTCGGCACCCGCGGCGGTGATTTTCGAGATTTGGCACCCATGGGGCTGATTTTCGAGATTCGTCACCGGCGGCGGTGATTTTCAAGATTCGGCACCCGCGGGGCTGATTTTCGAGATTCGGCACCCGTGGGGATGATTTTCAAGATTCCGCACCTGCGGCAGTGCTTTTTGAGATTCAGCACTCGCGGTGGTGATTTTCGAGATTCGGCACCCGCGGTTGTGATTTTCAAGATTCGGCACCCGCGGCTGTGATTTTCGAGATTCGGCACCCGCGGGGCTGATTTTCGAGATTCGGCACCCGCGGCTGTGTTTTTTGAGATTCGGCACCCGCGGGGCTGATTTTCAAGATTCGGCACCTGCGGGGCTGATTTTCGAGATTCGGCACCGGCGGCAGTGATTTTCGAGATACGGCACCCGCGTGGCTGATTTTGGAGATTTGGCACCGGCGGCGGTGATTTTCAAGATTCGGCACCCGCGTGGCTGATTTTGGAGATTTGGCACCCGCGGTGGTGATTTTCAAGATTCGGCACCCGCGGCGGTGATTTTCGAGATTTGGCACCCGCGGGGCTGATTTTCGAGATTCGGCACCGGCGGCTGTGATTTTCAAGATTCGGCACCCGCGGGGCTGATTTTCGAGATTCGGCACCCGCAGCACTGATCTCCGAGATTCGGCACCCGTGGGGCTGATTTTCGAGATTCGGCACCTGCGGGGCTGATTTTGGAGATTTGGCACCGGCGGCGGTGATTTTCAAGATTCGGCACCCGCATGGCTGATTTTGGAGATTTGGCACCCGCGGTGGTGATTTTCAAGATTCGGCACCCGCGTGGCTGATTTTGGAGATTTGGCACCCGCGGTGGTGATTTTCAAGATTCGGCACCCGCGGCGGTGATTTTCGAGATTTGGCACCCGCGGGGCTGATTTTCGAGATTCGGCACCCGTGGCGCTGATTTTCGAGATTTGTCACCCGCGGGGCTGATTTTTGACATTCGGCACCAGCGGCTCTGATTTTCGAGATTCGGCACCTGCGGGGCTGATTTTCGAGATTCGGCACCCGCGGCAGTGATTTTCGAGATTCGGCACCCGCGGGGCTGATTTTCGAGATTCGGCACCCGTGGGGCTGATTTTCGAGATTCGGCACCCGCGGGGCTGATTTTCGAAATTTGGCACCCTCGGTGGTGATTTTCAAGATTCGGCACCCGCGGTTGTGATTTTCAAGATTCGGCACAAACGGTAGTGATTTTCGAGATTCGGCACCCGCGAGGCTGATTTTTGAGATTCGGCACCCGCGGGGCTGATTTTCGAGATTCGGCACCCGCGGGGCTGATTTTCGAGATTCGGCACCCGCGGGGCTGATTTTCGAGATTCGGCACTCACGGCACTGATTTTCGAGATTTGGCACCCGTGGGGCTGATTTTCGAGATTCGGCACCTGTGGCACGGATTTTCGAGATTCGGCACCCGCGGGGCTGATTTTCGAGATTCGGCACCCACGGTGGTGATTTTCAAGATTCGGCACCCGCGTGGCTGATTTTGGAGATTTGGCACCCGCGGTGGTGATTTTCAAGATTCGGCACCCGCGTGGCTGATTTTGGAGATTTGGCACCCGTGGGGCTGATTTTCGAGATTCGGCACCTGTGGCACGGATTTTCGAGATTCGGCACCCGCGGGGCTGATTTTCGAGATTCGGCACCCACGGTGGTGATTTTCAAGATTCGGCACCCGCGTGGCTGATTTTGGAGATTTGGCACCCGCGGTGGTGATTTTCAAGATTCGGCACCCGCGGCGGTGATTTTCGAGATTTGGCACCCGCGGGGCTGATTTTCGAGATTCGGCACCCGTGGCGCTGATTTTCGAGATTTGTCACCCGCGGGGCTGATTTTTGACATTCGGCACCAGCGGCTCTGATTTTCGAGATTCGGCACCTGCGGGGCTGATTTTCGAGATTCGGCACCCGCGGCAGTAATTTTCGAGATTCGGCACCCGCGGGGCTGATTTTCAAGATTCGGCACCCGTGGCAGTGATTTTCGAGATTCGGCACCGGCGGCAGTGATTTTCGAGATTCGACACTCGCGGCACTGATTTTCGAGATTTGGCACCCGTGGGGCTGATTTTCGAGATTCGGCACCCGCGGTGGTGATTTTCAAGATTCGGCACCCGCAGCGGAGATTTTCGAGATTCGGCACCCGCGGGGCTGATTTTCGAGATTCGGCACCCGCGGCAGTGATTTTCGAGATTCGGCACCCGCGGGACTGATTTTGAAGATTTGGCACCCGCGGGGCTGATTTTCGAGATTCGTCACCGGCGGCGGTGATTTTCAAGATTCGGCACCCGCGGGGCTGATTTTCGAGATTCGGCACCCGTGGGGATGATTTTCAAGATTCCGCAACTGCGGCAGTGCTTTTTGAGATTCAGCACTCGCGGCGGTGATTTTCAAGATTCGGCACCCGCGTGGCTGATTTTTGGCACCCGCGGTGGTGATTTTCAAGATTCGGCACCCGCGGCGGTGATTTTCGAGATTTGGCACCCGCGGGGCTGATTTTCGAGATTCGGCACCCGTGGCGCTGATTTTCGAGATTTGTCACCCGCGGGGCTGATTTTTGACATTCGGCACCAGCGGCTCTGATTTTCGAGATTCGGCACCTGCGGGGCTGATTTTCGAGATTCGGCACCCGCGGCAGTGATTTTCGAGATTCGGCACCCGCGGGGCTGATTTTCGAGATTCGGCACCCGTGGGGCTGATTTTCGAGATTCGGCACCCGCGGGGCTGATTTTCGAAATTTGGCACCCTCGGTGGTGATTTTCAAGATTCGGCACCCGCGGTTGTGATTTTCAAGATTCGGCACAAACGGTAGTGATTTTCGAGATTCGGCACCAACGAGGCTGACTTTTGAGATTCGGCACCCGCGGGGCTGATTTTCGAGATTCGGCACCCGCGGGGCTGATTTTCGAGATTCGGCACCCGCGGGGCTGATTTTCGAGATTCGGCACTCGCGGCACTGATTTTCGAGATTCGGCACCCGCAGCGGAGATTTTCGAGATTCGGCACCCGCGGGGCTGATTTTCGAGATTCGGCACCCGCGGGACTGATTTTGAAGATTTGGCACCCGCGGTCGTGATTTTCAAGATTCGGCACCCGCGGCGGTGATTTTCGAGATTTGGCACCCATGGGGCTGATTTTCGAGATTCGTCACCGGCGGCGGTGATTTTCAAGATTCGGCACCCGCGGGGCTGATTTTCGAGATTCGGCACCCGTGGGGATGATTTTCAAGATTCCGCACCTGCGGCAGTGCTTTTTGAGATTCAGCACTCGCGGTGGTGATTTTCGAGATTCGGCACCCGCGGTTGTGATTTTCAAGATTCGGCACCCGCGGCTGTGATTTTCGAGATTCGGCACCCGCGGGGCTGATTTTCGAGATTCGGCACCCGCGGCTGTGTTTTTTGAGATTCGGCACCCGCGGGGCTGATTTTCAAGATTCGGCACCTGCGGGGCTGATTTTCGAGATTCGGCACCGGCGGCAGTGATTTTCGAGATACGGCACCCGCGTGGCTGATTTTGGAGATTTGGCACCGGCGGCGGTGATTTTCAAGATTCGGCACCCGCGTGGCTGATTTTGGAGATTTGGCACCCGCGGTGGTGATTTTCAAGATTCGGCACCCGCGGCGGTGATTTTCGAGATTTGGCACCCGCGGGGCTGATTTTCGAGATTCGGCACCGGCGGCTGTGATTTTCAAGATTCGGCACCCGCGGGGCTGATTTTCGAGATTCGGCACCCGCAGCACTGATCTCCGAGATTCGGCACCCGTGGGGCTGATTTTCGAGATTCGGCACCTGCGGGGCTGATTTTGGAGATTTGGCACCGGCGGCGGTGATTTTCAAGATTCGGCACCCGCATGGCTGATTTTGGAGATTTGGCACCCGCGGTGGTGATTTTCAAGATTCGGCACCCGCGTGGCTGATTTTGGAGATTTGGCACCCGCGGTGGTGATTTTCAAGATTCGGCACCCGCGGCGGTGATTTTCGAGATTTGGCACCCGCGGGGCTGATTTTCGAGATTCGGCACCCGTGGCGCTGATTTTCGAGATTTGTCACCCGCGGGGCTGATTTTTGACATTCGGCACCAGCGGCTCTGATTTTCGAGATTCGGCACCTGCGGGGCTGATTTTCGAGATTCGGCACCCGCGGCAGTGATTTTCGAGATTCGGCACCCGCGGGGCTGATTTTCGAGATTCGGCACCCGTGGGGCTGATTTTCGAGATTCGGCACCCGCGGGGCTGATTTTCGAAATTTGGCACCCTCGGTGGTGATTTTCAAGATTCGGCACCCGCGGTTGTGATTTTCAAGATTCGGCACAAACGGTAGTGATTTTCGAGATTCGGCACCCGCGAGGCTGATTTTTGAGATTCGGCACCCGCGGGGCTGATTTTCGAGATTCGGCACCCGCGGGGCTGATTTTCGAGATTCGGCACCCGCGGGGCTGATTTTCGAGATTCGGCACTCACGGCACTGATTTTCGAGATTTGGCACCCGTGGGGCTGATTTTCGAGATTCGGCACCTGTGGCACGGATTTTCGAGATTCGGCACCCGCGGGGCTGATTTTCGAGATTCGGCACCCACGGTGGTGATTTTCAAGATTCGGCACCCGCGTGGCTGATTTTGGAGATTTGGCACCCGCGGTGGTGATTTTCAAGATTCGGCACCCGCGTGGCTGATTTTGGAGATTTGGCACCCGTGGGGCTGATTTTCGAGATTCGGCACCTGTGGCACGGATTTTCGAGATTCGGCACCCGCGGGGCTGATTTTCGAGATTCGGCACCCACGGTGGTGATTTTCAAGATTCGGCACCCGCGTGGCTGATTTTGGAGATTTGGCACCCGCGGTGGTGATTTTCAAGATTCGGCACCCGCGGCGGTGATTTTCGAGATTTGGCACCCGCGGGGCTGATTTTCGAGATTCGGCACCCGTGGCGCTGATTTTCGAGATTTGTCACCCGCGGGGCTGATTTTTGACATTCGGCACCAGCGGCTCTGATTTTCGAGATTCGGCACCTGCGGGGCTGATTTTCGAGATTCGGCACCCGCGGCAGTAATTTTCGAGATTCGGCACCCGCGGGGCTGATTTTCGAGATTCGGCACCCGTGGGGCTGATTTTCGAGATTCGGCACCCGCGGGGCTGATTTTCGAAATTTGGCACCCTCGGTGGTGATTTTCAAGATTCGGCACCCGCGGTTGTGATTTTCAAGATTCGACACAAACGGTAGTGATTTTCGAGATTCGGCACCCGCGAGGCTGATTTTTGAGATTCGGCACCCGCGGGGCTGATTTTCGAGATTCGGCACCCGCGGGGCTGATTTTCGAGATTCGGCACCCGCGTGGCTGATTTTCGAGATTCGGCACTCGCGGCACTGATTTTCGAGATTTGGCACCCGTGGGGCTGATTTTCGAGATTCGGCACCTGTGGCACGGATTTTCGAGATTTGGCACCCGCGGGGCTGATTTTCGAGATTCGGCACCCACGGTGGTGATTTTCAAGATTCGGCACCCGCGTGGCTGATTTTGGAGATTTGGCACCCGCGGTGGTGATTTTCAAGATTCGGCACCCGCGGCGGTGATTTTCGAGATTTGGCACCCGCGGGGCTGATTTTCGAGATTCGGCACCCGTGGCGCTGATTTTCGAGATTTGTCACCCGCGGGGCTGATTTTTGACATTCGGCACCAGCGGCTCTGATTTTCGAGATTCGGCACCTGCGGGGCTGATTTTCGAGATTCGGCACCCGCGGCAGTAATTTTCGAGATTCGGCACCCGCGGGGCTGATTTTCGAGATTCGGCACCCGTGGGGCTGATTTTCGAGATTCGGCACCCGCGGGGCTGATTTTCGAAATTTGGCACAAACGGTAGTGATTTTCGAGATTCGGCACCCGCGAGGCTGATTTTTGAGATTCGGCACCCGCGGTTGTGATTTTCAAGATTCGGCACAAACGGTAGTGATTTTCGAGATTCGGCACCCGCGAGGCTGATTTTTGAGATTCGGCACCCGCGGGGCTGATTTTCGAGATTCGGCACCCGCGGGGCTGATTTTCGAGATTCGGCACCCGCGGGGCTGATTTTCGAGATTCGGCACTCGCGGCACTGATTTTCGAGATTTGGCACCCGTGGGGCTGATTTTCGAGATTCGGCACCTGTGGCACGGATTTTCGAGATTTGGCACCCGCGGGGCTGATTTTCGAGATTCGGCACCCACGGTGGTGATTTTCAAGATTCGGCACCCTCGGCAGTGATTTTCGAGATTTGGCAACCGCGGCACTGATTTTCGAGATTTGGCACCCGTGGGGCTGATTTTCGAGATTCGGCACCCGTGGCACTGATTTTCGAGATTTGGCACCCGTGGGGCTGATTTTCGAGATTCGGCACCCGCCGCACTGATTTTCGAGATTCGGCACTCGCGGCACTGATTTTCGAGATTTGGCACCCGTGGGGCTGATTTTCGAGATTCGGCACCCGCGGTGGTGATTTTCAAGATTCGGCACCCGTGGCAGTGATTTTCGAGATTCGGCACCGGCGGCAGTGATTTTCGAGATTCGACACTCGCGGCACTGATTTTCGAGATTTGGCACCCGTGGGGCTGATTTTCGAGATTCGGCACCCGCGGTGGTGATTTTCAAGATTCGGCACCCGCAGCGGAGATTTTCGAGATTCGGCACCCGCGGGGCTGATTTTCGAGATTCGGCACCCGCGGCAGTGATTTTCGAGATTCGGCACCCGCGGGACTGATTTTGAAGATTTGGCACCCGCGGGGCTGATTTTCGAGATTCGTCACCGGCGGCGGTGATTTTCAAGATTCGGCACCCGCGGGGCTGATTTTCGAGATTCGGCACCCGTGGGGATGATTTTCAAGATTCCGCACCTGCGGCAGTGCTTTTTGAGATTCAGCACTCGCGGCGGTGATTTTCAAGATTCGGCACCCGCGTGGCTGATTTTTGGCACCCGCGGTGGTGATTTTCAAGATTCGGCACCCGCGGCGGTGATTTTCGAGATTTGGCACCCGCGGGGCTGATTTTCGAGATTCGGCACCCGTGGCGCTGATTTTCGAGATTTGTCACCCGCGGGGCTGATTTTTGACATTCGGCACCAGCGGCTCTGATTTTCGAGATTCGGCACCCGTGGGGCTGATTTTCGAGATTCGGCACCCGCGGGGCTGATTTTCGAAATTTGGCACCCTCGGTGGTGATTTTCAAGATTCGGCACCCGCGGTTGTGATTTTCAAGATTCGGCACAAACGGTAGTGATTTTCGAGATTCGGCACCAGCGAGGCTGATTTTTGAGATTCGGCACCCGCGGGGCTGATTTTCGAGATTCGGCACCCGCGGGGCTGATTTTTGAGATTCGGCACCCGCGGGGCTGATTTTCGAGATTCGGCACTCGCGGCACTGATTTTCGAGATTTGGCACCCGCGGTGGTGATTTTCAAGATTCGGCACCCGCAGCGGAGATTTTCGAGATTCGGCACCCGCGGGGCTGATTTTCGAGATTCGGCACCCGCGGCAGTGATTTTCGAGATTCGGCACCCGCGGGACTGATTTTGAAGATTTGGCACCCGCGGTCGTGATTTTCAAGATTCGGCACCCGCGGCGGTGATTTTCGAGATTTGGCACCCATGGGGCTGATTTTCGAGATTCGTCACCGGCGGCGGTGATTTTCAAGATTCGGCACCCGCGGGGCTGATTTTCGAGATTCGGCACCCGTGGGGATGATTTTCAAGATTCCGCACCTGCGGCAGTGCTTTTTGAGATTCAGCACTCGCGGTGGTGATTTTCGAGATTCGGCACCCGCGGTTGTGATTTTCAAGATTCGGCACCCGCGGCTGTGATTTTCGAGATTCGGCACCCGCGGGGCTGATTTTTGAGATTCGGCACCCGCGGCTGTGTTTTTTGAGATTCGGCACCCGCGGGGCTGATTTTCAAGATTCGGCACCTGCGGGGCTGATTTTCGAGATTCGGCACCGGCGGCAGTGATTTTCGAGATACGGCACCCGCGTGGCTGATTTTGGAGATTTGGCACCGGCGGCGGTGATTTTCAAGATTCGGCACCCGCGTGGCTGATTTTGGAGATTTGGCACCCGCGGTGGTGATTTTCAAGATTCGGCACCCGCGGCGGTGATTTTCGAGATTTGGCACCCGCGGGGCTGATTTTCGAGATTCGGCACCGGCGGCGGTGATTTTTAAGATTCGGCACCCGCGGGGCTGATTTTCGAGATTCGGCACCCGCAGCACTGATCTCCGAGATTCGGCACCCGTGGGGCTGATTTTCGAGATTCGGCACCTGCGGGGCTGATTTTGGAGATTTGGCACCGGCGGCGGTGATTTTCAAGATTCGGCACCCGCATGGCTGATTTTGGAGATTTGGCACCCGCGGTGGTGATTTTCAAGATTCGGCACCCGCGTGGCTGATTTTGGAGATTTGGCACCCGCGGTGTTGATTTTCAAGATTCGGCACCCGCGGCGGTGATTTTCGAGATTTGGCACCCGCGGGGCTGATTTTCGAGATTCGGCACCCGTGGCGCTGATTTTCGAGATTTGTCACCCGCGGGGCTGATTTTTGACATTCGGCACCAGCGGCTCTGATTTTCGAGATTCGGCACCTGCGGGGCTGATTTTCGAGATTCGGCACCCGCGGCAGTGATTTTCGAGATTCGGCACCCGCGGGGCTGATTTTCGAGATTCGGCACCCGTGGGGCTGATTTTCGAGATTCGGCACCCGTGGGGCTGATTTTCGAAATTTGGCACCCTCGGTGGTGATTTTCAAGATTCGGCACCCGCGGTTGTGATTTTCAAGATTCGGCACAAACGGTAGTGATTTTAGAGATTCGGCACCCGCGAGGCTGATTTTTGAGATTCGGCACCCGCGGGGCTGATTTTCGAGATTCGGCACCCGCGGGGCTGATTTTCGAGATTCGGCACCCGCGGGGCTGATTTTCGAGATTCGGCACTCACGGCACTGATTTTCGAGATTTGGCACCCGTGGGGCTGATTTTCGAGATTCGGCACCTGTGGCACGGATTTTCGAGATTCGGCACCCGCGGGGCTGATTTTCGAGATTCGGCACCCACGGTGGTGATTTTCAAGATTCGGCACCCGCGTGGCTGATTTTGGAGATTTGGCACCCGCGGTGGTGATTTTCAAGATTCGGCACCCGCGTGGCTGATTTTGGAGATTTGGCACCCGTGGGGCTGATTTTCGAGATTCGGCACCTGTGGCACGGATTTTCGAGATTCGGCACCCGCGGGGCTGATTTTCGAGATTCGGCACCCACGGTGGTGATTTTCAAGATTCGGCACCCGCGTGGCTGATTTTGGAGATTTGGCACCCGCGGTGGTGATTTTCAAGATTCGGCACCCGCGGCGGTGATTTTCGAGATTTGGCACCCGCGGGGCTGATTTTCGAGATTCGGCACCCGTGGCGCTGATTTTCGAGATTTGTCACCCGCGGGGCTGATTTTTGACATTCGGCACCAGCGGCTCTGATTTTCGAGATTCGGCACCTGCGGGGCTGATTTTCGAGATTTGGCACCCGCGGGGCTGATTTTCGAAATTTGGCACCCTCGGTGGTGATTTTCAAGATTCGGCACCCGCGGTTGTGATTTTCAAGATTCGGCACAAACGGTAGTGATTTTCGAGATTCGGCACCCGCGAGGCTGATTTTTGAGATTCGGCACCCGCGGGGCTGATTTTCGAGATTCGGCACCCGCGGGGCTGATTTTCGAGATTCGGCACCCGCGGGGCTGATTTTCGAGATTCGGCACTCGCGGCACTGATTTTCGAGATTTGGCACCCGTGGGGCTGATTTTCGAGATTCGGCACCTGTGGCACGGATTTTCGAGATTTGGCACCCGCGGGGCTGATTTTCGAGATTCGGCACCCACGGTGGTGATTTTCAAGATTCGGCACCCTCGGCAGTGATTTTCGAGATTTGGCAACCGCGGCACTGATTTTCGAGATTTGGCACCCGTGGGGCTGATTTTCGAGATTCGGCACCCGTGGCACTGATTTTCGAGATTTGGCACCCGTGGGGCTGATTTTCGAGATTCGGCACCCGCCGCACTGATTTTCGAGATTCGGCACTCGCGGCACTGATTTTCAAGATTTGGCACCCGTGGGGCTGATTTTCGAGATTCGGCACCCGCGGTGGTGATTTTCAAGATTCGGCACCCGTGGCAGTGATTTTCGAGATTCGGCACCGGCGGCGGTGATTTTCGAGATTCGACACTCGCGGCACTGATTTTCGAGATTTGGCACCCGTGGGGCTGATTTTCGAGATTCGGCACCCGCGGTGGTGATTTTCAAGATTCGGCACCCGCAGCGGAGATTTTCGAGATTCGGCACCCGCGGGGCTGATTTTCGAGATTCGGCACCCGCGGCAGTGATTTTCGAGATTCGGCACCCGCGGGACTGATTTTGAAGATTTGGCACCCGCGGGGCTGATTTTCGAGATTTGGCACCCGCGGTGGTGATTTTCAAGATTCGGCACCCGCGTGGCTGATTTTGGAGATTTGGCACCCGTGGGGCTGATTTTCGAGATTCGGCACCTGTGGCACGGATTTTCGAGATTCGACACCCGCGGGGCTGATTTTCGAGATTCGGCACCCACGGTGGTGATTTTCAAGATTCGGCACCCGCGTGGCTGATTTTGGAGATTTGGCACCAGCGGCTCTGATTTTCGAGATTCGGCACCTGCGGGGCTGATTTTCGAGATTCGGCACCCGCGGCAGTAATTTTCGAGATTCGGCACCCGCGGGGCTGATTTTCGAGATTCGGCACCCGTGGGGCTGATTTTCGAGATTCGGCACCCGCGGGGCTGATTTTCGAAATTTGGCACCCTCGGTGGTGATTTTCAAGATTCGGCACCCGCGGTTGTGATTTTCAAGATTCGGCACAAACGGTAGTGATTTTCGAGATTCGGCACCCGCGAGGCTGATTTTTGAGATTCGGCACCCGCGGGGCTGATTTTCGAGATTCGGCACCCGCGGGGCTGATTTTCGAGATTCGGCACCCGCGGGGCTGATTTTCGAGATTCGGCACTCGCGGCACTGATTTTCGAGATTTGGCACCCGTGGGGCTGATTTTCGAGATTCGGCACCTGTGGCACGGATTTTCGAGATTTGGCACCCGCGGGGCTGATTTTCGAGATTCGGCACCCGCGAGGCTGATTTTTGAGATTCGGCACCCGCGGGGCTGATTTTCGAGATTCGGCACCCGCGGGGCTGATTTTCGAGATTCGGCACCCGCGGGGCTGATTTTCGAGATTCGGCACTCGCGTGGCTGATTTTGGAGATTTGGCACCCGTGGGGCTGATTTTCGAGATTCGGCACCCGCCGCACTGATTTTCGAGATTCGGCACTCGCGGCACTGATTTTCAAGATTTGGCACCCGTGGGGCTGATTTTCGAGATTCGGCACCCGCAGTGGTGATTTTCAAGATTCGGCACCCGTGGCAGTGATTTTCGAGATTCGGCACCGGCGGCGGTGATTTTCGAGATTCGACACTCGCGGCACTGATTTTCGAGATTTGGCACCCGTGGGGCTGATTTTCGAGATTCGGCACCCGCGGTGGTGATTTTCAAGATTCGGCACCCGCAGCGGAGATTTTCGAGATTCGGCACCCGCGGGGCTGATTTTCGAGATTCGGCACCCGCGGCAGTGATTTTCGAGATTCGGCACCCGCGGGACTGATTTTGAAGATTTGGCACCCGCGGGGCTGATTTTCGAGATTTGGCACCCGCGGTGGTGATTTTCAAGATTCGGCACCCGCGTGGCTGATTTTGGAGATTTGGCACCCGTGGGGCTGATTTTCGAGATTCGGCACCTGTGGCACGGATTTTCGAGATTCGGCACCCGCGGGGCTGATTTTCGAGATTCGGCACCCACGGTGGTGATTTTCAAGATTCGGCACCCGCGTGGCTGATTTTGGAGATTTGGCACCAGCGGCTCTGATTTTCGAGATTCGGCACCTGCGGGGCTGATTTTCGAGATTCGGCACCCGCGGCAGTAATTTTCGAGATTCGGCACCCGCGGGGCTGATTTTCGAGATTCGGCACCCGTGGGGCTGATTTTCGAGATTCGGCACCCGCGGGGCTGATTTTCGAAATTTGGCACCCTCGGTGGTGATTTTCAAGATTCGGCACCCGCGGTTGTGATTTTCAAGATTCGGCACAAACGGTAGTGATTTTCGAGATTCGGCACCCGCGAGGCTGATTTTTGAGATTCGGCACCCGCGGGGCTGATTTTCGAGATTCGGCACCCGCGGGGCTGATTTTCGAGATTCGGCACCCGCGGGGCTGATTTTCGAGATTCGGCACTCGCGGCACTGATTTTCGAGATTTGGCACCCGTGGGGCTGATTTTCGAGATTCGGCACCTGTGGCACGGATTTTCGAGATTTGGCACCCGCGGGGCTGATTTTCGAGATTCGGCACCCACGGTGGTGATTTTCAAGATTCGGCACCCTCGGCAGTGATTTTCGAGATTTGGCAACCGCGGCACTGATTTTCGAGATTTGGCACCCGTGGGGCTGATTTTCGAGATTCGGCACCCGTGGCACTGATTTTCGAGATTCGGCACCCGCGGTGGTGATTTTCAAGATTCGGCACCCGTGGCAGTGATTTTCGAGATTCGGCACCGGCGGCGGTGATTTTCGAGATTCGACACTCGCGGCACTGATTTTCGAGATTTGGCACCCGTGGGGCTGATTTTCGAGATTCGGCACCCGCGGTGGTGATTTTCAAGATTCGGCACCCGCAGCGGAGATTTTCGAGATTCGGCACCCGCGGGGCTGATTTTCGAGATTCGGCACCCGCGGCAGTGATTTTCGAGATTCGGCACCCGCGGGACTGATTTTGAAGATTTGGCACCCGCGGGGCTGATTTTCGAGATTCGTCACCGGCGGCGGTGATTTTCAAGATTCGGCACCCGCGGGGCTGATTTTCGAGATTCGGCACCCGTGGGGATGATTTTCAAGATTCCGCACCTGCGGCAGTGCTTTTTGAGATTCAGCACTCGCGGCGGTGATTTTCAAGATTCGGCACCCGCGTGGCTGATTTTTGGCACCCGCGGTGGTGATTTTCAAGATTCGGCACCCGCGGCGGTGATTTTCGAGATTTGGCACCCGCGGGGCTGATTTTTGACATTCGGCACCAGCGGCTCTGATTTTCGAGATTCGGCACCTGCGGGGCTGATTTTCGAGATTCGGCACCCGCCGCACTGATTTTCGAGATTCGGCACTCGCGGCACTGATTTTCAAGATTTGGCACCCGTGGGGCTGATTTTCGAGATTCGGCACCCGCAGTGGTGATTTTCAAGATTCGGCACCCGTGGCAGTGATTTTCGAGATTCGGCACCGGCGGCGGTGATTTTCGAGATTCGACACTCGCGGCACTGATTTTCGAGATTTGGCACCCGTGGGGCTGATTTTCGAGATTCGGCACCCGCGGTGGTGATTTTCAAGATTCGGCACCCGCAGCGGAGATTTTCGAGATTCGGCACCCGCGGGGCTGATTTTCGAGATTCGGCACCCGCTGCAGTGATTTTCGAGATTCGGCACCCGCGGGACTGATTTTGAAGATTTGGCACCCGCGGGGCTGATTTTCGAGATTTGGCACCCGCGGTGGTGATTTTCAAGATTCGGCACCCGCGTGGCTGATTTTGGAGATTTGGCACCCGTGGGGCTGATTTTCGAGATTCGGCACCTGTGGCACGGATTTTCGAGATTCGGCACCCGCGGGGCTGATTTTCGAGATTCGGCACCCACGGTGGTGATTTTCAAGATTCGGCACCCGCGTGGCTGATTTTGGAGATTTGGCACCAGCGGCTCTGATTTTCGAGATTCGGCACCTGCGGGGCTGATTTTCGAGATTCGGCACCCGCGGCAGTAATTTTCGAGATTCGGCACCCGCGGGGCTGATTTTCGAGATTCGGCACCCGTGGGGCTGATTTTCGAGATTCGGCACCCGCGGGGCTGATTTTCGAAATTTGGCACCCTCGGTGGTGATTTTCAAGATTCGGCACCCGCGGTTGTGATTTTCAAGATTCGGCACAAACGGTAGTGATTTTCGAGATTCGGCACCCGCGAGGCTGATTTTTGAGATTCGGCACCCGCGGGGCTGATTTTCGAGATTCGGCACCCGCGGGGCTGATTTTCGAGATTCGGCACCCGCGGGGCTGATTTTCGAGATTCGGCACTCGCGGCACTGATTTTCGAGATTTGGCACCCGTGGGGCTGATTTTCGAGATTCGGCACCTGTGGCACGGATTTTCGAGATTTGGCACCCGCGGGGCTGATTTTCGAGATTCGGCACCCACGGTGGTGATTTTCAAGATTCGGCACCCTCGGCAGTGATTTTCGAGATTTGGCAACCGCGGCACTGATTTTCGAGATTTGGCACCCGTGGGGCTGATTTTCGAGATTCGGCACCCGTGGCACTGATTTTCGAGATTCGGCACCCGCGGTGGTGATTTTCAAGATTCGGCACCCGTGGCAGTGATTTTCGAGATTCGGCACCGGCGGCGGTGATTTTCGAGATTCGACACTCGCGGCACTGATTTTCGAGATTTGGCACCCGTGGGGCTGATTTTCGAGATTCGGCACCCGCGGTGGTGATTTTCAAGATTCGGCACCCGCAGCGGAGATTTTCGAGATTCGGCACCCGCGGGGCTGATTTTCGAGATTCGGCACCCGCGGCAGTGATTTTCGAGATTCGGCACCCGCGGGACTGATTTTGAAGATTTGGCACCCGCGGGGCTGATTTTCGAGATTCGTCACCGGCGGCGGTGATTTTCAAGATTCGGCACCCGCGGGGCTGATTTTCGAGATTCGGCACCCGTGGGGATGATTTTCAAGATTCCGCACCTGCGGCAGTGCTTTTTGAGATTCAGCACTCGCGGCGGTGATTTTCAAGATTCGGCACCCGCGTGGCTGATTTTTGGCACCCGCGGTGGTGATTTTCAAGATTCGGCACCCGCGGCGGTGATTTTCGAGATTTGGCACCCGCGGGGCTGATTTTTGACATTCGGCACCAGCGGCTCTGATTTTCGAGATTCGGCACCTGCGGGGCTGATTTTCGAGATTCGGCACCCGCGGCAGTGATTTTCGAGATTCGGCACCCGCGGGGCTGATTTTCGAGATTCGGCACCCGTGGGGCTGATTTTCGAGATTCGGCACCCGCGGGGCTGATTTTCGAAATTTGGCACCCTCGGTGGTGATTTTCAAGATTCGGCACCCGCGGTTGTGATTTTCAAGATTCGGCACAAACGGTAGTGATTTTCGAGATTCGGCACCAGCGAGGCTGATTTTTGAGATTCGGCACCCGCGGGGCTGATTTTCGAGATTCGGCACCCGCGGGGCTGATTTTCGAGATTCGGCACCCGCGGGGCTGATTTTCGAGATTCGGCACCTGCGGGGCTGATTTTCGAGATTCGGCACCCGCGGCAGTAATTTTCGAGATTCGGCACCCGCGGGGCTGATTTTCGAGATTCGGCACCCGTGGGGCTGATTTTCGAGATTCGGCACCCGCGGGGCTGATTTTCGAAATTTGGCACCCTCGGTGGTGATTTTCAAGATTCGGCACCCGCGGTTGTGATTTTCAAGATTCGGCACAAACGGTAGTGATTTTCGAGATTCGGCACCCGCGAGGCTGATTTTTGAGATTCGGCACCCGCGGGGCTGATTTTCGAGATTCGGCACCCGCGGGGCTGATTTTCGAGATTCGGCACCCGCGGGGCTGATTTTCGAGATTTGGCAACCGCGGCACTGATTTTCGAGATTTGGCACCCGTGGGGCTGATTTTCGAGATTCGGCACCCGTGGCACTGATTTTCGAGATTTGGCACTCGTGGGGCTGATTTTCGAGATTCGGCACCCGCCGCACTGATTTTCGAGATTCGGCACTCGCGGCACTGATTTTCGAGATTTGGCACCCGTGGGGCTGATTTTCGAGATTCGGCACCCGCGGTGGTGATTTTCAAGATTCGGCACCCGTGGCAGTGATTTTCGAGATTCGGCACCGGCGGCGGTGATTTTCGAGATTCGACACTCGCGGCACTGATTTTCGAGATTTGGCACCCGTGGGGCTGATTTTCGAGATTCGGCACCCGCGGTGGTGATTTTCAAGATTCGGCACCCGCAGCGGAGATTTTCGAGATTCGGCACCCGCGGGGCTGATTTTCGAGATTCGGCACCCGCGGCAGTGATTTTCGAGATTCGGCACCCGCGGGACTGATTTTGAAGATTTGGCACCCGCGGGGCTGATTTTCGAGATTTGGCACCCGCGGTGGTGATTTTCAAGATTCGGCACCCGCGTGGCTGATTTTGGAGATTTGGCACCCGTGGGGCTGATTTTCGAGATTCGGCACCTGTGGCACGGATTTTCGAGATTCGGCACCCGCGGGGCTGATTTTCGAGATTCGGCACCCACGGTGGTGATTTTCAAGATTCGGCACCCGCGTGGCTGATTTTGGAGATTTGGCACCCGCGGTGGTGATTTTCAAGATTCGGCACCCGCGGCGGTGATTTTCGAGATTTGGCACCCGCGGGGCTGATTTTCGAGATTCGGCACCCGTGGCGCTGATTTTCGAGATTTGTCACCCGCGGGGCTGATTTTTGACATTCGGCACCAGCGGCTCTGATTTTCGAGATTCGGCACCTGCGGGGCTGATTTTCGAGATTCGGCACCCGCGGCAGTAATTTTCGAGATTCGGCACCCGCGGGGCTGATTTTCGAGATTCGGCACCCGTGGGGCTGATTTTCGAGATTCGGCACCCGCGGGGCTGATTTTCGAAATTTGGCACCCTCGGTGGTGATTTTCAAGATTCGGCACCCGCGGTTGTGATTTTCAAGATTCGGCACAAACGGTAGTGATTTTCGAGATTCGGCACCCGCGAGGCTGATTTTCGAGATTCGGCACCCGCGGGGCTGATTTTCGAGATTCGGCACCCGCGGGGCTGATTTTCGAGATTCGGCACTCGCGGCACTGATTTTCGAGATTTGGCACCCATGGGGCTGATTTTCGAGATTCGGCACCTGTGGCACGGATTTTCGAGATTTGGCACCCGCGGGGCTGATTTTCGAGATTCGGCACCCACGGTGGTGATTTTCAAGATTCGGCACCCTCGGCAGTGATTTTCGAGATTTGGCAACCGCGGGACTGATTTTCGAGATTTGGCACCCGTGGGGCTGATTTTCGAGATTCGGCACCCGTGGCACTGATTTTCGAGATTTGGCACCCGTGGGGCTGATTTTCGAGATTCGGCACCCGCCGCACTGATTTTCGAGATTCGGCACTCGCGGCACTGATTTTTGAGATTTGGCACCCGTGGGGCTGATTTTCGAGATTCGGCACCCGCGGTGGTGATTTTCAAGATTCGGCACCCGTGGCAGTGATTTTCGAGATTCGGCACCGGCGGCGGTGATTTTCGAGATTCGACACTCGCGGCACTGATTTTCGAGATTTGGCACCCGTGGGGCTGATTTTCGAGATTCGGCACCCGCGGTGGTGATTTTCAAGATTCGGCACCCGCAGCGGAGATTTTCGAGATTCGGCACCCGCGGGGCTGATTTTCGAGATTCGGCACCCGCGGCAGTGATTTTCGAGATTCGGCACCCGCGGGACTGATTTTGAAGATTTGGCACCCGCGGGGCTGATTTTCGAGATTCGTCACCGGCGGCGGTGATTTTCAAGATTCGGCACCCGCGGGGCTGATTTTCGAGATTCGGCACCCGTGGGGATGATTTTCAAGATTCCGCACCTGCGGCAGTGCTTTTTGAGATTCAGCACTCGCGGCGGTGATTTTCAAGATTCGGCACCCGCGTGGCTGATTTTTGGCACCCGCGGTGGTGATTTTCAAGATTCGGCACCCGCGGCGGTGATTTTCGAGATTTGTCACCCGCGGGGCTGATTTTTGACATTCGGCACCAGCGGCTCTGATTTTCGAGATTCGGCACCTGCGGGGCTGATTTTCGAGATTCGGCACCCGCGGCAGTGATTTTCGAGATTCGGCACCCGCGGGGCTGATTTTCGAGATTCGGCACCCGTGGGGCTGATTTTCGAGATTCGGCACCCGCGGGGCTGATTTTCGAAATTTGGCACCCTCGGTGGTGATTTTCAAGATTCGGCACCCGCGGTTGTGATTTTCAAGATTCGGCACAAACGGTAGTGATTTTCGAGATTCGGCACCCGCGGTGGTGATTTTCAAGATTCGGCACCCGCAGCGGAGATTTTCGAGATTCGGCACCCACGGTGGTGATTTTCAAGATTCGGCACCCTCGGCAGTGATTTTCGAGATTTGGCAACCGCGGCACTGATTTTCGAGATTTGGCACCCGTGGGGCTGATTTTCGAGATTCGGCACCCGTGGCACTGATTTTCGAGATTTGGCACCAGTGGGGCTGATTTTCGAGATTCGGCACCCGCCGCACTGATTTTCGAGATTCGGCACTCGCGGCACTGATTTTCGAGATTTGGCACCCGTGGGGCTGATTTTCGAGATTCGGCACCCGCGGTGGTGATTTTCAAGATTCGGCACCCGCAGCGGAGATTTTCGAGATTCGGCACCCGCGGGGCTGATTTTCGAGATTCGGCACCCGCGGCAGTGATTTTCGAGATTCGGCACCCGCGGGACTGATTTTGAAGATTTGGCACCCGCGGGGCTGATTTTCGAGATTTGGCACCCGCGGTGGTGATTTTCAAGATTCGGCACCCGCGTGGCTGATTTTGGAGATTTGGCACCCGTGGGGCTGATTTTCGAGATTCGGCACCTGTGGCACGGATTTTCGAGATTCGGCACCCGCGGGGCTGATTTTCGAGATTCGGCACCCACGGTGGTGATTTTCAAGATTCGGCACCCGCGTGGCTGATTTTGGAGATTTGGCACCAGCGGCTCTGATTTTCGAGATTCGGCACCTGCGGGGCTGATTTTCGAGATTCGGCACCCGCGGCAGTAATTTTCGAGATTCGGCACCCGCGGGGCTGATTTTCGAGATTCGGCACCCGTGGGGCTGATTTTCGAGATTCGGCACCCGCGGGGCTGATTTTCGAAATTTGGCACCCTCGGTGGTGATTTTCAAGATTCGGCACCCGCGGTTGTGATTTTCAAGATTCGGCACAAACGGTAGTGATTTTCGAGATTCGGCACCCGCGAGGCTGATTTTTGAGATTCGGCACCCGCGGGGCTGATTTTCGAGATTCGGCACCCGCGGGGCTGATTTTCGAGATTCGGCACCCGCGGGGCTGATTTTCGAGATTCGGCACTCGCGGCACTGATTTTCGAGATTTGGCACCCGTGGGGCTGATTTTCGAGATTCGGCACCTGTGGCACGGATTTTCGAGATTTGGCACCCGCGGGGCTGATTTTCGAGATTCGGCACCCACGGTGGTGATTTTCAAGATTCGGCACCCTCGGCAGTGATTTTCGAGATTTGGCAACCGCGGCACTGATTTTCGAGATTTGGCACCCGTGGGGCTGATTTTCGAGATTCGGCACCCGTGGCACTGATTTTCGAGATTCGGCACCCGCGGTGGTGATTTTCAAGATTCGGCACCCGTGGCAGTGATTTTCGAGATTCGGCACCGGCGGCGGTGATTTTCGAGATTCGACACTCGCGGCACTGATTTTCGAGATTTGGCACCCGTGGGGCTGATTTTCGAGATTCGGCACCCGCGGTGGTGATTTTCAAGATTCGGCACCCGCAGCGGAGATTTTCGAGATTCGGCACCCGCGGGGCTGATTTTCGAGATTCGGCACCCGCGGCAGTGATTTTCGAGATTCGGCACCCGCGGGACTGATTTTGAAGATTTGGCACCCGCGGGGCTGATTTTCGAGATTCGTCACCGGCGGCGGTGATTTTCAAGATTCGGCACCCGCGGGGCTGATTTTCGAGATTCGGCACCCGTGGGGATGATTTTCAAGATTCCGCACCTGCGGCAGTGCTTTTTGAGATTCAGCACTCGCGGCGGTGATTTTCAAGATTCGGCACCCGCGTGGCTGATTTTTGGCACCCGCGGTGGTGATTTTCAAGATTCGGCACCCGCGGCGGTGATTTTCGAGATTTGGCACCCGCGGGGCTGATTTTTGACATTCGGCACCAGCGGCTCTGATTTTCGAGATTCGGCACCTGCGGGGCTGATTTTCGAGATTCGGCACCCGCGGCAGTGATTTTCGAGATTCGGCACCCGCGGGGCTGATTTTCGAGATTCGGCACCCGTGGGGCTGATTTTCGAGATTCGGCACCCGCGGGGCTGATTTTCGAAATTTGGCACCCTCGGTGGTGATTTTCAAGATTCGGCACCCGCGGTTGTGATTTTCAAGATTCGGCACAAACGGTAGTGATTTTCGAGATTCGGCACCAGCGAGGCTGATTTTTGAGATTCGGCACCCGCGGGGCTGATTTTCGAGATTCGGCACCCGCGGGGCTGATTTTCGAGATTCGGCACCCGCGGGGCTGATTTTCGAGATTCGGCACCTGCGGGGCTGATTTTCGAGATTCGGCACCCGCGGCAGTAATTTTCGAGATTCGGCACCCGCGGGGCTGATTTTCGAGATTCGGCACCCGTGGGGCTGATTTTCGAGATTCGGCACCCGCGGGGCTGATTTTCGAAATTTGGCACCCTCGGTGGTGATTTTCAAGATTCGGCACCCGCGGTTGTGATTTTCAAGATTCGGCACAAACGGTAGTGATTTTCGAGATTCGGCACCCGCGAGGCTGATTTTTGAGATTCGGCACCCGCGGGGCTGATTTTCGAGATTCGGCACCCGCGGGGCTGATTTTCGAGATTCGGCACCCGCGGGGCTGATTTTCGAGATTTGGCAACCGCGGCACTGATTTTCGAGATTTGGCACCCGTGGGGCTGATTTTCGAGATTCGGCACCCGTGGCACTGATTTTCGAGATTTGGCACCCGTGGGGCTGATTTTCGAGGTTCGGCACCCGTTGCACTGATTTTCGAGATTCGGCACTCGCGGCACTGATTTTCGAGATTTGGCACCCGTGGGGCTGATTTTCGAGATTCGGCACCCGCGGTGGTGATTTTCAAGATTCGGCACCCGTGGCAGTGATTTTCGAGATTCGGCACCGGCGGCGGTGATTTTCGAGATTCGACACTCGCGGCACTGATTTTCGAGATTTGGCACCCGTGGGGCTGATTTTCGAGATTCGGCACCCGCGGTGGTGATTTTCAAGATTCGGCACCCGCAGCGGAGATTTTCGAGATTCGGCACCCGCGGGGCTGATTTTCGAGATTCGGCACCCGCGGCAGTGATTTTCGAGATTCGGCACCCGCGGGACTGATTTTGAAGATTTGGCACCCGCGGGGCTGATTTTCGAGATTTGGCACCCGCGGTGGTGATTTTCAAGATTCGGCACCCGCGTGGCTGATTTTGGAGATTTGGCACCCGTGGGGCTGATTTTCGAGATTCGGCACCTGTGGCACGGATTTTCGAGATTCGGCACCCGCGGGGCTGATTTTCGAGATTCGGCACCCACGGTGGTGATTTTCAAGATTCGGCACCCGCGTGGCTGATTTTGGAGATTTGGCACCCGCGGTGGTGATTTTCAAGATTCGGCACCCGCGGCGGTGATTTTCGAGATTTGGCACCCGCGGGGCTGATTTTCGAGATTCGGCACCCGTGGCGCTGATTTTCGAGATTTGTCACCCGCGGGGCTGATTTTTGACATTCGGCACCAGCGGCTCTGATTTTCGAGATTCGGCACCCGCGGGGCTGATTTTCGAAATTTGGCACCCTCAGTGGTGATTTTCAAGATTCGGCACCCGCGGTTGTGATGTTCAAGATTCGGCACAAACGGTAGTGATTTTCGAGATTCGGCACCCGCGAGGCTGATTTTTGAGATTCGGCACCCGCGGGGCTGATTTTCGAGATTCGGCACTCGCGGGGCTGATTTTCGAAATTTGGCACCCTCGGTGGTGATTTTCAAGATTCGGCACCCGCGGTTGTGATTTTCAAGATTCGGCACAAACGGTAGTGATTTTCGAGATTCGGCACCCGCGAGGCTGATTTTTGAGATTCGGCACCCGCGGGGCTGATTTTCGAGATTCGGCACCCGCGGGGCTGATTTTCGAGATTCGGCACCCGCGGGGCTGATTTTCGAGATTCGGCACTCGCGGCACTGATTTTCGAGATTTGGCACCCATGGGGCTGATTTTCGAGATTCGGCACCTGTGGCACGGATTTTCGAGATTTGGCACCCGCGGGGCTGATTTTCGAGATTCGGCACCCACGGTGGTGATTTTCAAGATTCGGCACCCTCGGCAGTGATTTTCGAGATTTGGCAACCGCGGGACTGATTTTCGAGATTTGGCACCCGTGGGGCTGATTTTCGAGATTCGGCACCCGTGGCACTGATTTTCGAGATTTGGCACCCGTGGGGCTGATTTTCGAGATTCGGCACCCGCCGCACTGATTTTCGAGATTCGGCACTCGCGGCACTGATTTTCGAGATTTGGCACCCGTGGGGCTGATTTTCGAGATTCGGCACCCGCGGTGGTGATTTTCAAGATTCGGCACCCGTGGCAGTGATTTTCGAGATTCGGCACCGGCGGCGGTGATTTTCGAGATTCGACACTCGCGGCACTGATTTTCGAGATTTGGCACCCGTGGGGCTGATTTTCGAGATTCGGCACCCGCGGTGGTGATTTTCAAGATTCGGCACCCGCAGCGGAGATTTTCGAGATTCGGCACCCGCGGGGCTGATTTTCGAGATTCGGCACCCGCGGCAGTGATTTTCGAGATTCGGCACCCGCGGGACTGATTTTGAAGATTTGGCACCCGCGGGGCTGATTTTCGAGATTCGTCACCGGCGGCGGTGATTTTCAAGATTCGGCACCCGCGGGGCTGATTTTCGAGATTCGGCACCCGTGGGGATGATTTTCAAGATTCCGCACCTGCGGCAGTGCTTTTTGAGATTCAGCACTCGCGGCGGTGATTTTCAAGATTCGGCACCCGCGTGGCTGATTTTTGGCACCCGCGGTGGTGATTTTCAAGATTCGGCACCCGCGGCGGTGATTTTCGAGATTTGTCACCCGCGGGGCTGATTTTTGACATTCGGCACCAGCGGCTCTGATTTTCGAGATTCGGCACCCGTGGGGCTGATTTTCGAGATTCGGCACCCGCGGGGCTGATTTTCGAAATTTGGCACCCTCGGTGGTGATTTTCAAGATTCGGCACCCGCGGTTGTGATTTTCAAGATTCGGCACAAACGGTAGTGATTTTCGAGATTCGGCACCCGCGAGGCTGATTTTTGAGATTCGGCACCCGCGGGGCTGATTTTCGAGATTCGGCACCCGCGGGGCTGATTTTCGAGATTCGGCACCCGCGGGGCTGATTTTCGAGATTTGGCAACCGCGGCACTGATTTTCGAGATTTGGCACCCGTGGGGCTGATTTTCGAGATTCGGCACCCGTGGCACTGATTTTCGAGATTTGGCACCCGTGGGGCTGATTTTCGAGATTCGGCACCCGTTGCACTGATTTTCGAGATTCGGCACTCGCGGCACTGATTTTCGAGATTTGGCACCCGTGGGGCTGATTTTCGAGATTCGGCACCCGCGGTGGTGATTTTCAAGATTCGGCACCCGTGGCAGTGATTTTCGAGATTCGGCACCGGCGGCGGTGATTTTCGAGATTCGACACTCGCGGCACTGATTTTCGAGATTTGGCACCCGTGGGGCTGATTTTCGAGATTCGGCACCCGCGGTGGTGATTTTCAAGATTCGGCACCCGCAGCGGAGATTTTCGAGATTCGGCACCCGCGGGGCTGATTTTCGAGATTCGGCACCCGCGGCAGTGATTTTCGAGATTCGGCACCCGCGGGACTGATTTTGAAGATTTGGCACCCGCGGGGCTGATTTTCGAGATTTGGCACCCGCGGTGGTGATTTTCAAGATTCGGCACCCGCGTGGCTGATTTTGGAGATTTGGCACCCGTGGGGCTGATTTTCGAGATTCGGCACCTGTGGCACGGATTTTCGAGATTCGGCACCCGCGGGGCTGATTTTCGAGATTCGGCACCCACGGTGGTGATTTTCAAGATTCGGCACCCGCGTGGCTGATTTTGGAGATTTGGCACCCGCGGTGGTGATTTTCAAGATTCGGCACCCGCGGCGGTGATTTTCGAGATTTGGCACCCGCGGGGCTGATTTTCGAGATTCGGCACCCGTGGCGCTGATTTTCGAGATTTGTCACCCGCGGGGCTGATTTTTGACATTCGGCACCAGCGGCTCTGATTTTCGAGATTCGGCACCCGCGGGGCTGATTTTCGAAATTTGGCACCCTCGGTGGTGATTTTCAAGATTCGGCACCCGCGGTTGTGATTTTCAAGATTCGGCACAAACGGTAGTGATTTTCGAGATTCGGCACCCGCGAGGCTGATTTTTGAGATTCGGCACCCGCGGGGCTGATTTTCGAGATTCGGCACCCGCGGGGCTGATTTTCGAGATTCGGCACCCGCGGGGCTGATTTTCGAGATTCGGCACTCGCGGCACTGATTTTCGAGATTTGGCACCCATGGGGCTGATTTTCGAGATTCGGCACCTGTGGCACGGATTTTCGAGATTTGGCACCCGCGGGGCTGATTTTCGAGATTCGGCACCCACGGTGGTGATTTTCAAGATTCGGCACCCTCGGCAGTGATTTTCGAGATTTGGCAACCGCGGGACTGATTTTCGAGATTTGGCACCCGTGGGGCTGATTTTCGAGATTCGGCACCCGTGGCACTGATTTTCGAGATTTGGCACCCGTGGGGCTGATTTTCGAGATTCGGCACCCGCCGCACTGATTTTCGAGATTCGGCACTCGCGGCACTGATTTTCGAGATTTGGCACCCGTGGGGCTGATTTTCGAGATTCGGCACCCGCGGTGGTGATTTTCAAGATTCGGCACCCGTGGCAGTGATTTTCGAGATTCGGCACCGGCGGCGGTGATTTTCGAGATTCGACACTCGCGGCACTGATTTTCGAGATTTGGCACCCGTGGGGCTGATTTTCGAGATTCGGCACCCGCGGTGGTGATTTTCAAGATTCGGCACCCGCAGCGGAGATTTTCGAGATTCGGCACCCGCGGGGCTGATTTTCGAGATTCGGCACCCGCGGCAGTGATTTTCGAGATTCGGCACCCGCGGGACTGATTTTGAAGATTTGGCACCCGCGGGGCTGATTTTCGAGATTCGTCACCGGCGGCGGTGATTTTCAAGATTCGGCACCCGCGGGGCTGATTTTCGAGATTCGGCACCCGTGGGGATGATTTTCAAGATTCCGCACCTGCGGCAGTGCTTTTTGAGATTCAGCACTCGCGGCGGTGATTTTCAAGATTCGGCACCCGCGTGGCTGATTTTTGGCACCCGCGGTGGTGATTTTCAAGATTCGGCACCCGCGGCGGTGATTTTCGAGATTTGTCACCCGCGGGGCTGATTTTTGACATTCGGCACCAGCGGCTCTGATTTTCGAGATTCGGCACCTGCGGGGCTGATTTTCGAGATTCGGCACCCGCGGGGCTGATTTTCGAGATTCGGCACCCGTGGGGCTGATTTTCGAGATTCGGCACCCGCGGGGCTGATTTTCGAAATTTGGCACCCTCGGTGGTGATTTTCAAGATTCGGCACCCACGGTTGTGATTTTCAAGATTCGGCACAAACGGTAGTGATTTTCGAGATTCGGCACCAGCGAGGCTGATTTTTGAGATTCGGCACCCGCGGGGCTGATTTTCGAGATTCGGCACCCGCGGGGCTGATTTTCGAGATTCGGCACCCGCGGGGCTGATTTTCGAGATTCGGCACTCGCGGCACTGATTTTCGAGATTCGGCACCCGTGGGGCTGATTTTCGAGATTCGGCACCTGTGGCATGGATTTTCGAGATTCGGCACCCGCGGGGCTGATTTTCGAGATTCGGCACCCACGGTGGTGATTTTCAAGATTCGGCACCCTCGGCAGTGATTTTCGAGATTTGGCAACCGCGGCACTGATTTTCGAGATTTGGCACCCGTGGGGCTGATTTTCGAGATTCGGCACCCGTGGCACTGATTTTCGAGATTTGGCACCAGTGGGGCTGATTTTCGAGATTCGGCACCCGCCGCACTGATTTTCGAGATTCGGCACTCGCGGCACTGATTTTCGAGATTTGGCACCCGTGGGGCTGATTTTCGAGATTCGGCACCCGCGGTGGTGATTTTCAAGATTCGGCACCCGCAGCGGAGATTTTCGAGATTCGGCACCCGCGGGGCTGATTTTCGAGATTCGGCACCTGCGGCAGTTTTTTTCGAGATTCGGCACCCGCGGGACTGATTTTGAAGATTTGGCACCTGCGGTGGTGATTTTCAAGATTCGGCACCCGCGGCGGTGATTTTCGAGATTTGGCACCCATGGGGCTGATTTTCGAGATTCGTCACCGGCGGCGGTGATTTTCAAGATTCGGCACCCGCGGGGCTGATTTTCGAGATTCGGCACCCGTGGGGATGATTTTCAAGATTCCGCACCTGCGGCAGTGCTTTTTGAGATTCAGCACTCGCGGCGGTGATTTTCAAGATTCGGCACCCGCGTGGCTGATTTTTGGCACCCGCGGTGGTGATTTTCAAGATTCGGCACCCGCGGCGGTGATTTTCGAGATTTGTCACCCGCGGGGCTGATTTTTGACATTCGGCACCAGCGGCTCTGATTTTCGAGATTCGGCACCCGCGGGGCTGATTTTCGAAATTTGGCACCCTCGGTGGTGATTTTCAAGATTCGGCACCCGCGGTTGTGATTTTCAAGATTCGGCACAAACGGTAGAGATTTTCGAGATTCGGCACCAGCGAGGCTGATTTTTGAGATTCGGCACCCGCGGGGCTGATTTTCGAGATTCGGCACCCGCGGGGCTGATTTTCGAGATTCGGCACCCGCGGGGCTGATTTTCGAGATTCGGCACTTGCGGCACTGATTTTCGAGATTCGGCACCCGTGGGGCTGATTTTCGAGATTCGGCACCTGTGGCATGGATTTTTGAGATTCGGCACCCGCGGGGCTGATTTTCGAGATTCGGCACCCACGGTGGTGATTTTCAAGATTCGGCACCCTCGGCAGTGATTTTCGAGATTTGGCAACCGCGGCACTGATTTTCGAGATTTGGCACCCGTGGGGCTGATTTTCGAGATTCGGCACCCGTGGCACTGATTTTCGAGATTTGGCACCAGTGGGGCTGATTTTCGAGATTCGGCACCCGCCGCACTGATTTTCGAGATTCGGCACTCGCGGCACTGATTTTCGAGATTTGGCACCCGTGGGTCTGATTTTCGAGATTCGGCACCCGCAGTGGTGATTTTCAAGATTCGGCACCCGCAGCGGAGATTTTCGAGATTCGGCACCCGCGGGGCTGATTTTCGAGATTCGGCACCCGCGGCAGTGATTTTCGAGATTCGGCACCCGCGGGACTGATTTTGAAGATTTGGCACCCGCGGTGGTGATTTTCAAGATTCGGCACCCGCGGCGGTGATTTTCGAGATTTGGCACCCATGGGGCTGATTTTCGAGATTCGTCACCGGCGGCGGTGATTTTCAAGATTCGGCACCCGCGGGGCTGATTTTCGAGATTCGGCACCCGTGGGGATGATTTTCAAGATTCCGCACCTGCGGCAGTGCTTTTTGAGATTCAGCACTCGCGGTGGTGATTTTCGAGATTCGGCACCCGCGGTTGTGATTTTCAAGATTCGGCACCCGCGGCTGTGATTTTCGAGATTCGGCACCCGCGGGGCTGATTTTCGAGATTCGGCACCCGCGGCTGTGATTTTTGAGATTCGGCACCCGCGGGGCTGATTTTCAAGATTCGGCACCTGCGGGGCTGATTTTCGAGATTCGGCACCCGCGGCAGTGATTTTCGAGATACGGCACCCGCGTGGCTGATTTTGGAGATTTGGCACCAGCGGCGGTGATTTTCAAGATTCGGCACCCGCGTGGCTGATTTTGGAGATTTGGCACCCGCGGTGGTGATTTTCAAGATTCGGCACCCGCGGCGGTGATTTTTGAGATTCGGCACCCGCGGGGCTGATTTCCGAGATTCGGCACCCGTGGCGCTGATTTTCGAGATTTGTCACCCGCGGGGCTGATTTTCGAGATTCGACACCCGAGGGACTGATTTTTGACATTCGGCACCAGCGGCACTGATTTCCGAGATTCGGCACCTGCGGGGCTGATTTTCGAGATTCGGCACCCGCGGCAGTTATTTTCGAGATTCGGCACCCGCGGGGCTGATTTTCGAGATTCGGCACCCGTGGGGCTGATTTTCGAGATTCGGCACCTGCGGCAGTGCATTTCGAGATTCAGCACTTGCGAAGGTGATTTTTGAGATTCGGCACCCGCGGTTGTGATTTTCAAGATTCGGCACCCGCAGCGGTGACTTTCGAGATTCGGCACTCGCGAGGCTGATTTTCGAGATTCGGCACCCGCGGGGCTGATTTTCGAGATTCGGCACCCGCGGCAGTGATTTTCGAGATTCGGCACCCGCGGGGCTGATTTTGGACATTTGGCACCCGCGGTGGTGATTTTCAAGATTTGGACACTCGCGAGGCTGATTGTCGAGATTTGGCACCCGCGGGGCTGATTTTTGAGATTCGGCACCGACGGCGGTGATTTTCAAGATTCGGCACCCGCGGGGCTGATTTTCGAGATTCGGCACCCGCAGCACTGATTTCCGAAATTCGGCACCCGTGGGGCTGATTTTCGAGATTCGGCACCTGCGGCAGTGCTTTTCAAGATTCGGCACCCGCGGGGCTGATTTTCGAGATTCGGCACCCGCAGCACTGATTTCCGAGATTCGGCACCCGTGGGGCTGATTTTCGAGATTCGGCACCTGCGGCAGTGCTTTTCAAGATTCGGCACTCGCGGTGGTAATTTTCGAGATTCGGCACCCGCAGCACTGATTTCCGAGATTCGGCACCCGTGGGGCTGATTTTCGAGATTTGTCACCCGCGGGGCTGATTTTCGAGATTCGACACCCGCGGGGCTGATTTTTGAGATTCGTCACCAGCGGCACTGATTTTCAAGATTTGGCACCCGTGAGGCTGATTTTCGAGATTCAGCACCAACGGTGGTGATTTTCAAGATTCGGCACCCGCGGCGGTGATTTTCGAGATTTGGCACCCGCGGCAGTGATTTTCGAGATTCGGCACCCGCGGGGCTGATTTTCGAGATTCGGCACCCACGGGGCTGATTTTCGAGATTCGGCACCCGCGGGGCTGATTTTCGAAATTTGGCACCCTCGGTGGTGATTTTCAAGATTCGGCACCCGCGGCGGTGATTTTCGAGATTCGGCACAAACGGTAGTGATTTTCGAGATTTGGCACCCGTGGCACTGATTTTTGAGATTTGTCACCCGCGGGGCTGATTTTTGAGATTAGACACCCGCGGGGCTGATTTTCGAGATTCGGCACCCGCGGCACTGATTTTCGAGATTCGGCACTCGCGGCACTGATTTTCGAGATTTGGCACCCGTGGGGCTGATTTTCGAGATTCGGCACCTGTGGCACGGATTTTCGAGATTCGGCACCCGCGGGGCTGATTTTCGAGATTCGGCACCCACGGTGGTGATTTTCAAGATTCGGCACCCTCGGCAGTGATTTTCGAGATTTGGCAACCGCGGCACTGATTTTCGAGATTTGGCACCCGTGGGGCTGATTTTCGAGATTCGGCACCCGTGGCACTGATTTTCGAGATTTGGCACTTGCGGCACTGATTTTCGAGATTCTGCACTGGCGGCGGTGATTTTCAAGATTCGGCACCCGAGGGGCTGATTTTCGAGATTCGGCACCCGCCGCACTGATTTTCGAGATTCGGCACTTGCGGCACTGATTTTCGAGATTTGGCACCCGTGGGGCTGATTTTCGAGATTCGGCACCTGTGGCACGGATTTTCGAGATTTGGCACCCACGGTTGTGATTTTCAAGATTCGGCACCCGCAGCGGTGATTTTCGAGATTCGGCACCCGCGGGGCTGATTTTCGAGATTCGGCACCCGCGGCGGTGATTTTCGAGATTTGGCACCCGCGGGGCTGATTTTCGAGATTCGGCACCCGTGGGGCTGATTTTCGAGATTCGGCACTCGCGAAGGTGATTTTTGAGATTCGGCACCCGCGGTTGTGATTTTCAAGATTCGGCACCCGCGGCGGTGACTTTCGAGATTCGGCACTCGCGAGGCTGATTTTCGAGATTCGGCACCCGCGGGGCTGATTTTCGAGATTCGGCACCCGCGGCAGTGATTTTCGAGATTCGGCACCCGCGGGGCTGATTTTGGACATTTGGCACCCGCGGTGGTGGTTTTCAAGATTTGGCACCCGCGGCGGTGATTGTCGAGATTTGGCACCCGCGGGGCTGATTTTTGAGATTCGGCACCGGCGGCGGTGATTTTCAAGATTCGGCACCCGCGGGGCTGATTTTCGAGATTCGGCACCCGCAGCACTGATTTCCGAGATTCGGCACCCGTGGGGCTGATTTTCGAGATTCGGCACCTGCAGCAGTGCTTTTCAAGATTCGGCACCCGCGAGGCTGATTTTCGAGATTCGGCACCCGCAGCACTGAGTTCCGAGATTCGGCACCCGTGGGGCTGATTTTCGAGATTCGGCACCTGCGGCAGTGCTTTTCAAGATTCGGCACTCGCGGTGGTAATTTTCGAGATTCGGCACCCGCAGCACTGATTTCCGAGATTCGGCACCCGTGGGGCTGAATTTCGAGATTTGTCACCCGCGGGGCTGATTTTCGAGATTCGACACCCGCGGGGCTGATTTTTGAGATTCGGCACCAGCGGCACTGATTTTCAAGATTTGGCACCCGTGAGGCTGATTTTCGAGATTCGACACCCGCGGCACTGATTTTCGAGATTTGGCACCCGTGGGGCTGATTTTCGAGATTCAGCACCAACGGTGGTGATTTTCAAGATTCGGCACCCGCGGCGGTGATTTTTGAGATTTGGCACCCGCGGCAGTGATTTTCGAGATTCGGCACCCGCGGGGCTGATTTTCGAGATTCGGCACCCAGGGGGCTGATTTTCGAGATTCGGCACCCGCGGGGCTGATTTTCGAAATTTGGCACCCTCGGTGGTGATTTTCAAGATTCGGCACCCGCGGCGGTGATTTTCGAGATTCAGCACAAACGGTAGTGATTTTCGAGATTTGGCACCCGTGGCACTGATTTTTGAGATTTGTCACCCGCGGGGCTGATTTTCGAGATTCGACACCCGCGGGGCTGATTTTCGAGATTCGGCACCCGCGGCACTGATTTTCGAGATTCGGCACTCGCGGCACTGATTTTCGAGATTTGGCACCCGTGGGGCTGATTTTCGAGATTTGGCACCTGTGGCACGGATTTTCGAGATTCGGCACCCGCGGGGCTGATTTTCGAGATTCGGCACCCACGGTGGTGATTTTCAAGATTCGGCACCCTCGGCAGTGATTTTCGAGATTTGGCAACCGCGGCACTGATTTTCAAGATTTGGCACCCGTGGGGCTGATTTTCGAGATTCGGCACCCGTGGCACTGATTTTCGAGATTTGGCACCCGTGGGGCTGATTTTCGAGATTCTGCACTGGCGGCGGTGATTTTCAAGATTCGGCACCCGAGGGGCTGATTTTTGAGATTCGGCACCCGCCGCACTGATTTTCGAGATTCGGCACTTGCGGCACTGATTTTCGAGATTTGGCACCCGTGGGGCTGATTTTCGAGATTCGGCACCTGTGGCACAGATTTTCGAGATTCGGCACCCGCGGGGCTGATTTTCGAGATTCGGCACCCACGGTGGTGATTTTCAAGATTCGGCACCCTCGGCAGTGATTTTCGAGATTTGGCACCCGTGGGGCTGATTTTCGAGATTCGGCACCCGCGGTGGTGATTTTCAAGATTCGGCACCCGCAGCGGTGATTTTCGAGATTCGACACCCGCGGGGCTGATTTTCGAGATTCGGCCCCCGCGGCGGTGATTTTCGAGATTTGGCACCCGCGGGGCTGATTTTCGAGATTCGGCACCCGCGGGGCTGATTTTCGAGATTCGGCACCCGCGGCAGTGATTTTCGAGATTCGGCACCCGCGGGGCTGATTTTGAAGATTTGGCACCCGCGGTGGTGATTTTCAAGATTCGGCACCCGCGGCGGTGATTTTCGAGATTTGGAACCCATGGGGCTGATTTTCGAGATTCATCACCGGCGGCGGTGATTTTCAAGATTCGGCACCCGCGGGGCTGATTTTTGAGATTCAGCACCCGTGGGGATGATTTTCGAGATTCCGCACCTGCGGCAGTGCTTTTTGAGATTCAGCACTCGCGGTGGTGATTTTCGAGATTCGGCACACGCGGTTGTGATTTTCAAGATTCGGCACCCGCGGCGGTGATTTTCGAGATTCGGCACCCGCGGGGCTGATTTTCGAGATTCGGCACCCGCGGCGGTGATTTTCGAGATTCGGCACCCGCGGGGCTGATTTTCGAGATTCGGCACCTGCGGGGCTGATTTTCGAGATTCGGCACCCGCAGCAGTGATTTTCGAGATTCGGCACCCGCGTGGCTGATTTTGGAGATTTGGCACCGGCGGCGGTGATTTTCAAGATTCGGCACCCGCGTGGCTTATTTTGGAGATTTGGCACCCGCTGTGGTGATTTTCAAGATTCGGCACCCGCGGCGGTGATTTTCGAGATTTGGCACCCGCGGGGCTGATTTTCGAGATTCGGCACCCGCGGGGCTGATTTCCGAGATTCGGCACCCGTGGCGCTGATTTTCGAGATTCGGCACCTGCGGGGCTGATTTTCGAGATTCGGCACCCGCGGCAGTGATTTTCGAGATTCGGCACCCGCGGGGCTGATTTTCGAGATTCGGCACCCGTGGGGCTGATTTTCGAGATTTGGCACCCGCGGGGCTGATTTTCGAAATTTGGCACCCTCGGTGGTGATTTTCAAGATTCGGCACCCGCGGTTGTGATTTTCAAGATTCGGCACAAACGGTAGTGATTTTCGAGATTCGGCACCCGCGAGGCTGATTTTTGAGATTCGGCACTCGCGGGGCTGATTTTCGAGATTCGGCACCCGCGGGGCTGATTTTCGAGATTCGGCACCCGCGGGGCTGATTTTCGAGATTCGGCACTCGCGGCACTGATTTTCGAGATTTGGCACCTGTGGCACGGATTTTCGAGATTCGGCACCCGCGGGGCTGATTTTCGAGATTCGGCACCCACGTGGTGATTTTCAAGATTCGGCACCCTCGGCAGTGATTTTCGAGATTTGGCAACCACGGCACTGATTTTCGAGATTTGGCACCCGTGGGGCTGATTTTCGAGATTCGGCACCCGTGGCACTGATTTTCGAGATTTGGCACCCGTGGGGCTGATTTTCAAGATTCGGCACTGGCGGCGGTGATTTTCAAGATTCGGCACCCGAGGGGCTGATTTCCGAGATTCGGCACCCGCCGCACTGATTTTCGAGATTCGGCACTCGCGGCACTGATTTTCGAGATTTGGCACCTGTGGGGCTGATTTTCGAGATTCGGCACCCGCGGGGCTGATTTTCGAGATTCGGCACCCGCGGTGGTGATTTTCAAGATTCGGTACCCGTGGCAGTGATTTTCGAGATTTGGCACCCGCGGGGCTGATTTTCGGGATTCGGCACCGGCGGCGGTGATTTTCGAGATTCGACACCCGCGGCACTGATTTTCGAGATTTGGCACCCGTGGGGCTGATTTTCGAGATTCGGCACCCGCGGTGGTGATTTTCAAGATTCGGCACCCGCAGCGGTGATTTTCGAGATTCGGCACCTGCGGGGCTGATTTTCGAGATTCGGCACCCGCGGCGGTGATTTTCGAGATTTGGCACCCGCGGGGCTGATTTTCGAGATTCGGCACCCGCGGGGCTGATTTTCGAGATTCGGCACCCGCGGCAGTGATTTTCGAGATTCCGCACCCGCGGGGCTGATTTTGAAGATTTGGCACCCGCGGTGGTGATTTTCAAGATTCGGCTCCCGCGGCGGTGATTTTCAAGATTCGGCACCCATGGGGCTGATTTTCGAGATTCGGCACCCGTGGGGATGATTTTCGAGATTCGGCACCTGCGGCAGTGCTTTTTGAGATTCAGCACTCGCGGTGGTGATTTTTGAGATTCGGCACCCGCGGTTGTGATTTTCTAGATTCGGCACCCGCGGCGGTGATTTTCGAGATTCGGCACCCGCGGGGCTGATTTTCGAGATTCGGCACCCGCGGCTGTGATTTTTGAGATTCGGCACCCGCGGGGCTGATTTTCAAGATTCGGCACCTGCGGGGCTGATTTTCGAGATTCGGCACCCGCGGCAGTGATTTTCGAGATTCGGCACCCGCGTGGCTGATTTTGGAGATTTGGCACCGGCGGCGGTGATTTTCAAGATTCGGCACCCGCGTGGCTGATTTTGGAGATTTGGCACCCGCGGTGGTGATTTTCAAGATTCGGCACCCGCGGCGGTGATTTTCGAGATTCGGCACCCGCGGGGCTGATTTTCGAGATTCGGCACCCGCAGCACTGATTTCCGAGATTTGGCACCCGTGGGGCTGATTTTCGAGATTCGGCACCTGCGGCAGTGCTTTTCAAGATTCGACACTCGCGGTGGTAATTTTCGAGATTCGGCACCCGCAGCACTGATTTTCGAGATTCGGCACCCGCGGGGCTGATTTCCGAGATTCGGCACCCGTGGCGCTGATTTTCGAGATTTGTCACCCGCGGGGCTGATTTTCGAGATTCGACACCCGAGGGGCTGATTTTTGACATTCGGCACCAGCGGCACTGATTTCCGAGATTCGGCACCTGCGGGGCTGATTTTCGAGATTCGGCACCCGCGGCAGTGATTTTCGAGATTCGGCACCCGCAGCAGTGATTTTCGAGATTCGGCACCCGCGTGGCTGATTTTGGAGATTTGGCACCGGCGGCGGTGATTTTCAAGATTCGGCACCCGCGTGGCTTATTTTGGAGATTTGGCACCCGCGGTGGTGATTTTCAAGATTCGGCACCCGCGGCGGTGATTTTCGAGATTTGGCACCCGCGGGGCTGATTTCCGAGATTCGGCACCCGTGGCGCTGATTTTCGAGATTTGTCACCCGCAGGGCTGATTTTTGACATTCGGCACCAGCGGCTCTGATTTTCGAGATTCGGCACCTGCGGGGCTGATTTTCGAGATTCGGCACCCGCGGCAGTGATTTTCGAGATTCGGCACCCGCGGGGCTGATTTTCGAGATTCGGCACCCGTGGGGCTGATTTTCGAGATTTGGCACCCGCGGGGCTGATTTTCGAAATTTGGCACCCTCGGTGGTGATTTTCAAGATTCGGCACCCGCGGTTGTGATTTTCAAGATTCGGCACAAACGGTAGTGATTTTCGAGATTCGGCACCCGCGAGGCTGATTTTTGAGATTCGGCACCCGCGGGGCTGATTTTCGAGATTCGGCACCCGCGGGGCTGATTTTCGAGATTCGGCACCCGCGGGGCTGATTTTCGAGATTCGGCACCTGTGGCACGGATTTTCGAGATTCGGCACCCGCGGGGCTGATTTTCGAGATTCGGCACCCACGGTGGTGATTTTCAAGATTCGGCACCCTCGGCAGTGATTTTCGAGATTTGGCAACCACGGCACTGATTTTCGAGATTTGGCACCCGTGGGGCTGATTTTCGAGATTCGGCACCCGTGGCACTGATTTTCGAGATTTGGCACCCGTGGGGCTGATTTTCGAGATTCGGCACTGGCGGCGGTGATTTTCAAGATTTGGCACCCGAGGGGCTGATTTCCGAGATTCGGCACCCGCCGCACTGATTTTCGAGATTCGGCACTCGCGGCACTGATTTTCGAGATTTGGCACCTGTGGGGCTGATTTTCGAGATTCGGCACCCGCGGGGCTGATTTTCGAGATTCGGCACCCGCGGTGGTGATTTTCAAGATTCGGCACCCGTGGCAGTGATTTTCGAGTTTTGGCACCCGCGGGGCTGATTTTCGAGATTCGGCACCGGCGGCGGTGATTTTCGAGATTAGACACCCGCGGCACTGATTTTCGAGATTTGGCACCCGTGGGGCTGATTTTCGAGATTCGGCACCCGGGGTGGTGATTTTCAAGATTCGGCACCCGCAGCGGTGATTTTCGAGATTCGGCACCTGCGGGGCTGATTTTCGAGATTCGGCACCCGCGGCGGTGATTTTCGAGATTTGGCACCCGCGGGGCTGATTTTCGAGATTCGGCACCCGCGGGGCTGATTTTCGAGATTCGGCACCCGCGGCAGTGATTTTCGAGATTCCGCACCCGCGGGGCTGATTTTGAAGATTTGGCACCCGCGGTGGTGATTTTCAAGATTCGGCTCCCGCGGCGGTGATTTTCAAGATTCGGCACCCATGGGGCTGATTTTCGAGATTCGGCACCCGTGGGGATGATTTTCGAGATTCCGCACCTGCGGCAGTGCTTTTTGAGATTCAGCACTCGCGGTGGTGATTTTCTAGATTCGGCACCCGCGGCGGTGATTTTCGAGATTCGGCACCCGCGGGGCTGATTTTCGAGATTCGGCACCCGCGGCTGTGATTTTTGAGATTCGGCACCCGCGGGGCTGATTTTCAAGATTCGGCACCTGCGGGGCTGATTTTCGAGATTCGGCACCCGCGGCAGTGATTTTCGAGATTCGGCACCCGCGTGGCTGATTTTGGAGATTTGGCACCGGCGGCGGTGATTTTCAAGATTCGGCACCCGTATGGCTGATTTTGGAGATTTGGCACCCGCGGTGGTGATTTTCAAGATTCGGCACCCGCGGCGGTGATTTTCGAGATTCGGCACCCGCGGGGCTGATTTTCGAGATTCGGCACCCGCAGCACTGATTTCCGAGATTTGGCACCCGTGGGGCTGATTTTCGAGATTCGGCACCTGCGGCAGTGCTTTTCAAGATTCGACACTCGCGGTGGTAATTTTCGAGATTCGGCACCCGCAGCACTGATTTTCGAGATTCTGCACCCGCGGGGCTGATTTCCGAGATTCGGCACCCGTGGCGCTGATTTTCGAGATTTGTCACCCGCGGGGCTGATTTTCGAGATTCGACACCCGAGGGGCTGATTTTTGACATTCGGCACCAGCGGCACTGATTTCCGAGATTCGGCACCTGCGGGGCTGATTTTCGAGATTCGGCACCCGCGGCAGTGATTTTCGAGATTCGGCACCCGCGGGGCTGATTTTCGAGATTCGGCACCCGTGGGGCTAATTTTCGAGATTCGGCACCTGCGGCAGTGCTTTTCGAGATTCAGCACTCGCGAAGGTGATTTTTGAGATTCGGCACCCGCGGTTGTGATTTTCAAGATTCGGCACCCGCGGCGGTGACTTTCGAGATTCGGCACCCGCGAGGCTGATTTTCGAGATTCTGCACCCGCGGGGCTGATTTTCGAGATTCGGCACCCGCGGCAGTGATTTTCGAGATTCGGCACCCGCGGGGCTGATTTTGGAGATTTGGCACCCGCGGTGGTGATTTTCAAGATTTGGCACCCGCGGCGGTGATTGTCGAGATTTGGCACCCGCGGGGCTGATTTTTGAGATTCGGCACCGGCGGCGGTGATTTTCAAGATTCGGCACCCGCGGGGCTGATTTTCGAGATTCGGCACCCGCAGCACTGATTTCCGAGATTCGGCACCCGTGGGGCTGATTTTCGAGATTCGGCACCCGCGGTGGTGATTTTCAAGATTCGGCACCCGTGGCAGTGATTTTCGAGTTTTGGCACCCGCGGGGCTGATTTTCGAGATTCGGCACCGGCGGCGGTGATTTTCGAGATTCGACACCCGCGGCACTGATTTTCGAGATTTGGCACCCGTGGGGCTGATTTTCGAGATTCGGCACCCGGGGTGGTGATTTTCAAGATTCGGCACCCGCAGCGGTGATTTTCGAGATTCGGCACCTGCGGGGCTGATTTTCGAGATTCGGCACCCGCGGCGGTGATTTTCGAGATTTGGCACCCGCGGGGCTGATTTTCGAGATTCGGCACCCGCGGGGCTGATTTTCGAGATTCGGCACCTGCGGCAGTGATTTTCAAGATTCGGCACCCATGGGGCTGATTTTCGAGATTCGGCACCCGTGGGGATGATTTTCGAGATTCCGCACCTGCGGCAGTGCTTTTTGAGATTCAGCACTCGCGGTGGTGATTTTTGAGATTCGGCACCCGCGGTTGTGATTTTCTAGATTCGGCACCCGCGGCGGTGATTTTCGAGATTCGGCACCCGCGGGGCTGATTTTCGAGATTCGGCACCCGCGGCTGTGATTTTTGAGATTCGGCACCCGCGGGGCTGATTTTCAAGATTCGGCACCTGCGGGGCTGATTTTCGAGATTCGGCACCCGCGGCAGTGATTTTCGAGATTCGGCACCCGCGTGGCTGATTTTGGAGATTTGGCACCGGCGGCGGTGATTTTCAAGATTCGGCACCCGCATGGCTGATTTTGGAGATTTGGCACCCGCGGTGGTGATTTTCAAGATTCGGCACCCGCGGCGGTGATTTTCGAGATTCGGCACCCGCGGGGCTGATTTTCGAGATTCGGCACCCGCAGCACTGATTTCCGAGATTTGGCACCCGTGGGGCTGATTTTCGAGATTCGGCACCTGCGGCAGTGCTTTTCAAGATTCGACACTCGCGGTGGTAATTTTCGAGATTCGGCACCCGCAGCACTGATTTTCGAGATTCTGCACCCGCGGGGCTGATTTCCGAGATTCGGCACCCGTGGCGCTGATTTTCGAGATTTGTCACCCGCGGGGCTGATTTTCGAGATTCGACACCCGAGGGGCTGATTTTTGACATTCGGCACCAGCGGCACTGATTTCCGAGATTCGGCACCTGCGGGGCTGATTTTCGAGATTCGGCACCCGCGGCAGTGATTTTCGAGATTCGGCACCCGCGGGGCTGATTTTCGAGATTCGGCACCCGTGGGGCTAATTTTCGAGATTCGGCACCTGCGGCAGTGCTTTTCGAGATTCAGCACTCGCGAAGGTGATTTTTGAGATTCGGCACCCGCGGTTGTGATTTTCAAGATTCGGCACCCGCGGCGGTGACTTTCGAGATTCGGCACCCGCGAGGCTGATTTTCGAGATTCTGCACCCACGGGGCTGATTTTCGAGATTCGGCACCCGCGGCAGTGATTTTCGAGATTCGGCACCCGCGGGGCTGATTTTGGAGATTTGGCACCCGCGGTGGTGATTTTCAAGATTTGGCACCCGCGGCGGTGATTGTCGAGATTTGGCACCCGCGGGGCTGATTTTTGAGATTCGGCACCCGCAGCACTGATTTCCGAGATTCGGCACCCGTGGGGCTGATTTTCGAGATTCGGCACCTGCGGCAGTGCTTTTCAAGATTCGGCACCCGCGGGGCTGATTTTCGAGATTCGGCACCCGCAGCACTGATTTCCGAGATTCGGCACCCGTAGGGCTGATTTTCAAGATTCGGCACTCGCGGTGGTAATTTTCGAAATTCGGCACCCGCAGCACTGATTTCCAAGATTCGGCACCCGTGGGGCTGATTTTCGAGATTTGTCACCCGCGGGGCTGATTTTCGAGATTCGACACCCGCGGGGCTGATTTTTGAGATTCGGCACCAGCGGCACTGATTTTCGAGATTTGGCACCCGTGAGGCTGATTTTCGAGATTCGACACCCGCGGCACTGATTTTCGAGATTTGGCACCCGTGGGGCTGATTTTCGAGATTCAGCACCAGCGGTGGTGATTTTCAAGATTTGGCACCCGCGGCAGTGATTTTCGAGATTCGGTACCCGCGGGGCTGATTTTCGAGATTCGGCACCCGCGGGGCTGATTTTCGAGATTCGGCACCCTCGGTGGTGATTTTCGAAATTTGGCACCCTCGGTGGTGATTTTCAAGATTCGGCACCCGCGGCGGTGATTTTCGAGATTCGACACCCGCGGGGCTGATTTTCGAAATTTGGCACCCTCGGTGGTGATTTTCGAGATTTGGCACCCGCGGCAGTGATTTTCGAGATTCGACACCCGCGGGGCTGATTTTCGAGATTCGGCACCCGCGGCACTGATTTTCGAGATTCGGCACTCGCGGCACTGATTTTCGAGATTTGGCACCCGTGGGGCTGATTTTCGAGATTCGGCACCCGTGAAACGGATTTTCGAGATTCGGCACCCGCGGGGCTGATTTTCGAGATTCGGCACCCACGGTGGTGATTTTCAAGATTCGGCACCCTCGGCAGTGATTTTCGAGATTTGGCAACCGCGGCACTGATTTTCGAGATTCGGCACCCGTGGCACTGATTTTCGATATTTGGCACCCGTGGGGCTGATTTTCGAGATTCTGCACTGGCGGCGGTGATTTTCAAGATTCGGCACCCGAGGGGCTGATTTTCGAGATTCGGCACCCGCCGCACTGATTTTCGAGATTCGGCACTCGCGACACTGATTTTCGAGATTTGGCACCCGTGGGGCTGATTTTCGAGATTCGGCACCGGCGGCGGTGATTTTCGAGATTCGACACCCGCGGCACTGATTTTCGAGATTTGGCACCCGTGGGGCTGATTTTCGAGATTCGGCACCCGTGGTGGTGATTTTCAAGATTCGGCACCTGCGGCGGTGATTTTCGAGATTTGGCACCCGCGGCAGTGATTTTCGAGATTCGGCACCCGCGGTGGTGATTTTCAAGATTCGGCACCCTCGGCAGTGATTTTCGAGATTTGGCACCCATTGGGCTGATTTTCGAGATTCGGCACCCACGGTGGTGATTTTCAAGATTCGGCACCCTCGGCAGTGATTTTCGAGATTTGGCACCCATGGGGCTGATTTTCAAGATTCGGCACCCGCAGCGGTGAATTTCGAGATTCGGCACCGGCGGGGCTGATTTTCGACATTCGGCACCCGCGGCGGTAATTTTCGAGATTTGGCACCCACGGTACTGATTTTCGAGATTCGGCACCCGCGGCAGTGATTTTCGAGATTCGGCACCCGCGGGGCTGATTTTGAAGATTTGGCACCCGCGGTGGTGATTTTTAAGATTCGGCACCCGCAGCGGTGATTTTCGAGATTTGGCACCCATGGGGCTGATTTTCGAGATTCGTCACCGGCGGCGGTGATTTTCAAGATTCGGCACCCGCGGGACTGATTTTCGAGATTCGGCACCCGCGGCACTGATTTTCGAGATTCGGCACCCGTGGGGATGATTTTCGAGATTCGGCACCTGCGGCAGTGCTTTTCGAGATTCAGCACTCGCGGTGGTGATTTTCGAGATTCGGCACCCGCGGTTGTGATTTTCAAGATTCGGCACCCGCGGCGGTCATTTTCGAGATTCGGCACCTGCGGGGCTGATTTTCGAGATTCGGCACCCGCGGCAGTGATTTTCGAGATTCGGCACCCGCGGCGGTGATTTTCGAGATTTGGCACCCGCATGGCTGATTTTCGAGATTCGGCACCCGCGGGGCTGATTTTCGAGATTCGGCACCCTCGGCAGTGATTTTCGAGATTTGGCACCCATTGGGCTGATTTTCGAGATTCGGCACCCTCGGCAGTGATTTTCGAGATTTGGCACCCATTGGGCTGATTTTCGAGATTCGGCACCCACGGTGGTGATTTTCAAGATTCGGCACCCTCGGCAGTGATTTTCGAGATTTGGCACCCATGGGGCTGATTTTCAAGATTCGGCACCCGCAGCGGTGATTTTCGAGATTCGGCACCCGCGGGGCTGATTTTCGACATTCGGCACCCGCGGCGGTAATTTTCGAGATTTGGCACCCACGGTACTGATTTTCGAGATTCGGCACCCGCGGCAGTGATTTTCGAGATTCGGCACCCGCGGGGCTGATTTTGAAGATTTGGCACCCGCAGCGGTGATTTTCGAGATTTGGCACCCATGGGGCTGATTTTCGAGATTCGTCACCGGCGGCGGTGATTTTCAAGATTCGGCACCCGCGGGACTGATTTTCGAGATTCGGCACCCGCGGCACTGATTTTCGAGATTCGGCACCCGTGGGGATGATTTTCGAGATTCGGCACCTGCGGCAGTGCTTTTCGAGATTCAGCACTCGCGGTGGTGATTTTCGAGATTCGGCACCCGCGGTTGTGATTTTCAAGATTCGGCACCCGCGGCGGTCATTTTCGAGATTCGGCACCTGCGGGGCTGATTTTCGAGATTCGGCACCCGCGGCAGTGATTTTCGAGATTCGGCACCCGCGGCGGTGATTTTCGAGATTTGGCACCCGCATGGCTGATTTTCGAGATTCGGCACCCGCGGGGCTGATTTTCGAGATTCGGCACCCGCGGCAGTGATTTTCGAGATTCGGCACCCGCGGGGCTGATTTTGAAGATTTGGCACCCTCGGTGGTGATTTTCAAGATTCGGCACCCGCGGCGGTGATTTTCGAGATTTGGCACCCATGGGGCTGATTTTCAAGGTTCGTCACCGGCGGCGGTGATTTTCAAGATTCGGCACCCGCTTGGCTGATTTTCGAGATTCGGCACCCGCGGCACTGATTTTCGAGATTCGGCACCCGTGAGGATGATTTTCGAGATTCGGCACCTGCGGCAGTGCTTTTCGAGATTCAGCACTCGCGGTGGTGATTTTCGAGATTCGGCACCCCGCGGGGCTGATTTTCGAGATTCGGCACCCGCGGGGCTGATTTTCGAGATTCGGCACCCGCGGCAGTGATTTTTGAGATTCGGCACCCGCGGGGCTGATTTTGGAGATTTGGCACCCGCGGTGGTGATTTTCAAGATTCGGCACCCGCGGTGGTGATTTTCAAGATTCGGCACCCGCGGCGGTGATTTTCGAGATTTGGCACCCGCGGGGCTGATTTTCGAAATTCGGCAGCGGCGGCGGTGATTTTCAAGATTCGGCACCCGCGGGGCTGATTTTCGAGATTCGGCACCCGCGGGGCTGATTTTGGAGATTTGGCACCCGCGGTGGTGATTTTCAAGATTCGGCACCCGCGGCGGTGATTTTCGAGATTTGGCACCCGCGGGGCTGATTTTCGAGATTCGGCATCGGCGGCGGTGATTTTCGAGATTCGGCACCCGCGGGGCTGATTTTCGAGATTCGGCACCCGCGGGGCTGATTTTCGAGATTCGGCACCCGCGGGGCTGATTTTGGAGATTTGGCACCCGCGGTGGTGATTTTCAAGATTCGGCACCCGAGGCGGTGATTTTCGAGATTTGGCACCCGCGGGGCTGATTTTCGAGATTCGGCACCGGCGGCGGTGATTTTCAAGATTCGGCACCCGCGGGGCTGATTTTCGAGATTCGGCACCCGCAGCACTGATTTCCGAGATTCGGCACCCGTTGGGGCTGATTTTCGATATTCGGCACCTGCGGCAGTGCTTTTCAAGATTCGGCACTCGCGGTGGTAATTTTCAAGATTCGGCACCCGCAGCACTGATTTTCGAGATTCGGCACCCGCGGGGCTGATCTCCGAGATTCGGCACCCGTGGCACTGATTTTCGAGATTCGGCACCGGCGGTGGTGATTTTCAAGATTCGGCACCTGCGACGGTGATTTTCGAGATTCGGCACCCTCGGCAGTGATTTTCAAGATTCGGCACCCACGGGGCTGATTTTCGAGATTTGGCACCCGCGGTGGTGATTTTCGAGATTCGGCACCCGCGGCAGTGATTTTCGAGATTCGGCACCTGCGGGGCTGATTTTCGAGATTTGGCACCCGCGGCGGTGATTTTCGAGATTCGGTACCCGCGGGGCTGATTTTCGAGATTCGGCACCCGCGGGGCTGATTTTCGAGATTCGGCACCCGCGGCAGTGATTTTTGAGATTCGGCACCCGCGGGGCTGATTTTGAAGATTTGGCACCCTCGGTGGTGATTTTCAAGATTCGTCACCAGCGGCGGTGATTTTCAAGATTCGGCACCCGCTTGGCTGATTTTCGAGATTCGGCACCGGCGGTGGTGATTTTCAAGATTCGGCACCTGCGGCGGTGATTTTCGAGATTCGGCACCCTCGGCAGTGATTTTCGAGATTCGGCACCCACGGGGTTGATTTTCGAGATTTGGCACCCGCGGTGGTAATTTTCGAGATTCGGCACCCGCGGCAGTGATTTTCGAGATTCGGCACCTGCGGGGCTGATTTTCGAGATTTGGCACCCGCGGCGGTGATTTTCGAGATTCGGCACCCGCGGGGCTGATTTTCGAGATTCGGCACCCGCGGGGCTGATTTTCGAGATTCGGCACCCGCGGGACTGATTTTCGAGATTTGGCACCCGCATGGCTGATTTTCGAGACTCGGCACCCGCGGGGCTGATTTTCGAGATTCGGCACCCGCGGCAGTGATTTTCGAGATTCGGCACCCGCGGGGCTGATTTTGAAGATTTGGCACCCTCGGTGGTGATTTTCGAGATTTTTCACCCATGGGGCTGATTTTCAAGATTCGGCACCCGTGGCACTGATTTTCGAGATTCGGCACCGGCGATGGTGATTTTCAAGATTCGGCACCTGCGGCGGTGATTTTCGAGATTCGGCACCCTCGGCAGTGATTTTCGAGATTCGGCACCCACGGGGCTGATTTTCGAGATTTGGCACCCGCGGTGATGATTTTCGAGATTCGGCACCCGCGGCAGTGATTTTCGAGATTCGGCACCTGCGGGGCTGATTTTCGAGATTAGGCACCCGCGGCGGTGATTTTCGAAATTCGGCACCCGCGGGGCTGATTTTCGAGATTCGGCACCCACGGGGCTGATTTTCGAGATTTGGCACCTGCATGGCTGATTTTCGAGATTCGGCACCCGCGGGGCTGATTTTCGAGATTCGGCACCCGCGGCAGTGATTTTTGAGATTCGGCACCTGCGGGGCTGATTTTCGAGATTTGGCACCAGCGGCGGTGATTTTCGAGATTCGGCACCCGCGGGGTTGATTTTCGAGATTTGGCACCTGCATGGCTGATTTTCGAGATTCGGCACCCGCGGGGTTGATTTTCGAGATTCGGCACCTGCGGGGCTGATTTTCGAGATTTGGCACCAGCGGCGGTGATTTTCGAGATTCGGCACCCGCGGGGCTGATTTTCGAGATTCGGCACCCGCGGCAGTGATTTTCGAGATTCGGCACCCGCGGGGTTGATTTTCGAGATTTGGCACCCTCGCTTGTGATTTTCAAGATTCGGCACCCGCAGCGGTGATTTTCGAGATTCGGCACCCGCGGGGCTGATTTTCGAGATTCGGCACCCGCGGCAGTGATTTTCGAGATTTGGCACCTGCGGGGCTGATTTTCGAGATTCGGCACCCGCGGGGCTGATTTTTGAGATTCGGCACCCGCGGCAGTGATTTTCGAGATTCGGCACCAGCGTTGCTGATTTTGAAGATTTGGCACCCGCGGGGCTGACTTTCGAGATTCGGCACCCGCGGCACTGATTTTCGAGATTCGGCACCCGTGGGGATGATTTTCGAGATTCGGCACCTGCGGCAGTGCTTTTTGAGATTCAGCACTCGCGGTGGTGATTTTCGAGATTCAGCACCCGCGGTTGTGATTTTCAAGATTCGGCACCCGCGGCGGTGATTTTCGAGATTCGGCACCCGCGGGGCTAATTTTCGAGATTCGGCACTGGCGGCGGTGATTTTCAAGATTCGGCACCCGCGGGGCTGATTTTCGAGATTCGGCACCCGCGGGGTTGATTTTCGAGATTTGGCACCCGCGCTTGTGATTTTCAAGATTCGGCACCCGCAGCGGTGATTTTCGAGATTCGGCACCCGCGGGGCTGATTTTCGAGATTCGGCACCCTCGGCAGTGATTTTCGAGATTCGGCACCCACGGGGCTGATTTTCGAGATTTGGCACCCGCGGTGGTGATTTTCGAGATTCGGCACCCGCGGCAGTGATTTTCGAGATTCGGCACCTGCGGGGCTGATTTTCGAGATTTGGCACCCACGGCGGTGATTTTCGAGATTCGGCACCCGCGGGGCTGATTTTCGAGATTCGGCACCCGCGGGGCTGATTTTCGAGATTGGGCACCTGCGGCGGTGATTTTCGAAATTCGGCACCCGCGGGGCTGATTTTCGAGATTCGGCACCCACGGGGCTGATTTTCGAGATTTGGCACCCGCATGGCTGATTTTCGAGATTCGGCACCCGCGGGGCTGATTTTCGAGATTCGGCACCCGCGGCAGTGATTTTTGAGATTCGGCACCCGCGGGGCTGATTTTGAAGATTTGGCACCCTCGGTGGTGATTTTCGAGATTTGGCACCCATGGGGCTGATTTTCAAGATTCGTCACCAGCGGCGGTGATTTTCAAGATTCGGCACCCGCTTGGCTGATTTTCGAGATTCGGCACCTGCGGCGGTGATTTTCGAGATTCGGCACCCTCGGCAGTGATTTTCGAGATTCGGCACCCAAGGGGCTGATTTTCGAGATTTGGCACCCGCGGTGGTAATTTTCGAGATTCGGCACCCGCGGCAGTGATTTTCGAGATTCGGCACCTGCGGGGCTGATTTTCGAGATTTGGCACCCGCGGCGGTGATTTTCGAGATTCGGCACCCGCGGGGCTGATTTTCGAGATTCGGCACCCGCGGGGCTGATTTTCGAGATTTGGCACCCGCGGCGGTGATTTTCGAGATTCGGCACCCGCGGGGCTGATTTTCGAGATTCGGCACCCGCGGGGCTGATTTTCGAGATTTCGCACCCGCATGGCTGATTTTCGAGACTCGGCACCCGCGGGGCTGATTTTCGAGATTCGGCACCCGCGGCAGTGATTTTCGAGATTCGGCACCCGCGGGGCTGATTTTGAAGATTTGGCACCCTCGGTGGTGATTTTCGAGATTCGGCACCCATGGGGCTGATTTTCAAGATTCGGCACCTGCGGCAGTGCTTTTCGAGATTCAGCACTCGCGGTGGTGATTTTCGAGATTCGGCACCCGCGGTTGTGATTTTCAAGATTCAGCACCCGCGGCGGTGATTTTCGAGATTCGGCACTCGCGGGGCTGATTTTCGAGATTCGGCACCCGCGGCGGTGATTTTCGAGATTCGGCACCCGCGGGGCTGATTTTGGAGATTTGGCACCCGCGGTGGTGATTTTCAAGATTCGGCACCCGCGGCGGTGATTTTCGAGATTTGGCACCCGCGGGGCTGATTTTCGAGATTCGGCACCGGCGGCGGTGATTTTCAAGATTCGGCACCCGCGGGGCTGATTTTCGAGATTCGGCACCCGCAGCACTGATTTCCGAGATTCGGCACCCGTGGGGCTGATTTTCGAGATTCGGCACCTGCGGCAGTGCTTTTCAAGATTCGGCACTCGCGGTGGTAATTTTCGAGATTCGGCACCCGCAGCACTGATTTTCGAGATTCGGCACCCGCGGGGCTGATCTCCGAGATTCGGCACCCGTGGCACTGATTTTCGAGATTCTGCACCCGCGGTGGTGATTTTCAAGATTCGGCACCCTCGGCAGTGATTTTCGAGATTCGGCACCCACGGGGCTGATTTTCGAGATTTGGCACCCGCGGTGGTGATTTTCGAGATTCGGCACCCTCGGCAGTGATTTTCGAGATTCGGCACCCACGGGGCTGATTTTCGAGATTCGGCACCCGCGGCAGTGATTTTCGAGATTCGGCACCTGCGGGGCTGATTTTCGAGATTTGGCACCAGCGGCCATGATTTTCGAGATTTGGCACCCGCGGCAGTGATTTTCGAAATTCGGCACCCGCGGGGTTGATTTTCGAGATTCGGCACCTGCGGGGCTGATTTTCGAGATTTGGCACCAGCGGCGGTGATTTTCGAGATTCGGCACCCGCGGGGCTGATTTTCGAGATTCGGCACCCGCGGCAGTGATTTTCGAGATTCGGCACCCGCGGGGTTGATTTTCGAGATTAGGCACCCGCGCTTGTGATTTTCAAGATTCGGCACCCGCAGCGGTGATTTTTGAGATTCGGCACCCGCGGGGCTGATTTTCGAGATTCGGCACCCGCGGCAGTGATTTTCGAGATTTGGCACCTGCGGGGCTGATTTTCGAGATTCGGCACCCGCGGGGCTGATTTTTGAGATTCGGCACCCGCGGCAGTGATTTTCGAGATTCGGCACCAGCGTTGCTGATTTTGAAGATTTGGCACCCGCGGGGCTGACTTTCGAGATTCGGCACCCGCGGCACTGATTTTCGAGATTCGGCACCCGTGGGGATGATTTTCGAGATTCGGCACCTGCGGCAGTGCTTTTTGAGATTCAGCACTCGCGGTGGTGATTTTCGAGATTCAGCACCCGCGGTTGTGATTTTCAAGATTCGGCACCCGCGGCGGTGATTTTCGAGATTCGGCACCCGCGGGGCTGATTTTCGAGATTCGGCACCCGCGGGGTTGATTTTCGAGATTTGGCACCCGCGCTTGTGATTTTCAAGATTCGGCACCCGCAGCGGTGATTTTCGAGATTCGGCACCCGCGGGGCTGATTTTCGAGATTCGGCACCCGCGGCAGTGATTTTTGAGATTTGGCACCTGCGGGGCTGATTTTCGAGATTCGGCACCCGCGGGGCTGATTTTTGAGATTCGGCACCTGCGGGGCTGATTTTCGAGATTCGGCACCCGCGGGGCTGATTTTTGAGATTCGGCACCCGCGGCAGTGATTTTCGAGATTCGGCACCAGCGTTGCTGATTTTGAAGATTTGGCACCCGTGGGGCTGACTTTCGAGATTCGGCACCCGCGGCACTGATTTTCGAGATTCGGCACATGTGGGGATGATTTTCGAGATTCGGCACCTGCGGCAGTGCTTTTTGAGATTCAGCACTCGCGGTGGTGATTTTCGAGATTCAGCACCCGCGGTTGTGATTTTCAAGATTCGGCACCCGAGGCGGTGATTTTCGAGATTTGGCACCCGCGGGGCTGATTTTCGAGATTCGGCACCGGCGGCGGTGATTTTCAAGATTCGGCACCCGCGGGGCTGATTTTCGAGATTCGGCACCCGCAGCACTGATTTCCGAGATTCGGCACCCGTGAGGCTGATTTTCGATATTCGGCACCTGCGGCAGTGCTTTTCAAGATTCGGCACTCGCAGTGGTAATTTTCGAGATTCGGCACCCGCAGCACTGATTTTCGAGATTCGGCACCCGCGGGGCTGATCTCCGAGATTCGGCACCCGTGGCACTGATTTTCGAGATTCGGCACTCGCGGGGCTGATTTTCGAGATTCGGCACCCGCGGCGGTGATTTTCGAGATTCGGCACCCGCGGGGCTGATTTTGGAGATTTGGCACCCGCGGTGGTGATTTTCAAGATTCGGCACCCGCGGCGGTGATTTTCGAGATTTGGCACCCGCGGGGCTGATTTTCGAGATTCGGCACCCGCAGCACTGATTTCCGAGATTCGGCACCCGTGGGGCTGATTTTCGAGATTCGGCACCTGCGGCAGTGCTTTTCAAGATTCGGCACTCGCGGTGGTGATTTTCAAGATTCGGCACCCTCGGCAGTGATTTTCGAGATTCGGCACCCACGGGGCTGATTTTCGAGATTTGGCACCCGCGGTGGTGATTTTCGAGATTCGGCACCCTCGGCAGTGATTTTCGAGATTCGGCACCCACGGGGCTGATTTTCGAGATTTGGCACCCGCGGTGGTGATTTTCGAGATTCGGCACCCGCGGCAGTGATTTTCGAGATTCGGCACCCGCGGCAGTGATTTTCGAGATTTGGCACCAGCGGCCATGATTTTCGAGATTTGGCACCCGCGGCAGTGATTTTCGAAATTCGGCACCCGCGGGGTTGATTTTCGAGATTCGGCACCTGCGGGGCTGATTTTCGAGATTTGGCACCAGCGGCGGTGATTTTCGAGATTCGGCACCCGCGGGGCTGATTTTCGAGATTCGGCACCCGCGGCAGTGATTTTCGAGATTCGGCACCCGCGGGGTTGATTTTCGAGATTTGGCACCCGCGCTTGTGATTTTCAAGATTCGGCACCCGCAGCGGTGATTTTCGAGATTCGGCACCCGCGGGGCTGATTTTCGAGATTCGGCACCCGCGGCAGTGATTTTCGAGATTTGGCACCTGCGGGGCTGATTTTCGAGATTCGGCACCCGCGGGGCTGATTTTTGAGATTCGGCACCCGCGGCAGTGATTTTCGAGATTCGGCACCAGCGTTGCTGATTTTGAAGATTTGGCACCCGCGGGGCTGACTTTCGAGATTCGGCACCCGCGGCACTGATTTTCGAGATTCGGCACCCGTGGGGATGATTTTCGAGATTCGGCACCTGCGGCAGTGCTTTTTGAGATTCAGCACTCGCGGTGGTGATTTTCGAGATTCAGCACCCGCGGTTGTGATTTTCAAGATTCGGCACCCGCGGCGGTGATTTTCGAGATTCGGCACCCGCGGGGCTGATTTTCGAGATTCGGCACCCGCGGGGTTGATTTTCGAGATTTGGCACCCGCGCTTGTGATTTTCAAGATTCGGCACCCGCAGCGGTGATTTTCGAGATTCGGCACCCGCGGGGCTGATTTTCGAGATTCGGCACCCGCGGCAGTGATTTTTGAGATTTGGCACCTGCGGGGCTGATTTTCGAGATTCGGCACCCGCGGGGCTGATTTTTGAGATTCGGCACCCGCGGCAGTGATTTTCGAGATTCGGCACCAGCGTTGCTGATTTTGAAGATTTGGCACCCGCGGGGCTGAATTTCGAGATTCGGCAACCGCGGCACTGATTTTCGAGATTCGGCACCCGTGGGGATGACTTTCGAGATTCGGCACCTGCGGCAGTGCTTTTTGAGATTTAGCACTCGCGGTGGTGATTTTCGAGATTCAGCACCCGCGGGGCTGATTTTCAAGATTCGGCACCCGCGGCGGTGATTTTCGAGATTCGGCACCCGCGGGGCTGATTTTCGAGATTCGGCACCGGCGGCGGTGATTTTCAAGATTCGGCACCCGCGGGGCTGATTTTCGAGATTCGGCACCCGCGGGGTTGATTTTCGAGATTTGGCACCCGCGCTTGTGATTTTCAAGATTCGGCACCCGCAGCGGTGATTTTCGAGATTCGGCACCCGCGGGGCTGATTTTCGAGATTCGGCACCCGCGGCAGTGATTTTCGAGATTTGGCACCTGCGGGGCTGATTTTTGAGATTCGGCACCCGCGGCAGTGATTTTCGAGATTCGGCACCAGCGTTGCTGATTTTGAAGATTTGGCACCCGTGGGGCTGACTTTCGAGATTCGGCACCCGCGGCACTGATTTTCGAGATTCGGCACATGTGGGGATGATTTTCGAGATTCGGCACCTGCGGCAGTGCTTTTTGAGATTCAGCACTCGCGGTGGTGATTTTCGAGATTCAGCACCCGCGGTTGTGATTTTCAAGATTCGGCACCCGAGGCGGTGATTTTCGAGATTTGGCACCCGCGGGGCTGATTTTCGAGATTCGGCACCGGCGGCGGTGATTTTCAAGATTCGGCACCCGCGGGGCTGATTTTCGAGATTCGGCACCCGCAGCACTGATTTCCGAGATTCGGCACCCGTGAGGCTGATTTTCGATATTCGGCACCTGCGGCAGTGCTTTTCAAGATTCGGCACTCGCGGTGGTAATTTTCGAGATTCGGCACCCGCAGCACTGATTTTCGAGATTCGGCACCCGCGGGGCTGATCTCCGAGATTCGGCACCCGTGGCACTGATTTTCGAGATTCGGCACCGGCGGTGGTGATTTTCAAGATTCGGCACCTGCGGCGGTGATTTTCGAGATTCGGCACCCTCGGCAGTGATTTTCGAGATTCGGCACCCACGGGGCTGATTTTCGAGATTTGGCATCCGCGGTGGTGATTTTCGAGATTCGGCACCCGCGGCAGTGATTTTCGAGATTCGGCACCTGCGGGGCTGATTTTCGAGATTTGGCACCCGCGGCGGTGATTTTCGAGATTCGGCACCCGCGGGGCTGATTTTCGAGATTGGGCACCCGCGGCGGTGAGTTTCGAAATTCGGCACCCGCGGGGCTGATTTTCGAGATTCGGCACCCGCGGGGCTGATTTTCGAGATTTGGCACCCGCATGGCTGATTTTCGAGATTCGGCACCCGCGGGGCTGATTTTCAAGATTCGGCACCCGCGGCAGTGATTTTCGAGATTCGGCACCCGCGGGGCTGATTTTGAAGATTTGGCACCCTCGGTGGTGATTTTCGAGATTTGGCACCCATGGGGCTGATTTTCAAGATTCGTCACCAGCGGCGGTGATTTTCAAGATTCGGCACCCGCTTGGCTGATTTTCGAGATTCGGCACCGGCGGTGGTGATTTTCAAGATTCGGCACCTGCGGTGGTGATTTTCGAGATTCGGCACCCTCGGCAGTGATTTTCGAGATTCGGCACCCACGGGGTTGATTTTCGAGATTTGGCACCCGCGGTGGTAATTTTCGAGATTCGGTACCCGCGGCAGTGATTTTCGAGATTCGGCACCTGCGGGGCTGATTTTCGAGATTTGGCACCCGCGGCGGTGATTTTCGAGATTTGGCACCCGTGGGGATGATTTTCGAGATTCGGCACCTGCGGCAGTGCTTTTTGAGATTCAGCACTCGCGGTGGTGATTTTCGAGATTCAGCACCCGCGGTTGTGATTTTCAAGATTCGGCACCCGCGGGGCTGATTTTCGAGATTCGGCACCCGCGGGGTTGATTTTCGAGATTTGGCACCCGCGCTTGTGATTTTCAAGATTCGGCACCCGCAGCGGTGATTTTCGAGATTCGGCACCCGCGGGGCTGATTTTCGAGATTCGGCACCCGCGGCAGTGATTTTTGAGATTTGGCACCTGCGGGGCTGATTTTCGAGATTCGGCACCCGCGGGGCTGATTTTTGAGATTCGGCACCCGCGGCAGTGATTTTCGAGATTCGGCACCAGCGTTGCTGATTTTGAAGATTTGGCACCCGCGGGGCTGAATTTCGAGATTCGGCAACCGCGGCACTGATTTTCGAGATTCGGCACCCGTGGGGATGATTTTCGAGATTCGGCACCTGCGGCAGTGCTTTTTGAGATTTAGCACTCGCGGTGGTGATTTTCGAGATTCAGCACCCGCGGTTGTGATTTTCAAGATTCGGCACCCGCGGCGGTGATTTTCGAGATTCGGTACCCGCGGGGCTGATTTTCGAGATTCGGCACCGGCGGCGGTGATTTTCAAGATTCGGCACCCGCGGGGCTGATTTTCGAGATTCGGCACCCGCGGGGTTGATTTTCGAGATTTGGCACCCGCGCTTGTGATTTTCAAGATTCGGCACCCGCAGCGGTGATTTTCGAGATTCGGCACCCGCGGGGCTGATTTTCGAGATTCGGCACCCGCGGCAGTGATTTTCGAGATTTGGCACCTGCGGGGCTGATTTTCGAGATTCGGCACCCGCGGGGCTGATTTTTGAGATTCGGCACCCGCGGCAGTGATTTTCGAGATTCGGCACCAGCGTTGCTGATTTTGAAGATTTGGCACCCGTGGGGCTGACTTTCGAGATTCGGCACCCGCGGCACTGATTTTCGAGATTCGGCACACGTGGGGATGATTTTCGAGATTCGGCACCTGCGGCAGTGCTTTTTGAGATTCAGCACTCGCGGTGGTGATTTTCGAGATTCAGCACCCGCGGTTGTGATTTTCAAGATTCGGCACCCGAGGCGGTGATTTTCGAGATTTGGCACCCGCGGGGCTGATTTTCGAGATTCGGCACCGGCGGCGGTGATTTTCAAGATTCGGCACCCGCGGGGCTGATTTTCGAGATTCGGCACCCGCAGCACTGATTTCCGAGATTCGGCACCCGCGGCAGTGATTTTCGAGATTTGGCACCTGCGGGGCTGATTTTCGAGATTCGGCACCCGCGGGGCTGATTTTTGAGATTCGGCACCCGCGGCAGTGATTTTCGAGATTCGGCACCAGCGTTGCTGATTTTGAAGATTTGGCACCCGTGGGGCTGACTTTCGAGATTCGGCACCCGCAGCACTGATTTTCGAGATTCGGCACCCGCGGGGCTGATCTCCGAGATTCGGCACCCGTGGCACTGATTTTCGAGATTCGGCACTCGCGGGGCTGATTTTCGAGATTCGGCACCCGCGGCGGTGATTTTCGAGATTCGGCACCCGCGGGGCTGATTTTGGAGATTTGGCACCCGCGGTGGTGATTTTCAAGATTCGGCACCCGCGGCGGTGATTTTCGAGATTTGGCACCCGCGGGGCTGATTTTCGAGATTCGGCACCCGCAGCACTGATTTCCGAGATTCGGCACCCGTGGGGCTGATTTTCGAGATTCGGCACCTGCGGCAGTGCTTTTCAAGATTCGGCACTCGCGGTGGTGATTTTCAAGATTCGGCACCCTCGGCAGTGATTTTCGAGATTCGGCACCCACGGGGCTGATTTTCGAGATTTGGCACCCGCGGTGGTGATTTTCGAGATTCGGCACCCTCGGCAGTGATTTTCGAGATTCGGCACCCACGGGGCTGATTTTCGAGATTTGGCACCCGCGGTGGTGATTTTCGAGATTCGGCACCCGCGGCAGTGATTTTCGAGATTCGGCACCCGCGGCAGTGATTTTCGAGATTTGGCACCAGCGGCCATGATTTTCGAGATTTGGCACCCGCGGCAGTGATTTTCGAAATTCGGCACCCGCGGGGTTGATTTTCGAGATTCGGCACCTGCGGGGCTGATTTTCGAGATTTGGCACCAGCGGCGGTGATTTTCGAGATTCGGCACCCGCGGGGCTGATTTTCGAGATTCGGCACCCGCGGCAGTGATTTTCGAGATTCGGCACCCGCGGGGTTGATTTTCGAGATTTGGCACCCGCGCTTGTGATTTTCAAGATTCGGCACCCGCAGCGGTGATTTTCGAGATTCGGCACCCGCGGGGCTGATTTTCGAGATTCGGCACCCGCGGCAGTGATTTTCGAGATTTGGCACCTGCGGGGCTGATTTTCGAGATTCGGCACCCGCGGGGCTGATTTTTGAGATTCGGCACCCGCGGCAGTGATTTTCGAGATTCGGCACCAGCGTTGCTGATTTTGAAGATTTGGCACCCGCGGGGCTGACTTTCGAGATTCGGCACCCGCGGCACTGATTTTCGAGATTCGGCACCCGTGGGGATGATTTTCGAGATTCGGCACCTGCGGCAGTGCTTTTTGAGATTCAGCACTCGCGGTGGTGATTTTCGAGATTCAGCACCCGCGGTTGTGATTTTCAAGATTCGGCACCCGCGGCGGTGATTTTCGAGATTCGGCACCCGCGGGGCTGATTTTCGAGATTCGGCACCCGCGGGGTTGATTTTCGAGATTTGGCACCCGCGCTTGTGATTTTCAAGATTCGGCACCCGCAGCGGTGATTTTCGAGATTCGGCACCCGCGGGGCTGATTTTCGAGATTCGGCACCCGCGGCAGTGATTTTTGAGATTTGGCACCTGCGGGGCTGATTTTCGAGATTCGGCACCCGCGGGGCTGATTTTTGAGATTCGGCACCCGCGGCAGTGATTTTCGAGATTCGGCACCAGCGTTGCTGATTTTGAAGATTTGGCACCCGCGGGGCTGAATTTCGAGATTCGGCAACCGCGGCACTGATTTTCGAGATTCGGCACCCGTGGGGATGACTTTCGAGATTCGGCACCTGCGGCAGTGCTTTTTGAGATTTAGCACTCGCGGTGGTGATTTTCGAGATTCAGCACCCGCGGGGCTGATTTTCAAGATTCGGCACCCGCGGCGGTGATTTTCGAGATTCGGCACCCGCGGGGCTGATTTTCGAGATTCGGCACCGGCGGCGGTGATTTTCAAGATTCGGCACCCGCGGGGCTGATTTTCGAGATTCGGCACCCGCGGGGTTGATTTTCGAGATTTGGCACCCGCGCTTGTGATTTTCAAGATTCGGCACCCGCAGCGGTGATTTTCGAGATTCGGCACCCGCGGGGCTGATTTTCGAGATTCGGCACCCGCGGCAGTGATTTTCGAGATTTGGCACCTGCGGGGCTGATTTTTGAGATTCGGCACCCGCGGCAGTGATTTTCGAGATTCGGCACCAGCGTTGCTGATTTTGAAGATTTGGCACCCGTGGGGCTGACTTTCGAGATTCGGCACCCGCGGCACTGATTTTCGAGATTCGGCACATGTGGGGATGATTTTCGAGATTCGGCACCTGCGGCAGTGCTTTTTGAGATTCAGCACTCGCGGTGGTGATTTTCGAGATTCAGCACCCGCGGTTGTGATTTTCAAGATTCGGCACCCGAGGCGGTGATTTTCGAGATTTGGCACCCGCGGGGCTGATTTTCGAGATTCGGCACCGGCGGCGGTGATTTTCAAGATTCGGCACCCGCGGGGCTGATTTTCGAGATTCGGCACCCGCAGCACTGATTTCCGAGATTCGGCACCCGTGAGGCTGATTTTCGATATTCGGCACCTGCGGCAGTGCTTTTCAAGATTCGGCACTCGCGGTGGTAATTTTCGAGATTCGGCACCCGCAGCACTGATTTTCGAGATTCGGCACCCGCGGGGCTGATCTCCGAGATTCGGCACCCGTGGCACTGATTTTCGAGATTCGGCACCGGCGGTGGTGATTTTCAAGATTCGGCACCTGCGGCGGTGATTTTCGAGATTCGGCACCCTCGGCAGTGATTTTCGAGATTCGGCACCCACGGGGCTGATTTTCGAGATTTGGCATCCGCGGTGGTGATTTTCGAGATTCGGCACCCGCGGCAGTGATTTTCGAGATTCGGCACCTGCGGGGCTGATTTTCGAGATTTGGCACCCGCGGCGGTGATTTTCGAGATTCGGCACCCGCGGGGCTGATTTTCGAGATTGGGCACCCGCGGCGGTGAGTTTCGAAATTCGGCACCCGCGGGGCTGATTTTCGAGATTCGGCACCCGCGGGGCTGATTTTCGAGATTTGGCACCCGCATGGCTGATTTTCGAGATTCGGCACCCGCGGGGCTGATTTTCAAGATTCGGCACCCGCGGCAGTGATTTTCGAGATTCGGCACCCGCGGGGCTGATTTTGAAGATTTGGCACCCTCGGTGGTGATTTTCGAGATTTGGCACCCATGGGGCTGATTTTCAAGATTCGTCACCAGCGGCGGTGATTTTCAAGATTCGGCACCCGCTTGGCTGATTTTCGAGATTCGGCACCGGCGGTGGTGATTTTCAAGATTCGGCACCTGCGGTGGTGATTTTCGAGATTCGGCACCCTCGGCAGTGATTTTCGAGATTCGGCACCCACGGGGTTGATTTTCGAGATTTGGCACCCGCGGTGGTAATTTTCGAGATTCGGTACCCGCGGCAGTGATTTTCGAGATTCGGCACCTGCGGGGCTGATTTTCGAGATTTGGCACCCGCGGCGGTGATTTTCGAGATTTGGCACCCGTGGGGATGATTTTCGAGATTCGGCACCTGCGGCAGTGCTTTTTGAGATTCAGCACTCGCGGTGGTGATTTTCGAGATTCAGCACCCGCGGTTGTGATTTTCAAGATTCGGCACCCGCGGGGCTGATTTTCGAGATTCGGCACCCGCGGGGTTGATTTTCGAGATTTGGCACCCGCGCTTGTGATTTTCAAGATTCGGCACCCGCAGCGGTGATTTTCGAGATTCGGCACCCGCGGGGCTGATTTTCGAGATTCGGCACCCGCGGCAGTGATTTTTGAGATTTGGCACCTGCGGGGCTGATTTTCGAGATTCGGCACCCGCGGGGCTGATTTTTGAGATTCGGCACCCGCGGCAGTGATTTTCGAGATTCGGCACCAGCGTTGCTGATTTTGAAGATTTGGCACCCGCGGGGCTGAATTTCGAGATTCGGCAACCGCGGCACTGATTTTCGAGATTCGGCACCCGTGGGGATGATTTTCGAGATTCGGCACCTGCGGCAGTGCTTTTTGAGATTTAGCACTCGCGGTGGTGATTTTCGAGATTCAGCACCCGCGGTTGTGATTTTCAAGATTCGGCACCCGCGGCGGTGATTTTCGAGATTCGGTACCCGCGGGGCTGATTTTCGAGATTCGGCACCGGCGGCGGTGATTTTCAAGATTCGGCACCCGCGGGGCTGATTTTCGAGATTCGGCACCCGCGGGGTTGATTTTCGAGATTTGGCACCCGCGCTTGTGATTTTCAAGATTCGGCACCCGCAGCGGTGATTTTCGAGATTCGGCACCCGCGGGGCTGATTTTCGAGATTCGGCACCCGCGGCAGTGATTTTCGAGATTTGGCACCTGCGGGGCTGATTTTCGAGATTCGGCACCCGCGGGGCTGATTTTTGAGATTCGGCACCCGCGGCAGTGATTTTCGAGATTCGGCACCAGCGTTGCTGATTTTGAAGATTTGGCACCCGTGGGGCTGACTTTCGAGATTCGGCACCCGCGGCACTGATTTTCGAGATTCGGCACACGTGGGGATGATTTTCGAGATTCGGCACCTGCGGCAGTGCTTTTTGAGATTCAGCACTCGCGGTGGTGATTTTCGAGATTCAGCACCCGCGGTTGTGATTTTCAAGATTCGGCACCCGAGGCGGTGATTTTCGAGATTTGGCACCCGCGGGGCTGATTTTCGAGATTCGGCACCGGCGGCGGTGATTTTCAAGATTCGGCACCCGCGGGGCTGATTTTCGAGATTCGGCACCCGCAGCACTGATTTCCGAGATTCGGCACCCGTGGGGCTGATTTTCGATATTCGGCACCTGCGGCAGTGCTTTTCAAGATTCGGCACTCGCGGTGGTAATTTTCGAGATTCGGCACCCGCAGCACTGATTTTCGAGATTCGGCACCCGCGGGGCTGATCTCCGAGATTCGGCACCCGTGGCACTGATTTTCGAGATTCGGCACCGGCGGTGGTGATTTTCAAGATTCGGCACCTGCGGCGGTGATTTTCGAGATTCGGCACCCTCGGCAGTGATTTTCGAGATTCGGCACCCACGGGGCTGATTTTCGAGATTTGGCACCCGCGGTGGTGATTTTCGAGATTCGGCACCCGCGGCAGTGATTTTCGAGATTCGGCACCTGCGGGGCTGATTTTCGAGATTTGGCACCCGCGGCGGTGATTTTCGAGATTCGGCACCCGCGGGGCTGATTTTCGAGATTGGGCACCCGCGGCGGTGAGTTTCGAAATTCGGCACCCGCGGGGCTGATTTTCGAGATTCGGCACCCGCGGGGCTGATTTTCGAGATTTGGCACCCGCATGGCTGATTTTCGAGATTCGGCACCCGCGGGGCTGATTTTCAAGATTCGGCACCCGCGGCAGTGATTTTCGAGATTCAGCACCCGCGGGGCTGATTTTGAAGATTTGGCACCCTCGGTGGTGATTTTCGAGATTTGGCACCCATGGGGCTGATTTTCAAGATTCGTCACCAGCGGCGGTGATTTTCAAGATTCGGCACCCGCTTGGCTGATTTTCGAGATTCGGCACCGGCGGTGGTGATTTTCAAGATTCGGCACCTGCGGCGGTGATTTTCGAGATTCGGCACCCTCGGCAGTGATTTTCGAGATTCGGCACCCACGGGGCTGATTTTCGAGATTTGGCACCCGCGGTGGTAATTTTCGAGATTCGGCACCCGCGGCAGTGATTTTCGAGATTCGGCACCTGCGGGGCTGATTTTCGAGATTTGGCACCCGCGGCGGTGATTTTCGAGATTCGGCACCCGCGGGGCTGATTTTCGAGATTCGGCACCCGCGGGGCTGATTTTCGAGATTTGGCACCCGCGGCGGTGATTTTCAAGATTCGGCACCCGCGGGGCTGATTTTCGAGATTCGGCACCCGCGGGGCTGATTTTCGAGATTTGGCACCCGCATGGCTGATTTTCGAGATTCGGCACCCGCGGGGCTGATTTTCGAGATTTGGCACCCGCGGCAGTGATTTTCGAGATTCGGCACCCGCGGGGTTGATTTTCGAGATTCGGCACCTGCGGGGCTGATTTTCGAGATTTGGCACCAGCGGCGGTGATTTTCGAGATTCGGCACCCGCGGGGCTGATTTTCGAGATTCGGCACCCGCGGCAGTGATTTTCGAGATTCGGCACCCGCGGGGTTGATTTTCGAGATTTGGCACCCGCGCTTGTGATTTTCAAGATTCGGCACCCGCGCTTGTGATTTTCAAGATTCGGCACCCGCAGCGGTGATTTTCGAGATTCGGCACCCGCGGGGCTGATTTTCGAGATTCGGCACCCGCGGCAGTGATTTTCGAGATTTGGCACCTGCGGGGCTGATTTTCGAGATTCGGCACCCGCGGGGCTGATTTTTGAGATTCGGCACCCGCGGCAGTGATTTTCGAGATTCGGCACCAGCGTTGCTGATTTTGAAGATTTGGCACCCGCGGGGCTGACTTTCGAGATTCGGCACCCGCGGCACTGATTTTCGAGATTCGGCACCCGCGGCACTGATTTTCGAGATTCAGCTCCCGCGGTTGTGATTTTCAAGATTCGGCACCCGCGGCGGTGATTTTCGAGATTCGGCACCCGCGGGGCGGATTTTCGAGATTTGGCAACGGCGGCGGTGATTTTCGAGATTCGGCACCCGCGGGGCTGATTTTCGAGATTCAGCACCCGCGGCAGTGATTTTCGAGATTCGGCACCCACGGGGTTGATTTTCGAGATTTGGCACCCGCGGTTGTGATTTTCAAGATTCGGCACCCGCAGCGGTGATTTTCGAGATTCGGCACACGCGGCGGTGATTTTCGAGATTAGGCACCCGCGTTGCTGATTTTGAAGATTTGGCACCCGCGGGGCTGACTTTCGAGATTCGGCACCCGCGGCACTGATTTTCGAGATTCGGCACCTGCGGCAGTGCTTTTTGAGATTCAGCACTCGCGGTGGTGATTTTCGAGATTCGGCACCCGCGGGGTTGATTTTCGAGATTTGGCACCCGCGCTTGTGATTTTCAAGATTCGGCACCCGCAGCGGTGATTTTCGAGATTCGGCACCCGCGGGGCTGATTTTCGAGATTCGGCACCCGCGGCAGTGATTTTCGAGATTTGGCACCTGCGGGGCTGATTTTCGAGATTCGGCACCCGCGGGGCTGATTTTTGAGATTCGGCACCCGCGGCAGTGATTTTCGAGATTCGGCACCCGCGTTGCTGATTTTGAAGATTTGGCACCCGCGGGGCTGACTTTCGAGATTCGGCACCCGCGGCACTGATTTTCGAGATTCGGCACCCGTGGGGATGATTTTCGAGATTCGGCACCTGCGGCAGTGCTTTTTGAGATTCAGCACTCGCGATGGTGATTTTCGAGATTCAGCACCCGCGGTTGTGATTTTCAAGATTCGGCACCCGCGGCGGTGATTTTCGAGATTCGGCACCCGTGGGGCTGATTTTCGATATTCGGCACCTGCGGCAGTGCTTTTCAAGATTCGGCACTCGCGGTGGTAATTTTCGAGATTCGGCACCCGCAGCACTGATTTTCGAGATTCGGCACCCGCGGGGCTGATCTCCGAGATTCGGCACCCGTGGCACTGATTTTCGAGATTCGGCACCGGCGGTGGTGATTTTCAAGATTCGGCACCTGCGGCGGTGATTTTCGAGATTCGGCACCCTCGGCAGTGATTTTCGAAATTCGGCACCCACGGGGTTGATTTTCGAGATTTGGCACCCGCGGTGGTGATTTTCGAGATTCGGCACCCGCGGCAGTGATTTTCGAGATTCGGCACCTGCGGGGCTGATTTTCGAGATTTGGCACCCGCGGCGGTGATTTTCGAGATTCGGCACCCGCGGGGCTGATTTTCGAGATTGGGCAACCGCGGCGGTGAGTTTCGAAATTCGGCACCCGCGGGGCTGATTTTCGAGATTCGGCACCCGCGGGGCTGATTTTCGAGATTTGGCACCCGCATGGCTGATTTTCGAGATTCGGCACCCGCGGGGCTGATTTTCAAGATTCGGCACCCGCGGCAGTGATTTTCGAGATTCAGCACCCGCGGGGCTGATTTTGAAGATTTGGCACCCTCGGTGGTGATTTTCGAGATTTGGCACCCATGGGGCTGATTTTCAAGATTCGTCACCAGCGGCGGTGATTTTCAAGATTCGGCACCCGCTTGGCTGATTTTCGAGATTCGGCACCGGCGGTGGTGATTTTCAAGATTCGGCACCTGCGGCGGTGATTTTCGAGATTCGGCACCCTCGGCAGTGATTTTCGAGATTCGGCACCCACGGGGCTGATTTTCGAGATTTGGCACCCGCGGTGGTAATTTTCGAGATTCGGCACCCGCGGCAGTGATTTTCGAGATTCGGCACCTGCGGGGCTGATTTTCGAGATTTGGCACCCGCGGCGGTGATTTTCAAGATTCGGCACCCGCGGGGCTGATTTTCGAGATTCGGCACCCGCGGGGCTGATTTTCGAGATTTGGCACCCGCGGCGGTGATTTTCAAGATTCGGCACCCGCGGGGCTGATTTTCGAGATTCGGCACCCGCGGGGCTGATTTTCGAGATTTGGCACCCGCATGGCTGATTTTCGAGATTCGGCACCCGCGGGGCTGATTTTCGAGATTTGGCACCCGCGGCAGTGATTTTCGAGATTCGGCACCCGCGGGGTTGATTTTCGAGATTCGGCACCTGCGGGGCTGATTTTCGAGATTTGGCACCAGCGGCGGTGATTTTCGAGATTCGGCACCCGCGGGGCTGATTTTCGAGATTCGGCACCCGCGGCAGTGATTTTCGAGATTCGGCACCCGCGGGGTTGATTTTCGAGATTTGGCACCCGCGCTTGTGATTTTCAAGATTCGGCACCCGCGCTTGTGATTTTCAAGATTCGGCACCCGCAGCGGTGATTTTCGAGATTCGGCACCCGCGGGGCTGATTTTCGAGATTCGGCACCCGCGGCAGTGATTTTCGAGATTTGGCACCTGCGGGGCTGATTTTCGAGATTCGGCACCCGCGGGGCTGATTTTTGAGATTCGGCACCCGCGGCAGTGATTTTCGAGATTCGGCACCAGCGTTGCTGATTTTGAAGATTTGGCACCCGCGGGGCTGACTTTCGAGATTCGGCACCCGCGGCACTGATTTTTGAGATTCGGCACCCGCGGCACTGATTTTCGAGATTCAGCTCCCGCGGTTGTGATTTTCAAGATTCGGCACCCGCGGCGGTGATTTTCGAGATTCGGCACCCGCGGGGCGGATTTTCGAGATTTGGCACCGGCGGCGGTGATTTTCGAGATTCGGCACCCGCGGGGCTGATTTTCGAGATTCAGCACCCGCGGCAGTGATTTTCGAGATTCGGCACCCACGGGGTTGATTTTCGAGATTTGGCACCCGCGGTTGTGATTTTCAAGATTCGGCACCCGCAGCGGTGATTTTCGAGATTCGGCACACGCGGCGGTGATTTTCGAGATTCGGCACCCGCGTTGCTGATTTTGAAGATTTGGCACCCGCGGGGCTGACTTTCGAGATTCGGCACCCGCGGCACTGATTTTCGAGATTCGGCACCTGCGGCAGTGCTTTTTGAGATTCAGCACTCGCGGTGGTGATTTTCGAGATTCGGCACCCGCGGGGTTGATTTTCGAGATTTGGCACCCGCGCTTGTGATTTTCAAGATTCGGCACCCGCAGCGGTGATTTTCGAGATTCGGCACCCGCGGGGCTGATTTTCGAGATTCGGCACCCGCGGCAGTGATTTTCGAGATTTGGCACCTGCGGGGCTGATTTTCGAGATTCGGCACCCGCGGGGCTGATTTTTGAGATTCGGCACCCGCGGCAGTGATTTTCGAGATTCGGCACCCGCGTTGCTGATTTTGAAGATTTGGCACCCGCGGGGCTGACTTTCGAGATTCGACACCCGCGGCACTGATTTTCGAGATTCGGCACCCGTGGGGATGATTTTCGAGATTCGGCACCTGCGGCAGTGCTTTTTGAGATTCAGCACTCGCGATGGTGATTTTCGAGATTCAGCACCCGCGGTTGTGATTTTCAAGATTCGGCACCCGCGGCGGTGATTTTCGAGATTCGGCACCCGCGGGGCTGATTTTCGAGATTCGGCACCCGTGGGGCTGATTTTCGAGATTCGGCACTCGCAGTGGTAATTTTCAAGATTCGGCACCCGCAGCACTGATTTTCGAGATTCGGCACCCGTGGCACTGATTTTCGAGATTCGGCACCCGCGGTGGTGATTTTCAAGATTCGGCACCCGCGGCGGTGATTTTCGAGATTCGGCACCCTCGGCAGTGATTTTCGAGATTCGGCACCCACGGGGCTGATTTTCGAGATTTGGCACCCGCGGCAGTGATTTTCGAGATTCGGCACCCGCGGGGTTGATTTTCGAGATTTGGCACCCGCGGTTGTGATTTTCAAGATTCGGCACCCGCAGCGGTGATTTTCGAGATTCGGCACCCGCGGCGGTGATTTTCGAGATTCGGCACCCGCGTTGCTGATTTTGAAGATTTGGCACCCGCGGGGCTGACTTTCAAGATTCGGCACCCGCGGCGGTGATTTTCGAGATTCGGCACCCTCGGCAGTGATTTTCGAGATTCGGCACCCACGGGGCTGATTTTCGAGATTTGGCACCCGCGGTGGTGATTTTCGAGATTCGGCACCCGCGGCAGTGATTTTCAAGATTCGGCACCCGCGGGACGGATTTTCGAGATTCAGCACCCGCGGCAGTGATTTTCGAGATTCGGCACCCGCGGGGCTGATTTTCGAGATTCAGCACCCGCGGCAGTGATTTTCGAGATTCGGCACCCGCGGGGTTGATTTTCGAGATTTGGCACCCGCGGTTGTGATTTTCAAGATTCGGCACCCGCAGCGGTGATTTTCGAGATTCGGCGCCCGCGGCGGTGATTTTCGAGATTTGGCATCCGCGGGGCTGATTTTCAAGATTCGGCACCCGCGGGGCTGATTTTCGAGATTCGGCACCTGCTGCAGTGATTTTCGAGATTCGGCACCCGCGGGGCTGATTTTGAAGATTTGGCACCCGCGGTGGTGATTTTCAAGATTCGGCACCCGCGGCGGTGATTTTCGAGATTCGGCACCCGCGGCAGTGATTTTCGAGATTCGGCACCCGCGGGGCTGATTTTCGAGATTCGGCACCCGCAGGACTGATTTTCGAGATTCGGCACCCGCGGCAGTGATTTTCGAGATTCGGCACCCGCGGTGTGATTTTGGAGATTTGGCACCCGCCGTGGTGATTTTCAAGATTCGGCACCCGCGGCGGTGATTTTCGAGATTTGGCACCCGCGGGGCTGATTTTCGAGATTCGGCACCGGCGGCGGTGATTTTCAAGATTCGGCACCCGCGGGGCTGATTTTCTAGATTCGGCACCCGCAGCACTGATTTCCGAGATTCGGCACCCGTGGGGCTGATTTTCGAGATTCGGCACCTGCTTTTCAAGATTCGCCACTCGCGGTGGTAATTTTCGAGATTCGGCACCCGCAGCACTGATTTTCGAGATTCGGCACCCGCGGGGCTGATCTCCGAGATTCGGCACCCGTGGCACTGATTTTCGAGATTTGTCACCCACGGGGCTGATTTTCGAGATTCGACACCCGCATGTCTGATTTTGGAGATTCGGCACCAGCGGCACTGATTTTCGAGATTCGGCACCTGCGGGGCTGATTTTCGAGATTCGGCACCCGCTGCAGTGATTTTCGAGATTCGGCACCCGCGGGGCTGATTTTCGAGATTCGGCACCCACGGGGCTGATTTTCGAGATTTGGCACCCGCGGTGGTGATTTTCGAGATTCGGCACCCGCGGCAGTGATTTTCGAGATTCGGCACCCGCGGGGCTGATTTTCGAGATTCGGCACCCGCAGGGCTGATTTTCGAGATTCGGCACCCGCGGCAGTGATTTTCGAGATTCGGCACCCGCGGTGTGATTTTGGAGATTTGGCACCCGCCGTGGTGATTTTCAAGATTCGGCACCCGCGGCGGTGATTATCGAGATTTGGCACCCGCGGGGCTGATTTTCGAGATTCGGCACCGGCGGCGGTGATTTTCAAGATTCGGCACCCGCGGGGCTGATTTTCGAGATTCGGCACCCGCAGCACTGATTTCCGAGATTCGGCACCCGTGGGGCTGATTTTCGAGATTCGGCACCTGCTTTTCAAGATTCGCCACTCGCGGTGGTAATTTTCGAGATTCGGCACCCGCAGCACTGATTTTCGAGATTCGGCACCCGCGGGGCTGATCTCCGAGATTCGGCACCCGTGGCACTGATTTTCGAGATTTGTCACCCGCGGGGCTGATTTTCGAGATTCGACACCCGCAGGTCTGATTTTGGAGATTCGGCACCAGCGGCACTGATTTTCGAGATTCGGCACCTGCGGGGCTGATTTTCGAGATTCGGCACCCGCTGCAGTGATTTTCGAGATTCGGCACCCGCGGGGCTGATTTTCGAGATTCGGCACCCACGGGGCTGATTTTCGAGATTTGGCACCCGCGGTGGTGATTTTCGAGATTCGGCACCCGCGGCAGTGATTTTCGAGATTCGGCACCCGCGGGGCTGATTTTCGAGATTCGGCACCGACGGCGGTGATTTTCGAGATTCGGCACCCGCGGGGCTGATTTTCGAGATTCGGCACCCGCGGCAGTGATTTTCGAGATTCGGCACCCGCGGGGTTGATTTTCGAGATTTGGCACCCGCGGTTGTGATTTTCGAGATTCGGCTCCCGCGAGGCTGATTTTCGATATTCGGTACCCGCGGGGCTGATTTTGAAGATTTGGCACCCGAGGTGGTGATTTTCAAGATTCGGCACCCGTGGGGATGATTTTCGAGATTCGGCACCTGCGGCAGTGCTTTTCGAGATTCAGCACTCGCGGTGGTGATTTTCGAGATTCGGCACCCGCAGTTGTGATTTTCAAGATTCGGCACCCGCGGCGGTGATTTTCGAGATTCAGCACCCGCGTGGCTGATTTTGGAGATTTGGCACCGGCGGCGGTGATTTTCAAGATTCGGCACCCGCGTGGCTGATTTTGGAGATTTGGCACCCGCAGCACTGATTTCCGAGATTCGGCACCCGCGGGGCTGATTTTCGAGATTCGGCACCCGCGGCGGTGATTTTCGAGATTCGGCACCCGCGGGGCTGATTTTCGAGATTCGGCACCCGCGGGGCTGATTTTCGAGATTCGGCACCCGCGGCAGTGATTTTCGAGATTCGGCACCCGCGGTGGTGATTTTGGAGATTTGACACCCGAGGTGGTGATTTTCAAGATTCGGCACCCGCGGCGGTGATTTTCGAGATTTGGCACCCGCGGGTCTGATTTTCGAGATTCGGCACCGGCGGCGGTGATTTTCAAGATTTGGCACCCGCGGGGCTGATTTTCGAGATTCGGCACCCGCAGCACTGATTTCCGAGATTCAGCACCCGTGGGGCTGATTTTCGAGATTCGGCACCTGCGGCAGTGCATTTCAAGATTCGGCACTCGCGGTGGTAATTTTCGAGATTCGGCACCCGCAGCACTGATTTTCGAGATTCGGCACCCGCGGGGCTGATCTCCGAGATTCGGCACCCGTGGCACTGATTTTCGAGATTTGTCACCCGCGGGGCTGATTTTCGAGATTCGACACCCGCAGGGCTGATTTTGGAGATTCGGCACCAGCGGCACTGATTTTCGAGATTCGGCACCTGCGGGGCTGATTTTCGAGATTCGGCACCCGCCGCAGTGATTTTCGAGATTCGGCACCCGCGGGGCTGATTTTCGAGATTCGGCACCCACGGGGCTGATTTTCGAGATTTGGCACCCGCGGTGGTGATTTTCGAGATTCGGCACCCGCGGCAGTGATTTTCGAGATTCGGCACCCGCGGGGCTGATTTTCGAGATTCGGCACCGACGGCGGTGATTTTCGAGATTCGGCACCCGCGGGGCTGATTTTTGAGATTCGGCATCTGAGGTGGTGATTTTCAAGATTCGGCACCCGTGGGGATGATTTTCGAGATTCGGTACCTGCGGCAGTGCTTTTCGAGATTCAGCACTCGCGGTGGTGATTTTCGAGATTCGGCACCCGCGGTTGTGATTTTCAAGATTCGGCACCCGCGGCGGTGATTTTCGAGATTCGGCACCCGCGGGGCTGATTTTGGAGATTTGGCACCCGCGGTGGTGATTTTCAAGATTCGGCACCCGTGGCGGTGATTTTTGAGATTTGGCACCCGCGGGGCTGATTTTCGAGATTCGGCACCGGCGGCGGTGATTTTCAAGATTCGGCACCCGCGGGACTGATTTTCGAGATTCGGCACCCGCAGCACTGATTTCCGAGATTCGGCACCCGTGGGGCTGATTTTTGAGATTCGGCACCTGCGGCAGTGCTTTTCAAGATTCGGCACTCGCGGTGGAAATTTTCGAGATTCGGCACCCGCAGCACTGATTTTCGAGATTCGGCACCCGCGGGGCTGATTTCCGAGATTCGGCACCCGTGGCACTGATTTTCGAGATTTGTCACCCGCGAGGGCTGATTTTTGAGATTCGACACCCGCGGGGCTGATTTTCAAGATTCGGCACCCGCAGCGGTGATTTTCGAGATTTGGCACCCGCGGGGCTGATTTTCGAGATTCGGCACCCGCAGGGCTGATTTTCGAGATTCGGCACCCGCGGCAGTGATTTTCGAGATTCGGCACCCGCGGGGCTGATTTTGAAGATTTGGCACCCACGGTGGTGATTTTCAAGATTCGGCACCCGCGGCGGTGATTTTCGAGATTTGGCACCCATGGGGCTGATTTTCGAGATTCGTCACCGGCGGCGGTGATTTTCAAGATTCGGCACCCGCGGGGCTGATTTTCGAGATTCGGCACCCGTGGGGATGATTTTCGAGATTCGGCACCCGCGGGGCTGATTTTCGAGATTCGGCACCCGCGGCAGTGATTTTCGAGATTCGGCACCCGCGGTGGTGATTTTGGAGATTTGACACCCGAGGTGGTGATTTTCAAGATTCGGCACCCGCGGCGGTGATTTTCGAGATTTGGCACCCGCGGGTCTGATTTTCGAGATTCGGCACCGGCGGCGGTGATTTTCAAGATTCGGCACCCGCGGGGCTGATTTTCGAGATTCGGCACCCGCAGCACTGATTTCCGAGATTCAGCACCCGTGGGGCTGATTTTCGAGATTCGGCACCTGCGGCAGTGCATTTCAAGATTCGGCACTCGCGGTGGTAATTTTCGAGATTCGGCACCCGCAGCACTGATTTTCGAGATTCGGCACCCGCGGGGCTGATCTCCGAGATTCGGCACCCGTGGCACTGATTTTCGAGATTTGTCACCCGCGGGGCTGATTTTCGAGATTCGACACCCGCAGGGCTGATTTTGGAGATTCGGCACCAGCGGCACTGATTTTCGAGATTCGGCACCTGCGGGGCTGATTTTCGAGATTCGGCACCCGCCGCAGTGATTTTCGAGATTCGGCACCCGCGGGGCTGATTTTCGAGATTCGGCACCCACGGGGCTGATTTTCGAGATTTGGCACCCGCGGTGGTGATTTTCGAGATTCGGCACCCGCGGCAGTGATTTTCGAGATTCGGCACCCGCGGGGCTGATTTTCGAGATTCGGCACCGACGGCGGTGATTTTCGAGATTCGGCACCCGCGGGGCTGATTTTTGAGATTCGGCATCTGAGGTGGTGATTTTCAAGATTCGGCACCCGTGGGGATGATTTTCGAGATTCGGTACCTGCGGCAGTGCTTTTCGAGATTCAGCACTCGCGGTGGTGATTTTCGAGATTCGGCACCCGCGGTTGTGATTTTCAAGATTCGGCACCCGCGGCGGTGATTTTCGAGATTCGGCACCCGCGGGGCTGATTGTGGAGATTTGGCACCCGCGGTGGTGATTTTCAAGATTCGGCACCCGTGGCGGTGATTTTTGAGATTTGGCACCCGCGGGGCTGATTTTCGAGATTCGGCACCGGCGGCGGTGATTTTCAAGATTCGGCACCCGCGGGACTGATTTTCGAGATTCGGCACCCGCAGCACTGATTTCCGAGATTCGGCACCCGTGGGGCTGATTTTCGAGATTCGGCACCTGCGGCAGTGCTTTTCAAGATTCGGCACTCGCGGTGGTAATTTTCGAGATTCGGCACCCGCAGCACTGATTTTCGAGATTCGGCACCCGCGGGGCTGATTTCCGAGATTCGGCACCCGTGGCACTGATTTTCGAGATTTGTCACCCGCGAGGGCTGATTTTTGAGATTCGACACCCGCGGGGCTGATTTTCAAGATTCGGCACCCGCAGCGGTGATTTTCGAGATTTGGCACCCGCGGGGCTGATTTTCGAGATTCGGCACCCGCAGGGCTGATTTTCGAGATTCGGCACCCGCGGCAGTGATTTTCGAGATTCGGCACCCGCGGGGCTGATTTTGAAGATTTGGCACCCACGGTGGTGATTTTCAAGATTCGGCACCCGCGGCGGTGATTTTCGAGATTTGGCACCCATGGGGCTGATTTTCGAGATTCGTCACCGGCGGCGGTGATTTTCAAGATTCGGCACCCGCGGGGCTGATTTTCGAGATTCGGCACCCGTGGGGATGATTTTCGAGATTCGGCACCTGCGGCAGTGCTTTTTGAGATTCAGCACTCGCGGTGGTGATTTTCGAGATTCGGCACCCGCGGTTGTGATTTTCAAGATTCGGCACCCGCGGCGGTGATTTTCGAGATTCGGCACCCGCGGGGCTGATTTTTGAGATTCGGCATCTGAGGTGGTGATTTTCAAGATTCGGCACCCGTGGGGATGATTTTCGAGATTCGGTACCTGCGGCAGTGCTTTTCGAGATTCAGCACTCGCGGTGGTGATTTTCGAGATTCGGCACCCGCGGTTGTGATTTTCAAGATTCGGCACCCGCGGCGGTGATTTTCGAGATTCGGCACCCGCGGGGCTGATTTTGGAGATTTGGCACCCGCGGTGGTGATTTTCAAGATTCGGCACCCGTGGCGGTGATTTTTGAGATTTGGCACCCGCGGGGCTGATTTTCGAGATTCGGCACCGGCGGCGGTTATTTTCAAGATTCGGCACCCGCGGGACTGATTTTCGAGATTCGGCACCCGCAGCACTGATTTCCGAGATTCGGCACCCGTGGGGCTGATTTTTGAGATTCGGCACCTGCGGCAGTGCTTTTCAAGATTCGGCACTCGCGGTGGAAATTTTCGAGATTCGGCACCCGCAGCACTGATTTTCGAGATTCGGCACCCGCGGGGCTGATTTCCGAGATTCGGCACCCGTGGCACTGATTTTCGAGATTTGTCACCCGCGAGGGCTGATTTTTGAGATTCGACACCCGCGGGGCTGATTTTCAAGATTCGGCACCCGCAGCGGTGATTTTCGAGATTTGGCACCCGCGGGGCTGATTTTCGAGATTCGGCACCCGCAGGGCTGATTTTCGAGATTCGGCACCCGCGGCAGTGATTTTCGAGATTCGGCACCCGCGGGGCTGATTTTGAAGATTTGGCACCCACGGTGGTGATTTTCAAGATTCGGCACCCGCGGCGGTGATTTTCGAGATTTGGCACCCATGGGGCTGATTTTCGAGATTCGTCACCGGCGGCGGTGATTTTCAAGATTCGGCACCCGCGGGGCTGATTTTCGAGATTCGGCACCCGTGGGGATGATTTTCGAGATTCGGCACCCGCGGGGCTGATTTTCGAGATTCGGCACCCGCGGCAGTGATTTTCGAGATTCGGCACCCGCGGTGGTGATTTTGGAGATTTGACACCCGAGGTGGTGATTTTCAAGATTCGGCACCCGCGGCGGTGATTTTCGAGATTTGGCACCCGCGGGTCTGATTTTCGAGATTCGGCACCGGCGGCGGTGATTTTCAAGATTCGGCACCCGCGGGGCTGATTTTCGAGATTCGGCACCCGCAGCACTGATTTCCGAGATTCAGCACCCGTGGGGCTGATTTTCGAGATTCGGCACCTGCGGCAGTGCATTTCAAGATTCGGCACTCGCGGTGGTAATTTTCGAGATTCGGCACCCGCAGCACTGATTTTCGAGATTCGGCACCCGCGGGGCTGATCTCCGAGATTCGGCACCCGTGGCACTGATTTTCGAGATTTGTCACCCGCGGGGCTGATTTTCGAGATTCGACACCCGCAGGGCTGATTTTGGAGATTCGGCACCAGCGGCACTGATTTTCGAGATTCGGCACCTGCGGGGCTGATTTTCGAGATTCGGCACCCGCCGCAGTGATTTTCGAGATTCGGCACCCGCGGGGCTGATTTTCGAGATTCGGCACCCACGGGGCTGATTTTCGAGATTTGGCACCCGCGGTGGTGATTTTCGAGATTCGGCACCCGCGGCAGTGATTTTCGAGATTCGGCACCCGCGGGGCTGATTTTCGAGATTCGGCACCGACGGCGGTGATTTTCGAGATTCGGCACCCGCGGGGCTGATTTTTGAGATTCGGCATCTGAGGTGGTGATTTTCAAGATTCGGCACCCGTGGGGATGATTTTCGAGATTCGGTACCTGCGGCAGTGCTTTTCGAGATTCAGCACTCGCGGTGGTGATTTTCGAGATTCGGCACCCGCGGTTGTGATTTTCAAGATTCGGCACCCGCGGCGGTGATTTTCGAGATTCGGCACCCGCGGGGCTGATTGTGGAGATTTGGCACCCGCGGTGGTGATTTTCAAGATTCGGCACCCGTGGCGGTGATTTTTGAGATTTGGCACCCGCGGGGCTGATTTTCGAGATTCGGCACCGGCGGCGGTGATTTTCAAGATTCGGCACCCGCGGGACTGATTTTCGAGATTCGGCACCCGCAGCACTGATTTCCGAGATTCGGCACCCGTGGGGCTGATTTTCGAGATTCGGCACCTGCGGCAGTGCTTTTCAAGATTCGGCACTCGCGGTGGTAATTTTCGAGATTCGGCACCCGCAGCACTGATTTTCGAGATTCGGCACCCGCGGGGCTGATTTCCGAGATTCGGCACCTGTGGCACTGATTTTCGAGATTTGTCACCCGCGAGGGCTGATTTTTGAGATTCGACACCCGCGGGGCTGATTTTCAAGATTCGGCACCCGCAGCGGTGATTTTCGAGATTTGGCACCCGCGGGGCTGATTTTCGAGATTCGGCACCCGCAGGGCTGATTTTCGAGATTCGGCACCCGCGGCAGTGATTTTCGAGATTCGGCACCCGCGGGGCTGATTTTGAAGATTTGGCACCCACGGTGGTGATTTTCAAGATTCGGCACCCGCGGCGGTGATTTTCGAGATTTGGCACCCATGGGGCTGATTTTCGAGATTCGTCACCGGCGGCGGTGATTTTCAAGATTCGGCACCCGCGGGGCTGATTTTCGAGATTCGGCACCCGTGGGGATGATTTTCGAGATTCGGCACCTGCGGCAGTGCTTTTTGAGATTCAGCACTCGCGGTGGTGATTTTCGAGATTCGGCACCCGCGGTTGTGATTTTCAAGATTCGGCACCCGCGGCGGTGATTTTCGAGATTCAGCACCCGCGGGGCTGATTTTCGAGATTCGGCACCCGCGGCGGTGATTTTCGAGATTCGGCACCCGCGGGGCTGATTTTTGAGATTCGGCACCTGCGGGGCTGATTTTCGAGATTCGGCACCCGCGGCAGTGATTTTCGAGATTCGGCACCCGCGGGGCTGATTTTGGAGATTTGGCACCCGCGGTGGTGATTTTCAAGATTCGGCACCCGTGGCGGTGATTTTTGAGATTTGGCACCCGCGGGGCTGATTTTCGAGATTCGGCACCGGCGGCGGTGATTTTCAAGATTCGGCACCCGCGGGACTGATTTTCGAGATTCGGCACCCGCAGCACTGATTTCCGAGATTCGGCACCCGTGGGGCTGATTTTCGAGATTCGGCACCTGCGGCAGTGCTTTTCAAGATTCGGCACTCGCGGTGGTAATTTTCGAGAATCGGCACCCGCAGCACTGATTTTCGAGATTCGGCACCCGTGAGGTTGATTTCCGAGATTCGGCACCCGTGGCACTGATTTTCGAGATTTGTCACCCGCGGGGCTGATTTTCAAGATTCGGCACCCGCAGCAGTGATTTTCGAGATTCGGCACCCGCGGGGCTGATTTTCGAGATTCGGCACCCGCGGGGCTGATTTTCGAGATTCGGCACCCGAGGCAGTGATTTTCGAGATTCGGCACCTGCGGGGCTGATTTTGAAGATTTGGCACTCGCGGTGGTGATTTTCAAGATTCGGCACCCGCGGCGGTGATTTTCGAGATTTGGCACCCATGGGGCTGATTTTCGAGATTCGTCACCGGCGGCGGTGATTTTCAAGATTCGGCACCCGCGGGGCTGATTTTCGAGATTCGGCACCCGCGGGGCTGATTTTCGAGATTCGGCACCCGCGGCGGTGATTTTCGAGATTCGGCACCCGCAGGGCTGATTTTCAAGATTCGGCACCTGCGGGGCTGATTTTCGAGATTCGGCACCCGCGGCAGTGATTTTCGAGTTTCGGCACCCGCGTGGCTGATTTTGGAGATTTGGCACCGGCGGCGGTGATTTTCAAGATTCGGCACCCACGTGGCTGATTTTGGAGATTTGGCACCCGCAGCACTGATTTCTGAGATTCGGCACCCGCGGGGCTGATTTTCGAGATTCGGCACCCGCGGCGGTGATTTTCGAGATTCGGCACCCGCGGGGCTGATTTTCGAGATTCGGCACCCGCGGGGCTGATTTTCGAGATTCGGCACCCGCGGCAGTGATTTTCGAGATTCGGCACCCGCGGTGGTGATTTTGGAGATTTGACACCCGAGGTGGTGATTTTCAAGATTCGGCACCCGCGGCGGTGATTTTCGAGATTTGGCACCCGCGGGTCTGATTTTCGAGATTCGGCACCGGCGGCGGTGATTTTCAAGATTCGGCACCCGCGGGGCTGATTTTCGAGATTCGGCACCCGCAGCACTGATTTCCGAGATTCAGCACCCGTGGGGCTGATTTTCGAGATTCGGCACCTGCGGCAGTGCATTTCAAGATTCGGCACTCGCGGTGGTAATTTTCGAGATTCGGCACCCGCAGCACTGATTTTCGAGATTCGGCACCCGCGGGGCTGATCTCCGAGATTCGGCACCCGTGGCACTGATTTTCGAGATTTGTCACGCTCGGGGCTGATTTTCGAGATTCGACACCCGCAGGGCTGATTTTGGAGATTCGGCACCAGCGGCACTGATTTTCGAGATTCGGCACCTGCGGGGCTGATTTTCGAGATTCGGCACCCGCCGCAGTGATTTTCGAGATTCGGCACCCGCGGGGCTGATTTTCGAGATTCGGCACCCACGGGGCTGATTTTCGAGATTTGGCACCCGCGGTGGTGATTTTCGAGATTCGGCACCCGCGGCACTGATTTTCGAGATTCGGCACCCGCGGGGCTGATTTTCGAGATTCGGCACCGACGGCGGTGATTTTCGAGATTCGGCACCCGCGGGGCTGATTTTTGAGATTCGGCATCTGAGGTGGTGATTTTCAAGATTCGGCACCCGTGGGGATGATTTTCGAGATTCAGCACTCGCGGTGGTGATTTTCGAGATTCGGCACCCGCGGTTGTGATTTTCAAGATTCGGCACCCGCGGCGGTGATTTTCGAGATTCGGCACCCGCGGGGCTGATTTTGGAGATTTGGCACCCGCGGTGGTGATTTTCAAGATTCGGCACCCGTGGCGGTGATTTTTGAGATTTGGCACCCGCGGGGCTGATTTTCGAGATTCGGCACCGGCGGCGGTGATTTTCAAGATTCGGCACCCGCGGGACTGATTTTCGAGATTCGGCACCCGCAGCACTGATTTCCGAGATTCGGCACCCGTGGGGCTGATTTTCGAGATTCGGCACCTGCGGCAGTGCTTTTCAAGATTCGGCACTCGCGGTGGTAATTTTCGAGATTCGGCACCCGCAGCACTGATTTTCGAGATTCGGCACCCGCGGGGCTGATTTCCGAGATTCGGCACCCGTGGCACTGATTTTCGAGATTTGTCACCCGCGGGGCTGATTTTTGAGATTCGACACCCGCGGGGCTGATTTTCAAGATTCGGCACCCGCAGCGGTGATTTTCGAGATTTGGCACCCGCGGGGCTGATTTTCGAGATTCGGCACCCGCAGGGCTGATTTTCGAGATTCGGCACCCGCGGCAGTGATTTTCGAGATTCGGCACCCGCGGGGCTGATTTTGAAGATTTGGCACCCACGGTGGTGATTTTCAAGATTCGGCACCCGCGGCGGTGATTTTCGAGATTTGGCACCCATGGGGCTGATTTTCGAGATTCGTCACCGGCGGCGGTGATTTTCAAGATTCGGCACCCGCGGGGCTGATTTTCGAGATTCGGCACCCGTGGGGATGATTTTCGAGATTCGGCACCTGCGGCAGTGCTTTTTGAGATTCAGCACTCGCAGTGGTGATTTTCGAGATTCAGCACCCGCGGTTGTGATTTTCAAGATTCGGCACCCGCGGCGGTGATTTTCGAGATTCGGCACCCGCGGGGCTGATTTTCGAGATTCGGCACCCGTGGGGCTGATTTTCGAGATTCGGCACCCGTGGGGCTGATTTTCGAGATTCAACACCTGCGGCAGTGCTTTTCAAGATTCGGCACTCGCGGTGGTAATTTTCAAGATTCGGCACCCGCAGCACTGATTTTCGAGATTCGGCACCCGTGGCACTGATTTTCGAGATTCGGCACCCGCGGTGGTGATTTTCAAGATTCGGCACCCGCGGCGGTGATTTTCGAGATTCGGCACCCGTGGGGCTGATTTTCGAGATTCGGCACCCACGGCAGTGATTTTCGAGATTCCGCACCCGCGTGGCTGATTTTGGAGATTTGGCACCGGCGGCGGTGATTTTCAAGATTCGGCACCCGCGTGGCTGATTTTGGAGATTTGGCACCCGCGGCGGTGATTTTCGAGATATGGCACCCGTGGGGCTGATTTCCGAGATTCGGCACCCGTGGCGCTGATTTTCGAGATTTGTCACCCGCGGGGCTGATTTTTGACATTCTGCACCAGCGGCTCTGATTTTCGAGATTCGGCACCAGCGGCTCTGATTTTCGAGATTCGGCACCTGCGGGGCTGATTTTTGAGATTCGGCACCCGCGGCAGTGATTTTTGAGATTCGGCACCCGCGGGGCTGATTTTCGAGATTCGGCACCCGTGGGGCTGATTTTCGAGATTCGGCACCCGCGGGGCTGATTTTCGAAATTTGGCACCCTCGGTGGTGATTTTCAAGATTCGGCACCCGCGGTTGTGATTTTCAAGATTCGGCACAAACGGTAGTGATTTTCGAGATTCGGCACCCGCAAGGCTGATTTTTGAGATTCGGAACCCGCGGGGCTGATTTTCGAGATTCGGCACCCGCGGGGCTGATTTTCGAGATTCGGCACCCGCGGGGCTGATTTTCGAGATTCGGCACTCGCGGCACTGATTTTCGAGATTTGGCACCCGTGGGGCTGATTTTCGAGATTCGGCACCTGTGGCACGGATTTTCGAGATTCGGCACCCGCGGGGCTGATTTTCGAGATTCGGCACCCACGGTGGTGATTTTCAAGATTCGGCACACTCGCCAGTGATTTTCGAGATTTGGCAACCGCGGCACTGATTTTCGAGATTTGGCACCCGTGGGGCTGATTTTCGAGATTCGGCACCCGTGGCACTGATTTTCGAGATTTGGCACCCGTGGGGCTGACTTTCGAGATTCGGCACTGGCGGCGGTGATTTTCAAGATTCGGCACCCGAGGGGCTGATTTTCGAGATTCGGCACCCGCCGCACTGATTTTCGAGATTTGGCACCCGTGTGGCTAATTTTCGAGATTCGACACCCGCGGCACTGATTTTCGAGATTTGGCACCCGTGGGGCTGATTTTCGAGATTCGGCACCCGCAGCGGTGATTTTCGAGATTCGGCACCCGCGGGGCTGATTTTCGAAATTCGGCACCCGCGGCGGTGATTTTCGAGATTTGGCACCCGCGGGGCTGATTTTCGAGATTCGGCACCCGCGGGGCTGATTTTCGAGATTCGGCACCCGCGGCAGTGATTTTCGAGATTCGGCACCCGCGGGGCTGATTTTGAAGATTTGGCACCCGCAGTGGTGATTTTCAAGATTCGGCACCCGCGGCGGTGATTTTCGAGATTTGGCACCCATGGGGCTGATTTTCGAGATTCGTCACCGTCGGCGGTGATTTTCGAGATTCGGCACCCGCGGGGCTGATTTTCGAGATTCGGCACCCGTGGGGATGATTTCCGAGATTCCGCACCTGCGGCAGTGCTTTTTGAGATTCAGCACTCGCGGTGGAGATTTTCGAGATTCGGCACCCGCGGCGGTGATTTTCGAGATTCAGCACCCGCGTGGCTGATTTTCGAGATTCGGCACCCGCGGCAGTGATTTTCGAGATTCGGCACCCGCGTGGCTGATTTTGGAGATTTGGCACCGGCGGCGGTGATTTTCAAGATTCGGCACCCGCGTGGCTGATTTTGGAGATTTGGCACCCGCGGTGGTGATTTTCAAGATTCGGCACCCGCGGCGGTGATTTTCGAGATTTGGCACCCGCGGGGCTGATTTTTGAGATTCGGCACCGGCGGCGGTGATTTTCAAGATTCGGCACCCGCGGGGCTGATTTTCGAGATTCGGCACCCGCAGCACTGATTTCCGAGATTCGGCACCCGTGGGGCTGATTTTCGAGATTCGGCACCTGCGGCAGTGCTTTTCAAGATTCGGCACTCGCGGTGGTAATTTTCGAGATTCGGCACCCGCAGCACTGATTTTCGAGATTCGGCACCCGCGGGGCTGATTTTGGAGATTCGGCACCAGCGGCACTGATTTTCGAGATTCGGCACCTGCGGGGCTGATTTTCGAGATTCGGCACCCGCCGCAGTGATTTTCGAGATTCGGCACCCGCGGGGCTGATTTTCGAGATTCGGCACCCACGGGGCTGATTTTCGAGATTTGGCACCCGCGGTGGTGATTTTCGAGATTCGGCACCCGCGGCACTGATTTTCGAGATTCGGCACCCGCGGGGCTGATTTTCGAGATTCGGCACCGACGGCGGTGATTTTCGAGATTCGGCACCCGCGGGGCTGATTTTTGAGATTCGGCATCTGAGGTGGTGATTTTCAAGATTCGGCACCCGTGGGGATGATTTTCGAGATTCGGCACCTGCGGCAGTGCTTTTCGAGATTCAGCACTCGCGGTGGTGATTTTCGAGATTCGGCACCCGCGGTTGTGATTTTCAAGATTCGGCACCCGCGGCGGTGATTTTCGAGATTCGGCACCCGCGGGGCTGATTTTGGAGATTTGGCACCCGCGGTGGTGATTTTTGAGATTTGGCACCCGCGGGGCTGATTTTCGAGATTCGGCACCGGCGGCGGTGATTTTCAAGATTCGGCACCCGCAGCACTGATTTCCGAGATTCGGCACCCGTGGGGCTAATTTTCGAGATTCGGCACCTGCGGCAGTGCTTTTCAAGATTCGGCACTCGCGGTGGTAATTTTCGAGATTCGGCACCCGCAGCACTGATTTTCGAGATTCGGCACCCGCGGGGCTGATTTCCGAGATTCGGCACCCGTGGCACTGATTTTCGAGATTTGTCACCCGCGGGGCTGATTTTTGAGATTCGACACCCGCGGGGCTGATTTTCAAGATTCGGCACCCGCAGCGGTGATTTTCGAGATTTGGCACCCGCGGGGCTGATTTTCGAGATTCGGCACCCGCAGGGCTGATTTTCGAGATTCGGCACCCGCGGCAGTGATTTTCGAGATTCGGCACCCGCGGGGCTGATTTTGAAGATTTGGCACCCACGGTGGTGATTTTCAAGATTCGGCACCCGCGGCGGTGATTTTCGAGATTTGGCACCCATGGGGCTGATTTTCGAGATTCGTCACCGGCGGCGGTGATTTTCAAGATTCGGCACCCGCGGGGCTGATTTTCGAGATTCGGCACCCGTGGGGATGATTTTCGAGATTCGGCACCTGCGGCAGTGCTTTTTGAGATTCAGCACTCGCAGTGGTGATTTTCGAGATTCAGCACCCGCGGTTGTGATTTTCAAGATTCGGCACCCGCGGCGGTGATTTTCGAGATTCGGCACCCGCGGGGCTGATTTTCGAGATTCGGCACCCGTGGGGCTGATTTTCGAGATTCGGCACCCGTGGGGCTGATTTTCGAGATTCAACACCTGCGGCAGTACTTTTCAAGATTCGGCACTCGCGGTGGTAATTTTCAAGATTCGGCACCCGCAGCACTGATTTTCGAGATTCGGCACCCGTGGCACTGATTTTCGAGATTCGGCACCCGCGGTGGTGATTTTCAAGATTCGGCACCCGCGGCGGTGATTTTCGAGATTCGGCACCCGCGGGGCTGATTTTCGAGATTCGGCACCCACGGCAGTGATTTTCGAGATTCCGCACCCGCGTGGCTGATTTTGGAGATTTGGCACCGGCGGCAGTGATTTTCAAGATTCGGCACCCGCGTGGCTGATTTTCGAGATTTGGCACCCGCGGCGGTGATTTTCGAGATATGGCACCCGCGGGGCTGATTTCCGAGATTCGGCACCCGTGGCGCTGATTTTCGAGATTTGTCACCCGCGGGGCTGATTTTTGACATTCGGCACCAGCGGCTCTGATTTTCGAGATTCGGCACCAGCGGCTCTGATTTTCGAGATTCGGCACCTGCGGGGCTGATTTTTGAGATTCGGCACCCGCGGCAGTGATTTTTGAGATTCGGCACCCGCGGGGCTGATTTTCGAGATTCGGCACCCGTGGGGCTGATTTTCGAGATTCGGCACCCGCGGGGCTGATTTTCGAAATTTGGCACCCTCGGTGGTGATTTTCAAGATTCGGCACCCGCGGTTGTGATTTTCAAGATTCGGCACAAACGGTAGTGATTTTCGAGATTCGGCACCCGCAAGGCTGATTTTTGAGATTCAGAACCCGCGGGGCTGATTTTCGAGATTCGGCACCCGCTGGGCTGATTTTCGAGATTCGGCACCCGCGGGGCTGATTTTCGAGATTCGGCACTCGCGGCACTGATTTTCGAGATTTGGCACCCGTGGGGCTGATTTTCGAGATTCGGCACCTGTGGCACGGATTTTCGAGATTCGGCACCCGCGGGGCTGATTTTCGAGATTCGGCACCCACGGTGGTGATTTTCAAGATTCGGCACACTCGCCAGTGATTTTCGAGATTTGGCAACCGCGGCACTGATTTTCGAGATTTGGCACCCGTGGGGCTGATTTTCGAGATTCGGCACCCGTGGCACTGATTTTCGAGATTTGGCACCCGTGGGGCTGATTTTCGAGATTCGGCACTGGCGGCGGTGATTTTCAAGATTCGGCACCCGAGGGGCTGATTTTCGAGATTCGGCACCCGCCGCACTGATTTTCGAGATTTGGCACCCGTGTGGCTAATTTTCGAGATTCGACACCCGCGGCACTGATTTTCGAGATTTGGCACCCGTGGGGCTGATTTTCGAGATTCGGCACCCGCAGCGGTGATTTTCGAGATTCGGCACCCGCGGGGCTGATTTTCGAAATTCGGCACCCGCGGCGGTGATTTTCGAGATTTGGCACCCGCGGGGCTGATTTTCGAGATTCGGCACCCGCGGGGCTGATTTTCGAGATTCGGCACCCGCGGCAGTGATTTTCGAGATTCGGCACCCGCGGGGCTGATTTTGAAGATTTGGCACCCGCAGTGGTGATTTTCAAGATTCGGCACCCGCGGCGGTGATTTTCGAGATTTGGCACCCATGGGGCTGATTTTCGAGATTCGTCACCGTCGGCGGTGATTTTCGAGATTCGGCACCCGCGGGGCTGATTTTCTAGATTCGGCACCCGCGGCAGTGATTTTCGAGATTCGGCACCCGTGGCGGTGAATTTCGAGATTTGGCACCCGCATGGCTGATTTTCGAGATTCGGCACCCGCGGGAATGATTTTGGAGATTCGGCACCCGCGGCAGTGATTTTCGAGATTCGGCACCCGCGGGGCTGATTTTGAAGATTTGGCACCCTCGGTGGTGATTTTCAAGATTCGGCACCAGCGGCGGTGATTTTCGAGATTTGGCACCCATGGGGCTGATTTTCGAGATTCGGCACCAGCCGCACTGATTTTCGAGATTTGGCACCCGTGGGGCTGATTTTCGAGATTCGGCACCCGCGGGGCTGATTTTCGAGATTCGGCACCCGCGGTGGTGATTTTCAAGATTCGGCACCCGTGGCAGTGATTTTCGAGATTTGGCACCCGCAGGGCTGATTTTCGAGATTCGGCACCGGCGGCAGTGATTTTCGAGATTCGACACCCGCGGCACTGATTTTCGAGATTTGGCACCCGTGGGGCTGATTTTCGAGATTCAGCACCCGCGGTTGTGATTTTCAAGATTCGGCACCCGCAGCGGTGATTTTCGAGATTCGGCACCCGCGGGGCTGATTTTCGAAATTCGGCACCCGCGGCGGTGATTTTCGAGATTTGGCACCCGCGGGGCTGATTTTCGAGATTCGGCACCCGCGGGGCTGATTTTCGAGATTCGGCACCCGCGGCAGTGATTTTCGAGATTCGGCACAAACGGTAGTGATTTTCGAGATTCGGCACCCACGAGGCTGATTTTTGAAATTCGGCACCCGCGGGGCTGATTTTCGAGATTCGGCACGCGCGGGGCTGATTTTTGACATTCGGCACCAGCAGCACTGATTTTCGAGATTCGGCACCTGCGGGGCTGATTTTCGAGATTCGGCACCCGCGGCAGTGATTTTCGAGATTCGGCACCCGCGGGGCTGATTTTCGAGATTCGACACCCGCGGGGCTGATTTTTGACATTCGGCACCAGCAGCACTGATTTTCGAGATTCGGCACCTGCGGGGCTGATTTTCGAGATTTGGCACCCGCGGCAGTTATTTTCGAGATTCTGCACCCGCGGCAGTGATTTTCGAGATTCGGCACCCGCGGGGCTGATTTTCAAGATTCGGCACCCGTGGGGCTGATTTTCGAGATTCGGCACCCGCGGGGCTGATTTTCGAAATTTGGCACCCTCGGTGGTGATTTTCAAGATTCGGCACCCGCGGTTGTGATTTTCAAGATTCGGCACCCGCGGGGCTGATTTTCGAGATTCGGCACCCGCGGGGCTGATTTTCGAGATTCGGCACTCGCGGCACTGATTTTCGAGATTTGGCACCCGTGGGGCTGATTTTCGAGATTCGGCACCCGCGGGGCTGATTTTCGAAATTTGGCACCCTCGGTGGTGATTTTCAAGATTCGGCACCCGCGGTTGTGATTTTCAAGATTCGGCACAAACGGTAGTGATTTTTGAGATTCGGCACCCGCGGGGCTGATTTTCAAGATTCGGCACCTGTGGCATGGATTTTCGAGATTCGGCACCCGCGGGGCTGATTTTCGAGATTCGGCACCCACGGTGGTGATTTTCAAGATTCGGCACTCTCGGCACTGATTTTCGAGATTTGGCAACCGCGGCACTGATTTTCGAGATTTGGCACCCGTGGGGCTGATTTTCGAGATTTGGCACCCGTGGCACTGATTTTCGAGATTTCGCACCCGTGGGGCTGATTTTCGAGATTTGGCACTGGCGGCGGTGATTTTCAAGATTTGGCACCCGTGGGGCTGATTTTCGAGATTCGGCACCCGCGGGGCTGATTTTCGAGATTCGGCACCCGCGGTGGTGATTTTCAAGATTCGGCACCCGTGGCAGTGATTTTTGAGATTTGGCACCCGCAGGGCTGATTTTCGAGATTCGGCACCGGCGGCAGTGATTTTCAAGATTCGACACCCGCGGCACTGATTTTCGAGATTTGGCACCCGTGGGGCTGATTTTCGAGATTCAGCACCCGCAGTGGTGATTTTCAAGATTCGGCACACGCAGCGGTGATTTTCGAGATTCGGCACCCGCGGGGCTGATTTTCGAAATTCGGCACCCGCGGCGGTGATTTTCGAGATTTGGCACCCGCGGGGCTGATTTTCGAGATTCGGCACCCGCGGGGCTGATTTTCGAGATTCGGCACCCGCGGCAGTGATTTTCGAGATTCGGCACAAACGGTAGTGATTTTCGAGATTCGGCACCCACGAGGCTGATTTTTGAGATTCGGCACCCGCGGGGCTGATTTTCGAGATTCGGCACCCGCGGGGCTGATTTTCGAGATTCGGCACCCGCGGGGCTGGTTTTCGAGATTCGGCACTCGCGGCACTGATTTTCGAGATTTGGCACCCGTGGGGCTGATTTTCGAGATTCGGCACCTGTGGCACGGATTTTCGAGATTCGGCACCCGCGCGGCTGATTTTCGAGATTCGGCACCCACGGTGGTGATTTTCAAGATTCGGCACCCTCGGCAGTGATTTTCAAGATTTGGCAACCGCGGCACTGATTTTCGTGATTTGGCACCCGTGGGGCTGATTTTCGAGATTCGGCACCCGTGGCACTGATTTTCGAGATTTCGCACCCGTGGGGCTGATTTTCGAGATTTGGCACTGGCGGCGGTGATTTTCAAGATTCGGCACCCGAGGGGCTGATTTTCGAGATTCGGCACCAGCCGCACTGATTTTCGAGATTTGGCACCCGTGGGGCTGATTTTCGAGATTCGGCACCCGCGGGGCTGATTTTCGAGATTCGGCACCCGCGGTGGTGATTTTCAAGATTCGGCACCCGTGGCAGTGATTTTCGAGATTCGGCACCGGCGGCGGTGATTTTCGAGATTCGACACCCGCGGCACTGATTTTCGAGATTTGGCACCCGTGGGGCTGATTTTCGAGATTCGGCACCCGCGGTGGTGATTTTCAAGATTCGGCACCCGCAGAGGTGATTTTCGAGATTCGGCACCCGCGGGGCTGATTTTCGAAATTCGGCACCCGCGGCGGTGATTTTCGAGATTTGGCACCCGCGGGGCTGATTTTCGAGATTCGGCACCCGCGGGGCTGATTTTCGAGATTCGGCACCCGCGGCAGTGATTTTCGAGATTCGGCACCCGCGGGGCTGATTTTGAAGATTTGGCACCCGCGGTGGTGATTTTCAAGATTCGGCACCCGTGGCGGTGATTTTCGAGATTTGGCACCCATGGGGCTGATTTTCGAGATTCGTCATCGGCGGCGGTGATTTTCAAGATTCGGCATGCGCGGGGCTGATTTTCGAGATTTGGCACCCGTGGGGATGATTTTCGAGATTCCGCACCTGCGGCAGTGCTTTTTCAGATTCAGCACTCGCGGTGGAGATTTTCGAGATTCGGCACCCGCGTGGCTGATTTTCGAGATTCGGCACCCGCGGTGGTGATTTTCAAGATTCGGCACACGCAGCGGTGATTTTCGAGATTCGGCACCCGCGGGGCTGATTTTCGAAATTCGGCACCCGCGGCGGTGATTTTCGAGATTTGGCACCCGCGGGGCTGATTTTCGAGATTCGGCACCCGCGGGGCTGATTTTCGAGATTCGGCACCCGCGGCAGTGACTTTCGAGATTCGGCACAAACGGTAGTGATTTTCGAGATTCGGCACCCACGAGGCTGATTTTTGAGATTCGGCACCCGCGGGGCTGATTTTCGAGATTCGGCACCCGCGGGGCTGATTTTCGAGATTCGGCACTCGCGGCACTGATTTTCGAGATTTGGCACCCGTGGGGCTGATTTTCGAGATTCGGCACCTGTGGCACGGATTTTCGAGATTCGGCACCCGCGGGGCTGATTTTCGAGATTCGGCACCCACGGTGGTGATTTTCAAGATTCGGCACCCTCGGCAGTGATTTTCAAGATTTGGCAACCGCGGCACTGATTTTCGAGATTTGGCACCCGTGGGGCTGATTTTCGAGATTCGGCACCCGTGGCACTGATTTTCGAGATTTCGCACCCGTGGGGCTGATTTTCGAGATTTGGCACTGGCGGCGGTGATTTTCAAGATTCGGCACTCGCGGCACTGATTTTCGAGATTTGGCACCCGTGGGGCTGATTTTCGAGATTTGGCACCCGCGGGGCTGATTTTCGAGATTCGGCACCCGCGTTGGTGATTTTCGAGATTCGGCACCCGCGGGGCTGATTTTCGAGATTCGGCACCCGCGGGGCTGATTTTCTAGATTCGGCACCCGCGGCAGTGATTTTCGAGATTCGGCACCCGTGGCGGTGATTTTCGAGATTTGGCACCCGCATGGCTGATTTTCGAGATTCGGCACCCGCGGGAATGATTTTCGAGATTCGGCACCCGCGGCAGTGATTTTCGAGATTCGGCACCCGCGGGGCTGATTTTGAAGATTTGGCACCCTCGGTGGTGATTTTCAAGATTCGGCACCCGCGGCGGTGATTTTCGAGATTTGGCACCCATGGGGCTGATTTTCGAGATTCGGCACCAGCCGCACTGATTTTCAAGATTCGGCACCCGTGGCAGTGATTTTCGAGATTTGGCACCCGCAGGGCTGATTTTCGAGATTCGGCACCGGCGGCAGTGATTTTCGAGATTCGACACCCGCGGCACTGATTTTCGAGATTTGGCACCCGTGGGGCTGATTTTCGAGATTCAGCACCCGCGGTGGTGATTTTCAAGATTCGGCACCCGCAGCGGTGATTTTCGAGATTCGGCACCCGCGGGGCTGATTTTCGAGATTCGGCACCCGCGGGGCTGATTTTCGAGATTCGGCACCCGCGGCAGTGATTTTCGAGATTCGGCACAAACGGTAGTGATTTTCGAGATTCGGCACCCACGAGGCTGATTTTTGAAATTCGGCACCCGCGGGGCTGATTTTCGAGATTCGGCACCCGCGGGGCTGATTTTTGACATTCGGCACCAGCAGCACTGATTTTCGAGATTCGGCATCTGCGGGGCTGATTTTCGAGATTCGGCACCCGCGGCAGTGATTTTCGAGATTCGGCACCCGCGGGGCTGATTTTCGAGATTCGGCACCCGTGGGGCTGATTTTCGAGATTCCGAACCCGCGGGGCTGATTTTCGAGATTCGACACCCGCGGGGCTGATTTTTGACATTCGGCACCAGCAGCACTGATTTTCGAGATTCGGCACCTGCGGGGCTGATTTTCGAGATTCGGCACCCGCGGCAGTTATTTTCGAGATTCGGCACCCACGGCAGTGATTTTCGAGATTCGGCACCCGCGGGGCTGATTTTCAAGATTCGGCACCCGTGGGGCTGATTTTCGAGATTCGGCACCCGCGGGGCTGATTTTCGAAATTTGGCACCCTCGGTGGTGATTTTCAAGATTCGGCACCCGCGGTTGTGATTTTCAAGATTCGGCACAAACGGTAGTGATTTTCGAGATTCGGCACCCGCGGGGCTGATTTTCGAGATTCGGCACCCGCGGGGCTGATTTTCGAGATTCGGCACTCGCGGCACTGATTTTCGAGATTTGGCACCCGTGGGGCTGATTTTCGAGATTCGGCACCCGCGGGGCTGATTTTCGAAATTTGGCACCCTCGGTGGTGATTTTCAAGATTCGGCACCCGCGGTTGTTATTTTCAAGATTCGGCACAAACGGTAGTGATTTTTGAGATTCGGCACCCGCGGGGCTGATTTTCGAGATTCGGCACCTGTGGCACGGATTTTCGAGATTCGGCACCCGCGGGGCTGATTTTCGAGATTCGGCACCCACGGTGGTGATTTTCAAGATTCGGCACTCTCGCCACTGATTTTCGAGATTTGGCAACCGCGGCACTGATTTTCGAGATTTGGCACCCGTGGGGCTGATTTTCGAGATTTGGCACCCGTGGCACTGATTTTCGAGATTTGGCACCCGTGGGGCTGATTTTCGAGATTTGGCACTGGCGGCGGTGATTTTCAAGATTCGGCACCCGAGGGGCTGATTTTCGAGATTCGGCACCAGCCGCACTGATTTTCGAGATTTGGCACCCGTGGGGCTGATTTTCGAGATTCGGCACCCGCGGGGCTGATTTTCGAGATTCGGCACCCGCGGTGGTGATTTTCAAGATTCGGCACCCGTGGCAGTGATTTTCGAGATTTGGCACCCGCAGGGCTGATTTTCGAGATTCGGCACCGGCGCAGTGATTTTCGAGATTCGACACCCGCGGCACTGATTTTCGAGATTTGGCACCCGTGGGGCTGATTTTCGAGATTCAGCACCCGCGGTGGTGATTTTCAAGATTCGGCACACGCAGCGGTGATTTTCGAGATTCGGCACCCGCGGGGCTGATTTTCGAAATTCGGCACCCGCGGCGGTGATTTTCGAGATTTGGCACCCGCGGGGCTGATTTTCGAGATTCGGCACCCGCGGGGCTGATTTTCGAGATTCGGCACCCGTGGGGCTGATTTTCGAGATTCGGCACTCGCGGCACTGATTTTCGAGATTTGGCACCCGTGGGGCTGATTTTCGAGATTCGGCACCTGTGGCACGGATTTTCGAGATCCGGCACCCGCGGGGCTGATTTTCGAGATTCGGCACCCACGGTGGTGATTTTCAAGATTCGGCACCCTCGGCAGTGATTTTCAAGATTTGGCAACCGCGGCACTGATTTTCGAGATTTGGCACCCGTGGGGCTGATTTTCGAGATTCGGCACCCGTGGCACTGATTTTCGAGATTTCGCACCCGTGGGGCTGATTTTTGAGATTTGGCACTGGCGGCGGTGATTTTCAAGATTCGGCACCCGAGGGGCTGATTTTCAAGATTCGGCACCAGCCGCACTGATTTTTGAGATTTGGCACCCGTGGGGCTGATTTTCGAGATTCGGCACCCGCGGGGCTGATTTTCGAGATTCGGCACCCGCGGTGGTGATTTTCAAGATTCGGCACCCGTGGCAGTGATTTTCGAGATTCGGCACCGGCGGCGGTGATTTTCGAGATTCGACACCCGCGGCACTGATTTTCGAGATTTGGCACCCGTGGGGCTGATTTTCGAGATTCGGCACCCGCGGTGGTGATTTTCAAGATTCGGCACCCGCAGCGGTGATTTTCGAGATTCGGCACCCGCGGGGCTGATTTTCGAGATTCGGCACCCGCGGGGCTGATTTTCGAGATTCGGCACTCGCGGCACTGATTTTCGAGATTTGGCACCCGTGGGGCTGATTTTCGAGATTCGGCACCCGCGGGGCTGATTTTCGAAATTTGGCACCCTCGGTGGTGATTTTCAAGATTCGGCACCCGCGGTTGTTATTTTCAAGATTCGGCACAAACGGTAGTGATTTTTGAGATTCGGCACCCGCGGGGCTGATTTTCGAGATTCGGCACCTGTGGCACGGATTTTCGAGATTCGGCACCCGCGGGGCTGATTTTCGAGATTCGGCACCCACGGTGGTGATTTTCAAGATTCGGCACTCTCGCCACTGATTTTCGAGATTTGGCAACCGCGGCACTGATTTTCGAGATTTGGCACCCGTGGGGCTGATTTTCGAGATTTGGCACCCGTGGCACTGATTTTCGAGATTTCGCACCCGTGGGGCTGATTTTCGAGATTTGGCACTGGCGGCGGTGATTTTCAAGATTCGGCACCCGAGGGGCTGATTTTCGAGATTCGGCACCAGCCGCACTGATTTTCGAGATTTGGCACCCGTGGGGCTGATTTTCGAGATTCGGCACCCGCGGGGCTGATTTTCGAGATTCGGCACCCGCGGTGGTGATTTTCAAGATTCGGCACCCGTGGCAGTGATTTTCGAGATTTGGCACCCGCAGGGCTGATTTTCGAGATTCGGCACCGGCGCAGTGATTTTCGAGATTCGACACCCGCGGCACTGATTTTCGAGATTTGGCACCCGTGGGGCTGATTTTCGAGATTCAGCACCCGCGGTGGTGATTTTCAAGATTCGGCACACGCAGCGGTGATTTTCGAGATTCGGCACCCGCGGGGCTGATTTTCGAAATTCGGCACCCGCGGCGGTGATTTTCGAGATTTGGCACCCGCGGGGCTGATTTTCGAGATTCGGCACCCGCGGGGCTGATTTTCGAGATTCGGCACCCGCGGCAGTGATTTTCGAGATTCGGCACAAACGGTAGTGATTTTCGAGATTCGGCACCCACGAGGCTGATTTTTGAGATTCGGCACCCGCGGGGCTGATTTTCGAGATTCGGCACCCGCGGGGCTGATTTTCGAGATTCGGCACCCGTGGGGCTGATTTTCGAGATTCGGCACTCGCGGCACTGATTTTCGAGATTTGGCACCCGTGGGGCTGATTTTCGAGATTCGGCACCTGTGGCACGGATTTTCGAGATCCGGCACCCGCGGGGCTGATTTTCGAGATTCGGCACCCACGGTGGTGATTTTCAAGATTCGGCACCCTCGGCAGTGATTTTCAAGATTTGGCAACCGCGGCACTGATTTTCGAGATTTGGCACCCGTGGGGCTGATTTTCGAGATTCGGCACCCGTGGCACTGATTTTCGAGATTTCGCACCCGTGGGGCTGATTTTTGAGATTTGGCACTGGCGGCGGTGATTTTCAAGATTCGGCACCCGAGGGGCTGATTTTCAAGATTCGGCACCAGCCGCACTGATTTTTGAGATTTGGCACCCGTGGGGCTGATTTTCGAGATTCGGCACCCGCGGGGCTGATTTTCGAGATTCGGCACCCGCGGTGGTGATTTTCAAGATTCGGCACCCGTGGCAGTGATTTTCGAGATTCGGCACCGGCGGCGGTGATTTTCGAGATTCGACACCCGCGGCACTGATTTTCGAGATTTGGCACCCGTGGGGCTGATTTTCGAGATTCGGCACCCGCGGTGGTGATTTTCAAGATTCGGCACCCGCAGCGGTGATTTTCGAGATTCGGCACCCGCGGGGCTGATTTTCGAAATTCGGCACCCGCGGCGGTGATTTTCGAGATTTGGCACCCGCGGGGCTGATTTTCGAGATTCGGCACCCGCGGGGCTGATTTTCGAGATTCGGCACCCGCGGCAGTGATTTTCGAGATTCGGCACCCGCGGGGCTGATTTTGAAGATTTGGCACCCGCGGTGGTGATTTTCAAGATTCGGCACCCGCGGCGGTGATTTTCGAGATTTGGCACCCATGGGGCTGATTTTCGAGATTCGTCATCGGCGGCGGTGATTTTCAAGATTCGGCATGCGCGGGGCTGATTTTCGAGATTTGGCACCCGTGGGGATGATTTTCGAGATTCCGCACCTGCGGCAGTGCTTTTTCAGATTCAGCACTCGCGGTGGAGATTTTCGAGATTCGGCACCCGCGTGGCTGATTTTTGAGATTCGGCACCCGCGGTGGTGATTTTCAAGATTCGGCACACGCAGCGGTGATTTTCGAGATTCGACACCCGCGGGGCTGATTTTCGAAATTCGGCACCCGCGGCGGTGATTTTCGAGATTTGGCACCCGCGGGGCTGATTTTCGAGATTCGGCACCCGCGGGGCTGATTTTCGAGATTCGGCACCCGCGGCAGTGATTTTCGAGATTCGGCACAAACGGTAGTGATTTTCGAGATTCGGCACCCACGAGGCTGATTTTTGAGATTCGGCACCCGCGGGGCTGATTTTCGAGATTCGGCACCCGCGGGGCTGATTTTCGAGATTCGGCACCCGCGGGGCTGATTTTCGAGATTCGGCACCCACGGTGGTGATTTTCAAGATTCGGCACCCTCGGCAGTGATTTTCAAGATTTGGCAACCGCGGCACTGATTTTCGAGATTTGGCACCCGTGGGGCTGATTTTCGAGATTCGGCACCCGTGGCACTGATTTTCGAGATTTCGCACCCGTGGGGCTGATTTTCGAGATTTGGCACTGGCGGTGGTGATTTTCAAGATTCGGCACCCGAGGGGCTGATTTTCGAGATTCGGCACCAGCCGCACTGATTTTCGAGATTTGGCACCCGTGGGGCTGATTTTCGAGATTCGGCACTCGCGGGGCTGATTTTCGAGATTCGGCACCCGCGGTGGTGATTTTCAAGATTCGGCACCCGTGGCAGTGATTTTCGAGATTCGGCACCGGCGGCGGTGATTTTCGAGATTCGACACCCGCGGCACTGATTTTCGAGATTTGGCACCCGTGGGGCTGATTTTCGAGATTCGGCACCCGCGGTGGTGATTTTCAAGATTCGGCACCCGCAGCGGTGATTTTCGAGATTCGGCACCCGCGGGGCTGATTTTCGAAATTCGGCACCCGCGGCGGTGATTTTCGAGATTTGGCACCCGCGGGGCTGATTTTCGAGATTCGGCACCCGCGGGACTGATTTTCGAGATTCGGCACCCGCGGCAGTGATTTTCGAGATTCGGCACCCGCGGGGCTGATTTTGAAGATTTGGCACCCGCGGTGGTGATTTTCAAGATTCGGCACCTGCGGCGGTGATTTTCGAGATTTGGCACCCATGGGGCTGATTTTCGAGATTCGTCATCGGCGGCGGTGATTTTCAAGATTCGGCATGCGCGGGGCTGATTTTCGAGATTTGGCACCCGTGGGGATGATTTTCGAGATTCCGCACCTGCGGCAGTGCTTTTTCAGATTCAGCACTCGCGGTGGAGATTTTCGAGATTCGAGCGGTAATTTTCGAGATTTGGCACCCGCGGGGCTGATTTTCGAGATTCGGCACCCGCGGGGCTGATTTTCGAAATTCGTCACCCGCGGCGGTGATTTTCGAGATTTGGCACCCATGGGGCTGATTTTCGAGATTCGTCATCGGCGGCGGTGATTTTCAAGATTCGGCATGCGCGGGGCTGATTTTCGAGATTCGGCACAAACGGTAGTGATTTTCGAGATTCGGCACCCACGAGGCTGATTTTTGAGATTCGGCACCCGCGGGGCTGATTTTCGAGATTCGGCACCCGCGGGGCTGATTTTCGAGATTCGGCACCCGTGGGGCTGATTTTCGAGATTCGGCACTCGCGGCACTGATTTTCGAGATTTGGCACCCGTGGGGCTGATTTTCGAGATTCGGCACCTGTGGCACGGATTTTCGAGATTCGGCACCCGCGGGGCTGATTTTCGAGATTCGGCACCCACGGTGGTGATTTTCAAGATTCGGCACCCTCGGCAGTGATTTTCAAGATTTGGCAACCGCGGCACTGATTTTCGAGATTTGGCACCCGTGGGGCTGATTTTCGAGATTCGGCACCCGTGGCACTGATTTTCGAGATTTCGCACCCGTGGGGCTGATTTTCGAGATTTGGCACTGGCGGCGGTGATTTTCAAGATTCGGCACCCGAGGGGCTGATTTTCGAGATTCGGCACCAGCCGCACTGATTTTCGAGATTTGGCACCCGTGGGGCTGATTTTCGAGATTCGGCACCCGCGGGGCTGATTTTCGAGATTCGGCACCCGCGGTGGTGATTTTCAAGATTCGGCACCCGTGGCAGTGATTTTCGAGATTCGGCACCGGCGGCGGTGATTTTCGAGATTCGACACCCGCGGCACTGATTTTCGAGATTTGGCACCCGTGGGGCTGATTTTCGAGATTCGGCACCCGCAGCGGTGATTTTCGAGATTCGGCACCCGCGGGGCTGATTTTCGAAATTCGGCACCCGCGGCGGTGATTTTCGAGATTTGGCACCCGCGGGGCTGATTTTCGAGATTCGGCACCCGCGGGGCTGATTTTCGAGATTCGGCACCCGCGGCAGTGATTTTCGAGATTTGGCACCCGTGGGGCTGATTTTCGAGATTCGGCACCCGCGGTGGTGATTTTCAAGATTCGGCACCCGCAGCGGTGATTTTCGAGATTTGGCACCCGCGGGGCTGATTTTCGAAATTCGGCACCCGCGGCGGTGATTTTCGAGATTCGGCACCCGCGGGGCTGATTTTGAAGATTTGGCACCCGCGGTGGTGATTTTCAAGATTCGGCACCCGCAGCGGTAATTTTCGAGATTTGGCACCCGCGGGGCTGATTTTCGAGATTCGGCACCCGCGGCAGTGATTTTCGAGATTCGGCACCCGCGGCGGTGATTTTCGAGATTTGGCACCCATGGGGCTGATTTTCGAGATTCGTCATCGGCGGCGGTGATTTTCAAGATTCGGCATGCGCGGGGCTGATTTTCGAGATTTGGCACCCGTGGGGATGATTTTCGAGATTCCGCACCTGCGGCAGTGCTTTTTCAGATTCAGCACTCGCGGTGGAGATTTTCGAGATTCGGCACCCGCGTGGCTGATTTTCGAGATTCGGCACCCGCGGTGGTGATTTTCAAGATTCGGCACACGCAGCGGTGATTTTCGAGATTCGGCACCCGCGGGGCTGATTTTCGAAATTCGGCACCCGCGGCGGTGATTTTCGAGATTTGGCACCCGCGGGGCTGATTTTCGAGATTCGGCACCCGCGGGGCTGATTTTCGAGATTCGGCACCCGCGGCAGTGATTTTCGAGATTCGGCACCCGCGGGGCTGATTTTGAAGATTTGGCACCCGCGGTGGTGATTTTCAAGATTCGGCACCCGCGGCGGTGATTTTCGAGATTTGGCACCCATGGGGCTGATTTTCGAGATTCGTCATCGGCGGCGGTGATTTTCAAGATTCGGCACCCGCGGCGGTGATTTTCGAGATTTGGCACCCATGGGGCTGATTTTCGAGATTCGTCATCGGCGGCGGTGATTTTCAAGATTCGGCACCCGAGGGGCTGATTTTCGAGATTCGGCACCAGCCGCACTGATTTTCGAGATTTGGCACCCGTGGGGCTGATTTTCGAGATTCGGCACCCGCGGGGCTGATTTTCGAGATTTGGCACCCGCGGTGGTGATTTTCAAGATTCGGCACCCGTGGCAGTGATTTTCGAGATTCGGCACCGGCGGCGGTGATTTTCGAGATTCGACACCCGTGGGGCTGATTTTCAAGATTCGGCACCCGTAGCGGTGATTTTCGAGATTCGGCACCCACGGGGCTGATTTTCGAAATTCGGCACCCGCGGCGGTGATTTTCGAGATTTGGCACCCGCGGGGCTGATTTTCGAGATTCGGCACCCGCGGGGCTGATTTTCGAGATTCGGCACCCGCGGCAGTGATTTTCGAGATTCGGCACCCGCGGGGCTGATTTTGAAGATTTGGCACCTGTGGTGGTGATTTTCAAGATTCGGCACCCGCGGCGGTGATTTTCGAGATTTGGCACCCATGGGGCTGATTTTCGAGATTCGTCATCGGCGGCGGTGATATTCAAGATTCGGCATGCGCGGGGCTGATTTTGGAGATTTGGCACCGGCGGCGGTGATTTTCAAGATTCGGCACCCGCGTGGCTGATTTTGGAGATTTGGCACCCGCGGTGGTGATTTTCAAGATTCGGCACCCGCGGGGCTGATTTTCGAGATTCGGCACCCGCGGCAGTGATTTTCCAGATTCGGCACCCGCGGGGCTGATTTTGAAAATTTGGCACCCGCGGTGGTGATTTTCAAGATTCGGCACCCGCGGCGGTGATTTTCGAGATTTGGCACCCATGGGGCTGATTTTCGAGATTCGTCATCGGCGGCGGTGATTTTCAAGATTCGGCATGCGCGGGGCTGATTTTCGAGATTTGGCACCCGCGGCAGTGATTTTCGAGATTCGGCACCCGCGGGGCTGATTTTGAAGATTTGGCACCCGCGGTGGTGATTTTCAAGATACGGCACCCGCGGCGGTGATTTTCGAGATTTGGCACCCATGGGGCTGATTTTCGAGATTCGTCATCGGCGGCGGTGATTTTCAAGATTCGGCATGCGCGGGGCTGATTTTCGAGATTTGGCACCCGTGGGGCTGATTTTCGAGATTCGGCACCTGCGGCAGTGCTTTTTCAGATTCAGCACTCGCGGTGGAGATTTTCGAGATTCGGCACCCGCGTGGCTGATTTTCGAGATTCGGCACCCGCGGTGGTGATTTTCAAGATTCGGCACCCGCGTGGCTGATTTTGGAGATTTGGCACCGGCGGCGGTGATTTTCAAGATTCGGCACCCGCGTGGCTGATTTTGGAGATTTGGCACCCGCGGTGGTGATTTTCGAGATTCGGCACCGGCGGCGGTGATTTTCAAGATTCGGCACCCGCGGGGCTGATTTTCGAGATTCGGCACCCGCAGCACTGATTTCCGAGATTCGGCACCCGTGGGGCTGATTTTCGAGATTCGGCACCTGCGGCAGTGCTTTTCAAGATTCGGCACTCGCGGTGGTAATTTTCGATATTCGGCACCCGCAGCACTGATTTTCGAGATTCGGCACCCGCGGGGCTGATTTCCGAGATTCGGCACCCGTGGCGCTGATTTTCAAGATTTGGCACCCGCGGGGCTGATTTTCGAGATTCGGCACCCGCGGGGCTGATTTTCGAGATTCGGCACCCGCGGCAGTGATTTTCGAGATTCGGCACCCGCGGGGCTGATTTTGAAGATTTGGCACCCGCGGTGGTGATTTTCAAGATTCGGCACCCGCGGCGGTGATTTTCGAGATTTGGCACCCATGGGGCTGATTTTCGAGATTCGTCACCGGCGGGGCTGATTTTCGAGATTCGACACCCGCGGGGCTGATTTTTGACATTCGGCACCAGCAGCACTGATTTTCGAGATTCGGCACCCGTGGGGCTGATTTTCGAGATTCGGCACCCGCGGGGCTGATTTTCGAGATTCGACACCCGCGGGGCTGATTTTTGACATTCGGCACCAGCATTACTGATTTTCAAGATTCGGCACCCGTGGGGCTGATTTTCGAGATTCGGCACCCGCGGGGCTGATTTTCGAAATTTGGCACCCTCGGTGGTGATTTTCAAGATTCGGCACCCGCGGTTGTGATTTTCAAGATTCGGCACAAACGGTAGTAATTTTCGAGATTCGGCACCCGCGAGGCTGATTTTTGAGATTCGGCACCCGCGGGGCTGATTTTCGAGATTCGGCACCCGCGGGGCTGATTTTCGAGATTCGGCACCCGCGGGGCTGATTTTCGAGATTCGGCACTCGCGGCACTGATTTTCGAGATTTGGCACCCGTGGGGCTGATTTTCGAGATTTGGCACCCGCGGGGCTGATTTTCGAGATTCGGCACCCGCGTTGGTGATTTTCGAGATTCGGCACCCGCGGGGCTGATTTTCGAGATTCGGCACCCGCGGGGCTGATTTTCTAGATTCGGCACCAGCGGCAGTGATTTTCGAGATTCGGCACCCGTGGCGGTGATTTTCGAGATTTGGCACCCGCATGGCTGATTTTCGAGATTCGGCACCCGCGGGAATGATTTTCGAGATTCGGCACCCGCGGCAGTGATTTTCGAGATTCGGCACCCGCGGGGCTGATTTTGAAGATTTGGCACCCTCGGTGGTGATTTTCAAGATTCGGCACCCGCGGCGGTGATTTTCGAGATTTGGCACCCGCGGCAGTGATTTTCGAGATTCGGCACCCGCGGGGCTGATTTTGAAGATTTGGCACCCTCGGTGGTGATTTTCAAGATTCGGCACCCGCGGCGGTGATTTTCGAGATTCGGCACCCGCGGCAGTGATTTTCGAGATTCGGCACCCGCGGCAGTGATTTTCGAGATTCAGCACCCGCGGGGCTGATTTTCAAGATTCGGCACCCGTGGGGCTGATTTTCGAGATTCGGCACCCGCGGGGCTGATTTTCGAAATTTGGCACCCTCGGTGGTGATTTTCAAGATTCGGCACCCGCGGTTGTGATTTTCAAGATTCGGCACAAACGGTAGTAATTTTCGAGATTCGGCACCCGCGAGGCTGATTTTTGAGATTCGGCACCCGCGGGGCTGATTTTCGAGATTCGGCACCCGCGGGGCTGATTTTCGAGATTCGGCACCCGCGGGGCTGATTTTCGAGATTCGGCACTCGCGGCACTGATTTTCGAGATTTGGCACCCGTGGGGCTGATTTTCGAGATTTGGCACCCGCGGGGCTGATTTTCGAGATTCGGCACCCGCGTTGGTGATTTTCGAGATTCGGCACCCGCGGGGCTGATTTTCGAGATTCGGCACCCGCGGGGCTGATTTTCTAGATTGGGCTCCAGCGGTAGTGATTTTCGAGATTCGGCACCCGTGGCGGTGATTTTCGAGATTTGGCACCCGCATGGCTGATTTTCGAGATTCGGCACCCGCGGGAATGATTTTCGAGATTCGGCACCCGCGGCAGTGATTTTCGAGATTCGGCACCCGCGGGGCTGATTTTGAAGATTTGGCACCCTCGGTGGTGATTTTCAAGATTCGGCACCCGCGGCGGTGATTTTCGAGATTTGGCACCCATGGGGCTGATTTTCGAGATTCGGCACCAGCCGCACTGATTTTCGAGATTTGGCACCCGTGGGGCTGATTTTCGAGATTCGGCACCCGCGGGGCTGATTTTCGAGATTCGGCACCCGCGGTGGTGATTTTCAAGATTCGGCACCCGTGGCAGTGATTTTTGAGATTTGGCACCCGCAGGGCTGATTTTCGAGATTCGGCACCGGCGGCAGTGATTTTCGAGATTCGACACCCGCGACACTGATTTTCGAGATTTGGCACCCGTGGGGCTGATTTTCGAGATTCAGCACCCGCGGTGGTGATTTTCAAGATTCGGCACCCGCAGCGGTGATTTTCGAGATTCGGCACCCGCGGGGCTGATTTTCGAAATTCGGCACCCGCGGCGGTGATTTTCGAGATTTGGCACCCGCGGGGCTGATTTTCGAGATTCGGCACCCGCGGGGCTGATTTTCGAGATTCGGCACCCGCGGCAGTGATTTTCGAGATTCGGCACAAACGGTAGTGATTTTCGAGATTCGGCACCCACGAGGCTGATTTTTGAAATTCGGTACCCGCGGGGCTGATTTTCGAGATTCGGCACCCGCGGGGCTGATTTTTGACATTCGGCACCAGCAGCACTGATTTTCGAGATTCGGCATCTGCGGGGCTGATTTTCGAGATTCGGCACCCGCGGCAGTGATTTTCGAGATTCGGCACCCGCGGGGCTGATTTTCGAGATTCGGCACCCGTGGGGCTGATTTTCGAGATTCGGAACCCGCGGGGCTGATTTTCGAGATTCGACACCCGCGGGGCTAATTTTTGACATTCGGCACCAGCAGCACTGATTTTCGAGATTCGGCACCTGCGGGGCTGATTTTCGAGATTCGGCACCCGCGGCAGTTGTTTTCGAGATTCGGCACCCGCGGCAGTGATTTTCGAGATTCGGCACCCGCGGGGCTGATTTTCAAGATTCGGCACCCGTGGGGCTGATTTTCGAGATTCGGCACCCGCGGGGCTGATTTTCGAAATTTGGCACCCTCGGTGGTGATTTTCAAGATTCGGCACCCGTGGTTGTGATTTTCAAGATTCGGCACAAACGGTAGTGATTTTCGAGATTCGGCACCCGCGGGGCTGATTTTCGAGATTCGGCACCCGCGGGGCTGATTTTCGAGATTCGGCACTCGCGGCACTGATTTTCGAGATTTGGCACCCGTGGGGCTGATTTTCGAGATTCGGCACCCGCGGGGCTGATTTTCGAAATTTGGCACCCTCGGTGGTGATTTTCAAGATTCGGCACCCGCGGTTGTGATTTTCAAGATTCGGCACAAACGGTAGTGATTTTTGAGATTCGGCACCCGCGGGGCTGATTTTCGAGATTCGGCACCTGTGGCACGGATTTTCGAGATTCGGCACCCGCGGGGCTGATTTTCGAGATTCGGCACCCACGGTGGTGATTTTCAACATTCGGCACTCTCGGCACTGATTTTCGAGATTTGGCAACCGCGGCACTGATTTTCGAGATTTGGCACCCGTGGGGCTGATTTTCGAGATTTGGCACCCGTGGCACTGATTTTCGAGATTTCGCACCCGTGGGGCTGATTTTCGAGATTTGGCACTGGCGGCGGTGATTTTCAAGATTCGGCACCCGAGGGGCTGATTTTCGAGATTCGGCACCAGCCGCACTGATTTTCGAGATTTGGCACCCGTGGGGCTGATTTTCGAGATTCGGCACCCGCGGGGCTGATTTTCGAGATTCGGCACCCGCGGTGGTGATTTTCAAGATTCGGCACCCGTGGCAGTGATTTTCGAGATTTGGCACCCGCAGGGCTGATTTTCGAGATTCGGCACCGGCGGCAGTGATTTTCGAGATTCGACACCCGCGGCACTGATTTTCGAGATTTGGCACCCGTGGGGCTGATTTTCGAGATTCGGCACCCGCGGGGCTGATTTTCGAGATTCGGCACCCACGGTGGTGATTTTCAAGATTCGGCACCCGTGGCAGTGATTTTCGAGATTTGGCACCCGCAGGGCTGATTTTCGAGATTCGGCACCTGTGGCACGGATTTTCGAGATTCGGCACCCGCGGGGCTGATTTTCGAGATTCGGCACCCACGGTGGTGATTTTCAAGATTCGGCACCCTCGGCAGTGATTTTCAAGATTTGGCAACCGCGGCACTGATTTTCGAGATTTGGCACCCGTGGGGCTGATTTTCGAGATTCGGCACCCGTGGCACTGATTTTCGAGATTTCGCACCCGTGGGGCTGATTTTCGAGATTTGGCACTGGCGGCGGTGATTTTCAAGATTCGGCACCCGAGGGGCTGATTTTCGAGATTCGGCACCAGCCGCACTGATTTTCGAGATTTGGCACCCGTGGGGCTGATTTTCGAGATTCGGCACCCGCGGGGCTGATTTTCGAGATTCGGCACCCGCGGTGGTGATTTTCAAGATTCGGCACCTGTGGCAGTGATTTTCGAGATTCGGCACCGGCGGCGGTGATTTTTGAGATTCGACACCCGCGGCACTGATTTTCGAGATTTGGCACCCGTGGGGCTGATTTTCGAGATTCGGCACCCGCGGTGGTGATTTTCAAGATTCGGCACCCGCAGCGGTGATTTTCGAGATTCGGCACCCGCGGGGCTGATTTTCGAAATTCGGCACCCGCGGCGGTGATTTTCGAGATTTGGCACCCGCGGGGCTGATTTTCGAGATTCGGCACCCGCGGGGCTGATTTTCGAGATTCGGCACCCGCGGCAGTGATTTTCGAGATTTGGCACCCGTGGGGCTGATTTTCGAGATTCGGCACCCGCGGTGGTGATTTTCAAGATTCGGCACCCGCAGCGGTGATTTTCGAGATTTGGCACCCGCGGGGCTGATTTTCGAAATTCGGCACCCGCGGCGGTGATTTTCGAGATTTGGCACCCGCGGGGCTGATTTTCGAGATTCGGCACCCGCGGGGCTGATTTTCGAGATTCGGCACCCGCGGCAGTGATTTTCGAGATTCGGCACCCGCGGGGCTGATTTTGAAGATTTGGCACCCGCGGTGGTGATTTTCAAGATTCGGCACCCGCAGCGGTAATTTTCGAGATTTGGCACCCGCGGGGCTGATTTTCGAGATTTGGCACCCGCGGCAGTGATTTTCGAGATTCGGCACCCGCGGCGGTGATTTTCGAGATTTGGCACCCATGGGGCTGATTTTCGAGATTCGTCATCGGCGGCGGTGATTTTCAAGATTCGGCATGCGCGGGGCTGATTTTCGAGATTTGGCACCCGTGGGGATGATTTTCGAGATTCCGCACCTGCGGCAGTGCTTTTTCAGATTCAGCACTCGCGGTGGAGATTTTCGAGATTCGGCACCCGCGTGGCTGATTTTCGAGATTCGGCACCCGCGGTGGTGATTTTCAAGATTCGGCACACGCAGCGGTGATTTTCGAGATTCGGCACCCGCGGGGCTGATTTTCGAAATTCGGCACCCGCGGCGGTGATTTTCGAGATTTGGCACCCGCGGGGCTGATTTTCGAGATTCGGCACCCGCGGGGCTGATTTTCGAGATTCGGCACCCGCGGCAGTGATTTTCGAGATTCGGCACCCGCGGGGCTGATTTTGAAGATTTGGCACCCGCGGTGGTGATTTTCAAGATTCGGCACCCGCGGCGGTGATTTTCGAGATTTGGCACCCATGGGGCTGATTTTCGAGATTCGTCATCGGCGGCGGTGATTTTCAAGATTCGGCACCCGCGGCGGTGATTTTCGAGATTTGGCACCCATGGGGCTGATTTTCGAGATTCGTCATCGGCGGCGGTGATTTTCAAGATTCGGCACCCGAGGGGCTGATTTTCGAGATTCGGCACCAGCCGCACTGATTTTCGAGATTTGGCACCCGTGGGGCTGATTTTCGAGATTCGGCACCCGCGGGGCTGATTTTCGAGATTTGGCACCCGCGGTGGTGATTTTCAAGATTCGGCACCCGTGGCAGTGATTTTCGAGATTCGGCACCGGCGGCGGTGATTTTCGAGATTCGACACCCGTGGGGCTGATTTTCGAGATTCGGCACCCGCGGTGGTGATTTTCAAGATTCGGCACCCGTAGCGGTGATTTTCGAGATTCGGCACCCACGGGGCTGATTTTCGAAATTCGGCACCCGCGGCGGTGATTTTCGAGATTTGGCACCCGCGGGGCTGATTTTCGAGATTCGGCACCCGCGGGGCTGATTTTCGAGATTCGGCACCCGCGGCAGTGATTTTCGAGATTCGGCACCCGCGGGGCTGATTTTGAAGATTTGGCACCCGTGGTGGTGATTTTCAAGATTCGGCACCCGCGGCGGTGATTTTCGAGATTTGGCACCCATGGGGCTGATTTTCGAGATTCGTCATCGGCGGCGGTGATATTCAAGATTCGGCATGCGCGGGGCTGATTTTGGAGATTTGGCACCGGCGGCGGTGATTTTCAAGATTCGGCACCCGCGTGGCTGATTTTGGAGATTTGGCACCCGCGGTGGTGATTTTCAAGATTCGGCACCCGCGGGGCTGATTTTCGAGATTCGGCACCCGCGGCAGTGATTTTCGAGATTCGGCACCCGCGGGGCTGATTTTGAAGATTTGGCACCCGCGGTGGTGATTTTCAAGATTCGGCACCCGCGGCGGTGATTTTCGAGATTTGGCACCCATGGGGCTGATTTTCGAGATTCGTCATCGGCGGCGGTGATTTTCAAGATTCGGCATGCGCGGGGCTGATTTTCGAGATTTGGCACCCGCGGCAGTGATTTTCGAGATTCGGCACCCGCGGGGCTGATTTTGAAGATTTGGCACCCGCGGTGGTGATTTTCAAGATTCGGCACCCGCGGCGGTGATTTTCGAGATTTGGCACCCATGGGGCTGATTTTCGAGATTCGTCATCGGCGGCGGTGATTTTCAAGATTCGGCATGCGCGGGGCTGATTTTCGAGATTTGGCACCCGTGGGGCTGATTTTCGAGATTCGGCACCAGCGGCAGTGCTTTTTCAGATTCAGCACTCGCGGTGGAGATTTTCGAGATTCGGCACCCGCGTGGCTGATTTTCGAGATTCGGCACCCGCGGTGGTGATTTTCAAGATTCGGCACCCGCGTGGCTGATTTTGGAGATTTGGCACCGGCGGCGGTGATTTTCAAGATTCGGCACCCGCGTGGCTGATTTTGGAGATTTGGCACCCGCGGTGGTGATTTTCGAGATTCGGCACCGGCGGCGGTGATTTTCAAGATTCGGCACCCGCGGGGCTGATTTTCGAGATTCGGCACCCGCAGCACTGATTTCCGAGATTCGGCACCCGTGGGGCTGATTTTCGAGATTCGGCACCTGCGGCAGTTCTTTTCAAGATTCGGCACTCGCGGTGGTAATTTTCGATATTCGGCACCCGCAGCACTGATTTTCGAGATTCGGCACCCGCGGGGCTGATTTCCGAGATTCGGCACCCGTGGCGCTGATTTTCAAGATTTGGCACCCGCGGGGCTGATTTTCGAGATTCGGCACCCGCGGGGCTGATTTTCGAGATTCGGCACCCACGGCAGTGATTTTCGAGATTCGGCACCCGCGGGGCTGATTTTGAAGATTTGGCACCCACGGTGGTGATTTTCAAGATTCGGCACCCGCGGCGGTGATTTTCGAGATTTGGCACCCATGGGGCTGATTTTCGAGATTCGTCACCGGCGGGGCTGATTTTCGAGATTCGACACCCGCGGGGCTGATTTTTGACATTCGGCACCAGCAGCACTGATTTTCGAGATTCGGCACCCGTGGGGCTGATTTTCGAGATTCGGCACCCGCGGGGCTGATTTTCGAGATTCGACACCCGCGGGGCTGATTTTTGACATTCGGCACCAGCAGTACTGATTTTCAAGATTCGGCACCCGTGGGGCTGATTTTCGAGATTCGGCACCCGCGGGGCTGATTTTCGAAATTTGGCACCCTCGGTGGTGATTTTCAAGATTCGGCACCCGCGGTTGTGATTTTCAAGATTCGGCACAAACGGTAGTAATTTTCGAGATTCGGCACCCGCGAGGCTGATTTTTGAGATTCGGCACCCGCGGGGCTGATTTTCGAGATTCGGCACCCGCGGGGCTGATTTTCGAGATTCGGCACCCGCGGGGCTGATTTTCGAGATTCGGCACTCGCGGCACTGATTTTCGAGATTTGGCACCCGTGGGGCTGATTTTCGAGATTTGGCACCCGCGGGGCTGATTTTCGAGATTCGGCACCCGCGTTGGTGATTTTCGAGATTCGGCACCCGCGGGGCTGATTTTCGAGATTCGGCACCCGCGGGGCTGATTTTCTAGATTCGGCACCAGCGGCAGTGATTTTCGAGATTCGGCACCCGTGGCGGTGATTTTCGAGATTTGGCACCCGCATGGCTGATTTTCGAGATTCGGCACCCGCGGGAATGATTTTCGAGATTCGGCATCCGCGGCAGTGATTTTCGAGATTCGGCACCCGCGGGGCTGATTTTGAAGATTTGGCACCCTCGGTGGTGATTTTCAAGATTCGGCACCCGCGGCGGTGATTTTCGAGATTTGGCACCCGCGGGGCTGATTTTGAAGATTTGGCACCCTCGGTGGTGATTTTCAAGATTCGGCACCAGCGGCGGTGATTTTCGAGATTCGGCACCCGCGGCAGTGATTTTCGAGATTCGGCACCCGCGGCAGTGATTTTCGAGATTCAGCACCCGCGGGGCTGATTTTCAAGATTCGGCACCCGTGGGGCTGATTTTCGAGATTCGGCACCCGCGGGGCTGATTTTCGAAATTTGGCACCCTCGGTGGTGATTTTCAAGATTCGGCACCCGCGGTTGTGATTTTCAAGATTCGGCACAAACGGTAGTAATTTTCGAGATTCGGCACCCGCGAGGCTGATTTTTGAGATTCGGCACCCGCGGGGCTGATTTTCGAGATTCGGCACCCGCGGGGCTGATTTTCGAGATTCGGCACCCGCGGGGCTGATTTTCGAGATTCGGCACTCGCGGCACTGATTTTCGAGATTTGGCACCCGTGGGGCTGATTTTCGAGATTTGGCACCCGCGGGGCTGATTTTCGAGATTCGGCACCCGCGTTGGTGATTTTCGAGATTCGGCACCCGCGGGGCTGATTTTCGAGATTCGGCACCCGCGGGGCTGATTTTCTAGATTCGGCACCAGCGGTAGTGATTTTCGAGATTCGGCACCCGTGGCGGTGATTTTCGAGATTTGGCACCCGCATGGCTGATTTTCGAGATTCGGCACCCGCGGGAATGATTTTCGAGATTCGGCACCCGCGGCAGTGATTTTCGAGATTCGGCACCAGCGGGGCTGATTTTGAAGATTTGGCACCCTCGGTGGTGATTTTCAAGATTCGGCACCCGCGGCGGTGATTTTCGAGATTTGGCACCCATGGGGCTGATTTTCGAGATTCGGCACCAGCCGCACTGATTTTCGAGATTTGGCACCCGTGGGGCTGATTTTCGAGATTCGGCACCCGCGGGGCTGATTTTCGAGATTCGGCACCCGCGGGGCTGATTTTCTAGATTCGGCACCAGCGGTAGTGATTTTCGAGATTCGGCACCCGTGGCGGTGATTTTCGAGATTTGGCACCCGCATGGCTGATTTTCGAGATTCGGCACCCGCGGGAATGATTTTCGAGATTCGGCACCCGCGGCAGTGATTTTCGAGATTCGGCACCAGCGGGGCTGATTTTGAAGATTTGGCACCCTCGGTGGTGATTTTCAAGATTCGGCACCCGCGGCGGTGATTTTCGAGATTTGGCACCCATGGGGCTGATTTTCGAGATTCGGCACCAGCCGCACTGATTTTCGAGATTTGGCACCCGTGGGGCTGATTTTCGAGATTCGGCACCCGCGGGGCTGATTTTCGAGATTCGGCACCCGCGGTGGTGATTTTCAAGATTCGGCACCCGTGGCAGTGATTTTCGAGATTTGGCACCCGCAGGGCTGATTTTCGAGATTCGGCACCGGCGGCAGTGATTTTCGAGATTCGGCACCCGCGGTGGTGATTTTCAAGATTCGGCACCCGTGGCAGTGATTTTCGAGATTTGGCACCCGCAGGGCTGATTTTCGAGATTCGGCACCGGCGGCAGTGATTTTCGAGATTCGACACCCGCGACACTGATTTTCGAGATTTGGCACCCGTGGGGCTGATTTTCGAGATTCAGCACCCGCGGTGGTGATTTTCAAGATTCGGCACCCGCAGCGGTGATTTTCGAGATTCGGCACCCGCGGGGCTGATTTTCGAAATTCGGCACCCGCGGCGGTGATTTTCGAGATTTGGCACCCGCGGGGCTGATTTTCGAGATTCGGCACCCGCGGCAGTGATTTTCGAGATTCGGCACAAACGGTAGTGATTTTCGAGATTCGGCACCCACGAGGCTGATTTTTGAAATTCGGTACCCGCGGGGCTGATTTTCGAGATTCGGCACCCGCGGGGCTGATTTTTGACATTCGGCACCAGCAGCACTGATTTTCGAGATTCGGCATCTGCGGGGCTGATTTTCGAGATTCGGCACCCGCGGCAGTGATTTTCGAGATTCGGCACCCGCGGGGCTGATTTTCGAGATTCGGCACCCGTGGGGCTGATTTTCGAGATTCGGAACCCGCGGGGCTGATTTTCGAGATTCGACACCCGCGGGGCTGATTTTTGACATTCGGCACCAGCAGCACTGATTTTCGAGATTCGGCACCTGCGGGGCTGATTTTCGAGATTCGGCACCCGCGGCAGTTATTTTCGAGATTCGGCACCCGCGGCAGTGATTTTCGAGATTCGGCACCCGCGGGGCTGATTTTCAAGATTCGGCACCCGTGGGGCTGATTTTCGAGATTCGGCACCCGCGGGGCTGATTTTCGAAATTTGGCACCCTCGGTGGTGATTTTCAAGATTCGGCACCCGTGGTTGTGATTTTCAAGATTCGGCACAAACGGTAGTGATTTTCGAGATTCGGCACCCGCGGGGCTGATTTTCGAGATTCGGCACCCGCGGGGCTGATTTTCGAGATTCGGCACTCGCGGCACTGATTTTCGAGATTTGGCACCCGTGGGGCTGATTTTCGAGATTCGGCACCCGCGGGGCTGATTTTCGAAATTTGGCACCCTCGGTGGTGATTTTCAAGATTCGGCACCCGCGGTTGTGATTTTCAAGATTCGGCACAAACGGTAGTGATTTTTGAGATTCGGCACCCGCGGGGCTGATTTTCGAGATTCGGCACCTGTGGCACGGATTTTCGAGATTCGGCACCCGCGGGGCTGATTTTCGAGATTCGGCACCCACGGTGGTGATTTTCAAGATTCGGCACTCTCGGCACTGAATTTCGAGATTTGGCAACCGCGGCACTGATTTACGAGATTTGGCACCCGTGGGGCTGATTTTCGAGATTCGGCACCCGCGGGGCTGATTTTCGAGATTCGGCACCTGCGGGGCTGATTTTCGAGATTCGGCACTCGCGGCACTGATTTTCGAGATTTGGCACCCGTGGGGCTGATTTTCGAGATTCGGCACCTGTGGCACGGATTTTCGAGATTCGGCACCCGCGGGGCTGATTTTCGAGATTCGGCACCCACGGTGGTGATTTTCAAGATTCGGCACCCTCGGCAGTGATTTTCAAGATTTGGCAACCGCGGCACTGATTTTCGAGATTTGGCACCCGTGGGGCTGATTTTCGAGATTCGGCACCCGTGGCACTGATTTTCGAGATTTCGCACCCGTGGGGCTGATTTTCGAGATTTGGCACTGGCGGCGGTGATTTTCAAGATTCGGCACCCGAGGGGCTGATTTTCGAGATTCGGCACCAGCCGCACTGATTTTCGAGATTTGGCACCCGTGGGGCTGATTTTCGAGATTCGGCACCCGCGGGGCTGATTTTCGAGATTCGGCACCCGCGGTGGTGATTTTCAAGATTCGGCACCCGTGGCAGTGATTTTCGAGATTCGGCACCGGCGGCGGTGATTTTCGAGATTCGTCACCCGCGGCACTGATTTTCGAGATTTGGCACCCGTGGGGCTGATTTTCGAGATTCGGCACCCGCGGTGGTGATTTTCAAGATTCGGCACCCGCAGCGGTGATTTTCGAGATTCGGCACCCGCGGGGCTGATTTTCGAAATTCGGCACCCGCGGGGCTGATTTTCGAAATTCGGCACCCGCGGCGGTGATTTTCGAGATTTGGCACCCGCGGGGCTGATTTTCGAGATTCGGCACCCGCGGGGCTGATTTTCGAGATTCGGCACCCGCGGCAGTGATTTTCGAGATTCGGCACCCGCGGGGCTGATTTTGAAGATTTGGCACCCGCGGTGGTGATTTTCAAGATTCGGCACCCGCGGCGGTGATTTTCGAGATTTGGCACCCATGGGGCTGATTTTCGAGATTCGTCATCGGCGGCGGTGATTTTCAAGATTCGGCATGCGCGGGGCTGATTTTCGAGATTTGGCACCCGTGGGGATGATTTTCGAGATTCCGCACCTGCGGCAGTGCTTTTTCAGATTCAGCACTCGCGGTGGAGATTTTCGAGATTCGGCACCCGCGTGGCTGATTTTCGAGATTCGGCACCCGCGGCAGTGATTTTCGATATTCGGCACCCGCGTGGCTGATTTTGGAGATTTGGCACAGGCGGCGGTGATTTTCAAGATTCGGCACCCGCGTGGCTGATTTTGGAGATTTGGCACCCGCGGTGGTGATTTTCAAGATTCGGCACCCGCGGGGCTGATTTTCGAGATTCGGCACCCGCGGCAGTGATTTTCGAGATTCGGCACCCGCGGGGCTGATTTTGAAGATTTGGCACTGCGGTGGTGATTTTCAAGATTCGGCACCCGCGGCGGTGATTTTCGAGATTTGGCACCCATGGGGCTGATTTTCGAGATTCGTCACCGGCGGGGCTGATTTTCGAGATTCGACACCCATGGGGCTGATTTTCGAGATTCGTCACCGGCGGGGCTGATTTTCGAGATTCGACACCCGCGGGGCTGATTTTTGACATTCGGCACCAGCAGCACTGATTTTCGAGATTCGGCACCTGCGGGGCTGATTTTCGAGATTCGGCACCCGCGGCAGTGATTTTCGAGATTCGGCACCCGTGGGGCTGATTTTCGAGATTCGGCACCCGTGGGGCTGATTTTCGAGATTCGGCACCCGCGGGGCTGATTTTCGAGATTCGACACCCGCGGGGCTGATTTTTGACATTCGGCACCAGCAGCACTGATTTTCGAGATTCGGCACCTGCGGGGCTGATTTTTGAGATTCGGCACCCACGGTGGTGATTTTCAAGATTCGGCACTCTCGGCAGTGATTTTCGAGATTTGGCAACCGCGGCACTGATTTTCGAGATTCGGCACCCGCGGGGCTGATTTTGAAGATTTGGCACCCTCGGTGGTGATTTTCAAGATTCGGCACCCGCGGCGGTGAGTTTCGAGATTTGGCACCCATGGGGCTGATTTTCGAGATTCGTCACCGGCGGGGCTGATTTTCGAGATTCGACACCCGCGGGGCTGATTTTTGACATTCGGCACCAGCAGCACTGATTTTCGAGATTCGGCACCTGCGGGGCTGATTTTCGAGATTCGGCACCCGCGGCAGTGATTTTCGAGATTCGGCACCCGCGGCAGTGATTTTCGAGATTCGGCACCCGCGGGGCTGATTTTCAAGATTCGGCACCCGTGGGGCTGATTTTCGAAATTTGGCACCCTCGGTGGTGATTTTCAAGATTCGGCACCCGCGGTTGTGATTTTCAAGATTCGGCACAAACGGTAGTGATTTTCAAGATTCGGCACCCGCGGCGGTGATTTTCGAGATTTGGCACCCATGGGGCTGATTTTCGAGATTCGGAACCCGCGGGGCTGATTTTTGAGATTCGACACCCGCGGGGCTGATTTTTGACATTCGGCACCAGCAGCACTGATTTTCGAGATTCGGCACCTGCGGGGCTGATTTTCGAGATTCGGCACCCGCGGCAGTGATTTTCGAGATTCGGCACCCGCGGCAGTGATTTTCGAGATTCGGCACCCGCGGGGCTGATTTTCAAGATTCGGCACCCGTGGGGCTGATTTTCGAAATTTGGCACCCTCGGTGGTGATTTTCAAGATTCGGCACCCGCGGTTGTAATTTTCAAGATTCGGCACAAACGGTAGTGATTTTCGAGATTCGGCACCCGCGAGGCTGATTTTTGAGATTCGGCACCCACGGGGCTGATTTTCGAGATTCGGCACCCGCGGGGCTGATTTTCGAGATTCGGCACTCGCGGCACTGATTTTCGAGATTTGGCACCCGTGGGGCTGATTTTCGAGATTCGGCACCTGTGGCACGGATTTTCGAGATTCGGCACCCGCGGGGCTGATTTTCGAGATTCGGCACCCGCGGCAGTGATTTTCGAGATTCGGCGCCCGTGGCGGTGATTTTCGAGATTTGGCACCCGCATGGCTGATTTTCGAGATTCGGCACCCGCGGGAATGATTTTCGAGATTCGGCACCCGCGGCAGTGATTTTCGAGATTCGGCACCCGCGGGGCTGATTTTGAAGATTTGGCACCCTCGGTGGTGATTTTCAAGATTCGGCACCCGCGGCGGTGATTTTCGAGATTTGGCACCCATGGGGCTGATTTTCGAGATTCGTCACCGGCGGGGCTGATTTTCGAGATTCGACACCCGCGGGGCTGATTTTTGACATTCGGCACCAGCAGCACTGATTTTCGAGATTCGGCACCTGCGGGGCTGATTTTCGAGATTCGGCACCCGCGGCAGTGATTTTCGAGATTCGGCACCCGCGGGGCTGATTTTCGAGATTCGGCACCCGTGGGGCTGATTTTCGAGATTCGGAACCCGCGTGGCTGATTTTCGAGATTCGACACCCGCGTGGCTGATTTTTGACATTCGGCACCAGCAGCACTGATTTTCGAGATTCGGCACCTGCGGGGCTGATTTTCGAGATTCGGCACCCGCGGCAGTGATTTTCGAGATTCGGCACCCGCGGCAGTGATTTTCGAGATTCGGCACCCGCGGGGCTGATTTTCAAGATTCGGCACCCGTGGGGCTGATTTTCGAAATTTGGCACCCTCGGTGGTGATTTTCAAGATTCGGCACCCGCGGTTGTGATTTTCAAGATTCGGCACAAACGGTAGTGATTTTCGAGATTCGGCACCCGCGAGGCTGATTTTTGAGATTCGGCACCCACGGGGCTGATTTTCGAGATTCGGCACCCGCGGGGCTGATTTTCGAGATTCGGCACTCGCGGCACTGATTTTCGAGATTTGGCACCCGTGGGGCTGATTTTCGAGATTCGGCACCTGTGGCTCGGATTTTCGAGATTCGGCACCCGCGCGGCTGATTTTCGAGATTCGGCACCCGCGGGGCTGATTTTCTAGATTCGGCACCCGCGGCAGTGATTTTCGAGATTCGGCACCCGTGGCGGTGATTTTCGAGATTTGGCACCCGCATGGCTGATTTTCGAGATTCGGCACCCGCGGGAATGATTTTCGAGATTCGGCACCCGCGGCAGTGATTTTCGAGATTCGGCACCCGCGGGGCTGATTTTGAAGATTTGGCACCCTCGGTGGTGATTTTCAAGATTCGGCACCCGCGGCGGTGATTTTCGAGATTTGGCACCCATGGGGCTGATTTTCGAGATTCGTCACCGGCGGGGCTGATTTTCGAGATTCGACACCCGCGGGGCTGATTTTTGACATTCGGCACCAGCAGCACTGATTTTCGAGATTCGGCACCTGCGGGGCTGATTTTCGAGATTCGGCACCCGCGGCAGTGATTTTCGAGATTCGGCACCTGCGGGGCTGATTTTCGAGATTCGGCACCCGTGGGGCTGATTTTCGAGATTCGGAACCCGCCGGGCTGATTTTCGAAATTTGGCACCCTCGGTGGTGATTTTCAAGATTCGGCACCCGCGGTTGTGATTTTCAAGATTCGGCACAAACGGTAGTGATTTTCGAGATTCGGCACCCGCGAGGCTGATTTTTGAGATTCGGCACCCACGGGGCTGATTTTCGAGATTCGGCACCCGCGGGGCTGATTTTCGAGATTCGGCACTCGCGGCACTGATTTTCGAGATTCGGCACCCGCGGGGCTGATTTTCAAGATTCGGCACCCGTGGGGCTGATTTTCGAAATTTGGCACCCTCGGTGGTGATTTTCAAGATTCGGCACCCGCGGTTGTGATTTTCAAGATTCGGCACAAACGGTAGTGATTTTCGAGATTCGGCACCCGCGAGGCTGATTTTTGAGATTCGGCACCCACGGGGCTGATTTTCGAGATTCGGCACCCGCGGGGCTGATTTTCGAGATTCGGCACTCGCGGCACTGATTTTCGAGATTTGGCACCCGTGGGGCTGATTTTCGAGATTCGGCACCTGTGGCACGGATTTTCGAGATTCGGCACCCGCGGGGCTGATTTTCGAGATTCGGCACCCGCGGCAGTGATTTTCGAGATTCGGCACCCGTGGCGGTGATTTTCGAGATTTGGCACCCGCATGGCTGATTTTCGAGATTCGGCACCCGCGGGAATGATTTTCGAGATTCGGCACCCGCGGCAGTGATTTTCGAGATTCGGCACCCGCGGGGCTGATTTTGAAGATTTGGCACCCTCGGTGGTGATTTTCAAGATTCGGCACCCGCGGCGGTGATTTTCGAGATTTGGCACCCATGGGGCTGATTTTCGAGATTCGTCACCGGCGGGGCTGATTTTCGAGATTCGACACCCGCGGGGCTGATTTTTGACATTCGGCACCAGCAGCACTGATTTTCGAGATTCGGCACCTGCGGGGCTGATTTTCGAGATTCGGCACCCGCGGCAGTGATTTTCGAGATTCGGCACCCGCGGGGCTGATTTTCGAGATTCGGCACCCGTGGGGCTGATTTTCGAGATTCGGAACCCGCGGGGCTGATTTTCGAGATTCGACACCCGCGGGGCTGATTTTTGACATTCGGCACCAGCAGCACTGATTTTCGAGATTCGGCACCTGCGGGGCTGATTTTCGAGATTCGGCACCCACGGCAGTGATTTTCGAGATTCGGCACCCGCGGCAGTGATTTTCGAGATTCGGCACCCGCGGGGCTGATTTTCAAGATTCGGCACCCGTGGGGCTGATTTTCGAAATTTGGCACCCTCGGTGGTGATTTTCAAGATTCGGCACCCGCGGTTGTGATTTTCAAGATTCGGCACAAACGGTAGTGATTTTCGAGATTCGGCACCCGCGAGGCTGATTTTTGAGATTCGGCACCCACGGGGCTGATTTTCGAGATTCGGCACCCGCGGGGCTGATTTTCGAGATTCGGCACTCGCGGCACTGATTTTCGAGATTTGGCACCCGTGGGGCTGATTTTCGCGATTCGGTACCTGTGGCACGGATTTTCGAGATTCGGCACCCGCGGGGCTGATTTTCGAGATTCGGCACCCACGGTGGTGATTTTCAAGATTCGGCACCCTCGGCAGTGATTTTCGAGATTTGGCAACCGCGGCACTGATTTTCGAGATTTGGCACCCGTGGGGCTTATTTTCGAGATTCGGAACCCGTGGCACTGATTTTCGAGATTTGGCACCCGTGGGGCTGATTTTCGAGATTTGGCACTGGCGGCGGTGATTTTCAAGATTCGGCACCCGAGGGGCTGATTTTCGAGATTCGGCACCAGCCGCACTGATTTTCGAGATTTGGCACCCGTGGGGCTGATTTTCGAGATTCGGCACCCGCGGGGCTGATTTTCGAGATTTGGCACCCGCGTGGCTGATTTTCGAGATTCGGCACCCGTGGCAGTGATTTTCGAGATTCGGCACCCGCGTGGCTAATTTTGGAGATTTGGCACCGGCGGCGGTGATTTTCAAGATTCGGCACCCGCGTGGCTGATTTTGGAGATTTGGCACCCGCGGTGGTGATTTTCGAGATTCGGCACCGGCGGCGGTGATTTTCAAGATTCGGCACCCGCGGGGCTGATTTTCGAGATTCGGCACCCGCAGCACTGATTTCCGAGATTCGGCACCGCGGCAGTGATTTTCGAGATTCGGCACCTGCGGCAGTGCTTTTCAAGATTCGGCACTCGCGGTGGTAATTTTCGAGATTCGGCACCCGCAGCACTGATTTTCGAGATTCGGCACCCGCGGGGCTGATTTCCGAGATTCGGCACCCGTGGCGCTGATTTTCGAGATTTGGCACCCGCGGGGCTGATTTTCGAGATTCGGCACCCGCGGGGCTGATTTTCGAGATTCGGCACCCGCGGCGGTGATTTTCGAGATTCGGCACCCGCGGGGCTGATTTTGAAGATTTGGCACCCGCGGTGGTGATTTTCAAGATTCGGCACCCGCGGCGGTGATTTTCGAGATTTGGCACCCATGGGGCTGATTTTCGAGATTCGTCACCGGCGGGGCTGATTTTCGAGATTCGACACCCGCGGGGCTGATTTTTGACATTCGGCACCAGCAGCACTGATTTTCGAGATTCGGCACCTGCGGGGCTGATTTTCGAGATTCGGCACCCGCGGCAGTGATTTTCGAGATTCGGCACCCGCGGGGCTGATTTTCGAGATTCGGCACCCGTGGGGCTGATTTTCGAGATTCGGCACCCGCGGGGCTGATTTCCGAGATTCGGCACCCGTGGCGCTGATTTTCGAGATTTGGCACCCGCGGGGCTGATTTTCGAGATCCGGCACCCGCGGGGCTGATTTTCGAGATTCGGCACCCGCGGCAGTGATTTTCGAGATTCGGCACCCGCGGGGCTGATTTTGAAGATTTGGCACCCGCGGTGGTGATTTTCAAGATTCGGCACCCGCGGCGGTGATTTTCGAGATTTGGCACCCATGGGGCTGATTTTCGAGATTCGTCACCGGCGGGGCTGATTTTCGAGATTCGACACCCGCGGGGCTGATTTTTGACATTCGGCACCAGCAGCACTGATTTTCGAGATTCGGCACCTGCGGGGCTGATTTTCGAGATTCGGCACCCGCAGCAGTGATTTTCGAGATTCGGCACCCGCGGGGCTGATTTTCGAGATTCGGCACCCGTGGGGCTGATTTTCGAGATTCGGCACCCGCGGGGCTGATTTTCGAGATTCGACACCCGCGGGGCTGATTTTTGACATTCGGCACCAGCAGTACTGATTTTCAAGATTCGGCACCTGCGGGGCTGATTTTCGAGATTCGGCACCCGCGGCAGTGATTTTCGAGATTCGGCACCCGCGGCAGTGATTTTCGAGATTCAGCACCCGCGGGGCTGATTTTCAAGATTCGGCACCCGTGGGGCTGATTTTCGAGATTCGGCACCCGCGGGGCTGATTTTCGAAATTTGGCACCCTCGGTGGTGATTTTCAAGATTCGGCACCCGCGGTTGTGATTTTCAAGATTCGGCACAAACGGTAGTAATTTTCGAGATTCGGCACCCGCGAGGCTGATTTTTGAGATTCGGCACCCGCGGGGCTGTTTTTCGAGATTCGGCACCCGCGGGGCTGATTTTCGAGATTCGGCACCCGCGGGGCTGATTTTCGAGATTCGGCACTCGCGGCACTGATTTTCGAGATTTGGCACCCGTGGGGCTGATTTTCGAGATTTGGCACCCGCGGGGCTGATTTTCGAGATTCGGCACCCGCGGTGGTGATTTTCGAGATTCGGCACCCGCGGGGCTGATTTTCGAGATTCGGCACCCGCGGGGCTGATTTTCTAGATTCGGCACCCGCGGCAGTGATTTTCGAGATTCGGCACCCGTGGCGGTGATTTTCGAGATTTGGCACCCGCATGGCTGATTTTCGAGATTCGGCACCCGCGGGAATGATTTTCGAGATTCGGCACCCGCGGCAGTGATTTTCGAGATTCGGCACCCGCGGGGCTGATTTTGAAGATTTGGCACCCTCGGTGGTGATTTTCAAGATTCGGCACCCGCGGCGGTGATTTTCGAGATTTGGCACCCATGGGGCTGATTTTCGAGATTCGTCACCGGCGGGGCTGATTTTCGAGATTCGGCACCTGCGGGGCTGATTTTCGAGATTCGGCACCCGCGGCAGTGATTTTCGAGATTCGGCACCCGCGGGGCTGATTTTCGAGATTCGGCACCCGTGGGGCTGATTTTCGAGATTCGGAACCCGCGGGGCTGATTTTCGAGATTCGACACCCGCGGGGCTGATATTTGACATTCGGCACCAGCAGCACTGATTTTCGAGATTCGGCACCTGCGGGGCTGATTTTCGAGATTCGGCACCCGCGGCAGTTATTTTCGAGATTCGGCACCCGCGGCAGTGATTTTCGAGATTCGGCACCCGTGGGGCTGATTTTCAAGATTCGGCACCCGTGGGGCTGATTTTCGAGATTCGGCACCCGCGGGGCTGATTTTCGAAATTTGGCACCCTCGGTGGTGATTTTCAAGATTCGGCACCCGCGGTTGTGATTTTCAAGATTCGGCACAAACGGTAGTGATTTTCGAGATTCGGCACCCGCGAGGCTGATTTTTGAGATTCGGCACCCGCGGGGCTGATTTTCGAGATTTGGCACCCGCGGGGCTGATTTTCGAGATTCGGCACTCGCGGCACTGATTTTCGAGATTTGGCACCCGTGGGGCTGATTTTCGAGATTCGGCACCTGTGGCACGGATTTTCGAGATTCGGCACCCGCGGGGCTGATTTTCGAGATTCGGCACCCACGGTGGTGATTTTCAAGATTCGGCACCCTCGGCAGTGATTTTCGAGATTTGGCAACCGCGGCACTGATTTTCGAGATTTGGCACCCGTGGGGCTGATTTTCGAGATTCGGCACCCGTGGCACTGATTTTCGAGATTTGGCACCCGTGGGGCTGATTTTCGAGATTTGGCACTGGCGGCGGTGATTTTCAAGATTCGGCACCCGAGGGGCTGATTTTCAAGATTCGGCACCCGTGGCAGTGATTTTCGAGATTTGGCACCCGCAGGGCTGATTTTCGAGATTCGGCACCGGCGGCGGTGATTTTCGAGATTCGACACCCGCGGCACTGATTTTCGAGATTTGGCACCCGTGGGGCTGATTTTCGAGATTCAGCACCCGCGGCGGTGATTTTCGAGATTCGACACCCTCGGCAGTGATTTTCGAGATTTGGCACCCGTGTGGCTGATTTTCGAGATTTGGCACTGGCGGCGGTGATTTTCAAGATTCGGCACCCGAGGGGCTGATTTTCGAGATTCGGCACCAGCCGCACTGATTTTCGAGATTTGGCACCCGTGGGGCTGATTTTCGAGATTCGGCACCCGCGGGGCTGATTTTCGAGATTCGGCACCCGCGGTGGTGATTTTCAAGATTCGGCACCCGTGGCAGTGATTTTCGAGATTCGGCACCCGCGGGGCTGATTTTGAAGATTTGGCACCCGCGGCAGTGATTTTCGAGATTCGGCACCCGCGTGGCTGATTTTGGAGATTTGGCACCGGCGGCGGTGATTTTCAAGATTCGGCACCCGCGTGGCTGATTTTGGAGATTTGGCACCCGCGGTGGTGATTTTCGAGATTCGGCACCCGCGTGGCTGATTTTCGAGATTCGGCACCCGCAGCACTGATTTCCGAGATTCGGCACCCGTGGGGCTGATTTTCGAGATTCGGCACCTGCGGCAGTGCTTTTCAAGATTCGGCACTCGCGGTGGTAATTTTCGAGATTCGGCACCGGCAGCACTGATTTTCGAGATTCGGCACCCGCGGGGCTGATTTCCGAGATTCGGCACCCGTGGCGCTGATTTTCGAGATTCGGCACCCGCGGGGCTGATTTCCGAGATTCGGCACCCGCGGCAGTGATTTTCGAGATTCGGCACCCGCGGGGCTGATTTTCGAGATTCGGCACCCGTGGGGCTGATTTTCGAAATTCGTCACCCGCGGGGCTGATTTTCGAGATTCGACACCCGCGGGGCTGATTTTTGACATTCGGCACCAGCAGTACTGATTTTCGAGATTCGGCACCTGCGGGGCTGATTTTCGAGATTCGGCACCCGCGGCAGTGATTTTCGAGATTCGGCACCCGCGGCAGTGATTTTCGAGATTCAGCACCCGCGGGGCTGATTTTCAAGATTCGGCACCCGTGGGGCTGATTTTCGAGATTCGGCACCCGCGGGGCTGATTTTCGAAATTTGGCACCCTCGGTGGTGATTTTCAAGATTCGGCACCCGCGGTTGTGATTTTCAAGATTCGGCACAAACGGTAGTAATTTTCGAGATTCGGCACCCGCGAGGCTGATTTTTGAGATTCGGCACCCGCGGGGCTGTTTTTCGAGATTCGGCACCCGCGGGGCTGATTTTCGAGATTCGGCACCCGCGGGGCTGATTTTCGAGATTCGGCACTCGCGGCACTGATTTTCGAGATTTGGCACCCGTGGGGCTGATTTTCGAGATTTGGCACCCGCGGGGCTGATTTTCGAGATTCGGCACCCGCGGTGGTGATTTTCGAGATTCGGCACCCGCGGGGCTGATTTTCGAGATTCGGCACCCGCGGGGCTGATTTTCTAGATTCGGCACCCGCGGCAGTGATTTTCGAGATTCGGCACCCGTGGCGGTGATTTTCGAGATTTGGCACCCGCATGGCTGATTTTCGAGATTCGGCACCCGCGAGAATGATTTTCGAGATTCGGCACCCGCGGCAGTGATTTTCGAGATTCGGCACCCGCGGGGCTGATTTTGAAGATTTGGCACCCTCGGTGGTGATTTTCAAGATTCGGCACCCGCGGCGGTGATTTTCGAGATTTGGCACCCATGGGGCTGATTTTCGAGATTCGTCACCGGCGGGGCTGATTTTCGAGATTCGACACCAGCGGGGCTGATTTTTGACATTCGGCACCAGCAGCACTGATTTTCGAGATTCGGCACCTGCGGGGCTGATTTTCGAGATTCGGCACCCGCGGCAGTGATTTTCGAGATTCGGCACCCGCGGGGCTGATTTTCGAGATTCGGCACCCGTGGGGCTGATTTTCGAGATTCGGAACCCGCAGGGCTGATTTTCGAGATTCGACACCCGCGGGGCTGATATTTGACATTCGGCACCAGCAGCACTGATTTTCGAGATTCGGCACCTGCGGGGCTGATTTTCGAGATTCGGCACCCGCGGCAGTTATTTTCGAGATTCGGCACCCGCGGCAGTGATTTTCGAGATTCGGCACCCGCGGGGCTGATTTTCAAGATTCGGCACCCGTGGGGCTGATTTTCGAGATTCGGCACCCGCGGGGCTGATTTTCGAAATTTGGCACCCTCGGTGGTGATTTTCAAGATTCGGCACCCGCGGTTGTGATTTTCAAGATTCGGCACAAACGGTAGTGATTTTCGAGATTCGGCACCCGCGAGGCTGATTTTTGAGATTCGGCACCCGCGGGGCTGATTTTCGAGATTTGGCACCCGCGGGGCTGATTTTCGAGATTCGGCACTCGCGGCACTGATTTTCGAGATTTGGCACCCGTGGGGCTGATTTTCGAGATTCGGCACCTGTGGCACGGATTTTCGAGATTCGGCACCCGCGGGGCTGATTTTCGAGATTCGGCACCCACGGTGGTGATTTTCAAGATTCGGAACCCTCGGCAGTGATTTTCGAGATTTGGCAACCGCGGCACTGATTTTCGAGATTTGGCACCCGTGGGGCTGATTTTCGAGATTCGGCACCCGTGGCACTGATTTTCGAGATGTGGCACCCGTGGGGCTGATTTTCGAGATTTGGCACTGGCGGCGGTGATTTTCAAGATTCGGCACCCGAGGGGATGATTTTCGAGATTCGGCACCAGCCGCACTGATTTTCGAGATTTGGCACCCGTGGGGCTGATTTTCGAGATTCGGCACCCGCGGGGCTGATTTTCGAGATTCGGCACCCGCGGTGGTGATTTTCAAGATTCGGCACCCGTGGCAGTGATTTTCGAGATTTGGCACCCGCAGGGCTGTTTTTCGAGATTCGGCACCGGCGGCGGTGATTTTCGAGATTCGACACCCGCGGCACTGATTTTCGAGATTTTGCACCCGTGGGGCTGATTTTCGAGATTCAGCACCCGCGGCGGTGATTTTCGAGATTCGACACCCTCGGCAGTGATTTTCGAGATTTGGCACCCGTGGGGCTGATTTTCGAGATTTGGCACTGGCGGCGGTGATTTTCAAGATTCGGCACCCGAGGGGCTGATTTTCGAGATTCGGCACCAGCCGCACTGATTTTCGAGATTTGGCACCCGTGGGGCTGATTTTCGAGATTCGGCACCCGCGGGGCTGATTTTCGAGATTCGGCACCCGCGGTGGTGATTTTCAAGATTCGGCACCCGTGGCAGTGATTTTCGAGATTCGGCACCCGCGGGGCTGATTTTGAAGATTTGGCACCCGCGGTGGTGATTTTCAAGATTCGGCACCCGCGGCGGTGATTTTCGAGATTTGGCACCCATGGGGCTGATTTTCGAGATTCGTCACCGGCGGCGGTGATTTTCAAGATTCGGCACGCGCGGGGCTGATTTTCGAGATTCGGCACCCGTGAGGATGATTTTCGAGATTCCGCACCTGCAGCAGTGCTTTTTGAGATTCAGCACTCGCGGTGGAGATTTTCGAGATTCGGCACCCGCGGTTGTGATTTTCAAGATTCGGCACCCGCGGCGGTGATTTTCGAGATTCGGCACCCGCGTGGCTGATTTTCGAGATTCGGCACCCGCGGCAGTGATTTTCGAGATTCGGCACCCGCGTGGCTGATTTTGGAGATTTGGCACCGGCGGCGGTGATTTTCAAGATTCGGCACCCGCGTGGCTGATTTTGGAGATTTGGCACCCGCGGTGGTGATTTTCGAGATTCGGCACCCGCGTGGCTGATTTTCGAGATTCGGCACCCACAGCACTGATTTCCGAGATTCGGCACCCGTGGGGCTGATTTTCGAGATTCGGCACCTGCGGCAGTGCTTTTCAAGATTCAGCACTCGCGGTGGTAATTTTCGAGATTCGGCACCCGCAGCACTGATTTTCGAGATTCGGCACCCGCGGGGCTGATTTCCGAGATTCGGCACCCGTGGCGCTGATTTTCGAGATTTGGCACCCGCGGGGCTGATTTTCGAGATTCGGCACCCGCGGGGCTGATTTTCGAGATTCGGCACCCGCGGCAGTGATTTTCGAGATTCGGCACCCGCGGGGCTGATTTTGAAGATTTGGCACCCGCGGTGGTGATTTTCAAGATTCGGCACCCGCGGCGGTGATTTTCGAGATTTGGCACCCATGGGGCTGATTTTCGAGATTCGTCACCGGCGGGGCTGATTTTCGAGATTCGACACCCGCGGGGCTGATTTTTGACATTCAGCACCAGCAGCACTGATTTTCAAGATTCGGCACCTGCGGGGCTGATTTTCGAGATTCGGCACCCGCGGCAGTGATTTTCGAGATTCGGCACCCGCGGGGCTGATTTTCGAGATTCGGCACCCGTGGGGCTGATTTTCGAGATTCAGCACCCGCGGGGCTGATTTTCGGGATTCGACACCCGCGGGGCTGATTTTTGACATTCGGCACCAGCAGCACTGATTTTCGAGATTCGGCACCTGTGGGGCTGATTTTCGAGATTCGGCACCCGCGGCAGTGATTTTCGAGATTCGGCACCCGCGGCAGTGATTTTCGAGATTCGGCACCCGCGGGGCTGATTTACAAGATTCGGCACCCGTGGGGCTGATTTTCGAGATTCGGCACCCGCGGGGCTGATTTTCGAAATTTGGCACCCTCGGTGGTGATTTTCAAGATTCGGCACCCGCGGTTGTGATTTTCAAGATTCGGCACAAACGGTAGTGATTTTCGAGATTCGGCACCCGCGAGGCTGATTTTTGAGATTCGGCACCCGCGGGGCTGATTTTCGAGATTCGGCACCCGCGGGGCTGATTTTCGAGATTCGGCACACGCGGGGCTGATTTTCGAGATTTGGCACCCGTGGGGCTGATTTTCGAGATTTGGCACCCGCGGTGGTGATTTTCGAGATTCGGCACCCGCGGGGCTGATTTTCGAGATTCGGCACACGCGGGGCTGATTTTCGAGATTCGGCACCCGCGGGGCTGATTTTCGAGATTCGGCACCCGCGGCAGTGATTTTCGAGATTCGGCACCCACGGCGGTGATTTTCGAGATTTGGCACCCGCATGGCTGATTTTCGAGATTCGGCACCCGCGGGGCTGATTTTCGAGATTCGGCACCCGCGGCAGTGATTTTCGAGATTCGGCACCCGCGGGGCTGATTTTGAAGATTTGGCACCCTCGGTGGTGATTTTCAAGATTCGGCACCCGCGGCGGTGATTTTCGAGATTTGGCACCCATGGGGCTGATTTTCGAGATTCGTCACCGGCGGGGCTGATTTTTGAGATTCGACACCCGCGGGGCTGATTTTTGACATTCGGCACCAGCAGCACTGATTTTCGAGATTCGGCACCTGCGGGGCTGATTTTCGAGATTCGGCACCCGCGGCAGTGATTTTCGAGATTCGGCACCCGCGGGGCTGATTTTCGAGATTCGGCACCCGTGGGGCTGATTTTCGAGATTCGGCACCCGCGGGGCTGATTTTCGAGATTCGACACCCGCGGGGCTGATTTTTGACATTCGGCACCAGCAGCACTGATTTTCGAGATTCGGCACCTGCGGGGCTGATTTTTGAGATTCGGCACCCGCGGCAGTGATTTTCGAGATTCGGCACCCGCGGCAGTGATTTTCGAGATTCGGCACCCGTTGGGCTGATTTTCGAGATTCGGCACCCACGGGGCTGATTTTCGAAATTCGGCACCCGCGGGGCTGATTTTCGAGATTCGGCACCCGCGGTGGTGATTTTCAAGATTCGGCACCCGTGACAGTGATTTTCAAGATTCGGCACCCTCGGCAGTGATTTTCGAGATTTGGCAACCGCGGCACTGATTTTCGAGATTTGGCACCCGTGGGGCTGATTTTCGAGATTCGGCACCCGTGGCACTGATTTTCGAGATTTGGCACCCGTGGGGCTGATTTTCGAGATTTGGCACTGGCGGCGGTGATTTTCAAGATTCGGCACCCGAGGGGCTGATTTTCGAGATTCGGCACCAGCCGCACTGATTTTCGAGATTTGGCACCCGTGGGGCTGATTTTCGAGATTCGGCACCCGCGGGGCTGATTTTCGAGATTCGGCACCCGCGGTGGTGATTTTCAAGATTCGGCACCCGTGGCAGTGATTTTCGAGATTTGGCACCCGCATGGCTGATTTTCGAGATTCGGCACCGGCGGCGGTGATTTTCGAGATTCGACACCCGCGGCACTGATTTTCGAGATTTGGCACCCGTGGGGCTGATTTTCGAGATTCAGCACCCGCGGTGGTGATTTTCAAGATTCGGCACCCGCAGCGGTGATTTTCGAGATTCGGCACCCGCGGGGCTGATTTTCGAAATTCGGCACCCGCGGCGGTGATTTTCGAGATTTGGCACCCGCGGGGCTGATTTTCGAGATTCGGCACCCGCGGGGCTGATTTTCGAGATTCGGCACCCGCGGCAGTGATTTTCGAGATTCGGCACCCGCGGGGCTGATTTTGAAGATTTGGCACCCGCGGTGGTGATTTTCAAGATTCGGCACCCGCGGCGGTGATTTTCGAGATTTGGCACCCATGGGGCTGATTTTCGAGATTCGTCACCGGCGGCGGTGATTTTCAAGATTCGGCACGCGCGGGGCTGATTTTCGAGATTCGGCACCCGTGAGGATGATTTTCGAGATTCCGCACCTGCAGCAGTGCTTTTTGAGATTCAGCACTCGCGGTGGAGATTTTCGAGATTCGGCACCCGCGGTTGTGATTTTCAAGATTCGGCACCCGCGGCGGTGATTTTCGAGATTCGGCACCCGCGTGGCTGATTTTCGAGATTCGGCACCCGCGGCAGTGATTTTCGAGATTCGGCACCCGCGTGGCTGATTTTGGAGATTTGGCACCGGCGGCGGTGATTTTCAAGATTCGGCACCCGCGTGGCTGATTTTGGAGATTTGGCACCCGCGGTGGTGATTTTCGAGATTCGGCACCCGCGTGGCTGATTTTCGAGATTCGGCACCCACAGCACTGATTTCCGAGATTCGGCACCCGTGGGGCTGATTTTCGAGATTCGGCACCTGCGGCAGTGCTTTTCAAGATTCAGCACTCGCGGTGGTAATTTTCGAGATTCGGCACCCGCAGCACTGATTTTCGAGATTCGGCACCCGCGGGGCTGATTTCCGAGATTCGGCACCCGTGGCGCTGATTTTGGAGATTTGGCACTGGCGGCGGTGATTTTCAAGATTCGGCACCCGCGTGGCTGATTTTGGAGATTTGGCACCCGCGGTGGTGATTTTCGAGATTCGGCACCCGCGTGGCTGATTTTCGAGATTCGGCACCCGCAGCACTGATTTCCGAGATTCGGCACCCGTGGGGCTGATTTTCGAGATTCGGCACCTGCGGCAGTGCTTTTCAAGATTCGGCACTCGCGGTGGTAATTTTCGAGATTCGGCACCCGCAGCACTGATTTTCGAGATTCGGCACCCGCGGGGCTGATTTCCGAGATTCGGCACCCGTGGCGCTGATTTTCGAGATTTGGCACCCGCGGGGCTGATTTTCGAGATTCGGCACCCGCGGGGCTGATTTTCGAGATTCGGCACCCGCGGCAGTGATTTTCGAGATTCGGCACCCGCGGGGCTGATTTTGAAGATTTGGCACCCGCGGTGGTGATTTTCAAGATTCGGCACCCGCGGCGGTGATTTTCGAGATTTGGCACCCATGGGGCTGATTTTCGAGATTCGTCACTGGCGGGGCTGATTTTCGAGATTCGACACCCGCGGGGCTGATTTTTGACATTCAGCACCAGCAGCACTGATTTTCGAGATTCGGCACCTGCGGGGCTGATTTTCAAGATTCGGCACCCGCGGCAGTGATTTTCGAGATTCGGCACCCGCGGGGCTGATTTTCGAGATTCGGCACCCGTGGGGCTGATTTTCGAGATTCGGCACCCGCGGGGCTGATTTTCGGGATTCGACACCCGCGGGGCTGATTTTTGACATTCGGCACCAGCAGCACTGATTTTCGAGATTCGGCACCTGCGGGGCTGATTTTCGAGATTCGGCACCCGCGGCAGTGATTTTCGAGATTCGGCACCCGCGGCAGTGATTTTCGAGATTCGGCACCCGCGGGGCTGATTTTCAAGATTCGGCACCCGTGAGGCTGATTTTCGAGATTCGGCACCCGCGGGGCTGATTTTCGAAATTTGGCACCCTCGGTGGTGATTTTCAAGATTCGGCACCCGCGGTTGTGATTTTCAAGATTCGGCACAAACGGTAGTGATTTTCGAGATTCGGCACCCGCGAGGCTGATTTTTGAGATTCGGCACCCGCGGGGCTGATTTTCGAGATTCGGCACCCGCGGGGCTGATTTTCGAGATTCGGCACCCGCGGGGCTGATTTTCGAGATTCGGCACTCGCGGCACTGATTTTCGAGATTTGGCACCCGTGGGGCTGATTTTCGAGATTTGGCACCCGCGGGGCTGATTTTCGAGATTCGGCACCCGCGGTGGTGATTTTCGAGATTCGGCACCCGCGGGGCTGATTTTCGAGATTCGGCACCCGCGGGGCTGATTTTCGAGATTCGGCACCCGCGGCAGTGATTTTCGAGATTCGGCACCCACGGCGGTGATTTTCGAGATTTGGCACCCGCATGGCTGATTTTCGAGATTCGGCACCCGCGGGGCTGATTTTCGAGATTCGGCACCCGCGGCAGTGATTTTCGAGATTCGGCACCCGCGGGGCTGATTTTGAAGATTTGGCACCCTCGGTGGTGATTTTCAAGATTCGGCACCCGCGGCGGTGATTTTCGAGATTTGGCACCCATGGGGCTGATTTTCGAGATTCGTCACCGGCGGGGCTGATTTTCGAGATTCGACACCCGCGGGGCTGATTTTTGACATTCGGCACCAGCAGCACTGATTTTCGAGATTCGGCACCTGCGGGGCTGATTTTCGAGATTCGGCACCCGCGGCAGTGATTTTCTAGATTCGGCACCCGCGGGGCTGATTTTCGAGATTCGGCACCCGTGGGGCTGATTTTCGAGATTCGGCACCCGCGGGGCTGATTTTCGAGATTCGACACCCGCGGGGCTGATTTTTGACATTCGGCACCAGCAGCACTGATTTTCGAGATTCGGCACCTGCGGGGCTGATTTTTGAGATTCGGCACCCGCGGCAGTGATTTTCGAGATTCGGCACCCGCGGCAGTGATTTTCGAGATTCGGCACCCGTTGGGCTGATTTTCGAGATTCGGCACCCGCGGGGCTGATTTTCGAAATTTGGCACCCTCGGTGGTGACTTTCAAGATTCGGCACCCGTGGCAGTGATTTTCGAGATTTGGCACCCGCAGGGCTGATTTTCGAGATTCGGCACCGGCGGCGGTGATTTTCGAGATTCGACACCCGCGGCACTGATTTTCGAGATTTGGCACCCGTGGGGCTGATTTTCGAGATTCGGCACCCGCGGTGGTGATTTTCAAGATTCGGCACCCGCAGCGGTGATTTTCGAGATTCGGCACCCGCGGGGCTGATTTTCGAAATTCGGCACCCGCGGCGGTGATTTTCGAGATTTGGCACCCGCGGGGCTGATTTTCGAGATTCGGCACCCGCGGAGCTGATTTTCGAGATTCGGCACCCGCGGCAGTGATTTTCGAGATTCGGCACCCGCGGGGCTGATTTTGAAGATTTGGCACCCGCGGTGGTGATTTTCAAGATTCGGCACCCGCGGCGGTGATTTTCGAGATTTGGCACCCATGGGGCTGATTTTCGAGATTCGTCATCGGCGGCGGTGATTTTCAAGATTCGGCATGCGCGGGGCTGATTTTCGAGATTTGGCACCCGTGGGGATGATTTTCGAGATTCCGCACCTGCGGCAGTGCTTTTTGAGATTCAGCACTCGCGGTGGAGATTTTCGAGATTCGGCACCCGCGGTTGTGATTTTCAAGATTCGGCACCCGCGGTGGTGATTTTCGAGATTCGGCACCCACGGTGGTGATTTTCAAGATTCGGCACCCCCGGCAGTGATTTTCAAGATTTGGCAACCGCGGCACTGATTTTCGAGATTTGGCACCCGTGGGGCTGATTTTCGAGATTCGGCACCCGTGGCACTGATTTTCGAGATTTCGCACCCGTGGGGCTGATTTTCGAGATTTGGCACTGGCGGCGGTGATTTTCAAGATTCGGCACCCGAGGGGCTGATTTTCGAGATTCGGCACCAGCCGCACTGATTTTCGAGATTTGGCACCCGTGGGGCTGATTTTCGAGATTCGGCACCCGCGGGGCTGATTTTCGAGATTCGGCACCCGCGGTGGTGATTTTCAAGATTCGGCACCCGTGGCAGTGATTTTCGAGATTTGGCACCCGCAGGGCTGATTTTCGAGATTCGGCACAGGCGGCGGTGATTTTCGAGATTCGACACCCGCGGCACTGATTTTCGAGATTTGGCACCCGTGGGGCTGATTTTCGAGATTCGGCACCCGCGGTGGTGATTTTCAAGATTCGGCACCCGCAGCGGTGATTTTCGAGATTCGGCACCCGCGGGGCTGATTTTCGAAATTCGGCACCCGCGGCGGTGATTTTCGAGATTTGGCACCCGCGGGGCTGATTTTCGAGATTCGGCACCCGCGGGGCTGATTTTCGAGATTCGGCACCCGCGGCAGTGATTTTCGAGATTCAGCACCCGCGGGGCTGATTTTGAAGATTTGGCACCCGCGGTGGTGATTTTCGAGATTCGGCACCCACGGTGGTGATTTTCAAGATTCGGCACCCTCGGCAGTGATTTTCAAGATTTGGCAACCGCGGCACTGATTTTCGAGATTTGGCACCCGTGGGGCTGATTTTCGAGATTCGGCACCCGTGGCACTGATTTTCGAGATTTCGCACCCGTGGGGCTGATTTTCGAGATTTGGCACTGGCGGCGGTGATTTTCAAGATTCGGCACCCGAGGGGCTGATTTTCGAGATTCGGCACCAGCCGCACTGATTTTCGAGATTTGGCACCCGTGGGGCTGATTTTCGAGATTCGGCACCCGCGGGGCTGATTTTCGAGATTCGGCACCCGCGGTGGTGATTTTCAAGATTCGGCACCCGTGGCAGTGATTTTCGAGATTTGGCACCCGCAGGGCTGATTTTCGAGATTCGGCACCGGCGGCGGTGATTTTCGAGATTCGACACCCGCGGCACTGATTTTCGAGATTTGGCACCCGTGGGGCTGATTTTCGAGATTCGGCACCCGCGGTGGTGATTTTCAAGATTCGGCACCCGCAGCGGTGATTTTCGAGATTCGGCACCCGCGGGGCTGATTTTCGAAATTCGGCACCCGCGGCGGTGATTTTCGAGATTTGGCACCCGCGGGGCTGATTTTCGAGATTCGGCACCCGCGGGGCTGATTTTCGAGATTCGGCACCCGCGGCAGTGATTTTCGAGATTCGGCACCCGCGGGGCTGATTTTGAAGATTTGGCACCCGCGGTGGTGATTTTCAAGATTCGGCACCCGCGGCGGTGATTTTCGAGATTTGGCACCCATGGGGCTGATTTTCGAGATTCGTCATCGGCGGCGGTGATTTTCAAGATTCGGCATGCGCGGGGCTGATTTTCGAGATTTGGCACCCGTGGGGATGATTTTCGAGATTCCGCACCTGCGGCAGTGCTTTTTGAGATTCAGCACTCGCGGTGGAGATTTTCGAGATTCGGCACCCGCGGTTGTGATTTTCGAGATTTGGCACCCGTGGGGCTGATTTTCGAGATTCGGCACCCGTGGCACTGATTTTCGAGATTTCGCACCCGTGGGGCTGATTTTCGAGATTTGGCACTGGCGGCGGTGATTTTCAAGATTCGGCACCCGAGGGGCTGATTTTCGAGATTCGGCACCAGCCGCACTGATTTTCGAGATTTGGCACCCGTGGGGCTGATTTTCGAGATTCGGCACCCGCGGGGCTGATTTTCGAGATTCGGCACCCGCGGTGGTGATTTTCAAGATTCGGCACCCGTGGCAGTGATTTTCGAGACTTGGCACCCTCAGGGCTGATTTTCGAGATTCGGCACCGGCGGCGGTGATTTTCGAGATTCGACACCCGCGGCACTGATTTTCGAGATTTGGCACCCGTGGGGCTGATTTTCGAGATTATTATTATTATTATTATTTATTATTATAGCGCCATTTATTCCATGGCGCTTTACATGTGAGGAGGGGTATACATAATAAAACAAGTACAATAATCTTGAAAAATACAAGTCACAACTGGTACAGGAGGAGAGAGGACCCTGCCCACGAGGGCTCACAATCTACAAGGGATGGGTGAGGATACAGTAGGTGAGGGTAGAGCTGGCCGTGCAGCGGTTTGGTCAATCGGTGGTTACTGCAGGTTGTAGGCTTGTCGGAAGAGGTGGGTCTTCAGGTTCTTTTTGAAGGTTTCGATGGTAGGCGAGAGTCTGATATGTTGTGGTAGAGCATTCCAGAGTAGGGGGGATGCACGAGAGAAATCTTGTATGCGATTGTGGGAAGAGGAGATAATAGGGGAGTAGAGAAGGAGATCTTGTGAGGATCGGAGGTTGCGTGCAGGAAAGTACCGGGAGACGAGGTCACAGATGTATGGAGGAGACAGGTTGTGGATGGCTTTGTACGTCATGGTTAGGCTTTTGTACTGGAGTCTCTGGGTGATGGGGAGCCAGTGCAGAGATTGACAGAGGGGAGAGGCCGGGGAATAGCGGGGGGACAGGTGGATTAGTCGGGCAGCAGAGTTTAGAATAGATTGGAGGGGTGCAATAGTGTTAGAGGGGAGGCCACAGAGCCACAGATTCGGCACCCGCGGTGGTGATTTTCAAGATTTGGCACCCGCAGCGGTGATTTTCGAGATTCGGCACCCGCGGGGCTGATTTTCGAAATTCGGCACCCGCGGCGGTGATTTTCGAGATTTGGCACCCGCGGGGCTGATTTTCGAGATTCGGCACCCGCGGGGCTGATTTTCGAGATTCGGCACCCGCGACAGTGATTTTCGAGATTCGGCACCCGCGGGGCTGATTTTGAAGATTTGGCACCCGCGGTGGTGATTTTCAAGATTCGGCACCCGCGGCGGTGATTTTCGAGATTTGGCACCCATGGGGCTGATTTTCGAGATTCGTCATCGGCGGCGGTGATTTTCAAGATTCGGCATGCGCGGGGCTGATTTTCGAGATTTGGCACCCGTGGGGATGATTTTCGAGATTCCGCACCTGCGGCAGTGCTTTTTGAGATTCAGCACTCGCGGTGGAGATTTTCGAGATTCGGCACCCGCGGTTGTGATTTTCAAGATTCGGCACCCGCGGCGGTGATTTTCGAGATTCGGCACCCGCGTGGCTGATTTTCGAGATTCGGCACCCGCGGCAGTGATTTTCGATATTCGGCACCCGCGTGGCTGATTTTGGAGATTTGGCACCGGCGGCGGTGATTTTCAAGATTCGGCACCCGCGTGGCTGATTTTGGAGATTTGGCACCCGCGGTGGTGATTTTCAAGATTCGGCACCCGCGGGGCTGATTTTCGAGATTCGGCACCCGCGGGGCTGATTTTGAAGATTTGGCACCCGCGGTGGTGATTTTCAAGATTCGGCACCCGCGGCGGTGATTTTCGAGATTTGGCACCCATGGGGCTGATTTTCGAGATTCGTCACCGGCGGGGCTGATTTTCGAGATTCGACACCCATGGGGCTGATTTTCGAGATTCGTCACCGGCGGGGCTGATTTTCGAGATTCGACACCCGCGGGGCTGATTTTTGACATTCGGCACCAGCAGCACTGATTTTCGAGATTCGGCACCTGCGGGGCTGATTTTCGAGATTCGGCACCCGCGGCAGTGATTTTCGAGATTCGGCACCCGCGGGGCTGATTTTCGAGATTCGGCACCCGTGGGGCTGATTTTCGAGATTCGGCACCCGCGGGGCTGATTTTCGAGATTCGACACCCGCGGGGCTGATTTTTGACATTCGGCACCAGCAGCACTGATTTTCGAGATTCGGCACCTGCGGGGCTGATTTTTGAGATTCGGCACCCGTGGCACTGATTTTCGAGATTTCGGCACCCGCGGGGCTGATTTTCGAGATTCGGCACCCGCGGGGCTGATTTTCGAGATTCGGCACCCGCGGTGGTGATTTTCAAGATTCGGCACCCGCGGCGGTGATTTTCGAGATTCGGCACCCACGGGGCTGATTTTCGAGATTTGGCACCCGCGGTGGTGATTTTCGAGATTCGGCACCCGCGGCAGTGATTTTCGAGATTCGGCACCGGCGGCGGTGATTTTCGAGATTTGGCACCCGCGGTTGTGATTTTCAAGATTCGGCACCCGCAGCAGTGATTTTCGAGATTCGGCACCCGCAGGGTTGATTTTCGAGATTCGGCACCCGCGGGGCTGATTTTCGAGATTCGGCACCCGCAGGGTTGATTTTCGAGATTTGGCACCCGCGGTTGTGATTTTCAAGATTCGGCACCCGCAGCGGTGATTTTCGAGATTCGGCACCCGCGGGGCTGATTTTCGACATTCGGCACCCACGGCGGTAATTTTCGAGATTTGGCACCCGCGGGGCTGATTTCCGAGACTCGGCACCCGCGGCAGTGATTTTGGAGATTTGGCACCCATGGGGCTGATTTTCGAGATTCGTCACCGGCGGCGGTGATTTTCAAGATTCGGCACCCGCGAGACTGATTTTCGAGATTTGGCACCCGCAGCACTGATTTTCGAGATTCGGCACCCGTGGGGATGATTTTCGAGATTCGGCACCTGCGGCAGTGCTTTTCGAGATTCAGCACTCGCGGTGGTGATTTTCGAGATTCGGCACCCGCGGTTGTGATTTTCAAGATTCGGCACCCGCGGCGGTGATCTTCGAGATTCGGCACCCGCGGCGGTGATCTTCGAGATTCGGCACCCGCGGGGCTGATTTTCGAGATTCGGCACCCGCGGTGGTGATTTTCGAGATTCGGCACCCGCGGCAGTGATTTTCGAGATTCGGCACCCGCCAGGCTGATTTTGAAGATTTGGCACCCTCGGTGGTGATTTTCAAGATTCGGAACCCGCGGCGGTGATTTTCGAGATTTGGCACCCATGGGGCTGATTTTCGAGATTCGTCACCGGCGGGGCTGATTTTCGAGATTCGACACCCGCGGGGCTGATTTATGACATTCGGCACCAGCAGCACTGATTTTCGAGATTCGGCACCTGCGGGGCTGATTTTCGAGATTCGGCACCCGCGGCAGTGATTTTCGAGATTCGGCACCCGCGGGGCTGATTTTCGAGATTCGGCACACGTGGGGCTGATTTTCGAGATTCGGCACCCGCGGGGCTGATTTTCGAGATTCGACACCCGCGGGGCTGATTTTCGAAATTTGGCACCCTCGGTGGTGATTTTCAAGATTCGGCACCCGCGGTTGTGATTTTCAAGATTCGGCACAAACGGTAGTGATTTTCGAGATTCGGCACCCGCGAGGCTGATTTTTGAGATTCGGCACCCGCGGGGCTGATTTTCGAGATTCGGCACCCGTGGGGCTGATTTTCGAGATTCGGCACTCGCGGCACTGATTTTCGAGATTTGGCTCCCGTGGGGCTGATTTTCGAGATTCGGCACCTGTGGCACGGATTTTCGAGATTCGGCACCCGCGGGGCTGATTTTCGAGATTCGGCACCCACGGTGGTGATTTTCAAGATTCGGCACCCTCGGCAGTGATTTTCGAGATTTGGCAACCGCGGCACTGATTTTCGAGATTTGACACCCGTGGGGCTGATTTTCGAGATTCGGCACCCGTGGCACTGATTTTCGAGATTTGGCACCCGTGGGGCTGATTTTCGAGATTTGGCACTGGCGGCGGTGATTTTCAAGATTCGGCACCCGAGGGGCTGATTTTCGAGATTCGGCACCAGCCGCACTGATTTTCGAGATTTGGCACCCGTGGGGCTGATTTTCGAGATTCGGCACCCGCGGGGCTGATTTTCGAGATTCGGCACCCGCGGTGGTGATTTTCAAGATTCGGCACCCGTGGCAGTGATTTTCGAGATTTGGCACCCGCAGGGCTGATTTTCGACATTCGGCACCGGCGGCGGTGATTTTCGAGATTCGACACCCGCGGCACTGATTTTCGAGATTTGGCACCCGTGGGGCTGATTTTCGAGATTCGGCACCCGCGGTGGTGATTTTCAAGATTCGGCACCCGCGGTTGTGATTTTCAAGATTCGGCACAAACGGTAGTGATTTTCGAGATTCGGCACCCGCGAGGCTGATTTTTGAGATTCGGCACCCGCGGGGCTGATTTTCGAGATTCGGCACCCGCGGGGCTGATTTTCGAGATTCGGCACTCGCGGCACTGATTTTCGAGATTTGGCACCCGTGGGGCTGATTTTCGAGATTCGGCACCTGTGGCACGGATTTTCGAGATTCGGCACCCGCGGGGCTGATTTTCGAGATTCGGCACCCACGGTGGTGATTTTCAAGATTCGGCACTCTCGGCAGTGATTTTCGAGATTTGGCAACCGCGGCACTGATTTTCGAGATTTGGCACCCGTGGGGCTGATTTTCGAGATTTGGCACCCGTGGCACTGATTTTCGAGATTTGGCACCCGTGGGGCTGATTTTCGAGATTTGGCACTGGCGGCGGTGATTTTCAAGATTCGGCACCCGAGGGGCTGATTTTCGAGATTCGGCACCAGCCGCACTGATTTTCGAGATTCGGCACCCGCGGGGCTGATTTTCGAAATTCGGCACCCGCGGCGGTGATTTTCGAGATTTGGCACCCGCGGGGCTGATTTTTGAGATTCGGCACCCGCGGGGCTGATTTTCGAGATTCGGCACCCGCGGCAGTGATTTTCGAGATTCGGCACCCGCGGGGCTGATTTTGAAGATTTGGCACCCACGAGGCTGATTTTTGAGATTCGGCACCCGCGGGGCTGATTTTCGAGATTCGGCACCCGCGGGGCTGATTTTCGAGATTTGGCACCCGCGGGGCTGATTTTCGAGATTCGGCACTCGCGGCACTGATTTTCGAGATTTGGCACCCGTGGGGCTGATTTTCGAGATTCGGCACCTGTGGCACGGATTTTCGAGATTCGGCACCCGCGGGGCTGATTTTCGAGATTCGGCACCCACGGTGGTGATTTTCAAGATTCGGCACCCTCGGCAGTGATTTTCAAGATTTGGCAACCGCGGCACTGATTTTCGAGATTTGGCACCCGTGGGGCTGATTTTCGAGATTCGGCACCCGTGGCACTGATTTTCGAGATTTCGCACCCGTGGGGCTGATTTTCGAGATTTGGCACTGGCGGCGGTGATTTTCAAGATTCGGCACCCGAGGGGCTGATTTTCGAGATTCGGCACCAGCCGCACTGATTTTCGAGATTTGGCACCCGTGGGGCTGATTTTCGAGATTCGGCACCCGCGGGGCTGATTTTCGAGATTCGGCACCCGCGGTGGTGATTTTCAAGATTCGGCACCCGTGGCAGTGATTTTCGAGATTTGGCACCCGCAGGGCTGATTTTCGAGATTCGGCACCGGCGGCGGTGATTTTCGAGATTCGACACCCGCGGCACTGATTTTCGAGATTTGGCACCCGTGGGGCTGATTTTCGAGATTCGGCACCCGCGGTGGTGATTTTCGAGATTCGGCACCCGCGGGGCTGATTTTCGAAATTCGGCACCCGCGGCGGTGATTTTCGAGATTTGGCACCCGCGGGGCTGATTTTTGAGATTCGGCACCCGCGGGGCTGATTTTCGAGATTCGGCACCCGCGGTGGTGATTTTCAAGATTCGGCACCCGTGGCAGTGATTTTCGAGATTTGGCACCCGCAGGGCTGATTTTCGAGATTCGGCACCGGCGGCGGTGATTTTCGAGATTCGACACCCGCGGCACTGATTTTCGAGATTTGGCACCCGTGGGGCTGATTTTCGAGATTCGGCACCCGCGGTGGTGATTTTCGAGATTCGGCACCCGCGGGGCTGATTTTCGAAATTCGGCACCCGCGGCGGTGATTTTCGAGATTTGGCACCCGCGGGGCTGATTTTTGAGATTCGGCACCCGCGGGGCTGATTTTCGAGATTCGGCACCCGCGGTGGTGATTTTCAAGATTCGGCACCCGTGGCAGTGATTTTCGAGATTTGGCACCCGCAGGGCTGATTTTCGAGATTCGGCACCGGCGGCGGTGATTTTCGAGATTCGACACCCGCGGCACTGATTTTCGAGATTTGGCACCCGTGGGGCTGATTTTCGAGATTCGGCACCCGCGGTGGTGATTTTCGAGATTCGGCACCCGCGGGGCTGATTTTCGAAATTCGGCACCCGCGGCGGTGATTTTCGAGATTTGGCACCCGCGGGGCTGATTTTTGAGATTCGGCACCCGCGGGGCTGATTTTCGAGATTCGGCACCCGCGGCAGTGATTTTCGAGATTCGGCACCCGCGGGGCTGATTTTGAAGATTTGGCACCCGTGGTGGTGATTTTCAAGATTCGGCACCCGCGGCGGTGATTTTCGAGATTTGGCACCCATGGGGCTGATTTTCGAGATTCGTCATCGGCGGCGGTGATTTTCAAGATTCGGCACGCGCGGGGCTGATTTTCGAGATTTGGCACCCGTGGGGATGATTTTCGAGATTCCGCACCTGCGGCAGTGCTTTTTGAGATTCAGCACTCGCGGTGGAGATTTTCGAGATTCGGCACCCGCGGTTGTGATTTTCAAGATTCGGCACCCGCGGCGGTGATTTTCGAGATTCGGCACCCGCGTGGCTGATTTTCGAGATTCGGCACCCGCGGCAGTGATTTTCGATATTCGGCACCAGCGTGGCTGATTTTGGAGATTTGGCACCGGCGGCGGTGATTTTCAAGATTCGGCACAAACGGTAGTGATTTTCGAGATTCGGCACCCGCGAGGCTGATTTTTGAGATTCGGCACCCGCGGGGCTGATTTTCGAGATTCGGCACCCGCGGGGCTGATTTTCGAGATTCGGCACTCGCGGCACTGATTTTCGAGATTTGGCACCCGTGGGGCTGATTTTCGAGATTCGGCACCTGTGGCACGGATTTTCGAGATTCGGCACCCGCGGGGCTGATTTTCGAGATTCGGCACCCACGGTGGTGATTTTCAAGATTCGGCACTCTCGGCAGTGATTTTCGAGATTTGGCAACCGCGGCACTTATTTTCGAGATTTGGCACCCGTGGGGCTGATTTTCGAGTTTTGGCACCCGTGGCACTGATTTTCGAGATTTGGCACCCGTGGGGCTGATTTTCGAGATTTGGCACTGGCGGCGGTGATTTTCAAGATTCGGCACCCGAGGGGCTGATTTTCGAGATTCGGCAACAGCCGCACTGATTTTCGAGATTTGGCACCCGTGGGGCTGATTTTCGAGATTCGGCACCCGCGGGGCTGATTTTCGAGATTCGGCACCCGCGGTGGTGATTTTCAAGATTCGGCACCCGTGGCAGTGATTTTCGAGATTTGGCACCCGCGGGGCTGATTTTCGAGATTCGGCACCCGCGGGGCTGATTTTCGAGATTCGGCACCCGCGGCAGTGATTTTCGAGATTCGGCACAAACGGTAGTGATTTTCGAGATTCGGCACCCACGAGGCTGATTTTTGACATTCGGCACCCGCGGGGCTGATTTTCGAGATTCGGCACCCGCGGGGCTGATTTTCGAGATTCGGCACCCGCGGGGCTGATTTTCGAGATTCGGCACTCGCGGCACTGATTTTCGAGATTTGGCACCCGTGGGGCTGATTTTCGAGATTCGGCACCTGTGGCACGGATTTTCGAGATTCGGCACCCGCGGGGCTGATTTTCGAGATTCGGCACCCACGGTGGTGATTTTCAAGATTCGGCACCCTCGGCAGTGATTTTCAAGATTTGGCAACCGTGGCACTGATTTTCGAGATTTCGCACCCGTGGGGCTGATTTTGAGATTTGGCACTGGCGGCGGTGATTTTCAAGATTCGGCACCCGAGGGGCTGATTTTCGAGATTCGGCACCAGCCGCACTGATTTTCGAGATTTGGCACCCGTGGGGCTGATTTTCGAGATTCGGCACCCGCGGGGCTGATTTTCGAGATTCGGCACCCGCGGTGGTGATTTTCAAGATTCGGCACCCGTGGCAGTGATTTTCGAGATTTGGCACCCGCAGGGCTGACTTTCGAGATTCGGCACCGGCGGCGGTGATTTTCGAGATTCGACACCCGCGGCACTGATTTTCGAGATTTGGCACCTGTGGGGCTTATTTTCGAGATTCGGCACCCGCGGTGGTGATTTTCAAGATTCGGCACCCGCAGCGGTGATTTTCGAGATTCGGCACCCGCGGGGCTGATTTTCGAAATTCGGCACCCGCGGCGGTGATTTTCGAGATTTGGCACCCGCGGGGCTGATTTTCGAGATTCGGCACCCGCGGGGCTGATTTTCGAGATTCGGCACCCGCGGCAGTGATTTTCGAGATTCGGCACCCGCGGGGCTGATTTTGAAGATTTGGCACCCGCGGTGGTGATTTTCAAGATTCGGCACCCGCGGCGGTGATTTTCGAGATTTGGCACCCATGGGGCTGATTTTCGAGATTCGTCATCGGCGGCGGTGATTTTCAAGATTCGGCACGCGCGGGGCTGATTTTCGAGATTTGGCACCCGTGGGGATGATTTTCGAGATTCCGCACCTGCGGCAGTGCTTTTTGAGATTCAGCACTCGCGGTGGAGATTTTCGAGATTCGGCACCCGCGGTTGTGATTTTCAAGATTCGGCACCCGCGGCGGTGATTTTCGAGATTCGGCACCCGCGTGGCTGATTTTCGAGATTCGCCACCCGCGGCAGTGATTTTCGATATTCGGCACCCGCGTGGCTGATTTTGGAGATTTGGCACCGGCGGCGGTGATTTTCAAGATTCGGCACCCGCGTGGCTGATTTTGGAGATTTGGCACCCGCGGTGGTGATTTTCAAGATTCGGCACCCGCGGCGGTGATTTTCGAGATTTGGCACCCGCGGGGCTGATTTTCGAGATTCGGCACCGGCGGCGGTGATTTTCAAGATTTCGGCACCCGCGGGGCTGATTTTCGAGATTCGGCACCCGCAGCACTGATTTCCGAGATTCGGCACACGTGGGGCTGATTTTCGAGATTCGGCACCTGCGGCAGTGCTTTTCAAGATTCGGCACTCGCGGTGGCAATTTTCGAGATTCGGCACCCGCAGCACTGATTTTCGAGATTCGGCACCCGCGGGGCTGATTTCCGAGATTCGGCACCCGTGGCGCTGATTTTCGAGATTTGGCACCCGCGGGGCTGATTTTCGAGATTCGGCACCCGCGGGGCTGATTTTCGAGATTCGGCACCCGCGGGGCTGATTTTGAAGATTTGGCACCCGCGGTGGTGATTTTCAAGATTCGGCACCCGCGGCGGTGATTTTCGAGATTTGGCACCCATGGGGCTGATTTTCGAGATTCGTCACCGGCGGGGCTGATTTTCGAGATTCGACACCCATGGGGCTGATTTTCGAGATTCGTCACCGGCGGGGCTGATTTTCGAGATTCGACACCTGCGGGGCTGATTTTTGACATTCGGCACCAGCAGCACTGATTTTCGAGATTCGGCACCTGCGGGGCTGATTTTCGAGATTCGGCACCCGCGGCAGTGATTTTCGAGATTCGGCACCCGCGGGGCTGATTTTCGAGATTCGGCACCCGCGGGGCTGATTTTCGAGATTCGACACCCGCGGGGCTGATTTTTGACATTCGGCACCAGCAGCACTGATTTTTGAGATTCGGCACCTGCGGGGCTGATTTTTGAGATTCGGCACCCGTGGCACTGATTTTCGAGATTCGGCACCCGCGGGGCTGATTTTTGAGATTCGGCACCCGCGGGGCTGATTTTCGAGATTCGGCACCCGCGGTGGTGATTTTCAAGATTCGGCACCCGCGGCGGTGATTTTCGAGATTCGGCACCCTCGGCACTGATTTTCGAGATTCGGCACCCACGGGGCTGATTTTCGAGATTTGGCACCCGCGGTGGTGATTTTCGAGATTCGGCACCCGCGGCAGTGATTTTCGAGATTCGGCACCCGCGGTTGTGATTTTCAAGATTCGGCACCCGCAGCAGTGATTTTCGAGATTTGGCACCCGCGGTTGTGATTTTCAAGATTCGGCACCCGCAGCAGTGATTTTCGAGATTTGGCACCCGCGGTTGTGATTTTCAAGATTCGGCACCTGCAGCGGTGATTTTCGAGATTCGGCACCCGCGGGGCTGATTTTCGACATTCGGCACCCGCGGCGGTAATTTTCGAGATTTGGCACCCGCGGGTCTGATTTTCGAGACTCGGCACCCGCGGCAGTGATTTTCGAGATTTGGCACCCATGGGGCTGATTTTCGAGATTCGTCACCGGCGGCGGTGATTTTCAAGATTCGGCACCCGCGGGACTGATTTTCGAGATTTGGCACCCGCGGCACTGATTTTCGAGATTCGGCACCCGTGGGGATGATTTTCGAGATTCGGCACCTGCGGCAGTGCTTTTCGAGATTCAGCACTCGCGGTGGTGATTTTCGAGATTCGGCACCCGCGGTTGTGATTTTCAAGATTCGGCACCCGCGGCGGTGATCTTCGAGATTCGGCACCCGCGGGGCTGATTTTCGAGATTCGGCACCCGCGGTGGTGATTTTTGAGATTCGGCACCCGCGGCAGTGATTTTCGAGATTCGGCACCCGCGGCGGTGATTTTCGAGATTTGGCACCCGCATGGCTGATTTTCGAGATTCGGCACCCGCGGGGCTGATTTTCGAGATTCGGCACCCGCGGCAGTGATTTTCGAGATTCGGCACCCGCGGGGCTGATTTTGAAGATTTGGCACCCTCGGTGGTGATTTTCAAGATTCGGAACCCGCGGCGGTGATTTTCGAGATTTGGCACCCATGGGGCTGATTTTCGAGATTCGTCACCGGCGGGGCTGATTTTCGAGATTCGGCACCTGCGGGGCTGATTTTCGAGATTCGGCACCCGCGGCAGTGATTTTCGAGATTCGGCACCCGCAGGGCTGATTTTCGAGATTCGGCACCCGTGGGGCTGATTTTCGAGATTCGGCACCCGCGGGGCTGATTTTCGAGATTCGACACCCGCGGGGCTGATTTTCGAAATTTGGCACCCTCGGTGGTGATTTTCAAGATTCGGCACCCGCGGTTGTGATTTTCAAGATTCGGCACAAATGGTAGTGATTTTCGAGATTCGGCACCCGCGAGGCTGATTTTTGAGATTCGGCACCCGCGGGGCTGATTTTCGAGATTCGGCACCCGCGGGGCTGATTTTCGAGATTCGGCACCCGCGGGGCTGATTTTCGAGATTCGGCACTCGCGGCACTGATTTTCGAGATTTGGCACCCGTGGGGCTGATTTTCGAGATTCGGCACCTGTGGCACGGATTTTCGAGATTCGGCACCCGCGGGGCTGATTTTCGAGATTCGGCACCCACGGTGGTGATTTTCAAGATTCGGCACCCTCGGCAGTGATTTTCGAGATTTGGCAACCGCGGCACTGATTTTCGAGATTTGGCACCCGTGGGGCTGATTTTCGAGATTCGGCACCCGTGGCACTGATTTTCGAGATTTGGCACCCGTGGGGCTGATTTTCGAGATTTGGCACTGGCGGCGGTGATTTTCAAGATTCGGCACCCGAGGGGCTGATTTTCGAGATTCGGCACCAGCCGCACTGATTTTCGAGATTTGGCACCCGTGGGGCTGATTTTTGAGATTCGGCACTCGCGGCACTGATTTTCGCGATTTGGCTCCCGTGGGGCTGATTTTCGAGATTCGGCACCTGTGGCACGGATTTTCGAGATTCGGCACCCGCGGGGCTGATTTTCGAGATTCGGCACCCACGGTGGTGATTTTCAAGATTCGGCACCCTCGGCAGTGATTTTCAAGATTTGGCAACCGCGGCACTGATTTTCGAGATTTGGCACCCGTGGGGCTGATTTTCGAGATTCGGCACCCGTGGCACTGATTTTCGAGATTTCGCACCCGTGGGGCTGATTTTCGAGATTTGGCACTGGCGGCGGTGATTTTCAAGATTCGGCACCCGAGGGGCTGATTTTCGAGATTCGGCACCAGCCGCACTGATTTTCGAGATTTGGCACCCGTGGGGCTGATTTTCGAGATTCGGCACCCGCGGGGCTGATTTTCGAGATTCGGCACCCGCGGTGGTGATTTTCAAGATTCGGCACCCGTGGCAGTGATTTTCGAGATTTGGCACCCGCAGGGCTGACTTTCGAGATTCGGCACCGGCGGCGGTGATTTTCGAGATTCGACACCCGCGGCACTGATTTTCGAGATTTGGCACCTGTGGGGCTTATTTTCGAGATTCGGCACCCGCGGTGGTGATTTTCAAGATTCGGCACCCGCAGCGGTGATTTTCGAGATTCGGCACCCGCGGGGCTGATTTTCGAAATTCGGCACCCGCGGCGGTGATTTTCGAGATTTGGCACCCGCGGGGCTGATTTTCGAGATTCGGCACCCGCGGGGCTGATTTTCGAGATTCGGCACCCGCGGCAGTGATTTTCGAGATTCGGCACCCGCGGGGCTGATTTTGAAGAATTGGCACCCGCGGTGGTGATTTTCAAGATTCGGCACCCGCGGCGGTGATTTTCGAGATTTGGCACCCATGGGGCTGATTTTCGAGATTCGTCATCGGCGGCGGTGATTTTCAAGATTCGGCACGCGCGGGGCTGATTTTCGAGATTTGGCTCCCGTGGGGATGATTTTCGAGATTCCGCACCTGCGGCAGTGCTTTTTGAGATTCAGCACTCGCGGTGGAGATTTTCGAGATTCGGCACCCGCGGTTGTGATTTTCAAGATTCGGCACCCGCGGCGGTGATTTTCGAGATTCGGCACCCGCGTGGCTGATTTTCGAGATTCGGCACCCGCGGCAGTGATTTTCGATATTCGGCACCCGCGTGGCTGATTTTGGAGATTTGGCACCGGCGGCGGTGATTTTCAAGATTCGGCACCCGCGTGGCTGATTTTGGAGATTTGGCACCCGCGGTGGTGATTTTCAAGATTCGGCACCCGCGGCGGTGATTTTCGAGATTTGGCACCCGCGGGGCTGATTTTCGAGATTCGGCACCGGCGGCGGTGATTTTCAAGATTTCGGCACCCGCAGGGCTGATTTTCGAGATTCGGCACCCGCAGCACTGATTTCCGAGATTCGGCACACGTGGGGCTGATTTTCGAGATTCGGCACCTGCGGCAGTGCTTTTCAAGATTCGGCACTCGCGGTGGTAATTTTCGAGATTCGGCACCCGCAGCACTGATTTTCGAGATTCGGCACCCGCGGGGCTGATTTCCGAGATTCGGCACCCGTGGCGCTGATTTTCGAGATTTGGCACCCGCGGGGCTGATTTTCGAGATTCGGCACCCGCGGGGCTGATTTTCGAGATTCGGCACCCGCGGGGCTGATTTTGAAGATTTGGCACCCGCGGTGGTGATTTTCAAGATTCGGCACCCGCGGCGGTGATTTTCGAGATTTGGCACCCATGGGGCTGATTTTCGAGATTCGTCACCGGCGGGGCTGATTTTCGAGATTCGACACCCATGGGGCTGATTTTCGAGATTCGTCACCGGCGGGGCTGATTTTCGAGATTCGACACCTGCGGGGCTGATTTTTGACATTCGGCACCAGCAGCACTGATTTTCGAGATTCGGCACCTGCGGGGCTGATTTTCGAGATTCGGCACCCGCGGCAGTGATTTTCGAGATTCGGCACCCGCGGGGCTGATTTTCGAGATTCGGCACCCGTGGGGCTGATTTTCGAGATTCGGCACCCGCGGGGCTGATTTTCGAGATTCGACACCCGCGGGGCTGATTTTTGACATTCGGCACCAGCAGCACTGATTTTTGAGATTCGGCACCTGCGGGGCTGATTTTTGAGATTCGGCACCCGTGGCACTGATTTTCGAGATTCGGCACCCGCGGGGCTGATTTTTGAGATTCGGCACCCGCGGGGCTGATTTTCGAGATTCGGCACCCGCGGTGGTGATTTTCAAGATTCGGCACCCGCGGCGGTGATTTTCGAGATTCGGCACCCTTGGCACTGATTTTCGAGATTCGGCACCCACGGGGCTGATTTTCGAGATTTGGCACCCGCGGTGGTGATTTTCGAGATTCGGCACCCGCGGCAGTGATTTTCGAGATTCGGCACCCGCGGTTGTGATTTTCAAGATTCGGCACCCGCAGCAGTGATTTTCGAGATTTGGCACCCGCGGTTGTGATTTTCAAGATTCGGCACCCGCAGCAGTGATTTTCGAGATTCGGCACCCGCAGGGTTGATTTTCGAGATTTGGCACCCGCGGTTGTGATTTTCAAGATTCGGCACCTGCAGCGGTGATTTTCGAGATTCGGCACCCGCGGGGCTGATTTTCGACATTCGGCACCCGCGGCGGTAATTTTCGAGATTTGGCACCCGCGGGGCTGATTTTCGAGACTCGGCACCCGCGGCAGTGATTTTCGAGATTTGGCACCCATGGGGCTGATTTTCGAGATTCGTCACCGGCGGCGGTGATTTTCAAGATTCGGCACCCGCGGGACTGATTTTCGAGATTTGGCACCCGCGGCACTGATTTTCGAGATTCGGCACCCGTGGGGATGATTTTCGAGATTCGGCACCTGCGGCAGTGCTTTTCGAGATTCAGCACTCGCGGTGGTGATTTTCGAGATTCGGCACCCGCGGTTGTGATTTTCAAGATTCGGCACCCGCGGCGGTGATCTTCGAGATTCGGCACCCGCGGGGCTGATTTTCGAGATTCGGCACCCGCGGTGGTGATTTTTGAGATTCGGCACCCGCGGCAGTGATTTTCGAGATTCGGCACCCGCGGCGGTGATTTTCGAGATTTGGCACCCGCATGGCTGATTTTCGAGATTCGGCACCCGCGGGGCTGATTTTCGAGATTCGGCACCCGCGGCAGTGATTTTCGAGATTCGGCACCCGCGGGGCTGATTTTGAAGATTTGGCACCCTCGGTGGTGATTTTCAAGATTCGGAACCCGCGGCGGTGATTTTCGAGATTTGGCACCCATGGGGCTGATTTTCGAGATTCGTCACCGGCGGGGCTGATTTTCGAGATTCGGCACCTGCGGGGCTGATTTTCGAGATTCGGCACCCGCGGCAGTGATTTTCGAGATTCGGCACCCGCGGGGCTGATTTTCGAGATTCGGCACCCGTGGGGCTGATTTTCGAGATTCGGCACCTGCGGGGCTGATTTTCGAGATTCGACACCCGCGGGGCTGATTTTCGAAATTTGGCACCCTCGGTGGTGATTTTCAAGATTCGGCACCCGCGGTTGTGATTTTCAAGATTCGGCACAAATGGTAGTGATTTTCGAGATTCGGCACCCGCGAGGCTGATTTTTGAGATTCGGCACCCGCGGGGCTGATTTTCGAGATTCGGCACCCGCGGGGCTGATTTTCGAGATTCGGCACCCGCGGGGCTGATTTTCGAGATTCGGCACTCGCGGCACTGATTTTCGAGATTTGGCACCCGTGGGGCTGATTTTCGAGATTAGGCACCTGTGGCCCGGATTTTCGAGATTCGGCACCCGCGGGGCTGATTTTCGAGATTCGGCACCCACGGTGGTGATTTTCAAGATTCGGCACCCTCGGCAGTGATTTTCGAGATTTGGCAACCGCGGCACTGATTTTCGAGATTTGGCACCCGTGGGGCTGATTTTCGAGATTCGGCACCCGTGGCACTGATTTTCGAGATTTGGCACCCGTGGGGCTGATTTTCGAGATTTGGCACTGGCGGCGGTGATTTTCAAGATTCGGCACCCGAGGGGCTGATTTTCGAGATTCGGCACCAGCCGCACTGATTTTCGAGATTTGGCACCCGTGGGGCTGATTTTTGAGATTCGGCACCCGCGGGGCTGATTTTCGAGATTCGGCACCCGCGGTGGTGATTTTCAAGATTCGGCACCTGTGGCAGTGATTTTCGAGATTTGGCACCCGCAGGGCTGATTTACGACATTCGGCACCGGCGGCGGTGATTTTCGAGATTCGACACCCGCGGCACTGATTTTCGAGATTTGGCACCCGTGGGGCTGATTTTCAAAATTCGGCACCCGCGGTGGTGATTTTCAAGATTCGGCACCCGCGGGGCTGATTTTCAAGATTCGGCACTCGCAGCGGTGATTTTCGAGATTCGGCACCCGCGGGGCTGATTTTCGAAATTTGGCACCCTCGGTGGTGATTTTCAAGATTCGGCACCCGCGGTTGTGATTTTCAAGATTCGGCACAAACGGTAGTGATTTTCGAGATTCGGCACCCGCGAGGCTGATTTTTGAGATTCGGCACCCGCGGGGCTGATTTTCGAGATTCGGCACCCGCGGGGCTGATTTTCGAGATTCGGCACTCGCGGCACTGATTTTCGAGATTTGGCACCCGTGGGGCTGATTTTCGAGATTCGGCACCTGTGGCACGGATTTTCGAGATTCGGCACCCGCGGGGCTGATTTTCGAGATTCGGCACCCACGGTGGTGATTTTCAAGATTCGGCACTCTCGAAAGTGATTTTCGAGATTTGGCAACCGCGGCACTGATTTTCGAGATTTGGCACCCGTGGGGCTGATTTTCGAGATTTGGCACCCGTGGCACTGATTTTCGAGATTTGGCACCCGTGGGGCTGATTTTCGAGATTTGGCACTGGCGGCGGTGATTTTCAAGATTCGGCACCCGAGGGGCTGATTTTCGAGATTCGGCACCAGCCGCACTGATTTTCGAGATTTGGCACCCGTGGGGCTGATTTTCGAGATTCGGCACCCGCGGGGCTGATTTTCGAGATTCGGCACCCGCGGTGGTGATTTTCAAGATTCGGCACCCGTGGCAGTGATTTTCGAGATTTGGCACCCGCAGGGCTGATTTTCGAGATTCGGCACCTGCGGCGGTGATTTTCGAGATTCGACACCCGCGGCACTGATTTTCGAGATTTGGCACCCGTGGGGCTGATTTTCGAGATTCAGCACCCGCGGTGGTGATTTTCAAGATTCGGCACCCGCAGCGGTGATTTTCGAAATTCGGCACCCGCGGGGCTGATTTTCGAAATTCGGCACCCGCGGCGATGATTTTCGAGATTTGGCACCCGCGGGGCTGATTTTCGAGATTCGGCACCCGCGGGGCTGATTTTCGAGATTCGGCACCCGCGGCAGTGATTTTCGAGATTCGGCACAAACGGTAGTGATTTTCGAGATTCGGCACCCACGAGGCTGATTTTTGACATTCGGCACCCGCGGGGCTGATTTTCGAGATTCGGCACCCGCGGGGCTGATTTTCGAGATTCGGCACCCGCGGGGCTGATTTTCGAGATTCGGCACTCGCGGCACTGATTTTCGAGATTTGGCACCCGTGGGGCTGATTTTCGAGATTCGGCACCTGTGGCACGGATTTTCGAGATTCGGCACCCGCGGGGCTGATTTTCGAGATTCGGCACCCACGGTGGTGATTTTCAAGATTCGGCACCCTCGGCAGTGATTTTCAAGATTTGGCAACCGCGGCACTGATTTTCGAGATTTGGCACCCGTGGGGCTGATTTTCGAGATTCGGCACCCGTGGCACTGATTTTCGAGATTTCGCACCCGTGGGGCTGATTTTCGAGATTTGGCACTGGCGGCGGTGATTTTCAAGATTCGGCACCCGAGGGGCTGATTTTCGAGATTCGGCACCAGCCGCACTGATTTTCGAGATTTGGCACCCGTGGGGCTGATTTTCGAGATTCGGCACACGCGGGGCTGATTTTCGAGATTCGGCACCCGCGGTGGTGATTTTCAAGATTCGGCACCCGTGGCAGTGATTTTCGAGATTTGGCACCCGCAGGGCTGATTTTCGAGATTCGGCACTGGCGGCGGTGATTTTCGAGATTCGACACCCGCGGCACTGATTTTCGAGATTTGGCACCCGTGGGGCTGATTTTCGAGATTCGGCACCCGCGGTGGTGATTTTCAAGATTCGGCACCCGCAGCGGTGATTTTCAAGATTCGGCACCCGCGGGGCTGATTTTCGAAATTCGGCACCCGCGGCGGTGAATTTCGAGATTTGGCACCCGCGGGGCTGATTTTCGAGATTCGGCACCCGCGGGGCTGATTTTCGAGATTCGGCACCCGCGGCAGTGATTTTCGAGATTCGGCACCCGCGGGGCTGATTTTGAAGATTTGGCACCCGCGGTGGTGATTTTCAAGATTCGGCACCCGCGGCGGTGATTTTCGAGATTTGGCACCCATGGGGCTGATTTTCGAGATTCGTCATCGGCGGCGGTGATTTTCAAGATTCGGCACGCGCGGGGCTGATTTTCGAGATTTGGCACCCGTGGGGATGATTTTCGAGATTTGGCACCCGCGGTTGTGATTTTCAAGATTCGGCACCCGCAGCGGTGATTTTCGAGATTCGGCACCCGCGGCGGTAATTTTCGAGATTTGGCACCCGCGGGGCTGATTTTCGAGACTCGGCACCCGCGGCAGTGATTTTCGAGATTTGGCACCCATGGGGCTGATTTTCGAGATTCGTCACCGGCGGCGGTGATTTTCAAGATTCGGCACCCGCGGGACTGATTTTCGAGATTTCGCACCCGCGGCACTGATTTTCGAGATTCGGCACCCGTGGGGATGATTTTCGAGATTCGGCACCTGCGGCAGTGCTTTTCGAGATTCAGCACTCGCGGTGGTGATTTTCGAGATTCGGCACCCGCGGTTGTGATTTTCAAGATTCGGCACCCGCGGCGGTGATCTTCGAGATTCGGCACCCGCGGGGCTGATTTTCGAGATTCGGCACCCGCGGTGGTGATTTTCGAGATTCGGCACCCGCGGGGCTGATTTTCGAGATTCGGCACCCGCGGGGCTGATTTTCGAGATTCGGCACCCGCGGCAGTGATTTTCGAGATTCGGCACCCGCGGCGGTGATTTTCAAGATTCGGCACCCGCAGCGGTGATTTTCGAGATTCGGCACCCGCGGGGCTGATTTTCGAAATTCGGCACCCGCGGCGGTGAATTTCGAGATTTGGCACCCGCGGGGCTGATTTTCGAGATTCGGCACCCGCGGGGCTGATTTTCGAGATTCGGCACCCGCGGGGCTGATTTTCGAGATTCGGCACCCGCGGCAGTGATTTTCGAGATTCGGCACCCGCGGTGGTGATTTTCAAGATTCGGCACCCGCAGCGGTGATTTTCGAGATTCGGCACCCGCGGGGCTGATTTTCGAAATTCGGCACCCGCGGCGGTGAATTTCGAGATTTGGCACCCGCGGGGCTGATTTTCGAGATTCGGCACCCGCGGGGCTGATTTTCGAGATTCGGCACCCGCGGCAGTGATTTTCGAGATTCGGCACCCGCGGGGCTGATTTTGAAGATTTGGCACCCGCGGTGGTGATTTTCAAGATTCGGCACCCGCGGCGGTGATTTTCGAGATTTGGCACCCATGGGGCTGATTTTCGAGATTCGTCATCGGCGGCGGTGATTTTCAAGATTCGGCACGCGCGGGGCTGATTTTCGAGATTTGGCACCCGTGGGGATGATTTTCGAGATTTGGCACCCGCGGTTGTGATTTTCAAGATTCGGCACCCGCAGCGGTGATTTTCGAGATTCGGCACCCGCGGGGCTGATTTTCGACATTCGGCACCCGCGGCGGTAATTTTCGAGATTTGGCACCCGCGGGGCTGATTTTCGAGACTCGGCACCCGCGGCAGTGATTTTCGAGATTTGGCACCCATGGGGCTGATTTTCGAGATTCGTCACCGGCGGCGGTGATTTTCAAGATTCGGCACCCGCGGGACTGATTTTCGAGATTTCGCACCCGCGGCACTGATTTTCGAGATTCGGCACCCGTGGGGATGATTTTCGAGATTCGGCACCTGCGGCAGTGCTTTTCGAGATTCAGCACTCGCGGTGGTGATTTTCGAGATTCGGCACCCGCGGTTGTGATTTTCAAGATTCGGCACCCGCGGCGGTGATCTTCGAGATTCGGCACCCGCGGGGCTGATTTTCGAGATTCGGCACCCGCGGTGGTGATTTTCGAGATTCGGCACCCGCGGGGCTGATTTTCGAGATTCGGCACCCGCGGGGCTGATTTTCGAGATTCGGCACCTGCGGCAGTGATTTTCGAGATTCGGCACCCGCGGCGGTGATTTTCGAGATTTGGCACCCGCATGGCTGATTTTCGAGATTCGGCACCCGCGGGGCTGATTTTCGAGATTCGGCACCCGCGGCAGTGATTTTCGAGATTCGGCACCCGCGGGGCTGATTTTGAAGATTTGGCACCCTCGGTGGTGATTTTCAAGATTCGGAACCCGCGGCGGTGATTTTCGAGATTTGGCACCCATGGGGCTGATTTTCGAGATTCGTCACCGGCGGGGCTGATTTTCGAGATTCGACACCCGCGGGGCTGATTTTTGCCATTCGACACCAGCAGCACTGATTTTCGAGATTCGGCACCTGCGGGGCTGATTTTCGAGATTCGGCACCCGCGGCAGTGATTTTCGAGATTCGGCACCCGCGGGGCTGATTTTCGAGATTCGGCACCCGTGGGGCTGATTTTCGAGATTCGGCACCCGCGGGGCTGATTTTCGAGATTCGACACCCGCGGGGCTGATTTTCGAAATTTGGCACCCTCGGTGGTGATTTTCAAGATTCGGCACCCGCGGTTGTGATTTTCAAGATTCGGCACAAACGGTAGTGATTTTCGAGATTCGGCACCCGCGAGGCTGATTTTTGAGATTCGGCACCCGCGGGGCTGATTTTCGAGATTCGGCACCCGCGGGGCTGATTTTCGAGATTCGGCACCCGCGGGGCTGATTTTCGAGATTCGGCACCCGCGGGGCTGATTTTCGAGATTCAGCACTCGCGGCACTGATTTTCGAGATTTGGCACCCGTGGGGCTGATTTTCGAGATTCGGCACCTGTGGCACGGATTTTCAAGATTCGGCACCCGCGGTGGTAATTTTCAAGATTCGGCACCCGCAGCGGTGATTTTCGAGATTCGGCACCCGCGGGGCTGATTTTCGAAATTCGGCACCCGCGGCGGTGATTTTCGAGATTTGGCACCCGCGGGGCTGATTTTCGAGATTCGGCACCCGCGGCAGTGATTTTCGAGATTCGGCACCCGCAGGGCTGATTTTGAAGATTTGGCACCCGCGGTGGTGATTTTCAAGATTCGGCACCCGCGGCGGTGATTTTCGAGATTTGGCACCCATGGGGCTGATTTTCGAGATTCGTCACCGGCGGCGGTGATTTTCAAGATTCGGCACGCGCGGGGCTGATTTTCGAGATTCGGCACCCGTGAGGATGATTTTCGAGATTCCGCACCTGCGGCAGTGCTTTTTGAGATTCAGCACTCGCGGTGGAGATTTTCGAGATTCGGCACCCGCGGTTGTGATTTTCAAGATTCGGCACCCGCGGCGGTGATTTTCGAGATTCGGCACTCGCGTGGCTGATTTTCGAGATTCGGCACCCGCGGCAGTGATTTTCGAGATTCGGCACCCGCGTGGCTGATTTTGGAGATTTGGCACCGGCGGCGGTGATTTTCAAGATTCGGCACCCGCGTGGCTGATTTTGGAGATTTGGCACCCGCGGTGGTGATTTTCGAGATTCGGCACCGGCGGCGGTGATTTTCAAGATTCGGCACCCGTGGGGCTGATTTTCGAGATTCGGCACCTGCGGCAGTGCTTTTCAAGATTCGGCACTCGTGGTGGTAATTTTCGAGATTCGGCACCCGCAGCACTGATTTTCGAGATTCGGCACCCGCGGGGCTGATTTCCGAGATTCGGCACCCGTGGCGCTGATTTTCGAGATTTGGCACACGCGGGGCTGATTTTCGAGATTCGGCACCCGCGCGGCTGATTTTCGAGATTCGGCACCCTCGGCAGTGATTTTCGAGATTCGGCACCCGCGGGGCTGATTTTGAAGATTTGGCACCCGCGGCAGTGATTTTCGAGAATCGGCACCCGCGGCAGTGATTTCCGAGATTCAGCACCCGCGGGGCTTATTTTCAAGATTCGGCACCCGTGGGGCTGATTTTCGAGATTCGGCACCCGCGGGGCTGATTTTCGAAATTTGGCACCCTCGGTGGTGATTTTCAAGATTCGGCACCCGCGGTTGTGATTTTCAAGATTCGGCACAAACGGTAGTAATTTTCGAGATTCGGCACCCGCGAGGCTGATTTTTGAGATTCGGCACCCGCGGGGCTGATTTTCGAGATTCGGCACCCGCGGGGCTGATTTTCGAGATTCGGCACCCGCGGGGCTGATTTTCGAGATTCGGCACTCGCGGCACTGATTTTCGAGATTTGGCACCCGTGGGGCTGATTTTCGAGATTTGGCACCCGCGGGGCTGATTTTCGAGATTCGGCACCCGCGGTGGTGATTTTCGAGATTCGGCACCCGCGGGGCTGATTTTCGAGATTCGGCACCCGCGGGGCTGATTTTCTAGATTCGGCACCCGCGGCAGTGATTTTCGAGATTCGGCACCCGTGGCGGTGATTTACGAGATTTGGCACCCGCATGGCTGATTTTCAAGATTCGGCACCCACGGGAATGATTTTCGAGATTCGGCACCCGCGGCAGTGATTTTCGAGATTCGGCACCCGCGGGGCTGATTTTGAAGATTTGGCACCCTCGGTGGTGATTTTCAAGATTTGGAACCCGCGGCGGTGATTTTCGAGATTTGGCACCCATGGGGCTGATTTTCGAGATTCGTCACCGGCGGGGCTGATTTTCGAGATTCGACACCCGCGGGGCTGATTTTTGACATTCGGCACCAGCAGCACTGATTTTCGAGATTTGGCACCTGCGGGGCTGATTTTCGAGATTCGGCACCCGCGGCAGTGATTTTCGAGATTCGGCACCCGCGGGGCTGATTTTCGAGATTCGGCACCCGTGGGGCTGATTTTCGAGATTCGACACCCGCGGGGCTGATTTTCGAAATTTGGCACCCTCGGTGGTGATTTTCAAGATTCGGCACCCGCGGTTGTGATTTTCAAGATTCGGCACAAACGGTAGTGATTTTCGAGATTCGGCACCCGCGAGGCTGATTTTTGAGATTCGGCACCCGCGGGGCTGATTTTCGAGATTCGGCACCCGCGGGGCTGATTTTCGAGATTCGGCACCCGCGGGGCTGATTTTCGAGATTCGGCACTTGCGGCACTGATTTTCGAGATTTGGCACCCGTGGGGCTGATTTTCGAGATTCGGCACCTGTGGCACGGATTTTCGAGATTCGGCACCCGCGGGGCTGATTTTCGAGATTCGGCACCCACGGTGGTGATTTTCAAGATTCGGCACCCTCGGCAGTGATTTTCGAGATTTGGCAACCGCGGCACTGATTTTCGAGATTTGGCACCCGTGGGGCTGATTTTCGAGATTCGGCACCCGTGGCACTGATTTTCGAGATTTGGCACCCGTGGGGCTGATTTTCGAGATTTGGCACTGGCGGCGGTGATTTTCAAGATTCGGCACCCGAGGGGCTGATTTTCGAGATTCGGCACCAGCCGCACTGATTTTCGAGATTTGGCACCCGTGGGGCTGATTTTCGAGATTCGGCACCCGCGGGGCTGATTTTCGAGATTCGGCACCCGCGGTGGTGATTTTCAAGATTCGGCACCCGTGGCAGTGATTTTCGAGATTTGGCACCCGCAGGGCTGATTTTCGACATTCGGCACCGGCGGCGGTGACTTTCGAGATTCGACACCCGCGGCACTGATTTTCGAGATTTGGCACCCGTGGGGCTGATTTTCGAGATTCGGCACCCGCGGTGGTGATTTTCAAGATTCGGCACCCGCGGTGGTGATTTTCAAGATTCGGCACCCGCAGCGGTGATTTTCGAGATTCGGCACCCGCGGGGCTGATTTTCGAAATTCGGCACCCGCGGCGGTGATTTTCGAGATTTGGCACCCGCGGGGCTGATTTTCGAGATTCGGCACCCGCGGCAGTGATTTTCGAGATTCGGCACCCGCAGGGCTGATTTTGAAGATTTGGCACCCGCGGTGGTGATTTTCAAGATTCGGCACCCGCGGCGGTGATTTTCGAGATTTGGCACCCATGGGGCTGATTTTCGAGATTCGTCACCGGCGGCGGTGATTTTCAAGATTCGGCACGCGCGGGGCTGATTTTCGAGATTCGGCACCCGTGAGGATGATTTTCGAGATTCCGCACCTGCGGCAGTGCTTTTTGAGATTCAGCACTCGCGGTGGAGATTTTCGAGATTCGGCACCCGCGGTTGTGATTTTCAAGATTCGGCACCCGCGGCGGTGATTTTCGAGATTCGGCACCCGCGTGGCTGATTTTCGAGATTCGGCACCCGCGGCAGTGATTTTCGAGATTCGGCACCCGCATGGCTGATTTTGGAGATTTGGCACCGGCGGCGGTGATTTTCAAGATTCGGCACCCGCGTGGCTGATTTTGGAGATTTGGCACCCGCGGTGGTGATTTTCGAGATTCGGCACCGGCGGCGGTGATTTTCAAGATTCGGCACCCGCGTGGCTGATTTTCGAGATTCGGCACCCGCAGCACTGATTTCCGAGATTCGGCACCCGTGGGGCTGATTTTCGAGATTCGGCACCTGCGGCAGTGCTTTTCAAGATTCGGCACTCGCGGTGGTAATTTTCGAGATTCGGCACCCGCAGCACTGATTTTCGAGATTCGGCACCCGCGGGGCTGATTTCCGAGATTCGGCACCCGTGGCGCTGATTTTCGAGATTTGGCACACGCGGGGCTGATTTTCGAGATTCGGCACCCTCGGCAGTGATTTTCGAGATTCGGCACCTGCGGGGCTGATTTTGAAGATTTGGCACCCGCGGTGGTGATTTTCAAGATTCGGCACCCGCGGCAGTGATTTTCGAGATTCGGCACCCGCGGGGCTGATTTTCGAGATTCGGCACCCGTGGGGCTGATTTTCGAGATTCGGCACCCGCAGGGCTGATTTTCGAGATTCGACACCCGCGGGGCTGATTTTTGACATTCGGCACCAGCAGTACTGATTTTCGAGATTCGGCACCTGCGGGGCTGATTTTCGAGATTCGGCACCCGCGGCAGTGATTTTCGAGAATCGGCACCCGCGGCAGTGATTTTCGAGATTCAGCACCCGCGGGGCTGATTTTCAAGATTCGGCACCCGTGGGGCTGATTTTCGAGATTCGGCACCCGCGGGGCTGATTTTCGAGATTCGGCACCCGCGGGGCTGATTTTCTAGATTCGGCACCCGCGGCAGTGATTTTCGAGATTCGGCACCCGTGGCGGTGATTTTCGAGATTTGGCACCCGCATGGCTGATTTTCGAGATTCGGCACCCGCGGGAATGATTTTCGAGATTCGGCACCCCCGCGGGGCTGATTTTGAAGATTTGGCACCCTCGGTGGTGATTTTCAAGATTCGGCACCCGCGGCGGTGATTTTCGAGATTTGGCACCCATGGGGCTGATTTTCGAGATTTGTCACCGGCGGGGCTGATTTTCGAGATTCGACACCCGCGGGGCTGATTTTTGACATTCGGCACCAGCAGCACTGATTTTCGAGATTCGGCACCTGCGGGGCTGATTTTCGAGATTCGGCACCCGCGGCAGTGATTTTCGAGATTCGGCACCCGCGGGGCTGATTTTCGAGATTCGGCACCCGCGGTGGTGATTTTCGAGATTCGACACCCGCGGCACTGATTTTCGAGATTTGGCACCCGTGGGGCTGATTTTCGAGATTCAGCACCCGCGGTGGTGATTTTCAAGATTCGGCACCCGCAGCGGTGATTTTCGAGATTCGGCACCCGCGGGGCTGATTTTCGAAATTCGGCACCCGCGGCGGTGATTTTCGAGATTTGGCACCCGCGGGGCTGATTTTCGAGATTCGGCACCCGCGGGGCTGATTTTCGAGATTCGGCACCCGCGGCAGTGATTTTCGAGATTCGGCACAAACGGTAGTGATTTTCGAGATTCGGCACCCACGAGGCTGATTTTTGAGATTCGGCACCCGCGGGGCTGATTTTCGAGATTCGGCACCCGCGGGGCTGATTTTCGAGATTCGGCACCCGTGGGGCTGATTTTCGAGATTCGGCACCCGCGGGGCTGATTTTCGAGATTCGACACCCGCGGGGCTGATTTTTGACATTCGGCACCAGCAGTACTGATTTTCGAGATTCGGCACCTGCGGGGCTGATTTTCGAGATTCGGCACCCGCGGCAGTGATTTTCGAGAATCGGCACCCGCGGCAGTGATTTTCGAGATTCAGCACCCGCGGGGCTGATTTTCAAGATTCGGCACCCGTGGGGCTGATTTTCGAGATTCGGCACCCGCGGGGCTGATTTTCGAGATTCGGCACCCGCGGGGCTGATTTTCTAGATTCGGCACCCGCGGCAGTGATTTTCGAGATTCGGCACCCATGGCGGTGATTTTCGAGATTTGGCACCCGCATGGCTGATTTTCGAGATTCGGCACCCGCGGGAATGATTTTCGAGATTCGGCACCCGCGGGGCTGATTTTGAAGATTTGGCACCCTCGGTGGTGATTTTCAAGATTCGGCACCCGCGGCGGTGATTTTCGAGATTTGGCACCCATGGGGCTGATTTTCGAGATTCGTCACCGGCGGGGCTGATTTTCGAGATTCGACACCCGGCTGATTTTTGACATTCGGCACCAGCAGCACTGATTTTCGAGATTCGGCACCTGCGGGGCTGATTTTCGAGATTCGGCACCCGCGGCAGTGATTTTCGAGATTCGGCACCCGCGGGCTTGATTTTCGAGATTCGGCACCCGCGGTGGTGATTTTCAAGATTCGGCACCCGTGGCAGTGATTTTCGAGATTTGGCACCCGCAGGGCTGATTTTCGAGATTCGGCACCGGCGGCGGTGATTTTCGAGATTCGACACCCGCGGCACTGATTTTCGAGATTTGGCACCCGTGGGGCTGATTTTCGAGATTCAGCACCCGCGGTGGTGATTTTCAAGATTCGGCACCCGCAGCGGTGATTTTCGAGATTCGGCACCCGCGGGGCTGATTTTCGAAATTCGGCACCCGCGGCGGTGATTTTCGAGATTTGGCACCCGCGGGGCTGATTTTCGAGATTCGGCACCCGCGGGGCTGATTTTCGAGATTCGGCACCCGCGGCAGTGATTTTCGAGATTCGGCACAAACGGTAGTGATTTTCGAGATTCGGCACCCACGAGGCTGATTTTTGAGATTCGGCACCCGCGGGGCTGATTTTCGAGATTCGGCACCCGCGGGGCTGATTTTCGAGATTCGGCACCCGCGGGGCTGATTTTCGAGATTCGGCACTCGCGGCACTGATTTTCGAGATTTGGCACCCGTGGGGCTGATTTTCGAGATTCGGCACCTGTGGCACGGATTTTCGAGATTCGGCACCCGCGGGGCTGATTTTCGAGATTCGGCACCCACGGTGGTGATTTTCAAGATTCGGCACCCTCGGCAGTGATTTTCAAGATTTGGCAACCGCGGCACTGATTTTCGAGATTTGGCACCCGTGGGGCTGATTTTCGAGATTCGGCACCCGTGGCACTGATTTTCGAGATTTCGCACCCGTGGGGCTGATTTTCGAGATTTGGCACTGGCGGCGGTGATTTTCAAGATTCGGCACCCGAGGGGCTGATTTTCGAGATTCGGCACCAGCCGCACTGATTTTCGAGATTTGGCACCCGTGGGGCTGATTTTAGAGATTCGGCACCCGCGGGGCTGATTTTCGAGATTCGGCACCCGCGGTGGTGATTTTCAAGATTCGGCACCCGTGGCAGTGATTTTCGAGATTTGGCACCCGCAGGGCTGATTTTCGAGATTCGGCACCGGCGGCGGTGATTTTCGAGATTCGACACCCGCGGCACTGAATTTCGAGATTTGGCACCCGTGGGGCTGATTTTCGAGATTCGGCACCCGCGGTGGTGATTTTCGAGATTCGGCACCCGCGGGGCTGATTTTCGAAATTCGGCACCCGCGGCGGTGATTTTCGAGATTCGGCACCCGCGGGGCTGATTTTCGAGATTCGGCACCCGCGGCAGTGATTTTCGAGATTCGGCACAAACGTTAGTGATTTTCGAGATTCGGCACCCACGAGGCTGATTTTCGAGATTCGGCACCCGCGGGGCTGATTTTCGAGATTCGGCACCCGTGGGGCTGATTTTCGAGATTCGGCACCCGCGGGGCTGATTTTCGAGATTCGACACCCGCGGGGCTGATTTTTGACATTCGGCACCAGCAGTACTGATTTTCGAGATTCGGCACCTGCGGGGCTGATTTTCGAGATTCGGCACCCGCGGCAGTGATTTTCGAGAATCGGCACCCGCGGCAGTGATTTTCGAGATTCAGCACCCGCGGGGCTGATTTTCAAGATTCGGCACCCGTGGGGCTGATTTTCGAGATTCGGCACCCGCGGGGCTGATTTTCGAGATTCGGCACCCGCGGGGCTGATTTTCTAGATTCGGCACCCGCGGCAGTGATTTTCGAGATTCGGCACCCATGGCGGTGATTTTCGAGATTTGGCACCCGCATGGCTGATTTTCGAGATTCGGCACCCGCGGGAATGATTTTCGAGATTCGGCACCCGCGGGGCTGATTTTGAAGATTTGGCACCCTCGGTGGTGATTTTCAAGATTCGGCACCCGCGGCGGTGATTTTCGAGATTTGGCACCCATGGGGCTGATTTTCGAGATTCGTCACCGGCGGGGCTGATTTTCGAGATTCGACACCCGGCTGATTTTTGACATTCGGCACCAGCAGCACTGATTTTCGAGATTCGGCACCTGCGGGGCTGATTTTCGAGATTCGGCACCCGCGGCAGTGATTTTCGAGATTCGGCACCCGCGGGCTTGATTTTCGAGATTCGGCACCCGCGGTGGTGATTTTCAAGATTCGGCACCCGTGGCAGTGATTTTCGAGATTTGGCACCCGCAGGGCTGATTTTCGAGATTCGGCACCGGCGGCGGTGATTTTCGAGATTCGACACCCGCGGCACTGATTTTCGAGATTTGGCACCCGTGGGGCTGATTTTCGAGATTCAGCACCCGCGGTGGTGATTTTCAAGATTCGGCACCCGCAGCGGTGATTTTCGAGATTCGGCACCCGCGGGGCTGATTTTCGAAATTCGGCACCCGCGGCGGTGATTTTCGAGATTTGGCACCCGCGGGGCTGATTTTCGAGATTCGGCACCCGCGGGGCTGATTTTCGAGATTCGGCACCCGCGGCAGTGATTTTCGAGATTCGGCACAAACGGTAGTGATTTTCGAGATTCGGCACCCACGAGGCTGATTTTTGAGATTCGGCACCCGCGGGGCTGATTTTCGAGATTCGGCACCCGCGGGGCTGATTTTCGAGATTCGGCACCCGCGGGGCTGATTTTCGAGATTCGGCACTCACGGCACTGATTTTCGAGATTTGGCACCCGTGGGGCTGATTTTCGAGATTCGGCACCTGTGGCACGGATTTTCGAGATTCGGCACCCGCGGGGCTGATTTTCGAGATTCGGCACCCACGGTGGTGATTTTCAAGATTTGGCAACCGCGGCACTGATTTTCGAGATTTGGCACCCGTGGGGCTGATTTTCGAGATTCGGCACCCGTGGCACTGATTTTCGAGATTTCGCACCCGTGGGGCTGATTTTCGAGATTTGGCACTGGCGGCGGTGATTTTCAAGATTCGGCACCCGAGGGGCTGATTTTCGAGATTCGGCACCAGCCGCACTGATTTTCGAGATTTGGCACCCGTGGGGCTGATTTTAGAGATTCGGCACCCGCGGGGCTGATTTTCGAGATTCGGCACCCGCGGTGGTGATTTTCAAGATTCGGCACCCGTGGCAGTGATTTTCGAGATTTGGCAACCGCAGGGCTGATTTTCGAGATTCGGCACCGGCGGCGGTGATTTTCGAGATTCGACACCCGCGGCACTGAATTTCGAGATTTGGCACCCGTGGGGCTGATTTTCGAGATTCGGCACCCGCGGTGGTGATTTTCGAGATTCGGCACCCGCGGGGCTGATTTTCGAAATTCGGCACCCGCGGCGGTGATTTTCGAGATTTGGCACCCGCGGGGCTGATTTTCGAGATTCGGCACCCGCGGCAGTGATTTTCGAGATTCGGCACCCGCGGGGCTGATTTTGAAGATTTGGCACCCGCGGTGGTGATTTTCAAGATTCGGCACCCGCGGCGGTGATTTTTGAGATTTGGCACCCATGGGGCTGATTTTCGAGATTCGTCATCGGCGGCGGTGATTTTCAAGATTCGGCACGCGCGGGGCTGATTTTCGAGATTTGGCACCCGTGGGGATGATTTTCGAGATTCCGCACCTGCGGCAGTGCTTTTTGAGATTCAGCACTCGCGGTGGAGATTTTCGAGATTCGGCACCCGCGGTTGTGATTTTCAAGATTCGGCACCCGCGGCGGTGATTTTCGAGATTCGGCACCCGCGTGGCTGATTTTCGAGATTCGGCACCCGCGGCAGTGATTTTCGATATTCGGCACCCGCGTGGCTGATTTTGGAGATTTGGCACCGGCGGCCGTGATTTTCAAGATTCGGCACCCGCGTGGCTGATTTTGGAGATTTGGCACCCGCGGTGGTGATTTTCAAGATTCGGCACCCGCGGCGGTGATTTTCGAGATTTGGCACCCGCGGGGCTGATTTTCGAGATTCGGCACCCGCGGCAGTGATTTTCGAGATTCGGCACAAACGGTAGTGATTTTCGAGATTCGGCACCCACGAGGCTGATTTTTGAGATTCGGCACCCGCGGGGCTGATTTTCGAGATTCGGCACCCGCGGGGCTGATTTTCGAGATTCGGCACCCGCGGGGCTGATTTTCGAGATTCGGCACTCGCGGCACTGATTTTCGAGATTTGGCACCCGTGGGGCTGATTTTCGAGATTCGGCACCTGTGGCACGGATTTTCGAGATTCGGCACCCGCGGGGCTGATTTTCGAGATTCGGCACCCACGGTGGTGATTTTCAAGATTTGGCAACCGCGGCACTGATTTTCGAGATTTGGCACCCGTGGGGCTGATTTTCGAGATTCGGCACCCGTGGCACTGATTTTCGAGATTTCGCACCCGTGGGGCTGATTTTCGAGATTTGGCACTGGCGGCGGTGATTTTCAAGATTCGGCACCCGAGGGGCTGATTTTCGAGATTCGGCACCAGCCGCACTGATTTTCGAGATTTGGCACCCGTGGGGCTGATTTTAGAGATTCGGCACCCGCGGGGCTGATTTTCGAGATTCGGCACCCGCGGTGGTGATTTTCAAGATTCGGCACCCGTGGCAGTGATTTTCGAGATTTGGCACCCGCAGGGCTGATTTTCGAGATTCGGCACCGGCGGCGGTGATTTTCGAGATTCGACACCCGCGGCACTGAATTTCGAGATTTGGCACCCGTGGGGCTGATTTTCGAGATTCGGCACCCGCGGTGGTGATTTTCGAGATTCGGCACCCGCGGGGCTGATTTTCGAAATTCGGCACCCGCGGCGGTGATTTTCGAGATTTGGCACCCGCGGGGCTGATTTTCGAGATTCGGCACCCGCGGGGCTGATTTTCGAGATTCGGCACCCGCGGCAGTGATTTTCGAGATTCGGCACCCGCGGGGCTGATTTTGAAGATTTGGCACCCGCGGTGGTGATTTTCAAGATTCGGCACCCGCGGCGGTGATTTTTGAGATTTGGCACCCATGGGGCTGATTTTCGAGATTCGTCATCGGCGGCGGTGATTTTCAAGATTCGGCACGCGCGGGGCTGATTTTCGAGATTTGGCACCCGTGGGGATGATTTTCGAGATTCCGCACCTGCGGCAGTGCTTTTTGAGATTCAGCACTCGCGGTGGAGATTTTCGAGATTCGGCACCCGCGGTTGTGATTTTCAAGATTCGGCACCCGCGGCGGTGATTTTCGAGATTCGGCACCCGCGTGGCTGATTTTCGAGATTCGGCACCCGCGGCAGTGATTTTCGATATTCGGCACCCGCGTGGCTGATTTTGGAGATTTGGCACCGGCGGCGGTGATTTTCAAGATTCGGCACCCGCGTGGCTGATTTTGGAGATTTGGCACCCGCGGTGGTGATTTTCAAGATTCGGCACCCGCGGCGGTGATTTTCGAGATTTGGCACCCGCGGGGCTGATTTTCGAGATTCGGCACCGGCGGCGGTGATTTTCAAGATTTCGGCACCCGCGGGGCTGATTTTCGAGATTCGGCACCCGCAGCACTGATTTCCGAGATTCGGCACACGTGGGGCTGATTTTCGAGATTCGGCACCTGCGGCAGTGCTTTTCAAGATTCGGCACTCGCGGTGGTAATTTTCGAGATTCGGCACCCGCAGCACTGATTTTCGAGATTCGGCACCCGCGGGGCTGATTTCCGAGATTCGGCACCCGTGGCGCTGATTTTCGAGATTTGGCACCCGCGGGGCTGATTTTCGAGATTCGGCACCCGCGGGGCTGATTTTCGAGATTCGGCACCCGCGGCAGTGATTTTCGAGATTCGGCACCCGCGGGGCTGATTTTGAAGATTTGGCACCCGCGGTGGTGATTTTCAAGATTCGGCACCCGCGGCGGTGATTTTCGAGATTTGGCACCCATGGGGCTGATTTTCGAGATTCGTCACCGGCGGGGCTGATTTTCGAGATTCGACACCCATGGGGCTGATTTTCGAGATTCGTCACCGGCGGGGCTGATTTTCGAGATTCGACACCCGCGGGGCTGATTTTTGTGACATTTGGCACCAGCAGCACTGATTTTCGAGATTCGGCACCTGCGGGGCTGATTTTCGAGATTCGGCACCCGCGGCAGTGATTTTCGAGATTCGGCACCCGTGGGGCTGATTTTCGAGATTCGGCACCTGTGGGGCTGATTTTCGAGATTCGGCACCCGTGGGGATGATTTTCGAGATTCCGCACCTGCGGCAGTGCTTTTTGAGATTCAGCACTCGCGGTGGAGATTTTCGAGATTCGGCACCCGCGGTTGTGATTTTCAAGATTCGGCACCCGCGGCGGTGATTTTCGAGATTCGGCACCCGCGTGGCTGATTTTCGAGATTCGGCACCCGCGGCAGTGATTTTCGATATTCGGCACCCGCGTGGCTGATTTTGGAGATTTGGCACCGGCGGCGGTGATTTTCAAGATTCGGCACCCGCGTGGCTGATTTTGGAGATTTGGCACCCGCGGTGGTGATTTTCAAGATTCGGCACCCGCGGCGGTGATTTTCGAGATTTGGCACCCGCGGGGCTGATTTTCGAGATTCGGCACCGGCGGCGGTGATTTTCAAGATTTCGGCACCCGCGGGGCTGATTTTCGAGATTCGGCACCCGCAGCACTGATTTCCGAGATTCGGCACACGTGGGGCTGATTTTCGAGATTCGGCACCTGCGGCAGTGCTTTTCAAGATTCGGCACTCGCGGTGGTAATTTTCGAGATTCGGCACCCGCAGCACTGATTTTCGAGATTCGGCACCCGCGGGGCTGATTTCCGAGATTCGGCACCCGTGGCGCTGATTTTCAAGATTTGGCACCCGCGGGGCTGATTTTCGAGATTCGGCACCCGCGGGGCTGATTTTCGAGATTCGGCACCCGCGGCAGTGATTTTCGAGATTCGGCACCCGCGGGGCTGATTTTGAAGATTTGGCACCCGCGGTGGTGATTTTCAAGATTCGGCACCCGCGGCGGTGATTTTCGAGATTTGGCACCCATGGGGCTGATTTTCGAGATTCGTCACCGGCGGGGCTGATTTTCGAGATTCGACACCCATGGGGCTGATTTTCGAGATTCGTCACCGGCGGGGCTGATTTTCGAGATTCGACACCCGCGGGGCTGATTTTTGTGACATTTGGCACCAGCAGCACTGATTTTCGAGATTCGGCACCTGCGGGGCTGATTTTCGAGATTCGGCACCCGCGGCAGTGATTTTCGAGATTCGGCACCCGCGGGGCTGATTTTCGAGATTCGGCACCTGTGGGGCTGATTTTCGAGATTCGGCACCCGCGGGGCTGATTTTCGAGATTCGACACTCGCGGGGCTGATTTTTGACATTCGGCACCAGCAGCACTGATTTTCGAGATTCGGCACCTGCGGGGCTGATTTTTGAGATTCGGCACCCGTGGCACTGATTTTCGAGATTCGGCACCCGCGGGGCTGATTTTCGAGATTCGGCACCCGCGGGGCTGATTTTCGAGATTCGGCACCCGCGGTGGTGATTTTCAAGATTCGGCACCCGCGGCGGTGATTTTCGAGATTCGGCACCCTCGGCACTGATTTTCGAGATTCGGCACCCACGGGGCTGATTTTCGAGATTTGGCACCCGCGGTGGTGATTTTCGAGATTCGGCACCCGCGGCAGTGATTTTCGAGATTCGGCACCGGCGGCGGTGATTTTCGAGATTTGGCACCCGCGGTTGTGATTTTCAAGATTCGGCACCCGCAGCAGTGATTTTCGAGATTCGGCACCCGCAGGGTTGATTTTCGAGATTCGGCACCCGCGGGGCTGATTTTCGAGATTCGGCACCCGCAGGGTTGATTTTCGAGATTTGGCACCCGCGGTTGTGATTTTCAAGATTCGGCACCCGCAGCAGTGATTTTCGAGATTCGGCACCCGCGGGGCTGATTTTCGACATTCGGCACCCGCGGCGGTAATTTTCGAGATTTGGCACCCGCGGGGCTGATTTTCGAGACTCGGCACCCGCGGCAGTGATTTTGGAGATTTGGCACCCATGGGGCTGATTTTCGAGATTCGTCACCGGCGGCGGTGATTTTCAAGATTCGGCACCCGCGGGACTGATTTTCGAGATTTGGCACCCGCGGCACTGATTTTCGAGATTCGGCACCCGTGGGGATGATTTTCGAGATTCGGCACCTGCGGCAGTGCTTTTCGAGATTCAGCACTCGCGGTGGTGATTTTCGAGATTCGGCACCTGCGGTTGTGATTTTCAAGATTCGGCACCCGCGGCGGTGATCTTAGAGATTCGGCACCCGCGGGGCTGATTTTCGAGATTCGGCACCCGCGGTGGTGATTTTCGAGATTCGGCACCCGCGGGGCTGATTTTCGAGATTCGGCACCCGCGGGGCTGATTTTCGAGATTCGGCACCCGCGGCAGTGATTTTCGAGATTCGGCACCCGCGGCGGTGATTTTCGAGATTTGGCACCCGCATGGCTGATTTTCGAGATTCGGCACCCGCGGGGCTGATTTTCGAGATTCGGCACCCGCGGCAGTGATTTTCGAGATTCGGCACCCGCGGGGCTGATTTTGAAGATTTGGCACCCTCGGTGGTGATTTTCAAGATTCGGAACCCGCGGCGGTGATTTTCGAGATTTGGCACCCATGGGGCTGATTTTCGAGATTCGTCACCGGCGGGGCTGATTTTCGAGATTCGACACCCGCGGGGCTGATTTTTGACATTCGGCACCAGCAGCACTGATTTTCGAGATTCGGCACCTGCGGGGCTGATTTTCGAGATTCGGCACCCGCGGGGCTGATTTTGAAGATTTGGCACCCTCGGTGGTGATTTTCAAGATTCGGAACCCGCGGCGGTGATTTTCGAGATTTGGCACCCATGGGGCTGATTTTCGAGATTCGTCACCGGCGGGGCTGATTTTCGAGATTCGACACCCGCGGGGCTGATTTTTGACATACGGCACCAGCAGCACTGATTTTCGAGATTCGGCACCTGCGGGGCTGATTTTCGAGATTCGGCACCCGCGGCAGTGATTTTCGAGATTCGGCACCCGCGGGGCTGATTTTCGAGATTCGGCACCCGTGGGGCTGATTTTCGAGATTCGGCACCCGCGGGGCTGATTTTCGAGATTCGACACCCGCGGGGCTGATTTTCGAAATTTGGCACCCTCGGTGGTGATTTTCAAGATTCGGCACCCGCGGTTGTGATTTTCAAGATTCGGCACAAACGGTAGTGCTTTTCGAGATTCGGCACCCGCGAGGCTGATTTTTGAGATTCGGCACCCGCGGGGCTGATTTTCGAGATTCGGCACCCGTGGGGCTGATTTTCGAGATTCGGCACCCGCGGGGCTGATTTTCGAGATTCGGCACTCGCGGCACTGATTTTCGAGATTTGGCACCCGTGGGGCTGATTTTCGAGATTCGGCACCTGTGGCACGGATTTTCGAGATTCGGCACCCGCGGGGCTGATTTTCGAGATTCGGCACCCACGGTGGTGATTTTCAAGATTCGGCACCCTCGGCAGTGATTTTCGAGATTTGGCAACCGCGGCACTGATTTTCGAGATTTGGCACCCGTGGGGCTGATTTTCGAGATTCGGCACCCGTGGCACTGATTTTCGAGATTTGGCACCCGTGGGGCTGATTTTCGAGATTTGGCACTGGCGGCGGTGATTTTCAAGATTCGGCACCCGAGGGGCTGATTTTCGAGATTCGGCACCCGCCGCACTGATTTTCGAGATTTGGCACCCGTGGGGCTGATTTTCGAGATTCGGCACCCGCGGGGCTGATTTTCGAGATTCGGCACCCGCGGTGGTGATTTTCAAGATTCGGCACCCGTGGCAGTGATTTTCGAGATTTGGCACCCGCAGGGCTGATTTTCGACATTCGGCACCGGCAGCGGTGATTTTCGAGATTCGACACCCGCGGCACTGATTTTCGAAATTTGGCACCCGTGGGGCTGATTTTCGAGATTCGGCACCCGCGGTGGTGATTTTCAAGATTCGGCACCCGCGGTGGTGATTTTCAAGATTCGGCACCCGCAGCGGTGATTTTCGAGATTCGGCACCCGCGGGGCTGATTTTCGAAATTCGGCACCCGCGGCGGTGATTTTCGAGATTTGGCACCCGCGGGGCTGATTTTCGAGATTCGGCACCCGCGGCAGTGATTTTCGAGATTCGGCACCCGCAGGGCTGATTTTGAAGATTTGGCACCCGCGGTGGTGATTTTCAAGATTCGGCACCCGCGGCGGTGATTTTCGAGATTTGGCACCCATGGGGCTGATTTTCGAGATTCGTCACCGGCGGCGGTGATTTTCAAGATTCGGCACGCGCGGGGCTGATTTTCGAGATTCGGCACCCGTGAGGATGATTTTCGAGATTCCGCACCTGCGGCAGTGCTTTTTGAGATTCAGCACTCGCGGTGGAGATTTTCGAGATTCGGCACCCGCGGTTGTGATTTTCAAGATTCGGCACCCGCGGCGGTGATTTTTGAGATTCGGCACCCGCGGGGCTGATTTTCGAGATTCGGCACCCGCGGCAGTGATTTTCGAAATTTGGCACCCGTGGGGCTGATTTTCGAGATTCGGCACCCGCGGTGGTGATTTTCAAGATTCGGCACCCGCGGTGGTGATTTTCAAGATTCGGCACCCGCAGCGGTGATTTTCGAGATTCGGCACCCGCGGGGCTGATTTTCGAAATTCGGCACCCGCGGCGGTGATTTTCGAGATTTGGCACCCGCGGGGCTGATTTTCGAGATTCGGCACCCGCGGCAGTGATTTTCGAGATTCGGCACCCGCAGGGCTGATTTTGAAGATTTGGCACCCGCGGTGGTGATTTTCAAGATTCGGCACCCGCGGCAGTGATTTTCGAGATTTGGCACCCATGGGGCTGATTTTCGAGATTTGTCACCGGCGGCGGTGATTTTCAAGATTCGGCACGCGCGGGGCTGATTTTCGAGATTCGGCACCCGTGAGGATGATTTTCGAGATTCCGCACCTGCGGCAGTGCTTTTTGAGATTCAGCACTCGCGGTGGAGATTTTCGAGATTCGGCACCCGCGGTTGTGATTTTCAAGATTCGGCACCCGCGGCGGTGATTTTTGAGATTCGGCACCCGCGGGGCTGATTTTCGAGATTCGGCACCCGCGGCAGTGATTTTCGAGATTCGGCACCCGCGGGGCTGATTTTGAAGATTTGGCACCCGCGGTTGTGATTTTCAAGATTCGGCACCCGCGGCGGTGATTTTCGAGATTTGGCACCCATGGGGCTGATTTTCGAGATTCGTCACCGGCGGGGCTGATTTTCGAGATTCGACACCCATGGGGCTGATTTTCGAGATTCGGCACCGGCGGCGGTGATTTTCAAGATTTCGGCACCCGCGGGGCTGATTTTCGAGATTCGGCACCCGCAGCACTGATTTCCGAGATTCGGCACACGTGGGGCTGATTTTCGAGATTCGGCACCTGCGGCAGTGCTTTTCAAGATTCGGCACTCGCGGTGGTAATTTTCGAGATTCGGCACCCGCAGCACTGATTTTCGAGATTCGGCACCCGCGGGGCTGATTTCCGAGATTCGGCACCCGTGGCGCTGATTTTCGAGATTTGGCACCCGCGGGGCTGATTTTCAAGATTCGGCACCCGCGGGGCTGATTTTCGAGATTCGGCACCCGCGGCAGTGATTTTCGAGATTCGGCACCCGCGGGGCTGATTTTGAAGATTTGGCACCCGCGGTGGTGATTTTCAAGATTCGGCACCCGCGGCGGTGATTTTCGAGATTTGGCACCCATGGGGCTGATTTTCGAGATTCGTCACCGGCGGGGCTGATTTTCGAGATTCGACACCCATGGGGCTGATTTTCGAGATTCGTCACCGGCGGGGCTGATTTTCGAGATTCGACACCCGCGGGGCTGATTTTTGTGACATTTGGCACCAGCAGCACTGATTTTCGAGATTCGGCACCTGCGGGGCTGATTTTCGAGATTCGGCACCCGCGGCAGTGATTTTCGAGATTCGGCACCCGCGGGGCTGATTTTCGAGATTCGGCACCTGTGGGGCTGATTTTCGAGATTCGGCACCCGTGGGGATGATTTTCGAGATTCCGCACCTGCGGCAGTGCTTTTTGAGATTCAGCACTCGCGGTGGAGATTTTCGAGATTCGGCACCCGCGGTTGTGATTTTCAAGATTCGGCACCCGCGGCGGTGATTTTCGAGATTCGGCACCCGCGTGGCTGATTTTCGAGATTCGGCACCCGCGGCAGTGATTTTCGATATTCGGCACCCGCGTGGCTGATTTTGGAGATTTGGCACCGGCGGCGGTGATTTTCAAGATTCGGCACCCGCGTGGCTGATTTTGGAGATTTGGCACCCGCGGTGGTGATTTTCAAGATTTGGCACCCGCGGCGGTGATTTTCGAGATTTGGCACCCGCGGGGCTGATTTTCGAGATTCGGCACCGGCGGCGGTGATTTTCAAGATTTCGGCACCCGCGGGGCTGATTTTCGAGATTCGGCACCCGCAGCACTGATTTCCGAGATTCGGCACACGTGGGGCTGATTTTCGAGATTCGGCACCTGCGGCAGTGCTTTTCAAGATTCGGCACTCGCGGTGGTAATTTTCGAGATTCGGCACCCGCAGCACTGATTTTCGAGATTCGGCACCCGCGGGGCTGATTTCCGAGATTCGGCACCCGTGGCGCTGATTTTCGAGATTTGGCACCCGCGGGGCTGATTTTCAAGATTCGGCACCCGCGGGGCTGATTTTCGAGATTCGGCACCCGCGGCAGTGATTTTCGAGATTCGGCACCCGCGGGGCTGATTTTGAAGATTTGGCACCCGCGGTGGTGATTTTCAAGATTCGGCACCCGCGGCGGTGATTTTCGAGATTTGGCACCCATGGGGCTGATTTTCGAGATTCGTCACCGGCGGGGCTGATTTTCGAGATTCGACACCCATGGGGCTGATTTTCGAGATTCGTCACCGGCGGGGCTGATTTTCGAGATTCGACACCCGCGGGGCTGATTTTTGTGACATTTGGCACCAGCAGCACTGATTTTCGAGATTCGGCACCTGCGGGGCTGATTTTCGAGATTCGGCACCCGCGGCAGTGATTTTCGAGATTCGGCACCCGCGGGGCTGATTTTCGAGATTCGGCACCTGTGGGGCTGATTTTCGAGATTCGGCACCCGTGGGGATGATTTTCGAGATTCCGCACCTGCGGCAGTGCTTTTTGAGATTCAGCACTCGCGGTGGAGATTTTCGAGATTCGGCACCCGCGGTTGTGATTTTCAAGATTCGGCACCCGCGGCGGTGATTTTCGAGATTCGGCACCCGCGTGGCTGATTTTCGAGATTCGGCACCCGCGGCAGTGATTTTCGATATTCGGCACCCGCGTGGCTGATTTTGGAGATTTGGCACCGGCGGCGGTGATTTTCAAGATTCGGCACCCGCGTGGCTGATTTTGGAGATTTGGCACCCGCGGTGGTGATTTTCAAGATTCGGCACCCGCGGCGGTGATTTTCGAGATTTGGCACCCGCGGGGCTGATTTTCGAGATTCGGCACCGGCGGCGGTGATTTTCAAGATTTCGGCACCCGCGGGGCTGATTTTCGAGATTCGGCACCCGCAGCACTGATTTCCGAGATTCGGCACACGTGGGGCTGATTTTCGAGATTCGGCACCTGCGGCAGTGCTTTTCAAGATTCGGCACTCGCGGTGGTAATTTTCGAGATTCGGCACCCGCAGCACTGATTTTCGAGATTCGGCACCCGCGGGGCTGATTTCCGAGATTCGGCACCCGTGGCGCTGATTTTCGAGATTTGGCACCCGCGGGGCTGATTTTCAAGATTCGGCACCCGCGGGGCTGATTTTCGAGATTCGGCACCCGCGGCAGTGATTTTCGAGATTCGGCACCCGCGGGGCTGATTTTGAAGATTTGGCACCCGCGGTGGTGATTTTCAAGATTCGGCACCCGCGGCGGTGATTTTCGAGATTTGGCACCCATGGGGCTGATTTTCGAGATTCGTCACCGGCGGGGCTGATTTTCGAGATTCGACACCCATGGGGCTGATTTTCGAGATTCGTCACCGGCGGGGCTGATTTTCGAGATTCGACACCCGCGGGGCTGATTTTTGTGACATTTGGCACCAGCAGCACTGATTTTCGAGATTCGGCACCTGCGGGGCTGATTTTCGAGATTCGGCACCCGCGGCAGTGATTTTCGAGATTCGGCACCCGCGGGGCTGATTTTCGAGATTCGGCACCTGTGGGGCTGATTTTCGAGATTCGGCACCCGCGGGGCTGATTTTCGAGATTCGACACTCGCGGGGCTGATTTTTGACATTCGGCACCAGCAGCACTGATTTTCGAGATTCGGCACCTGCGGGGCTGATTTTTGAGATTCGGCACCCGTGGCACTGATTTTCGAGATTCGGCACCCGCGGGGCTGATTTTCGAGATTCGGCACCCGCGGGGCTGATTTTCGAGATTCGGCACCCGCGGTGGTGATTTTCAAGATTCGACACCCGCGGCGGTGATTTTCGAGATTCGGCACCCTCGGCACTGATTTTCGAGATTCGGCACCCACGGGGCTGATTTTCGAGATTTGGCACCCGCGGTGGTGATTTTCGAGATTCGGCACCCGCGGCAGTGATTTTCGAGATTCGGCACCGGCGGCGGTGATTTTCGAGATTTGGCACCCGCGGTTGTGATTTTCAAGATTCGGCACCCGCAGCAGTGATTTTCGAGATTCGGCACCCGCAGGGTTGATTTTCGAGATTCGGCACCCGCGGGGCTGATTTTCGAGATTCGGCACCCGCAGGGTTGATTTTCGAGATTTGGCACCCGCGGTTGTGATTTTCAAGATTCGGCACCCGCAGCAGTGATTTTCGAGATTCGGCACCCGCGGGGCTGATTTTCGACATTCGGCACCCGCGGCGGTAATTTTCGAGATTTGGCACCCGCGGGGCTGATTTTCGAGACTCGGCACCCGCGGCAGTGATTTTGGAGATTTGGCACCCATGGGGCTGATTTTCGAGATTCGTCACCGGCGGCGGTGATTTTCAAGATTCGGCACCCGCGGGACTGATTTTCGAGATTTGGCACCCGCGGCACTGATTTTCAAGATTCGGCACCCGTGGGGATGATTTTCGAGATTCGGCACCTGCGGCAGTGCTTTTCGAGATTCAGCACTCGCGGTGGTGATTTTCGAGATTCGGCACCTGCGGTTGTGATTTTCAAGATTCGGCACCCGCGGCGGTGATCTTCGAGATTCGGCACCCGCGGGGCTGATTTTCGAGATTCGGCACCCGCGGTGGTGATTTTCGAGATTCGGCACCCGCGGGGCTGATTTTCGAGATTCGGCACCCGCGGGGCTGATTTTCGAGATTCGGCACCCGCGGCAGTGATTTTCGAGATTCGGCACCCGCGGCGTTGATTTTCGAGATTCGGCACCCGCGGCGGTGATTTTCGAGATTTGGCACCCGCATGGCTGATTTTCGAGATTCGGCACCCGCGGGGCTGATTTTCGAGATTCGGCACCCGCGGCAGTGATTTTCGAGATTCGGCACCCGCGGGGCTGATTTTGAAGATTTGGCACCCTCGGTGGTGATTTTCAAGATTCGGAACCCGCGGCGGTGATTTTCGAGATTTGGCACCCATGGGGCTGATTTTCGAGATTCGTCACCGGCGGGGCTGATTTTCGAGATTCGACACCCGCGGGGCTGATTTTTGACATTCGGCACCAGCAGCACTGATTTTCGAGATTCGGCACCTGCGGGGCTGATTTTCGAGATTCGGCACCCGTGGGGCTGATTTTGAAGATTTGGCACCCTCGGTGGTGATTTTCAAGATTCGGAACCCGCGGCGGTGATTTTCGAGATTTGGCACCCATGGGGCTGATTTTCGAGATTCGTCACCGGCGGGGCTGATTTTCGAGATTCGACACCCGCGGGGCTGATTTTTGACATACGGCACCAGCAGCACTGATTTTCGAGATTCGGCACCTGCGGGGCTGATTTTCGAGATTCGGCACCCGCGGCAGTGATTTTCGAGATTCGGCACCCGCGGGGCTGATTTTCGAGATTCGGCACCCGTGGGGCTGATTTTCGAGATTCGGCACCCGCGGGGCTGATTTTCGAGATTCGACACCCGCGGTTGTGATTTTCAAGATTCGGCACCCTCGGCAGTGATTTTCGAAATTTGGCACCCTCGGTGGTGATTTTCAAGATTCGGCACCCGCGGTTGTGATTTTCAAGATTCGGCACAAACGGTAGTGCTTTTCGAGATTCGGCACCCGCGAGGCTGATTTTTGAGATTCGGCACCCGCGGGGCTGATTTTCGAGATTCGGCACCCGTGGGGCTGATTTTCGAGATTCGGCACCCGCGGGGCTGATTTTCGAGATTCGGCACTCGCGGCACTGATTTTCGAGATTTGGCACCCGTGGGGCTGATTTTCGAGATTCGGCACCTGTGGCACGGATTTTCGAGATTCGGCACCCGCGGGGCTGATTTTCGAGATTCGGCACCCACGGTGGTGATTTTCAAGATTCGGCACCCTCGGCAGTGATTTTCGAGATTTGGCAACCGCGGCACTGATTTTCGAGATTTGGCACCCGTGGGGCTGATTTTCGAGATTCGGCACCCGTGGCACTGATTTTCGAGATTTGGCACCCGTGGGGCTGATTTTCGAGATTTGGCACTGGCGGCGGTGATTTTCAAGATTCGGCACCCGAGGGGCTGATTTTCGAGATTCGGCACCCGCCGCACTGATTTTCGAGATTTGGCACCCGTGGGGCTGATTTTCGAGATTCGGCACCCGCGGGGCTGATTTTCGAGATTCGGCACCCGCGGTGGTGATTTTCAAGATTCGGCACCCGTGGCAGTGATTTTCGAGATTTGGCACCCGCAGGGCTGATTTTCGACATTCGGCACCGGCAGCGGTGATTTTCGAGATTCGACACCCGCGGCACTGATTTTCGAGATTTGGCACCCGTGGGGCTGATTTTCGAGATTCGGCACCCGCGGTGGTGATTTTCAAGATTCGGCACCCGCGGTGGTGATTTTCAAGATTCGGCACCCGCAGCGGTGATTTTCGAGATTCGGCACCCGCGGGGCTGATTTTCGAAATTCGGCACCCGCGGCGGTGATTTTCGAGATTTGGCACCCGCGGGGCTGATTTTCGAGATTCGGCACCCGCGGCAGTGATTTTCGAGATTCGGCACCCGCAGGGCTGATTTTGAAGATTTGGCACCCGCGGTGGTGATTTTCAAGATTCGGCACCCGCGGCGGTGATTTTCGAGATTTGGTACCCATGGGGCTGATTTTCGAGATTCGTCACCGGCGGCGGTGATTTTCAAGATTCGGCACGCGCGGGGCTGATTTTCGAGATTCGGCACCCGTGAGGATGATTTTCGAGATTCCGCACCTGCGGCAGTGCTTTTTGAGATTCAGCACTCGCGGTGGAGATTTTCGAGATTCGGCACCCGCGGTTGTGATTTTCAAGATTCGGCACCCGCGGCGGTGATTTTTGAGATTCGGCACCCGCGTGGCTGATTTTCGAGATTCGGCACCCGCGGCAGTGATTTTCGAGATTCGGCACCCGCGTGGCTAATTTTGGAGATTTGGCACCGGCGGCGGTGATTTTCAAGATTCGGCACCCGCGTGGCTGATTTTGGAGATTTGGCACCCGCGGTGGTGATTTTCGAGATTCGGCACCGGCGGCGGTGATTTTCAAGATTCGGCACCCGCGTGGCTGATTTTCGAGATTCGGCACCCGCAGCACTGATTTCCGAGATTCGGCACCCGTGGGGCTGATTTTCGAGATTCGGCACCTGCGGCAGTGCTTTTCAAGATTCGGCACTCGCGGTGGTAATTTTCGAGATTCGGCACCCGCAGCACTGATTTTCGAGATTCGGCACCCGCGGGGCTGATTTCCGAGATTCGGCACCCGTGGCGCTGATTTTCGAGATTTGGCACACGCGGGGCTGATTTTCGAGATTCGGCACCCGCGGGGCTGATTTTCGAGATTCGGCACCCTCGGGAGTGATTTTCGAGATTCGGCACCCGCGGGGCTGATTTTGAAGATTTGGCACCCGCGGTGGTGATTTTCAAGATTCGGCACCCGCGGCAGTGATTTTCGAGATTCGGCACCCGCGGGGCTGATTTTCGAGATTCGGCACCCGTGGGGCTGATTTTCGAGATTCGGCACCCGCGGGGCTGATTTTCGAGATTCGACACCCGCGGGGCTGATTTTTGACATTCGGCACCAACAGTACTGATTTTTGAGATTCGGCACCTGCGGGGCTGATTTTCGAGATTCGGCACCCGCGGCAGTGATTTTCGAGAATCGGCACCCGCGGCAGTGATTTTCGAGATTCAGCACCCGGGGGGCTGATTTTCAAGATTCGGCACCCGTGGGGCTGATTTTCGAGATTCGGCACCCGCGGGGCTGATTTTTTCGAAATTTGGCACCCTCGGTGGTGATTTTCAAGATTCGGCACCCGCGGTTGTGATTTTCAAGATTCGGCACAAACGGTAGTAATTTTCGAGATTCGGCACCCGCGAGGCTGATTTTTGAGATTCGGCACCCGCGGGGCTGATTTTCGAGATTCGGCACCCGCGGGGCTGATTTTCGAGATTCGGCACCCGCGGGGCTGATTTTCGAGATTCGGCACTCGCGGCACTGATTTTCGAGATTTGGCACCCGTGGGGCTGATTTTCGAGATTTGGCACCCGCGGGACTGATTTTCGAGATTCGGCACCCGCGGTGGTGATTTTCGAGATTCGGCACCCGCGGGGCTGATTTTCGAGATTCGGCACCCGCGGCAGTGATTTTCGAGATTCGGCACCCGTGGCGGTGATTTTCGAGATTTGGCACCCGCATGGCTGATTTTCGAGATTCGGTACCCGCGGGAATGATTTTCGAGATTCGGCACCCGCGGCAGTGATTTTCGAGATTCGGCACCCGCGGGGCTGATTTTGAAGATTTGGCACCCTCGGTGGTGATTTTCAAGATTCGGCACCCGCGGCGGTGATTTTCGAGATTTGGCACCCATGGGGCTGATTTTCGAGATTCGTCACCGGCGGGGCTGATTTTCGAGACTCGACACCCGCGGGGCTGATTTTTGACATTCGGCACCAGCAGCACTGATTTTCGAGATTCGGCACCTGCGGGGCTGATTTTCGAGATTCGGCACCCGCGGCAGTGATTTTCGAGATTCGGCACCCGCGGGGCTGATTTTCGAGATTCGGCACCCGTGGGGCTGATTTTCGAGATTCGGAAACCGCGGGGCTGATTTTCGAGATTCGACACCCGCGGGGCTGATTTTTGAGATTCGGCACCAGCAGCACTGATTTTCGAGATTCGGCACCTGCGGGGCTGATTTTCGAGATTCGGCACCCGCGGCAGTGATTTTCGAGATTCGGCACCCGCGGCAGTGATTTTCGAGATTCGGCACCCGCTGGGCTGATTTTCAAGATTCGGCACCCGTGGGGCTGATTTTCGAAATTTGGCACCCTCGGTGGTGATTTTCAAGATTCGGCACCCGCGGTTGTGATTTTCAAGATTCGGCACAAACGGTAGTGATTTTCGAGATTCGGCACCCGCGAGGCTGATTTTTGAGATTCGGCACCCACGGGGCTGATTTTCGAGATTCGGCACCCGCGGGGCTGATTTTCGAGATTCGGCACTCGCGGCACTGATTTTCGAGATTTGGCACCCGTGGGGCTGATTTTCGAGATTCGGCACCTGTGGCACGGATTTTCGAGATTCGGCACCCGCGGGGCTGATTTTCGAGATTCGGCACCCGCGGCAGTGATTTTCGAGATTCGGCACCCGTGGCGGTGATTTTCGAGATTTGGCACCCGCATGGCTGATTTTCGAGATTCGGCACCCGCGGGAATGATTTTCGAGATTCGGCACCCGCGGCAGTGATTTTCGAGATTCGGCACCCGCGGGGCTGATTTTGAAGATTTGGCACCCTCGGTGGTGATTTTCAAGATTCGGCACCCGCGGCGGTGATTTTCGAGATTTGGCACCCATGGGGCTGATTTTCGAGATTCGTCACCGGCGGGACTGATTTTCGAGATTCGACACCCGCGGGGCTGATTTTTGACATTCGGCACCAGCAGCACTGATTTTCGAGATTCGGCACCTGCGGGGCTGATTTTCGAGATTCGGCACCCGCGGCAGTGATTTTCGAGATTCGGCACCCGCGGGGCTGATTTTCGAGATTCGGCACCCGTGGGGCTGATTTTCGAGATTCGGAACCCGCGGGGCTGATTTTCGAGATTCGACACCCGCGGGGCTGATTTTTGACATTCGGCACCAGCAGCACTGATTTTCGAGATTCGGCACCTGTGGGGCTGATTTTCGAGATTCGGCACCCGCGGCAGTGATTTTCGAGATTCGGCACCCGCGGCAGTGATTTTCGAGATTCGGCACCCGCGGGGCTGATTTTCAAGATTCGGCACCCGTGGGGCTGATTTTCGAAATTTGGCACCCTCGGTGTTGATTTTCAAGATTCGGCACCCGCGGTTGTGATTTTCAAGATTCGGCACAAACGGTAGTGATTTTCGAGATTCGGCACCCGCGAGGCTGATTTTTGAGATTCGGCACCCACGGGGCTGATTTTCGAGATTCGGCACCCGCGGGGCTGATTTTCGAGATTCGGCACTCGCGGCACTGATTTTCGAGATTTGGCACCCGTGGGGCTGATTTTCGAGATTCGGCACCTGTGGCACGGATTTTCGAGATTCGGCACCCGCGGGGCTGATTTTCGAGATTCGGCACCCACGGTGGTGATTTTCAAGATTCGGCACCCTCGGCACTGATTTTCGAGATTTGGCACCCGTGGGGCTTATTTTCGAGATTCGGCACCCGTGGCACTGATTTTCGAGATTTGGCACCCGTGGGGCTGATTTTCGAGATTTGGCACTGGCGGCGGTGATTTTCAAGATTCGGCACCCGAGGGGCTGATTTTCGAGATTCGGCACCAGCCGCACTGATTTTCGAGATTTGGCACCCGTGGGGCTGATTTTCGAGATTCGGCACCCGCGGGGCTGATTTTCGAGATTTGGCACCCGCGTGGCTGATTTTCGAGATTCGGCACCCGTGGCAGTGATTTTCGAGATTCGGCACCCGCGTGGCTGATTTTGGAGATTTGGCACCGGCGGCGGTGATTTTCAAGATTCGGCACCCGCGTGGCTGATTTTGGAGATTTGGCACCCGCGGTGGTGATTTTCGAGATTCGGCACCCGCGTGGCTGATTTTGGAGATTTGGCACCCGCAGCACTGATTTCCGAGATTCGGCACCCGTGGGGCTGATTTTCGAGATTCGGCACCTGCGGCAGTGCTTTTCAAGATTCGGCACTCGCGGTGGTAATTTTCGAGATTCGGCACCCGCAGCACTGATTTTCGAGATTCGGCACCCGCGGGGCTGATTTCCGAGATTCGGCACCCGTGGCGCTGATTTTCGAGATTTGGCACCCGCGGGGCTGATTTTCGAGATTCGGCACCCGCGGGGCTGATTTTCGAGATTCGGCACCCGTGGGGCTGATTTTCGAGATTCGGAACCCGCGGGGCTGATTTTCGAGATTCGACACCCGCGGGGCTGATTTTTTACATTCGGCACCAGCAGCACTGATTTTCGAGATTCGGCACCTGTGGGGCTGATTTTCGAGATTCGGCACCCGCGGCAGTGATTTTCGAGATTCGGCACCCGCGGCAGTGATTTTCGAGATTCGGCACCCGCGGGGCTGATTTTCAAGATTCGGCACCCGTGGGGCTGATTTTCGAAATTTGGCACCCTCGGTGTTGATTTTCAAGATTCGGCACCCGCGGTTGTGATTTTCAAGATTCGGCACAAACGGTAGTGATTTTCGAGATTCGGCACCCGCGAGGCTGATTTTTGAGATTCGGCACCCACGGGGCTGATTTTCGAGATTCGGCACCCGCGGGGCTGATTTTCGAGATTCGGCACTCGCGGCACTGATTTTCGAGATTTGGCACCCGTGGGGCTGATTTTCGAGATTCGGCACCTGTGGCACGGATTTTCGAGATTCGGCACCCGCGGGGCTGATTTTCGAGATTCGGCACCCACGGTGGTGATTTTCAAGATTCGGCACCCTCGGCACTGATTTTCGAGATTTGGCACCCGTGGGGCTTATTTTCGAGATTCGGCACCCGTGGCACTGATTTTCGAGATTTGGCACCCGTGGGGCTGATTTTCGAGATTTGGCACTGGCGGCGGTGATTTTCAAAATTCGGCACCCGAGGGGCTGATTTTCGAGATTCGGCACCAGCCGCACTGATTTTCGAGATTTGGCACCCGTGGGGCTGATTTTCGAGATTCGGCACCCGCGGGGCTGATTTTCGAGATTTGGCACCCGCGTGGCTGATTTTCGAGATTCGGCACCCGTGGCAGTGATTTTCGAGATTCGGCACCCGCGTGGCTGATTTTGGAGATTTGGCACCGGCGGCGGTGATTTTCAAGATTCGGCACCCGCGTGGCTGATTTTGGAGATTTGGCACCCGCGGTGGTGATTTTCGAGATTCGGCACCCGCGTGGCTGATTTTGGAGATTTGGCACCCGCAGCACTGATTTCCGAGATTCGGCACCCGTGGGGCTGATTTTCGAGATTCGGCACCTGCGGCAGTGCTTTTCAAGATTCGGCACTCGCGGTGGTAATTTTCGAGATTCGGCACCCGCAGCACTGATTTTCGAGATTCGGCACCCGCGGGGCTGATTTCCGAGATTCGGCACCCGTGGCGCTGATTTTCGAGATTTGGCACCCGCGGGGCTGATTTTCGAGATTCGGCACCCGCGGGGCTGATTTTCGAGATTCGGCACCCGCGGCAGTGATTTTCGAGATTCGGCACTCGCGGGGCTGATTTTGAAGATTTGGCACCCGCGGTGGTGATTTTCAAGATTCGGCACCCGCGGCGGTGATTTTCGAGATTTGGCACCCATGGGGCTGATTTTCGAGATTCGTCACCGGCGGGGCTGATTTTCGAGATTCGACACCCGCGGGGCTGATTTTTGACATTCGGCACCAGCAGCACTGATTTTCGAGATTCGGCACCTGCGGGGCTGATTTTCGAGATTCGGCACCCGCGGCAGTGATTTTCGAGATTCGGCACCCGCGGGGCTGATTTTCGAGATTCGGCACCCGTGGGGCTGATTTTCGAGATTCGGCACCCGCGGGGCTGATTTCCGAGATTCGGCACCCGTGGCGCTGATTTTCGAGATTTGGCACCCGCGGGGCTGATTTTCGAGATTCGGCACCCGCGGGGCTGATTTTCGAGATTCGGCACCTGCGGCAGTGCTTTTCAAGATTCGGCACTCGCGGTGGTAATTTTCGAGATTCGGCACCCGCAGCACTGATTTTCGAGATTCGGCACCCGCGGGGCTGATTTCCGAGATTCGGCACCCGTGGCGCTGATTTTCGAGATTTGGCACCCGCGGGGCTGATTTTCAAGATTCGGCACCCGCGGGGCTGATTTTCGAGATTCGGCACCCGCGGCAGTGATTTTCGAGATTCGGCACCCGCGGGGCTGATTTTGAAGATTTGGCACCCGCGGTGGTGATTTTCAAGATTCGGCACCCGCGGCGGTGATTTTCGAGATTTGGCACCCATGGGGCTGATTTTCGAGATTCGTCACCGGCGGGGCTGATTTTCGAGATTCGACACCCATGGGGCTGATTTTCGAGATTCGTCACCGGCGGGGCTGATTTTCGAGATTCGACACCCGCGGGGCTGATTTTTGTGACATTTGGCACCAGCAGCACTGATTTTCGAGATTCGGCACCTGCGGGGCTGATTTTCGAGATTCGGCACCCGCGGCAGTGATTTTCGAGATTCGGCACCCGCGGGGCTGATTTTCGAGATTCGGCACCTGTGGGGCTGATTTTCGAGATTCGGCACCCGTGGGGATGATTTTCGAGATTCCGCACCTGCGGCAGTGCTTTTTGAGATTCAGCACTCGCGGTGGAGATTTTCGAGATTCGGCACCCGCGGTTGTGATTTTCAAGATTCGGCACCCGCGGCGGTGATTTTCGAGATTCGGCACCCGCGTGGCTGATTTTCGAGATTCGGCACCCGCGGCAGTGATTTTCGATATTCGGCACCCGCGTGGCTGATTTTGGAGATTTGGCACCGGCGGCGGTGATTTTCAAGATTCGGCACCCGCGTGGCTGATTTTGGAGATTTGGCACCCGCGGTGGTGATTTTCAAGATTCGGCACCCGCGGCGGTGATTTTCGAGATTTGGCACCCGCGGGGCTGATTTTCGAGATTCGGCACCGGCGGCGGTGATTTTCAAGATTTCGGCACCCGCGGGGCTGATTTTCGAGATTCGGCACCCGCAGCACTGATTTCCGAGATTCGGCACACGTGGGGCTGATTTTCGAGATTCGGCACCTGCGGCAGTGCTTTTCAAGATTCGGCACTCGCGGTGGTAATTTTCGAGATTCGGCACCCGCAGCACTGATTTTCGAGATTCGGCACCCGCGGGGCTGATTTCCGAGATTCGGCACCCGTGGCGCTGATTTTCGAGATTTGGCACCCGCGGGGCTGATTTTCAAGATTCGGCACCCGCGGGGCTGATTTTCGAGATTCGGCACCCGCGGCAGTGATTTTCGAGATTCGGCACCCGCGGGGCTGATTTTGAAGATTTGGCACCCGCGGTGGTGATTTTCAAGATTCGGCACCCGCGGCGGTGATTTTCGAGATTTGGCACCCATGGGGCTGATTTTCGAGATTCGTCACCGGCGGGGCTGATTTTCGAGATTCGACACCCATGGGGCTGATTTTCGAGATTCGTCACCGGCGGGGCTGATTTTCGAGATTCGACACCCGCGGGGCTGATTTTTGTGACATTTGGCACCAGCAGCACTGATTTTCGAGATTCGGCACCTGCGGGGCTGATTTTCGAGATTCGGCACCCGCGGCAGTGATTTTCGAGATTCGGCACCCGCGGGGCTGATTTTCGAGATTCGGCACCTGTGGGGCTGATTTTCGAGATTCGGCACCCGCGGGGCTGATTTTCGAGATTCGACACTCGCGGGGCTGATTTTTGACATTCGGCACCAGCAGCACTGATTTTCGAGATTCGGCACCTGCGGGGCTGATTTTTGAGATTCGGCACCCGTGGCACTGATTTTCGAGATTCGGCACCCGCGGGGCTGATTTTCGAGATTCGGCACCCGCGGGGCTGATTTTCGAGATTCGGCACCCGCGGTGGTGATTTTCAAGATTCGGCACCCGCGGCGGTGATTTTCGAGATTCGGCACCCTCGGCACTGATTTTCGAGATTCGGCACCCACGGGGCTGATTTTCGAGATTTGGCACCCGCGGTGGTGATTTTCGAGATTCGGCACCCGCGGCAGTGATTTTCGAGATTCGGCACCGGCGGCGGTGATTTTCGAGATTTGGCACCCGCGGTTGTGATTTTCAAGATTCGGCACCCGCAGCAGTGATTTTCGAGATTCGGCACCCGCAGGGTTGATTTTCGAGATTCGGCACCCGCGGGGCTGATTTTCGAGATTCGGCACCCGCAGGGTTGATTTTCGAGATTTGGCACCCGCGGTTGTGATTTTCAAGATTCGGCACCCGCAGCAGTGATTTTCGAGATTCGGCACCCGCGGGGCTGATTTTCGACATTCGGCACCCGCGGCGGTAATTTTCGAGATTTGGCACCCGCGGGGCTGATTTTCGAGACTCGGCACCCGCGGCAGTGATTTTGGAGATTTGGCACCCATGGGGCTGATTTTCGAGATTCGTCACCGGCGGCGGTGATTTTCAAGATTCGGCACCCGCGGGACTGATTTTCGAGATTTGGCACCCGCGGCACTGATTTTCAAGATTCGGCACCCGTGGGGATGATTTTCGAGATTCGGCACCTGCGGCAGTGCTTTTCGAGATTCAGCACTCGCGGTGGTGATTTTCGAGATTCGGCACCTGCGGTTGTGATTTTCAAGATTCGGCACCCGCGGCGGTGATCTTCGAGATTCGGCACCCGCGGGGCTGATTTTCGAGATTCGGCACCCGCGGTGGTGATTTTCGAGATTCGGCACCCGCGGGGCTGATTTTCGAGATTCGGCACCCGCGGGGCTGATTTTCGAGATTCGGCACCCGCGGCAGTGATTTTCGAGATTCGGCACCCGCGGGGCTGATTTTCGAGATTCGGCACCCGCGGCAGTGATTTTCGAGATTCGGCACCCGCGGGGCTGATTTTCGAGATTCGGCACCCGCGGGGCTGATTTTCGAGATTCGGCACCCGCGGCAGTGATTTTCGAGATTCGGCACCCGCGGGGCTGATTTTGAAGATTTGGCACCCTCGGTGGTGATTTTCAAGATTCGGAACCCGCGGCGGTGATTTTCGAGATTTGGCACCCATGGGGCTGATTTTCGAGATTCGTCACCGGCGGGGCTGATTTTCGAGATTCGACACCCGCGGGGCTGATTTTTGACATTCGGCACCAGCAGCACTGATTTTCGAGATTCGGCACCTGCGGGGCTGATTTTCGAGATTCGGCACCCGCGGGGCTGATTTTGAAGATTTGGCACCCTCGGTGGTGATTTTCAAGATTCGGAACCCGCGGCGGTGATTTTCGAGATTTGGCACCCATGGGGCTGATTTTCGAGATTCGTCACCGGCGGGGCTGATTTTCGAGATTCGACACCCGCGGGGCTGATTTTTGACATACGGCACCAGCAGCACTGATTTTCGAGATTCGGCACCTGCGGGGCTGATTTTCGAGATTCGGCACCCGCGGCAGTGATTTTCGAGATTCGGCACCCGCGGGGCTGATTTTCGAGATTCGGCACCCGTGGGGCTGATTTTCGAGATTCGGCACCCGCGGGGCTGATTTTCGAGATTCGACACCCGCGGTTGTGATTTTCAAGATTCGGCACCCTCGGCAGTGATTTTCGAAATTTGGCACCCTCGGTGGTGATTTTCAAGATTCGGCACCCGCGGTTGTGATTTTCAAGATTCGGCACAAACGGTAGTGCTTTTCGAGATTCGGCACCCGCGAGGCTGATTTTTGAGATTCGGCACCCGCGGGGCTGATTTTCGAGATTCGGCACCCGTGGGGCTGATTTTCGAGATTCGGCACCCGCGGGGCTGATTTTCGAGATTCGGCACTCGCGGCACTGATTTTCGAGATTTGGCACCCGTGGGGCTGATTTTCGAGATTCGGCACCTGTGGCACGGATTTTCGAGATTCGGCACCCGCGGGGCTGATTTTCGAGATTCGGCACCCACGGTGGTGATTTTCAAGATTCGGCACCCTCGGCAGTGATTTTCGAGATTTGGCAACCGCGGCACTGATTTTCGAGATTTGGCACCCGTGGGGCTGATTTTCGAGATTCGGCACCCGTGGCACTGATTTTCGAGATTTGGCACCCGTGGGGCTGATTTTCGAGATTTGGCACTGGCGGCGGTGATTTTCAAGATTCGGCACCCGAGGGGCTGATTTTCGAGATTCGGCACCCGCCGCACTGATTTTCGAGATTTGGCACCCGTGGGGCTGATTTTCGAGATTCGGCACCCGCGGGGCTGATTTTCGAGATTCGGCACCCGCGGTGGTGATTTTCAAGATTCGGCACCCGTGGCAGTGATTTTCGAGATTTGGCACCCGCAGGGCTGATTTTCGACATTCGGCACCGGCAGCGGTGATTTTCGAGATTCGACACCCGCGGCACTGATTTTCGAGATTTGGCACCCGTGGGGCTGATTTTCGAGATTCGGCACCCGCGGTGGTGATTTTCAAGATTCGGCACCCGCGGTGGTGATTTTCAAGATTCGGCACCCGCAGCGGTGATTTTCGAGATTCGGCACCCGCGGGGCTGATTTTCGAAATTCGGCACCCGCGGCGGTGATTTTCGAGATTTGGCACCCGCGGGGCTGATTTTCGAGATTCGGCACCCGCGGCAGTGATTTTCGAGATTCGGCACCCGCAGGGCTGATTTTGAAGATTTGGCACCCGCGGTGGTGATTTTCAAGATTCGGCACCCGCGGCGGTGATTTTCGAGATTTGGCACCCATGGGGCTGATTTTCGAGATTCGTCACCGGCGGCGGTGATTTTCAAGATTCGGCACGCGCGGGGCTGATTTTCGAGATTCGGCACCCGTGAGGATGATTTTCGAGATTCCGCACCTGCGGCAGTGCTTTTTGAGATTCAGCACTCGCGGTGGAGATTTTCGAGATTCGGCACCCGCGGTTGTGATTTTCAAGATTCGGCACCCGCGGCGGTGATTTTTGAGATTCGGCACCCGCGTGGCTGATTTTCGAGATTCGGCACCCGCGGCAGTGATTTTCGAGATTCGGCACCCGCGTGGCTAATTTTGGAGATTTGGCACCGGCGGCGGTGATTTTCAAGATTCGGCACCCGCGTGGCTGATTTTGGAGATTTGGCACCCGCGGTGGTGATTTTCGAGATTCGGCACCGGCGGCGGTGATTTTCAAGATTCGGCACCCGCGTGGCTGATTTTCGAGATTCGGCACCCGCAGCACTGATTTCCGAGATTCGGCACCCGTGGGGCTGATTTTCGAGATTCGGCACCTGCGGCAGTGCTTTTCAAGATTCGGCACTCGCGGTGGTAATTTTCGAGATTCGGCACCCGCAGCACTGATTTTCGAGATTCGGCACCCGCGGGGCTGATTTCCGAGATTCGGCACCCGTGGCGCTGATTTTCGAGATTTGGCACACGCGGGGCTGATTTTCGAGATTCGGCACCCGCGGGGCTGATTTTCGAGATTCGGCACCCTCGGGAGTGATTTTCGAGATTCGGCACCCGCGGGGCTGATTTTGAAGATTTGGCACCCGCGGTGGTGATTTTCAAGATTCGGCACCCGCGGCAGTGATTTTCGAGATTTGGCACCCGCGGGGCTGATTTTCGAGATTCGGCACCCGTGGGGCTGATTTTCGAGATTCGGCACCCGCGGGGCTGATTTTCGAGATTCGACACCCGCGGGGCTGATTTTTGACATTCGGCACCAACAGTACTGATTTTCGAGATTCGGCACCTGCGGGGCTGATTTTCGAGATTCGGCACCCGCGGCAGTGATTTTCGAGAATCGGCACCCGCGGCAGTGATTTTCGAGATTCAGCACCCGGGGGGCTGATTTTCAAGATTCGGCACCCGTGGGGCTGATTTTCGAGATTCGGCACCCGCGGGGCTGATTTTTTCGAAATTTGGCACCCTCGGTGGTGATTTTCAAGATTCGGCACCCGCGGTTGTGATTTTCAAGATTCGGCACAAACGGTAGTAATTTTCGAGATTCGGCACCCGCGAGGCTGATTTTTGAGATTCGGCACCCGCGGGGCTGATTTTCGAGATTCGGCACCCGCGGGGCTGATTTTCGAGATTCGGCACCCGCGGGGCTGATTTTCGAGATTCGGCACTCGCGGCACTGATTTTCGAGATTTGGCACCCGTGGGGCTGATTTTCGAGATTTGGCACCCGCGGGACTGATTTTCGAGATTCGGCACCCGCGGTGGTGATTTTCGAGATTCGGCACCCGCGGGGCTGATTTTCGAGATTCGGCACCCGCGGCAGTGATTTTCGAGATTCGGCACCCGTGGCGGTGATTTTCGAGATTTGGCACCCGCATGGCTGATTTTCGAGATTCGGTACCCGCGGGAATGATTTTCGAGATTCGGCACCCGCGGCAGTGATTTTCGAGATTCGGCACCCGCGGGGCTGATTTTGAAGATTTGGCACCCTCGGTGGTGATTTTCAAGATTCGGCACCCGCGGCGGTGATTTTCGAGATTTGGCACCCATGGGGCTGATTTTCGAGATTCGTCACCGGCGGGGCTGATTTTCGAGACTCGACACCCGCGGGGCTGATTTTTGACATTCGGCACCAGCAGCACTGATTTTCGAGATTCGGCACCTGCGGGGCTGATTTTCGAGATTCGGCACCCGCGGCAGTGATTTTCGAGATTCGGCACCCGCGGGGCTGATTTTCGAGATTCGGCACCCGTGGGGCTGATTTTCGAGATTCGGAAACCGCGGGGCTGATTTTCGAGATTCGACACCCGCGGGGCTGATTTTTGAGATTCGGCACCAGCAGCACTGATTTTCGAGATTCGGCACCTGCGGGGCTGATTTTCGAGATTCGGCACCCGCGGCAGTGATTTTCGAGATTCGGCACCCGCGGCAGTGATTTTCGAGATTCGGCACCCGCGGGGCTGATTTTCAAGATTCGGCACCCGTGGGGCTGATTTTCGAAATTTGGCACCCTCGGTGGTGATTTTCAAGATTCGGCACCCGCGGTTGTGATTTTCAAGATTCGGCACAAACGGTAGTGATTTTCGAGATTCGGCACCCGCGAGGCTGATTTTTGAGATTCGGCACCCACGGGGCTGATTTTCGAGATTCGGCACCCGCGGGGCTGATTTTCGAGATTCGGCACTCGCGGCACTGATTTTCGAGATTTGGCACCCGTGGGGCTGATTTTCGAGATTCGGCACCTGTGGCACGGATTTTCGAGATTCGGCACCCGCGGGGCTGATTTTCGAGATTCGGCACCCGCGGCAGTGATTTTCGAGATTCGGCACCCGCGGCAGTGATTTTCGAGATTCGGCACCCGCGGGGCTGATTTTGAAGATTTGGCACCCTCGGTGGTGATTTTCAAGATTCGGCACCCGCGGCGGTGATTTTCGAGATTTGGCACCCATGGGGCTGATTTTCGAGATTCGTCACCGGCGGGACTGATTTTCGAGATTCGACACCCGCGGGGCTGATTTTTGACATTCGGCACCAGCAGCACTGATTTTCGAGATTCGGCACCTGCGGGGCTGATTTTCGAGATTCGGCACCCGCGGCAGTGATTTTCGAGATTCGGCACCCGCGGGGCTGATTTTCGAGATTCGGCACCCGTGGGGCTGATTTTCGAGATTCGGAACCCGCGGGGCTGATTTTCGAGATTCGACACCCGCGGGGCTGATTTTTGACATTCGGCACCAGCAGCACTGATTTTCGAGATTCGGCACCTGTGGGGCTGATTTTCGAGATTCGGCACCCGCGGCAGTGATTTTCGAGATTCGGCACCCGCGGCAGTGATTTTCGAGATTCGGCACCCGCGGGGCTGATTTTCAAGATTCGGCACCCGTGGGGCTGATTTTCGAAATTTGGCACCCTCGGTGTTGATTTTCAAGATTCGGCACCCGCGGTTGTGATTTTCAAGATTCGGCACAAACGGTAGTGATTTTCGAGATTCGGCACCCGCGAGGCTGATTTTTGAGATTCGGCACCCACGGGGCTGATTTTCGAGATTCGGCACCCGCGGGGCTGATTTTCGAGATTCGGCACTCGCGGCACTGATTTTCGAGATTTGGCACCCGTGGGGCTGATTTTCGAGATTCGGCACCTGTGGCACGGATTTTCGAGATTCGGCACCCGCGGGGCTGATTTTCGAGATTCGGCACCCACGGTGGTGATTTTCAAGATTCGGCACCCTCGGCACTGATTTTCGAGATTTGGCACCCGTGGGGCTTATTTTCGAGATTCGGCACCCGTGGCACTGATTTTCGAGATTTGGCACCCGTGGGGCTGATTTTCGAGATTTGGCACTGGCGGCGGTGATTTTCAAGATTCGGCACCCGAGGGGCTGATTTTCGAGATTCGGCACCAGCCGCACTGATTTTCGAGATTTGGCACCCGTGGGGCTGATTTTCGAGATTCGGCACCCGCGGGGCTGATTTTCGAGATTTGGCACCCGCGTGGCTGATTTTCGAGATTCGGCACCCGTGGCAGTGATTTTCGAGATTCGGCACCCGCGTGGCTGATTTTGGAGATTTGGCACCGGCGGCGGTGATTTTCAAGATTCGGCACCCGCGTGGCTGATTTTGGAGATTTGGCACCCGCGGTGGTGATTTTCGAGATTCGGCACCCGCGTGGCTGATTTTGGAGATTTGGCACCCGCAGCACTGATTTCCGAGATTCGGCACCCGTGGGGCTGATTTTCGAGATTCGGCACCTGCGGCAGTGCTTTTCAAGATTCGGCACTCGCGGTGGTAATTTTCGAGATTCGGCACCCGCAGCACTGATTTTCGAGATTCGGCACCCGCGGGGCTGATTTCCGAGATTCGGCACCCGTGGCGCTGATTTTCGAGATTTGGCACCCGCGGGGCTGATTTTCGAGATTCGGCACCCGCGGGGCTGATTTTCGAGATTCGGCACCCGTGGGGCTGATTTTCGAGATTCGGAACCCGCGGGGCTGATTTTCGAGATTCGACACCCGCGGGGCTGATTTTTTACATTCGGCACCAGCAGCACTGATTTTCGAGATTCGGCACCTGTGGGGCTGATTTTCGAGATTCGGCACCCGCGGCAGTGATTTTCGAGATTCGGCACCCGCGGCAGTGATTTTCGAGATTCGGCACCCGCGGGGCTGATTTTCAAGATTCGGCACCCGTGGGGCTGATTTTCGAAATTTGGCACCCTCGGTGTTGATTTTCAAGATTCGGCACCCGCGGTTGTGATTTTCAAGATTCGGCACAAACGGTAGTGATTTTCGAGATTCGGCACCCGCGAGGCTGATTTTTGAGATTCGGCACCCACGGGGCTGATTTTCGAGATTCGGCACCCGCGGGGCTGATTTTCGAGATTCGGCACTCGCGGCACTGATTTTCGAGATTTGGCACCCGTGGGGCTGATTTTCGAGATTCGGCACCTGTGGCACGGATTTTCGAGATTCGGCACCCGCGGGGCTGATTTTCGAGATTCGGCACCCACGGTGGTGATTTTCAAGATTCGGCACCCTCGGCACTGATTTTCGAGATTTGGCACCCGTGGGGCTTATTTTCGAGATTCGGCACCCGTGGCACTGATTTTCGAGATTTGGCACCCGTGGGGCTGATTTTCGAGATTTGGCACTGGCGGCGGTGATTTTCAAAATTCGGCACCCGAGGGGCTGATTTTCGAGATTCGGCACCAGCCGCACTGATTTTCGAGATTTGGCACCCGTGGGGCTGATTTTCGAGATTCGGCACCCGCGGGGCTGATTTTCGAGATTTGGCACCCGCGTGGCTGATTTTCGAGATTCGGCACCCGTGGCAGTGATTTTCGAGATTCGGCACCCGCGTGGCTGATTTTGGAGATTTGGCACCGGCGGCGGTGATTTTCAAGATTCGGCACCCGCGTGGCTGATTTTGGAGATTTGGCACCCGCGGTGGTGATTTTCGAGATTCGGCACCCGCGTGGCTGATTTTGGAGATTTGGCACCCGCAGCACTGATTTCCGAGATTCGGCACCCGTGGGGCTGATTTTCGAGATTCGGCACCTGCGGCAGTGCTTTTCAAGATTCGGCACTCGCGGTGGTAATTTTCGAGATTCGGCACCCGCAGCACTGATTTTCGAGATTCGGCACCCGCGGGGCTGATTTCCGAGATTCGGCACCCGTGGCGCTGATTTTCGAGATTTGGCACCCGCGGGGCTGATTTTCGAGATTCGGCACCCGCGGGGCTGATTTTCGAGATTCGGCACCCGCGGCAGTGATTTTCGAGATTCGGCACTCGCGGGGCTGATTTTGAAGATTTGGCACCCGCGGTGGTGATTTTCAAGATTCGGCACCCGCGGCGGTGATTTTCGAGATTTGGCACCCATGGGGCTGATTTTCGAGATTCGTCACCGGCGGGGCTGATTTTCGAGATTCGACACCCGCGGGGCTGATTTTTGACATTCGGCACCAGCAGCACTGATTTTCGAGATTCGGCACCTGCGGGGCTGATTTTCGAGATTCGGCACCCGCGGCAGTGATTTTCGAGATTCGGCACCCGCGGGGCTGATTTTCGAGATTCGGCACCCGTGGGGCTGATTTTCGAGATTCGGCACCCGCGGGGCTGATTTCCGAGATTCGGCACCCGTGGCGCTGATTTTCGAGATTTGGCACCCGCGGGGCTGATTTTCGAGATTCGGCACCCGCGGGGCTGATTTTCGAGATTCGGCACCCGCGGCAGTGATTTTCGAGATTCGGCACCCGCGGGGCTGATTTTGAAGATTTGGCACCCGCGGTGGTGATTTTCAAAATTCGGCACCCACGGCGGTGATTTTCGAGATTTGGCACCCATGGGGCTGATTTTCGAGATTCGTCACCGGCGGGGCTGATTTTCGAGATTCGACACCCGCGGGGCTGATTTTTGACATTCGGCACCAGCAGCACTGATTTTCGAGATTCGGCACCTGCGGGGCTGATTTTCGAGATTCGGCACCCGCGGCAGTGATTTTCGAGATTCGGCACCCGCGGGGCTGATTTTCGAGATTCGGCACCCGTGGGGCTGATTTTCGAGATTCGGCACCCGCGGGGCTGATTTTCGAGATTCGACACCCGCGGGGCTGATTTTTGACATTCGGCACCAGCAATACTGATTTTCGAGATTCGGCACCTGCGGGGCTGATTTTCGAGATTCGGCACCCGCGGCAGTGATTTTCGAGATTCGGCACCCGCGGCAGTGATTTTCGAGATTCAGCACCCGCGGGGCTGATTTTCAAGATTCGGCACCCGCGGTGGTGATTTTCAAGATTCGGCACCCGCGGCGGTGATTTTCGAGATTTGGCACCCATGGGGCTGATTTTCGAGATTCGTCACCGGCGGGGCTGATTTTCGAGATTCGACACCCGCGGGGCTGATTTTTGACATTCGGCACCAGCAGCACTGATTTTCGAGATTCGGCACCTGCGGGGCTGATTTTCGAGATTCGGCACCCGCGGCAGTGATTTTCGAGATTCGGCACCCGCGGGGCTGATTTTCGAGATTCGGCACCCGTGGGGCTGATTTTCGAGATTCGGCACCCGCGGGGCTGATTTCCGAGATTCGGCACCCGTGGCGCTGATTTTCGAGATTTGGCACCCGCGGGGCTGATTTTCGAGATTCGGCACCCGCGGGGCTGATTTTCGAGATTCGGCACCCGCGGCAGTGATTTTCGAGATTCGGCACCCGCGGGGCTGATTTTGAAGATTTGGCACCCGCGGTGGTGATTTTCAAAATTCGGCACCCGCGGCGGTGATTTTCGAGATTTGGCACCCATGGGGCTGATTTTCGAGATTCGTCACCGGCGGGGCTGATTTTCGAGATTCGACACCCGCGGGGCTGATTTTTGACATTCGGCACCAGCAGCACTGATTTTCGAGATTCGGCACCTGCGGGGCTGATTTTCGAGATTCGGCACCCGCGGCAGTGATTTTCGAGATTCGGCACCCGCGGGGCTGATTTTTGACATTCGGCACCAGCAATACTGATTTTCGAGATTCGGCACCTGCGGGGCTGATTTTCGAGATTCGGCACCCGCGGCAGTGATTTTCGAGATTCGGCACCCGCGGCAGTGATTTTCGAGATTCAGCACCCGCGGGGCTGATTTTCAAGATTCGGCACCCGTGGGGCTGATTTTCGAGATTCGGCACCTGCGGGGCTGATTTTCGAGATTCGGCACCCGCGGCAGTGATTTTCGAGATTCGGCACCCGCGGCAGTGATTTTCGAGATTCAGCACCCGCGGGGCTGATTTTCAAGATTCGGCACCCGTGGGGCTGATTTTCGAGATTCGGCACCCGCGGGGCTGATTTTCGAAATTTGGCACCCTCGGTGGTGATTTTCAAGATTCGGCACCCGCGGTTGTGATTTTCAAGATTCGGCACAAACGGTAGTAATTTTCGAGATTCGGCACCCGCGAGGCTGATTTTTGAGATTCGGCACCCGTGGGGCTGTTTTTCGAGATTCGGCACCCGCGGGGCTGATTTTCGAGATTCGGCACCCGCGGGGCTGACTTTCGAGATTCGGCACTCGCGGCACTGATTTTCGAGATTTGGCACCCGTGGGGCTGATTTTCGAGATTTGGCACCCGCGGGGCTGATTTTCGAGATTCGGCACCCGCGGTGGTGATTTTCGAGATTCGGCACCCGCGGGGCTGATTTTCGAGATTCGGCACCCGCGGGGCTGATTTTCTAGATTCGGCACCCGCGGCAGTGATTTTCGAGATTCGACACCCGTGGCGGTGATTTTCGAGATTTGGCACCCGCATGGCTGATTTTCGAGATTCGGCACCCGCGGGAATGATTTTCGAGATTCGGCACCCGTGGCAGTGATTTTCGAGATTCGGCACCCGCGGGGCTGATTTTGAAGATTTGGCACCCTCGGTGGTGATTTTCAAGATTCGGCACCCGCGGCGGTGATTTTCGAGATTTGGCACCCATGGGGCTGATTTTCGAGATTCGTCACCGGCGGGGCTGATTTTCGAGATTCGACACCCACGGGGCTGATTTTTGACATTCGGCACCAGCAGCACTGATTTTCGAGATTCGGCACCTGCGGGGCTGATTTTCGAGATTCGGCACCTGCGGCAGTGATTTTCGAGATTCGGCACCCGCGGGGCTGATTTTCGAGATTCGGCACCCGTGGGGCTGATTTTCGAGATTCGGAACCCGCGGGGCTGATTTTCGAGATTCGACACCCGCGGGGCTGATTTTTGACATTCGGCACCAGCAGCACTGATTTTCGAGATTCGGCACCTGTGGGGCTGATTTTCGAGATTCGGCACCCGCGGCAGTTATTTTCGAGATTCGGCACCCGCGGCAGTGATTTTCGAGATTCGGCACCCGCGGGGCTGATTTTCAAGATTCGGCACCCGTGGGGCTGATTTTCGAGATTCGGCACCCGCGGGGCTGATTTTCGAAATTTGGCACCCTCGGTGGTGATTTTCAAGATTCGGCACCCGCGGTTGTAATTTTCAAGATTCGGCACAAACGGTAGTGATTTTCGAGATTCGGCACCCGCGAGGCTGATTTTTGAGATTCGGCACCCGCGGGGCTGATTTTCGAGATTCGGCACTCGCGGCACTGATTTTCGAGATTTGGCACCCTTGGGGCTGATTTTCGAGATTCGGCACCTGTGGCACGGATTTTCGAGATTCGGCACCCGCGGGGCTGATTTTCGAGATTCGGCACCCACGGTGGTGATTTTCAAGATTCGGCACCCTCGGCAGTGATTTTCGAGATTTGGCAACCGCGGCACTGATTTTCGAGATTTGGCACCCGTGGGGCTGATTTTCGAGATTCGGCACCCGTGGCACTGATTTTCGAGATTTGGCACCCGTGGGGCTGATTTTCGAGATTTGGCACTGGCGGCGGTGATTTTCAAGATTCGGCACCCGAGGGGCTGATTTTCGAGATTCGGCACCAGCCGCACTGATTTTCGAGATTTGGCACCCGTGGGGCTGATTTTCGAGATTCGGCACCCGCGGGGCTGATTTTCGAGATTCGGCACCCGCGGTGGTGATTTTCAAGATTCGGCACCCGTGACAGTGATTTTCGAGATTTGGCACCCGCAGGGCTGATTTTCGAGATTCGGCACCGGCGGCGGTGATTTTCGAGATTCGACACCCGCGGCACTGATTTTCGAGATTTGGCACCCGTGGGGCTGATTTTCGAGATTCAGCACCCGCGGTGGTGATTTTCAAGATTCGGCACCCGCAGCGGTGATTTTCGAGATTCGGCACCCGCGGGGCTGATTTTCGAAATTCGGCACCCGCGGCGGTGATTTTCGAGATTTGGCACCCGCGGGGCTGATTTTCGAGATTCGGCACCCGCGGGGCTGATTTTCGAGATTCGGCACCCGCGGCAGTGATTTTCGAGATTCGGCACCCGCGGGGCTGATTTTGAAGATTTGGCACCCTCGGTGGTGATTTTCAAGATTCGGCACCCGCGGCGGTGATTTTCGAGATTTGGCACCCATGGGGCTGATTTTCGAGATTCGTCACCGGCGGCGGTGATTTTCAAGATTCGGCACGCGCGGGGCTGATTTTCGAGATTCGGCACCCGTGAGGATGATTTTCGAGATTCCGCACCTGCGGCAGTGCTTTTTGAGATTCAGCACTCGCGGTGGAGATTTTCGAGATTCGGCACCCGCGGTTGTGATTTTCAAGATTCGGCACCCGCGGCGGTGATTTTCGAGATTCGGCACCCGCGTGGCTGATTTTCGAGATTCGGCACCCGCGGCAGTGATTTTCGAGATTCGGCACCCGCGTGGCTGATTTTGGAGATTTGGCACCGGCGGCGGTGATTTTCAAGATTCGGCACCCGCGTGGCTGATTTTGGAGATTTGGCACCCGCGGTGGTGATTTTCAAGATTCGGCACCCGCGTGGCTGATTTTGGAGATTCGGCACCCGCAGCACTGATTTCCGAGATTCGGCACCCGTGGGGCTGATTTTTGAGATTCGGCACCTGCGGCAGTGCTTTTCAAGATTCGGCACTCGCGGTGGTAATTTTCGAGATTCGGCACCCGCAGCACTGATTTTCGAGATTCGGCACCCGCGGGGCTGATTTCCGAGATTCGGCACCCGTGGCGCTGATTTTCGAGATTTGGCACCTGTGGCACGGATTTTCGAGATTCGGCACCCGCGGGGCTGATTTTCGAGATTCGGCACCCACGGTGGTGATTTTCAAGATTCGGCACCCTCGGCAGTGATTTTCGAGATTTGGCAACCGCGGCACTGATTTTCGAGATTTGGCACCCGTGGGGCTGATTTTCGAGATTCGGCACCCGTGGCACTGATTTTCGAGATTTGGCACCCGTGGGGCTGATTTTCGAGATTTGGCACTGGCGGCGGTGATTTTCAAGATTCGGCACCCGAGGGGCTGATTTTCGAGATTCGGCACCAGCCGCACTGATTTTCGAGATTTGGCACCCGTGGGGCTGATTTTCGAGATTCGACACCCGCGGGGCTGATTTTCGAGATTTGGCACCCGTGGGGCTGATTTTCGAGATTTGGCACCCGTGGGGCTGATTTTCGAGATTTGGCACCCGCGGGGCTGATTTTCGAGATTCGGCACCCGCGGTTGTGATTTTCGAGATTCGGCACCCGCGGGGCTGATTTTCGAGATTCGGCACCCGCGGGGCTGATTTTCTAGATTCGGCACCCGCGGCAGTGATTTTCGAGATTCGGCACCCGTGGCGGTGATTTTCGAGAATTGGCACCCGCATGGCTGATTTTCGAGATTCGGCACCCGCGGGAATGATTTTCGAGATTCGGCACCCGCGGCAGTGATTTTCGAGATTCGGCACCCGCGGGGCTGATTTTGAAGATTTGGCACCCTCGGTGGTGATTTTCAAGATTTGGCACCCGCGGCGGTGATTTTCGAGATTTGGCACCCATGGGGCTGATTTTCGAGATTCGTCACCGGCGGGGCTGATTTTCGAGATTCGACACCCGCGGGGCTGATTTTTGACATTCGGCACCAGCAGCACTGATTTTTGAGATTCGGCACCTGCGGGGCTGATTTTCGAGATTCGGCACCCGCGGCAGTGATTTTCGAGATTCGGCACCCGCGGGGCTGATTTTCGAGATTCGGCACCCGTGGGGCTGATTTTCGAGATTCGGAACCCGCGGGGCTGATTTTCGAGATTCGACACCCATGGGGCTGATTTTCGAGATTCGTCACCGGCGGGGCTGATTTTCGAGATTCGACACCCGCGGGGCTGATTTTTGACATTCGGCACCAGCAGCACTGATTTTCGAGATTCGGCACCTGCGGGGCTGATTTTTGAGATTCGGCACCTGCGGGGCTGATTTTCGAGATTCGGCACCCGCAGCAGTGATTTTCGAGATTCGGCACCCGCGGGGCTGATTTTCAAGATTTGGCACCCGTGGGGCTGATTTTCGAGATTCGGCACCCGCGGGGCTGATTTTCGAAATTTGGCACCCTCGGTGGTGATTTTCAAGATTCGGCACCCGCGATTGTGATTTTCAAGATTCGGCACAAACGGTAGTAATTTTCGAGATTCGGCACCCGCGAGGCTGATTTTTGAGATTCGGCACCCGCGGGGCTGATTTTCGAGAATTGGCACCCGCGGGGCTGATTTTCGAGATTCGGCACCCGCGGGGCTGATTTTCGAGATTCGGCACCCGCGGGGCTGATTTTCGAGATTCGGCACTCGCGGCACTGATTTTCGAGATTTGGCACCCGTGGGGCTGATTTTCGAGATTTGGCACCCGCGGGGCTGATTTTCGAGATTCGGCACCCGCGGTGGTGATTTTTGAGATTCGGCACCCGCGGGGCTGAGTTTCGAGATTCGGCACCCGCGGGGCTGATTTTCTAGATTCGGCACCCGCGGCAGTGATTTTCGAGATTCGGCACCCGTGGCGGTGATTTTCGAGATGTGGCACCCGCATGGCTGATTTTCGAGATTCGGCACCCGCGGGAATGATTTTCGAGATTCGGCACCCGCGGCAGTGATTTTTGAGATTCGGCACCCGCGGGGCTGATTTTGAAGATTTGGCACCCTCGGTGGTGATTTTCAAGATTCGGCACCCGCGGCGGTGATTTTCGAGATTTGGCACCCATGGGGCTGATTTTCGAGATTCGTCACCGGCGGGGCTGATTTTCGAGATTCGACACCCGCGGGGCTGATTTTCGAGATTCGGCACCCGCGGGGCTGATTTTCGAGATTCGGCACCCTCGGCAGTGATTTTCGAGATTCGGCACCCGCGGGGCTGATTTTCGAGATTCGGCACCCTCGGCACTGATTTTCGAGATTCGGCACCCGCGGGGCTGATTTCCGAGATTCGGCACCCGTGGCGCTGATTTTCGAGATTTGGCACACGCGGGGCTGATTTTCGAGATTCGGCACCCGCGGGGCTGATTTTCGAGATTCGGCACCCTCGGCAGTGATTTTCGAGATTCGGCACCCGCGGGGCTGATTTTGAAGATTTGGCACCCGCGGTGGTGATTTTCAAGATTCGGCACCCGCGGCAGTGATTTTCGAGATTCGGCACCCGCGGGGCTGATTTTCGAGATTCGGCACCCGTGGGGCTGATTTTCGAGATTCGGCACCCGCGGGGCTGATTTTCGAGATTCGACACCCGCGGGGCTGATTTTTGACATTCGGCACCAGCAGTACTGATTTTCGAGATTCGGCACCTGCGGGGCTGATTTTCGAGATTCGGCACCCGCGGCAGTGATTTTCGAGAATCGGCACCCGCGGCAGTGATTTTCGAGATTCAGCACCCGCGGGGCTGATTTTCAAGATTCGGCACCCGTGGGGCTGATTTTCGAGATTCGGCACCCGCGGGGCTGATTTTCGAAATTTGGCACCCGCGGGGCTGATTTTCGAGATTCGGCACCCGCGGGGCTGATTTTCGAGATTCGGCACTCGCGGCACTGATTTTCGAGATTTGGCACCCGTGGGGCTGATTTTCGAGATTTGGCACCCGCGGGGCTGATTTTCGAGATTTGGCACAAACGGTAGTAATTTTCGAGATTCGGCACCCGCGAGGCTGATTTTTGAGATTCGGCACCCGCGGGGCTGATTTTCGAGATTTGGCACCCGCGGGGCTGATTTTCGAGATTCGGCACCCGCGGGGCTGATTTTCGAGATTCGGCACTCGCGGCACTGATTTTCGAGATTTGGCACCCGTGGGGCTGATTTTCGAGATTTGGCACCCGCGGGGCTGATTTTCGAGATTCGGCACCCGCGGTGGTGATTTTCGAGATTCGGCACCCGCGGGGCTGATTTTCGAGATTCGGCACCCGCGGGGCTGATTTTCTAGATTCGGCACCCGCGGCAGTGATTTTCGAGATTCGGCACCCGTGGCGGTGATTTTCGAGATTTGGCACCCGCATGGCTGATTTTCGAGATTCGGCACCCGCGGTGGTGATTTTCGAGATTCGGCACCCGCGGGGCTGATTTTCGAGATTCGGCACCCGCGGGAATGATTTTCGAGATTCGGCACCCGCGGCAGTGATTTTCGAGATTCGGCACCCGCGGGGCTGATTTTGAAGATTTGGCACCCTCGGTGGTGATTTTCAAGATTCGGCACCCGCGGCGGTGATTTTCGAGATTTGGCACCCATGGGGCTGATTTTCGAGATTCGACACCCGCGGGGCTGATTTTTGACATTCGGCACCAGCAGCACTGATTTTCGAGATTCGGCACCTGCGGGGCTGATTTTCGAGATTCGGCACCCGCGGCAGTGATTTTCGAGATTCGGCACCAGCGGGGCTGATTTTCGAGATTCGGCACCCGCGGCAGTGATTTTCGAGATTCGGCACCCGCGGGGCTGATTTTCAAGATTCGGCATCCGTGGGGCTGATTTTCGAGATTCGGCACCCGCGGGGCTGATTTTCGAAATTTGGCACCCTCGATGGTGATTTTCAAGATTCGGCACCCGCGGTTGTGATTTTCAAGATTCGGCACAAACGGTAGTGATTTTCGAGATTCGGCACCCGCGAGGCTGATTTTCGAGATTCGGCACCCACGGGGCTGATTTTCGAGATTCGGCACTCGCGGCACTGATTTTCGAGATTTGGCACCCGTGGGGCTGATTTTCGAGATTCGGCACCTGTGGCACGGATTTTCGAGATTCGGCACCCGCGGGGCTGATTTTCGAGATTCGGCACCCACGGTGGTGATTTTCAAGATTCGGCACCCTCGGCAGTGATTTTCGAGATTTGGCAACCGCGGCACTGATTTTCGAGATTTGGCACCCGTGGGGCTGATTTTCGAGATTCGGCACCCGTGGCACTGATTTTCGAGATTTGGCACCCGTGGGGCTGATTTTCGAGATTTGGCACTGGCGGCGGTGATTTTCAAGATTCGGCACCCGAGGGGCTGATTTTCGAGATTCGGCACCAGCCGCACTGATTTTCGAGATTTGGCACCCGTGGGGCTGATTTTCGAGATTCGACACCCGCGGGGCTGATTTTCGAGATTTGGCACCCGTGGGGCTGATTTTCGAGATTTGGCACCCGTGGGGCTGATTTTCGAGATTTGGCACCCGCGGGGCTGATTTTCGAGATTCGGCACCCGCGGTGGTGATTTTCGAGATTCGGCACCCGCGGGGCTGATTTTCGAGATTCGGCACCCGCGGGGCTGATTTTCTAGATTCGGCACCCGCGGCAGTGATTTTCGAGATTCGGCACCCGTGGCGGTGATTTTCGAGAATTGGCACCCGCATGGCTGATTTTCGAGATTCGGCACCCGCGGGAATGATTTTCGAGATTCGGCACCCGCGGCAGTGATTTTCGAGATTCGGCACCCGCGGGGCTGATTTTGAAGATTTGGCACCCTCGGTGGTGATTTTCAAGATTTGGCACCCGCGGCGGTGATTTTCGAGATTTGGCACCCATGGGGCTGATTTTCGAGATTCGTCACCGGCGGGGCTGATTTTCGAGATTCGACACCCGCGGGGCTGATTTTTGACATTCGGCACCAGCAGCACTGATTTTTGAGATTCGGCACCTGCGGGGCTGATTTTCGAGATTCGGCACCCGCGGCAGTGATTTTCGAGATTCGGCACCCGCAGGGCTGATTTTCGAGATTCGGCACCCGTGGGGCTGATTTTCGAGATTCGACACCCGCGGTGCTGATTTTTGACATTCGGCACCAGCAGCACTGATTTTCGAGATTCGGCACCTGCGGGGCTGATTTTCGAGATTCGGCACCCGCGGCAGTTATTTTCGAGATTCGGCACCCGCGGCAGTGATTTTCGAGATTCGGCACCCGCGGGGCTGATTTTCAAGATTCGGCACCCGTGGGGCTGATTTTCGAGATTCGGCACCCGCGGGGCTGATTTTCGAAATTTGGCACCCTCGGTGGTGATTTTCAAGATTCGGCACCCGCGGTTGTGATTTTCAAGATTCGGCACAAACGGTAGTGATTTTCGAGATTCGGCACCCGCGAGGCTGATTTTTGAGATTCGGCACCCGCGGGGCTGATTTTCGAGATTTGGCACCCGCGGCACTGATTTTCGAGATTTGACACCCGTGGGGCTGATTTTCGAGATTCGGCACCTGTGGCACGGATTTTCGAGATTCGGCACCCGCGGGGCTGATTTTCGAGATTCGGCACCCACGGTGGTGATTTTCAAGATTCGGCACCCTCGGCAGTGATTTTCGAGATTTGGCAACCGCGGCACTGATTTTCGAGATTTGGCACCCGTGGGGCTGATTTTCGAGATTCGGCACCCGTGGCACTGATTTTCGAGATTTGGCACCCGTGGGGCTGATTTTCGAGATTTGGCACTGGCGGCGGTGATTTTCAAGATTCGGCACCCGAGGGCCTGATTTTCGAGATTCGGCACCAGCCGCACTGATTTTTGAGATTTGGCACCCGTGGGGCTGATTTTCGAGATTCGGCACCCGCGGGGCTGATTTTCGAGATTCGGCACCCGCGGTGGTGATTTTCAAGATTCGGCACCCGTGGCAGTGATTTTCGAGATTTGGCACCCGCAGGGCTGATTTTCGAGATTCGGCACCGGCGGCGGTGATTTTCGAGATTCGACACCCGCGGCACTGATTTTCGAGATTTGGCACCCGTGGGGCTGATTTTCGAGATTCAGCACCCGCGGTGGTGATTTTCGAGATTCGGCACCCGCGGGGCTGATTTTCGAAATTCGGCACCCGCGGCGGTGATTTTCGAGATTTGGCACCCGCTGGGCTGATTTTCGAGATTCGGCACCCGCGGGGCTGATTTTCGAGATTCAGCACCCGCGGCAGTGATTTTCGAGATTCGGCACCCGCGGGGCTGATTTTGAAGATTTGGCACCCGCGGTGGTGATTTTCAAGATTCGGCACCCGCGGCGGTGATTTTCGAGATTTGGCACCCATGGGGCTGATTTTCGAGATTCGTCACCGGCGGCGGTGATTTTCAAGATTCGGCACGCGCGGGGCTGATTTTCGAGATTCGGCACCCGTGAGGATGATTTTCGAGATTCCGCACCTGCGGCAGTGCTTTTTGAGATTCAGCACTCGCGGTGGAGATTTTCGAGATTCGGCACCCGCGGTTGTGATTTTCAAGATTCGGCACCCGCGGCGGTGATTTTCGAGATTCGGCACCCGCGTGGCTGATTTTCGAGATTCGGCACCCGCGGCAGTGATTTTCGAGATTCGGCACCCGCGTGGCTGATTTTGGAGATTTGGCACCGGCGGCGGTGATTTTCAAGATTCGGCACCCGCGTGGCTGATTTTGGAGATTTGGCACCCGCGGTGGTGATTTTCGAGATTCGGCACCGGCGTCGGTGATTTTCAAGATTCGGCACCCGCGTGGCTGATTTTCGAGATTCGGCACCCGCAGCACTGATTTCCGAGATTCGGCACCCGTGGGGCTGATTTTCGAGATTCGGCACCTGCGGCAGTGCTTTTCAAGATTCGGCACTCGCGGTGGTAATTTTCGAGATTCGGCACCCGCAGCACTAATTTTCGAGATTCGGCACCCGCGGGGCTGATTTCTGAGATTCGGCACCCGTGGCGCTGATTTTCGAGATTTGGCACTCGCAGGGCTGATTTTCGAGATTCGGCACCCGCGGGGCTGATTTTCGAGATTCGGCACCCGCGGCAGTGATTTTCGAGATTCGGCACCCGCGGGGCTGATTTTGAAGATTTGGCACCCGCGGTGGTGATTTTCAAGATTCGGCACCCGCGGCGGTGATTTTCGAGATTTGGCACCCATGGGGCTGATTTTCGAGATTCGTCACCGGCGGGGCTGATTTTTGAGATTCGACACCCGCGGGGCTGATTTTTGACATTCGGCACCAGCAGCACTGATTTTCGAGATTCGGCACCTGCGGGGCTGATTTTCGAGATTCGGCACCCGCGGCAGTGATTTTCGAGATTCGGCACCCGCGGGGCTGATTTTCGAGATTCGGCACCCGTGGGGCTGATTTTCGAGATTCGGCACCCGCGGGGCTGATTTTCGGGATTCGACACCCGCGGGGCTGATTTTTGACATTCGGCACCAGCAGCACTGATTTTCGAGATTCGGCACCTGCGGGGCAGATTTTCGAGATTCGGCACCCGCGGCAGTGATTTTCGAGATTCGGCACCCGCGGCAGTGATTTTCGAGATTCGGCACCCGCGGGGCTGATTTTCAAGATTCGGCACCCGTGGGGCTGATTTTCGAGATTCGGCACCCGCGGGGCTGATTTTCGAAATTTGGCACCCTCGGTGGTGATTTTCAAGATTCGGCACCCGCGGTGGTGATTTTCAAGATTCGGCACAAACGGTAGTGATTTTCGAGATTCGGCACCCGCGAGGCTGATTTTTGAGATTCGGCACCCGCGGGGCTGATTTTCGAGATTCGGCACCCGCGGGGCTGATTTTCGAGATTTGGCACCCGCGGGGCTGATTTTCGAGATTCGGCACCCGCGGGAATGATTTTCGAGATTCGGCACCCGCGGCAGTGATTTTTGAGATTCGGCACCCGCGGGGCTGATTTTGAAGATTTGGCACCCTCGGTGGTGATTTTCAAGATTCGGCACCCGCGGCGGTGATTTTCTAGATTCGGCACCCGCGGCAGTGATTTTCGAGATTCGGCACCCGTGGCGGTGATTTTCGAGATGTGGCACCCGCATGGCTGATTTTCGAGATTCGGCACCCGCGGGAATGATTTTCGAGATTCGGCACCCGCGGCAGTGATTTTTGAGATTCGGCACCCGCGGGGCTGATTTTGAAGATTTGGCACCCTCGGTGGTGATTTTCAAGATTCGGCACCCGCGGCGGTGATTTTCGAGATTTGGCACCCATGGGGCTGATTTTCGAGATTCGTCACCGGCGGGGCTGATTTTCGAGATTCGACACCCGCGGGGCTGATTTTCGAGATTCGGCACCCGCGGGGCTGATTTTCGAGATTCGGCACCCTCGGCAGTGATTTTCGAGATTCGGCACCCGCGGGGCTGATTTTCGAGATTCGGCACCCTCGGCACTGATTTTCGAGATTCGGCACCCGCGGGGCTGATTTCCGAGATTCGGCACCCGTGGCGCTGATTTTCGAGATTTGGCACACGCGGGGCTGATTTTCGAGATTCGGCACCCGCGGGGCTGATTTTCGAGATTCGGCACCCTCGGCAGTGATTTTCGAGATTCGGCACCCGCGGGGCTGATTTTGAAGATTTGGCACCCGCGGTGGTGATTTTCAAGATTCGGCACCCGCGGCAGTGATTTTCGAGATTCGGCACCCGCGGGGCTGATTTTCGAGATTCGGCACCCGTGGGGCTGATTTTCGAGATTCGGCACCCGCGGGGCTGATTTTCGAGATTCGACACCCGCGGGGCTGATTTTTGACATTCGGCACCAGCAGTACTGATTTTCGAGATTCGGCACCTGCGGGGCTGATTTTCGAGATTCGGCACCCGCGGCAGTGATTTTCGAGAATCGGCACCCGCGGCAGTGATTTTCGAGATTCAGCACCCGCGGGGCTGATTTTCAAGATTCGGCACCCGTGGGGCTGATTTTCGAGATTCGGCACCCGCGGGGCTGATTTTCGAAATTTGGCACCCGCGGGGCTGATTTTCGAGATTCGGCACCCGCGGGGCTGATTTTCGAGATTCGGCACTCGCGGCACTGATTTTCGAGATTTGGCACCCGTGGGGCTGATTTTCGAGATTTGGCACCCGCGGGGCTGATTTTCGAGATTTGGCACAAACGGTAGTAATTTTCGAGATTCGGCACCCGCGAGGCTGATTTTTGAGATTCGGCACCCGCGGGGCTGATTTTCGAGATTTGGCACCCGCGGGGCTGATTTTCGAGATTCGGCACCCGCGGGGCTGATTTTCGAGATTCGGCACTCGCGGCACTGATTTTCGAGATTTGGCACCCGTGGGGCTGATTTTCGAGATTTGGCACCCGCGGGGCTGATTTTCGAGATTCGGCACCCGCGGTGGTGATTTTCGAGATTCGGCACCCGCGGGGCTGATTTTCGAGATTCGGCACCCGCGGGGCTGATTTTCTAGATTCGGCACCCGCGGCAGTGATTTTCGAGATTCGGCACCCGTGGCGGTGATTTTCGAGATTTGGCACCCGCATGGCTGATTTTCGAGATTCGGCACCCGCGGTGGTGATTTTCGAGATTCGGCACCCGCGGGGCTGATTTTCGAGATTCGGCACCCGCGGGAATGATTTTCGAGATTCGGCACCCGCGGCAGTGATTTTCGAGATTCGGCACCCGCGGGGCTGATTTTGAAGATTTGGCACCCTCGGTGGTGATTTTCAAGATTCGGCACCCGCGGCGGTGATTTTCGAGATTTGGCACCCATGGGGCTGATTTTCGAGATTCGACACCCGCGGGGCTGATTTTTGACATTCGGCACCAGCAGCACTGATTTTCGAGATTCGGCACCTGCGGGGCTGATTTTCGAGATTCGGCACCCGCGGCAGTGATTTTCGAGATTCGGCACCAGCGGGGCTGATTTTCGAGATTCGGCACCCGCGGCAGTGATTTTCGAGATTCGGCACCCGCGGGGCTGATTTTCAAGATTCGGCATCCGTGGGGCTGATTTTCGAGATTCGGCACCCGCGGGGCTGATTTTCGAAATTTGGCACCCTCGATGGTGATTTTCAAGATTCGGCACCCGCGGTTGTGATTTTCAAGATTCGGCACAAACGGTAGTGATTTTCGAGATTCGGCACCCGCGAGGCTGATTTTCGAGATTCGGCACCCACGGGGCTGATTTTCGAGATTCGGCACTCGCGGCACTGATTTTCGAGATTTGGCACCCGTGGGGCTGATTTTCGAGATTCGGCACCTGTGGCACGGATTTTCGAGATTCGGCACCCGCGGGGCTGATTTTCGAGATTCGGCACCCACGGTGGTGATTTTCAAGATTCGGCACCCTCGGCAGTGATTTTCGAGATTTGGCAACCGCGGCACTGATTTTCGAGATTTGGCACCCGTGGGGCTGATTTTCGAGATTCGGCACCCGTGGCACTGATTTTCGAGATTTGGCACCCGTGGGGCTGATTTTCGAGATTTGGCACTGGCGGCGGTGATTTTCAAGATTCGGCACCCGAGGGGCTGATTTTCGAGATTCGGCACCAGCCGCACTGATTTTCGAGATTTGGCACCCGTGGGGCTGATTTTCGAGATTCGACACCCGCGGGGCTGATTTTCGAGATTTGGCACCCGTGGGGCTGATTTTCGAGATTTGGCACCCGTGGGGCTGATTTTCGAGATTTGGCACCCGCGGGGCTGATTTTCGAGATTCGGCACCCGCGGTGGTGATTTTCGAGATTCGGCACCCGCGGGGCTGATTTTCGAGATTCGGCACCCGCGGGGCTGATTTTCTAGATTCGGCACCCGCGGCAGTGATTTTCGAGATTCGGCACCCGTGGCGGTGATTTTCGAGAATTGGCACCCGCATGGCTGATTTTCGAGATTCGGCACCCGCGGGAATGATTTTCGAGATTCGGCACCCGCGGCAGTGATTTTCGAGATTCGGCACCCGCGGGGCTGATTTTGAAGATTTGGCACCCTCGGTGGTGATTTTCAAGATTTGGCACCCGCGGCGGTGATTTTCGAGATTTGGCACCCATGGGGCTGATTTTCGAGATTCGTCACCGGCGGGGCTGATTTTCGAGATTCGACACCCGCGGGGCTGATTTTTGACATTCGGCACCAGCAGCACTGATTTTTGAGATTCGGCACCTGCGGGGCTGATTTTCGAGATTCGGCACCCGCGGCAGTGATTTTCGAGATTCGGCACCCGCAGGGCTGATTTTCGAGATTCGGCACCCGTGGGGCTGATTTTCGAGATTCGACACCCGCGGTGCTGATTTTTGACATTCGGCACCAGCAGCACTGATTTTCGAGATTCGGCACCTGCGGGGCTGATTTTCGAGATTCGGCACCCGCGGCAGTTATTTTCGAGATTCGGCACCCGCGGCAGTGATTTTCGAGATTCGGCACCCGCGGGGCTGATTTTCAAGATTCGGCACCCGTGGGGCTGATTTTCGAGATTCGGCACCCGCGGGGCTGATTTTCGAAATTTGGCACCCTCGGTGGTGATTTTCAAGATTCGGCACCCGCGGTTGTGATTTTCAAGATTCGGCACAAACGGTAGTGATTTTCGAGATTCGGCACCCGCGAGGCTGATTTTTGAGATTCGGCACCCGCGGGGCTGATTTTCGAGATTTGGCACCCGCGGCACTGATTTTCGAGATTTGACACCCGTGGGGCTGATTTTCGAGATTCGGCACCTGTGGCACGGATTTTCGAGATTCGGCACCCGCGGGGCTGATTTTCGAGATTCGGCACCCACGGTGGTGATTTTCAAGATTCGGCACCCTCGGCAGTGATTTTCGAGATTTGGCAACCGCGGCACTGATTTTCGAGATTTGGCACCCGTGGGGCTGATTTTCGAGATTCGGCACCCGTGGCACTGATTTTCGAGATTTGGCACCCGTGGGGCTGATTTTCGAGATTTGGCACTGGCGGCGGTGATTTTCAAGATTTGGCACCCGAGGGCCTGATTTTCGAGATTCGGCACCAGCCGCACTGATTTTTGAGATTTGGCACCCGTGGGGCTGATTTTCGAGATTCGGCACCCGCGGGGCTGATTTTCGAGATTCGGCACCCGCGGTGGTGATTTTCAAGATTCGGCACCCGTGGCAGTGATTTTCGAGATTTGGCACCCGCAGGGCTGATTTTCGAGATTCGGCACCGGCGGCGGTGATTTTCGAGATTCGACACCCGCGGCACTGATTTTCGACATTTGGCACCCGTGGGGCTGATTTTCGAGATTCAGCACCCGCGGTGGTGATTTTCGAGATTCGGCACCCGCGGGGCTGATTTTCGAAATTCGGCACCCGCGGCGGTGATTTTCGAGATTTGGCACCCGCTGGGCTGATTTTCGAGATTCGGCACCCGCGGGGCTGATTTTCGAGATTCAGCACCCGCGGCAGTGATTTTCGAGATTCGGCACCCGCGGGGCTGATTTTGAAGATTTGGCACCCGCGGTGGTGATTTTCAAGATTCGGCACCCGCGGCGGTGATTTTCGAGATTTGGCACCCATGGGGCTGATTTTCGAGATTCGTCACCGGCGGCGGTGATTTTCAAGATTCGGCACGCGCGGGGCTGATTTTCGAGATTCGGCACCCGTGAGGATGATTTTCGAGATTCCGCACCTGCGGCAGTGCTTTTTGAGATTCAGCACTCGCGGTGGAGATTTTCGAGATTCGGCACCCGCGGTTGTGATTTTCAAGATTCGGCACCCGCGGCGGTGATTTTCGAGATTCGGCACCCGCGTGGCTGATTTTCGAGATTCGGCACCCGCGGCAGTGATTTTCGAGATTCGGCACCCGCGTGGCTGATTTTGGAGATTTGGCACCGGCGGCGGTGATTTTCAAGATTCGGCACCCGCGTGGCTGATTTTGGAGATTTGGCACCCGCGGTGGTGATTTTCGAGATTCGGCACCGGCGTCGGTGATTTTCAAGATTCGGCACCCGCGTGGCTGATTTTCGAGATTCGGCACCCGCAGCACTGATTTCCGAGATTCGGCACCCGTGGGGCTGATTTTCGAGATTCGGCACCTGCGGCAGTGCTTTTCAAGATTCGGCACTCGCGGTGGTAATTTTCGAGATTCGGCACCCGCAGCACTAATTTTCGAGATTCGGCACCCGCGGGGCTGATTTCTGAGATTCGGCACCCGTGGCGCTGATTTTCGAGATTTGGCACTCGCAGGGCTGATTTTCGAGATTCGGCACCCGCGGGGCTGATTTTCGAGATTCGGCACCCGCGGCAGTGATTTTCGAGATTCGGCACCCGCGGGGCTGATTTTGAAGATTTGGCACCCGCGGTGGTGATTTTCAAGATTCGGCACCCGCGGCGGTGATTTTCGAGATTTGGCACCCATGGGGCTGATTTTCGAGATTCGTCACCGGCGGGGCTGATTTTTGAGATTCGACACCCGCGGGGCTGATTTTTGACATTCGGCACCAGCAGCACTGATTTTCGAGATTCGGCACCTGCGGGGCTGATTTTCGAGATTCGGCACCCGCGGCAGTGATTTTCGAGATTCGGCACCCGCGGGGCTGATTTTCGAGATTCGGCACCCGTGGGGCTGATTTTCGAGATTCGGCACCCGCGGGGCTGATTTTCGGGATTCGATACCCGCGGGGCTGATTTTTGACATTCGGCACCAGCAGCACTGATTTTCGAGATTCGGCACCTGCGGGGCAGATTTTCGAGATTCGGCACCCGCGGCAGTGATTTTCGAGATTCGGCACCCGCGGCAGTGATTTTCGAGATTCGGCACCCGCGGGGCTGATTTTCAAGATTCGGCACCCGTGGGGCTGATTTTCGAGATTCGGCACCCGCGGGGCTGATTTTCGAAATTTGGCACCCTCGGTGGTGATTTTCAAGATTCGGCACCCGCGGTGGTGATTTTCAAGATTCGGCACAAACGGTAGTGATTTTCGAGATTCGGCACCCGCGAGGCTGATTTTTGAGATTCGGCACCCGCGGGGCTGATTTTCGAGATTCGGCACCCGCGGGGCTGATTTTCGAGATTTGGCACCCGCGGGGCTGATTTTCGAGATTCGGCACTCGCGGCACTGATTTTCGAGATTTGGCACCCGTGGGGCTGATTTTCGAGATTTGGCACCCGCGGGGCTGATTTTCGAGATTCGGCACCCGCGGTGGTGATTTTCGAGATTCGGCACCCGCGGGGCTGATTTTCGAGATTCGGCACCCGCGGGGCTGATTTTCGAGAATCGGCACCCGCGGCAGTGATTTTCGAGATTCGGCACCCGCGGCGGTGATTTTCGAGATTTGGCACCCGCATGGCTGATTTTCGAGATTCGGCACCCGCGGGGCTGATTTTCGAGATTCGGCACCCGCGGCAGTGATTTTCGAGATTCGGCACCCGCGGGGCTGATTTTGAAGATTTGGCACCCTCGGTGGTGATTTTCAAGATTTGGCACCCGCGGCGGTGATTTTCGAGATTTGGCACCCATGGGGCTGATTTTCGAGATTCGACACCCGCGGGGCTGATTTTTGACATTCGGCACCAGCAGCACTGATTTTCGAGATTCGGCACCTGCGGGGCTGATTTTCGAGATTCGGCACCCGCGGCAGTGATTTTCGAGATTCGGCACCCGCGGGGCTGATTTTCGAGATTCGGCACCCGTGGGGCTGATTTTCGAGATTCGGCACCCGCGGGGCTGATTTTCGAGATTCGACACCCGTGGGGCTGATTTTTGACATTCGGCACCAGCAGCACTGATTTTCGAGATTCGGCACCTGCGGGGCTGATTTTCGAGATTCGGCACCCGCGGCAGTGATTTTCGAGATTCGGCACCCGCGGCAGTGATTTTCGAGATTCGGCACCCGCGGGGCTGATTTTCAAGATTCGGCACCCGTTGGGCTGATTTTCGAGATTCGGCACCCGCGGGGCTGATTTTCGAAATTTGGCACCCTCGGTGGTGATTTTCAAGATTCAGCACCCGCGGTTGTGATTTTCAAGATTCGGCACAAACGGTAGTGATTTTCGAGATTCGGCACCCACGAGGCTGATTTTTGAGATTCGGCACCCGCGGGGCTGATTTTCGAGATTCGGCACCTGTGGCACGGATTTTCGAGATTCGGCACCCGCGGGGCTGATTTTCGAGATTCGGCACCCACGGTGGTGATTTTCAAGATTCGGCACCCTCGGCAGTGATTTTCGAGATTTGGCAACCGCGGCACTGATTTTCGAGATTTGGCACCCGTGGGGCTGATTTTCGAGATTCGGCACCCGTGGCACTGATTTTCGAGATGTCGCACCCGTGGGGCTGATTTTCGAGATTTGGCACTGGCGGCGGTGATTTTCAAGATTCGGCACCCGAGGGGCTGATTTTCGAGATTCGGCACCAGTCGCACTGATTTTCGAGATTTGGCACCCGTGGGGCTGATTTTCGAGATTCGGCACCCGCGGGGCTGATTTTCGAGATTCGGCACCCGCGGTGGTGATTTTCAAGATTCGGCACCCGTGGCAGTGATTTTCGAGATTTGGCACCCGCAGGGCTGATTTTCGAGATTCGGCACCGGCGGCGGTGATTTTCGAGATTCGACACCCGCGGCACTGATTTTCGAGATTTGGCACCCGCAGGGCTGATTTTCGAGATTCGGCACCCGCGGTGGTGATTTTCAAGATTCGGCACCCGCAGCGGTGATTTTCGAGATTCGGCACCCGCGGGGCTGATTTTCGAAATTCGGCACCCGCGGCGGTGATTTTCGAGATTTGGCACCCGCGGGGCTGATTTTCGAGATTCGGCACCCGCGGGGCTGATTTTCGAGATTCGGCACCCGCGGCAGTGATTTTCGAGATTCGGCACCCGCGGGGCTGATTTTGAAGATTTGGCACCCGCGGTGGTGATTTTCAAGATTCGGCACCCGCGGCGGTGATTTTCGAGATTTGGCACCCATGAAGCTGATTTTCGAGATTCGTCATCGGCGGCGGTGATTTTCAAGATTCGGCACGCGCGGGGCTGATTTTCGAGATTTGGCACCCGTGGGGATGATTTTCGAGATTCCGCACCTGCGGCAGTGCTTTTTGAGATTCAGCACTCGCGGTGGAGATTTTCGAGATTCGGCACCCGCGGTTGTGATTTTCAAGATTCGGCACCCGCGTCGGTGATTTTCGAGATTCGGCACCCGCGTGGCTGATTTTGGAGATTTGGCACCGGCGGCGGTGATTTTCAAGATTCGGCACCCGCGTGGCTGATTTTGGAGATTTGGCACCCGCGGTGGTGATTTTCAAGATTCGGCACCCGCGGCGGTGATTTTCGAGATTTGGCACCCGCGGGGCTGATTTTCGAGATTCGGCACCGGCGGCGGTGATTTTCATGATTTCGGCACCCGCGGGCTGATTTTTGAGATTCGGCACCCGCAGCACTGATTTCCGAGATTCGGCACACGTGGGGCTGATTTTCGAGATTCGGCACCTGCGGCAGTGCTTTTCAAGATCCGGCACTCGCGGTGGTAATTTTCGAGATTCGGCACCCGCAGCACTGATTTTCGAGATTCGGCACCCGCGGGCTGATTTCCGAGATTCGGCACCCGTGGCGCTGATTTTCGAGATTTGGCACCCGCGGGGCTGATTTTCGAGATTCGGCACCCGCGGGGCTGATTTTCGAGATTCGGCACCCGCGGCAGTGATTTTCGAGATTCGGCACCCGCGAGGCTGATTTTGAAGATTTGGCACCAGCGGTGGTGATTTTCAAGATTCGGCACCCGCGGCGGTGATTTTCGAGATTCGACACCCGCGGGGCTGATTTTCGAGATTCGTCACCGGCGGGGCTGATTTTCGAGATTCGACACCCGCGGGGCTGATTTTTGACATTCGGCACCAACAGCACTGATTTTCGAGATTCGGCACCTGCGGGGCTGATTTTCGAGATTCGGCACCCGCGGCAGTGATTTTCGAGATTCGGCACCCGCGGGGCTGATTTTCGAGATTCGGCACCCGTGGGGCTGATTTTCGAGATTCGGCACACGTGGGGCTGATTTTCGAGATTCGGCACCTGCGGCGGTGCTTTTCAAGATCCGGCACTCGCGGTGGTAATTTTCGAGATTCGGCACCCGCAGCACTGATTTTCGAGATTCGGCACCCGCGGGCTGATTTCCGAGATTCGGCACCCGAGGCGCTGATTTTCGAGATTTGGCACCCGCGGGGCTGATTTTCGAGATTCGGCACCCGCGGGGCTGATTTTCGAGATTCGGCACCCGCGGCAGTGATTTTCGAGATTCGGCACCCGCGGGGCTGATTTTGAAGATTTGGCACCCGCGGTGGTGATTTTCAAGATTCGGCACCCGCGGCGGTGATTTTCGAGATTTGGCACCCATGGGGCTGATTTTCGAGATTCGTCACCGGCGGGGCTGATTTTCGAGATTCGACACCCGCGGGGCTGATTTTTGACATTCGGCACCAGCAGCACTGATTTTCGAGATTCGGCACCTGCGGGGCTGATTTTCGAGATTCGGCACCCGCGGCAGTGATTTTCGAGATTCGGCACCCGCGGGGCTGATTTTCGAGATTCGGCACCCGTGGGGCTGATTTTCGAGATTCGGCACCCGCGGGGCTGATTTTCGAGATTCGACACCCGCGGGGCTGATTTTTGACATTCGGCACCAGCAGCACTGATTTTCGAGATTCGGCACCTGCGAGGCTGATTTTTGAGATTCGGCACCCGCGGCAGTGATTTTCGAGATTCGGCACCCGCGGCAGTGATTTTCGAGATTCGGCACCCGCGGGGCTGATTTTCAAGATTCGGCACCCGTGGGGCTGATTTTCGAGATTCGGCACCCGCGGGGCTGATTTTCGAAATTTGGCACCCTCGGTGGTGATTTTCAAGATTCGGCACCCGCGGTTGTGATTTTCAAGATTCGGCACAAACGGTAGTGATTTTCGAGATTCGGCACCCGCGAGGCTGATTTTTGAGATTCGGCACCCGCGGGGCTGATTTTCGAGATTCGGCACCCGCGGGGCTGATTTTCGAGATTCGGCACCCGCGGGGCTGATTTTCGAGATTCGGCACTCGCGGCACTGATTTTCGAGATTCGGCACCCGCGGGGCTGATTTTCGAGATTCGACACCCGCGGGGCTGATTTTTGACATTCGGCACCAGCAGCACTGATTTTCGAGATTCGGCACCTGCGGGGCTGATTTTTGAGATTCGGCACCCGCGGCAGTGATTTTCGAGATTCGGCTCCCGCGGCAGTGATTTTCGAGATTCGGCACCCGCGGGGCTGATTTTCAAGATTCGGCACCCGTGGGGCTGATTTTCGAGATTCGGCACCCGCGGGGCTGATTTTCGAAATTTGGCACCCTCGGTGGTGATTTTCAAGATTCGGCACCCGCGGTTGTGATTTTCAAGATTCGGCACAAACGGTAGTGATTTTCGAGATTCGGCACCCACGAGGCTGATTTTTGAGATTCGGCACCCGTGGGGCTGATTTTCGAGATTCGGCACCTGTGGCACGGATTTTCGAGATCCGGCACCCGCGGGGCTGATTTTCGAGATTCGGCACCCACGGTGGTGATTTTCAAGATTCGGCACCCTCGGCAGTGATTTTCGAGATTTGGCAACCGCGGCACTGATTTTCGAGATTTGGCACCCGTGGGGCTGATTTTCGAGATTCGGCACCCGTGGCACTGATTTTCGAGATTTGGCACCCGTGGGGCTGATTTTCGAGATTCGGCACCCGAGGGGCTGATTTTCGAGATTCGACACCAGCCGCACTGATTTTCGAGATTTGGCACCCGTGGGGCTGATTTTCGAGATTCGGCACCCGCGGGGCTGATTTTCGAGATTCGGCACCCGCGGTGGTGATTTTCAAGATTCGGCACCCGTGGCAGCGATTTTCGAGATTTGGCACCCGCAGGGCTGATTTTCGAGATTCGGCACCGGTGGCGGTGATTTTCGAGATTCGACACCCGTGGCACTGATTTTCGAGATTTGGCACCCGTGGGGCTGATTTTCGAGATTCGGCACCCGCGGTGGTGATTTTCAAGATTCGGCACCCGCAGCGGTGATTTTCGAGATTCGGCACCCGCGGGGCTGATTTTCGAAATTCGGCACCCGCGGCGGTGATTTTCGAGATTTGGCACCCGCGGGGCTGATTTTGAAGATTTGGCACCCGCGGTGGTGATTTTCAAGATTCGGCACCCGCGGCGGTGATTTTCGAGATTTGGCACCCATGGGGCTGATTTTCGAGATTCGTCACCGGCGGCGGTAATTTTCAAGAATCGGCACGCGCGGGGCTGATTTTCGAGATTCGGCACCCGTGGGGATGATTTTCGAGATTCCGCACCTGCGGCAGTGCTTTTTGAGATTCAGCACTCGCGGTGGAGATTTTCGATATTCGGCACCCGCGGTTGTGATTTTCAAGATTCGGCACCCGCGGCGGTGATTTTCGAGATTCGGCACCCGCGTGGCTGATTTTCGAGATTCGGCACCCGCGGCAGTGATTTTCGAGATTCGACACCCGCGTGGCTGATTTTGGAGATTTGGCACCGGCGGCGGTGATTTTCAAGATTCGGCACCCGCGTGGCTGATTTTGGAGATTTGGCACCCGCGGTGGTGATTTTCAAGATTCGGCACCCGCGGCGGTGATTTTCGAGATTTGGCACCCGCGGGGCTGATTTTCAAGATTCGGCACCGGCGGCGGTGATTTTCAAGATTCGGCACCCGCGGGGCGGATTTTCGAGATTCGGCACCCGCAGCACTGATTTCCGAGATTTGGCACCCGTGGGGCTGATTTTCGAGATTCGGCACCTGCGGCAGTGCTTTTCAAGATTCGGCACTCGCGGTGGTAATTTTCAAGATTCGGCACCGGCGGCGGTGATTTTCAAGATTCGGCACCCGCAGCACTGATTTCCGAGATTCGGCACCCGCGGGGCTGATTTCCGAGATTCGGCACCCGTGGCGCTGATTTTCGAGATTTGTCACCCGCGGGGCTGATTTTCAAGATTCGGCACCGGCGGTGGTGATTTTCAAGATTCGGCACCCGCAGCACTGATTTCCGAGATTCGGCACCCGCGGGGCTGATTTCCGAGATTCGGCACCCGTGGCGCTGATTTTCGAGATTTGTCACCCGCGGGGCTGATTTTCAAGATTCGGCACCGGCGGCGGTGATTTTCAAGATTCGGCACCCGCAGCACTGATTTCCGAGATTCGGCACCCGCGGGGCTGATTTTCGAGATTCGACACCCGAGGGGCTGATTTTCGAGATTCGGCACCTGCGGCAGTGCTTTTCAAGATTCGGCACTCGCGGTGGTAATTTTCAAGATTCGGCACCGGCGGCGGTGATTTTCAAGATTCGGCACCCGCAGCACTGATTTCCGAGATTCGGCACCCGCGGGGCTGATTTCCGAGATTCGGCACCCGTGGCGCTGATTTTCGAGATTTGTCACCCGCGGGGCTGATTTTCAAGATTCGGCACCGGCGGTGGTGATTTTCAAGATTCGGCACCCGCAGCACTGATTTCCGAGATTCGGCACCCGCGGGGCTGATTTCCGAGATTCGGCACCCGTGGCGCTGATTTTCGAGATTTGTCACCCGCGGGGCTGATTTTCAAGATTCGGCACCGGCGGCGGTGATTTTCAAGATTCGGCACCCGCAGCACTGATTTCCGAGATTCGGCACCCGCGGGGCTGATTTTCGAGATTCGACACCCGAGGGGCTGATTTTTGACATTCGGCACCAGCGGCACTGATTTTCAAGATTCGGCACCCGCGGGGCGGATTTTCGAGATTCGGCACCCGCAGCACTGATTTCCGAGATTCGGCACCCGTGGGGCTGATTTTCGAGATTCGGCACCTGCGGCAGTGCTTTTCAAGATTCGGCACTCGCGGTGGTAATTTTCAAGATTCGGCACCGGCGGCGGTGATTTTCAAGATTCGGCACCCGCAGCACTGATTTCCGAGATTCGGCACCCGCGGGGCTGATTTCCGAGATTCGGCACCCGTGGCGCTGATTTTCGAGATTTGTCACCCGCGGGGCTGATTTTCAAGATTCGGCACCGGCGGCGGTGATTTTCAAGATTCGGCACCCGCAGCACTGATTTCCGAGATTCGGCACCCTCGGGGCTGATTTTCGAGATTCGACACCCGAGGGGCTGATTTTTGACATTCGGCACCAGCGGCACTGATTTTCGAGATTCGGCACCTGCGGGGCTGATTTTCGAGATTCGGCACCCGCGGCAGTGATTTTCAAGATTCGGCACCCGCGGGGCTGATTTTCGATATTCGGCACCCGTGGGGCTGATTTTCGAGATTCGGCACCTGCGGCAGTGCTTTTCGAGATTCAGCACTCGCGAAGGTGATTTTTGAGATTCGGCACCCGCGGTTGTGATTTTCAAGATTCGGCACCCGCGGCGGTGATTTTCGAGATTCGGCACCTGCGAGGCTGATTTTCGAGATTCGGCACCCGCGGGGCTGATTTTCGAGATTCGGCACCCGCGGCAATGATTTTCGAGATTCGGCACCCGCGGGGCTGATTTTCGAGATTCGGCACCGGCGGCGGTGATTTTCAAGATTCGGCACCCGCGGGGCTGATTTTCGAGATTCGGCACCCGCAGCACTGATTTCCGAGATTCGGCACCCGCGGGGCTGATTTTCGAGATTCGGCACCTGCGGCAGTGCTTTTCAAGATTCGGCACTCGCGGTGGTAATTTCCGAGATTCGGCACCCGTGGGGCTGATTTTCGAGATTCGGACCCGTGGCACTGATTTTCGAGATTTGTCACCCGCGGGGCTGATTTTCGAGATTCGACACCCGCGGGGCTGATTTTTGAGATTCGGCACCAGCGGCACTGATTTTCGAGATTTGGCACCCGTGAGGCTGATTTTCGAGATTTGGCACCCGCGGCAGTGATTTTCGAGATTCGGCACCCGCGGGGCTGATTTTCGAGATTCAGCACCCGCGGGGCTGATTTTCGAGATTCGGCACCCGCGGGGCTGATTTTCGAAATTTGGCACCCTCGGTGGTGATTTTCAAGATTCGGCACCCGCGGCGGTGATTTTCGAGATTCGGCACAAACGGTAGTGATTTTCGAGATTTGGCACCCGTGGGGCTGATTTTCGAGATTCGGCACCTGTGGCACGGATTTTCGAGATTCGGCACCCGCGGGGCTGATTTTCGAGATTCGGCACCCACGGTGGTGATTTTCAAGATTCGGCACCCTCGGCAGTGATTTTCGAGATTTGGCAACCGCGGCACTGATTTTCGAGATTTGGCACCCGTGGGGCTGATTTTCGAGATTCGGCACCCGTGGCACTGATTTTCGAGATTTGGCACCCGTGGGGCTGATTTTCGAGATTCGGCACCGGCGGCGGTGATTTTCGAAATTCGACACCCGCTGCACTGATTTTCGAGATTTGGCACCCGTGGGGCTGATTTTCGAGATTCGGCACCCGCGGTGGTGATTTTCAAGATTCGGCACCCGCGGGGCTGATTTTCGAGATTCGGCACCCGCAGCACTGATTTCCGAGATTCGGCACCCGTGGGGCTGATTTTCGAGATTCGGCACTTGCGGCAGTGCTTTTCAAGATTCGGCACTCGCGGTGGTAATTTTCGAGATTCGGCACCCGCAGCACTGATTTCCGAGATTCGGCACCCGTGGGGCTGATTTTCGAGATTCGGACCCGTGGCACTGATTTTCGAGATTCGACACCCGCGGGGCTGATTTTTGAGATTCGACACCCGCGGGGCTGATTTTTGAGATTCGGCACCAGCGGCACTGATTTTCGAGATTTGGCACCCGTGAGGCTGATTTTCGAGATTTGGCACCCACGGGGCTGATTTTCGAAATTTGGCACCCTCGGTGGTGATTTTCAAGATTCGGCACAAATGGTAGTGATTTTTGAGATTTGGCACCCGTGGCACTGATTTTGGAGATTTGTCACACGCGGGGCTGATTTTCGAGATTCGACACCCGCGGGGCTGATTTTCGAGATTCGGCACCCGCGGCACTGATTTTCGAGATTCGGCACTCGCGGCACTAATTTTCGAGATTTGGCACCCGTGGGGCTGATTTTCGAGATTCGGCACCTGTGGCACGGATTTTAGAGATTCGGCACCCGCGGGGCTGATTTTCGAGATTCGGCACCCACGGTGGTGATTTTCAAGATTCGGCACCCTCGGCAGTGATTTTCGAGATTTGGCAACCGCGGCACTGATTTTCGAGATTTGGCACCCGTGGGGCTGATTTTCGAGATTCGGCACCCGTGGCACTGATTTTCGAGATTTGGCACCCGTGGGGCTGATTTTCGAGATTCTGCACTGGCGGCGGTGATTTTCAAGATTCGGCACCCGAGGGGCTGATTTTCGAGATTCGGCACCCGCCGCACTGATTTTCGAGATTCGGCACTCGCGGCACTGATTTTCGAGATTTGGCACCCGTGGGGCTGATTTTCGAGATTCGGCACCCGTGGCACTGATTTTCGAGATTCGGCACCCGCGGGGCTGATTTTCGAGATTCGGCACCCGCGGGGCTGATTTTCGAGATTCGGCACCCACGGTGGTGATTTTCAAGATTCGGCACCCTCGGCAGTGATTTTCGAGATTTGGCAACCGCGGCACTGATTTTCGAGATTTGGCACCCGTGGGGCTGATTTTCGAGATTCGGCACCCGCGGCACTGATTTTCGAGATTTGGCACCCGTGGGGCTGATTTTAGAGATTCTGCACTGGCGGCGGTGATTTTCAAGATTCGGCACCCGAGGGGCTGATTTTCGAGATTCGGCACCCGCCGCACTGATTTTCGAGATTCGGCACCGGCGGCGGTGATTTTCGAGATTCGACACCCGCGGCACTGATTTTCGAGATTTGGCACCCGTGGGGCTGATTTTCGAGATTCGGCACCCGCGGTGGTGATTTTCAAGATTCGGCACCCGCGGGGCTGATTTTCGAGATTCGGCACCCGCGGTGGTGATTTTCAAGATTCGGCACCCGCGGGGCTGATTTTCGACATTCGGCACCGGCGGCGGTGATTTTCGAGATTCGACACCCGCGGCACTGATTTTCGAGATTTGGCACCCGTGGGGCTGATTTTCGAGATTCGGCACCCTCGGCAGTGATTTTCGAGATTCGGCACCCGCGGTGGTGATTTTCAAGATTCGGCACCCGTGGCAGTGATTTTCGAGATTTGGCACCCGCGGGGCTGATTTTCGACATTCGGCACCGGCGGCGGTGATTTTCGAGATTCGACACCCGCGGCACTGATTTTCGAGATTTGGCACCCGTGGGGCTGATTTTCGAGATTCGGCACCCGCGGTGGTGATTTTCAAGATTCGGCACCCGCGGGGCTGATTTTCGAGATTCGGCACCCGCGGTGGTGATTTTCAAGATTCGGCACCCGTGGCAGTGATTTTCGAGATTTGGCACCCGCGGGGCTGATTTTCGACATTCGGCACCGGCGGCGGTGATTTTCGAGATTCGACACCCGCGGCACTGATTTTCGAGATTTGGCAACCGCGGCACTGATTTTCGAGATTTGGCACCCGTGGGGCTGATTTTCGAGATTCGGCACCCGTGGCACTGATTTTCGAGATTTGGCACCCGTGGGGCTGATTTTCGAGATTCTGCCCTGGCGGCGGTGATTTTCAAGATTCGGCACCCGAGGGGCTGATTTTCGAGATTCGGCACCCGCCGCACTGATTTTCGAGATTCGGCACTCGCGGCACTGATTTTCGAGATTTGGCACCCGTGGGGCTGATTTTCGAGATTCGGCACCCGTGGCACTGATTTTCGAGATTCGGCACCCGCGGGGCTGATTTTCGAGATTCGGCACCCGCGGGGCTGATTTTCGAGATTCGGCACCCACGGTGGTGATTTTCAAGATTCGGCACCCTCGGCAGTGATTTTCGAGATTTGGCAACCGCGGCACTGATTTTCGAGATTTGGCACCCGTGGGGCTGATTTTCGAGATTCGGCACCCGCGGCACTGATTTTCGAGATTTGGCACCCGTGGGGCTGATTTTAGAGATTCTGCACTGGCGGCGGTGATTTTCAAGATTCGGCACCCGAGGGGCTGATTTTCGAGATTCGGCACCCGCCGCACTGATTTTCGAGATTCGGCACTCGCGGCACTGATTTTCGAGATTTGGCACCCGTGGGGCTGATTTTCGAGATTCGGCACCCGTGGCACTGATTTTCGAGATTCGGCACCCGCGGGGCTGATTTTCGAGATTCGGCACCCGCGGTGGTGATTTTCAAGATTCGGCACCCGTGGCAGTGATTTTCGAGATTTGGCACCCGCGGGGCTGATTTTCGACATTCGGCACCGGCGGCGGTGATTTTCGAGATTCGACACCCGCGGCACTGATTTTCGAGATTTGGCACCCGTGGGGCTGATTTTCGAGATTCGGCACCCGCGGTGGTGATTTTCAAGATTCGGCACCCGCGGGGCTGATTTTCGAGATTCGGCACCCGCAGCACTGATTTCCGAGATTCGGCACCCGTGGGGCTGATTTTCGAGATTCGGCACCTGCGGCAGTGCTTTTCAAGATTCGGCACTCGCGGTGGTAATTTTCGAGATTCGGCACCCGCAGCACTGATTTCCGAGATTCGGCACCCGTGGGGCTGATTTTCGAGATTCGGACCCGTGACACTGATTTTCGAGATTCGACACCCGCGGGGCTGATTTTTGAGATTCGACACCCGCGGGGCTGATTTTTGAGATTCGGCACCAGCGGCACTGATTTTCGAGATTTGGCACCCGTGAGGCTGATTTTCGAGATTTGGCACCCGCGGCAGTGATTTTCGAGATTCGGCACCCGCGGGGCTGATTTTCGAGATTCGGCACCCGCGGGGCTGATTTTCGAGATTCGGCACCCGCGGGGCTGATTTTTGAAATTTGGCACCCTCGGTGGTGATTTTCAAGATTCGGCACCCGCGGCGGTGATTTTCGAGATTCGGCACAAACGGTAGTGATTTTCGAGATTTGGCACCCGTGGCACTGATTTTGGAGATTTGTCACACGCGGGGCTGATTTTCGAGATTCGACACCCGCGGGGCTGATTTTCGAGATTCGGCACCCGCGGCACTGATTTTCGAGATTCGGCACTCGTGGCACTGATTTTCGAGATTTGGCACCCGTGGGGCTGATTTTCGAGATTCGGCACCTGTGGCACGGATTTTCGAGATTCGGCACCCGCGGGGCTGATTTTCGAGATTCGGCACCCACGGTGGTGATTTTCAATATTCGGCACCCTCGGCAGTGATTTTCGAGATTTGGCAACCGCGGCACTGATTTTCGAGATTTGGCACCCGTGGGGCTGATTTTCGAGATTCGGCACCCGTGGCACTGATTTTCGAGATTTGGCACCCGTGGGGCTGATTTTCGAGATTCTGCACTGGCGGCGGTGATTTTCAAGATTCGGCACCCGAGGGGCTGATTTTTGAGATTCGGCACCCGCGGGGCTGATTTTTGAAATTTGGCACCCTCGGTGGTGATTTTCAAGATTCGGCACCCGCGGCGGTGATTTTCGAGATTCGGCACAAACGGTAGTGATTTTCGAGATTTGGCACCCGTGGCACTGATTTTGGAGATTTGTCACACGCGGGGCTGATTTTCGAGATTCGACACCCGCGGGGCTGATTTTCGAGATTCGGCACCCGCGGCACTGATTTTCGAGATTCGGCACTCGTGGCACTGATTTTCGAGATTTGGCACCCGTGGGGCTGATTTTCGAGATTCGGCACCTGTGGCACGGATTTTCGAGATTCGGCACCCGCGGGGCTGATTTTCGAGATTCGGCACCCACGGTGGTGATTTTCAATATTCGGCACCCTCGGCAGTGATTTTCGAGATTTGGCAACCGCGGCACTGATTTTCGAGATTTGGCACCCGTGGGGCTGATTTTCGAGATTCGGCACCCGTGGCACTGATTTTCGAGATTTGGCACCCGTGGGGCTGATTTTCGAGATTCTGCACTGGCGGCGGTGATTTTCAAGATTCGGCACCCGAGGGGCTGATTTTTGAGATTCGGCACCCGCCGCACTGATTTTCGAGATTCGGCACTCGCGGCACTGATTTTCGAGATTTGGCACCCGTGGGGCTGATTTTCGAGATTCGGCACCCGTGGCACTGATTTTCGAGATTTGGCACCCGTGGGGCTGATTTTCGAGATTCGGCACCCACGGTGGTGATTTTCAAGATTCGGCACCCTCGGCAGTGATTTTCGAGATTTGGCAACCGCGGCACTGATTTTCGAGATTTGGCACCCGTGGGGCTGATTTTCGAGATTCGGCACCCGTGGCACTGATTTTTGAGATTTGGCACCCGTGGGGCTGATTTTCGAGATTCTGCACTGGCGGCGGTGATTTTCAAGATTCGGCACCCGAGGGGCTGATTTTCGAGATTCGGCACCCGCCGCACTGATTTTCGAGATTCGGCACTCGCGGCACTGATTTTCAAGATTTGGCACCCGCGGCGGTGATTTTCGAGATTCAACACCCGCGGCACTGATTTTCGAGATTTGGCACCCGTGGGGCTGATTTTCGAGATTCGGCACCCGCGGTGGTGATTTTCAAGATTCGGCACCTGCAGCGGTGATTTTCGAGATTTGGCACCTGCGGCAGTGATTTTCAAGATTCGGCACCCGCGGGGCTGATTTTCGAGATTCGGCACCCACGGTGGTGATTTTCAAGATTCGGCACCCTCGGCAGTGATTTTCGAGATTTGGCACCCGCGGCACTGATTTTCGAGATTTGGCACCCATGGGGCTGATTTTCGAGATTCGGCACCCGTGGCACTGATTTTCGAGATTCGGCACCCGCGGGGCTGATTTTCGAGATTCGGCACCCGCGGGGCTGATTTTCGAGATTCGGCACCTGCGGTGGTGATTTTCAAGATTCGGCACCCGCGGCGGTGATTTTCGAGATTCTGCACCCACGGGGCTGATTTTCGAGATTTGGCACCCGCGGTGGTGATTTTCGAGATTCGGCACCCGCGGCAGTGATTTTCGAGATTCGGCACCCGCGGGGCTGATTTTTGAGATTCGGCACCGGCGGCGGTGATTTTCAAGATTCGGCACCCGCTGGGCTGATTTTCGAGATTCGGCACCTGCAGCACTGATTTCCGAGATTCGGCACCCGTGGGGCTGATTTTCGAGATTCGGCACCTGCGGCAGTGCATTTCAAGATTCGGCACTCGCGGTGGTAATTTTCGAGATTCGGCACCCGCAGCACTGATTTCCGAGATTCGGCACCCGTGGGGCTGATTTTCGAGATTCGGACCCGTGGCACTGATTTTCGAGATTTGTCACCCGCGGGGCTGATTTTCGAGATTCGACACCCGCGGGGCTGATTTTTGAGATTCGGCACCAGCGGCACTGATTTTCGAGATTTGGCACCCGTGAGGCTGATTTTCGACATTTGGCACCCGCGGCAGTGATTTTCGAGATTCGGCACCCGCGGGGCTGATTTTCGAGATTCGGCACCCGCGGGGCTGATTTTCGAGATTCGGCACCCGCGGGGCTGATTTTCGAAATTTGGCACCCTCGGTGGTGATTTTCAAGATTCGGCACCCGCGGCGGTGATTTTCGAGATTCGGCACAAACGGTAGTGATTTTCGAGATTTGGCACCCGTGGCACTGATTTTTGAGATTTGTCACCCGCGGGGCTGATTTTCGAGATTCGACACCCGCGGGGCTGATTTTCGAGATTCGGCACCCGCGGCACTGATTTTCGAGATTTGGCACCCGTGGGGCTGATTTTCGAGATTCGGCACCTGTGGCACGGATTTTCGAGATTCGGCACCCGCGGGGCTGATTTTCGAGATTCGGCACCCACGATGGTGATTTTCAAGATTCGGCACCCTCGGCAGTGATTTTCGAGATTTGGCACTCGCGGCACTGATTTTCGAGATTTGGCACCCGTGGGGCTGATTTTCGAGATTCGGCACCTGTGGCACGGATTTTCGAGATTCGGCACCCGCGGGGCTGATTTTCGAGATTCGGCACCCACGGTGGTGATTTTCAAGATTCGGCACCCTCGGCAGTGATTTTCGAGATTTGGCAACCGCGGCACTGATTTTCGAGATTTGGCACCCGTGGGGCTGATTTTCGAGATTCGGCACCCGTGGCACTGATTTTCGAGATTTGGCACCCGTGGGGCTGATTTTCAAGATTCTGCACTGGTGGCGGTGATTTTCAAGATTCGGCACCCGAGGGGCTGATTTTCGAGATTCGCCACCCGCCGCACTGATTTTCGAGATTCGGCACTCGCGGCACTGATTTTCGAGATTTGGCACCCGTGGGGCTGATTTTCGAGATTCTGCACCCGTGGCACTGATTTTCGAGATTCGGCACCCGCGGGGCTGATTTTCGAGATTCGGCACCCACGGTGGTGATTTTCAAGATTCGGCACCCGTGGCAGTGATTTTCGAGATTTGGCACCCGCGGGGCTGATTTTCGAGATTCGGCACCGGCGGCGTTGATTTTCGAGATTCGACACCCGCGGCACTGATTTTCGAGATTTGGCACCCGTGGGGCTGATTTTCGAGATTCGGCACCCGCGGTGGTGATTTTCAAGATTCGGCACCTGCGGCGGTGATTTTCGAGATTTGGAACCCGCGGCAGTGATTTTCAAGATTCGGCACCCGCGGGGCTGATTTTCGAGATTCGGCACCCATGGTGGTGATTTTCAAGATTCGGCACCCTCGGCAGTGATTTTCGAGATTTGGCACCCGCGGCACTGATTTTCGAGATTTGGCACCCATGGGGCTGATTTTCGAGATTCGGCACCCGTGGCACTGATTTTCGAGATTCGGCACCCACGGGGCTGATTTTCGAGATTCGGCACCCGCGGTGGTGATTTTCAAGATTCGGCACCCGTGGCAGTGATTTTCGAGATTTGGCACCCGCGGGGCTGATTTTTGAAATTTGGCACCCTCGGTGGTGATTTTCAAGATTCGGCACCCGCGGCGGTGATTTTCGAGATTCGGCACAAACGGTAGTGATTTTCGAGATTTGGCACCCGTGGCACTGATTTTGGAGATTTGTCACACGCGGGGCTGATTTTCGAGATTCGACACCCGCGGGGCTGATTTTCGAGATTCGGCACCCGCGGCACTGATTTTCGAGATTCGGCACTGGTGGCACTGATTTTCGAGATTTGGCACCCGTGGGGCTGATTTTCGAGATTCGGCACCTGTGGCACGGATTTTCGAGATTCGGCACCCTCGGGGCTGATTTTCGAGATTCGGCACCCACGGTGGTGATTTTCAATATTCGGCACCCTCGGCAGTGATTTTCGAGATTTGGCACCCGTGGGGCTGATTTTCGAGATTCGGCACCCGTGGCACTGATTTTCGAGATTTGGCACCCGTGGGGCTGATTTTCGAGATTCTGCACTGGCGGCGGTGATTTTCAAGATTCGGCACCCGAGGGGCTGATTTTTGAGATTCGGCACCCGCCGCACTGATTTTCGAGATTCGGCACTCGCGGCACTGATTTTCGAGATTTGGCACCCGTGGGGCTGATTTTCGAGATTCGGCACCCGTGGCACTGATTTTCGAGATTTGGCACCCGTGGGGCTGATTTTCGAGATTCGGCACCCACGGTGGTGATTTTCAAGATTCGGCACCCTCGGCAGTGATTTTCGAGATTTGGCAACCGCGGCACTGATTTTCGAGATTTGGCACCCGTGGGGCTGATTTTCGAGATTCGGCACCCGTGGCACTGATTTTTGAGATTTGGCACCCGTGGGGCTGATTTTCGAGATTCTGCACTGGCGGCGGTGATTTTCAAGATTCGGCACCCGAGGGGCTGATTTTCGAGATTCGGCACCCGCCGCACTGATTTTCGAGATTCGGCACTCGCGGCACTGATTTTCAAGATTTGGCACCCGCGGCGGTGATTTTCGAGATTCAACACCCGCGGCACTGATTTTCGAGATTTGGCACCCGTGGGGCTGATTTTCGAGATTCGGCACCCGCGGTGGTGATTTTCAAGATTCGGCACCTGCAGCGGTGATTTTCGAGATTTGGCACCTGCGGCAGTGATTTTCAAGATTCGGCACCCGCGGGGCTGATTTTCGAGATTCGGCACCCACGGTGGTGATTTTCAAGATTCGGCACCCTCGGCAGTGATTTTCGAGATTTGGCACCCGCGGCACTGATTTTCGAGATTTGGCACCCATGGGGCTGATTTTCGAGATTCGGCACCCGTGGCACTGATTTTCGAGATTCGGCACCCGCGGGGCTGATTTTCGAGATTCGGCACCCGCGGGGCTGATTTTCGAGATTCGGCACCTGCGGTGGTGATTTTCAAGATTCGGCACCCGCGGCGGTGATTTTCGAGATTCTGCACCCACGGGGCTGATTTTCGAGATTTGGCACCCGCGGTGGTGATTTTCAAGATTCGGCACCCGCGGCAGTGATTTTCGAGATTCGGCACCCGCGGGGCTGATTTTTTAGATTCGGCACCGGCGGCGGTGATTTTCAAGATTCGGCACCCGCTGGGCTGATTTTCGAGATTCGGCACCCGCAGCACTGATTTCCGAGATTCGGCACCCGTGGGGCTGATTTTCGAGATTCGGCACCTGCGGCAGTGCATTTCAAGATTCGGCACTCGCGGTGGTAATTTTCGAGATTCGGCACCCGCAGCACTGATTTCCGAGATTCGGCACCCGTGGGGCTGATTTTCGAGATTCGGACCCGTGGCACTGATTTTCGAGATTTGTCACCCGCGGGGCTGATTTTCGAGATTCGACACCCGCGGGGCTGATTTTTGAGATTCGGCACCAGCGGCACTGATTTTCGAGATTTGGCACCCGTGAGGCTGATTTTCGACATTTGGCACCCGCGGCAGTGATTTTCGAGATTCGGCACCCGCGGGGCTGATTTTCGAGATTCGGCACCCGCGGGGCTGATTTTCGAGATTCGGCACCCGCGGGGCTGATTTTCGAGATTCGGCACCCGCGGGGCTGATTTTCGAAATTTGGCACCCTCGGTGGTGATTTTCAAGATTCGGCACCCGCGGCGGTGATTTTCGAGATTCGGCACAAACGGTAGTGATTTTCGAGATTTGGCACCCGTGGCACTGATTTTTGAGATTTGTCACCCGCGGGGCTGATTTTCGAGATTCGACACCCGCGGGGCTGATTTTCGAGATTCGGCACCCGCGGCACTGATTTTCGAGATTTGGCACCCGTGGGGCTGATTTTCGAGATTCGGCACCTGTGGCACGGATTTTCGAGATTCGGCACCCGCGGGGCTGATTTTCGAGATTCGGCACCCACGGTGGTGATTTTCAAGATTCGGCACCCTCGGCAGTGATTTTCGAGATTTGGCAACCGCGGCACTGATTTTCGAGATTTGGCACCCGTGGGGCTGATTTTCGAGATTCGGCACCCGTGGCACTGATTTTCGAGATTCGGCACCCATGGTGGTGATTTTCAAGATTCGGCACCCTCGGCAGTGATTTTCGAGATTTGGCACCCGCGGCACTGATTTTCGAGATTTGGCACCCATGGGGCTGATTTTCGAGATTCGGCACCCGTGGCACTGATTTTCGAGATTCGGCACCCACGGGGCTGATTTTCGAGATTCGGCACCCGCGGTGGTGATTTTCAAGATTCGGCACCCGTGGCAGTGATTTTCGAGATTTGGCACCCGCGGGGCTGATTTTCGACATTCGGCACCGGCGGCAGTGATTTTCGAGATTCGACACCCGCGGCACTGATTTTCGAGATTTGGCACCCGTGGGGCTGATTTTCGAGATTCGGCACCCGCGGTGGTGATTTTCAAGATTCGGCACCCGCGGGGCTGATTTTCGAGATTCGGCACCCGCAGCACTGATTTCCGAGATTCGGCACCCGTGGGGCTGATTTTCGAGATTCGGCACCTGCGGCAGTGCTTTTCAAGATTCGGCACTCGCGGTGGTAATTTTCGAGATTCGGCACCCGCAGCACTGATTTCCGAGATTCGGCACCCGTGGGGCTGAATTTCGAGATTCGGACCCGTGGCACTGATTTTCGAGATTCGACACCCGCGGGGCTGATTTTTGAGATTCGACACCTGCGGGGCTGATTTTTGAGATTCGGCACCAGCGGCACTGATTTTCGAGATTTGGCACCCGTGAGGCTGATTTTCGAGATTTGGCACCCGCGGCAGTGATTTTCGAGATTCGGCACCCGCGGGGCTGATTTTTGAGATTCGGCACCCGCGGGGCTGATTTTCGAGATTCGGCACCCGCGGGGCTGATTTTCGAAATTTGGCACCCTCGGTGGTGATTTTCAAGATTCGGCACCCGCGGCGGTGATTTTCGAGATTCGGCACAAACGGTAGTGATTTTCGAGATTTGGCACCCGTGGCACTGATTTTGGAGATTTGTCACACGCGGGGCTGATTTTCGAGATTCGACACTGGCGGCGGTGATTTTCAAGATTCGGCACCCGAGGGGCTGATTTTCGAGATTCGGCACCCGCCGCACTGATTTTCGAGATTCGGCACTCGCGGCACTGATTTTCGAGATTTGGCACCCGTGGGGCTGATTTTCGAGATTCGGCACCCGTGGCACTGATTTTCGAGATTTGGCACCCGTGGGGCTGATTTTCGAGATTCGGCACTGGCGGCGGTGATTTTCAAGATTCGGCACCCGAGGGGCTGATTTTCGAGATTCGGCACCCGCCGCACTGATTTTCGAGATTCGGCACTCGCGGCACTGATTTTCGAGATTTGGCACCCGTGGGGCTGATTTTCGAGATTCGGCACCCGTGGCACTGATTTTCGAGATTTGGCACCCGTGGGGCTGATTTTCGAGATTCGGCACCCACGGTGGTGATTTTCAAGATTCGGCACCCTCGGCAGTGATTTTCGAGATTTGGCAACCGCGGCACTGATTTTCGAGATTTGGCACCCGTGGGGCTGATTTTCGAGATTCGGCACCCGTGGCACTGATTTTTGAGATTTGGCACCCGTGGGGCTGATTTTCGAGATTCTGCACTGGCGGCGGTGATTTTCAAGATTCGGCACCCGAGGGGCTGATTTTCGAGATTCGGCACCCGCCGCACTGATTTTCGAGATTCGGCACTCGCGGCACTGATTTTCAAGATTTGGCACCCGCGGCGGTGATTTTCGAGATTCAACACCTGCGGCACTGATTTTCGAGATTTGGCACCCGTGGGGCTGATTTTCGAGATTCGGCACCCGCGGTGGTGATTTTCAAGATTCGGCACCTGCAGCGGTGATTTTCGAGATTTGGCACCTGCGGCAGTGATTTTCAAGATTCGGCACCCGCGGGGCTGATTTTCGAGATTCGGCACCCACGGTGGTGATTTTCGAGATTTGGCACCCGCGGCACTGATTTTCGAGATTTGGCACCCATGGGGCTGATATTCGAGATTCGGCACTCGTGGCACTGATTTTCGAGATTCGGCACCCGCGGGGCTGATTTTCGAGATTCGGCACCCGCGGGGCTGATTTTCGAGATTCGGCACCTGCGGTGGTGATTTTCAAGATTCGGCACCCGCGGCGGTGATTTTCGAGATTCGGCACCCTCGGCACTGATTTTCGAGATTCGGCACCCACGGGGCTGATTTTCGAGATTTGGCACTCGCGGTGGTGATTTTCGAGATTCGGCACCCGCGGGGCTGATTTTCGAGATTCGGCACCGGCGGCGGTGATTTTCAAGATTCGGCACCCGCTGGGCTGATTTTCGAGATTCGGCACCCGCAGCACTGATTTCCGAGATTCGGCACCCGTGGGGCTGATTTTCGAGATTCGGCACCTGCGGCAGTGCATTTCAAGATTCGGCACTCGCGGTGGTGATTTTCGAGATTCGGCACCCGCAGCACTGATTTCCGAGATTCGGACCTGTGGCACTGATTTTCGAGATTTGTCACCCGCGGGGCTGATTTTCGAGATTTGACACCCGCGGGGCTGATTTTTGAGATTCGGCACCAGCGGCACTGATTTTCGAGATTTGGCACCCGTGAGGCTGATTTTCGAGATTTGGCACCCGCGGCAGTGATTTTCGAGATTCGGCACCCGCGGGGCTGATTTTCGAGATTCGGCACCCGCGGGGCTGATTTTCGAGATTCGGCACCCGCGGGGCTGATTTTCGAAATTTGGCACCCTCGGTGGTGATTTTCAAGATTCGGCACCCGCGGCGGTGATTTTCGAGATTCGGCACAAACGGTAGTGATTTTCGAGATTTGGCACCCGTGGCACTGATTTTTGAGATTTGTCACCCGCGGGGCTGATTTTCGAGATTCGACACCCGCGGGGCTGATTTTCGAGATTCGGCACCCGCGCCACTGATTTTCGAGATTCGGCACTCGCGGCACTGATTTTCGAGATTTGGCACCCGTGGGGCTGATTTTCGAGATTCGGCACCTGTGGCACGGATTTTCGAGATTCGGCACCCGCGGGGCTGATTTTCGAGATTCGGCACCCACGGTGGTGATTTTCAAGATTCGGCACCCTCGGCAGTGATTTTCGAGATTTGGCAACCGCGGCACTGATTTTCGAGATTTGGCACCCGTGGGGCTGATTTTCGAGATTCGGCACCCGTGGCACTGATTTTCGAGATTTGGCACCCGTGGGGCTGATTTTCGAGATTCGGCACCCGTGGCACTGATTTTCGAGATTCGGCACCCGCGGGGCTGATTTTCGAGATTCGGCACCCACGGTGGTGATTTTCAAGATTCGGCACCCGTGGCAGTGATTTTCGAGATTTGGCACCCGCGGGGCTGATTTTCGAGATTCGGCACCGGCGGCGTTGATTTTCGAGATTCGACACCCGCGGCACTGATTTTCGAGATTTGGCACCCGTGGGGCTGATTTTCGAGATTCGGCACCCGCGGTGGTGATTTTCAAGATTCGGCACCTGCGGCGGTGATTTTCGAGATTTGGAACCCGCGGCAGTGATTTTCAAGATTCGGCACCCGCGGGGCTGATTTTCGAAATTTGGCACCCTCGGTGGTGATTTTCAAGATTCGGCACCCGCGGCGGTGATTTTCGAGATTCGGCACAAACGGTAGTGATTTTCGAGATTTGGCACCCGTGGCACTGATTTTGGAGATTTGTCACACGCGGGGCTGATTTTCGAGATTCGACACCCGCGGGGCTGATTTTCGAGATTCGGCACCCGCGGCACTGATTTTCGAGATTCTGCACTGGCGGCGGTGATTTTCAAGATTCGGCACCCGAGGGGCTGATTTTCGAGATTCGGCACCCGCCGCACTGATTTTCGAGATTCGGCACTCGCGGCACTGATTTTCGAGATTTGGCACCCGTGGGGCTGATTTTCGAGATTCGGCACCCGTGGCACTGATTTTCGAGATTTGGCACCCGTGGGGCTGATTTTCGAGATTCGGCACCCACGGTGGTGATTTTCAAGATTCGGCACCCTCGGCAGTGATTTTCGAGATTTGGCAACCGCGGCACTGATTTTCAAGATTTGGCACCCGTGGGGCTGATTTTCGAGATTCGGCACCCGTGGCACTGATTTTTGAGATTTGGCACCCGTGGGGCTGATTTTCGAGATTCTGCACTGGCGGCGGTGATTTTCAAGATTCGGCACCCGAGGGGCTGATTTTCGAGATTCGGCACCCGCCGCACTGATTTTCGAGATTCGGCACTCGCGGCACTGATTTTCAAGATTTGGCACCCGCGGCGGTGATTTTCGAGATTCAACACCCGCGGCACTGATTTTCGAGATTTGGCACCCGTGGGGCTGATTTTCGAGATTCGGCACCCGCGGTGGTGATTTTCAAGATTCGGCACCTGCAGCGGTGATTTTCGAGATTTGGCACCTGCGGCAGTGATTTTCAAGATTCGGCACCCGCGGGGCTGATTTTCGAGATTCGGCACCCACGGTGGTGATTTTCAAGATTCGGCACCTTCGGCAGTGATTTTCGAGATTTGGCACCCGCGGCACTGATTTTCGAGATTTGGCACCCATGGGGCTGATATTCGAGATTCGGCACCCGTGGCACTGATTTTCGAGATTCGGCACCCGCGGGGCTGATTTTCGAGATTCGGCACCCGCGGGGCTGATTTTCGAGATTCGGCACCTGCGGTGGTGATTTTCAAGATTCGGCACCCGCGGCGGTGATTTTCGAGATTCGGCACCCTCGGCACTGATTTTCGAGATTCGGCACCCACGGGGCTGATTTTCGAGATTTGGCACCCGCGGTGGTGATTTTCGAGATTCGGCACCCGCGGGGCTGATTTTCGAGATTCGGCACCGGCGGCGGTGATTTTCAAGATTCGGCACCCGCTGGGCTGATTTTCGAGATTCGGCACCCGCAGCACTGATTTCCGAGATTCGGCACCCGTGGGGCTGATTTTCGAGATTCGGCACCTGCGGCAGTGCATTTCAAGATTCGGCACTCGCGGTGGTAATTTTCGAGATTCGGCACCCGCAGCACTGATTTCCGAGATTCGGCACCCGTGGGGCTGATTTTCGAGATTCGGACCTGTGGCACTGATTTTCGAGATTTGTCACCCGCGGGGCTGATTTTCGAGATTTGACACCCGTGGGGCTGATTTTTGAGATTCGGCACCAGCGGCACTGATTTTCGAGATTTGGCACCCGTGAGGCTGATTTTCGAGATTTGGCACCCGCGGCAGTGATTTTCGAGATTCGGCACCCGCGGGGCTGATTTTCGAGATTCGGCACCCGCGGGGCTGATTTTCGAGATTCGGCACCCGCGGGGCTGATTTTCGAAATTTGGCACCCTCGGTGGTGATTTTCAAGATTCGGCACCCGCGGCGGTGATTTTCGAGATTCGGCACAAACGGTAGTGATTTTCGAGATTTGGCACCCGTGGCACTGATTTTTGAGATTTGTCACCCGCGGGGCTGATTTTCGAGATTCGGCACCGGCGGCGGTGATTTTCGAGATTTGGCACCCGCGGTTGTGATTTTCAAGATTCGGCACCCGCAGCAGTGATTTTCGAGATTCGGCACCCGCAGGGTTGACTTTCGAGATTCGGCACCCGCGGGGCTGATTTTCGAGATTCGGCACCCGCAGGGTTGATTTTCGAGATTTGGCACCCGCGGTTGTGATTTTCAAGATTCGGCACCCGCAGCGGTGATTTTCGAGATTCGGCACCCGCGGGGCTGATTTTCGAGATTCGGCACCCACGGTGGTGATTTTCAAGATTCGGCACCCTCGGCAGTGATTTTCGAGATTTGGCAACCGCGGCACTGATTTTCGAGATTTGGCACCCGTGGGGCTGATTTTCGAGATTCGGCACCCGTGGCACTGATTTTCGAAATTTGGCACCCGTGGGGCTGATTTTCAAGATTGTGCACTGGCGGCGGTGATTTTCAAGATTCGGCACCTGAGGGGCTGATTTTCGAGATTCGGCACCCGCCGCACTGATTTTCGAGATTCGGCGCTCGCGGCACTGATTTTCGAGATTTGGCACCCGTGGGGCTGATTTTCGAGATTCGGCACCCGTGGCACTGATTTTCGAGATTCGGCACCCGCGGGGCTGATTTTCGAGATTCGGCACCCACGGTGGTGATTTTCAAGATTCGGCACCCGTGGCAGTGATTTTCGAGATTTGGCACCCGCGGGGCTGATTTTCGAGATTCGGCACCGGCGGCGTTGATTTTCGAGATTCGACACCCGCGGCACTGATTTTCGAGGTTTGGCACCCGTGGGGCTGATTTTCGAGATTCGGCACCCGCGGTGGTGATTTTCAAGATTCGGCACCTGCGGCGGTGATTTTCGAGATTTGGAACCCGCGGCAGTGATTTTCAAGATTCGGCACCCGCGGGGCTGATTTTCGAGATTCGGCACCCATGGTGGTGATTTTCAAGATTCGGCACCCTCGGCAGTGATTTTCGAGATTTGGCACCCGCGGCACTGATTTTCGAGATTTGGCACCCATGGGGCTGATTTTCGAGATTCGGCACCCGTGGCACTGAATTTCGAGATTCGGCACCCACGGGGCTGATTTTCGAGATTCGGCACCCGCGTGGCTGATTTTCGAGATTCGGCACCCGCGGTGGTGATTTTCAAGATTCGGCACCCGCGGCGGTGATTTTCGAGATTCGGCACCCTCGGCACTGATTTTCGAGATTTGGCACCCACGGGGCTAATTTTCGAGATTTGGCACCCGCGGTGGTGATTTTCGAGATTCGGCACCCGCGGCAGTGATTTTCGAGATTCGGCACCGGCGGCGGTGATTTTCGAGATTTGGCACCCGCGGTTGTGATTTTCAAGATTCGGCACCCGCAGCAGTGATTTTCGAGATTCGGCACCCGCGGGGCTGATTTTCGAGATTCGGCACCCGCAGGGTTGATTTTCGAGATTTGGCACCCGCGGTTGTGATTTTCAAGATTCGGCACCCGCAGCGGTGATTTTCGAGATTCGGCACCCGCGGGGCTGATTTTCGACATTCAGCACCCGCGGCGGTAATTTTCGAGATTTGGCACCCGCGGGGCTGATTTTCGAGATTCGGCACCCGCGGCAGTGATTTTCGAGATTTGGCACCCATGGGGCTGATTTTCGAGATTCGTCACCGGCGGCGGTGATTTTCAAGATTCGGCACCCGCGGGACTGATTTTCGAGATTTGGCACCCGCGGAACTGATTTTCGAGATTCGGCACCCGTGGGGATGATTTTCGAGATTCGGCACCTGCGGCAGTGCTTTTCGAGATTCAGCACTCGCGGTGGTGATTTTCGAGATTCGGCACCCGCGGTTGTGATTTTCAAGATTCGGCACCCCCGGTGGTGATTTTCGAGATTCGGCACCCGCGGGGCTGATTTTCGAGATTCGGCACCGGCGGCGGTGATTTTCAAGATTCGGCACCCGCTGGGCTGATTTTCGAGATTCGGCACCCGCAGCACTGATTTCCGAGATTCGGCACCCGTGGGGCTGATTTTCGAGATTCGGCACCTGCGGCAGTGCATTTCAAGATTCGGCACTCGCGGTGGTAATTTTTGAGATTCGGCACCCGCAGCACTGATTTCCGAGATTCAGCACCCGTGGGGCTGATTTTCGAGATTCGGACCCGTGGCACTGATTTTCGAGATTTGTCACCCGCGGGGCTGATTTTCGAGATTTGACACCCGCGGGGCTGATTTTTGAGATTCGGCACCAGCGGCACTGATTTTCGAGATTTGGCACCCGTGAGGCTGATTTTCGAGATTTGGCACCCGCGGCAGTGATTTTCGAGATTCGGCACCCGCGGGGCTGATTTTCGAGATTCGGCACCCGCGGGGCTGATTTTCGAGATTCGGCACCCGCGGGGCTGATTTTCGAGATTCGGCACCCGTGGCACTGATTTTCGAGATTTGGCACCCGTGGGGCTGATTTTCAAGATTGTGCACTGGCGGCGGTGATTTTCAAGATTCGGCACCTGAGGGGCTGATTTTCGAGATTCGGCACCCGCCGCACTGATTTTCGAGATTCGGCGCTCGCGGCACTGATTTTCGAGATTTGGCACCCGTGGGGCTGATTTTCGAGATTCGGCACCCGTGGCACTGATTTTCGAGATTCGGCACCCGCGGGGCTGATTTTCGAGATTCGGCACCCACGGTGGTGATTTTCAAGATTCGGCACCCGTGGCAGTGATTTTCGAGATTTGGCACCCGCGGGGCTGATTTTCGAGATTCGGCACCGGCGGCGTTGATTTTCGAGATTCGACACCCGCGGCACTGATTTTCGAGATTTGGCACCCATGGGGCTGATTTTCGAGATTCGGCACCCGCGGTGGTGATTTTCAAGATTCGGCACCTGCGGCGGTGATTTTTGAGATTTGGAACCCGCGGCAGTGATTTTCAAGATTCGGCACCCGCGGGGCTGATTTCCGAGATTCGGCACCCGTGGGGCTGATTTTCGAGATTCGGCACCTGCGGCAGTGCATTTCAAGATTCGGCACTCGCGGTGGTAATTTTCGAGATTCGGCACCCGCAGCACTGATTTCCGAGATTCGGCACCCGTGGGGCTGATTTTCGAGATTCGGACCTGTGGCACTGATTTTCGAGATTTGTCACCCGCGGGGCTGATTTTCGAGATTTGATACCCGTGGGGCTGATTTTTGAGATTCGGCACCAGCGGCACTGATTTTCGAGATTTGGCACCCGTGAGGCTGATTTTCGAGATTTGGCACCCGCGGCAGTGATTTTCGAGATTCGGCACCCGCGGGGCTGATTTTCGAGATTCGGCACCCGCGGGGCTGATTTTCGAGATTCGGCACCCGCGGGGCTGATTTTCGAAATTTGGCACCCTCGGTGGTGATTTTCAAGATTCGGCACCCGCGGCGGTGATTTTCGAGATTCGGCACAAACGGTAGTGATTTTCGAGATTTGGCACCCGTGGCACTGATTTTTGAGATTTGTCACCCGCGGGGCTGATTTTCGAGATTCGACACCCGCGGGGCTGATTTTCGAGATTCGGCACCCGCGCCACTGATTTTCGAGATTCGGCACTCGCGGCACTGATTTTCGAGATTTGGCACCCGTGGGGCTGATTTTCGAGATTCGGCACCTGTGGCACGGATTTTCGAGATTCGGCACCCGCGGGGCTGATTTTCGAGATTCGGCACCCACGGTGGTGATTTTCAAGATTCGGCACCCTCGGCAGTGATTTTCGAGATTTGGCAACCGCGGCACTGATTTTCGAGATTTGGCACCCGTGGGGCTGATTTTCGAGATTCGGCACCCGTGGCACTGATTTTCGAGATTTGGCACCCGTGGGGCTGATTTTCAAGATTGTGCACTGGCGGCGGTGATTTTCAAGATTCGGCACCTGAGGGGCTGATTTTCGAGATTCGGCACCCGCCGCACTGATTTTCGAGATTCGGCGCTCGCGGCACTGATTTTCGAGATTTGGCACCCGCGGGGCTGATTTTCGAGATTCGGCACCCACGGTGGTGATTTTCAAGATTCGGCACCCGTGGCAGTGATTTTCGAGATTTGGCACCCGCGGGGCTGATTTTCGAGATTCGGCACCGGCGGCGTTGATTTTCGAGATTCGACACCCGCGGCACTGATTTTCGAGGTTTGGCACCCGTGGGGCTGATTTTCGAGATTCGGCACCCGCGGTGGTGATTTTCAAGATTCGGCACCCGCGGGGCTGATTTTCGAGATTCGGCACCCATGGTGGTGATTTTCAAGATTCGGCACCCTCGGCAGTGATTTTCGAGATTTGGCACCCGCGGCACTGATTTTCGAGATTTGGCACCCATGGGGCTGATTTTCGAGATTCGGCACCCGTGGCACTGAATTTCGAGATTCGGCACCCACGGGGCTGATTTTCAAGATTCGGCACCCACGGTGGTGATTTTCAAGATTCGGCACCCTCGGCAGTGATTTTCGAGATTTGGCAACCGCGGCACTGATTTTCGAGATTTGGCACCCGTGGGGCTGATTTTCGAGATTCGGCACCCGTGGCACTGATTTTCGAGATTTGGCACCCGTGGGGCTGATTTTCAAGATTGTGCACTGGCGGCGGTGATTTTCAAGATTCGGCACCTGAGGGGCTGATTTTCGAGATTCGGCACCCGCCGCACTGATTTTCGAGATTCGGCGCTCGCGGCACTGATTTTCGAGATTTGGCACCCGTGGGGCTGATTTTCGAGATTCGGCACCCGTGGCACTGATTTTCGAGATTCGGCACCCGCGGGGCTGATTTTCGAGATTCGGCACCCACGGTGGTGATTTTCAAGATTCGGCACCCGTGGCAGTGATTTTCGAGATTTGGCACCCGCGGGGCTGATTTTCGAGATTCGGCACCGGCGGCGTTGATTTTCGAGATTCGACACCCGCGGCACTGATTTTCGAGATTTGGCACCCGTGGGGCTGATTTTCGAGATTCGGCACCCGCGGTGGTGATTTTCAAGATTCGGCACCTGCGGCGGTGATTTTCGAGATTTGGAACCCGCGGCAGTGATTTTCAAGATTCGGCACCCGCGGGGCTGATTTTCGAGATTCGGCACCCATGGTGGTGATTTTCAAGATTCGGCACCCTCGGCAGTGATTTTCGAGATTTGGCACCCGCGGCACTGATTTTCGAGATTTGGCACCCATGGGGCTGATTTTCGAGATTCGGCACCCGTGGCACTGATTTTCGAGATTCGGCACCCACGGGGCTGATTTTCGAGATTCGGCACCCGCGTGGCTGATTTTCGAGATTCGGCACCCGCGGTGGTGATTTTCAAGATTCGGCACCCGCGGCGGTGATTTTCGAGATTCGGCACCCTCGGCACTGATTTTCGAGATTTGGCACCCACGGGGCTGATTTTCGAGATTTGGCACCCGCGGTGGTGATTTTCGAGATTCGGCACCCGCGGCAGTGATTTTCGAGATTCGGCACCGGCGGCGGTGATTTTCGAGATTTGGCACCCGCGGTTGTGATTTTCAAGATTCGGCACCCGCAGCAGTGATTTTCGAGATTCGGCACCCGCAGGGTTGACTTTCGAGATTCGGCACCCGCGGGGCTGATTTTCGAGATTCGGCACCCGCAGGGTTGATTTTCGAGATTTGGCACCCGCGGTTGTGATTTTCAAGATTCGGCACCCGCAGCGGTGATTTTCGAGATTCGGCACCCGCGGGGCTGATTTTCGACATTCAGCACCCGCGGCGGTAATTTTCGAGATTTGGCACCCGCGGGGCTGATTTTCGAGATTCGGCACCCGCGGCAGTGATTTTCGAGATTTGGCACCCATGGGGCTGATTTTCGAGATTCGTCACCGGCGGCGGTGATTTTCAAGATTCGGCACCCGCGGGACTGATTTTCGAGATTTGGCACCCGCGGAACTGATTTTCGAGATTCGGCACCCGTGGGGAAGATTTTCGAGATTCGGCACCTGCGGCAGTGCTTTTCGAGATTCAGCACTCGCGGTGGTGATTTTCGAGATTCGGCACCCCCGACGGTGATTTTCGAGATTCGGCACCCGCGGGGCTGATTTTCGAGATTCGGCACCCGCGGTGGTGATTTTCGAGATTCGGCACCCGCGGGGCTGATTTTCGAGATTCGGCACCCGCGGGGCTGATTTTCGAGATTCGGCACCCGCTGCAGTGATTTTCGAGATTCGGCACCCGCGGGGCTGATTTTGAAGATTTGGCACCCTCGGTGGTGATTTTCAAGATTCGGCACCCGCGGCGGTGATTTTCGAGATTTGGCACCCATGGGGCTGATTTTCGAGATTCGTCACCGGCGGGGCTGATTTTCGAGATTCGGCACCCGCGGCAGTGATTTTCGAGATTCGGCACCTATGGTGGTGATTTTCAAGATTCGGCACCCTCGGCAGTGATTTTCGAGATTTGGCACCCGCGGCACTGATTTTCGAGATTTGGCACCCATGGGGCTGATTTTCGAGATTCGGCACCCGTGGCACTGATTTTCGAGATTCGGCACCCGCGGGGCTGATTTTCGAGATTCGGCACCCGCGGCAGTGATTTTCGAGATTCGGCACCCATGGTGGTGATTTTCAAGATTCGGCACCCTCGGCAGTGATTTTCGAGATTTGGCACCCGCGGCACTGATTTTCGAGATTTGGCACCCATGGGGCTGATTTTCGAGATTCGGCACCCGTGGCACTGATTTTCGAGATTCGGCACCCACGGGGCTGATTTTCGAGATTCGGCACCCGCGTGGCTGATTTTCGAGATTCGGCACCCGCGGTGGTGATTTTCAAGATTCGGCACCCGCGGCGGTGATTTTCGAGATTCGGCACCCACGGGGCTGATTTTTGAGATTTGGCACCCGCGGTGGTGATTTTCGAGATTCGGCACCCGCGGCAGTGATTTTCGAGATTCGGCACCGGCGGCGGTGATTTTCGAGATTTGGCACCCGCGATTGTGATTTTCAAGATTCGGCACCCGCAGCAGTGATTTTCGAGATTCGGCACCCGCAGGGTTGATTTTCGAGATTCGGCACCCGCGGGGCTGATTTTCGAGATTCGGCACCCGCAGGGTTGATTTTTGAGATTTGGCACCCGCGGTTGTGATTTTCGAGATTTGGCACCCGCGGGGCTGATTTTCGACATTCAGCACCCGCGGCGGTAATTTTCGAGATTTGGCACCCGCGGGGCTGATTTTCGAGATTCGGCACCCATGTGGCTGATTTTCGAGATTCGTCACCGGCGGCGGTGATTTTCAAGATTCGGCACCCGCGGGACTGATTTTCGAGATTTGGCACCCGCGGCACTGATTTTCGAGATTCGGCACCCGTGGGGATGATTTTCGAGATTCGGCACCTGCGGCAGTGCTTTTCGAGATTCAGCACTCGCGGTGGTGATTTTCGAGATTCGGCACCCGCGGTGGTGATTTTCAAGATTCGGCACCCTCGGCAGTGATTTTCGAGATTTGGCAACCGCGGCACTGATTTTCGAGATTTGGCACCCGTGGGGCTGATTTTCGAGATTCGGCACCCGTGGCACTGATTTTCGAGATTTGGCACCCGTGGGGCTGATTTCGAGATTCGGCACTGGCGGCGGTGATTTTCAAGATTCGGCACCCGAGGGGCTGATTTTCGAGATTCGGCACCCGTGGGGCTGGTTTTCGAGATTCGGCACCCGCGGGGCTGATTTTCGAGATTCGACACCCGCGGTGGTGATTTTCAAGATTCGGCACCAGCGGCAGTGATTTTCGAGATTTGGCACCCGTGGGGCTGATTTTTGAGATTCGGCACCCGTGGCACTGATTTTCGAGATTTGACACCCGTGGGGCTGATTTTCGAGATTCGGCACTGGCGGCGGTGATTTTCAAGATTCGGCACCCGAGGGGCTGATTTTCGAGATTCGGCACCCGCCGCACTGATTTTCGAGATTTGGCACCCGTGGGGCTGATTTTCGAGATTCGGCACCCGCGGTGGTGATTTTCAAGATTCGGCACCCGCGGGGCTGATTTTCGAAATTCGGCACCCGCGGCGGTGATTTTCGAGATTTGGCACCCGCGGGGCTGATTTTCGAGATTCAGCACCCGCGGGGCTGATTTTCGAGATTCGGCACCCGCGGCAGTGATTTTCGAGATTCAGCACCCGCGGGGCTGATTTTGAAGATTTGGCACCCGCGGTGGTGATTTTCAAGATTCGGCACCCGCGGCGGTGATTTTTGAGGTTTGGCACCCATGGGGCTGATTTTCGAGATTCGTCACCGGCGGCGGTGATTTTCAAGATTCGGCACCCGCGGGGCTGATTTTTGACATTCGGCACCCGTGGGGATGATTTTCGAGATTCGTCACCGGCGGGGCTGATTTTCGAGATTCGGCACCCGCGGCAGTGATTTTCGAGATTCGGCACCCATGGTGGTGATTTTCAAGATTCGGCACCCTCGGCAGTGATTTTCGAGATTTGGCACCCGCGGCACTGATTTTCGAGATTTGGCACCCATGGGGCTGATTTTCGAGATTCGGCACCCGTGGCACTGATTTTCGAGATTCGGCACCCGCGGGGCTGATTTTCGAGATTCGGCACCCGCGGCAGTGATTTTCGAGATTCGGCACCCATGGTGGTGATTTTCAAGATTCGGCACCCTCGGCAGTGATTTTCGAGATTTGGCACCCGCGGCACTGATTTTCGAGATTTGGCACCCATGGGGCTGATTTTCGAGATTCGGCACCCGTGGCACTGATTTTCGAGATTCGGCACCCACGGGGCTGATTTTCGAGATTCGGCACCCGCGTGGCTGATTTTCGAGATTCGGCACCCGCGGTGGTGATTTTCAAGATTCGGCACCCGCGGCGGTGATTTTCGAGATTCGGCACCCACGGGGCTGATTTTTGAGATTTGGCACCCGCGGTGGTGATTTTCGAGATTCGGCACCCACGGCAGTGATTTTCGAGATTCGGCACCCGCGGTTGTGATTTTCAAGATTCGGCACCCGCAGCAGTGATTTTCGAGATTCGGCACCCGCAGGGTTGATTTTCGAGATTCGGCACCCGCGGGGCTGATTTTCGAGATTCGGCACCCGCAGGGTTGATTTTCGAGATTTGGCACCCGCGGTTGTGATTTTCAAGATTTGGCACCCGCAGCGGTGATTTTCGACATTCAGCACCCGCGGCGGTAATTTTCGAGATTTGGCACCCGCGGGGCTGATTTTCGAGATTCGGCACCTGCGGCAGTGATTTTCGAGATTTGGCACCCATGGGGCTGATTTTCGAGATTCGTCACCGGCGGCGGTGATTTTCAAGATTCGGCACCCGCGGGACTGATTTTCGAGATTTGGCACCCGCGGCACTGATTTTCGAGATTCGGCACCCGTGGGGATGATTTTCGAGATTCGGCACCTGCGGCAGTGCTTTTCGAGATTCAGCACTCGCGGTGGTGATTTTCGAGATTCGGCACCCGCGGTTGTGATTTTCAAGATTCGGCACCCGCGGCGGTGATTTTCGAGATTCGGCACCCGCGGGGCTGATTTTCGAGATTCGGCACCCGCGGGGCTGATTTTCGAGATTCGGCACTCGCGGCACTGATTTTCGAGATTTGGCACCCGTGGGGCTGATTTTCGAGATTCGGCACCTGTGGCACGGATTTTCGAGATTCGGCACCCGCGGGGCTGATTTTCGAGATTCGACACCCACGGTGGTGATTTTCAAGATTCGGCACCCTCGGCAGTGATTTTCGAGATTTGGTAACCGCGGCACTGATTTTCGAGATTTGGCACCCGTGGGGCTGATTTTCGAGATTCGGCACCCGCCGCACTGATTTTCGAGATTTGGCACCCGTGGGGCTGATTTTCGAGATTCGGCACCCGCGGGGCTGATTTTCGAGATTCGACACCCGCGGTGGTGATTTTCAAGATTCGGCACCCGTGGCAGTGATTTTCGAGATTTGGCACCCGTGGGGCTGATTTTCGAGATTCGGCACCCGTGGCACTGATTTTCGAGATTTGACACCCGTGGGGCTGATTTTCGAGATTCGGCACTGGCGGCGGTGATTTTCAAGATTCGGCACCCGAGGGGCTGATTTTCGAGATTCGGCACCCGCCGCACTGATTTTCGAGATTTGGCACCCGTGGGGCTGATTTTCGAGATTTGGCTCCCGCGGGGCTGATTTTCGAGATTCGGCGGCGGTGATTTTCGAGATTCGACACCCGCGGCACTGATTTTCGAGATTTGGCACCCGTGGGGCTGATTTTCGAGATTCGGCACCCGCGGTGGTGATTTTCAAGATTCGGCACCCGCAGCGGTGATTTTCGAGATTCAGCACCCGCGGGGCTGATTTTCGAGATTCGGCACCCGTGGCACTGATTTTCGAGATTTGGCACCCGTGGGGCTGATTTTCAAGATTGTGCACTGGCGGCGGTGATTTTCAAGATTCGGCACCTGAGGGGCTGATTTTCGAGATTCGGCACCCGCCGCACTCATTTTCGAGATTCGGCGCTCGCGGCACTGATTTTCGAGATTTGGCACCCGTGGGGCTGATTTTCGAGATTCGGCACCCGTGGCACTGATTTTCGAGATTCGGCACCCGCGGGGCTGATTTTCGAGATTCGGCACCCACGGTGGTGATTTTCAAGATTCGGCACCCGTGGCAGTGATTTTCGAGATTTGGCACCCGCGGGGCTGATTTTCGAGATTCGGCACCGGCGGCGTTGATTTTCGAGATTCGACACCCGCGGCACTGATTTTCGAGATTTGGCACCCGTGGGGCTGATTTTCGAGATTCGGCACCCGCGGTGGTGATTTTCAAGATTCGGCACCTGCGGCGGTGATTTTCGAGATTTGGAACCCGCGGCAGTGATTTTCAAGATTCGGCACCCGCGGGGCTGATTTTCGAGATTCGGCACCCATGGTGGTGATTTTCAAGATTCGGCACCCTCGGCAGTGATTTTCGAGATTTGGCACCCGCGGCACTGATTTTCGAGATTTGGCACCCATGGGGCTGATTTTCGAGATTCGGCACCCGTGGCACTGATTTTCGAGATTCGGCACCCACGGGGCTGATTTTCGAGATTCGGCACCCGCGTGGCTGATTTTCGAGATTCGGCACCCGCGGTGGTGATTTTCAAGATTCGGCACCCGCGGCGGTGATTTTCGAGATTCGGCACCCGCGGGGCTGATTTTCGAGATTTGGCACCCATGGGGCTGATTTTCGAGATTCGTCACCGGCGGGGCTGATTTTCGAGATTCGGCACCCGCGGCAGTGATTTTCGAGATTCGGCACCTATGGTGGTGATTTTCAAGATTCGGCACCCTCGGCAGTGATTTTCGAGATTTGGCACCCGCGGCACTGATTTTCGAGATTTGGCACCCATGGGGCTGATTTTCGAGATTCGGCACCCGTGGCACTGATTTTCGAGATTCGGCACCCGCGGGGCTGATTTTCGAGATTCGGCACCCGCGGCAGTGATTTTCGAGATTCGGCACCCATGGTGGTGATTTTCAAGATTCGGCACCCTCGGCAGTGATTTTCGAGATTTGGCACCCGCGGCACTGATTTTCGAGATTTGGCACCCATGGGGCTGATTTTCGAGATTCGGCACCCGTGGCACTGATTTTCGAGATTCGGCACCCACGGGGCTGATTTTCGAGATTCGGCACCCGCGTGGCTGATTTTCGAGATTCGGCACCCGCGGTGGTGATTTTCAAGATTCGGCACCCGCGGCGGTGATTTTCGAGATTCGGCACCCACGGGGCTGATTTTTGAGATTTGGCACCCGCGGTGGTGATTTTCGAGATTCGGCACCCGCGGCAGTGATTTTCGAGATTCGGCACCGGCGGCGGTGATTTTCGAGATTTGGCACCCGCGATTGTGATTTTCAAGATTCGGCACCCGCAGCAGTGATTTTCGAGATTCGGCACCCGCAGGGTTGATTTTCGAGATTCGGCACCCGCGGGGCTGATTTTCGAGATTCGGCACCCGCAGGGTTGATTTTTGAGATTTGGCACCCGCGGTTGTGATTTTCGAGATTTGGCACCCGCGGGGCTGATTTTCGACATTCAGCACCCGCGGCGGTAATTTTCGAGATTTGGCACCCACGGGGCTGATTTTCGAGATTCGGCACCCATGTGGCTGATTTTCGAGATTCGTCACCGGCGGCGGTGATTTTCAAGATTCGGCACCCGCGGGACTGATTTTCGAGATTTGGCACCCGCGGCACTGATTTTCGAGATTCGGCACCCGTGGGGATGATTTTCGAGATTCGGCACCTGCGGCAGTGCTTTTCGAGATTCAGCACTCGCGGTGGTGATTTTCGAGATTCGGCACCCGCGGTGGTGATTTTCAAGATTCGGCACCCTCGGCAGTGATTTTCGAGATTTGGCAACCGCGGCACTGATTTTCGAGATTTGGCACCCGTGGGGCTGATTTTCGAGATTCGGCACCCGTGGCACTGATTTTCGAGATTTGGCACCCGTGGGGCTGATTTCGAGATTCGGCACTGGCGGCGGTGATTTTCAAGATTCGGCACCCGAGGGGCTGATTTTCGAGATTCGGCACCCGTGGGGCTGGTTTTCGAGATTCGGCACCCGCGGGGCTGATTTTCGAGATTCGACACCCGCGGTGGTGATTTTCAAGATTCGGCACCAGCGGCAGTGATTTTCGAGATTTGGCACCCGTGGGGCTGATTTTCGAGATTCGGCACCCGTGGCACTGATTTTCGAGATTTGACACCCGTGGGGCTGATTTTCGAGATTCGGCACTGGCGGCGGTGATTTTCAAGATTCGGCACCCGAGGGGCTGATTTTCGAGATTCGGCACCCGCCGCACTGATTTTCGAGATTTGGCACCCGTGGGGCTGATTTTCGAGATTCGGCACCCGCGGTGGTGATTTTCAAGATTCGGCACCCGCGGGGCTGATTTTCGAAATTCGGCACCCGCGGCGGTGATTTTCGAGATTTGGCACCCGCGGGGCTGATTTTCGAGATTCAGCACCCGCGGGGCTGATTTTCGAGATTCGGCACCCGCGGCAGTGATTTTCGAGATTCAGCACCCGCGGGGCTGATTTTGAAGATTTGGCACCCGCGGTGGTGATTTTCAAGATTCGGCACCCGCGGCGGTGATTTTTGAGATTTGGCACCCATGGGGCTGATTTTCGAGATTCGTCACCGGCGGCGGTGATTTTCAAGATTCGGCACCCGCGGGGCTGATTTTTGACATTCGGCACCCGTGGGGATGATTTTCGAGATTCGTCACCGGCGGGGCTGATTTTCGAGATTCGGCACCCGCGGCAGTGATTTTCGAGATTCGGCACCCATGGTGGTGATTTTCAAGATTCGGCACCCTCGGCAGTGATTTTCGAGATTTGGCACCCGCGGCATTGATTTTCGAGATTTGGCACCCATGGGGCTGATTTTCGAGATTCGGCACCCGTGGCACTGATTTTCGAGATTCGGCACCCGCGGGGCTGATTTTCGAGATTTGGCACCCGCGGCAGTGATTTTCGAGATTCGGCACCCATGGTGGTGATTTTCAAGATTCGGCACCCTCGGCAGTGATTTTCGAGATTTGGCACCCGCGGCACTGATTTTCGAGATTTGGCACCCATGGGGCTGATTTTCGAGATTCGGCACCCGTGGCACTGATTTTCGAGATTCGGCACCCACGGGGCTGATTTTCGAGATTCGGCACCCGCGTGGCTGATTTTCGAGATTCGGCACCCGCGGTGGTGATTTTCAAGATTCGGCACCCGCGGCGGTGATTTTCGAGATTCGGCACCCACGGGGCTGATTTTTGAGATTTGGCACCCGCGGTGGTGATTTTCGAGATTCGGCACCCGCGGCAGTGATTTTCGAGATTCGGCACCCGCGGTTGTGATTTTCAAGATTCGGCACCCGCAGCAGTGATTTTCGAGATTCGGCACCCGCAGGGTTGATTTTCGAGATTCGGCACCCGCGGGGCTGATTTTCGAGATTCGGCACCCGCAGGGTTGATTTTCGAGATTTGGCACCCGCGGTTGTGATTTTCAAGATTTGGCACCCGCAGCGGTGATTTTCGACATTCAGCACCCGCGGCGGTAATTTTCGAGATTTGGCACCCGCGGGGCTGATTTTCGAGATTCGGCACCTGCGGCAGTGATTTTCGAGATTTGGCACCCATGGGGCTGATTTTCGAGATTCGTCACCGGCGGCGGTGATTTTCAAGATTCGGCACCCGCGGGACTGATTTTCGAGATTTGGCACCCGCGGCACTGATTTTCGAGATTCGGCACCCGTGGGGATGATTTTCGAGATTCGGCACCTGCGGCAGTGCTTTTCGAGATTCAGCACTCGCGGTGGTGATTTTCGAGATTCGGCACCCGCGGTTGTGATTTTCAAGATTCGGCACCCGCGGCGGTGATTTTCGAGATTCGGCACCCGCGGGGCTGATTTTCGAGATTCGGCACCCGCGGGGCTGATTTTCGAGATTCGGCACTCGCGGCACTGATTTTCGAGATTTGGCACCCGTGGGGCTGATTTTCGAGATTCGGCACCTGTGGCACGGATTTTCGAGATTCGGCACCCGCGGGGCTGATTTTCGAGATTCGACACCCGCGGTGGTGATTTTCAAGATTCGGCACCCGTGGCAGTGATTTTCGAGATTTGGCACCCGTGGGGCTGATTTTCGAGATTCGGCACCTGTGGCACTGATTTTCGAGATTTGACACCCGTGGGGCTGATTTTCGAGATTCGGCACCCGTGGCACTGATTTTCGAGATTTGGCACCCGTGGGGCTGATTTTCGAGATTCTGCACTGGCGGCGGTGATTTTCAAGATTCGGCACCCGAGGGGCTGATTTTCGAGATTCGGCACCCGCCGCACTGATTTTCGAGATTCGGCACTCGCGGCACTGATTTTCGAGATTTGGCACCCATGGGGCTGATTTTCGAGATTCGGCACCCGTGGCACTGATTTTCGAGATTCGGCACCCGCGGGGCTGATTTTTGAGATTCGGCACCCGCCGCACTGATTTTCGAGATTTGGCACCCGTGGGGCTGATTTTCGAGATTCGGCACCCGCCGCACTGATTTTCGAGATTTGGCACCCGTGGGGCTGATTTTCGAGATTCGGCACCCGCGGGGCTGATTTTCGAGATTCGACACCCGTGGGGCTGATTTTCGAGATTCGGCACTGGCGGCGGTGATTTTCAAGATTCGGCACCCGAGGGGCTGATTTTCGAGATTCGGCACCCGCCGCACTGATTTTCGAGATTTGGCACCCGTGGGGCTGATTTTCGAGATTTGGCTCCCGCGGGGCTGATTTTCGAGATTCGGCGGCGGTGATTTTCGAGATTCGACACCCGCGGCACTGATTTTCGAGATTTGGCACCCGTGGGGCTGATTTTCGAGATTCGGCACCCGCGGTGGTGATTTTCAAGATTCGGCACCCGCAGCGGTGATTTTCGAGATTCGGCACCCGCGGGGCTAATTTTCGAAATTCGGCACCCGCGGCGGTGATTTTCGAGATTTGGCACCCGCGGGGCTGATTTTCGAAATTCGGCACCCGCGGGGCTGATTTTCGAGATTCGGCACCCGCGGCAGTGATTTTCGAGATTCAGCACCCGCGGGGCTGATTTTGAAGATTTGGCACCCGCGGTGGTGATTTTCAAGATTCGGCACCCGCGGCGGTGATTTTCGAGATTCGGCACCCGTGGGGATGATTTTCGAGATTCCGCACCTGCTGCAGTGCTTTTTGAGATTCAGCACTCGCGGTGGAGATTTTCGAGATTCGGCACCCGCGGTTGTGATTTTCAAGATTCGGCACCCGCGGCGGTGATTTTCGAGATTCGGCACCCGCGTGGCTGATTTTCGAGATTCGGCACCCGCGGCAGTGATTTTCGAGATTCGGCACCCGCGTGACTGATTTTGGAGATTTGGCACCGGCGGCGGTGATTTTCAAGATTCGGCACCCGCGTGGCTGATTTTGGAGATTTGGCACCCGCGGTGGTGATTTTCAAGATTCGGCACCCGCGGCGGTGATTTTCGAGATTTGGCACCCGCGGGTCTGATTTTCGAGATTCGGCACCGGCGGCGGTGATTTTCAAGATTCGGCACCCGCGGGGCTGATTTTCGAGATTCGGCACCCGCAGCACTGATTTCCGAAATTCGGCACCAGCGGCACTGATTTTCGAGATTTGGCACCCGTGAGGCTGATTTTCGAGATTTGGCACCCGCGGCAGTGATTTTCGAGATTCGGCACCCGTGGGGCTGACTTTCGAGATTCGGCACCCGTGGGGCTGATTTTCGAGATTCGGCACCTGCGGCAGTGCTTTTCAAGATTCGGCACTCGCGGTGGTAATTTCCGAGATTCGACACCCGTGGGGCTGATTTTCGAGATTCAGACCCGTGGCACTGATTTTCAAGATTTGTCACCCGCGGGGCTGATTTTCGAGATTCGACACCCGCGGGGCTGATTTTTGAGATTTGGCACCCGTGAGGCTGATTTTCGAGATTTGGCACCCGCGGCAGTGATTTTCGAGATTCGGCACCCGCGGGGCTGATTTTCGAGATTCAGCACCCGCGGGGCTGATTTTCGAGATTCGGCACCCGCGGGGCTGATTTTCGAAATTTGGCACTCTCGGTGGTGATTTTCAAGATTCGGCACCCACGGCGGTGATTTTCAAGATTCGGCACAAACGGTAGTGATTTTCGAGATTTGGCACCCGTGGGGCTGATTTTCGAGATTCGGCACCTGTGGCACGGATTTTCGAGATTCGGCACCCGCGGGGCTGATTTTCGAGATTCGGCACCCACGGTGGTGATTTTCAAGATTCGGCACCCTCGGCACTGATTTTCGAGATTTGGCACCCATGGGGCTGATTTTCGAGATTCGGCACCCGTGGCACTGATTTTCGAGATTTGGCACCCGTGGGGCTGATTTTCGAGATTCTGCACTGGCGGCGGTGATTTTCAAGATTCGGCACCCGAGGGGCTGATTTTCGAGATTCGGCACCCGCCGCACTGATTTTCGAGATTCGGCACTCGCGGCACTGATTTTCGAGATTTGGCACCCATGGGGCTGATTTTCGAGATTCGGCACCCGTGGCACTGATTTTCGAGATTCGGCACCCGCGGGGCTGATTTTTGAGATTCGGCACCCGCGGGGCTGATTTTCGAGATTCGGCACCGGCGGCGGTGATTTTCGAGATTCGACACCCGCGGGGCTGATTTTCGAGATTCGGCACCGGCGGCGGTGATTTTCGAGATTCGACACCCGCGGCACTGATTTTCGAGATTTGGCACCCGTTGGGCTGATTTTCGAGATTCGGCACCCGCGGTGGTGATTTTCAAGATTCGGCACCCGCGGGGCTGATTTTCGAGATTCGGCACCCGTGGCACTGATTTTCGAGATTCGGCACCCACGGGGCTGATTTTCGAGATTCGGCACCCGCGTGGCTGATTTTCGAGATTCGGCACCCGCGGTGGTGATTTTCAAGATTCGGCACCCGCGGCGGTGATTTTCGAGATTCGGCACCCACGGGGCTGATTTTTGAGATTTGGCACCCGCGGTGGTGATTTTCGAGATTCGGCACCCGCGGCAGTGATTTTCGAGATTCGGCACCCGCGGTTGTGATTTTCAAGATTCGGCACCCGCAGCAGTGATTTTCGAGATTCAGCACCCGCAGGGTTGATTTTCGAGATTCGGCACCCGCGGGGCTGATTTTCGAGATTCGGCACCCGCAGGGTTGATTTTCGAGATTTGGCACCCGCGGTTGTGATTTTCAAGATTTGGCACCCGCAGCGGTGATTTTCGACATTCAGCACCCGCGGCGGTAATTTTCGAGATTTGGCACCCGCGGGGCTGATTTTCGAGATTCGGCACCTGCGGCAGTGATTTTCGAGATTTGGCACCCATGGGGCTGATTTTCGAGATTCGTCACCGGCGGCGGTGATTTTCAAGATTCGGCACCCGCGGGACTGATTTTCGAGATTTGGCACCCGCGGCACTGATTTTCGAGATTCGGCACCCGTGGGGATGATTTTCGAGATTCGGCACCTGCGGCAGTGCTTTTCGAGATTCAGCACTCGCGGTGGTGATTTTCGAGATTCGGCACCCGCGGTTGTGATTTTCAAGATTCGGCACCCGCGGCGGTGATTTTCGAGATTCGGCACCCGCGGGGCTGATTTTCGAGATTCGGCACCCGCGGGGCTGATTTTCGAGATTCGGCACTCGCGGCACTGATTTTCGAGATTTGGCACCCGTGGGGCTGATTTTCGAGATTCGGCACCTGTGGCACGGATTTTCGAGATTCGGCACCCGCGGGGCTGATTTTCGAGATTCGACACCCACGGTGGTGATTTTCAAGATTCGGCACCCTCGGCAGTGATTTTCGAGATTTGGTAACCGCGGCACTGATTTTCGAGATTTGGCACCCGTGGGGCTGATTTTCGAGATTCGGCACCCGCCGCACTGATTTTCGAGATTTGGCACCCGTGGGGCTGATTTTCGAGATTCGGCACCCGCGGGGCTGATTTTCGAGATTCGACACCCGCGGTGGTGATTTTCAAGATTCGGCACCCGTGGCAGTGATTTTCGAGATTTGGCACCCGTGGGGCTGATTTTCGAGATTCGGCACCTGTGGCACTGATTTTCGAGATTTGACACCCGTGGGGCTGATTTTCGAGATTCGGCACTGGCGGCGGTGATTTTCAAGATTCGGCACCCGAGGGGCTGATTTTCGAGATTCGGCACCCGCCGCACTGATTTTCGAGATTTGGCACCCGTGGGGCTGATTTTCGAGATTTGGCTCCCGCGGGGCTGATTTTCGAGATTCGGCGGCGGTGATTTTCGAGATTCGACACCCGCGGCACTGATTTTCGAGATTTGGCACCCGTGGGGCTGATTTTCGAGATTCGGCACCCGCGGTGGTGATTTTCAAGATTCGGCACCCGCAGCGGTGATTTTCGAGATTCGGCACCCGCGGGGCTAATTTTCGAAATTCGGCACCCGCGGCGGTGATTTTCGAGATTTGGCACCCGCGGGGCTGATTTTCGAAATTCGGCACCCGCGGGGCTGATTTTCGAGATTCGGCACCCGCGGCAGTGATTTTCGAGATTCAGCACCCGCGGGGCTGATTTTGAAGATTTGGCACCCGCGGTGGTGATTTTCAAGATTCGGCACCCGCGGCGGTGATTTTCGAGATTCGGCACCCGTGGGGATGATTTTCGAGATTCCGCACCTGCTGCAGTGCTTTTTGAGATTCAGCACTCGCGGTGGAGATTTTCGAGATTCGGCACCCGCGGTTGTGATTTTCAAGATTCGGCACCCGCGGCGGTGATTTTCGAGATTCGGCACCCGCGTGGCTGATTTTCGAGATTCGGCACCCGCGGCAGTGATTTTCGAGATTCGGCACCCGCGTGACTGATTTTGGAGATTTGGCACCGGCGGCGGTGATTTTCAAGATTCGGCACCCGCGTGGCTGATTTTGGAGATTTGGCACCCGCGGTGGTGATTTTCAAGATTCGGCACCCGCGGCGGTGATTTTCGAGATTTGGCACCCGCGGGTCTGATTTTCGAGATTCGGCACCGGCGGCGGTGATTTTCAAGATTCGGCACCCGCGGGGCTGATTTTCGAGATTCGGCACCCGCAGCACTGATTTCCGAAATTCGGCACCAGCGGCACTGATTTTCGAGATTTGGCACCCGTGAGGCTGATTTTCGAGATTTGGCACCCGCGGCAGTGATTTTCGAGATTCGGCACCCGTGGGGCTGACTTTCGAGATTCGGCACCCGTGGGGCTGATTTTCGAGATTCGGCACCTGCGGCAGTGCTTTTCAAGATTCGGCACTCGCGGTGGTAATTTCCGAGATTCGACACCCGTGGGGCTGATTTTCGAGATTCAGACCCGTGGCACTGATTTTCAAGATTTGTCACCCGCGGGGCTGATTTTCGAGATTCGACACCCGCGGGGCTGATTTTTGAGATTTGGCACCCGTGAGGCTGATTTTCGAGATTTGGCACCCGCGGCAGTGATTTTCGAGATTCGGCACCCGCGGGGCTGATTTTCGAGATTCAGCACCCGCGGGGCTGATTTTCGAGATTCGGCACCCGCGGGGCTGATTTTCGAAATTTGGCACTCTCGGTGGTGATTTTCAAGATTCGGCACCCACGGCGGTGATTTTCAAGATTCGGCACAAACGGTAGTGATTTTCGAGATTTGGCACCCGTGGGGCTGATTTTCGAGATTCGGCACCTGTGGCACGGATTTTCGAGATTCGGCACCCGCGGGGCTGATTTTCGAGATTCGGCACCCACGGTGGTGATTTTCAAGATTCGGCACCCTCGGCACTGATTTTCGAGATTTGGCACCCATGGGGCTGATTTTCGAGATTCGGCACCCGTGGCACTGATTTTCGAGATTTGGCACCCGTGGGGCTGATTTTCGAGATTCTGCACTGGCGGCGGTGATTTTCAAGATTCGGCACCCGAGGGGCTGATTTTCGAGATTCGGCACCCGCCGCACTGATTTTCGAGATTCGGCACTCGCGGCACTGATTTTCGAGATTTGGCACCCATGGGGCTGATTTTCGAGATTCGGCACCCGTGGCACTGATTTTCGAGATTCGGCACCCGCGGGGCTGATTTTTGAGATTCGGCACCCGCGGGGCTGATTTTCGAGATTCGGCACCGGCGGCGGTGATTTTCGAGATTCGACACCCGCGGGGCTGATTTTCGAGATTCGGCACCGGCGGCGGTGATTTTCGAGATTCGACACCCGCGGCACTGATTTTCGAGATTTGGCACCCGTTGGGCTGATTTTCGAGATTCGGCACCCGCGGTGGTGATTTTCAAGATTCGGCACCCGCGGGGCTGATTTTCGAGATTCGGCACCCGCAGCACTGATTTCCGAGATTCGGCACCCGTGGGGCTGATTTTTGAGATTCGGCACCTGCGGCAGTGCTTTTCAAGATTCGGCACTCGCGGTGGTAATTTTCGAGATTCGGCACCCGCAGCACTGATTTCCGAGATTCGGCACCCGTGGGGCTGATTTTCGAGATTCGGACCCGTGGCACTGATTTTCGAGATTCGACACCCGCGGGGCTTATTTTTGAGATTCGACACCCGCGGGGCTGATTTTTGAGATTCGGCACCAGCGGCACTGATTTTCGAGATTTGGCACCCGTGAGGCTGATTTTCGAGATTTGGCACCCGCGGCAGTGATTTTCGAGATTCGTCACCCGCGGGGCTGATTTTCGAGATTCGGCACCCGCGGGGCTGATTTTCGAGATTCGGCACCCGCGGGGCTGATTTTCGAAATTTGGCACCCTCGGTGGTGATTTTCAAGATTCGGCACCCGCGGCGGTGATTTTCGAGATTCGGCACAAACGGTAGTGATTTTCGAGATTTGGCACCCGTGGCACTGATTTTGGAGATTTGTCACACGCGGGGCTGATTTTCGAGATTCGACACCCGCGGGGCTGATTTTCGAGATTCGGCACCCGCGGCACTGATTTTCGAGATTCGGCACTCGCGGCACTGATTTTCGAGATTTGGCACCCGTGGGGCTGATTTTCGAGATTCGGCACCTGTGGCACGGATTTTCGAGATTCGGCACCCGCGGGGCTGATTTTCGAGATTCGGCACCCACGGTGGTGATTTTCAAGATTCGGCACCCTCGGCAGTGATTTTCGAGATTTGGCAACCGCGGCACTGATTTTCGAGATTTGGCACCCGTGGGGCTGATTTTCGAGATTCGGCACCCGTGGCACTGATTTTCGAGATTTGGCACCCGTGGGGCTGATTTTCGAGATTCTGCACTGGCGGCGGTGATTTTCAAGATTCGGCACCCGAGGGGCTGATTTTCGAGATTCGGCACCCGCCGCACTGATTTTCGAGATTCGGCACTCGCGGCACTGATTTTCGAGATTTGGCACCTGTGGGGCTGATTTTCGAGATTCGGCACCCGTGGCACTGATTTTCGAGATTCGGCACCCGCGGGGCTGATTTTCGAGATTCGGCACCCACGGTGGTGATTTTCAAGATTCGGCACCCTCGGCAGTGATTTTCGAGATTCGGCACCCGTGGCACTGATTTTCGAGATTTGGCACCCGTGGGGCTGATTTTCGAGATTCTGCACTGGCGGCGGTGATTTTCAAGATTCGGCACCCGAGGGGCTGATTTTCGAGAGTTGGCACCCGCCGCACTGATTTTCGAGATTCGGCACTCGCGGCACTGATTTTCAAGATTTGGCACCCGCGGCGGTGATTTTCGAGATTTGGCACCCGTGGGGCTGATTTTCGAGATTCGGCACCCGCGGTGGTGATTTTCAAGATTCGGCACCCGCGGTGGTGATTTTCAAGATTCGGCACCCGCGGGGCTGATTTTTGAGATTCGGCACCGGCGGCGGTGATTTTCGAGATTCGACACCCGCGGCACTGATTTTCGAGATTTGGCACCCGTGGGGCTGATTTTCGAGATTCGGCACCCGCGGTGGTGATTTTCAAGATTCGGCACCTGCGGCGGTGATTTTGGAGATTTGGCACCCGCGGCAGTGATTTTCAAGATTCGGCACCCGCGGGGCTGATTTTCGAGATTCGGCACCCATGGTGGTGATTTTCAAGATTCGGCACCCTCGGCAGTGATTTTCGAGATTTGGCACCCGCGGCACTGATTTTCGAGATTTGGCACCCATGGGGCTGATTTTCGAGATTCGGCACCCGTGGCACTGATTTTCGAGATTCGGCACCCGCGGTGGTGATTTTCAAGATTCGGCACCTGCGGCGGTGATTTTCGAGATTTGGCACCCGCGGCAGTGATTTTCAAGATTCGGCACCCGCGGGGCTGATTTTCGAGATTCGGCACCCGCGGCACTGATTTTCGAGATTCGGCACTCGCGGCACTGATTTTCGAGATTTGGCACCCGTGGGGCTGATTTTCGAGATTCGGCACCTGTGGCATGGATTTTCGAGATTCGGCACCCGCGGGGCTGATTTTCGAGATTCGGCACCCACGGTGGTGATTTTCAAGATTCGGCACCCTCGGCAGTGATTTTCGAGATTTGGCAACCGCGGCACTGATTTTCGAGATTTGGCACCCGTGGGGCTGATTTTCGAGATTCGACACCCGCGGGGCTGATTTTCGAGATTCGGCACCCGCGGCACTGATTTTCGAGATTCGGCACTCGCGGCACTGATTTTCGAGATTTGGCACCCGTGGGGCTGATTTTCGAGATTCGGCACCTGTGGCATGGATTTTCGAGATTCGGCACCCGCGGGGCTGATTTTCGAGATTCGGCACCCACGGTGGTGATTTTCAAGATTCGGCACCCTCGGCAGTGATTTTCGAGATTTGGCAACCGCGGCACTGATTTTCGAGATTTGGCACCCGTGGGGCTGATTTTCGAGATTCGGCACCCGTGGCACTGATTTTCGAGATTTGGCACCCGTGGGGCTGATTTTCGAGATTCGGCACCCGTGGCACTGATTTTCGAGATTCGGCACCCGCGGGGCTGATTTTCGAGATTCGGCACCCACGGTGGTGATTTTCAAGATTCGGCACCCGTGGCAGTGATTTTCGAGATTTGGCACCCGCGGGGCTGATTTTCGAGATTCGGCACCGGCGGCGGTGATTTTCGAGATTCGACACCCGCGGCACTGATTTTCGAGATTTGGCACCCGTGGGGCTGATTTTCGAGATTCGGCACCCGCGGTGGTGATTTTCAAGATTCGGCACCTGCGGCTGTGATTTTCGAGATTTGGCACCCGCGGGGCTGATTTTCGAGATTCGGCACCCATGGTGGTGATTTTCAAGATTCGGCACCCTCGGCAGTGATTTTCGAGATTTGGCACCCGCGGCACTGATTTTCGAGATTTGGCACCCATGGGGCTGATTTTCGAGATTCGGCACCCGTGGCACTGATTTTCGAGATTCGGCACCCACGGGGCTGATTTTCGAGATTCGGCACCCGCGTGGCTGATTTTCGAGATTCGGCACCCGCGGCGGTGATTTTCGAGATTCGGCACCCTCGGCACTGATTTTCGAGATTCGGCACCCACGGGGCTGATTTTCGAGATTTGGCTCCCGCGGTGGTGATTTTCGAGATTCTGCACCCGCGGCAGTGATTTTCGAGATTCGGCACCGGCGGCGGTGATTTTCGAGATTTGGCACCCGCGGTTGTGATTTTCAAGATTCGGCACCCGCAGCAGTGATTTTCGAGATTCGGCACCCGCAGGGTTGATTTTCGAGATTTGGCACCCGCGGGGCTGATTTTCGAGATTCGGCACCCGCAGGGTTGATTTTCGAGATTTGGCACCCGCGGTTGTGATTTTCAAGATTCGGCACCCGCAGCGGTGATTTTCGAGATTCGGCACCCGCGGGGCTGATTTTCGACATTCAGCACCCGCGGCGGTAATTTTCGAGATTTGGCACCCATGGGGCTGATTTTCGAGATTCGTCACCGGCGGCGGTGATTTTCAAGATTCGGCACCCGCGGGACTGATTTTCGAGATTTGGCACCCTCGGTGGTGATTTTCAAGATTCGGTACACACGGTTGTGATTTTCAAGATTCGGCACAAACGGTAGTGATTTTCGAGATTCGGCACCCGCGAGGCTGATTTTTGAGATTCGGCACCCACGGGGCTGATTTTCGAGATTCGGCACCCGCGGGCTGATTTTCGAGATTCGGCACCCGCGGGGCTGATTTTCGAGATTCGGCACTCGCGGCACTGATTTTCGAGATTTGGCACCCGTGGGGCTGATTTTCGAGATTCGGCACCTGTGGCACGGATTTTCGAGATTCGGCACCCGCGGGGCTGATTTTCGAGATTCGGCACCCACGGTGGTGATTTTCAAGATTCGGCACCCACGGTGGTGATTTTCAAGATTCGGCACCCTCGGCAGTGATTTTCGAGATTTGGCAACCGCGGCACTGATTTTCGAGATTTGGCACCCGTGGGGCTGATTTTCGAGATTCGGCACCCGTGGCACTGATTTTCGAGATTTGGCACCCGTGGGGCTGATTTTCGAGATTCGGCACTGGCGGCGGTGATTTTCAAGATTCGGCACCCGAGGGGCTGATTTTCGAGATTCGGCACCCGCCGCACTGATTTTCGAGATTTGGCACCCGTGGGGCTGATTTTCGAGATTCGGCACCCGCGGGGCTGATTTTCGAGATTCGACACCCGCGGTGGTGATTTTCAAGATTCGGCACCCGTGGCAGTGATTTTCGAAATTTGGCACCCGTGGGGCTGATTTTCGAGATTCGGCACCCGTGGCACTGATTTTCGAGATTTGGCACCCGTGGGGCTAATTTTCAAGATTCGGCACTGGCGGCGGTGATTTTCAAGATTCGGCACCCGAGGGGCTGATTTTCGAGATTCGGCACCCGCCGCACTGATTTTCGAGATTTGGCACCCGTGGGGCTGATTTTCGAGATTCGGCACCCACGGGGCTGATTTTCGAGATTCGGCGGCGGTGATTTTCGAGATTCGACACCCGCGGCACTGATTTTCGAGATTTGGCACCCGTGGGGCTGATTTTCGAGATTCGGCACCCGCGGTGGTGATTTTCAAGATTCGGCACCCGCAGCAGTGATTTTCGAGATTCGGCACCCGCGGGGCTGATTTTCGAAATTCGGCACCCGCGGCGGTGATTTTCGAGATTTGGCACCTGCGGGGCTGATTTTCGAGATTCGGCACCCGCGGGGCTGATTTTCGAGATTCGGCACCCGCGGCAGTGATTTTCGAGATTCGGCACCCGCTGAGCTGATTTTGAAGATTTGGCACCCGCGGTGGTGATTTTCAAGATTCGGCACCCGCGGCGGTGATTTTCGAGATTTGGCACCCATGGGGCTGATTTTCGAGATTCGTCACCGGCGGCGGTGATTTTCAAGATTCGGCACCCGCGGGGCTGATTTTCGAGATTCGGCACCCGCGGGGCTGATTTTCGAGATTCAGCACCCGCGGGGCTGATTTTCGAGATTCGGCACCCGCGGGGCTGATTTTCGAAATTTGGCACCCTCGGTGGTGATTTTCAAGATTCGGCACCCGCGGCGGTGATTTTCGAGATTCGGCACAAACGGTAGTGATTTTCGAGATTTGGCACCCGTGGGGCTGATTTTCGAGATTCGGCACCTGTGGCACGGATTGTCGAGATTCGGCACCCGCGGGGCTGATTTTCGAGATTCGGCACCCACGGTGGTGATTTTCAAGATTCGGCACCCTCGGCAGTGATTTTCGAGATTTGGCAACCGCGGCACTGATTTTTGAGATTTGGCACCCGTGGGGCTGATTTTCGAGATTCGGCACCCGTGGCACTGATTTTCGAGATTTGGCACCCGTGGGGCTGATTTTCGAGATTCTGCACTGGCGGCGGTGATTTTCAAGATTCGGCACCCGAGGGGCTGATTTTCGAGATTCGGCACCCGCCGCACTGATTTTCGAGATTCGGCACTCGCGGCACTGATTTTCGAGATTTGGCACCCGTGGGGCTGATTTTCGAGATTCGGCACCCGTGGCACTGATTTTCGAGATTCGGCACCCGCGGGGCTGATTTTCGAGATTCGGCACCCGCGGTGGTGATTTTCAAGATTCGGCACCCGTGGCAGTGATTTTCGAGATTTGGCACCGGCGGCGGTGATTTTCGAGATTCGACACCCGCGGCACTGATTTTCGAGATTTGGCACCCGTGGGGCTGATTTTCGAGATTCGGCACCCGCGATGGTGATTTTCAAGATTCGGCACCCGCAGGGCTGATTTTCGAGATTCGGCACCCGCAGCACTGATTTCCGAGATTCGGCACCCGTGGGGCTGATTTTTGAGATTCGGCACCTGCGGCAGTGCTTTTCAAGATTCGGCACTCGCGGTGGTAATTTTTGAGATTCGGCACCCGCAGCACTGATTTCCGAGATTCGGCACCCGTGGGGCTGATTTTCGAGATTCGGACCCGTGGCACTGATTTTCGAGATTCGACACCCGCGGGGCTGATTTTTGAGATTCGACACCCGCGGGGCTGATTTTTGAGATTCGGCACCAGCGGCACTGATTTTCGAGATTTGGCACCCGTGAGGCTGATTTTCGAGATTTGGCACCCGCGGCAGTGATTTTCGAGATTCGGCACCCGCGGGGCTGATTTTTGAGATTCGGCACCCGCGGGGCTGATTTTCGAGATTCGGCACCCGCGGGGCTGATTTTCGAAATTTGGCACCCTCGGTGGTGATTTTCAAGATTCGGCACCCGCGGCGGTGATTTTCGAGATTCGGCACAAACGGTAGTGATTTTCGAGATTTGGCACCCGTGGCACTGATTTTGGAGATTTGTCACACGCGGGGATGATTTTCGAGATTCGACACCCGCGGGGCTGATTTTCGAGATTCGGCACCCGCGGCACTGATTTTCGAGATTCGGCACTCGCGGCACTGATTTTCGAGATTTGGCACCCGTGGGGCTGATTTTCGAGATTCGGCACCTGTGGCACGGATTTTCGAGATTCGGCACCCGCGGGGCTGATTTTCGAGATTCGGCACCCACGGTGGTGATTTTCAAGATTCGGCACCCTCGGCAGTGATTTTCGAGATTTGGCAACCGCGGCACTGATTTTCGAGATTTGGCACCCGTGGGGCTGATTTTCGAGATTCGGCACCCGTGGCACTGATTTTCGAGATTTGGCACCCGTGGGGCTGATTTTCGAGATTCTGCACTGGCGGCGGTGATTTTCAAGATTCGGCACCCGAGGGGCTGATTTTCGAGATTCGGCATCCGCCGCACTGATTTTCGAGATTCGGCACTCGCGGCACTGATTTTCGAGATTTGGCACCCGTGGGGCTGATTTTCGAGATTCGGCACCCGTGGCACTGATTTTCGAGATTCGGCACCCGCGGGGCTGATTTTCGAGATTCGGCACCCACGGTGGTGATTTTCAAGATTCGGCACCCTCGGCAGTGATTTTCGAGATTTGGCAACCGCGGCACTGATTTTCGAGATTTGGCACCCGTGGGGCTGATTTTCGAGATTCGGCACCCGTGGCACTGATTTTCGAGATTTGGCACCCGTGGGGCTAATTTTCAAGATTCGGCACTGGCGGCGGTGATTTTCAAGATTCGGCACCCGAGGGGCTGATTTTCGAGATTCGGCACCCGCCGCACTGATTTTCGAGATTTGGCACCCGTGGGGCTGATTTTCGAGATTCGGCACCCACGGGGCTGATTTTCGAGATTCGGCGGCGGTGATTTTCGAGATTCGACACCCGCGGCACTGATTTTCGAGATTTGGCACCCGTGGGGCTGATTTTCGAGATTCGGCACCCGCGGTGGTGATTTTCAAGATTCGGCACCCGCAGCAGTGATTTTCGAGATTCGGCACCCGCGGGGCTGATTTTCGAAATTCGGCACCCGCGGCGGTGATTTTCGAGATTTGGCACCCGCGGGGCTGATTTTCGAGATTCGGCACCCGCGGGGCTGATTTTCGAGATTCGGCACCCGCGGCAGTGATTTTCGAGATTCGGCACCCGCTGGGCTGATTTTGAAGATTTGGCACCCGCGGTGGTGATTTTCAAGATTCGGCGGCGGTGATTTTCGAGATTCGACACCCGCGGCACTGATTTTCGAGATTTGGCACCCGTGGGGCTGATTTTCGAAATTCGGCACCCGCGGCGGTGATTTTCGAGATTTGGCACCCGCGGCAGTGATTTTCGAGATTCGGCACCCGCTGGGCTGATTTTGAAGATTTGGCACCCGCGGCGGTGATTTTCGAGATTTGGCACCCATGGGGCTGATTTTCGAGATTCGTCACCGGCGGCGGTGATTTTCAAGATTCGGCACCCGCGGGGCTGATTTTCGAGATTCGGCACCCGCGGGGCTGATTTTCGAGATTCAGCACCCGCGGGGCTGATTTTCGAGATTCGGCACCCGCGGGGCTGATTTTCGAAATTTGGCACCCTCGGTGGTGATTTTCAAGATTCGGCACCCGCGGCGGTGATTTTCGAGATTCGGCACAAACGGTAGTGATTTTCGAGATTTGGCACCCGTGGGGCTGATTTTCGAGATTCGGCACCTGTGGCACGGATTTTCGAGATTCGGCACCCGCGGGGCTGATTTTCGAGATTCGGCACCCACGGTGGTGATTTTCAAGATTCGGCACCCTCGGCAGTGATTTTCGAGATTTGGCAACCGCGGCACTGATTTTCGAGATTTGGCACCCGTGGGGCTGATTTTCGAGATTCGGCACCCGTGGCACTGATTTTCGAGATTTGGCACCCGTGGGGCTGATTTTCGAGATTCTGCACTGGCGGCGGTGATTTTCAAGATTCGGCACCCGAGGGGCTGATTTTCGAGATTCGGCACCCGCCGCACTGATTTTCGAGATTCGGCACTCGCGGCACTGATTTTCGAGATTTGGCACCCGTGGGGCTGATTTTCGAGATTCGGCACCCGTGGCACTGATTTTCGAGATTCGGCACCCGCGGGGCTGATTTTCGAGATTCGGCACCCGCGGTGGTGATTTTCAAGATTCGGCACCCGTGGCAGTGATTTTCGAGATTTGGCACCCGCGGGGCTGATTTTCGAGATTCGGCACCGGCGGCGGTGATTTTCGAGATTCGACACCCGCGGCACTGATTTTCGAGATTTGGCACCCGTGGGGCTGATTTTCGAGATTCGGCACCCGCGATGGTGATTTTCAAGATTCGGCACCCGCAGGGCTGATTTTCGAGATTCGGCACCCGCAGCACTGATTTCCGAGATTCGGCACCCGTGGGGCTGATTTTTGAGATTCGGCACCTGCGGCAGTGCTTTTCAAGATTCGGCACTCGCGGTGGTAATTTTCGAGATTCGGCACCCGCAGCACTGATTTCCGAGATTCGGCACCCGTGGGGCTGATTTTCGAGATTCGGACCCGTGGCACTGATTTTCGAGATTCGACACCCGCGGGGCTGATTTTTGAGATTCGACACCCGCGGGGCTGATTTTTGAGATTCGGCACCAGCGGCACTGATTTTCGAGATTTGGCACCCGTGAGGCTGATTTTCGAGATTTGGCACCCGCGGCAGTGATTTTCGAGATTCGGCACCCGCGGGGCTGATTTTTGAGATTCGGCACCCGCGGGGCTGATTTTCGAGATTCGGCACCCGCGGGGCTGATTTTCGAAATTTGGCACCCTCGGTGGTGATTTTCAAGATTCGGCACCCGCGGCGGTGATTTTCGAGATTCGGCACAAACGGTAGTGATTTTTGAGATTTGGCACCCGTGGCACTGATTTTGGAGATTTGTCACACGCGGGGATGATTTTCGAGATTCGACACCCGCGGGGCTGATTTTCGAGATTCGGCACCCGCGGCACTGATTTTCGAGATTCGGCACTCGCGGCACTGATTTTCGAGATTTGGCACCCGTGGGGCTGATTTTCGAGATTCGGCACCTGTGGCACGGATTTTCGAGATTCGGCACCCGCGGGGCTGATTTTCGAGATTCGGCACCCACGGTGGTGATTTTCAAGATTCGGCACCCTCGGCAGTGATTTTCGAGATTTGGCAACCGCGGCACTGATTTTCGAGATTTGGCACCCGTGGGGCTGATTTTCGAGATTCGGCACCCGTGGCACTGATTTTCGAGATTTGGCACCCGTGGGGCTGATTTTCGAGATTCTGCACTGGCGGCGGTGATTTTCAAGATTCGGCACCCGAGGGGCTGATTTTCGAGATTCGGCACCCGCCGCACTGATTTTCGAGATTCGGCACTCGCGGCACTGATTTTCGAGATTTGGCACCCGTGGGGCTGATTTTCGAGATTCGGCACCCGTGGCACTGATTTTCGAGATTTGGCACCCGTGGGGCTGATTTTCGAGATTCTGCACTGGCGGCGGTGATTTTCAAGATTCGGCACCCGAGGGGCTGATTTTCGAGATTCGGCATCCGCCGCACTGATTTTCGAGATTCGGCACTCGCGGCACTGATTTTCGAGATTTGGCACCCGTGGGGCTGATTTTCGAGATTCGGCACCCGTGGCACTGATTTTCGAGATTCGGCACCCGCGGGGCTGATTTTCGAGATTCGGCACCCACGGTGGTGATTTTCAAGATTCGGCACCCTCGGCAGTGATTTTCGAGATTTGGCAACCGCGGCACTGATTTTCGAGATTTGGCACCCGTGGGGCTGATTTTCGAGATTCGGCACCCGTGGCACTGATTTTCGAGATTTGGCACCCGTGGGGCTAATTTTCAAGATTCGGCACTGGCGGCGGTGATTTTCAAGATTCGGCACCCGAGGGGCTGATTTTCGAGATTCGGCACCCGCCGCACTGATTTTCGAGATTTGGCACCCGTGGGGCTGATTTTCGAGATTCGGCACCCACGGGGCTGATTTTCGAGATTCGGCGGCGGTGATTTTCGAGATTCGACACCCGCGGCACTGATTTTCGAGATTTGGCACCCGTGGGGCTGATTTTCGAGATTCGGCACCCGCGGTGGTGATTTTCAAGATTCGGCACCCGCAGCAGTGATTTTCGAGATTCGGCACCCGCGGGGCTGATTTTCGAAATTCGGCACCCGCGGCGGTGATTTTCGAGATTTGGCACCCGCGGGGCTGATTTTCGAGATTCGGCACCCGCGGGGCTGATTTTCGAGATTCGGCACCCGCGGCAGTGATTTTCGAGATTCGGCACCCGCTGGGCTGATTTTGAAGATTTGGCACCCGCGGTGGTGATTTTCAAGATTCGGCGGCGGTGATTTTCGAGATTCGACACCCGCGGCACTGATTTTCGAGATTTGGCACCCGTGGGGCTGATTTTCGAAATTCGGCACCCGCGGCGGTGATTTTCGAGATTTGGCACCCGCGGCAGTGATTTTCGAGATTCGGCACCCGCTGGGCTGATTTTGAAGATTTGGCACCCGCGGTGGTGATTTTCAAGATTCGGCACCCGCGGCGGTGATTTTCGAGATTTGGCACCCATGGGGCTGATTTTCGAGATTCGTCACCGGCGGCGGTGATTTTCAAGATTCGGCACCCGCGGGGCTGATTTTCGAGATTCGGCACCCGCGGGGCTGATTTTCGAGATTCAGCACCCGCGGGGCTGATTTTCGAGATTCGGCACCCGCGGGGCTGATTTTCGAAATTTGGCACCCTCGGTGGTGATTTTCAAGATTCGGCACCCGCGGCGGTGATTTTCGAGATTCGGCACAAACGGTAGTGATTTTCGAGATTTGGCACCCGTGGGGCTGATTTTCGAGATTCGGCACCTGTGGCACGGATTTTCGAGATTCGGCACCCGCGGGGCTGATTTTCGAGATTCGGCACCCACGGTGGTGATTTTCAAGATTCGGCACCCTCGGCAGTGATTTTCGAGATTTGGCAACCGCGGCACTGATTTTCGAGATTTGGCACCCGTGGGGCTGATTTTCGAGATTCGGCACCCGTGGCACTGATTTTCGAGATTTGGCACCCGTGGGGCTGATTTTCGAGATTCTGCACTGGCGGCGGTGATTTTCAAGATTCGGCACCCGAGGGGCTGATTTTCGAGATTCGGCACCCGCCGCACTGATTTTCGAGATTCGGCACTCGCGGCACTGATTTTCGAGATTTGGCACCCGTGGGGCTGATTTTCGAGATTCGGCACCCGTGGCACTGATTTTCGAGATTCGGCACCCGCGGGGCTGATTTTCGAGATTCGGCACCCGCGGTGGTGATTTTCAAGATTCGGCACCCGTGGCAGTGATTTTCGAGATTTGGCACCCGCGGGGCTGATTTTCGAGATTCGGCACCGGCGGCGGTGATTTTCGAGATTCGACACCCGCGGCACTGATTTTCGAGATTTGGCACCCGTGGGGCTGATTTTCGAGATTCGGCACCCGCGATGGTGATTTTCAAGATTCGGCACCCGCAGGGCTGATTTTCGAGATTCGGCACCCGCAGCACTGATTTCCGAGATTCGGCACCCGTGGGGCTGATTTTTGAGATTCGGCACCTGCGGCAGTGCTTTTCAAGATTCGGCACTCGCGGTGGTAATTTTCGAGATTCGGCACCCGCAGCACTGATTTCCGAGATTCGGCACCCGTGGGGCTGATTTTCGAGATTCGGACCCGTGGCACTGATTTTCGAGATTCGACACCCGCGGGGCTGATTTTTGAGATTCGACACCCGCGGGGCTGATTTTTGAGATTCGGCACCAGCGGCACTGATTTTCGAGATTTGGCACCCGTGAGGCTGATTTTCGAGATTTGGCACCCGCGGCAGTGATTTTCGAGATTCGGCACCCGCGGGGCTGATTTTTGAGATTCGGCACCCGCGGGGCTGATTTTCGAGATTCGGCACCCGCGGGGCTGATTTTCGAAATTTGGCACCCTCGGTGGTGATTTTCAAGATTCGGCACCCGCGGCGGTGATTTTCGAGATTCGGCACAAACGGTAGTGATTTTCGAGATTTGGCACCCGTGGCACTGATTTTGGAGATTTGTCACACGCGGGGATGATTTTCGAGATTCGACACCCGCGGGGCTGATTTTCGAGATTCGGCACCCGCGGCACTGATTTTCGAGATTCGGCACTCGCGGCACTGATTTTCGAGATTTGGCACCCGTGGGGCTGATTTTCGAGATTCGGCACCTGTGGCACGGATTTTCGAGATTCGGCACCCGCGGGGCTGATTTTCGAGATTCGGCACCCACGGTGGTGATTTTCAAGATTCGGCACCCTCGGCAGTGATTTTCGAGATTTGGCAACCGCGGCACTGATTTTCGAGATTTGGCACCCGTGGGGCTGATTTTCGAGATTCGGCACCCGTGGCACTGATTTTCGAGATTTGGCACCCGTGGGGCTGATTTTCGAGATTCTGCACTGGCGGCGGTGATTTTCAAGATTCGGCACCCGAGGGGCTGATTTTCGAGATTCGGCACCCGCCGCACTGATTTTCGAGATTCGGCACTCGCGGCACTGATTTTCGAGATTTGGCACCCGTGGGGCTGATTTTCGAGATTCGGCACCCGTGGCACTGATTTTCGAGATTCGGCACCCGCGGGGCTGATTTTCGAGATTCGGCACCCACGGTGGTGATTTTCAAGATTCGGCACCCTCGGCAGTGATTTTCGAGATTTGGCAACCGCGGCACTGATTTTCGAGATTTGGCACCCGTGGGGCTGATTTTCGAGATTCGGCACCCGTGGCACTGATTTTCGAGATTTGGCACCCGTGGGGCTAATTTTCAAGATTCGGCACTGGCGGCGGTGATTTTCAAGATTCGGCACCCGAGGGGCTGATTTTCGAGATTCGGCACCCGCCGCACTGATTTTCGAGATTTGGCACCCGTGGGGCTGATTTTCGAGATTCGGCACCCACGGGGCTGATTTTCGAGATTCGGCGGCGGTGATTTTCGAGATTCGACACCCGCGGCACTGATTTTCGAGATTTGGCACCCGTGGGGCTGATTTTCGAGATTCGGCACCCGCGGTGGTGATTTTCAAGATTCGGCACCCGCAGCAGTGATTTTCGAGATTCGGCACCCGCGGGGCTGATTTTCGAAATTCGGCACCCGCGGGGCTGATTTTCGAGATTCGGCACCCGCGGCAGTGATTTTCGAGATTCGGCACCCGCTGGGCTGATTTTGAAGATTTGGCACCCGCGGTGGTGATTTTCAAGATTCGGTGGCGGTGATTTTCGAGATTCGACACCCGCGGCACTGATTTTCGAGATTTGGCACCCGTGGGGCTGATTTTCGAAATTCGGCACCCGCGGGGCTGATTTTCGAGATTCGGCACCCGCGGGGCTGATTTTCGAGATTTGGCACCCGTGGGGCTGATTTTCGAGATTTGGCACCCGCGGGGCTGATTTTCGAGATTCGGCACCCGCGGGGCTGATTTTCGAGATTCGGCACCCGCGGCAGTGATTTTCGAGATTCGGCACCCGCTGGGCTGATTTTGAAGATTTGGCACCCGCGGTGGTGATTTTCAAGATTCGGCACCCGCGGCGGTGATTTTCGAGATTTGGCACCCATGGGGCTGATTTTCGAGATTCGTCACCGGCGGCGGTGATTTTCAAGATTCGGCACCCGCGGGGCTGATTTTCGAGATTCGGCACCCGCGGGGCTGATTTTCGAGATTCAGCACCCGCGGGGCTGATTTTCGAGATTCGGCACCCGCTGGGCTGATTTTCGAGATTCGGCACCCGCGGGGCTGATTTTCGAAATTTGGCACCCTCGGTGGTGATTTTCAAGATTCGGCACCCGCGGCGGTGATTTTCGAGATTCGGCACAAACGGTAGTGATTTTCGAGATTTGGCACCCGTGGGGCTGATTTTCGAGATTCGGCACCTGTGGCACGGATTTTCGAGATTCGGCACCCGCGGGGCTGATTTTCGAGATTCGGCACCCACGGTGGTGATTTTCAAGATTCGGCACCCTCGGCAGTGATTTTCGAGATTTGGCAACCGCGGCACTGATTTTCGAGATTTGGCACCCGTGGGGCTGATTTTCGAGATTCGGCACCCGTGGCACTGATTTTCGAGATTTGGCACCCGTGGGGCTGATTTTCGAGATTCTGCACTGGCGGCGGTGATTTTCAAGATTCGGCACCCGAGGGGCTGATTTTCGAGATTCGGCACCCGCCACACTGATTTTCGAGATTCGGCACTCGCGGCACTGATTTTCGAGATTTGGCACCCGTGGGGCTGATTTTCGAGATTCGGCACCCGTGGCACTGATTTTCGAGATTCGGCACCCGCGGGGCTGATTTTCGAGATTCGGCACCCGCGGTGGTGATTTTCAAGATTCGGCACCCGTGGCAGTGATTTTCGAGATTCGGCACCGGCGGCGGTGATTTTCGAGATTCGACACCCGCGGCACTGATTTTCGAGATTTGGCACCCGTGGGGCTGATTTTCGAGATTCGGCACCCGCGATGGTGATTTTCAAGATTCGGCACCCGCGGGGCTGATTTTCGAGATTCGGCACCCGCAGCACTGAGTTCCGAGATTCGGCACCCGTGGGGCTGATTTTTGAGATTCGGCACCTGCGGCAGTGCTTTTCAAGATTCGGCACTCGCGGTGGTAATTTTCGAGATTCGGCACCCGCAGCACTGATTTCCGAGATTCGGCACCCGTGGGGCTGATTTTTGAGATTCGGACCCGTGGCACTGATTTTCGAGATTCGACACCCGCGGGGCTGATTTTTGAGATTCGACACCCGCGGGGCTGATTTTTGAGATTCGGCACCAGCGGCACTGATTTTCGAGATTTGGCACCCGTGAGGCTGATTTTCGAGATTTGGCACCCGCGGCAGTGATTTTCGAGATTCGGCACCCGCGGGGCTGATTTTCGAGATTCTGCACCCGCGGGGCTGATTTTCGAGATTCGGCACCCGCGGGGCTGATTTTCGAAATTTGGCACCCTCGGTGGTGATTTTCAAGATTCGGCACCCGCGGCGGTGATTTTCGAGATTTGGCACCCGTGGCACTGATTTTGGAGATTTGTCACACGCGGGGCTGATTTTCGAGATTCGACACCCACGGGGCTGATTTTCGAGATTCGGCACCCGCGGCACTGATTTTCGAGATTCGGCACTCGCGGCACTGATTTTCGAGATTTGGCACCCGTGGGGCTGATTTTCGAGATTCGGCACCTGTGGCACGGATTTTCGAGATTCGGCACCCGCGGGGCTGATTTTCGAGATTCGGCACCCACGGTGGTGATTTTCAAGATTCGGCACCCTCGGCAGTGATTTTCGAGATTTGGCAACCGCGGCACTGATTTTCGAGATTTGGCACCCGTGGGGCTGATTTTCGAGATTCGGCACCCGTGGCACTGATTTTCGAGATTTGGCACCCGTGGGGCTGATTTTCGAGATTCTGCACTGGCGGCGGTGATTTTCAAGATTCGGCACCCGAGGGGCTGATTTTCGAGATTCGGCACCCGCCGCACTGATTTTCGAGATTCGGCACTCGCGGCACTGATTTTCGAGATTTGGCACCCGTGGGGCTGATTTTCGAGATTCGGCACCCGTGGCACTGATTTTCGAGATTCGGCACCCGCGGGGCTGATTTTCGAGATTCGGCACCCACGGTGGTGATTTTCAAGATTCGGCACCCTCGGCAGTGATTTTCGAGATTTGGCAACCGCGGCACTGATTTTCGAGATTTGGCACCCGTGGGGCTGATTTTCGAGATTCGGCACCCGTGGCACTGATTTTCGAGATTTGGCACCCGTGGGGCTAATTTTCAAGATTCGGCACTGGCGGCGGTGATTTTCAAGATTCGGCACCCGAGGGGCTGATTTTCGAGATTCGGCACCCGCCGCACTGATTTTCGAGATTTGGCACCCGTGGGGCTGATTTTCGAGATTCGGCACCCACGGGGCTGATTTTCGAGATTCGGCGGTGGTGATTTTCGAGATTCGACACCCGCGGCACTGATTTTCGAGATTTGGCACCCGTGGGGCTGATTTTCGAGATTCGGCACCCGCGGTGGTGATTTTCAAGATTCGGCACCCGCAGCAGTGATTTTCGAGATTCGGCACCCGCGGGGCTGATTTTCGAAATTCGGCACCCGCGGCGGTGATTTTCGAGATTTGGCACCCGCGGGGCTGATTTTCGAGATTCGGCACCCGCGGGGCTGATTTTCGAGATTCGGCACCCGCGGGGCTGATTTTCGAGATTCAGCACCCGCGGGGCTGATTTTCGAGATTCGGCACCCGCGGGGCTGATTTTCGAAATTTGGCACCCTCGGTGGTGATTTTCAAGATTCGGCACCCGCGGCGGTGATTTTCGAGATTCGGCACAAACGGTAGTGATTTTCGAGATTTGGCACCCGTGGGGCTGATTTTCGAGATTCGGCACCTGTGGCACGGATTTTCGAGATTCGGCACCCGCGGGGCTGATTTTCGAGATTCGGCACCCACGGTGGTGATTTTCAAGATTCGGCACCCTCGGCAGTGATTTTCGAGATTTGGCAACCGCGGCACTGATTTTCGAGATTTGGCACCCGTGGGGCTGATTTTCGAGATTCGGCACCCGTGGCACTGATTTTCGAGATTTGGCACCCGTGGGGCTGATTTTCGAGATTCTGCACTGGCGGCGGTGGTTTTCAAGATTCGGCACCCGAGGGGCTGATTTTCGAGATTCGGCACCCGCCGCACTGATTTTCGAGATTCGGCACTCGCGGCACTGATTTTCGAGATTTGGCACCCGTGGGGCTGATTTTCGAGATTCAGCACCCGTGGCACTGATTTTCGAGATTCGGCACCCGCGGGGCTGATTTTCGAGATTCGGCACCCGCGGTGGTGATTTTCAAGATTCGGCACCCGCGGTGGTGATTTTCAAGATTCGGCACCCGTGGCAGTGATTTTCGAGATTCGGCACCGGCGGCGGTGATTTTCGAGATTCGACACCCGCGGCACTGATTTTCGAGATTTGGCACCCGTGGGGCTGATTTTCGAGATTCGGCACCCGCGATGGTGATTTTCAAGATTCGGCACCCGCGGGGCTGATTTTCGAGATTCGGCACCCGCAGCACTGATTTCCGAGATTCGGCACCCGTGGGGCTGATTTTTGAGATTCGGCACCTGCGGCAGTGCTTTTCAAGATTCGGCACTCGCGGTGGTAATTTTCAAGATTCGGCACCCGCAGCACTGATTTCCGAGATTCGGCACCCGTGGGGCTGATTTTCGAGATTCGGACCCGTGGCACTGATTTTCGAGATTCGACACCCGCGGGGCTGATTTTTGAGATTCGACACCCGCGGGGCTGATTTTTGAGATTCGGCACCAGCGGCACTGATTTTCGAGATTTGGCACCCGTGAGGCTGATTTTCGAGATTTGGCACCCGCGGCAGTGATTTTCGAGATTCGGCACCCGCGGGGCTGATTTTCGAGATTCGGCACCCGCGGGGCTGATTTTCGAGATTCGGCACCCGCGGGGCTGATTTTCGAAATTTGGCACCCTCGGTGGTGATTTTCAAGATTCGGCACCCGCGGCGGTGATTTTCGAGATTTGGCACCCGTGGCACTGATTTTGGAGATTTGTCACACGCGGGGCTGATTTTCAAGATTCGACACCCGCGGGGCTGATTTTCGAGATTCGGCACCCGCGGCACTGATTTTCGAGATTCGGCACTCGCGGCACTGATTTTCGAGATTTGGCACCCGTGGGGCTGATTTTCGAGATTCGGCACCTGTGGCACGGATTTTCGAGATTCGGCACCCGCGGGGCTGATTTTCGAGATTCGGCACCCACGGTGGTGATTTTCAAGATTCGGCACCCTCGGCAGTGATTTTCGAGATTTGGCAACCGCGGCACTGATTTTCGAGATTTGGCACCCGTGGGGCTGATTTTCGAGATTCGGCACCCGTGGCACTGATTTTCGAGATTTGGCACCCGTGGGGCTGATTTTCGAGATTCTGCACTGGCGGCGGTGATTTTCAAGATTCGGCACCCGAGGGGCTGATTTTCGAGATTCGGCACCCGCCGCACTGATTTTCGAGATTCGGCACTCGCGGCACTGATTTTCGAGATTTGGCACCCGTGGGGCTGATTTTCGAGATTCGGCACCCGTGGCACTGATTTTCGAGATTCGGCACCCGCGGGGCTGATTTTCGAGATTCGGCACCCACGGTGGTGATTTTCAAGATTCGGCACCCTCGGCAGTGATTTTCGAGATTTGGCAACCGCGGCACTGATTTTCGAGATTTGGCACCCGTGGGGCTGATTTTCGAGATTCGGCACCCGTGGCACTGATTTTCGAGATTTGGCACCCGTGGGGCTGATTTTCGAGATTCTGCACTGGCGGCGGTGATTTTCAAGATTCGGCACCCGAGGGGCTGATTTTCGAGATTCGGCACCTGCCGCACTGATTTTTGAGATTCGGCACTCGCGGCACTGATTTTCAAGATTTGGCACCCGCGGCGGTGATTTTCGAGATTCGACACCCGCGGCACTGATTTTCGAGATTTGGCACCCGTGGGGCTGATTTTCGAGATTCGGCACCCGCGGTGGTGATTTTCGAGATTTGGCACCTGCGGCAGTGATTTTCAAGATTCGGCACCCGCGGGGCTGATTTTCGAGATTCGGCACCCACGGTGGTGATTTTCAAGATTCGGCACCCTCGGCAGTGATTTTTGAGATTTGGCACCCGCGGCACTGATTTTCGAGATTTGGCACCCATGGGGCTGATTTTCGAGATTCGGCACCCGTGGCACTGATTTTCGAGATTCGGCACCCGCGGGGCTCATTTTCGAGATTCGGCACCCGCGGGGCTGATTTTCGAGATTCGGCACCCACGGTGGTGATTTTCAAGATTCGGCACCCTCGGCAGTGATTTTCGAGATTTGGCAACCGCGGCACTGATTTTCGAGATTTGGCACCCGTGGGGCTGATTTTCGAGATTCGGCACCCGTGGCACTGATTTTCGAGATTCGGCACCCGCGGGGCTGATTTTCGAGATTCGGCACCCGCGGTGGTGATTTTCAAGATTCGGCACCCGCGGCGGTGATTTTTGAGATTCGGCACCCTCGGCACTGATTTTCGAGATTCGGCACCCACGGGGCTGATTTTCGAGATTTGGCACCCGCGGTGGTGATTTTCGAGATTCGGCACCCGCGGCAGTGATTTTCGAGATTCGGCACCCACGGGGCCGATTTTCGAGATTCGGCACCGGCGGCGGTGATTTTCACGATTTGGCACCCGCGGTTGTGATTTTCAAGATTCGGCACCCGCAGCGGTGATTTTCGAGATTTGGCACCCGCAGGGTTGATTTTCGAAATTCGGCACCCGCGGCAGTGATTTTCGAGATTCGGCACCCGCGGGGCTGATTTTCGAGATTCGGCACCCGCAGGGTTGATTTTCGAGATTTGGCACCCGCGGTAGTGATTTTCAAGATTCGGCACCCGCAGCGGTGATTTTCGAGATTCGGCACCCGCGGCACTGATTTTCGAGATTCGGCACTCGCGGCACTGATTTTCGAGATTTGGCACCCGTGGGGCTGATTTTCGAGATTCGGCACCTGTGGCACGGATTTTCGAGATTCGGCACCCGCGGGGCTGATTTTCGAGATTCGGCACCCACGGTGGTGATTTTCAAGATTCGGCACCCTCGGCAGTGATTTTCGAGATTTGGCAACCGCGGCACTGATTTTCGAGATTTGGCACCCGTGGGGCTGATTTTCGAGATTCGGCACCCGTGGCACTGATTTTCGAGATTTGGCACCCGTGGGGCTGATTTTCGAGATTCTGCACTGGCGGCGGTGATTTTCAAGATTCGGCACCCGAGGGGCTGATTTTCGAGATTCGGCACCCGCCGCACTGATTTTCGAGATTCGGCACTCGCGGCACTGATTTTCGAGATTTAGCACCCGTGGGGCTGATTTTCGAGATTCGGCACCCGTGGCACTGATTTTCGAGATTCGGCACCCGCGGGGCTGATTTTCGAGATTCGGCACCCACGGTGGTGATTTTCAAGATTCGGCACCCTCGGCAGTGATTTTCGAGATTTGGCAACCGCGGCACTGATTTTCGAGATTTGGCACCCGTGGGGCTGATTTTCGAGATTCGGCACCCGTGGCACTGATTTTCGAGATTTGGCACCCGTGGGGCTGATTTTCGAGATTCTGCACTGGCGGCGGTGATTTTCAAGATTCGGCACCCGAGGGGCTGATTTTCGAGATTCGGCACCCGCCGCACTGATTTTTGAGATTCGGCACTCGCGGCACTGATTTTCAAGATTTGGCACCCGCGGCGGTGATTTTCGAGATTCGACACCCGCGGCACTGATTTTCGAGATTTGGCACCCGTGGGGCTGATTTTCGAGATTCGGCACCCGCGGGGCTCATTTTCGAGATTCGGCACCCGCGGGGCTGATTTTCGAGATTCGGCACCCACGGTGGTGATTTTCAAGATTCGGCACCCTCGGCAGTGATTTTCGAGATTTGGCAACCGCGGCACTGATTTTCGAGATTTGGCACCCGTGGGGCTGATTTTCGAGATTCGGCACCCGTGGCACTGATTTTCGAGATTCGGCACCCGCGGGGCTGATTTTCGAGATTCGGCACCCGCGGTGGTGATTTTCAAGATTCGGCACCCGCGGCGGTGATTTTTGAGATTCGGCACCCTCGGCACTGATTTTCGAGATTCGGCACCCACGGGGCTGATTTTCGAGATTTGGCACCCGCGGTGGTGATTTTCGAGATTCGGCACCCGCGGCAGTGATTTTCGAGATTCGGCACCCACGGGGCCGATTTTCGAGATTCGGCACCGGCGGCGGTGATTTTCAAGATTTGGCACCCGCGGTTGTGATTTTCAAGATTCGGCACCCGCAGCGGTGATTTTCGAGATTTGGCACCCGCAGGGTTGATTTTCGAAATTCGGCACCCGCGGCAGTGATTTTCGAGATTCGGCACCCGCGGGGCTGATTTTCGAGATTCGGCACCCGCAGGGTTGATTTTCGAGATTTGGCACCCGCGGTAGTGATTTTCAAGATTCGGCACCCGCAGCGGTGATTTTCGAGATACGGCACCCGCGGGGCTGATTTTCGACATTCGGCACCCGCGGCGGTAATTTTCGAGATTTGGCACCCGCGGGGCTGATTTTCGAGATTCGGCACCCGCGGCAGTGATTTTCGAGATTCGGCACCCGCGGTGGTGATTTTCGAGATTTGGCACCCATGGGGCTGATTTTCGAGATTCGTCACCGGCGGCGGTGATTTTCAAGATTCGACACCCGAGGGGCTGATTTTTGACATTCGGCACCAGCGGCACTGATTTTCGAGATTCGGCACCTGCGGGGCTGATTTTCGAGATTCGGCACCCGCGGCAGTGATTTTCAAGATTCGGCACCCGCGGGGCTGATTTTCGATATTCGGCACCTGCGGCAGTGCTTTTCGAGATTCAGCACTCGCGAAGGTGATTTTTGAGATTCGGCATCCGCGGTTGTGATTTTCAAGATTCGGCACCCGCGGCGGTGATTTTCGAGATTCGGCACCTGCGAGGCTGATTTTCGAGATTCGGCACCCGCGGGGCTGATTTTCGAGATTCGGCACCCGCGGCAGTGATTTTCGAGATTCGGCACCCGCGGGGCTGATTTTGGAGATTTGGCACCCGTGGTGGTGATATTCAAGATTTGGCACCCGCGGCGGTGATTGTCGAGATTTGGCACCTGCGGGGCTGATTTTCGAGATTCGGCACCGGCGGCGGTGATTTTCAAGACTCGGCACCCGCTGGGCTGATTTTCGAGATTCGGCACCCGCAGCACTGATTTCCGAGATTCGGCACCCCTGGGGCTGATTTTCGAGATTCGGCACCTGCGGCAGTGCATTTCAAGATTCGGCACTCGCGGTGGTAATTTTCGAGATTCGGCACCCGCAGCACTGATTTCCGAGATTCGGCACCCGTGGGGCTCATTTTCGAGATTCGGACCCGTGGCACTGATTTTCGAGATTTGTCACCCGCGGGGCTGATTTTCGAGATTCGACACCCGCGGGGCTGATTTTTGAGATTCGGCACCTGCGGCACTGATTTTCGAGATTTGGCACCCGTGAGGCTGATTTTCGAGATTTGGCACCCGCGGCAGTGATTTTCGAGATTCGGCACCCGCGGGGCTGATTTTCGAGAATCGGCACCCGCGGGGCTGACTTTCGAGATTCGGCACCCGCGGGGCTGATTTTCGAAATTTGGCACCCTCGGTGGTGATTTTCAAGATTCGGCACCCGCGGCGGTGATTTTCGAGATTCGGCACAAACGGTAGTGATTTTCGAGATTTGGCACCCGTGGCACTGATTTTTGAGATTTGTCACCCGCGGGGCTGATTTTCGAGATTCGACACCCGCGGGGCTGATTTTCGAGATTCGGCACCCGCGGCACTGATTTTCGAGATTCGGCACTCGCGGCACTGATTTTCGAGATTTGGCACCCGTGGGGCTGATTTTCGAGATTCGGCACCTGTGGCATGGATTTTCGAGATTCGGCACCCGCGGGGCTGATTTTCGAGATTCGGCACCCGCGGGGCTGATTTTCGAGATTCGGCACCCACGGTGGTGATTTTCAAGATTCGGCACCCTCGGCAGTGATTTTCGAGATTTGGCAACCGCGGCACTGATTTTCGAGATTTGGCACCCGTGGGGCTGATTTTCAAAATTCGGCACCCGTGGCACTGATTTTCGAGATTTGGCACCCGTGGGGCTGATTTTCGAGATTCTGCACTGGCGGCAGTGATTTTCAAGATTCGGCACCCGTGGCAGTGATTTTCGAGATTCGGCACCCGCGGGGCTGATTTTCGAGATTCGGCACCGGCGGCGGTGATTTTCGAGATTCGACACCCGCGGCACTGATTTTCGAGATTTGGCACCCGTGGGGCTGATTTTCGAGATTCGGCACCCGCGGTGGTGATTTTCAAGATTCGGCACCTGCGGCGGTGATTTTCGAGATTTGGCACCCGCGGGGCTGATTTTCGAGATTCGGCACCCGCGGCACTGATTTTCGAGATTCGGCACTCGCGGCACTGATTTTCGAGATTTGGCACCCGTGGGGCTGATTTTCGAGATTCGGCACCTGTGGCATGGATTTTCGAGCTTCGGCACCCGCGGGGCTGATTTTCGAGATTCGGCACCCACGGTGGTGATTTTCAAGATTCGGCACCCTCGGCAGTGATTTTCGAGATTTGGCAACCGCGGCACTGATTTTCGAGATTTGGCACCCGTGGGGCTGATTTTCGAGATTCGACACCCGCGGGGCTGATTTTCGAGATTCGGCACCCGCGGCACTGATTTTCGAGATTCGGCACTCGCGGCACTGATTTTCGAGATTTGGCACCCGTGGGGCTGATTTTCGAGATTCGGCACCTGTGGCATGGATTTTCGAGATTCGGCACCCGCGGGGCTGATTTTCGAGATTCGGCACCCACGGTGGTGATTTTCAAGATTCGGCACCCTCGGCAGTGATTTTCGAGATTTGGCAACCGCGGCACTGATTTTCGAGATTTGGCACCCGTGGGGCTGATTTTCGAGATTCGGCACCCGTGGCACTGATTTTCGAGATTTGGCACCCGTGGGGCTGATTTTCGAGATTCGGCACCCGTGGCACTGATTTTCGAGATTCGGCACCCGCGGGGCTGATTTTCGAGATTCGGCACCCACGGTGGTGATTTTCAAGATTCGGCACCCGTGGCAGTGATTTTCGAGATTTGGCACCCGCGGGGCTGATTTTCGAGATTCGGCACCGGCGGCGGTGATTTTCGAGATTCGACACCCGCGGCACTGATTTTCGAGATTTGGCACCCGTGGGGCTGATTTTCGAGATTCGGCACCCGCGGTGGTGATTTTCAAGATTCGGCACCTGCGGCGGTGATTTTCGAGATTTGGCACCCGCGGCAGTGATTTTCAAGATTCGGCACCCGCGGGGCTGATTTTCGAGATTCGGCACCCATGGTGGTGATTTTCAAGATTCGGCACCCTCGGCAGTGATTTTCGAGATTTGGCACCCGTGGCACTGATTTTCGAGATTTGGCACCCATGGGGCTGATTTTCGAGATTCGGCACCCGTGGCACTGATTTTCGAGATTCGGCACCCGTGGCACTGATTTTCGAGATTCGGCACCCACGGGGCTGATTTTCGAGATTCGGCACCCGCGTGGCTGATTTTCGAGATTCGGCACCCGCGGTGGTGATTTTCAAGATTCGGCACCCGCGGCGGTGATTTTCGAGATTCGGCACCCTCGGCACTGATTTTCGAGATTCGGCACCCACGGGGCTGATTTTCAAGATTCGGCACCCGCGGGGCTGATTTTCGAGATTCGGCACCCATGGTGGTGATTTTCAAGATTCGGCACCCTCGGCAGTGATTTTTGAGATTTGGCACCCGTGGCACTGATTTTCGAGATTTGGCACCCATGGGGCTGATTTTCGAGATTCGGCACCCGTGGCACTGATTTTCGAGATTCGGCACCCACGGGGCTGATTTTCGAGATTCGGCACCCGCGTGGCTGATTTTCGAGATTCGGCACCCGCGGTGGTGATTTTCAAGATTCGGCACCCGCGGCGGTGATTTTCGAGATTCGGCACCCTCGGCACTGATTTTCGAGATTCGGCACCCACGGGGCTGATTTTCGAGATTTGGCTCCCGCGGTGGTGATTTTCGAGATTCGGCACCCGCGGGGCTGATTTTCGAGATTCGGCACCCGCAGGGTTGATTTTCGAGATTTGGCACCCGCGGTTGTGATTTTCAAGATTCGGCACCCGCAGCGGTGATTTTCGAGATTCGGCACCCGCGGGGCTGATTTTCGACATTCAGCACCCGCGGCGGTAATTTTCGAGATTTGGCACCCGCGGGGCTGATTTTCGAGATTCGGCACCGCGGCAGTGATTTTCGAGATTTGGCACCCATGGGGCTGATTTTCGAGATTCGTCACCGGCGGCGGTGATTTTCAAGATTCGGCACCCGCGGGACTGATTTTCGAGATTTGGCACCCTCGGTGGTGATTTTCAAGATTCGGTACCCGCGGTTGTGATTTTCAAGATTCGGCACAAACGGTAGTGATTTTCGAGATTCGGCACCCGCGAGGCTGATTTTTGAGATTCGGCACCCACGGGGCTGATTTTCGAGATTCGGCACCCGCGGGCTGATTTTCGAGATTCGGCACCCGCGGGGCTGATTTTCGAGATTCGGCACTCGCGGCACTGATTTTCGAGATTTGGCACCCGTGAGGCTGATTTTCGAGATTTGGCACCCGCGGCAGTGATTTTCGAGATTCGGCACCCGCGGGGCTGATTTTCGAGATTCGGCACCCGCGGGGCTGACTTTCGAGATTTGGCACCCGTGGGGCTGATTTTCGAGATTCGGCACCTGTGGCATGGATTTTCGAGCTTCGGCACCCGCGGGGCTGATTTTCGAGATTCGGCACCCACGGTGGTGATTTTCAAGATTCGGCACCCTCGGCAGTGATTTTCGAGATTTGGCAACCGCGGCACTGATTTTCGAGATTTGGCACCCGTGGGGCTGATTTTTGAGATTCGACACCCGCGGGGCTGATTTTCGAGATTCGGCACCCGCGGCACTGATTTTCGAGATTCGGCACTCGCGGCACTGATTTTCGAGATTTGGCACCCGTGGGGCTGATTTTCGAGATTCGGCACCTGTGGCATGGATTTTCGAGATTCGGCACCCGCGGGGCTGATTTTCGAGATTCGGCACCCACGGTGGTGATTTTCAAGATTCGGCACCCTCGGCAGTGATTTTCGAGATTTGGCAACCGCGGCACTGATTTTCGAGATTTGGCACCCGTGGGGCTGATTTTCGAGATTCGGCACCCGTGGCACTGATTTTCGAGATTTGGCACCCGTGGGGCTGATTTTCGAGATTCGGCACCCGTGGCACTGATTTTCGAGATTCGGCACCCGCGGGGCTGATTTTCGAGATTCGGCACCCACGGTGGTGATTTTCAAGATTCGGCACCCGTGGCAGTGATTTTCGAGATTTGGCACCCGCGGGGCTGATTTTCGAGATTCGGCACCGGCGGCGGTGATTTTCGAGATTCGACACCCGCGGCACTGATTTTCGAGATTTGGCACCCGTGGGGCTGATTTTCGAGATTCGGCACCCGCGGTGGTGATTTTCAAGATTCGGCACCTGCGGCGGTGATTTTCGAGATTTGGCACCCGCGGCAGTGATTTTCAAGATTCGGCACCCGCGGGGCTGATTTTCGAGATTCGGCACCCATGGTGGTGATTTTCAAGATTCGGCACCCTCGGCAGTGATTTTCGAGATTTGGCACCCGCGGCACTGATTTTCGAGATTTGGCACCCATGGGGCTGATTTTCGAGATTCGGCACCCGTGGCACTGATTTTCGAGATTCGGCACCCACGGGGCTGATTTTCGAGATTCGGCACCCGCGTGGCTGATTTTCGAGATTCGGCACCCGCGGTGGTGATTTTCAAGATTCGGCACCCGCGGCGGTGATTTTCGAGATTCGGCACCCTCGGCACTGATTTTCGAGATTCGGCACCCACGGGGCTGATTTTCGAGATTTGGCTCCCGCGGTGGTGATTTTCGAGATTCGGCACCCGCGGTTGTGATTTTCAAGATTCGGCACCCGCAGCAGTGATTTTCGAGATTCGGCACCCGCAGGGTTGATTTTCGAGATTCGGCACCCGCGGGGCTGATTTTCGAGATTCGGCACCCGCAGGGTTGATTTTCGAGATTTGGCACCCGCGGTTGTGATTTTCAAGATTCGGCACCCGCAGCGGTGATTTTCAAGATTCGGCACCCGCGGGGCTGATTTTCGACATTCAGCACCCGCGGCGGTAATTTTCGAGATTTGGCACCCGCGGGGCTGATTTTCGAGATTCGGCACCGCGGCAGTGATTTTCGAGATTTGGCACCCATGGGGCTGATTTTCGAGATTCGTCACCGGCGGCGGTGATTTTCAAGATTCGGCACCCGCGGGACTGATTTTCGAGATTTGGCACCCTCGGTGGTGATTTTCAAGATTCGGTACCCGCGGTTGTGATTTTCAAGATTCGGCACAAACGGTAGTGATTTTCGAGATTCGGCACCCGCGAGGCTGATTTTTGAGATTCGGCACCCACGGGGCTGATTTTCGAGATTCGGCACCCGCGGGCTGATTTTCGAGATTCGGCACCCGCGGGGCTGATTTTCGAGATTCGGCACTCGCGGCACTGATTTTCGAGATTTGGCACCCGTGGGGCTGATTTTCAAGATTCGGCACCTGTGGCACGGATTTTCGAGATTCGGCACCCGCGGGGCTGATTTTCGAGATTCGGCACCCACGGTGGTGATTTTCAAGATTCGGCACCCACGGTGGTGATTTTCAAGATTCGGCACCCTCGGCAGTAATTTTCGAGATTTGGCAACCGCGGCACTGATTTTCGAGATTTGGCACCCGTGGGGCTGATTTTCGAGATTCGGCACCAGTGGCACTGATTTTCGAGATTTGGCACCCGTGGGGCTGATTTTCGAGATTCGGCACTGGCGGCGGTGATTTTCAAGATTCGGCACCCGAGGGGCTGATTTTCGAGATTCGGCACCCGCCGCACTGATTTTCGAGATTTGGCACCCGTGGGGCTGATTTTCGAGATTCGGCACTCGCGGGGCTGATTTTCGAGATTCGACACCCGCGGTGGTGATTTTCAAGATTCGGCACCCGTGGCAGTGATTTTCGAGATTTGGCACCCGTGGGGCTGATTTTCGAGATTTGGCACCCGTGGGGCTGATTTTCGAGATTCGGCACTGGCGGCGGTGATTTTCAAGATTCGGCACCCGAGGGGCTGATTTTCGAGATTCGGCACCCGCCGCACTGATTTTCGAGATTTGGCACCCGTGGGGCTGATTTTCGAGATTCGGCACCCACGGGGCTGATTTTCGAGATTCGGCGGCGGTGATTTTCGAGATTCGACACCCGCGGCACTGATTTTCGAGATTTGGCACCCGTGGGGCTGATTTTCGAGATTCGGCACCCGCGGTGGTGATTTTCAAGATTCGGCACCCGCAGCGGTGATTTTCGAGATTCGGCACCCGCGGGGCTGATTTTCGAAATTCGGCACCCGCGGGGCTGATTTTCGAGATTCGGCACCCGCGGCAGTGATTTTCGAGATTCGGCACCCGCGGTGGTGATTTTCAAGATTCGGCACCCGCAGCGGTGATTTTCGAGATTTGGCACCCGCGGGGCTGATTTTCGAGATTCGGCACCCGCGGGGCTGATTTTCGAGATTCGGCACCTGCTGGGCTGATTTTGAAGATTTGGCACCCGCGGTGGTGATTTTCAAGATTCGGCACCCGCGGCGGTGATTTTCGAGATTTGGCACCCATGGGGCTGATTTTCGAGATTCGTCACCGGCGGCGGTGATTTTCAAGATTCGGCACCCGCGGGGCTGATTTTCGAGATTCGGCACCCGTGGGGATGATTTTCGAGATTCCGCACCTGCTGCAGTGCTTTTTGAGATTCAGCACTCGCGGTGGAGATTTTCGAGATTCGGCACCCGCGGTTGTGATTTTCAAGATTCGGCACCCGCGGCGGTGATTTTCGAGATTCGGCACCCGCGTGGCTGATTTTCGAGATTCGGCACCCGCGGCAGTGATTTTCGAGATTCGGCACCCGCGTGGCTGATTTTGGAGATTTGGCACCGGCGGCGGTGATTTTCAAGATTCGGCACCCGCGTGGCTGATTTTGGAGATTTGGCACCCGCGGTGGTGATTTTCAAGATTCGGCACCCGCGGCGGTGATTTTCGAGATTTGGCACCCGCGGGTCTGATTTTCGAGATTCGGCACAGGCGGCGGTGATTTTCAAGATTCGGCACCCGCGGGGCTGATTTTCGAGATTCGGCACCCGCAGCACTGATTTCCGAGATTCGGCACCCGTGGGGCTGATTTTCGAGATTCGGCACCTGCGGCAGTGCTTTTTTTGAAGATTTGGCACCCTCGGTGGTGATTTTCAAGATTCGGCACCCGCGGCGGTGATTTTCGAGATTTGGCACCCATGGGGCTGATTTTCGAGATTCGGCACCTGCTGCGGTGATTTTCGAGATTCGGCACCCACGGGGCTGATTTTCGAGATTCGGCACCCGCGTGGCTGATTTTCGAGATTCGGCACCCGCGGTGGTGATTTTCAAGATTCGGCACCCGCGGCGGTGATTTTCGAGATTCGGCACCCTCGGCACTGATTTTCGAGATTCGGCACCCACGGGGCTGATTTTCAAGATTCGGCACCCGCGGGGCTGATTTTCGAGATTCGGCACCCATGGTGGTGATTTTCAAGATTCGGCACCCTCGGCAGTGATTTTCGAGATTTGGCACCCGTGGCACTGATTTTCGAGATTTGGCACCCATGGGGCTGATTTTCGAGATTCGGCACCCGTGGCACTGATTTTCGAGATTCGGCACCCACGGGGCTGATTTTCGAGATTCGGCACCCGCGTGGCTGATTTTCGAGATTCGGCACCCGCGGTGGTGATTTTCAAGATTCGGCACCCGCGGCGGTGATTTTCGAGATTCGGCACCCTCGGCACTGATTTTCGAGATTCGGCACCCACGGGGCTGATTTTCGAGATTTGGCTCCCGCGGTGGTGATTTTCGAGATTCGGCACCCGCGGGGCTGATTTTCGAGATTCGGCACCCGCAGGGTTGATTTTCGAGATTTGGCACCCGCGGTTGTGATTTTCAAGATTCGGCACCCGCAGCGGTGATTTTCGAGATTCGGCACCCGCGGGGCTGATTTTCGACATTCAGCACCCGCGGCGGTAATTTTCGAGATTTGGCACCCGCGGGGCTGATTTTCGAGATTCGGCACCGCGGCAGTGATTTTCGAGATTTGGCACCCATGGGGCTGATTTTCGAGATTCGTCACCGGCGGCGGTGATTTTCAAGATTCGGCACCCGCGGGACTGATTTTCGAGATTTGGCACCCTCGGTGGTGATTTTCAAGATTCGGTACCCGCGGTTGTGATTTTCAAGATTCGGCACAAACGGTAGTGATTTTCGAGATTCGGCACCCGCGAGGCTGATTTTTGAGATTCGGCACCCACGGGGCTGATTTTCGAGATTCGGCACCCGCGGGCTGATTTTCGAGATTCGGCACCCGCGGGGCTGATTTTCGAGATTCGGCACTCGCGGCACTGATTTTCGAGATTTGGCACCCGTGAGGCTGATTTTCGAGATTTGGCACCCGCGGCAGTGATTTTCGAGATTCGGCACCCGCGGGGCTGATTTTCGAGATTCGGCACCCGCGGGGCTGACTTTCGAGATTTGGCACCCGTGGGGCTGATTTTCGAGATTCGGCACCTGTGGCATGGATTTTCGAGCTTCGGCACCCGCGGGGCTGATTTTCGAGATTCGGCACCCACGGTGGTGATTTTCAAGATTCGGCACCCTCGGCAGTGATTTTCGAGATTTGGCAACCGCGGCACTGATTTTCGAGATTTGGCACCCGTTGGGCTGATTTTTGAGATTCGACACCCGCGGGGCTGATTTTCGAGATTCGGCACCCGCGGCACTGATTTTCGAGATTCGGCACTCGCGGCACTGATTTTCGAGATTTGGCACCCGTGGGGCTGATTTTCGAGATTCGGCACCTGTGGCATGGATTTTCGAGATTCGGCACCCGCGGGGCTGATTTTCGAGATTCGGCACCCACGGTGGTGATTTTCAAGATTCGGCACCCTCGGCAGTGATTTTCGAGATTTGGCAACCGCGGCACTGATTTTCGAGATTTGGCACCCGTGGGGCTGATTTTCGAGATTCGGCACCCGTGGCACTGATTTTCGAGATTTGGCACCCGTGGGGCTGATTTTCGAGATTCGGCACCCGTGGCACTGATTTTCGAGATTCGGCACCCGCGGGGCTGATTTTCGAGATTCGGCACCCACGGTGGTGATTTTCAAGATTCGGCACCCGTGGCAGTGATTTTCGAGATTTGGCACCCGCGGGGCTGATTTTCGAGATTCGGCACCGGCGGCGGTGATTTTCGAGATTCGACACCCGCGGCACTGATTTTCGAGATTTGGCACCCGTGGGGCTGATTTTCGAGATTCGGCACCCGCGGTGGTGATTTTCAAGATTCGGCACCTGCGGCGGTGATTTTCGAGATTTGGCACCCGCGGCAGTGATTTTCAAGATTCGGCACCCGCGGGGCTGATTTTCGAGATTCGGCACCCATGGTGGTGATTTTCAAGATTCGGCACCCTCGGCAGTGATTTTCGAGATTTGGCACCCGCGGCACTGATTTTCGAGATTTGGCACCCATGGGGCTGATTTTCGAGATTCGGCACCCGTGGCACTGATTTTCGAGATTCGGCACCCACGGGGCTGATTTTCGAGATTCGGCACCCGCGTGGCTGATTTTCGAGATTCGGCACCCGCGGTGGTGATTTTCAAGATTCGGCACCCGCGGCGGTGATTTTCGAGATTCGGCACCCTCGGCACTGATTTTCGAGATTCGGCACCCACGGGGCTGATTTTCGAGATTTGGCTCCCGCGGTGGTGATTTTCGAGATTCGGCACCCGCGGTTGTGATTTTCAAGATTCGGCACCCGCAGCAGTGATTTTCGAGATTCGGCACCCGCAGGGTTGATTTTCGAGATTCGGCACCCGCGGGGCTGATTTTCGAGATTCGGCACCCGCAGGGTTGATTTTCGAGATTTGGCACCCGCGGTTGTGATTTTCAAAATTCGGCACCCGCAGCGGTGATTTTCGAGATTCGGCACCCGCGGGGCTGATTTTCGACATTCAGCACCCGCGGCGGTAATTTTCGAGATTTGGCACCCGCGGGGCTGATTTTCGAGATTCGGCACCGCGGCAGTGATTTTCGAGATTTGGCACCCATGGGGCTGATTTTCGAGATTCGTCACCGGCGGCGGTGATTTTCAAGATTCGGCACCCGCGGGACTGATTTTCGAGATTTGGCACCCTCGGTGGTGATTTTCAAGATTCGGTACCCGCGGTTGTGATTTTCAAGATTCGGCACAAACGGTAGTGATTTTCGAGATTCGGCACCCGCGAGGCTGATTTTTGAGATTCGGCACCCACGGGGCTGATTTTCGAGATTCGGCACCCGCGGGCTGATTTTCGAGATTCGGCACCCGCGGGGCTGATTTTCGAGATTCGGCACTCGCGGCACTGATTTTCGAGATTTGGCACCCGTGGGGCTGATTTTCAAGATTCGGCACCTGTGGCACGGATTTTCGAGATTCGGCACCCGCGGGGCTGATTTTCGAGATTCGGCACCCACGGTGGTGATTTTCAAGATTCGGCACCCACGGTGGTGATTTTCAAGATTCGGCACCCTCGGCAGTAATTTTCGAGATTTGGCAACCGCGGCACTGATTTTCGAGATTTGGCACCCGTGGGGCTGATTTTCGAGATTCGGCACCAGTGGCACTGATTTTCGAGATTTGGCACCCGTGGGGCTGATTTTCGAGATTCGGCACTGGCGGCGGTGATTTTCAAGATTCGGCACCCGAGGGGCTGATTTTCGAGATTCGGCACCCGCCGCACTGATTTTCGAGATTTGGCACCCGTGGGGCTGATTTTCGAGATTCGGCACTCGCGGGGCTGATTTTCGAGATTCGACACCCGCGGTGGTGATTTTCAAGATTCGGCACCCGTGGCAGTGATTTTCGAGATTTGGCACCCGTGGGGCTGATTTTCGAGATTTGGCACCCGTGGGGCTGATTTTCGAGATTCGGCACTGGCGGCGGTGATTTTCAAGATTCGGCACCCGAGGGGCTGATTTTCGAGATTCGGCACCCGCCGCACTGATTTTCGAGATTTGGCACCCGTGGGGCTGATTTTCGAGATTCGGCACCCACGGGGCTGATTTTCGAGATTCGGCGGCGGTGATTTTCGAGATTCGACACCCGCGGCACTGATTTTCGAGATTTGGCACCCGTGGGGCTGATTTTCGAGATTCGGCACCCGCGGTGGTGATTTTCAAGATTCGGCACCCGCAGCGGTGATTTTCGAGATTCGGCACCCGCGGGGCTGATTTTCGAAATTCGGCACCCGCGGGGCTGATTTTCGAGATTCGGCACCCGCGGCAGTGATTTTCGAGATTCGGCACCCGCGGTGGTGATTTTCAAGATTCGGCACCCGCAGCGGTGATTTTCGAGATTTGGCACCCGCGGGGCTGATTTTCGAGATTCGGCACCCGCGGGGCTGATTTTCGAGATTCGGCACCTGCTGGGCTGATTTTGAAGATTTGGCACCCGCGGTGGTGATTTTCAAGATTCGGCACCCGCGGCGGTGATTTTCGAGATTTGGCACCCATGGGGCTGATTTTCGAGATTCGTCACCGGCGGCGGTGATTTTCAAGATTCGGCACCCGCGGGGCTGATTTTCGAGATTCGGCACCCGTGGGGATGATTTTCGAGATTCCGCACCTGCTGCAGTGCTTTTTGAGATTCAGCACTCGCGGTGGAGATTTTCGAGATTCGGCACCCGCGGTTGTGATTTTCAAGATTCGGCACCCGCGGCGGTGATTTTCGAGATTCGGCACCCGCGTGGCTGATTTTCGAGATTCGGCACCCGCGGCAGTGATTTTCGAGATTCGGCACCCGCGTGGCTGATTTTGGAGATTTGGCACCGGCGGCGGTGATTTTCAAGATTCGGCACCCGCGTGGCTGATTTTGGAGATTTGGCACCCGCGGTGGTGATTTTCAAGATTCGGCACCCGCGGCGGTGATTTTCGAGATTTGGCACCCGCGGGTCTGATTTTCGAGATTCGGCACAGGCGGCGGTGATTTTCAAGATTCGGCACCCGCGGGGCTGATTTTCGAGATTCGGCACCCGCAGCACTGATTTCCGAGATTCGGCACCCGTGGGGCTGATTTTCGAGATTCGGCACCTGCGGCAGTGCTTTTCAAGATTCGGCACTTGCGGTGGTAATTTTCGAGATTCGGCACCCGCAGCACTGATTTTCGAGATTTGTCACCCGCGGGGCTGATTTTCGAGATTCGACACCCGAGGGGCTGATTTTTGACATTCGGCACCAGCGGCACTGATTTTCGAGATACGGCACCTGCGGGGCTGATTTTCGAGATTCGGCACCCGCGGCAGTGATTTTCAAGATTCGGCACCCGCGGGGCTGATTTTCGATATTCGGCACCCGTGGGGCTGATTTTCGAGATTCGGCACCTGCGGCAGTGCTTTTCGAGATTCAGCACTCGCGAAGGTGATTTTTGAGATTCGGCACCCGCGGTTGTGATTTTCAAGATTCGGCACCCGCGGCGGTGATTTTCGAGATTCGGCACCTGCGAGGCTGATTTTCAAAATTCGGCACCCGCGGGGCTGATTTTCGAGATTCGGCACCCGCGGGGCTGATTTTTGAGATTCGGCACCAGCGGCACTGATTTTCGAGATTTGGCACCCGTGAGGCTGATTTTCGAGATTTGGCACCCGCGGCAGTGATTTTCGAGATTCGGCACCCGCGGGGCTGATTTTCGAGATTCGGCACCCGCGGGGCTGATTTTCGAGATTCGGCACCCGCGGGGCTGATTTTCGAAATTTGGCACCCTCGGTGGTGATTTTCAAGATTCGGCACCCGCGGTTGTGATTTTCAAGATTCGGCACAAACGGTAGTGATTTTCGAGATTCGGCACCCGCGAGGCTGATTTTTGAGATTCGGCACCCACGGGGCTGATTTTCAAGATTCAGCACCCGCGGGCTGATTTTCGAGATTCGGCACCCGCGGGGCTGATTTTCGAGATTCGGCACTCGCGGCACTGATTTTCGAGATTTGGCACCCGTGGGGCTGATTTTCGAGATTCGGCACCTGTGGCACGGATTTTCGAGATCCGGCACCCGCGGGGCTGATTTTCGAGATTCGGCACCCACGGTGGTGATTTTCAAGATTCGGCACCCTCGGCAGTGATTTTCGAGATTTGGCAACCGCGGCACTGATTTTCGAGACTTGGCACCCGTGGGGCTGATTTTCGAGATTCGGCACCCGTGGCACTGATTTTCGAGATTTGGCACCCGTGGGGCTGATTTTCGAGATTCGGCACTGGCGGCGGTGATTTTCAAGATTCGGCACCCGAGGGGCTGATTTTCGAGATTCGGCACCCGTGGGGCTGATTTTCGAGATTCGGCACCCGCGGGGCTGATTTTCGAGATTCGGCACCCGCGGTGGTGATTTTCAAGATTCGGCACCCGCAGCGGTGATTTTCGAGATTCGGCACCCGCGGGGCTGATTTTCGAAATTCGTCACCCGCGGCGGTGATTTTCGAGATTTGGCACCCGCGGGGCTGATTTTCGAGATTCGGCACCCGCGGGGCTGATTTTCGAGATTCGGCACCCGCGGCAGTGATTTTCGAGATTCGGCACCCGTGGGGATGATTTTCGAGATTCCGCACCTGCGGCAATGCTTTTTGAGATTCAGCACTCGCGGTGGAGATTTTCGAGATTCGGCACCCGCGGTTGTGATTTTCAAGATTCGGCACCCGCGGCGGTGATTTTCGAGATTCGGCACCCGCGTGGCTGATTTTCGAGATTCGGCACCCGCGGCAGTGATTTTCGAGATTCGGCACCCTCGTGGCTGATTTTGGAGATTTGGCACCGGCGGCGGTGATTTTCAAGATTCGGCACCCGCGTGGCTGATTTTGGAGATTTGGCACCCGCGGTGGTGATTTTCGAGATTCGGCACCCGCGGCGGTGATTTTCGAGATGTGGCACCCGCGGGTCTGATTATCGAGATTTGGCACCGGCGGCGGTGATTTTCAAGATTCGGCACCCGCGGGGCTGATTTTCGAGATTCGGCACCCGCAGCACTGATTTCCGAGATTCGGCACCCGTGGGGCTGATTTTCGAGATTCGGCACCTGCGGCAGTGCTTTTCAAGATTCGGCACTCGCGGTGGTAATTTTCGAGATTCGGCACCCGCAGCACTGATTTTCGAGATTCGGCACCCGCGGGGCTGATTTCCGAGATTCGGCACCCGTGGCGCTGATTTTCGAGATTTGTCACCCGCGGGGCTGATTTTCGAGATTCGACACCCGAGGGGCTGATTTTTGACATTCGGCACCAGCGGCACTGATTTTCGAGATTCGGCACCTGCGGGGCTGATTTTTAAGATTCGGCACCCGCGGCAGTGATTTTCAAGATTCGGCACCCGCGGGGCTGATTTTCGATATTCGGCACCCGTGGGGCTGATTTTCGAGATTCGGCACCTGCGGCAGTGCTTTTCGAGATTCAGCACTCGCGAAGGTGATTTTTGAGATTCGGCACCCGCGGTTGTGATTTTCAAGATTCGGCACCCGCGGCGGTGATTTTCGAGATTCGGCACCTGCGAGGCTGATTTTCGAGATTCGGCACCCGCGGGGCTGATTTTCGAGATTCGGCACCCGCGGGCTGATTTTTGAGATTCGGCACCTGCGGCACTGATTTTCGAGATTTGGCACCCGTGAGGCTGATTTTCGAGATTTGGCACCCGCGGCAGTGATTTTCGAGATTCGGCACCCGCGGGGCTGATTTTCGAGATTCGGCACCCGCGGGGCTGATTTTCGAGATTCGGCACCCGCGGGGCTGATTTTCGAAATTTGGCACCCTCGGTGGTGATTTTCAAGATTCGGCACCCGCGGCGGTGATTTTCGAGATTCGGCACAAACGGTAGTGATTTTCGAGATTTGGCACCCGTGGCACTGATTTTTGAGATTTGTCACCCGCGGGGCTGATTTTCGAGATTCGACACCCGCGGGGCTGATTTTCGAGATTCGGCACCCGCGGCACTGATTTTCGAGATTCGGCACTCGCGGCACTGATTTTCAAGATTCGGCACCCGCGGGGCTGATTTTCGAGATTCGGCACCCACGGTGGTGATTTTCAAGATTCGGCACCCTCGGCAGTGATTTTCGAGATTTGGCACCCGTGGGGCTGATTTTCGAGATTCGGCACCCGTGGCACTGATTTTCGAGATTTGGCACCCGTGGGGCTGATTTTCGAGATTCTGCACTGGCGGCGGTGATTTTCAAGATTCGGCACCCGAGGGGCTGATTTTCGAGATTCGGCACCCGCCGCACTGATTTTCGAGATTCGGCACTCGCGGCACTGATTTTCGAGATTTGGCACCCGTGGGGCTGATTTTCGAGATTCGGCACCCGTGGCACTGATTTTCGAGATTCGGCACCCGCGGGGCTGATTTTCGAGATTCGGCACCCGCAGTGGTGATTTTCAATATTCGGCACCCGTGGCAGTGATTTTCGAGATTTGGCACCCGCGGGGCTGATTTTCGAGATTCGGCACCGGCGGCGGTGATTTTCGAGATTCGACACCCGCGGCACTGATTTTCGAGATTTGGCACCCGTGGGGCTGATTTTCGAGATTCGGCACCCGCGGTGGTGATTTTCAAGATTCGGCACCTGCGGCGGTGATTTTTGAGATTTGGCACCTGCGGCAGTGATTTTCAAGATTCGGCACCCGCGGGGCTGATTTTCGAGATTCGGCACCCACGGTGGTGATTTTCAAGATTCGGCACCCTCAGCAGTGATTTTCGAGATTTGGCACCCGCGGGGCTGATTTTCGAGATTCGGCACCGGCGGCGGTGATTTTCGAGATTCGACACCCGCGGCACTGATTTTCGAGATTTGGCACCCGTGGGGCTGATTTTCGAGATTCGGCACCCGCGGTGGTGATTTTCAAGATTCGGCACCTGCGGCGGTGATTTTCGAGATTTGGCACCCGCGGCAGTGATTTTCAAGATTCGGCACCCGCGGGGCTGATTTTCGAGATTCGGCACCCATGGTGGTGATTTTCAAGATTCGGCACCCTCGGCAGTGATTTTCGAGATTTGGCACCCGCGGCACTGATTTTCGAGATTTGGCACCCATGGGGCTGATTTTCGAGATTCGGCACCCGCGTGGCTGAATTTCGAGATTCGGCACCCGCGGTGGTGATTTTCAAGATTCGGCACCCTCGGCACTGATTTTCGAGATTCGGCACCCACGGGGCTGATTTTCGAGATTTGGCTCCCGCGGTGCTGATTTTCGAGATTCGGCACCCGCGTGGCTGAATTTCGAGATTCGGCACCCGCGGCGGTGATTTTCGAGATTCGGCACCCTCGGCACTGATTTTCGAGATTCGGCACCCACGGGGCTGATTTTCGAGATTTGGCTCCCGCGGTGGTGATTTTCGAGATTCGGCACCCGCGGCAGTGATTTTCGAGATTCGGCACCGGCGGCGGTGATTTTCGAGATTTGGCACCCGCGGTTGTGATTTTCAAGATTCGGCACCCGCAGCAGTGATTTTCGAGATTCGGCACCCGCAGGGTTGATTTTCGAGATTCGGCACCCGCAGGGTTGATTTTCGAGATTCGGCACCTGCGGGGCTGATTTTCGAGATTCGGCACCCGCAGGGTTGATTTTCGAGATTTGGCACCCGCGGTTGTGATTTTCAAGATTCGGCACCCGCAGCGGTGATTTTCGAGATTCGGCACCCGCGGGGCTGATTTTCGACATTCAGCACCCGCGGCGGTAATTTTCGAGATTTGGCACCCGCGGGGCTGATTTTCGAGATTCGGCACCCGCGGCAGTGATTTTCGAGATTTGGCACCCATGGGGCTGATTTTCGAGATTCGTCACCGGCGGCGGTGATTTTCAAGATTCGGCACCCGCGGGACTGATTTTCGAGATTTGGCACCCTCGGTGGTGATTTTCAAGATTCGGTACCCGCGGTTGTGATTTTCAAGATTCGGCACAAACGGTAGTGATTTTCGAGATTCGGCACCCGCGAGGCTGATTTTTGAGATTCGGCACCCACGGGGCTGATTTTCGAGATTCGGCACCCGCGGGCTGATTTTCGAGATTCGGCACCCGCGGGGCTGATTTTCGAGATTCGGCACTCGCGGCACTGATTTTCGAGATTTGGCACCCGTGGGGCTGATTTTCGAGATTCGGCACCTGTGGCACGGATTTTCGAGATTCGGCACCCGCGGGGCTGATTTTCGAGATTCGGCACCCACGGTGGTGATTTTCAAGATTCGGCACCCTCGGCAGTGATTTTCGAGATTTGGCAACCGCGGCACTGATTTTCGAGATTTGGCACCCGTGGGGCTGATTTTCGAGATTCGGCACCCGTGCCACTGATTTTCGAGATTTGGCACCCGTGGGGCTGATTTTCGAGATTCGGCACTGGCGGCGGTGATTTTCAAGATTCGGCACCCGAGGGGCTGATTTTCGAGATTTGGCACCCGCCGCACTGATTTTCGAGATTTGGCACCCGTGGGGCTGATTTTCGAGATTCGGCACCCGCGGGGCTGATTTTCGAGATTCGACACCCGCGGTGGTGATTTTCAAGATTCGGCACCCGTGGCAGTGATTTTCGAGATTTGGCACCCGTGGGGCTGATTTTCGAGATTCGGCACCCGTGGCACTGATTTTCGAGATTTGGCACCCGTGGGGCTGATTTTCGAGATTCGGCACTGGCGGCGGTGATTTTCAAGATTCGGCACCCGAGGGGCTGATTTTCGAGATTCGGCACCCGCCGCACTGATTTTCGAGATTTGGCACCCGTGGGGCTGATTTTCGAGATTCGGCACCCACGGGGCTGATTTTCGAGATTCGGCGGCGGTGATTTTCGAGATTCGACACCCGCGGCACTGATTTTCGAGATTTGGCACCCGTGGGGCTGATTTTCGAGATTCGGCACCCGCGGTGGTGATTTTCAAGATTCGGCACCCGCAGCGGTGATTTTCGAGATTCGGCACCCGCGGCAGTGATTTTCGAGATTCAGCACCCGCGGTGGTGATTTTCAAGATTCGGCACCCGCAGCGGTGATTTTCGAGATTTGGCACCCGCGGGGCTGATTTTCGAGATTCGGCACCCGCGGGGCTGATTTTCGAGATTCGGCACCTGCTGGGCTGATTTTGAAGATTTGGCACCCGCGGTGGTGATTTTCAAGATTCGGCACCCGCGGCGGTGATTTTTGAGATTTGGCACCCATGGGGCTGATTTTCGAGATTCGTCACCGGCGGCGGTGATTTTCAAGATTCGGCACCCGCGGGGCTGATTTTCGAGATTCGGCACCAGTGGGGATGATTTTCGAGATTCCGCACCTGCTGCAGTGCTTTTTGAGATTCAGCACTCGCGGTGGAGATTTTCGAGATTCGGCACCCGCGGTTGTGATTTTCAAGATTCGGCACCCGCGGCGGTGATTTTCGAGATTCGGCACCCGCGTGGCTGATTTTCGAGATTCGGCACCCGCGGCAGTGATTTTCGAGATTCGGCACCCGCATGGCTGATTTTGGAGATTTGGCACCGGCGGCGGTGATTTTCAAGATTCGGCACCCGCGTGGCTGATTTTGGAGATTTGGCACCCGCGGTGGTGATTTTCAAGATTCGGCACCCGCGGCGGTGATTTTCGAGATTTGGCACCCGCGGGTCTGATTTTCGAGATTCGGCACCGGCGGCGGTGATTTTCAAGATTCGGCACCCGCGGGGCTGATTTTCGAGATTCGGCACCCGCAGCACTGATTTCCGAGATTCGGCACCCGTGGGGCTGATTTTCGAGATTCGGCACCTGCGGCAGTGCTTTTCAAGATTCGGCACTCGCGGTGGTAATTTTCGAGATTCGGCACCCGCAGCACTGATTTTCGAGATTCGGCACCCGCGGGGCTGATTTCCGAGATTCGGCACCCGTGGCGCTGATTTTCGAGATTTGTCACCCGCGGGGCTGATTTTCGAGATTTGACACCCGAGGGGCTGATTTTTGACATTCGGCACCAGCGGCACTGATTTTCGAGATACGGCACCTGCGAGGCTGATTTTCGAGATTCGGCACCCGCGGCAGTGATTTTCAAGATTCGGCACCCGCGGGGCTGATTTTCGATATTCGGCACCCGTGGGGCTGATTTTCGAGATTCGGCACCTGCGGCAGTGCTTTTCGAGATTCAGCACTCGCGAAGGTGATTTTCGAGATTCGGCACCCGCGGTTGTGATTTTCAAGATTCGGCACCCGCGGCGGTGATTTTCGAGATTCGGCACCTGCGAGGCTGATTTTCGAGATTCGGCACCCGCGGGGCTGATTTTCGAGATTCGGCACCCGCGGGGCTGATTTTTGAGATTCGGCACCAGCGGCACTGATTTTCGAGATTTGGCACCCGTGAGGCTGATTTTCGAGATTTGGCACCCGCGGCAGTGATTTTCGAGATTCGGCACCCGCGGGGCTGATTTTCGAGATTCGGCACCCGCGGGGCTGATTTTCGAGATTCGGCACCCACGGTGGTGATTTTCAAGATTCGGCACCCTCGGCAGTGATTTTCGAGATTTGGCACCCGTGGGGCTGATTTTCGAGATTCGGCACCCGTGGCACTGATTTTCGAGATTTGGCACCCGTGGGGCTGATTTTCGAGATTCTGCACTGGCGGCGGTGATTTTCAAGATTCGGCACCCGAGGGGCTGATTTTCGAGATTCGGCACCCGCCGCACTGATTTTCGAGATTCGGCACTCGCGGCACTGATTTTCGAGATTTGGCACCCGTGGGGCTGATTTTCGAGATTCGGCACCCGTGGCACTGATTTTCGAGATTCGGCACCCGCGGGGCTGATTTTCGAGATTCGGCACCCGCAGTGGTGATTTTCAATATTCGGCACCCGTGGCAGTGATTTTCGAGATTTGGCACCCGCGGGGCTGATTTTCGAGATTCGGCACCGGCGGCGGTGATTTTCGAGATTCGACACCCGCGGCACTGATTTTCGAGATTTGGCACCCGTGGGGCTGATTTTCGAGATTCGGCACCCGCGGTGGTGATTTTCAAGATTCGGCACCTGCGGCGGTGATTTTCGAGATTTGGCACCTGCGGCAGTGATTTTCAAGATTCGGCACCCGCGGGGCTGATTTTCGAGATTCGGCACCCACGGTGGTGATTTTCAAGATTCGGCACCCTCAGCAGTGATTTTCGAGATTTGGCACCCGCGGCACTGATTTTCGAGATTTGGCACCCATGGGGCTGATTTTCGAGATTCGGCACCCGTGGCACTGATTTTCGAGATTCGGCACCCGCGGGGCTGATTTTCGAGATTCGGCACCCGCAGGGTTGATTTTCGAGATTCGGCACCCGCGGGGCTGATTTTCGAGATTCGGCACCCGCAGGGTTGATTTTCGAGATTTGGCACCCGCGGTTGTGATTTTCAAGATTCGGCACCCGCAGCGGTGATTTTCGAGATTCGGCACCCGAGGGCTGATTTTCGACATTCGGCACCTGCGGCGGTAATTTTCGAGATTTGGCACCCGCGGGGCTGATTTTCGAGATTCGGCACCCGCGGCAGTGATTTTCGAGATTCGGCACCCCCGGCGGTGATTTTCGAGATTTGGCACCCATGGGGCTGATTTTCGAGATTCGGCACCCCCGGCGGTGATTTTCGAGATTCGGCACCCGTGGGGATGATTTTCGAGATTCGGCACCTGCGGCAGTGCTTTTCGAGATTCAGCACTCGCGTTGGTGATTTTTGAGATTCGGCACCCGCGGTTGTGATTTTCAAGATTCGGCACCCGCGGCGGTGATTTTCGAGATTCGGCACCCGCGGTGGTGATTTTCGAGATTCGGCACCCGCGGGGCTGATTTTCGAGATTCGGCACCCGCAGCACTGATTTCCGAGATTCGGCACCCGTTGGGCTGATTTTCGAGATTCGGCACCTGCGGCAGTGCTTTTCAAGATTCGGCACTCGCGGTGGTAATTTTCGAGATTCGGCACCCGCAGCACTGATTTTCAAGATTTGTCACCCGCGGGGCTGATTTTCGAGATTCGACACCCGAGGGGCTGATTTTTGACATTCGGCATCAGCGGCACTGATTTTCGAGATTCGGCACCTGCGGGGCTGATTTTTGAGATTCGGCACCCGCGGGGCTGATTTTCGATATTCGGCACCCGTGGGGCTGATTTTCGAGATTCGGCACCTGCGGCAGTGCTTTTCGAGATTCAGCACTCGCGAAGGTGATTTTTGAGATTCGGCACCCGCGGTTGTGATTTTCAAGATTCGGCAACCGCGGCGGTGATTTTCGAGATTCGGCACCTGCGAGGCTGATTTTCGAGATTCGGCACCCGCGGGGCTGATTTTCGAGATTCGGCACCCACGGGCTGATTTTTGAGATTCGGCACCAGCGGCACTGATTTTCGAGATTTGGCACCCGTGAGGCTGATTTTCGAGATTTGGCACCCGCGGCAGTGATTTTCGAGATTCGGCACCCTCGGGGCTGATTTTCGAGATTCGGCACCCGCAGCACTGATTTCCGAGATTCGGCACCCGTGGGGCTGATTTTCGAGATTCGGCACCTGCGGCAGTGATTTTCAAGATTCGGCACCCGCGGGGCTGATTTTCGAGATTCGCACCCGCGGGGCTGATTTTCGAGATTCGACACCCGCGGGGCTGATTTTCGAAATTTGGCACCCTCGGTGGTGATTTTCAAGATTCGGCACCCGCGGCGGTGATTTTCGAGATTCGGCACAAACGGTAGTGATTTTCGAGATTTGGCACCCGTGGCACTGATTTTTGAGATTTGTCACCCGCGGGGCTGATTTTCGAGATTCGACACCCGCGGGGCTGATTTTCGAGATTCGGCACCCGCGGCACTGATTTTCGAGATTCGGCACCCGTGGGGCTGATTTTCGAGATTCGGCACCTGTGGCACGGATTTTCGAGATTCGGCATCCGCGGGGTTGATTTTCGAGATTCGGCACCCACGGTGGTGATTTTCAAGATTCGGCACCCTCGGCAGTGATTTTCGAGATTTGGCACCCGTGGGGCTGATTTTCGAGATTCGGCACCCGTGGCACTGATTTTCGAGATTTGGCACCCGTGGGGCTGATTTTCGAGATTCTGCACTGGCGGCGGTGATTTTCAAGATTCGGCACCCGAGGGGCTGATTTTCGAGATTCGGCACCCGCCGCACTGATTTTCGAGATTCGGCACTCGCGGCACTGATTTTCGAGATTTGGCACCCGTGGGGCTGATTTTCGAGATTCGGCACCCGTGGCACTGATTTTCGAGATTCGGCACCCGCGGGGCTGATTTTCGAGATTCGGCACCCGCAGTGGTGATTTTCAAGATTCGGCACCCGTGGCAGTGATTTTCGAGATTTGGCACCTGCGGGGCTGATTTTCGAGATTCGGCACCGGCGGCGGTGATTTTCGAGATTCGACACCCGCGGCACTGATTTTCGAGATTTGGCACCCGTGGGGCTGATTTTCGAGATTCGGCACCCACGGTGGTGATTTTCAAGATTCGGCACCTGCGGCGGTGATTTTCGAGATTTGGCACCTGCGGCAGTGATTTTCAAGATTCGGCACCCGCGGGGCTGATTTTCGAGATTCGGCACCCACGGTGGTGATTTTCAAGATTCGGCACCCTCAGCAGTGATTTTCGAGATTTGGCACCCGCGGCACTGATTTTCGAGATTTGGCACCCATGGGGCTGATTTTCGAGATTCGGCACCCGTGGCACTGATTTTCGAGATTCGGCACCCGCGGGGCTGATTTTCGAGATTCGGCACCCGCGGTTGTGATTTTCAAGATTCGGCACCCGCAGCGGTGATTTTCGAGATTCGGCACCCGCGGGGCTGATTTTCGACATTCGGCACCCGCGGCGGTAATTTTTGAGATTTGGCACCCGCGGGGCTGATTTTCGAGATTCGGCACCCGCGGCAGTGATTTTCGAGATTCGGCACCCGCGGCGGTGATTTTCGAGATTTGGCACCCATGGGGCTGATTTTCGAGATTCGTCACCGGCGGCGGTGATTTTCAAGATTCGGCACCCGCTTGGCTGATTTTCGAGATTCGGCACCCGCGGCACTGATTTTCGAGATTCGGCACCCGTGGGGATGATTTTCGAGATTCGGCACCCGCGGGGCTGATTTTCGAGATTCGGCACCCGCGGTGGTGATTTTCGAGATTCGGCACCCGCGGGGCTGATTTTCGAGATTCGGCACCCGCGGCAGTGATTTTCGAGATTCGGCACCCGCGGCGGTGATTTTTGAAATTTGGCATCCGCATGGCTGATTTTCAAGATTCGGCACCCGCGGGGCTGATTTTCGAGATTCGGCACCCGCGGGGCTGATTTTGAAGATTTGGCACCCTCGGTGGTGATTTTCAAGATTCGGCACCCGCGGCGGTGATTTTCGAGATTTGGCACCCATGGGGCTGATTTTCGAGATTCGTCACCGGCGTCGGTGATTTTCAAGATTCGGCACCCGCTTGGCTGATTTTCGAGATTCGGCACCCGCGGCACTGATTTTCGAGATTCGGCACCCGTGGGGATGATTTTCGAGATTCGGCACCTGCGGCAGTGCTTTTCGAGATTCAGCACTCGCGGTGGTGATTTTCGATATTCGGCACCCGCGGTTGTGATTTTCAAGATTCAGCACCCTCAGCGGTGATTTTCGAGATTCGGCACCCGCGGGGCTGATTTTCGAGATTCGGCACCCGCGGCGGTGATTTTCGAGATTCGGCACCCGCGGGGCTGATTTTCGAGATTCGGCACCCGCGGAGCTGATTTTCGAGATTCGGCACCCGCGGGGCTGATTTTCGAGATTCGACACCCGCGGGGCTGATTTTGGAGATTTGGCACCCGTGGTGGTGATTTTCAAGATTCGGCACCCGCGGCGGTGATTTTTGAGATTTGGCACCCGCGGGGCTGATTTTCGAGATTTGGCACCGGCGGCGGTGATTTTCAAGATTCGGCACCCGCGGGGCTGATTTTCGAGATTCGGCACCCGCAGCACTGATTTCCGAGATTCGGCACCCGTGGGCTGATTTTCGAGATTCGGCACCTGCGGCAGTGCTTTTTTGAAGATTTGGCACCCTCGGTGGTGATTTTCAAGATTCGGCACCCGCGGCGGTGATTTTCGAGATTTGGCACCCATGGGGCTGATTTTCGAGATTCGTCACCGGCGGCAGTGATTTTCAAGATTCGACACCCGCTTGGCTGATTTTCGAGATTCGGCACCCGCGGCACTGATTTTCGAGATTCGGCACCCGTGGGGATGATTTTCGAGATTCGGCACCTGCGGCAGTGCTTTTCGAGATTCAGCACTCGCGGTGGTGATTTTCTAGATTCGGCACCCGCGGTTGTGATTTTCAAGATTCAGCACGCGCGGCGGTGATTTTCGAGATTCAGCACCCGCGGGGCTGATTTTCGAGATTCGGCACCCGCTGCGGTGATTTTCGAGATTCGGCACCCGCGGGGCTGATTTTCGAGATTCTGCACCCGTTGGGCTGGTGTTCGAGATTCGGCACCCGCGGCAGTGATTTTCGAGATTCGTCACCCGCGGGGCTGATTTTGGAGATTTGGCACCCGCGGTGGTGATTTTCAAGATTCGGCACCCGCGGCGGTGATTTTCGAGATTTGGCACCCGCGGGGCTGATTTTCGAGATTCGGCACCGGCGGTGGTGATTTTCAAGATTCGGCACCCGCGGGGCTGATTTTCGAGATTCGGCACCCGCAGCACTGATTTCCGAGATTCGGCACCCGTGGGGCTGATTTTCAAGATTCGGCACCTGCGGCAGTGCTTTTCAAGATTCGGCACTCGCGGTGGTAATTTTCGAGATTCGGCACCCGCAGCACTGATTTTCGAGATTCGGCACCCGCGGGGCTGATCTCCGAGATTCGGCACCCGTGGCACTGATTTTCGAGATTCGGCACCCGCGGTGGTGATTTTCAAGATTCGGCACCTGCGGCGGTGATTTTCGAGATTCGGCACCCTCGGCAGTGATTTTCGAGATTCGGCACCCACGGGGCTGATTTTCGAGATTTGGCACCCGCGGTGGTGATTTTCGAGATTCGGCACCCGCGGGGTTGATTTTCGAGATTTGGCACCCGCAGCGGTGATTTTCGAGATTCGGCACCCGCGGGGCTGATTTTCGAGATTCGGCACCCGCGGCGGTGATTTTCGAGATTTGGCACCTGCGGGGCTGATTTTCGAGATTCGGCACCCGCGGGGCTGATTTTTGAGATTCGGCACCCGCGGCAGTGATTTTCGAGATTCGGCACCCGCGTTGCTGATTTTGAAGATTTGGCACCCGCGGGCTCACTTTCGAGATTTGGCACCCGCGGCACTGATTTTCGAGATTCGGCACCTGCGGCAGTGCTTTTTGAGATTCAGCACTCGCGGTGGTGATTTTCGAGATTCAGCACCCGCGGTGGTGATTTTCAAGATTCGGCACCCGCGGCGGTGATTTTCGAGATTCGGCACCCACGGGGCTGATTTTCGAGATTCGGCACCCGTGGGGCTGATTTTCGAGATTCGGCACCTGCGGCAGTGCTTTTCAAGATTCGGCACTCGCGGTGGTAATTTTCAAGATTCGTCACCCGCAGCACTGATTTTCGAGATTCGGCACCTGTGGCACTGATTTTCGAGATTCGGCACCCGCGGTGCTGATTTTCGAGATTCTGCACCCGCGGCAGTGATTTTCGAGATTCGGCACCCGCGGGGTTGATTTTCGAGATTTGGCACCCGCGGTGGTGATTTTCAAGATTCGGCACCCGCAGCGGTGATTTTCGAGATTCGGCACCCGCGGCGGTGATTTTTGAGATTTGGCACCAGCAGGGCTGATTTTCAAGATTCGGCACCCGCGGTGGTGATTTTCAAGATTCGGCACCCACGGCGGTGATTTTCGAGATTTGGCACCCAATAGGGCTGATTTTCGAGATTCGTCACCGGCGGCGGTGATTTTCAAGATTCGGCACCCGCGGCAGTGATTTTCGAGATTCGGCACCCGCGGCACTGATTTTCGAGATTCGGCACCCGTGGGGATGATTTTCGAGATTCGGCACCTGCGGCAGTGCTTTTCGAGACTCAGCACTCGCGGTGGTGATTTTTAAGATTCGGCACCCGCGGTTGTGATTTTCAAGATTCGGCACCCGCGTCGGTGATTTTCGAGATTCGGCACCCGCGGGGCTGATTTTCAAGATTCGGCACCCGAGGGGCTGATTTTCGAGATTCGGCACACGCGGCAGTGATTTTCGAGATTCGGCACCCGCGGGGCTGATTTTCGAGATTCGGCACCCGCGGCAGTGATTTTCGAGATTCGGCACCCGCGGCGGTGCTTTTCGAGATTCAGCACCCGCGGCAGTGATTTTCGAGATTTGGCACCCGCGGTGGTGATTTTCAAGATTTGGCACCCGCGGTGGTGATTTTCAAGATTCGGCACCCGCAGCGGTGATTTTCGAGATTCGGCACCCGCGGGGCTGATTTTCGAGATTTGGCACCCGCGGCGGTGATTTTCGAGATTCGTCACCCGCGGGGCTGATTTTCGAGATTCGGCACCCGCGGGGCTGATTTTCGAGATTCGGCACACTCGGCAGTGATTTTCGAGATTCGGCACCCGCGGGGCTGATTTTCGAGATTCGGCACACGCGGGGCTGATTTTCGAGATTCGGCACACGCGGCAGTGATTTTCGAGATTCGGCACCCGCGTGGCTGATTTTTGAGATTCGGCACCCGCGGGGCTGATTTTCGAGACTCGGCACCCGCGGCGGTGCTTTTCGAGATTCAGCACTCGCGGTGGTGATTTTCGAGATTCGTCACCCGCGGCAGTGATTTTCGAGATTTGGCACCCGCGGTGGTGATTTTCAAAATTCGGCACCCGCGGCGGTGATTTTCGAGATTCGTCACCCGCGGGGCTGATTTTCGAGATTCGGCACCCGCGGGGCTTATTTTCAAGATTCGGCACCCGCGGGGCTGATTTTCGAGATTCGGCACACGCGGCAGTGATTTTCGAGATTCGGCACCCGCGGGGCTGATTTTCGAAATTCGGCACCCGCGGGGCTGATTTTCGAGATTCGGCACACGCGGCAGTGATTTTCAAGATTCGGCACCCGCGGGGCTGATTTTCGAGATTCATCACCCGCGGGGCTGATTTTCGAGACTCGGCACCCGCGGCGGTGCTTTTCGAGATTCAGCAATCGCGGTGGTGATTTTCGAGATTTGGCACCCGCGGTGGTGATTTTCAAGATTCGGCACCCGCGGCGGTGATTTTCGAGATTCGGCACCCGCGGAGCTGATTTTCGAGATTCGGCACCCACGGTGGTGATTTTCAAGATTCGGCACCCGCGGCAGTGATTTTCGAGATTTGGCACCCGCGGCACTGATTTTCGAGATTTGGCACCCATGGGGCTGATTTTCGAGATTCGGCACCCGTGGCACTGATTTTCGAGATTCAGCACCCGCGGGGCTGATTTTCGAGATTCGGCACCCGCGGGGCTGATTTTCGAGATTCGGCACCCGCGGGGCTGATTTTCGAGATTCGGCACCCGCGGTGGTGATTTTCAAGATTCGGCACCCGCGGCAGTGATTTTCGAGATTCGGCACCCTCGGCACTGATTTTCGAGATTCGGCACCCACGGGGCTGATTTTCGAGATTTGGCACCCGCGGTGGTGATTTTCGAGATTCGGCACCCGCGGCAGTGATTTTCGAGATTCGGCACCCGCGGGGCTGATTTTCGAGATTCGGCACCGGCGGCGGTGATTTTCGAGATTTGGCACCCGCGGTTGTGATTTTCAAGATTCGGCACCCGCAGCGGTGATTTTCGAGATTCGGCACCTGCAGGGTTGATTTTCGAGATTCGGCACCCGCGGGGCTGATTTTCGAGATTCGGCACCCGCAGGGTTGATTTTCGAGATTTGGCACCCGCGGTTGTGATTTTCAAGATTCGGCACCCGCAGCGGTGATTTTCGAGATTCGGCACCCGCGGGGCTGATTTTCGACATTCGGCACCCGCGGCGGTAATTTTCGAGATTTGGCACCCGCGGGGCTGATTTTCGAGATTCGGCACCCGCGGCAGTGATTTTCGAGATTTGGCACCCGCGGCTGTGATTTTCGAGATTTGGCACCCATGGGGCTGATTTTCGAGATTCGTCACCTGCGGCAGTGCTTTTCGAGATTCAGCACTCGCGGTGGTGATTTTTGAGATTCGGCACCCGCGGTTGTGATTTTCAAGATTCGGCACCCGCGGCGGTGATTTTCGAGATTCGGCACCCGCGGGGCTGATTTTCGAGATTCGGCACCCGCGGTGGTGATTTTCGAGATTCGGCACCCGCGGGGCTGATTTTCGAGATTCGGCACCCGCGGCAGTGATTTTCAAGATTCGGCACCCGCGGCGGTGATTTTCGAGATTTGGCACCCGCATGGCTGATTTTCGAGATTCGGCACCCGCGGGGCTGATTTTCGAGATTCGGCACCCGCGGCAGTGATTTTCGAGATTCGGCACCCGCGGGGCTGATTTTCGAGATTCGGCACCCGCGGCAGTGATTTTCGTGATTTGGCACCCGCGGGGCTGATTTTGGAGATTTGGCACCCGCGGTGGTGATTTTCAAGATTCGGCACCCGCGGCGGTGATTTTCGAGATTTGGCACCCGCGGGGCTGATTTTCGAGATTCGGCACCGGCGGTGGTGATTTTCAAGATTCGGCACCCGCGGGGCTGATTTTCGAGATTCGGCACCCGCAGCACTGATTTCCGAGATTCGGCACCCGTGGGGCTGATTTTCAAGATTCGGCACCTGCGGCAGTGCTTTTCAAGATTCGGCACTCGCGGTGGTAATTTTCGAGATTCGGCACCCGCAGCACTGATTTTCGAGATTCGGCACCCGCGGGGCTGATCTCCGAGATTCGGCACCCGTGGCACTGATTTTCGAGATTCGGCACCCGCGGTGGTGATTTTCAAGATTCGGCACCTGCGGCGGTGATTTTCGAGATTCGGCACCCTCGGCAGTGATTTTCGAGATTCGGCACCCACGGGGCTGATTTTCGAGATTTGGCACCCGCGGTGGTGATTTTCGAGATTCGGCACCCGCGGGGTTGATTTTCGAGATTTGGCACCCGCGGTTGTGATTTTCAAGATTCGGCACCCGCAGCGGTGATTTTCGAGATTCGGCACCCGCGGGGCTGATTTTCGAGATTCGGCACCCGCGGCGGTGATTTTCGAGATTTGGCACCTGCGGGGCTGATTTTCGAGATTCGGCACCCGCGGCGCTGATTTTTGAGATTCGGCACCCGCGGCAGTGATTTTCGAGATTCGGCACCCGCGTTGCTGATTTTGAAGATTTGGCACCCGCGGGCTCACTTTCGAGATTTGGCACCCGCGGCACTGATTTTCGAGATTCGGCACCCGTGGGGATGATTTTCGAGATTCGGCACCTGCGGCAGTGCTTTTTGAGATTCAGCACTAGCGGTGGTGATTTTCGAGATTCAGCACCCGCGGTTGTGATTTTCAAGATTCGGCACCCGCGGCGGTGATTTTCGAGATTCGGCACCCACGGGGCTGATTTTCGAGATTCGGCACCCGTGGGGCTGATTTTCGAGATTCGGCACCTGCGGCAGTGCTTTTCAAGATTCGGCACTCGCGGTGGTAATTTTCAAGATTCGTCACCCGCAGCACTGATTTTCGAGATTCGGCACCTGTGGCACTGATTTTCGAGATTCGGCACCCGCGGTGGTGATTTTCAAGATTCGGCACCCGCGGGGCTGATTTTCGAGATTCAGCACCCGCGGCAGTGATTTTCGAGATTCGGCACCCGCGGGGTTGATTTTCGAGATTTGGCACCCGCGGTGGTGATTTTCAAGATTCGGCACCCGCAGCGGTGATTTTCGAGATTCGGCACCCGCGGCGGTGATTTTTGAGATTTGGCACCAGCGGGGCTGATTTTCAAGATTCGGCACCCGCGGTGGTGATTTTCAAGATTCGGCACCCACGGCGGTGATTTTCGAGATTTGGCACCCAATAGGGCTGATTTTCGAGATTCGTCACCGGCGGCGGTGATTTTCAAGATTCGGCACCCGCGGCAGTGATTTTCGAGATTCGGCACCCGCGGCACTGATTTTCGAGATTCGGCACCCGTGGGGATGATTTTCGAGATTCGGCACCTGCGGCAGTGCTTTTCGAGACTCAGCACTCGCGGTGGTGATTTTTAAGATTCGGCACCCGCGGTTGTGATTTTCAAGATTCGGCACCCGCGTCGGTGATTTTCGAGATTCGGCACCCGCGGGGCTGATTTTCGAGATTCGGCACCCGCGGGGCTGATTTTCAAGATTCGGCACCCTCGGGGCTGATTTTCGAGATTCGGCACACGCGGCAGTGATTTTCGAGATTCGGCACCCGCGGGGCTGATTTTCGAGATTCGGCACCCGCGGGGCTGATTTTCGAGATTCGGCACCCGCGGCGGTGCTTTTCGAGATTCAGCACCCGCGGCAGTGATTTTCGAGATTTGGCACCCGCGGTGGTGATTTTCAAGATTTGGCACCCGCGGTGGTGATTTTCAAGATTCGGCACCCGCAGCGGTGATTTTCGAGATTCGGCACCCGCGGGGCTGATTTTCGAGATTTGGCACCCGCGGCGGTGATTTTCGAGATTCGTCACCCGCGGGGCTGATTTTCGAGATTCGGCACCCGCGGGGCTGATTTTCGAGATTCGGCACACGCGGCAGTGATTTTCGAGATTCGGCACCCGCGGGGCTGATTTTCGAGATTCGGCACACGCGGGGCTGATTTTCGAGATTCGGCACACGCGGCAGTGATTTTCGAGATTCGGCACCCGCGTGGCTGATTTTTGAGATTCGGCACCCGCGGGGCTGATTTTCGAGACTCGGCACCCGCGGCGGTGCTTTTCGAGATTCAGCACTCGCGGTGGTGATTTTCGAGATTCGTCACCCGCGGCAGTGATTTTCGAGATTTGGCACCCGCGGTGGTGATTTTCAAAATTCGGCACCCGCGGCGGTGATTTTCGAGATTCGTCACCCGCGGGGCTGATTTTCGAGATTCGGCACCCGCGGGGCTTATTTTCAAGATTCGGCACCCGCGGGGCTGATTTTCGAGATTCGGCACACGCGGCAGTGATTTTCGAGATTCGGCACCCGCGGGGCTGATTTTCGAAATTCGGCACCCGCGGGGCTGATTTTCGAGATTCGGCACACGCGGCAGTGATTTTCAAGATTCGGCACCCGCGGGGCTGATTTTCGAGATTCATCACCCGCGGGGCTGATTTTCGAGACTCGGCACCCGCGGCGGTGCTTTTCGAGATTCAGCAATCGCGGTGGTGATTTTCGAGATTTGGCACCCGCGGTGGTGATTTTCAAGATTCGGCACCCGCGGCGGTGATTTTCGAGATTCGGCACCCGCGGAGCTGATTTTCGAGATTCGGCACCCACGGTGGTGATTTTCGAGATTTGGCACCCGCGGCACTGATTTTCGAGATTTGGCACCCATGGGGCTGATTTTCGAGATTCGGCACCCGTGGCACTGATTTTCGAGATTCAGCACCCGCGGGGCTGATTTTCGAGATTCGGCACCCGCGGGGCTGATTTTCGAGATTCGGCACCCGCGGTGGTGATTTTCAAGATTCGGCACCCGCGGCAGTGATTTTCGAGATTCGGCACCCTCGGCACTGATTTTCGAGATTCGGCACCCACGGGGCTGATTTTCGAGATTTGGCACCCGCGGTGGTGATTTTCGAGATTCGGCACCCGCGGCAGTGATTTTCGAGATTCGGCACCCGCGGGGCTGATTTTCGAGATTCGGCACCGGCGGCGGTGATTTTCGAGATTTGGCACCCGCGGTTGTGATTTTCAAGATTCGGCACCCGCAGCGGTGATTTTCGAGATTCGGCACCTGCAGGGTTGATTTTCGAGATTCGGCACCCGCGGGGCTGATTTTCGAGATTCGGCACCCGCAGGGTTGATTTTCGAGATTTGGCACCCGCGGTTGTGATTTTCAAGATTCGGCACCCGCAGCGGTGATTTTCGAGATTCGGCACCCGCGGGGCTGATTTTCGACATTCGGCACCCGCGGCGGTAATTTTCGAGATTTGGCACCCGCGGGGCTGATTTTCGAGATTCGGCACCCGCGGCAGTGATTTTCGAGATTTGGCACCCGCGGCTGTGATTTTCGAGATTTGGCACCCATGGGGCAGATTTTCGAGATTCGTCACCAGCGGCGGTGATTTTCAAGATTCGGCACCCGCGGCACTGATTTTCGAGATTCGGCACCCGCGGCACTGATTTTCGAGATTCGGCACCCGTGGGGATGATTTTCGAGATTCGGCACCTGCGGCAGTGCTTTTCGAGATTCAGCACTCGCGGTGGTGATTTTTGAGATTCGGCACCCGCGGTTGTGATTTTCAAGATTCGGCACCCGCGGCGGTGATTTTCGAGATTCGGCACCCGCGGGGCTGATTTTCGAGATTCGGCACCCGCGGTGGTGATTTTCGAGATTCGGCACCCGCGGGGCTGATTTTCGAGATTCGGCACCCGCGGCAGTGATTTTCAAGATTCGGCACCCGCGGCGGTGATTTTCGAGATTTGGCACCCGCATGGCTGATTTTCGAGATTCGGCACCCGCGGGGCTGATTTTCGAGATTCGGCACCCGCGGCAGTGATTTTCGAGATTCGGCACCCGCGGGGCTGATTTTCGAGATTCGGCACCCGCGGCAGTGATTTTCGAGATTCGGCACCCGCGGCAGTGATTTTCGTGATTTGGCACCCGCGGGGCTGATTTTCGAGATTCGGCACCGGCTGCGGTGATTTTCAAGATTCGGCACCCGCGGGGCTGATTTTCGAGATTCGGCACCCGCAGCACTGATTTCCGAGATTCGGCACCCGTGGGGCTGATTTTCAAGATTCGGCACCTGCGGCAGTGCTTTTCAAGATTCGGCACTCGCGGTGGTAATTTTCGAGATTCGGCACCCGCAGCACTGATTTTCGAGATTCAGCACCCGCGGGGCTGATCTCTGAGATTCGGCACCCGTGGCACTGATTTTCGAGATTCGGCACCCGCGGTGGTGATTTTCAAGATTCGGCACCTGCGGCGGTGATTTTCGAGATTTGCACCCTCGGCAGTGATTTTCGAGATTCGGCACCCACGGGGCTGATTTTCGAGATTTGGCACCCGCGGTGGTGATTTTCGAGATTCGGCACCCGCGGGGTTGATTTTCGAGATTTGGCACCCGCGGTGGTGATTTTCGAGATTCGGCACCCGCGGGGTTGATTTTCGAGATTTGGCACCCGCGGTTGTGATTTTCAAGATTCGGCACCCGCAGCGGTGATTTTCGAGATTCGGCACCCGCGGGGCTGATTTTCGAGATTCGGCACCCGCGGCGGTGATTTTCGAGATTTGGCACCTGCGGGGCTGATTTTCGAGATTCGGCACCCGCGGGGCTGATTTTTGAGATTCGGCACCCGCGGCAGTGATTTTCGAGATTCGGCACCCGCGTTGCTGATTTTGAAGATTTGGCACCCGCGGGGCTGACTTTCGAGATTTGGCACCCGCGGCACTGATTTTCGAGATTCGGCACCCGGGGGATGATTTTCGAGATTCGGCACCTGCGGCAGTGCTTTTTGAGATTCAGCACTCGCGGTGGTGATTTTCGAGATTCAGCACCTGCGGTTGTGATTTTCAAGATTCGGCACCCGCGGCGGTGATTTTCGAGATTCGGCACCCGCGGGGCTGATTTTCGAGATTCGGCACCCGTGGGGCTGATTTTCGAGATTCGGCACCTGCGGCAGTGCTTTTCAAGATTCGGCACTCGCGGTGGTAATTTTCAAGATTCGTCACCCGCAGCACTGATTTTCGAGATTCGGCACCCGTGGCACTGATTTTCGAGATTCGGCACCCGCGGTGGTGATTTTCAAGATTCGGCACCCGCGGCGGTGATTTTTGAGATTCGGCACCCTCGGCAGTGATTTTCGAGATTCGGCACCCACGGGGCTGATTTTCGAGATTTGGCACCCGCGGTGGTGATTTTCGCGATTCGGCACCCGCGGCAGTGATTTTCGAGATTCGGCACCCGCGGGGCGGATGTTCGAGATTTGGCACCGGCGGCGGTGATTTTCGAGATTCGGCACCCGCGAGGCTGATTTTCGAGATTCAGCACCCGCGGCAGTGATTTTCGAGATTCGGCAACCGCGGGGTTGATTTTCGAGATTTGGCACCCGCGGTTGTGATTTTCAAGATTCGGCACCCGCAGCGGTGATTTTCGAGATTCGGCACCCGCGGCGGTGATTTTTGAGATTTGGCACCCACGGGGCTGATTTTCAAGATTCGGCACCCGCGGTGGTGATTTTCAAGATTCGGCACCCGTGGCGGTGATTTTCGAGATTTGGCACCCATGGGGCTGATTTTCGAGATTCGTCACCGGCGGCGGTGATTTTCAAGATTCGGCACCCGCGGCAGTGATTTTCGAGATTCGGCACCCGCTGCACTGATTTTCGAGATTCGGCACCCGTGGGGATGATTTTCGAGATTCGGCACCTGCGGCAGTGCTTTTCGAGACTCAGCACTCGTGGTGGTGATTTTTAAGATTCGGCACCCGCGGTTGTGATTTTCAAGATTCGGCACCTGCGTCGGTGATTTTCGAGATTCGGCACCCGCGGGGCTGATTTTCGAGATTCGGCACCCGCAGGGCTTATTTTCAAGATTCGGCACCCGCGGGGCTGATTTTCGAGATTCGGCACACGCGGCAGTGATTTTCGAGATTCGGCACCCGTGGGGCTGATTTTTGAGATTCGGCACCCGCGGGGCTGATTTTCGAGATTCGTCACCGGCGGCGGTGATTTTCAAGATTCGGCACCCGCGGCAGTGATTTTCGAGATTCGGCACCCGCGGGGCGGATGTTCGAGATTTGGCACCGGCGGCGGTGATTTTCGAGATTCGGCACCCGCGAGGCTGATTTTCGAGATTCGGCACACGCGGCAGTGATTTTCGAGATTCGGCACCCGTGGGGCTGATTTTTGAGATTCGGCACCCATGGGGCTGATTTTCGAGATTCGTCACCGGCGGCGGTGATTTTCAAGATTCGGCACCCGCGGCAGTGATTTTCGAGATTCGGCACCCGCGGGGCGGATGTTCGAGATTTGGCACCGGCGGCGGTGATTTTCGAGATTCGGCACCCGCGAGGCTGATTTTCGAGATTCAGCACCCGCGGCAGTGATTTTCGAGATTCGGCAACCGCGGGGTTGATTTTCGAGATTTGGCACCCGCGGTTGTGATTTTCAAGATTCGGCACCCGCAGCGGTGATTTTCGAGATTCGGCACCCGCGGCGGTGATTTTTGAGATTTGGCACCCACGGGGCTGATTTTCAAGATTCGGCACCCGCGGTGGTGATTTTCAAGATTCGGCACCCGTGGCGGTGATTTTCGAGATTTGGCACCCATGGGGCTGATTTTCGAGATTCGTCACCGGCGGCGGTGATTTTCAAGATTCGGCACCCGCGGCAGTGATTTTCGAGATTCGGCACCCGCTGCACTGATTTTCGAGATTCGGCACCCGTGGGGATGATTTTCGAGATTCGGCACCTGCGGCAGTGCTTTTCGAGACTCAGCACTCGTGGTGGTGATTTTTAAGATTCGGCACCCGCGGTTGTGATTTTCAAGATTCGGCACCTGCGTCGGTGATTTTCGAGATTCGGCACCCGCGGGGCTGATTTTCGAGATTCGGCACCCGCAGGGCTTATTTTCAAGATTCGGCACCCGCGGGGCTGATTTTCGAGATTCGGCACACGCGGCAGTGATTTTCGAGATTCGGCACCCGTGGGGCTGATTTTTGAGATTCGGCACCCGCGGGGCTGATTTTCGAGATTCGGCACCCGCGGCGGTGCTTTTCGAGATTCAGCACCCGCGGCAGTGATTTTCGAGATTTGGCACCTGCGGTGGTGATTTTCAAGATTCGGCACCCGCAGCGGTGATTTTCGAGATTCGGCACCCGCGGCACTGATTTTCGAGATTCGGCACCCGTGGGGATGATTTTCGAGATTCGGCACCTGCGGCAGTGCTTTTCGAGACTCAGCACTCGCGGTGGTGATTTTTAAGATTCGGCACCCGCGGTTGTGATTTTCAAGATTCGGCACCTGCGTCGGTGATTTTCGAGATTCGGCACCCGCGGGGCTGATTTTCGAGATTCGGCACCCGCAGGGCTTATTTTCAAGATTCGGCACCCGCGGGGCTGATTTTCGAGATTCGGCACACGCGGCAGTGATTTTCGAGATTCGGCACCCGCGGGGCTGATTTTTGAGATTCGGCACCCGCGGGGCTGATTTTCGAGATTCGGCACCCGCGGCGGTGCTTTTCGAGATTCAGCACCCGCGGCAGTGATTTTCGAGATTTGGCACCTGCGGTGGTGATTTTCAAGATTCGGCACCCGCAGCGGTGATTTTCGAGATTCGGCACCCGCGGGGCTGATTTTCGAGATTTGGCACCCGCGGCGGTGATTTTCGAGATTCGTCACACGCGGGGCTCATTTTCGAGATTCGGCACCCGCGGGGCTGATTTTCGAGATTCGGCACACGCGGCAGTGATTTTCGAGATTCGGCACCCGCGGGGCTGATTTTCGAGATTCGGCACACGCGGGGCTGATTTTCGAGATTCGGCACACGCGGCAGTGATTTTCGAGATTCGGCACCCGCGGGGCTGATTTTCGACATTCGGCACCCGCGGGGCTGATTTTCGAGACTCGGCACCCGCGGCGGTGCTTTTCGAGATTCAGCACTCGCGGTGGTGATTTTCGAGATTCGTCACCCGCGGCAGTGATTTTCGAGATTTTCACCCGCGGTGGTTTTTCAAAATTTGGCACCCGCGGCGGTGATTTTCGAGATTCGGCACCCGCGGGGCTGATTTTCAAGATTCGGCACCCGCGGCGGTGATTTTCGAGATTCGTCACCCGCGGGGCTGATTTTCGAGATTCGGCACCCGCGGGGCTTATTTTCAAGATTCGGCACCCGCGGGGCTGATTTTCGAGATTCGGCACACGTGGCAGTGATTTTCGAGATTCGGCACCCGCGGGGCTGATTTTCGAGATTCGGCACCCGCGGGGCTGATTTTCGAGATTCGGCACACGCGGCAGTGATTTTCAAGATTCGGCACCCGCGGGGCTGATTTTCGAGATTCATCATCCGCGGGGCTGATTTTCGAGACTCGGCACCCGCGGCGCTGCTTTTCGAGATTCAGCACTCGCGGTGGTGATTTTCGAGATTTGGCACCCGCGGTGGTGATTTTCAAGATTCGGCACCCGCGGCGGTGATTTTCGAGATTCGGCACCCGCGGAGCTGATTTTCGAGATTCGGCACCCGCGGCGGTGATTTTCGAGATTTGTCACCCGCGGGGCTGATTTTCGAGATTCGGCACCCGCGGGGCTTATTTTCAAGATTCGGCACTCGCGGCACTGATTTTCGAGATTTGGCACCCGTGGGGCTGATTTTCGAGATTCGGCACCCGTGGCACTGATTTTCGAGATTCGGCACCCGCGGGGCTGATTTTCGAGATTCGGCACCCGCGGTGGTGATTTTCAAGATTCGGCACCCGTGGCAGTGATTTTCGAGATTTGGCACCCGCGGGGCTGATTTTCGAGATTCGGCACCGGCGGCGGTGATTTTCGAGATTCGACACCCGCGGCACTGATTTTCGAGATTTGGCACCCGTGGGGCTGATTTTTGAGATTCGGCACCCGCGGTGGTGATTTTCAAGATTCGGCACCCGCGGGGCTGATTTTCGAGATTTGGCACCCGCAGCACTGATTTCCGAGATTCGGCACCCGTGGGGCTGATTTTCGAGATTCGGCACCTGCGGCAGTGCTTTTCAAGATTCGGCACTCGCGGTGGTAATTTTCGAGATTCGGCACCCGCAGCACTGATTTCCGAGATTCGGCACCCGTGGGGCTGATTTTCGAGATTCGGACCCGTGGCACTGATTTTCGAGATTCGACACCCGCGGGGCTGATTTTTGAGATTCGGCACCAGCGGCACTGATTTTCGAGATTTGGCACCCGTGAGGCTGATTTTCGAGATTTGGAACCCGCGGCAGTGATTTTCGAGATTCGGCACCCGCGGGGCTGATTTTCGAGATTCGGCACCTGCGGGGCTGATTTTCGAGATTCGGCACCCGCGGGGCTGATTTTCGAAATTTGGCACCCTCGGTGGTGATTTTCAAGATTCGGCACCCGCGGCGGTGATTTTTGAGATTCGGCACAAACGGTAGTGATTTTCGAGATTTGGCACCCGTGGCACTGATTTTCGAGATTCGACACCCGCGGGGCTGATTTTCGAGATTCGGCACCCGCGGCACTGATTTTCGAGATTCGGCACTCGCGGCACTGATTTTTGAGATTTGGCACCCGTGGGGCTGATTTTCGAGATTCGGCACCTGTGGCACGGATTTTCGAGATTCGGCACCCGCGGGGCTGATTTTCGAGATTCGGCACCCACGGTGGTGATTTTCAAGATTCGGCACCCTCGGCAGTGATTTTCGAGATTTGGCAACCGCGGCACTGATTTTCGAGATTTGGCACCCGTGGGGCTGATTTTCGAGAGTCGGCACCCGTGGCACTGATTTTCGAGATTTGGCACCCGTAGGGCTGATTTTCGAGATTCTGCACTGGCGGCGGTGATTTTCAAGATTCGGCACCCGAGGGGCTGATTTTCGAGATTCGGCACCCGCGGCACTGATTTTCGAGATTCGGCACTCGCGGCACTGATTTTCGAGATTTGGCACCCGTGGGGCTGATTTTCGAGATTCGGCACCCGTGGCACTGATTTTCGAGATTCGGCACCCGCGGGGCTGATTTTCGAGATTCGGCACCCACGGTGGTGATTTTCAAGATTCGGCACCCTCGGCAGTGATTTTCGAGATTTGGCAACCGCGGCACTGATTTTCGAGATTTGGCACCCGTGGGGCTGATTTTCGAGATTCGGCACCCGTGGCACTGATTTTCGAGATTTGGCACCCGTGGGGCTGATATTCGAGATTCTGCACTGGCGGCGGTGATTTTCAAGATTCGGCACCCGAGGGGCTGATTTTCGAGATTCGGCACCCGCCGCACTGATTTTCGAGATTCGGCACTCGCGGCACTGATTTTCAAGATTCGGCACCCGCGGCGGTGATTTTCGAGATTCGACACCCGCGGCACTGATTTTCGAGATTTGGCACCCGTGGGGCTGATTTTCGAGATTCGGCACCCGCGGTGGTGATTTTCGAGATTCGGCACCTGCGGCGGTGATTTTCGAGATTTGGCACCTGCGGCAGTGATTTTCAAGATTCGGCACCCGCGGGGCTGATTTTCGAGATTCGGCACCCACGGTGGTGATTTTCAAGATTCGGCACCCTCAGCAGTGATTTTCTAGATTTGGCACCCGCGGCACTGATTTTCGAGATTTGGCACCCATGGGGCTGATTTTCGAGATTCGGCACCCGTGGCACTGATTTTCGAGATTCGGCACCCTCGGCACTGATTTTCGAGATTCGGCACCCACGGGGCTGATTTTCGAGATTTGGCACCCGCGGTGGTGATTTTCGAGATTCAGCACCCGCGGCAGTGATTTTCGAGATTCGGCACCCGCGGGGCTGATTTTCGAGATTCGGCACCGGCGGCGGTGATTTTCGAGATTTGGCACCCGCGGTTGTGATTTTCAAGATTCGGCACCCGCAGCGGTGATTTTCGAGATTCTGCACCCGCAGGGTTGATTTTCGAGATTCGGCACCCGCGGGGCTGATTTTCGAGATTCGGCACCCGCAGGGTTGATTTTCGAGATTTGGCACCCGCGGTTGTGATTTTCAAGATTCGGCACCCGCAGCGGTGATTTTCGAGATTCGGCACCCGCGGGGCTGATTTTCGACATTCGGCACCCGCGGCGGTAATTTTCGAGATTTGGCACCCGCGGGGCTGATTTTCGAGATTCGGCACCCGCGGCAGTGATTTTCGAGATTCGGCAGCTGCGGCGGTGATTTTCGAGATTTGGCACCCATGGGGCTGATTTTCGAGATTCGTCACCGGCGGCGGTGATTTTCAAGATTCGACACCCGAGGGGCTGATTTTTGACATTCGGCACCAGCTGCACTGATTTTCGAGATTCGGCACCTGCGGGGCTGACTTTCGAGATTCGGCACCCGCGGCAGTGATTTTCAAGATTCGGCACCCGCGGGGCTGATTTCCGAGATTCGGCACCCGTGGGGCTGATTTTCGAGATTCGGCACCTGCGGCAGTGCATTTCAAGATTCGGCACTCGCGGTGGTAATTTTCGAGATTCGGCACCCGCAGCACTGATTTCCGAGATTCGGCACCCGTGGGGCTGATTTTCGAGATTCGGACCCGTGGCACTGATTTTCGAGATTTGTCACCCGCGGGGCTGATTTTCGAGATTCGACACCCGCGGGGCTGATTTTTGAGATTCGGCACCAGCGGCACTGATTTTCGAGATTTGGCACCCGTGAGGCTGATTTTCGAGATTTGGCACCCGCGGCAGTGATTTTCGAGATTCGGCACCCGCGGGGCTGATTTTCGAGATTCGGCACCCGCTGGGCTGATTTTCGAAATTTGGCACCCTCGGTGGTGATTTTCAAGATTCGGCACCCGCGGCGGTGATTTTCGAGATTCGGCACAAACGGTAGTGATTTTCGAGATTTGGCACCCGTGGCACTGATTTTTGAGATTTGTCACCCGCGGGGCTGATTTTCGAGATTCGACACCCGCGGGGCTGATTTTCAAGATTCGGCGCCCGCGGCACTGATTTTCGAGATTCGGCACTCGCGGCACTGATTTTCGAGATTTGGCACCCGTGGGGCTGATTTTCGAGATTCGGCACCTGTGGCACAGATTTTCGAGATTCGGCACCCGCGGGGCTGATTTTCGAGATTCGGCACCCACGGTGGTGATTTTCAAGATTCGGCACCCTCGGCAGTGATTTTCGAGATTTGGCAACCGCGGCACTGATTTTCGAGATTTGGCACCCGTGGGGCTGATTTTCGAGATTCGGCACCCGTGGCACTGATTTTCGAGATTTGGCACCCGTGGGGCTGATTTTCAAGATTCTGCACTGGCGGCGGTGATTTTCAAGATTCGGCACCCGAGGGGCTGATTTTTGAGATTCGGCACCCGCCGCACTGATTTTCGAGATTCGGCACTCGCGGCACTGATTTTCGAGATTTGGCACCCGTGGGGCTGATTTTCGAGATTCGGCACCCGTGGCACTGATTTTCGAGATTCGGCACCCGCGGGGCTGATTTTCGAGATTCGGCACCCACGGTGGTGATTTTCAAGATTCGGCACCCGTGGCAGTGATTTTCGAGATTTGGCACCCGCGGGGCTGATTTTCGAGATTCGGCACCGGCGGCGGTGATTTTCGAGATTCGATACCCGCGGCACTGATTTTCGAGATTTGGCACCCGTGGGGCTGATTTTCGAGATTCGGCACCCGCAGGGTTGATTTTCGAGATTCGGCACCCGCGGGGCTGATTTTCGAGATTCGGCACCCGCAGGGTTGATTTTCGAGATTTGGCACCCGCGGTTGTGATTTTCAAGATTCGGCACCCGCAGCGGTGATTTTCGAGATTCGGCACCCGCGGGGCTGATTTTCGACATTCGGCACCCGCGGCGGTAATTTTCGAGATTTGGCACCCGCGGGGCTGATTTTCGAGATTCGGCACCCGCGGCAGTGATTTTCGAGATTCGGCACCCGCGGCGGTGATTTTCGAGATTTGGCACCCATGGGGCTGATTTTCGAGATTCGTCACCGGCGGCGGTGATTTTCAAGATTCGACACCCGAGGGGCTGATTTTTGACATTCGGCACCAGCGGCACTGATTTTCGAGATTCGGCACCTGCGGGGCTGATTTTCGAGATTCGGCACCCGCGGCAGTGATTTTCAAGATTCGGCACCCGCGGGGCTGATTTTCGATATTCGGCACCCGTGGGGCTGATTTTCGAGATTCGGCACCTGCGGCAGTGCTTTTCGAGATTCAGCACTCGCGAAGGTGATTTTTGAGATTCGGCATCCGCGGTTGTGATTTTCAAGATTCGGCACCCGCGGTGGTAATTTTCGAGATTCGGCACCTGCGAGGCTGATTTTCGAGATTCGGCACCCGCGGCAGTGATTTTCGAGATTCGGCACCCGCGGGGCTGATTTTGGAGATTTGGCACCGGCGGCGATGATTTTCAAGATTCGGCACCCGCGGGGCTGATTTTCGAGATTCGGCACCCGCAGCACTGATTTCCGAGATTCGGCACCCGTGGGGCTGATTTTCGAGATTCGGCACCTGCGGCAGTGCATTTCAAGATTCGGCACTCGCGGTGGTAATTTTCGAGATTCGGCACCCGCAGCACTGATTTCCGAGATTCGGCACCCGTGGGGCTGATTTTCGAGATTCGGACCCGTGGCACTGATTTTCGAGATTTGTCACCCGCGGGGCTGATTTTCGAGATTCGACACCCGCGGGGCTGATTTTTGAGATTCGGCACCAGCGGCACTGATTTTCGAGATTTGGCACCCGTGAGGCTGATTTTCGAGATTTGGCACCCGCGGCAGTGATTTTCGAGATTCGGCACCCGCGGGGCTGATTTTCGAGATTCGGCACCCGCGGGGCTGATTTTCGAAATTTGGCACCCTCGGTGGTGATTTTCAAGATTCGGCACCCGCGGCGGTGATTTTCGAGATTCGGCACAAACGGTAGTGATTTTCGAGATTTGGCACCCGTGGCACTGATTTTTGAGATTTGTCACCCGCGGGGCTGATTTTCGAGATTCGACACCCGCGGGGCTGATTTTCGAGATTCGGCACCCGCGGCACTGATTTTCGAGATTCGGCACTCGCGGCACTGATTTTCGAGATTTGGCACCCGTGGGGCTGATTTTCGAGATTCGGCACCTGTGGCACGGATTTTCGAGATTTGGCACCCGCGGGGCTGATTTTCGAGATTCGGCACCCACGGTGGTGATTTTCAAGATTCGGCACCCTCGGCAGTGATTTTCGAGATTTGGCAACCGCGGCACTGATTTTCGAGATTTGGCACCCGTGGGGCTGATTTTCGAGATTCGGCACCCGTGGCACTGATTTTCGAGATTTGGCACCCGTGGGGCTGATTTTCGAGATTCTGCACTGGCGGCGGTGATTTTCAAGATTCGGCACCCGAGGGGCTGATTTTCGAGATTCGGCACCCGCCGCACTGATTTTCGAGATTCGGCACTCGCGGCACTGATTTTCGAGATTTGGCACCCGTGGGGCTGATTTTCGAGATTCGGCACCCGTGGCACTGATTTTCGAGATTCGGCACCCGCGGGGCTGATTTTCGAGATTCGGCACCCACGGTGGTGATTTTCAAGATTCGGCACCCTCGGCAGTGATTTTCGAGATTTGGCAACCGCGGCACTGATTTTCGAGATTTGGCACCCGTGGGGCTGATTTTCGAGATTCGGCACCCGTGGCACTGATTTTCGAGATTTGGCACCCGTGGGGCTGATTTTCGAGATTCTGCACTGGCGGCGGTGATTTTCAAGATTCGGCACCCGAGGGGCTGATTTTCGAGATTCGGCACCCGCCGCACTGATTTTCGAGATTCGGCACTCGCGGCACTGATTTTCAAGATTCGGCACCCGCGGCGGTGATTTTCGAGATTCGACACCCGCGGCACTGATTTTCGAGATTCGGCACCCGCGGTGGTGATTTTCAAGATTCGGCACCTGCGGCGGTGATTTTCGAGATTTGGCACCTGCGGCAGTGATTTTCAAGATTCGGCACCCGCGGGGCTGATTTTCGAGATTCGGCACCCACGGTGGTGATTTTCAAGATTCGGCACCCTCGGCAGTGATTTTCGAGATTTGGCACCCGCGGCACTGATTTTCGAGATTTGGCACCCATGGGGCTGATTTTCGAGATTCGGCACCCGTGGCACTGATTTTCGAGATTCGGCACCCGCTGGGCTGATTTTCGAGATTCGGCACCCGCGGTGGTGATTTTCAAGATTCGGCACCCGCGGCGGTGATTTTCGAGATTCGACACCCGCGGCACTGATTTTCGAGATTTGGCACCCGTGGGGCTGATTTTCGAGATTCGGCACTCGCGGCACTGATTTTCAAGATTCGGCACCCGCGGCGGTGATTTTCGAGATTCGACACCCGCGGCACTGATTTTCGAGATTTGGCACCCGTGGGGCTGATTTTCGAGATTCGGCACCCGCGGTGGTGATTTTCAAGATTCGGCACCTGCGGCGGTGATTTTCGAGATTCGGCACCCGCGGTGGTGATTTTCAAGATTCGGCACCCTCGGCAGTGATTTTCGAGATTTGGCACCCGCGGCACTGATTTTCGAGATTTGGCACCCATGGGGCTGATTTTCGAGATTCGGCACCCGTGGCACTGATTTTCGAGATTCGGCACCCGCGGGGCTGATTTTCGAGATTTGGCACCCATGGGGCTGATTTTCGAGATTCGTCACCGGCGGCGGTGATTTTCAAGATTCGACACCCGAGGGGCTGATTTTTGACATTCGGCACCAGCGGCACTGATTTTCGAGATTCGGCACCTGCGGGGCTGATTTTCGAGATTCGGCACCCGCGGCAGTGATTTTCAAGATTCGGCACCCGCGGGGCTGATTTTCGATATTCGGCACCCGTGGGGCTGATTTTCGAGATTCGGCACCTGCGGCAGTGCTTTTCGAGATTCAGCACTCGCGAAGGTGATTTTTGAGATTCGGCATCCGCGGTTGTGATTTTCAAGATTCGGCACCCGCGGCGGTGATTTTCGAGATTCGGCACCTGCGAGGCTGATTTTCGAGATTCGGCACCCGCGGGGCTGATTTTCGAGATTCGGCACCCGCGGCAGTGATTTTCGAGATTCGGCACCCGCGGGGCTGATTTTGGAGATTTGGCACCCCCGGCGGTGATTGTCGAGATTTGGCACCTGCGGGGCTGATTTTCGAGATTTGGCACCGGCGGCGATGATTTTCAAGATTCGGCACCCGCGGGGCTGATTTTCGAGATTCGGCACCCGCAGCACTGATTTCCGAGATTCGGCACCCGTGGGGCTGATTTTCGAGATTCGGCACCTGCGGCAGTGCATTTCAAGATTCGGCACTCGCGGTGGTAATTTTCAAGATTCGGCACCCGCAGCACTGATTTCCGAGATTCGGCACCCGTGGGGCTGATTTTCGAGATTCGGACCCGTGGCACTGATTTTCGAGATTTGTCACCCGCGGGGCTGATTTTCGAGATTCGACACCCGCGGGGCTGATTTTTGAGATTCGGCACCAGCGGCACTGATTTTCGAGATTCGGCACCCGCGGGGCTGATTTTCGAAATTTGGCACCCTCGGTGGTGATTTTCAAGATTCGGCACCCGCGGCGGTGATTTTCGAGACTCGGCACAAACGGTAGTGATTTTCGAGATTTGGCACCCGTGGCACTGATTTTTGAGATTTGTCACCCGCGGGGCTGATTTTCGAGATTCGACACCCGCGGGGCTGATTTTCGAGATTCGGCACCCGCGGCACTGATTTTCGAGATTCGGCACTCGCGGCACTGATTTTCGAGATTTGGCACCCGTGGGGCTGATTTTCGAGATTCGGCACCTGTGGCACGGATTTTCGAGATTCGGCACCCGCGGGGCTGATTTTCGAGATTCGGCACCCACGGTGGTGATTTTCAAGATTCGGCACCCTCGGCAGTGATTTTCGAGATTTGGCAACCGCGGCACTGATTTTCGAGATTTGGCACCCGTGGGGCTGATTTTCGAGATTCGGCACCCGTGGCACTGATTTTCGAGATTTGGCACCCGTGGGGCTGATTTTCGAGATTCTGCACTGGCGGCACTGATTTTCAAGATTCGGCACCCGAGGGGCTGATTTTCGAGATTCGGCACCCGCCGCACTGATTTTCGAGATTCGGCACTCGCGGCACTGATTTTCAAGATTCGGCACCCGCGGCGGTGATTTTCGAGATTCGACACCCGCGGCACTGATTTTCGAGATTTGGCACCCATGGGGCTGATTTTCGAGATTCGGCACCCGCGGTGGTGATTTTCAAGATTCGGCACCTGCGGCGGTGATTTTCGAGATTTGGCACCTGCGGCAGTGATTTTCAAGATTCGGCACCCGCGGGGCTGATTTTCGAGATTCGGCACCCACGGTGGTGATTTTCAAGATTCGGCATCCTTGGCAGTGATTTTCGAGATTTGGCACCCGCGGCACTGATTTTCGAGATTTGGCACCCATGGGGCTGATTTTCGAGATTCGGCACCCGTGGCACTGATTTTCGAGATTCGGCACCCGCGGGGCTGATTTTCGAGATTCGGCACCCGCGGTGGTGATTTTCAAGGTTCGGCACCCGCGGCGGTGATTTTCGAGATTCGGCACCCTCGGCACTGATTTTCGAGATTCGGCACCCACGGGGCTGATTTTCGAGATTTGGCACCCGCGGTGGTGATTTTCGAGATTCAGCAACCGCGGCAGTGATTTTCGAGATTCGGCACCCGCGGGGCTGATTTTTGAGATTCGGCACCGGCGGCGGTGATTTTCGAGATTTGGCACCCGCGGTTGTGATTTTCAAGATTCGGCACCCGCAGCGGTGATTTTCGAGATTCGGCACCCGCAGGGTTGATTTTCGAGATTCGGCACCCGCGGGGCTGATTTTCGAGATTCGGCACCCGCAGGGTTGATTTTCGAGATTTGGCACCCGCGGTTGTGATTTTCAAGATTCGGCACCCGCAGCGGTGATTTTCGAGATTCGGCACCCGCAGGGCTGATTTTCGACATTCGGCACCCGCGGCGGTAATTTTCGAGATTTGGCACCCGCGGGGCTGATTTTCGAGATTCGTGATTTTCGAGATTCGGCACCTGCGGCGGTGATTTTCGAGATTTGGCACCCATGGGGCTGATTTTCGAGATTCGTCACCGGCGGCGGTGATTTTCAAGATTCGACACCCGAGGGGCTGATTTTTGACATTCGGCACCAGCGGCACTGATTTTCGAGATTCGGCACCTGCGGGGCTGATTTTCGAGATTCGGCACCCGCGGCAGTGATTTTCAAGATTCGGCACCCGCGGGGCTGATTTCCGAGATTCGGCACCCGTGGGGCTAATTTTCGAGATTCGGCACCTGCGGCAGTGCATTTCAAGATTCGGCACTCGCGGTGGTAATTTTCGAGATTCGACACCCGCAGCACTGATTTCCGAGATTCGGCACCCGTGGGGCTGATTTTCGAGATTCGGACCCGTGGCACTGATTTTCGAGATTTGTCACCCGCGGGGCTGATTTTCGAGATTCGACACCCGCGGGGCTGATTTTTGAGATTCGGCACCAGCGGCACTGATTTTCGAGATTTGGCACCCGTGAGGCTGATTTTCGAGATTTGGCACCCGCGGCAGTGATTTTCGAGATTCGGCACCTGCGGCAGTGCATTTCAAGATTCGGCACTCGCGGTGGTAATTTTCAAGATTCGGCACCCGCAGCACTGATTTCCGAGATTCGGCACCCGTGGGGCTGATTTTCGAGATTCGGACCCGTGGCACTGATTTTCGAGATTTGTCACCCGCGGGGCTGATTTTCGAGATTCGACACCCGCGGGGCTGATTTTTGAGATTCGGCACCAGCGGCACTGATTTTCGAGATTCGGCACCCGCGGGGCTGATTTTCGAAATTTGGCACCCTCGGTGGTGATTTTCAAGATTCGGCACCCGCGGCGGTGATTTTCGAGACTCGGCACAAACGGTAGTGATTTTCGAGATTTGGCACCCGTGGCACTGATTTTTGAGATTTGTCACCCGCGGGGCTGATTTTCGAGATTCGACACCCGCGGGGCTGATTTTCGAGATTCGGCAACCGCGGCACTGATTTTCGAGATTCGGCACTCGCGGCACTGATTTTCGAGATTTGGCACCCGTGGGGCTGATTTTCGAGATTCGGCACCTGTGGCACGGATTTTCGAGATTCGGCACCCGCGGGGCTGATTTTCGAGATTCGGCACCCACGGTGGTGATTTTCAAGATTCGGCACCCTCGGCAGTGATTTTCGAGATTTGGCAACCGCGGCACTGATTTTCGAGATTTCGCACCCGTGGGGCTGATTTTCGAGATTCGGCACCCGTGGCACTGATTTTAGAGATTTGGCACCCGTGGGGCTGATTTTCGAGATTCTGCACTGGCGGCACTGATTTTCAAGATTCGGCACCCGAGGGGCTGATTTTCGAGATTCGGCACCCGCCGCACTGATTTTCGAGATTCGGCACTCGCGGCACTGATTTTCAAGATTCGGCACCCGCGGCGGTGATTTTCGAGATTCGACACCCGCGGCACTGATTTTCGAGATTTGGCACCCATGGGGCTGATTTTCGAGATTCGGCACCCGCGGTGGTGATTTTCAAGATTCGGCACCTGCGGCGGTGATTTTCGAGATTTGGCACCTGCGGCAGTGATTTTCAAGATTCGGCACCCGCGGGGCTGATTTTCGAGATTCGGCACCCACAGTGGTGATTTTCAAGATTCGGCATCCTTGGCAGTGATTTTCGAGATTTGGCACCCGCGGCACTGATTTTCGAGATTTGGCACCCATGGGGCTGATTTTCGAGATTCGGCACCCGTGGCACTGATTTTCGAGATTCGGCACCCGCGGGGCTGATTTTCGAGATTCGGCACCCGCGGTGGTGATTTTCAAGGTTCGGCACCCGCGGCGGTGATTTTCGAGATTCGGCACCCTCGGCACTGATTTTCGAGATTCGGCACCCACGGGGCTGATTTTCGAGATTTGGCACCCGCGGTGGTGATTTTCGAGATTCAGCAACCGCGGCAGTGATTTTCGAGATTCGGCACCCGCGGGGCTGATTTTTGAGATTCGGCACCGGCGGCGGTGATTTTCGAGATTTGGCACCCGCGGTTGTGATTTTCAAGATTCGGCACCCGCAGCGGTGATTTTCGAGATTCGGCACCCGCAGGGTTGATTTTCGAGATTCGGCACCCGCGGGGCTGATTTTCGAGATTCGGCACCCGCAGGGTTGATTTTCGAGATTTGGCACCCGCGGTTGTGATTTTCAAGATTCGGCACCCGCAGCGGTGATTTTCGAGATTCGGCACCCGCGGGGCTGATTTTCGACATTCGGCACCCGCGGCGGTAATTTTCGAGATTTGGCACCCGCGGGGCTGATTTTCGAGATTCGTGATTTTCGAGATTCGGCACCTGCGGCGGTGATTTTCGAGATTTGGCACCCATGGGGCTGATTTTCGAGATTCGTCACCGGCGGCGGTGATTTTCAAGATTCGACACCCGAGGGGCTGATTTTTGACATTCGGCACCAGCGGCACTGATTTTCGAGATTCGGCACCTGCGGGGCTGATTTTCGAGATTCGGCACCCGCGGCAGTGATTTTCAAGATTCGGCACCCGCGGGGCTGATTTCCGAGATTCGGCACCCGTGGGGCTAATTTTCGAGATTCGGCACCTGCGGCAGTGCATTTCAAGATTCGGCACTCGCGGTGGTAATTTTCGAGATTCGGCACCCGCAGCACTGATTTCCGAGATTCGGCACCCGTGGGGCTGATTTTCGAGATTCGGACCCGTGGCACTGATTTTCGAGATTTGTCACCCGCGGGGCTGATTTTCGAGATTCGACACCCGCGGGGCTGATTTTTGAGATTCGGCACCAGCGGCACTGATTTTCGAGATTTGGCACCCGTGAGGCTGATTTTCGAGATTTGGCACCCGCGGCAGTGATTTTCGAGATTCGGCACCCGCGGGGCTGATTTTCGAGATTCGGCACCCGCGGGGCTGATTTTCGAAATTTGGCACCCTCGGTGGTGATTTTCAAGATTCGGCACCCGCGGCGGTGATTTTCGAGATTCGGCACAAACGGTAGTGATTTTCGAGATTTGGCACCCGTGGCACTGATTTTTGAGATTTGTCACCCGCGGGGCTGATTTTCGAGATTTGACACCCGCGGGGCTGATTTTCGAGATTCGGCACCCGCGGCACTGATTTTCGAGATTCGGCACTCGCGGCACTGATTTTCGAGATTTGGCACCCGTGGGGCTGATTTTCGAGATTCGGCACCTGTGGCACAGATTTTCGAGATTCGGCACCCGCGGGGCTGATTTTCGAGATTCGGCACCCACGGTGGTGATTTTCAAGATTCGGCACCCTCGGCAGTGATTTTCGAGATTTGGCAACCGTGGCACTGATTTTCGAGATTTGGCACCCGTGGGGCTGATTTTCGAGATTCGGCACCCGTGGCACTGATTTTCGAGATTTGGCACCCGTGGGGCTGATTTTCAAGATTCTGCACTGGCGGCGGTGATTTTCAAGATTCGGCACCCGAGGGGCTGATTTTCGAGATTCGGCACCCGCCGCACTGATTTTCGAGATTCGGCACTCGCGGCACTGATTTTCGAGATTTGGCACCCGTGGGGCTGATTTTCGAGATTCGGCACCCGTGGCACTGATTTTCGAGATTCGGCACCCGCGGGGCTGATTTTCGAGATTCGGCACCCACGGTGGTGATTTTCAAGATTCGGCACCCGTGGCAGTGATTTTCGAGATTTGGCACCCGCGGGGCTGATTTTCGAGATTCGGCACCGGCGGCGGTGATTTTCGAGATTCGACACCCGCGGCACTGATTTTCGAGATTTTGCACCCGTGGGGCTGATTTTTGAGATTCGGCACCCGCAGGGTTGATTTTCGAGATTCGGCACCCGCGGGGCTGATTTTCGAGATTCGGCACCCGCAGGGTTGATTTTCGAGATTTGGCACCCGCGGTTGTGATTTTCAAGATTCGGCACCCGCAGTGGTGATTTTCGAGATTCGGCACCCGCGGGGCTGATTTTCGACATTCGGCACCCGCGGCGGTAATTTTCGAGATTTGGCACCCGCGGGGCTGATTTTCGAGATTCGGCACCCGCGGCAGTGATTTTCGAGATTCGGCACCCGCGGCGGTGATTTTCGAGATTTGGCACCCATGGGGCTGATTTTCGAGATTCGTCACCGGCGGCGGTGATTTTCAAGATTCGACACCCGAGGGGCTGATTTTTGACATTCGGCACCAGCGGCACTGATTTTCGAGATTCGGCACCTGCGGGGCTGATTTTCGAGATTCGGCACCCGCGGCAGTGATTTTCAAGATTCGGCACCCGCGGGGCTGATTTTCGATATTCGGCACCCGTGGGGCTGATTTTCGAGATTCGGCACCTGCGGCAGTGCTTTTCGAGATTCAGCACTCGCGAAGGTGATTTTTGAGGTTCGGCATCCGCGGTTGTGATTTTCAAGATTCGGCACCCGCGGCGGTGATTTTCGAGATTCGGCACCTGCGAGGCAGATTTTCGAGATTCGGCACCCGCGGGGCTGATTTTCGAGATTCGGCACCCGCGGCAGTGATTTTCGAGATTCGGCACCCGCGGGGCTGATTTTGGAGATTTGGCACCCCCGGCGGTGATTGTCGAGATTTGGCACCTGCGGGGCTGATTTTCGAGATTTGGCACCGGCGGCGATGATTTTCAAGATTCGGCACCCGCGGGGCTGATTTTCGAGATTCGGCACCCGCAGCACTGATTTCCGAGATTCGGCACCCGTGGGGCTGATTTTCGAGATTCGGCACCTGCGGCAGTGCATTTCAAGATTCGGCACTCGCGGTGGTAATTTTCGAGATTCGGCACCCGCAGCACTGATTTCCGAGATTCGGCACCCGTGGGGCTGATTTTCGAGATTCGGACCCGTGGCACTGATTTTCGAGATTTGTCACCCGCGGGGCTGATTTTCGAGATTCGACACCCGCGGGGCTGATTTTTGAGATTCGGCACCAGCGGCACTGATTTTCGAGATTTGGCACCCGTGAGGCTGATTTTCGAGATTTGGCACCCGCGGCAGTGATTTTCGAGATTCGGCACCCGCGGGGCTGATTTTCGAGATTCGGCACCCACGGGGCTGATTTTCGAAATTTGGCACCCTCGGTGGTGATTTTCAAGATTCGGCACCCGCGGCGGTGATTTTCGAGATTCGGCACAAACGGTAGTGATTTTCGAGATTTGGCACCCGTGGCACTGATTTTTGAGATTTGTCACCCGCGGGGCTGATTTTCGAGATTCGACACCCGCGGGGCTGATTTTCGAGATTCGGCACCCGCGGCACTGATTTTCGAGATTCGGCACTCGCGGCACTGATTTTCGAGATTTGGCACCCGTGGGGCTGATTTTCGAGATTCGGCACCTGTGGCACGGATTTTCGAGATTCGGCACCCGCGGGGCTGATTTTCGAGATTCGGCACCCACGGTGGTGATTTTCAAGATTCGGCACCCTCGGCAGTGATTTTCGAGATTTGGCAACCGCGGCACTGATTTTCGAGATTTGGCACCCGTGGGGCTGATTTTCGAGATTCGGCACCCGTGGCACTGATTTTCGAGATTTGGCACCCGTGGGGCTGATTTTCGAGATTCTGCACTGGCGGCGGTGATTTTCAAGATTCGGCACCCGAGGGGCTGATTTTCGAGATTCGGCACCCGTGGCACTGATTTTCGAGATTCGGCACTCGCGGCACTGATTTTCGAGATTTGGCACCCGTGGGGCTGATTTTCGAGATTCGGCACCCGTGGCACTGATTTTCGAGATTCGGCACCCGCGGGGCTGATTTTCGAGATTCGGCATCCACGGTGGTGATTTTCAAGATTCGGCACCCGTGGCAGTGATTTTCGAGATTTGGCACCCGCGGGGCTGATTTTCGATATTCGGCACCGGCGGCGGTGATTTTCGAGATTCGACACCCGCGGCACTGATTTTCGAGATTTGGCACCCGTGGGGCTGATTTTCGAGATTCGGCACCCTCGGTGGTGATTTTCAAGATTCGGCACCTGCGGCGGTGATTTTCGAGATTTGGCACCCGCGGCAGTGATTTTCAAGATTCGGCACCCGCGGGGCTGATTTTCGAGATTCGGCACCCACGGTGGTGATTTTCAAGATTCGGCACCCTCGGCAGTGATTTTCGAGATTTGGCACCCGCGGCACTGATTTTCGAGATTTGGCACCCATGGGGCTGATTTTCGAGATTCGGCACCCGCGGGGCTGATTTTCGAGATTCGGCACCCGCGTGGCTGATTTTCGAGATTCGGCACCCGCGGTGGTGATTTTCAAGATTCGGCACCCGCGGGGCTAATTTTCGAGATTTGGCACCCGCGGGGCTGATTTTCGAGATTCGGCGGCGGTGATTTTCGAGATTCGACACCCGCGGCACTGATTTTCGAGATTTGGCACCCGTGGGGCTGATTTTCGAGATTCGGCACCCGCGGTGGTGATTTTCAAGATTCGACACCCGCAGCGGTGATTTTCGAGATTCGGGACCCGCGGGGCTGATTTTCGAAATTCGGCACCCGCGACGGTGATTTTCGAGATTTGGCACCCGCGGGGCTGATTTTCGAGATTCGGCACCCGCGGGGCTGATTTTCGAGATTCGGCACCCGCGGCAGTGATTTTCGAGATTCGGCACCCGCGGGGCTGATTTTGAAGATTTGGCACCCGCGATGGTAATTTTCAAGATTCGGCACCCGCGGCGGTGATTTTCGAGATTTGGCACCCATGGGGCTGATTTTCGAGATTCGTCACCGGCGGCGGTGATTTTCAAGATTCGGCACCCGCGGGGCTGATTTTCGAGATTCGGCACCCATGGGGATGATTTTCGAGATTCCGCACCTGCGACAGTGCTTTTGAGATTCAGCACTCGCGGTGGAGAATTTCGAGATTCGGCACCCACGGTTGTGATTTTCAAGATTCGGCACCCGCGGCGGTGATTTTCGAGATTCGGCACCCGCGTGGCTGATTTTCGAGATTCGGCACCCGCGGCAGTGATTTTCGAGATTCGGCACCCGCGTGGATGATTTTGGAGATTTGGCACCGGCGGCGGTGATTTTCAAGATTCGGCACCCGCGTGGCTGATTTTGGAGATTTGGCACCCGCGGTGGTGATTTTCAAGATTCGGCACTCGCGGCGGTGATTTTCGAGATTTGGCACCCGCGGGTCTAATTTTCGAGATTCGGCACCGGCGGCGGTGATTTTCAAGATTCGGCACCCGCGGGGCTGATTTTCGAGATTCGGCACCCGCAGCACTGGTTTTTTGAGATTCGGCACCCGTGGGGCTGATTTTCGAGATTCGGCACCTGCGGCAGTGCTTTTCAAGATTCGGCACTCGCGGTGGTAATTTTCGAGATTCGGCACCCGCAGCACTGATTTTCGAGATTCGGCACCCGCGGGGCTGATTTCCGAGATTCGGCACCCGTGGCGCTGATTTTCGAGATTTGTCACCCGCGGGGCTGATTTTCGAGATTCGACACCCGAGGGGCTGATTTTTGACATTCGGCACCAGCGGCACTGATTTTCGAGATTCGGCACCTGCGGGGCTGATTTTCGAGATTCGGCACCCGCGGCAGTGATTTTCAAGATTCGGCACCCGCGGGGCTGATTTTCGATATTCGGCACCCGTGGGGCTGATTTTCGAGATTCGGCACCTGCGGCAGTGCTTTTCGAGATTCAGCACTCGCGAAGGTGATTTTTGAGATTCGGCACCCGCGGTTGTGATTTTCAAGATTCGGCACCCGCGGTGGTGATTTTCGAGATTCGGCACCTGCGAGGCTGATTTTCGAGATTCGGCACCCGCGGGGCTGATTTTCGAGATTCGGCACCCGCGGGGCTGATTTTGGAGATTTGGCACCGGCGGCGGTGATTTTCAAGATTCGGCACCCGCGTGGCTGATTTTGGAGATTTGGCACCCGCGGTGGTGATTTTCAAGATTCGGCACTCGCGGCGGTGATTTTCGAGATTTGGCACCCGCGGGTCTAATTTTCGAGATTCGGCACCGGCGGCGGTGATTTTCAAGATTCGGCACCCGCGGGGCTGATTTTCGAGATTCGGCACCCGCAGCACTGGTTTTTTGAGATTCGGCACCCGTGGGGCTGATTTTCGAGATTCGGCACCTGCGGCAGTGCTTTTCAAGATTCGGCACTCGCGGTGGTAATTTTCGAGATTCGGCACCCGCAGCACTGATTTTCGAGATTCGGCACCCGCGGGGCTGATTTCCGAGATTCGGCACCCGTGGCGCTGATTTTCGAGATTTGTCACCCGCGGGGCTGATTTTCGAGATTCGACACCCGAGGGGCTGATTTTTGACATTCGGCACCAGCGGCACTGATTTTCGAGATTCGGCACCTGCGGGGCTGATTTTCGAGATTCGGCACCCGCGGCAGTGATTTTCAAGATTCGGCACCCGCGGGGCTGATTTTCGATATTCGGCACCCGTGGGGCTGATTTTCGAGATTCGGCACCTGCGGCAGTGCTTTTCGAGATTCAGCACTCGCGAAGGTGATTTTTGAGATTCGGCACCCGCGGTTGTGATTTTCAAGATTCGGCACCCGCGGCGGTGATTTTCAAGATTCGGCACCTGCGAGGCTGATTTTCGAGATTCGGCACCCGCGGGGCTGATTTTCGAGATTCGGCACCCGCGGGGCTGATTTTTGAGATTCGGCACCAGCGGCACTGATTTTCGAGATTTGGCACCCGTGAGGCTGATTTTCGAGATTTGGCACCCGCGGCAGTGATTTTCGAGATTCGGCACCCGCGGGGCTGATTTTCGAGATTCGGCACCCACAGGGCTGATTTTCGAGATTCGGCACCCGCGGGGCTGATTTTCGAAATTTGGCACCCTCGGTGGTGATTTTCAAGATTCGGCACCCGCGGTTGTGATTTTCAAGATTCGGCACAAACAGTAGTGATTTTCGAGATTCGGCACCCGCGAGGCTGATTTTTGAGATTCGGCACCCACGGGGCTGATTTTCGAGATTCGGCACCAGCGGGGCTGATTTTCGAGATTCGGCACCCGCGGGGCTGATTTTCGAGATTCGGCACTCGCGGCACTGATTTTCGAGATTCGGCACCCGTGGGGCTGATTTTCGAGATTCGGCACCTGTGGCACGGATTTTCGAGATTCGGCACCCGCGGGGCTGATTTTCGAGATTTGGCACTCACGGTGGTGATTTTCAAGATTCGGCACCCTCGGCAGTGATTTTCGAGATTTGGCAACCGTGGCACTGATTTTCGAGATTTGGCACCCGTGGGGCTGATTTTCGAGATTCGGCACTGGCGGCGGTGATTTTCAAGATTCGGCACCCGAGGGGCTGATTTTCGAGATTCGGCACCCTCCGCACTGATTTTCGAGATTTGGCACCCGTGGGGCTGATTTTCGAGATTCGGCACCCGCGGGGCTGATTTTCGAGATTCGGCACCCGCGGTGGTGATTTTCAAGATTCGGCACCCGTGGCAGTGATTTTCAAGATTTGGCACCCGCGGGGCTGATTTTCGAGATTCGGCGGCGGTGATTTTCGAGATTCGACACCCGCGGCACTGATTTTCGAGATTTGGCACCCGTGGCGCTGATTTTCGAGATTTGTCACCCGCGGGGCTGATTTCTGAGATTCGGCACCCGTGGCGCTGATTTTCGAGATTTGTCACCCGCGGGGCTGATTTTCGAGATTCGACACCCGAGGGGCTGATTTTTGACATTCGGCACCAGCGGCACTGATTTTCGAGATTCGGCACCTGCGGGGCTGATTTTCGAGATTCGGCACCCGCGGCAGTGATTTTCAAGATTCGGCACCCGCGGGGCTGATTTTCGATATTCGGCACCCGTGGGGCTGATTTTCGAGATTCGGCACCTGCGGCAGTGCTTTTCGAGATTCAGCACTCGCAAAGGTGATTTTTGAGATTCGGCACCCGCGGTTGTGATTTTCAAGATTCGGCACCCGCGGCGGTGATTTTCGAGATTCGGCACCTGCGAGGCTGATTTTCGAGATTCGGCACCCGCGGGGCTGATTTTCGAGATTCGGCACCCGCGGGGCTGATTTTTGAGATTCGGCACCAGCGGCACTGATTTTCGAGATTTGGCACCCGTGAGGCTGATTTTCGAGATTTGGCACCCGCGGGGCTGATTTTCGAGATTCGGCACCCGCGGGGCTGATTTTCGATATTCGGCACCCGCGGGGCTGATTTTCGAAATTTGGCACCCTCGGTGGTGATTTTCAAGATTCGGCACCCGCGGCGGTGATTTTCGAGATGCGGCACAAACGGTAGTGATTTTCGAGATTTGGCACCCGTGGCACTGATTTTTGAGATTTGTCACCCGCGGGGCTGATTTTCGAGATTCGACACCCGCGGGGCTGATTTTCGAGATTCGGCACCCGCGGCACTGATTTTCGAGATTCGGCACTCGCGGCACTGATTTTCGAGATTTGGCACCCGTGGGGCTGATTTTCGAGATTCGGCACCTGTGGCACGGATTTTCGAGATTCGGCACCCGCGGGGCTGATTTTCGAGATTCGGCACCCACGGTGGTGATTTTCAAGATTCGGCACCCTCGGCAGTGATTTTCGAGATTTGGCAACCGAGGCACTGATTTTTGAGATTTGGCACCCGTGGGGCTGATTTTCGAGATTCGGCACCCGTGGCACTGATTTTCGAGATTTGGCACCCGTGGGGCTGATTTTCGAGATTCTGCACTGGCGGCGGTGATTTTCAAGATTCGGCACCCGAGGGGCTGATTTTCGAGATTCGGCACCCACCGCACTGATTTTCGAGATTCGGCACTCGCGGCACTGATTTTCGAGATTTGGCACCCGTGGGGCTGATTTTCGAGATTCGGCACCCGTGGCACTGATTTTCGAGATTCGGCACCCGCGGGGCTGATTTTCGAGATTCGGCACCCGCGGTGGTGATTTTCAAGATTCGGCACCCGTGGCAGTGATTTTCGAGATTTGGCACCCGCGGGGATGATTTTCGAGATTCGGCACCGGCGGCGGTGATTTTCGAGATTCGACACCCGCTGCACTGATTTTCGAGATTTGGCACCCGTGGGGCTGATTTTCGAGATTCGGCACCCGCGGTGGTGATTTTCAAGATTCGGCACCTGCGGCGGTGATTTTCGAGATTTGGCACCTGCGGCAGTGATTTTCAAGATTCGGCACCCGCGGGGCTGATTTTCGAGATTCGGCACCCACGGTGGTGATTTTCAAGATTCGGCACCCTCAGCAGTGATTTTCGAGATTTGGCACCCGCGGCACTGATTTTCGAGATTTGGCACCCATGGGGCTGATTTTCGAGATTCGGCACCCGTGGCACTGATTTTCGAGATTCGGCACCCGCGGGGCTGATTTTCGAGATTCGGCACCCGCGGGGCTGATTTTCGAGATTCGGCACCCGCGGCGGTGATTTTCGAGATTCGGCACCCTCGGCACTGATTTTCGAGATTCAGCACCCACGGGGCTGATTTTCGAGATTTGGCACCTGCGGTGGTGATTTTCGAGATTCGGCACCCGCGGCAGTGATTTTCGAGATTCGGCACCCGCGGGGCTGATTTTCGAGATTCGGCACCGGCGGCGGTGATTTTCGAGATTTGGCACCCGCGGTTGTGATTTTCAAGATTCGGCACCCGCAGCGGTGATTTTCGAGATTCGGCACCCGCAGGGTTGATTTTCGAGATTCGGCACCCGCGGGGCTGATTTTCGAGATTCGGCACCCGCAGGTTTGATTTTCGAGATTTGGCACCCGCGGTTGTGATTTTCAAGATTCGGCACCCGCGGCGGTGATTTTCGAGATTTGGCACCCATGGGGCTGATTTTCGAGATTCGTCACCGGCGGCGGTGATTTTCAAGATTCGGCACCCGCGGCACTGATTTTCGAGATTCGGCACCCGCGGCACTGATTTTCGAGATTCGGCACCTGCGGCAGTGCTTTTCGAGATTCAGCACCCGCAGGGTTGATTTTCGAGATTCGGCACCCGCGGGGCTGATTTTCGAGATTCGGCACCCGCAGGTTTGATTTTCGAGATTCGGCACCCGCGGTTGTGATTTTCAAGATTCGGCACCCGCGGCGGTGATTTTCGAGATTCGGCACCCGCGGGGCTGATTTTCGAGATTCGGCACCCGCGGTGGTGATTTTCGAGATTCGGCACCCGCGGGGCTGATTTTCGAGATTCGGCACCCGCGGGGCTGATTTTCGAGATTCGGCACTCACGGTGGTGATTTTCAAGATTCGGCACCCTCGGCAGTGATTTTCGAGATTTGGCAACCGTGGCACTGATTTTCGAGATTTGGCACCCGTGGGGCTGATTTTCGAGATTCGGCACTGGCGGCGGTGATTTTCAAGATTCGGCACCCGAGGGGCTGATTTTCGAGATTCGGCACCCTCCGCACTGATTTTCGAGATTTGGCACCCGTGGGGCTGATTTTCGAGATTCGGCACCCGCGGGGCTGATTTTCGAGATTCGGCACCCGCGGTGGTGATTTTCAAGATTCGGCACCCGTGGCAGTGATTTTCAAGATTTGGCACCCGCGGGGCTGATTTTCGAGATTCGGCGGCGGTGATTTTCGAGATTCGACACCCGCGGCACTGATTTTCGAGATTTGGCACCCGTGGCGCTGATTTTCGAGATTTGTCACCCGCGGGGCTGATTTCTGAGATTCGGCACCCGTGGCGCTGATTTTCGAGATTTGTCACCCGCGGGGCTGATTTTCGAGATTCGACACCCGAGGGGCTGATTTTTGACATTCGGCACCAGCGGCACTGATTTTTGAGATTCGGCACCTGCGGGGCTGATTTTCGAGATTCGGCACCCGCGGCAGTGATTTTCAAGATTCGGCACCCGCGGGGCTGATTTTCGATATTCGGCACCCGTGGGGCTGATTTTCGAGATTCGGCACCTGCGGCAGTGCTTTTCGAGATTCAGCACTCGCAAAGGTGATTTTTGAGATTCGGCACCCGCGGTTGTGATTTTCAAGATTCGGCACCCGCGGCGGTGATTTTCGAGATTCGGCACCTGCGAGGCTGATTTTCGAGATTCGGCACCCGCGGGGCTGATTTTCGAGATTCGGCACCCGCGGGGCTGATTTTTGAGATTCGGCACCAGCGGCACTGATTTTCGAGATTTGGCACCCGTGAGGCTGATTTTCGAGATTTGGCACCCGCGGGGCTGATTTTCGAGATTCGGCACCCGCGGGGCTGATTTTCGATATTCGGCACCCGCGGGGCTGATTTTCGAAATTTGGCACCCTCGGTGGTGATTTTCAAGATTCGGCACCCGCGGCGGTGATTTTCGAGATGCGGCACAAACGGTAGTGATTTTCGAGATTTGGCACCCGTGGCACTGATTTTTGAGATTTGTCACCCGCGGGGCTGATTTTCGAGATTCGACACCCGCGGGGCTGATTTTCAAGATTCGGCACCCGCGGCACTGATTTTCGAGATTCGGCACTCGCGGCACTGATTTTCGAGATTTGGCACCCGTGGGGCTGATTTTCGAGATTCGGCACCTGTGGCACGGATTTTCGAGATTCGGCACCCGCGGGGCTGATTTTCGAGATTCGGCACCCACGGTGGTGATTTTCAAGATTCGGCACCCTCGGCAGTGATTTTCGAGATTTGGCAACCGAGGCACTGATTTTCGAGATTTGGCACCCGTGGGGCTGATTTTCGAGATTCGGCACCCGTGGCACTGATTTTTGAGATTTGGCACCCGTGGGGCTGATTTTCGAGATTCTGCACTGGCGGCGGTGATTTTCAAGATTCGGCACCCGAGGGGCTGATTTTCGAGATTCGGCACCCACCGCACTGATTTTCGAGATTCGGCACTCGCGGCACTGATTTTCGAGATTTGGCACCCGTGGGGCTGATTTTCGAGATTCGGCACCCGTGGCACTGATTTTCGAGATTCGGCACCCGCGGGGCTGATTTTCGAGATTCGGCACCCGCGGTGGTGATTTTCAAGATTCGGCACCCGTGGCAGTGATTTTCGAGATTTGGCACCCGCGGGGATGATTTTCGAGATTCGGCACCGGCGGCGGTGATTTTCGAGATTCGACACCCGCTGCACTGATTTTCGAGATTTGGCACCCGTGGGGCTGATTTTCGAGATTCGGCACCCGCGGTTGTGATTTTCAAGATTCGGCACCCGCGGCGGTGATTTTCGAGATTCGGCACCCGCGGGGCTGATTTTCGAGATTCGGCACCCGCGGTGGTGATTTTCGAGATTCGGCACCCGCGGGGCTGATTTTCGAGATTCGGCACCCGCGGGGCTGATTTTCGAGATTCGGCACCCGCGGCGGTGATTTTCGAGATTCGGCACCCTCGGCACTGATTTTCGAGATTCGGCACCCACGGGGCTGATTTTCGAGATTTGGCACCCGCGGTGGTGATTTTCGAGATTCAGCAACCGCGGCAGTGATTTTCGAGATTCGGCACCCGCGGGGCTGATTTTTGAGATTCGGCACCGGCGGCGGTGATTTTCGAGATTTGGCACCCGCGGTTGTGATTTTCAAGATTCGGCACCCGCAGCGGTGATTTTCGAGATTCGGCACCCGCAGGGTTGATTTTCGAGATTCGGCACCCGCGGGGCTGATTTTCGAGATTCGGCACCCGCAGGGTTGATTTTCGAGATTTGGCACCCGCGGTTGTGATTTTCAAGATTCGGCACCCGCAGCGGTGATTTTCGAGATTCGGCACCCGCGGGGCTGATTTTCGACATTCGGCACCCGCGGCGGTAATTTTCGAGATTTGGCACCCGCGGGGCTGATTTTCGAGATTCGTGATTTTCGAGATTCGGCACCTGCGGCGGTGATTTTCGAGATTTGGCACCCATGGGGCTGATTTTCGAGATTCGTCACCGGCGGCGGTGATTTTCAAGATTCGACACCCGAGGGGCTGATTTTTGACATTCGGCACCAGCGGCACTGATTTTCGAGATTCGGCACCTGCGGGGCTGATTTTCGAGATTCGGCACCCGCGGCAGTGATTTTCAAGATTCGGCACCCGCGGGGCTGATTTCCGAGATTCGGCACCCGTGGGGATAATTTTCGAGATTCGGCACCTGCGGCAGTGCATTTCAAGATTCGGCACTCGCGGTGGTAATTTTCGAGATTCGGCACCCGCAGCACTGATTTCCGAGATTCGGCACCCGTGGGGCTGATTTTCGAGATTCGGACCCGTGGCACTGATTTTCGAGATTTGTCACCCGCGGGGCTGATTTTCGAGATTCGACACCCGCGGGGCTGATTTTTGAGATTCGGCACCAGCGGCACTGATTTTCGAGATTTGGCACCCGTGAGGCTGATTTTCGAGATTTGGCACCCGCGGCAGTGATTTTCGAGATTCGGCACCCGCGGGGCTGATTTTCGAGATTCGGCACCCGCGGGGCTGATTTTCGAAATTTGGCACCCTCGGTGGTGATTTTCAAGATTCGGCACCCGCGGCGGTGATTTTCGAGATTCGGCACAAACGGTAGTGATTTTCGAGATTTGGCACCCGTGGCACTGATTTTTGAGATTTGTCACCCGCGGGGCTGATTTTCGAGATTTGACACCCGCGGGGCTGATTTTCGAGATTCGGCACCCGCGGCACTGATTTTCGAGATTCGGCACTCGCGGCACTGATTTTCGAGATTTGGCACCCGTGGGGCTGATTTTCGAGATTCGGCACCTGTGGCACAGATTTTCGAGATTCGGCACCCGCGGGGCTGATTTTCAAGATTCGGCACCCACGGTGGTGATTTTCAAGATTCGGCACCCTCGGCAGTGATTTTCGAGATTTGGCAACCGTGGCACTGATTTTCGAGATTTGGCACCCGTGGGGCTGATTTTCGAGATTCGGCACCCGTGGCACTGATTTTCGAGATTTGGCACCCGTGGGGCTGATTTTCAAGATTCTGCACTGGCGGCGGTGATTTTCAAGATTCGGCACCCGAGGGGCTGATTTTCGAGATTCGGCACCCGCCGCACTGATTTTCGAGATTCGGCACTCGCGGCACTGATTTTCGAGATTTGGCACCCGTGGGGCTGATTTTCGAGATTCGGCACCCGTGGCACTGATTTTCGAGATTCGGCACCCGCGGGGCTGATTTTCGAGATTCGGCACCCACGGTGGTGATTTTCAAGATTCGGCACCCGTGGCAGTGATTTTCGAGATTTGGCACCCGCGGGGCTGATTTTCGAGATTCGGCACCGGCGGCGGTGATTTTCGAGATTCGACACCCGCGGGGCTGATTTTCGAGATTCGGCACCCGCAGGGTTGATTTTCGAGATTTGGCACCCGCGGTTGTGATTTTCAAGATTCGGCACCCGCAGTGGTGATTTTCGAGATTCGGCACCCGCGGGGCTGATTTTCGACATTCGGCACCCGCGGCGGTAATTTTCGAGATTTGGCACCCGCGGGGCTGATTTTCGAGATTCGGCACCCGCGGCAGTGATTTTCGAGATTCGGCACCCGCGGCGGTGATTTTCGAGATTTGGCACCCATGGGGCTGATTTTCGAGATTCGTCACCGGCGGCGGTGATTTTCAAGATTCGACACCAGAGGGGCTGATTTTTGACATTCGGCACCAGCGGCACTGATTTTCGAGATTCGGCACCTGCGGGGCTGATTTTCGAGATTCGGCACCCGCGGCAGTGATTTTCAAGATTCGGCACCCGCGGGGCTGATTTTCGATATTCGGCACCCGTGGGGCTGATTTTCGAGATTCGGCACCTGCGGCAGTGCTTTTCGAGATTCAGCACTCGCGAAGGTGATTTTTGAGGTTCGGCATCCGCGGTTGTGATTTTCAAGATTCGGCACCCGCGGCGGTGATTTTCGAGATTCGGCACCTGCGAGGCAGATTTTCGAGATTCGGCACCCGCGGGGCTGATTTTCGAGATTCGGCACCCGCGGCAGTGATTTTCGAGATTCGGCACCCGCGGGGCTGATTTTGGAGATTTGGCACCCCCGGCGGTGATTGTCAAGATTTGGCACCTGCGGGGCTGATTTTCGAGATTTGGCATCGGCGGCGATGATTTTCAAGATTCGGCACCCGCGGGGCTGATTTTCGAGATTCGGCACCCGCAGCACTGATTTCCGAGATTCGGCACCCGTGGGGCTGATTTTCGAGATTCGGCACCTGCGGCAGTGCATTTCAAGATTCGGCACTCGCGGTGGTAATTTTCGAGATTCGGCACCCGCAGCACTGATTTCCGAGATTCGGCACCCGTGGGGCTGATTTTCGAGATTCGGACCCGTGGCACTGATTTTCGAGATTTGTCACCCGCGGGGCTGATTTTCGAGATTCGACACCCGCGGGGCTGATTTTTGAGATTCGGCACCAGCGGCACTGATTTTCGAGATTTGGCACCCGTGAGGCTGATTTTCGAGATTTGGCACCCGCGGCAGTGATTTTCGAGATTCGGCACCCGCGGGGCTGATTTTCGAGATTCGGCACCCGCGGGGCTGATTTTCGAAATTTGGCACCCTCGGTGGTGATTTTCAAGATTCGGCACCCGCGGCGGTGATTTTCGAGATTCGGCACAAACGGTAGTGATTTTCGAGATTTGGCACCCGTGGCACTGATTTTTGAGATTTGTCACCCGCGGGGCTGATTTTCGAGATTCGACACCCGCGGGGCTGATTTTCGAGATTCGGCACCCGCGGCACTGATTTTCGAGATTCGGCACTCGCGGCACTGATTTTCGAGATTTGGCACCCGTGGGGCTGATTTTCGAGATTCGGCACCTGTGGCACGGATTTTCGAGATTCGGCACCCGCGGGGCTGATTTTCGAGATTCGGCACCCACGGTGGTGATTTTCAAGATTCGGCACCCTCGGCAGTGATTTTCGAGATTTGGCAACCGCGGCACTGATTTTCGAGATTTGGCACCCGTGGGGCTGATTTTCGAGATTCGGCACCCGTGGCACTGATTTTCGAGATTTGGCACCCGTGGGGCTGATTTTCGAGATTCTGCACTGGCGGCGGTGATTTTCAAGATTCGGCACCCGAGGGGCTGATTTTCGAGATTCGGCACCCGTGGCACTGATTTTCGAGATTCGGCACTCGCGGCACTGATTTTCGAGATTTGGCACCCGTGGGGCTGATTTTCGAGATTCGGCACCCGTGGCACTGATTTTCGAGATTCGGCACCCGCGGGGCTGATTTTCGAGATTCGGCATCCACGGTGGTGATTTTCAAGATTCGGCACCCGTGGCAGTGATTTTCGAGATTTGGCACCCGCGGGGCTGATTTTCGAGATTCGGCACCGGCGGCGGTGATTTTCGAGATTCGACACCCGCGGCACTGATTTTCGAGATTTGGCACCCGTGGGGCTGATTTTCGAGATTCGGCACCCTCGGTGGTGATTTTCAAGATTCGGCACCTGCGGCGGTGATTTTCGAGATTTGGCACCCGCGGCAGTGATTTTCAAGATTCGGCACCCGCGGGGCTGATTTTCGAGATTCGGCACCCACGGTGGTGATTTTCAAGATTCGGCACCCTCGGCAGTGATTTTCGAGATTTGGCACCCGCGGCACTGATTTTCGAGATTTGGCACCCATGGGGCTGATTTTCGAGATTCGGCACCCGCGGGGCTGATTTTCGAGATTCGGCACCCGCGTGGCTGATTTTCGAGATTCGGCACCCGCGGTGGTGATTTTCAAGATTCGGCACCCGCGGGGCTAATTTTCGAGATTTGGCACCCGCGGGGCTGATTTTCGAGATTCGGCGGCGGTGATTTTCGAGATTCGACACCCGCGGCACTGATTTTCGAGATTTGGCACCCGTGGGGCTGATTTTCGAGATTCGGCACCCGCGGTGGTGATTTTCAAGATTCGACACCCGCAGCGGTGATTTTCGAGATTCGGGACCCGCGGGGCTGATTTTCGAAATTCGGCACCCGCGACGGTGATTTTCGAGATTTGGCACCCGCGGGGCTGATTTTCGAGATTCGGCACCCGCGGGGCTGATTTTCGAGATTCGGCACCCGCGGCAGTGATTTTCGAGATTCGGCACCCGCGGGGCTGATTTTGAAGATTTGGCACCCGCGATGGTAATTTTCAAGATTCGGCACCCGCGGCGGTGATTTTCGAGATTTGGCACCCATGGGGCTGATTTTCGAGATTCGTCACCGGCGGCGGTGATTTTCAAGATTCGGCACCCGCGGGGCTGATTTTCGAGATTCGGCACCCATGGGGATGATTTTCGAGATTCCGCACCTGCGACAGTGCTTTTGAGATTCAGCACTCGCGGTGGAGAATTTCGAGATTCGGCACCCGCGGTTGTGATTTTCAAGATTCGGCACCCGCGGCGGTGATTTTCGAGATTCGGCACCCGCGTGGCTGATTTTCGAGATTCGGCACCCGCGGCAGTGATTTTCGAGATTCGGCACCCGCGTGGATGATTTTGGAGATTTGGCACCGGCGGCGGTGATTTTCAAGATTCGGCACCCGCGTGGCTGATTTTGGAGATTTGGCACCCGCGGTGGTGATTTTCAAGATTCGGCACTCGCGGCGGTGATTTTCGAGATTTGGCACCCGCGGGTCTAATTTTCGAGATTCGGCACCGGCGGCGGTGATTTTCAAGATTCGGCACCCGCGGGGCTGATTTTCGAGATTCGGCACCCGCAGCACTGGTTTTTTGAGATTCGGCACCCGTGGGGCTGATTTTCGAGATTCGGCACCTGCGGCAGTGCTTTTCAAGATTCGGCACTCGCGGTGGTAATTTTCGAGATTCGGCACCCGCAGCACTGATTTTCGAGATTCGGCACCCGCGGGGCTGATTTCCGAGATTCGGCACCCGTGGCGCTGATTTTCGAGATTTGTCACCCGCGGGGCTGATTTTCGAGATTCGACACCCGAGGGGCTGATTTTTGACATTCGGCACCAGCGGCACTGATTTTCGAGATTCGGCACCTGCGGGGCTGATTTTCGAGATTCGGCACCCGCGGCAGTGATTTTCAAGATTCGGCACCCGCGGGGCTGATTTTCGATATTCGGCACCCGTGGGGCTGATTTTCGAGATTCGGCACCTGCGGCAGTGCTTTTCGAGATTCAGCACTCGCGAAGGTGATTTTTGAGATTCGGCACCCGCGGTTGTGATTTTCAAGATTCGGCACCCGCGGTGGTGATTTTCGAGATTCGGCACCTGCGAGGCTGATTTTCGAGATTCGGCACCCGCGGGGCTGATTTTCGAGATTCGGCACCCGCGGGGCTGATTTTGGAGATTTGGCACCGGCGGCGGTGATTTTCAAGATTCGGCACCCGCGTGGCTGATTTTGGAGATTTGGCACCCGCGGTGGTGATTTTCAAGATTCGGCACTCGCGGCGGTGATTTTCGAGATTTGGCACCCGCGGGTCTAATTTTCGAGATTCGGCACCGGCGGCGGTGATTTTCAAGATTCGGCACCCGCGGGGCTGATTTTCGAGATTCGGCACCCGCAGCACTGGTTTTTTGAGATTCGGCACCCGTGGGGCTGATTTTCGAGATTCGGCACCTGCGGCAGTGCTTTTCAAGATTCGGCACTCGCGGTGGTAATTTTCGAGATTCGGCACCCGCAGCACTGATTTTCGAGATTCGGCACCCGCGGGGCTGATTTCCGAGATTCGGCACCCGTGGCGCTGATTTTCGAGATTTGTCACCCGCGGGGCTGATTTTCGAGATTCGACACCCGAGGGGCTGATTTTTGACATTCGGCACCAGCGGCACTGATTTTCGAGATTCGGCACCTGCGGGGCTGATTTTCGAGATTCGGCACCCGCGGCAGTGATTTTCAAGATTCGGCACCCGCGGGGCTGATTTTCGATATTCGGCACCCGTGGGGCTGATTTTCGAGATTCGGCACCTGCGGCAGTGCTTTTCGAGATTCAGCACTCGCGAAGGTGATTTTTGAGATTCGGCACCCGCGGTTGTGATTTTCAAGATTCGGCACCCGCGGCGGTGATTTTCGAGATTCGGCACCTGCGAGGCTGATTTTCGAGATTCGGCACCCGCGGGGCTGATTTTCGAGATTCGGCACCCGCGGGGCTGATTTTTGAGATTCGGCACCAGCGGCACTGATTTTCGAAATTTGGCACCCGTGAGGCTGATTTTCGAGATTTGGCACCCGCGGCAGTGATTTTCGAGATTCGGCACCCGCGGGGCTGATTTTCGAGATTCGGCACCCGCGGGGCTGATTTTCGAGATTCAGCACCCGCGGGGCTGATTTTCGAAATTTGGCACCCTCGGTGGTGATTTTCAAGATTCGGCACCCGCGGTTGTGATTTTCAAGATTCGGCACAAACGGTAGTGATTTTCGAGATTCGGCACCCGCGAGGCTTATTTTTGAGATTCGGCACCCACGGGGCTGATTTTCGAGATTCGGCACCCGCGGGGCTGATTTTCGAGATTCGGCACCCGTGGCGCTGATTTTCGAGATTTGTCACCCGCGGGGCTGATTTTTGACATTCGGCACCAGCGGCACTGATTTTCGAGATTCGGCACCTGCGGGGCTGATTTTCGAGATTCGGCACCCGCGGCAGTGATTTTCAAGATTCGGCACCCGCGGGGCTGATTTTCGATATTCGGCACCCGTGGGGCTGATTTTCGAGATTCGGCACCTGCGGCAGTGCTTTTCGAGATTCAGCACTCGCGAAGGTGATTTTTGAGATTCGGCACCCGCGGTTGTGATTTTCAAGATTCGGCACCCGCGGCGGTGATTTTCAAGATTCGGCACCTGCGAGGCTGATTTTCGAGATTCGGCACCCGCGGGGCTGATTTTCGAGATTCGGCACCCGCGGGGCTGATTTTTGAGATTCGGCACCAGCGGAACTGATTTTCGAGATTTGGCACCCGTGAGGCTGATTTTCGAGATTTGGCACCCGCGGCAGTGATTTTCGAGATTCGGCACCCGCGGGGCTGATTTTCGAGATTCGGCACCCACGGGGCTGATTTTCGAGATTCGGCACCCGCGGGGCTGATTTTCGAAATTTGGCACCCTCGGTGGTGATTTTCAAGATTCGGCACCCGCGGTTGTGATTTTCAAGATTCGGCACAAACGGTAGTGATTTTCGAGATTCGGCACCCGCGAGGCTGATTTTTGAGATTCGGCACCCACGGGGCTGATTTTCGAGATTCGGCACCAGCGGGGCTGATTTTCGAGATTCGGCACCCGCGGGGCTGATTTTCGAGATTCGGCACTCGCGGCACTGATTTTCGAGATTTGGCACCCGTGGGGCTGATTTTCGAGATTCGGCACCTGTGGCACGGATTTTCGAGATTCGGCACCCGCGGGGCTGATTTTCGAGATTCGGCACTCACGGTGGTGATTTTCAAGATTCGGCACCCTCGGCAGTGATTTTCGAGATTTGGCAACCGTGGCACTGATTTTCGAGATTTGGCACCCGTGGGGCTGATTTTCGAGATTCGGCACTGGCGGCGGTGATTTTCAAGATTCGGCACCCGAGGGGCTGATTTTCGAGATTCGGCACCCTCCGCACTGATTTTCGAGATTTGGCACCCGTGGGGCTGATTTTCGAGATTCGGCACCCGCGGGGCTGATTTTCGAGATTCGGCACCCGCGGTGGTGATTTTCAAGATTCGGCACCCGTGGCAGTGATTTTCAAGATTTGGCACCCGCGGGGCTGATTTTCGAGATTCGGCGGCGGTGATTTTCGAGATTCGACACCCGCGGCACTGATTTTCGAGATTTGGCACCCGTGGCGCTGATTTTCGAGATTTGTCACCCGCGGGGCTGATTTCTGAGATTCGGCACCCGTGGCGCTGATTTTCAAGATTTGTCACCCGCGGGGCTGATTTTCGAGATTCGACACCCGAGGGGCTGATTTTTGACATTCGGCACCAGCGGCACTGATTTTCGAGATTCGGCACCTGCGGGGCTGATTTTCGAGATTCGGCACCCGCGGCAGTGATTTTCAAGATTCGGCACCCGCGGGGCTGATTTTCGATATTCGGCACCCGTGGGGCTGATTTTCGAGATTCGGCACCTGCGGCAGTGCTTTTCGAGATTCAGCACTCGCAAAGGTGATTTTTGAGATTCGGCACCCGCGGTTGTGATTTTCAAGATTCGGCACCCGCGGCGGTGATTTTCGAGATTCGGCACCTGCGAGGCTGATTTTCGAGATTCGGCACCCGCGGGGCTGATTTTCGAGATTCGGCACCCGCGGGGCTGATTTTTGAGATTCGGCACCAGCGGCACTGATTTTCGAGATTTGGCACCCGTGAGGCTGATTTTCGAGATTTGGCACCCGCGGGGCTGATTTTCGAGATTCGGCACCCGCGGGGCTGATTTTCGATATTCGGCACCCGCGGGGCTGATTTTCGAAATTTGGCACCCTCGGTGGTGATTTTCAAGATTCGGCACCCGCGGCGGTGATTTTCGAGATGCGGCACAAACGGTAGTGATTTTCGAGATTCGGCACCTGCGAGGCTGATTTTCGAGATTCGGCACCCGCGGGGCTGATTTTCGAGATTCGGCACCCGCGGCACTGATTTTCGAGATTCGGCACTCGCGGCACTGATTTTCGAGATTTGGCACCCGTGGGGCTGATTTTCGAGATTCGGCACCTGTGGCACGGATTTTCGAGATTCGGCACCCGCGGGGCTGATTTTCGAGATTCGGCACCCACGGTGGTGATTTTCAAGATTCGGCACCCTCGGCAGTGATTTTCGAGATTTGGCAACCGAGGCACTGATTTTCGAGATTTGGCACCCGTGGGGCTGATTTTCGAGATTCGGCACCCGTGGCACTGATTTTCGAGATTTGGCACCCGTGGGGCTGATTTTCGAGATTCTGCACTGGCGGCGGTGATTTTCAAGATTCGGCACCCGAGGGGCTGATTTTCGAGATTCGGCACCCACCGCACTGATTTTCGAGATTCGGCACTCGCGGCACTGATTTTCGAGATTTGGCACCCGTGGGGCTGATTTTCGAGATTCGGCACCCGTGGCACTGATTTTCGAGATTCGGCACCCGCGGGGCTGATTTTCGAGATTCGGCACCCGCGGTGGTGATTTTCAAGATTCGGCACCCGTGGCAGTGATTTTCGAGATTTGGCACCCGCGGGGCTGATTTTCGAGATTCGGCACCGGCGGCGGTGATTTTCGAGATTCGACACCCGCTGCACTGATTTTCGAGATTTGGCACCCGTGGGGCTGATTTTCGAGATTCGGCACCCGCGGTGGTGATTTTCAAGATTCGGCACCTGCGGCGGTGATTTTCGAGATTTGGCACCTGCGGCAGTGATTTTCAAGATTCGGCACCCGCGGGGCTGATTTTCGAGATTCGGCACCCACGGTGGTGATTTTCAAGATTCGGCACCCTCAGCAGTGATTTTCGAGATTTGGCACCCGCGGCACTGATTTTCGAGATTTGGCACCCATGGGGCTGATTTTCGAGATTCGGCACCCGTGGCACTGATTTTCGAGATTCGGCACCCGCGGGGCTGATTTTCGAGATTCGGCACCCGCGGGGCTGATTTTCGAGATTCGGCACCCGCGGTGGTGATTTTCAAGATTCGGCACCCGCGGCGGTGATTTTCGAGATTCGGCACCCTCGGCACTGATTTTCGAGATTCAGCACCCACGGGGCTGATTTTCGAGATTTGGCACCTGCGGTGGTGATTTTCGAGATTCGGCACCCGCGGCAGTGATTTTCGAGATTCGGCACCCGCGGGGCTGATTTTCGAGATTCGGCACCGGCGGCGGTGATTTTCGAGATTTGGCACCCGCGGTTGTGATTTTCAAGATTCGGCACCCGCAGCGGTGATTTTCGAGATTCGGCACCCGCAGGGTTGATTTTCGAGATTCGGCACCCGCGGGGCTGATTTTCGAGATTCGGCACCCGCAGGTTTGATTTTCGAGATTTGGCACCCGCGGTTGTGATTTTCAAGATTCGGCACCCGCGGCGGTGATTTTCGAGATTTGGCACCCATGGGGCTGATTTTCGAGATTCGTCACCGGCGGCGGTGATTTTCAAGATTCGGCACCCGCGGCACTGATTTTCGAGATTCGGCACCCGCGGCACTGATTTTCGAGATTCGGCACCCGTGGGGATGATTTTCGAGATTCGGCACCTGCGGCAGTGCTTTTCGAGATTCAGCACTCGCGGTGGTGATTTTCGAGATTCGGCACCCGCGGTTGTGATTTTCAAGATTCGGCACCCGCGGCGGTGATTTTCGAGATTCGGCACCCGCGGGGCTGATTTTCGAGATTCGGCACCCGCGGTGGTGATTTTCGAGATTCGGCACCCGCGGGGCTGATTTTCGAGATTCGGCACCCGCGGGGCTGATTTTCGAGATTCGGCACCCGCGGCAGTGATTTTCGAGATTCGGCACCCGCGGCGGTGATTTTCGAGATTTGGCACCTGCATGGCTGATTTTCGAGATTCGGCACCCGCGGGGATGATTTTCGAGATTCGGCACCCGCGGCAGTGATTTTCGAGATTCGGCACCCGCGGGGCTGATTTTGAAGATTTGGCACCCTCGGTGGTGATTTTCAAGATTCGGCACCCGCGGCGGTGATTTTCGAGAATTGGCACCCATGGGGCTGATTTTCGAGATTCGTCAACGGCGGCGGTGATTTTCAAGATTCGGCACCCGCTTGGCTGATTTTCGAGATTCGGCACCCGCGGCACTGATTTTCGAGATTCGGCACCCGTGGGGATGATTTTCGAGATTCGGCACCTGTGGCAGTGCTTTTCGAGATTCAGCACTCGCGGTGGTGATTTTCGAGATTCGGCACCCGCGGTTGTGATTTTCAAGATTCAGCACCCGCAGCGGTGATTTTCGAGATTCGGCACCCGCGGGGCTGATTTTCGAGATTCGGCACCCGCGGGGCTGATTTTTGAGATTCGGCACCCGCGGGGCTGATTTTCGAGATTCGGCACCCGCGGCAGTGATTTTCGAGATTCGGCACCCGCGGGGCTGATTTTCGAGATTCGGCACCCGCGGCAGTGATTTTCGAGATTCGGCACCCGCGGGGCTGATTTTGAAGATTTGGCACCCTCGGTGGTGATTTTCAAGATTCGGCACCCGCGGCGGTGATTTTCGAGATTTGGCACCCATGGGGCTGATTTTCGAGATTCGTCACCGGCGGCGGTGATTTTCAAGATTCGGCACCCGCTTGGCTGATTTTCGAGATTCGGCACCCGCGGCACTGATTTTCGAGATTCGGCACCCGTGGGGATGATTTAAGAGATTCGGCACCCGCGGCACTGATTTTCGAGATTCGGCACCCGCGGGGCTGATTTTCGAGATTCGGCACCCGCGGGGCTGATTTTCGAGATTCGGCACCCGCGGGGCTGATTTTCGAGATTCGGCACCCGCGGGGCTGATTTTGGAGATTTGGCACCCGTGGTGGTGATTTTCAAGATTCGGCACCCGCGGAGGTGATTTTCGAGATTTGGCACCCGCGGGGCTGATTTTCGAGATTTGCCACCGGCGGCGGTGATTTTCGAGATTCGGCACCCGCAGCACTGATTTCCGAGATTCGGCACCCGTGGGGCTGATTTTCGAGATTCGGCACCTGCGGCAGTGCTTTTTTTGAAGATTTGGCACCCTCGGTGGTGATTTTCAAGATTCGGCACCCGCGGCGGTGATTTTCGAGATTTGGCACCCATGGGGCTGATTTTCGAGATTCGTCACCGGCGGCGGTGATTTTCAAGATTCGGCACCCGCTTGGCTGATTTTCGAGATTCGGCACCCGCGGCACTGATTTTCGAGATTCGGCACCCGTGGGGATGATTTTCGAGATTCGGCACCTGCGGCAGTGCTTTTCGAGATTCAGCACTCGCGGTGGTGATTTTCTAGATTCGGCACCCACGGTTGTGATTTTCAAGATTCAGCACCCGCGGCGGTGATTTTCGAGATTCGGCACCCGCGGGGCTGATTTTCGAGATTCGGCACCTGCTGCGGTGATTTTCGAGATTCGGCACCCGTGGGGCTGATTTTCGAGATTCGGCACCCGCGGGGCTGGTTTTCGAGATTCGGCACCCGCGGCAGTGATTTTCGAGATTCGGCACCCGCGGGGCTGATTTTGGAGATTTGGCACCCGCGGTGGTGATTTTCAAGATTCGGCACCCGCGGCAGTGATTTTCGAGATTTGGCACCCACGGGGCTGATTTTCGAGATTCGGCACCGGCGGCGGTGATATTCAAGATTCGGCACCCGCGGGGCTGATTTTCGAGATTCGGCACCCGCGGCAGTGATTTTCGAGATTCGGCACCCGCGGGGCTGATTTTCAAGATTCGGCACCCGCGGCAGTGATTTTCGAGATTCGGCACCCGCGGGGCTGATTTTGAAGATTTGGCACCCTCGGTGGGGATTTTCAAGATTCGGCACCCGCGGCGGTGATTTTCGAGATTTGGCACCCATGGGGCTGATTTTCGAGATTCGTCACCGGCGGCGGTGATTTTCAAGATTCGGCACCCGCTTGGCTGATTTTCGAGATTCGGCACCCGCGGCACTGATTTTCGAGATTCGGCACCCGTGGGGATGATTTTCGAGATTCGGCACCCGCGGCACTGATTTTCGAGATTCGGCACCCGCGGGGCTGATTTTCGAGATTCGGCACCCGCGGGGCTGATTTTCGAGATTCGGCACCCGCGGGGCTGATTTTCGAGATTAGGCACCCGCGGGGCTGATTTTGGAGATTTGGCACCCGTGGTGGTGATTTTCAAGATTCGGCACCCGCGGCGGTGATTTTCGAGATTTGGCACCCGCGGGGCTGATTTTCGAGATTTGGCACCGGCGGCGGTGATTTTCAAGATTCGGCACCCGCGGGGCTGATTTTCGAGATTCGGCACCCGCAGCACTGATTTCCGAGATTCGGCACCCGTGGGGCTGATTTTCGAGATTCGGCACCTGCGGCAGTGCTTTTTTTGAAGATTTGGCACCCTCGGTGGTGATTTTCAAGATTCGGCACCCGCGGCGGTGATTTTCGAGATTTGGCACCCATGGGGCTGATTTTCGAGATTCGGCACCTGCTGCGGTGATTTTCGAGATTCGGCACCCACGGGGCTGATTTTCGAGATTCGGCACCCGCGGGGCTGGTTTTCGAGATTCGGCACCCGCGGCAGTGATTTTCGAGATTCGGCACCCGCGGGGCTGATTTTGGAGATTTGGCACCCGCGGTGGTGATTTTCAAGATTCAGCACCCGCGGCGGTGATTTTCGAGATTCGGCACCCGCGGGGCTGATTTTCGAGATTCGGCACCTGCTGCGGTGATTTTCGAGATTCGGCACCCGCGGGGCTGATTTTCGAGATTCGGCACCCGCGGGGCTGGTTTTCGAGATTCGGCACCCGCGGCAGTGATTTTCGAGATTCGGCACCCGCGGGGCTGATTTTGGAGATTTGGCACCCGCGGTGGTGATTTTCAAGATTCGGCACCCGCGGCGGTGATTTTCGAGATTTGGCACCCGCGGGGCTGATTTTCGAGATTCGGCACCGGCGGCGGTGATTTTCAAGATTCGGCACCGGCGGCGGTGATTTTCAAGATTCGGCACCCGCAGGGCTGATTTTCGAGATTCGGCACCCGCAGCACTGATTTCCGAGATTCGGCACCCATGGGGCTGATTTTCAAGATTCGGCACCCGTGGCACTGATTTTCGAGATTCGGCACCCGCGGTGGTGATTTTCAAGATTCGGCACCTGCGGCGGTGGTTTTCGAGATTCGGCACCCTCGGCAGTGATTTTCGAGATTCGGCACCCACGGGGCTGATTTTCGAGATTTGGCACCCGCGGGGTTGATTTTCGAGATTTGGCACCCGCGGTTGTGATTTTCAAGATTCGGCACCCGCAGCGGTGATTTTCGAGATTTGGCACCTGCGGGGCTGATTTTCGAGATTTGGCACCCGCGGTGGTGATTTTCGAGATTCGGCACCCGCGGGGTTGATTTTCGAGATTTGGCACCCGCGGTTGTGATTTTCAAGATTCGGCACCCGCAGCGGTGATTTTCGAGATTTGGCACCTGCGGGGCTGATTTTCGAGATTCGGCACCCGCGGGGCTGATTTTTGAGATTCGGCACCCGCGGCAGTGATTTTCGAGATTCGGCACCCGCGTTGCTGATTTTGAAGATTTGGCACCCGCGGGGCTGACTTTCGAGATTCGGCACCCGCGGCACTGATTTTCGAGATTCGGCACCCGTGGGGATGATTTTCGAGATTCGGCACCTGCGGCAGTGCTTTTTGAGATTCAGCACTCGCGGTGGTGATTTTCGAGATTCAGCACCCGCGGTTGTGATTTTCAAGATTCGGCACCCGCGGCGGTGATTTTCGAGATTCGGCACCCGCGGGGCTGATTTTTGAGATTCGGCACCCGTGGGGCTGATTTTCGAGATTCGGCACCTGCGGCAGTGCTTTTCAAGATTCGGCACTCGCGGTGGTAATTTTCAAGATTCGGCACCCGCAGCACTGATTTTCGAGATTCGGCACCCGTGGCACTGATTTTCGAGATTCGGCACCCGCGGTGGTGATTTTCAAGATTCGGCACCCGCGGCGGTGATTTTCGAGATACGGCACCCTCGGCAGTGATTTTCGAGATTCGGCACCCACGGGGCTGATTTTCGAGATTTGGCACCCGCGGTGGTGATTTTCGAGATTCGCACCCGCGGCAGTGATTTTCGAGATTCGGCACCCGCGGGGCGGATTTTCGAGATTTGGCACCGGCGGCGGTGATTTTCGAGATTCGGCACCCGCGGGGCTGATTTTCGAGATTCAGCACCCGCGGCAGTGATTTTCGAGATTCGGCACCCGCGGGGTTGATTTTCGAGATTTGGCACCCGCGGTTGTGATTTTCGAGATTCGGCACCCGCGGCGGTGATTTTCGAGATTTGGCACCCGCGGGGCTGATTTTCAAGATTCGGCACCCGCGGGGCTGATTTTGAAGATTTGGCACCCGCGGTGGTGATTTTCAAGATTCGGCACCCGCGGCGGTGATTTTCGAGATTTGGCACCCATGGGGCTGATTTTCGAGATTCGTCACCGGCGGCGGTGATTTTCAAGATTCGGCACCCGTGGGGCTGATTTTCGAGATTCGGCACCCGCGGCACTGATTTTCGAGATTCGGCACCCGTGGGGATGATTTTCGAGATTCGGCAACTGCGGCAGTGCTTTTCGAGACTCAGCAATCGCGGTGGTGATTTTTAAGATTCGGCACCCGCGGTTGTGATTTTCAAGATTCGGCACCCGCGTCGGTGATTTTCGAGATACGGCACCCTCGGCAGTGATTTTCGAGATTCGGCACCCACGGGGCTGATTTTCGAGATTTGGCACCCGCGGTGGTGATTTTCGAGATTCGCACCCGCGGCAGTGATTTTCGAGATTCGGCACCCGCGGGGCGGATTTTCGAGATTTGGCACCGGCGGCGGTGATTTTCGAGATTCGGCACCCGCGGGGCTGATTTTCGAGATTCAGCACCCGCGGCAGTGATTTTCGAGATTCGGCACCCGCGGGGTTGATTTTCGAGATTTGGCACCCGCGGTTGTGATTTTCAAGATTCGGCACCCGCAGCGGTGATTTTCGAGATTCGGCACCCGCGGCGGTGATTTTCGAGATTTGGCACCCGCGGGGCTGATTTTCAAGATTCGGCACCCGCGGGGCTGATTTTCGAGATTCGGCACCCGCTGCAGTGATTTTCGAGATTCGGCACCCGCGGGGCTGATTTTGAAGATTTGGCACCCGCGGTGGTGATTTTCAAGATTCGGCACCCGCGGCGGTGATTTTCGAGATTTGGCACCCATGGGGCTGATTTTCGAGATTCGTCACCGGCGGCGGTGATTTTCAAGATTCGGCACCCGCGGGGCTGATTTTCGAGATTCGGCACCCGCGGCACTGATTTTCGAGATTCGGCACCCGTGGGGATGATTTTCGAGATTCGGCAACTGCGGCAGTGCTTTTCGAGACTCAGCAATCGCGGTGGTGATTTTTAAGATTCGGCACCCGCGGTTGTGATTTTCAAGATTCGGCACCCGCATCGGTGATTTTCGAGATTCGGCACCCGCGGGACTGATTTTCGAGATTCGGCACCCGCAGGGCTTATTTTCAAGATTCAGCACCCGCGGGGCTGATTTCCGAGATTCGGCACACGCGGCAGTGATTTTCGAGATTCGGCACCCGCGGGGCTGATTTTCGAGATTCGTCACCCGCAGCGGTGCTTTTCGAGATTCAGCACCCGCGGCAGTGATTTTCGAGATTTGGCACCCGCGGTGGTGATTTTCAAGATTCGGCACCCGCAGCGGTGATTTTCGAGATTCGGCACCCGCGGGGCTGATTTTCGAGATTTGGCACCCGCGGCGGTGATTTTCGAGATTCGTCACCCGCGGGGCTGATTTTCGAGATTCGGCACACGCGGGGCTGATTTTCGAGATTCGGCACACGCGGCAGTGATTTTCGAGATTCGGCACCCGCGGGGCTGATTTTCGAGATTCGGCACCCGCGGGGCTGATTTTCGAGACTCGGCAACTGCGGCGGTGCTTTTCGAGACTCAGCAATCGCGGTGGTGATTTTTAAGATTCGGCACCCGCGGTTGTGATTTTCAAGATTCGGCACCCGCATCGGTGATTTTCGAGATTCGGCACCCGCGGGGCTGATTTTCGAGATTCGGCACCCGCAGGGCTTATTTTCAAGATTCAGCACCCGCGGGGCTGATTTCCGAGATTCGGCACACGCGGCAGTGATTTTCGAGATTCGGCACCCGCGGGGCTGATTTTCGAGATTCGTCACCCGCAGCGGTGCTTTTCGAGATTCAGCACCCGCGGCAGTGATTTTCGAGATTTGGCACCCGCGGTGGTGATTTTCAAGATTCGGCACCCGCAGCGGTGATTTTCGAGATTCGGCACCCGCGGGGCTGATTTTCGAGATTTGGCACCCGCGGCGGTGATTTTCGAGATTCGTCACCCGCGGGGCTGATTTTCGAGATTCGGCACACGCGGGGCTGATTTTCGAGATTCGGCACACGCGGCAGTGATTTTCGAGATTCGGCACCCGCGGGGCTGATTTTCGAGATTCGGCACCCGCGGGGCTGATTTTCGAGACTCGGCACCCGCGGCGGTGCTTTTCGAGATTCAGCACTCGCGGTGGTGATTTTCGAGATTCGTCACCCGCGGCAGTGATTTTCGAGATTTGGCACCCGCGGTGGTGATTTTCAAAATTTGGCACCCGCGGCGGTGATTTTCGAGATTCGGCACCCGCGGGGCTGATTTTTGAGATTCGGCACCCGCGGCAGTGATTTTCGAGATTCGTCACCCGCGGGGCTGATTTTCGAGATTCGGCACCCGCGGGGCTTATTTTCAAGATTCGGCACCCGCGGGGCTGATTTTCGAGATCGGCACACGCGGCAGTGATTTTCGAGATTCGGCACCCGCGGGGCTGATTTTCGAGATTCGGCACCAGCGGGGCTGATTTTCGAGATTCGGCACACGCGGCAGTGATTTTCGAGATTCGGCACCCGCGGGGCTGATTTTCGAGATTCGGCACCCGCGGGGCTGATTTTCGAGACTCGGCACCCGCGGCGGTGCTTTTCGAGATTCAGCACCCGCGGTGGTGATTTTCGAGATTCGTCACCCGCGGCAGTGATTTTCGAGATTTGGCACCCGCGGTGGTGATTTTCAAAATTTGGCACCCGCGGCGGTGATTTTGGAGATTCGGCACCCGCGGGGCCGATTTTTGAGATTCGGCACCCGCGGCAGTGATTTTCGAGATTCGTCACCCGCGGGGCTGATTTTCGAGATTCGGCACCCGCGGGGCTTATTTTCAAGATTCGGCACCCGCGGGGCTGATTTTCGAGATTCGGCACACGCGTCAGTGATTTTCGAGATTCGGCACCCGCGGGGCTGATTTTCGAGATTCGGCACCCGCGGGGCTGATTTTCGAGATTCGGCACCCGCGGAGCTGATTTTCGAGATTCGGCACCCGCAGCACTGATTTCCGAGATTCGGCACCCATGGGGCTGATTTTCAAGATTCGGCACCTGCGGCAGTGCTTTTCAAGATTCGGCACTCGCGGTGGTAATTTTCGAGATTCGGCACCCGCAGCACTGATTTTCGAGATTCGGCACCCGCGGGGCTGATCTCCGAGATTCGGCACCCGTGGCACTGATTTTCGAGATTCGGCACCCGCGGTGGTGATTTTCAAGATTCGGCACCTGCGGCGGTGGTTTTCGAGATTCGGCACCCTCGGCAGTGATTTTCGAGATTCGGCACCCACGGGGCTGATTTTCGAGATTTGGCACCCGCGGTGGTGATTTTCGAGATTCGGCACCCGCGGGGTTGATTTTCGAGATTTGGCACCCGCGGTTGTGATTTTCAAGATTCGGCACCCGCAGCGGTGATTTTCGAGATTTGGCACCTGCGGGGCTGATTTTCGAGATTCGGCACCCGCGGGGCTGATTTTTGAGATTCGGCACCCGCGGCAGTGATTTTCGAGATTCGGCACCCGCGTTGCTGATTTTGAAGATTTGGCACCCGCGGGGCTGACTTTCGAGATTCGGCACCCGCGGCACTGATTTTCGAGATTCGGCACCCGTGGGGATGATTTTCGAGATTCGGCACCTGCGGCAGTGCTTTTTGAGATTCAGCACTCGCGGTGGTGATTTTCGAGATTCAGCACCCGCGGTTGTGATTTTCAAGATTCGGCACCCGCGGCGGTGATTTTCGAGATTTGGCACCCGCGGGGCTGATTTTTGAGATTCGGCACCCGTGGGGCTGATTTTCGAGATTCGGCACCTGCGGCAGTGCTTTTCAAGATTCGGCACTCGCGGTGGTAATTTTCAAGATTCGGCACCCGCAGCACTGATTTTCGAGATTCGGCACCCGTGGCACTGATTTTCGAGATTCGGCACCCGCGGTGGTGATTTTCAAGATTCGGCACCCGCGGCGGTGATTTTCGAGATACGGCACCCTCGGCAGTGATTTTCGAGATTCGGCACCCACGGGGCTGATTTTCGAGATTTGGCACCCGCGGTGGTGATTTTCGAGATTCGCACCCGCGGCAGTGATTTTCGAGATTCGGCACCCGCGGGGCGGATTTTCGAGATTTGGCACCGGCGGCGGTGATTTTCGAGATTCGGCACCCGCGGGGCTGATTTTCGAGATTCAGCACACGCGGCAGTGATTTTCGAGATTCGGCACCCGCGGGGTTGATTTTCGAGATTTGGCACCCGCGGTTGTGATTTTCGAGATTCGGCACCCGCGGCGGTGATTTTCGAGATTTGGCACCCGCGGGGCTGATTTTCAAGATTCGGCACCCGCGGGGCTGATTTTGAAGATTTGGCACCCGCGGTGGTGATTTTCAAGATTCGGCACCCGCGGCGGTGATTTTCGAGATTTGGCACCCATGGGGCTGATTTTCGAGATTCGTCACCGGCGGCGGTGATTTTCAAGATTCGGCACCCGCGGGGCTGATTTTCGAGATTCGGCACCCGCGGCACTGATTTTCGAGATTCGGCACCCGTGGGGCTGATTTTCGAGATTCGGCACCTGCGGCAGTGCTTTTCAAGATTCGGCACTCGCGGTGGTAATTTTCAAGATTCGGCACCCGCAGCACTGATTTTCGAGATTCGGCACCCGTGGCACTGATTTTCGAGATTCGGCACCCGCGGTGGTGATTTTCAAGATTCGGCACCCGCGGCGGTGATTTTCGAGATACGGCACCCTCGGCAGTGATTTTCGAGATTCGGCACCCACGGGGCTGATTTTCGAGATTTGGCACCCGCGGTGGTGATTTTCGAGATTCGCACCCGCGGCAGTGATTTTCGAGATTCGGCACCCGCGGGGCGGATTTTCGAGATTTGGCACCGGCGGCGGTGATTTTCGAGATTCGGCACCCGCGGGGCTGATTTTCGAGATTCAGCACACGCGGCAGTGATTTTCGAGATTCGGCACCCGCGGGGTTGATTTTCGAGATTTGGCACCCGCGGTTGTGATTTTCGAGATTCGGCACCCGCGGCGGTGATTTTCGAGATTTGGCACCCGCGGGGCTGATTTTCAAGATTCGGCACCCGCGGGGCTGATTTTGAAGATTTGGCACCCGCGGTGGTGATTTTCAAGATTCGGCACCCGCGGCGGTGATTTTCGAGATTTGGCACCCATGGGGCTGATTTTCGAGATTCGTCACCGGCGGCGGTGATTTTCAAGATTCGGCACCCGCGGGGCTGATTTTCGAGATTCGGCACCCGCGGCACTGATTTTCGAGATTCGGCACCCGTGGGGATGATTTTCGAGATTCGGCAACTGCGGCAGTGCTTTTCGAGACTCAGCAATCGCGGTGGTGATTTTTAAGATTCGGCACCCGCGGTTGTGATTTTCAAGATTCGGCACCCGCGTCGGTGATTTTCGAGATACGGCACCCTCGGCAGTGATTTTCGAGATTCGGCACCCACGGGGCTGATTTTCGAGATTTGGCACCCGCGTTGGTGATTTTCGAGATTCGCACCCGCGGCAGTGATTTTCGAGATTCGGCACCCGCGGGGCGGATTTTCGGGATTTGGCACCGGCGGCGGTGATTTTCGAGATTCGGCACCCGCGGGGCTGATTTTCGAGATTCAGCACCCGCGGCAGTGATTTTCGAGATTCGGCACCCGCGGTTGTGATTTTCAAGATTCGGCACCCGCAGCGGTGATTTTCGAGATTCGGCACCCGCGGCGGTGATTTTCGAGATTTGGCACCCGCGGGGCTGATTTTCAAGATTCGGCACCCGCGGGGCTGATTTTCGAGATTCGGCACCCGCTGCAGTGATTTTCGAGATTCGGCACCCGCGGGGCTGATTTTGAAGATTTGGCACCCGCGGTGGTGATTTTCAAGATTCGGCACCCGCGGCGGTGATTTTCGAGATTTGGCACCCATGGGGCTGATTTTCGAGATTCGTCACCGGCGGCGGTGATTTTCAAGATTCGGCACCCGCGGGGCTGATTTTCGAGATTCGGCACCCGCGGCACTGATTTTCGAGATTCGGCACCCGTGGGGATGATTTTCGAGATTCGGCAACTGCGGCAGTGCTTTTCGAGACTCAGCAATCGCGGTGGTGATTTTTAAGATTCGGCACCCGCGGTTGTGATTTTCAAGATTCGGCACCCGCGTCGGTGATTTTCGAGATTCGGCACCCGCGGGGCTGATTTTCGAGATTCGGCACCCGCAGGGCTTATTTTCAAGATTCAGCACCCGCGGGGCTGATTTCCGAGATTCGGCACACGCGGCAGTGATTTTCGAGATTCGGCACCCGTGGGGATGATTTTCGAGATTCGGCAACTGCGGCAGTGCTTTTCGAGACTCAGCAATCGCGGTGGTGATTTTTAAGATTCGGCACCCGCGGTTGTGATTTTCAAGATTCGGCACCCGCGTCGGTGATTTTCGAGATTCGGCACCCGCGGGGCTGATTTTCGAGATTCGGCACCCGCAGGGCTTATTTTCAAGATTCAGCACCCGCGGGGCTGATTTCCGAGATTCGGCACACGCGGCAGTGATTTTTGAGATTCGGCACCCGCGGGGCTGATTTTCGAGATTCGTCACCCGCGGCGGTGCTTTTCGAGATTCAGCACCCGCGGCAGTGATTTTCGAGATTTGGCACCCGCGGTGGTGATTTTCAAGATTCGGCACCCGCAGCGGTGATTTTCGAGATTCGGCACCCGCGGGGCTGATTTTCGAGATTTGGCACCCGCGGCGGTGATTTTCGAGATTCGTCACCCGCGGGGCTGATTTTCGAGATTCGGCACACGCGGGGCTGATTTTCGAGATTCGGCACACGCGGCAGTGATTTTCGAGATTCGGCACCCGCGGGGCTGATTTTCGAGATTCGGCACCCGCGGGGCTGATTTTCGAGACTCGGCACCCGCGGCGGTGCTTTTCGAGATTCAGCACTCGCGGTGGTGATTTTCGAGATTCGTCACCCGCGGCAGTGATTTTCGAGATTTGGCACCCGCGGTGGTGATTTTCAAAATTTGGCACCCGCGGCGGTGATTTTGGAGATTCGGCACCCGCGGGGCCGATTTTTGAGATTCGGCACCCGCGGCAGTGATTTTCGAGATTCGTCACCCGCGGGGCTGATTTTCGAGATTCGGCACCCGCGGGGCTTATTTTCAAGATTCGGCACCCGCGGGGCTGATTTTCGAGATTCGGCACACGCGTCAGTGATTTTCGAGATTCGGCACCCGCGGGGCTGATTTTCGAGATTCGGCACACGCGGCAGTGATTTTCAAGATTCGGCACCCGCGGGGCTGATTTTCGAGATTCATCACCCGCGGGGCTGATTTTCGAGACTCGGCACCCGCGGCGGTGCTTTTCGAGATTCAGCACTCGCGGTGGTGATTTTCGAGATTTGGCACCCGCGGTGGTGATTTTCAAGATTCGGCACCCGCGGCGGTGATTTTCGAGATTCGGCACCCGCGGAGCTGATTTTCGAGATTCGGCACCCGCGGCGGTTATTTTCGAGATTCGTCACCTGCGGGGCTGATTTTCGAGATTCGGCACCCGCGGGGCTTATTTTCAAGATTCGGCACCCGTGGGGCTGATTTTCGAGATTCGGCACACGCGGCAGTGATTTTCGATATTCGGCACCCGCGGGGCTGATTTTCGAGATTCGGCACCCGCGGGGCTGATTTTCGAAATTTGGCACCCGCGGGGCTGATTTTCGAGATTCGGCACACGCGGCAGTGATTTTCGAGATTCGGCACCCGCGGGGCTGATTTTCGAGATTCGTCACCCGCGGGGCTGATTTTCGAGATTCGGCACCCGCGGGGCTTATTTTCAAGATTCGGCACCCGCGGGGCTGATTTTCGAGATTCGGCACACGCGGCAGTGATTTTCGAGATTCGGCACCCGCGGGGCTTATTTTCAAGATTCGGCACCCTCGGGGCTGATTTTCGAGATTCGGCACACGCGGCAGTGATTTTCGAGCTTCGGCACCCGCGGGGCTGATTTTCGAGATTCGGCACCCCCGGGGCTGATTTTCGAGATTCGGCACCCGCGGCGGTGCTTTTCGAGATTCAGCACTCGCGGTGGTGATTTTCGAGATTCGTCACCCGCGGCAGTGATTTTCGAGATTTGGCACCCGCGGTGGTGATTTTCAAGATTAGGCACCCGCAGTGGTGATTTTTGAGATTTGGCACCCGCGGGGGTGATTTTCGAGATTCGGCACCCGCGGCGGTGATTTTCGAGATTCGTCACCCGCGGGGCTGATTTTCGAGATTTGGCACCCGCGGGACTTATTTTCAAGATTCGGCACCAGCGGGGCTGATTTTCGAGATTCGGCACACGCGGCAGTGATTTTCGAGATTCGGCACCCGCGGGGCTTATTTTCAAAATTCGGCACCCGCGGGGCTGATTTTCGAGATTCGGCACACGCGGCAGTGATTTTCGAGCTTCGGCACCCGCGGAGCTGATTTTCGAGATTCGGCACCCGCGGGGCTGATTTTCGAGATTCGGCACCCGCTGGACTGATTTTCGAGATTCGGCACACGCGGCAGTGATTTTCAAGATTCGACACCCGCGGGGCTGATTTTCGAGATTCGTCACCCGCGGGGCTGATTTTCGAGATTCGGCACCCGTGGGGCTTATTTTCAAGATTCGGCACCCGCAAGGCTGATTTTCGAGATTCGGCACACGCGGCAGTGATTTTCGAGATTCGGCACCCGCGGGGCTTATTTTCAAGATTCGGCACCCGCGGGGCTGATTTTCGAGATTCGGCACACGCGGCAGTGATTTTCGAGCTTCGGCACCCGCGGGGCTGATTTTCGAGATTCGGCACCCCCGGGGCTGATTTTCGAGATTCAGCACCCGCGGCGGTGCTTTTCGAGATTCAGCACTCGCGGTGGTGATTTTCGAGATTCGTCTCCCGCGGCAGTGATTTTCGAGATTTGGCACCCGCGGTGGTGATTTTCAAGATTCGGCACCCGCAGCGGTGATTTTCGAGATTCGGCACCCGCGGGGCTGATTTTCGAGATTCGGCACCCGCGGCGGTGATTTTCGAGATTCGTCACCCGCGGGGCTGATTTTCGAGATTTGGCACCCGCGGGGCTTATTTTCAAGATTCGGCACCAGCGGGGCTGATTTTCGAGATTCGGCACACGCGGCAGTGATTTTCGAGATTCGGCACCCGCGGAGCTGATTTTCGAGATTCGGCACCCGCGGGGCTGATTTTCGAGATTCGGCACCCGCTGGACTGATTTTCGAGATTCGGCACCCACGGGGCTGATTTTTGAGATTCGGCACCCGCGGCGGTGATTTTTGAGATTCGGCACCCGCAGGGCAGATTTCTGAGATTTGGCACCCGCTGGGCTAATTTTTGAGATTCAGCACCCGCAGGGCTGATTTTCGAGATTCAGCACCCGCAGGACTGATTTTTGAGATTTGGCACCCACGGGGCTGATTTTTGAGATTCGGCACCCGCGGCAGAGATTTTTCAGATTCGGCAACCGCAGGGCTGATTTTCGAGATTCGGCACCTGCGGCGGTGATTTTCGAGATTCGGCGACCGTGGGGCTGGTTTTTGAGATTTGGCACCCGCGGGGCTGATTTTCGAGATTCGGCACCCGCAGGACTGATTTTCGAGATTTGGCACCCGCAGGACTGATTTTCGAGATTTGGCACCCGCGGGGCTGATTTTAGAGATTTGGCACCCGCGGGGCTGATTTTCGAGATTCGGCACTTGCGGGGCTGATTTTCGAGATTCGGCACCCGCGGGGCTGATTTTCGAGATTCGGCACCCGCGGGGCTGATTTTCGAGATCCGGCACCCGCGGCAGTGATTTTTGAGATTCGGCACCCGCAGGGCTGATTTTCAAGATTCGGCAACCGCGGGGCTGATTTTCGAGATTCGGCACTTGCGGGGCTGATTTTCGAGATTCGGCACCCGTGGCGGTGATTTTCGAGATTCGGCACCTGTGGGGCTGATTTTCGAGATTCGGCACCCGCGGCAGTGATTTTCGAGATTCGGCAACCGCGGGGCTGATTTTCGAGATTCGGCACCCGCGGGCTGATTTTCGAGATTTGGCACCCGCGGGGCTGATTTTCGAGATTCGGCACCCGCGGCGGTGATTTTCGAGATTCGGCACCCGCAGGACTGATTTTTGAGATTTGGCACCCGTGGCGGTGATTTTCGAGATTCGGCACCTGCTATGCTGATTTTCGAGACTCGGCACCCGCGGCAGTGATTTTTGAGATTCGGCACCCGTGGCGGTGATTTTCGAGATTCGGCACCTGTGGGGCTGATTTTCGAGATTCGGCACCCGTGGCGGTGATTTTCGAGATTCGGCACCTGTGGGGCTGATTTTCGAGATTCGGCACCCGTGGCGGTGACTTTCGAGATTCGGCACCTGTGGGGCTGATTTTCGAGATTCGGCACCCGCGGCAGTGATTTTCGAGATTCGGCAACCGCGGGGCTGATTTTCGAGATTCGGCACCCGCGGTGGTGATTTTCGAGATTCGGCACCCGCGGGCTGATTTTCGAGATTCGGCACCCGCGGGGCTGATTTTCGAGATTCGGCACCCGCGGCGGTGATTTTCGAGATTCGGCACCCGTGGCGGTGATTTTCAAGATTCGGCACCTGTGGGGCGGATTTTCGAGATTCGGCACCCGCGGCAGTGATTTTCGAGATTCGGCAACCGCGGGTCTGATTTTCGAGATTCGGCACCCGCGGGGCTGTTTTCGAGATTCGGCACCTGCGGTGGTGATTTTCGAGATTCGGCACCCGCGGCGGTGATTTTCGAGATTCGGCACCCGCGGGACTGATTTTTTAGATTTGGCACCCGTGGCGGTGATTTTCGAGATTCGGCACCTGCTATGCTGATTTTCGAGACTCGGCACCCGCGGCAGTGATTTTTGAGATTCTGCACCCATGGCGGTGATTTTCGAAATTCAGCACCTGTGGGGCTGATTTTCGAGATTCGGCACCCGTGGCGGTGATTTTCGAGATTCGGCACCTGTGGGGCTGATTTTCGAGATTCGGCACCCGTGGCGGTGACTTTCGAGATTCGGCACCTGTGGGGCTGATTTTCGAGATTCGGCACCCGCGGCAGTGATTTTCGAGATTCGGCAACCGCGGGGCTGATTTTCGAGATTCGGCACCCGCGGTGGTGATTTTCGAGATTCGGCACCCGCGGGCTGATTTTTGAGATTCGGCACCCGCGGGGCTGATTTTCGAGATTTGGCACCCGTGGCGGTGATTTTCGAGATTCGGCACCCGCGGCGGTGATTTTCGAGATTCGGCACCCACGGCGTTGATTTTTGAGATTCGGCACCCGCGGGGATGATTTTCGATATTTGGCACCCGCGGGACTGATTTTCAAGATTCGGCACCCGCGGCGGTGATTATCGAATTGGCACCCATGGGGCTGATTTTGAGATTCGGTACCCGCGGGGCTGATTTTCGAGATCCAGCACCCGCGGGGCTCATTTTCGACATTCGGCACCCGCAGGGCTGATTTTCAAGATTCGGCACCCACGGCGGCGACTTTCGAGATTCGGCACCCGCGGGGCTGATTTGTGAGATTTGGCACCTGTGGGGCTGATTTTCGAGATTCGGCACCCGCGGGACTGATTTTCGAGATTCGCACCTGCGGGGCTGATTTTTGAGATTCGGCACCCGCGGCAGTGATTTTCGAGATTCGGCACCCGCGGGGCTGATTTTCGAGATTTGGCACCCGCTGGGCTGATTTTTGAGATATGGCACCCGCGGGGCTGATTTTAAAGATTCGGAACTCGCGGCAGTGATTTTTGAGATTCGGCACCCGCGGGGCTGATTCTCAAGATTCGGCACTTGCGGGGCTGATTTTCGAGATTCGGCACCCGCTGGACTGATTTTCGAGATTCGGCACCCACAGCGCTGATTTTTGAGATTCGGCACCCGCGGCGGTGATTTTTGAGATTCGGCACCCGCAGGGCAGATTTCTGAGATTTGGCACCCGCGGGGCTGATTTTTGAGATTCAGCATCCGCGGGGCTGATTTTCGAGATTCGGCACCCACGGCGGTGATTTTCGAGATTCGGAACCTGCAGAGCTGATTTTTAAGATTCGGCACCCGCGGGACTGATTTTCAAGATTCGGCACCAGTGGGGCTGATTTTTGAGATTCGGCACCCGGGCAGTGATTTTCAAGATTCGGCACCCACGGCGGTGATTTTTGAGATTCGGCACCCGCAGGGCAGATTTCTGAGATTTAGCACCCGCGGGACTGATTTTCAAGATTCGGCACCAGTGGGGCTGATTTTCGAGATTCGGCACCCGCGGCAGTGATTTTCAAGATTCGGCACCCACGGCGGTGATTTTTGAGATTCGGCACCCGCAGGGCAGATTTCTGAGATTTAGCACCCGCGGGGCTAATTTTTGAGATTCAGCATCCGCGGGGCTGATTTTCGAGATTCGGCACCCGCGGGGCTGATTTTCGAGATTCGGCACCCACGGCGGTGATTTTCGAGATTCGGAACCTGCATAGCTGATTTTCAAGATTCGGCACCCGCGGGACTGATTTTCAAGATTCGGCACCAGTGGGGCTGATTTTCGAGATTCGGCACCCGCGGCAGTGATTTTCAAGATTCGGCACCCACGGCGGTGATTTTTGAGATTCGGCACCCGCGTCGGTGATTTTCGAGATTCGGCACCCGCAGCGGTGATTTTTGAGGATCGGCACCCGCGGGGCTGATTTTTTAGATTTGGCACCAACGGCGGTGATTTTCGAGATTCAGCACCCGCGGGGCTGATTTTTGAGATTCGGCACCCGCGGCAGTGATTTTCAAGATTCGGCACCCGCGGGGCTGATTTTTGAGATTCGGCACCTGCGGGGCTGATTTTCGAGATTCGGCACCCGCGGGGCTGATTTTTGAGATTTGGCACCCGCGGGGCTGATTTTCGAGATTCGGCACCCGCGGGGCTGATTTTTGAAATTTGGCAACCGCTGTGCTGATCTTCGAGATTCGGCACACGCGGCGGTGATTTTTGAGCATTGGCACCCACGGCGCTGATTTTCGAGATTCGGCAACCGCTGTGCTGATCTTTGAGATTCGGCACCCGCGGCGGTGATTTTCGAGAATTGGCACCCGCAGCGGTGATTTTCGAGATTCGGCACCTGCTGCGGTGATTTTCGAGATTCGGCACCTGCAGGGCTGATTTTTGAGATTCAGCACCCACGGGGCTGATTTTCGAGATTCGGCACCCGCGGGACTGATTTGCGAGATTCGGCACCCGCGGGGATGATTTTCGAGATTCGGCACCTGCGGCGGTGATTTTTGAAAATCGCTGGTCAAATTTTAACCCTTGTAACTTCCTAGCAAAAAAAAAATTGTTTCCAAAACTGTGCTGATGTAAAGTAGACATGTGGGACATGTTATTTATTAACTATTTTGTGTCACATAACTCTCTGGTTTAACAAAATAAAAATTAAAAATTTGAAAATTGCGAAATGCGGCGAGCAGGGCGGCGCCAGGTCGGGATGATGCTGTTCGGTCAAGCTAATCACTGCACGACCACAGCAAAGATGGCTGCAGCGTTTCATGGCTTGGCAGAGAATCCCTGCATCGTGATTGGGTCTCTAAAGTCCACCAAAAACGGTGGGTGGAGACACCAGTTACCACCGAATAATCCTGGAAATGCTCGTTGCTCGCCGAGTACACCGAGCATAGTGATACTCAGGCGAGTTACGAGTAGTGGCGAGCACGTTCGCTCATCACTAGTAATCTTCTCTGATGAGTCAAATTTTCAGCTTTGCCCAACACCTGATCGTCTAATGGTTAGACGGGAGACCTGGAGAGGCGTACAAGCCACAGTGTCTTGCACCCACTGTGAAATTTTCGTGGAGGATCGGTGATGATCTGGGGATGCTTCAGCAAGGCTGGAATTGGGCAGGTTAATCTTTGTGAAGGACGTATGAATCAAGCCGCATACAAGGTTATCCTGAAAAAACAGTTGATTCCTTCTGCTCAGGCAATGTTCCCAAACTCTGAGGACTGGTTTTTCCAGCAGGACAATGTGCCATGCCACACAGCTAGGTCAATCAATGTGTGGATGAAGTGCCACCACATCAATTCCCTGTCATGGACAGCCCAATCTCCAGACCTGAACCCCATTGAAAACCTCTGGAATGTAATCAAGAGGAAGATGGGATAGTCACAAGCCATCAAACAAAGAAGAACTGTTTACACTTTTGTACCAGGAGTGGCATAAGGTCACAGAAAAGCGGTGTGAAAGACTCGTGGAAAGCATGCCAAGACGCATGAAAGCGGTGATTAAAAATCATGGTTATGCCACAAAATATTGATTTCTGAACTCTTCCTGAATTATTGTCTTATGAACTTGTTTTCTTAGCATTATTTGAGGTCTGCAAGCACAGCATTTTTTTGTTATTTTGACCATTTCTCATTTTCTGAAAATAAATTCAAAGTTTATTGCTTGGAATTTCGGAGACATGTTGTCAGTAGTTTATAGAAAAAAAGAGCAATTTACAGTTTACTCAAAAATATACCTATAAAGAGAAAAATCAGACAATCTGATAATTTTGCAGTGGTCTCATAATTATTTGCCAGAGCTGTATATAAACCTCCCGGCCGTCAGTGCCAGAGTTCCTCAGTAACACAGTACGATATTCTGCCACCAGTTCCTTGTTCGATATAAGCCCTATCTGACAACAGGCTTATATCGGGTCAGAAACCAACCCGGATAGCGTATAATAACCAACGGAGCGTGCCAACGTGGGGATTCGTGTATTGAGATAAAAGAGCAGCCCAAGATTAATTTTTATATTTAATTGCCGAAAAGGTGCACCAGAAATATACAGGCATATATTTACAGAACAATATACGAGTATGCAGTCAAGAGTGTAGTACAAGGGAAGGGTATTGAGAGGTTGCAATTACCGTGTTATGCAGCATGTGACCACAGGGAGGAGCTGATAGATCACAGGTCCAAATTTTAGTCATGGGCTTTTCCTGGCCACGTCAGGTAACAGATCCTCCTGCCAGTAGAAAAATTCAGTCCAAAATGAGGGGCTGTCTTATATCTTCTAGGCTGCTCCCTCCCACACTCTGCACCCACCCCTGGGCTTGTGCAGCCTCTCTGCTCCCATATCTGAAAATTAGATTTTCTGTCCAGAACCATGGAAGCTCATAACTTTCCGCCCAAACCTCTGAATGGAATGGCAGCAGTGCCACTGGATTCTGCTAAATTTTGTCTGTGCATAAAGACTAAATACGGCTACTGTATATAATTCCTGGTGGCTAAGCTTTAAAAATCCATAATGCAGGGTTCTGGAGGTGGCTAAATGGTATGAGCATGTGGGGAAAGGAATGCCGATTCAGATTATGTGCTCAACTAGTCTCAGAGATATTGCATTCTGCTATTATAGGTCATTTTCCAGATTCAATATTTCAGAGCCTTGCACTGGTTAACCTGGGATCTGCTGTCCCACACTGTCTCCATGTGCTTGAGTTAGACAAAAGAATCAGATTTGCTGTGGCTGCAGGAGAGTTCACACCTTTGTGTTAAGAGTTTCAAAGAGCTTGTTCCTGGAGTTTAATTAAGGAAAACATTGCACTGCTTTTTATGGCCTGGGGGAATGCATGTCAAGGGAGGGGGCTGAGTTGTCTGAAGTATTTTGGGGCCAAACTTGATCTTGACAGGGAATTCCATCAGAAATCAAAATTATATCATTTAGATATCATTTCCCCATATCTCACAGGGGTTTCCGTCTCTGGGGGGGTCTGTAGCTAGTCATCATTTGAACACAGTCGCCGGATGATGGGACTACTACTCCCTTCTGGCAATGTCTGCTGTTACATATAACAGTGACAGCATGAGCCAATGATGGGACAGTAGTAGTCCCATCATCCGGCAACGGTGATCAATTGTAAAACAAAAAAACACATTCATACTAACCAAACACCTAATCCCTCGACCTCCTGCAACAAAAATAAAAAAATAAACCAACATATAATACTCCCTGTCTGCCGTAGTCCATTAAATAACGAGTGTCCCATGATGACCTCAAGTATAGAACATTCACGTCGGGAGATGTGACCACTCTACATGGCACCGCAGTGTACCAATGCGTCGCCGTCACAGGTCACCGGAGTACATGCTGTCACTTGCGGCACCGCTGCATGAGAAAATTCTCACACAGCAGTAGTACCGTAGAGTGAGAGCACAAACTCCGGTGAACTCTCAGTGATGCACTGCAGGAGCGATTATCTCCGGTCAGTGTATCACCGGAGCCGTGTAGAGCAGTCACATCTCCTGATGTTACTGTTCTACACGTGAGATCGTCGCGGGACAATCGGTAATGGACTACATCGGACAGGAAGTATTTGTGTTGGTTTATTTATGGGGGTTTTTTTCATGAGATCAAGGGCTTCGCTGGGATTAGGCATTTAAATAAAAATGGAATACTGTTTAGTCTTATTTCAAGTAAATGACTATTGTAAATTTATTTATTGTGGTTGTGTTTTTAACCCTGCTGTTCTGTTGGTCAAAAATGACCGACTTTGAACTTCAATATTCTTTAAAATATTCAAGATGCGGCTCTGAAACCCGTGGCCGACCGACCCATCTTCATTTAAGTCAATCAACCACAAGTTTCAGAACCGCATCTTGAACACCCCAAAAAATACCAAAGTTCAAAATAGGTCTCCCCAGACCGAACAGAACAGCAGGGTTAATGACTCTATATAATATATGAGTTTCTTTTTTTATATTGAAGAACTGAAATAAATTAACTTTTTGATGATATTCTAAATTTGTGAGAAGCACCTGTATGTATGTGACAATGGAGAATGTAAAAGAGGTTGGACAAAAATGACATCATAATTCTAGTTTTTGCTAAATAATATCTTTATTTAGCTTACAAAAATGCATACAAATTTGCATGAAAAATCCGCATAAAAAACAAACAGAATTTCAACTGCGTTGTCAGCCAAGAGAGGAAGAATCCGTGCAGATTTTTACAAGAGCAAATCCACAACGTGTGCACATACCCTAAAGTTCCCATGGAGCACAATATCAGATGCATAGCCATCAGCTTTTGTTTTGGACAACAAAGAGACCCCCAGCACGCAGCCCCAAGAGAGTAACATACATAACCCCCTTTCCCAAGCAGACCCCCAGCATGCACACGCAGCCCCACGCAAGCATCACCCCCTTCCCCACAGAGATCCCCAGCAAGCAGCCCCACCCCCTTTCCCACAGAGACCCCAGCACATAGTCCAATGCAAGCAACATCATTCACTTTCCCAGGCAGATCCCCAACGCACAGTCCCTGCAAGCAACATCATTCCCTTTCCCAGGCAGATCCCCAGCACGCAGTCCAATGCAAACATCATTCCCTTTCCCAGGCAGACCCCCGCATGCAGTCCCATGCAAGAAACATTCCTTTTCCAAGGCAGACCCCCCGCACGCAGTCCCATGCAAGCAACATCGTTTCCTTTTCCATGCAGACCCAAAGCATACAGTCCCATGCAAGCAACGTCATTCCCTTTCCGAGGCAACCCCCAGCATGCAGTCCCATGCAAGAATCACTCCCTTCCCCAGGCAGACCCCCAGCATGCAGTCCCATGCAAGCATCACCCCCTTCCCCAGGCAGATGCCCAGCACGCAGTTCCATGCAAGCGATAGTCATCCCCTTTCTCAGGTAGACCTCCAGCACGCACTATATATGTACCCTCACTTAAAGCCTGCAACCCTACATATATGTACCACCACCTATAGCCTACAACCCTATATATAGCTTGCAACCCTGCATATATGTACCCCCACATATAGCCTGCGACCCCACATATATGTACCCCTACCTATAGCCTACAACCCTATATGTACCCCATATATATCATTCAACCCTACATATATGTACCCCCACATATAGCCTGCAACCTCCTCATATATAGCTTCATAGCTCATCACCAGGCAATGTTCGTATCCGAGATAAGCTGGACCAAGGTCAAGTAGTCAATCATCAACAACTCCAAGGGAGCAGGAGTCAATGGTATGCGTAGGGGCCCTCTGTTCCAGGGGTTTAGCTAATTCACAGCTTCCACATTGTTGACAAGCCTCTTCACTGCAGTCTTCAATTGGGGATGATAGACCAACTTCTGTAACCACTGAAACGTCTTTTCCGGGCCAAAGTGAGTCCTTCTCTCATAAGCTTCTGTGGCCACCTCACTGATCAGCCTCTCTGGGAGGACCATTTGCCAGTTGACCCCCAACTCCCGTACCAACTGCATTTCCGATACAGCAAACCATCTTCCAGTTGGAGCCTCTCCTACTGTCTGAGAATCTGCAGCGTCCCTGGTGACAGGGCGTCTCTCTCACTTCAGCTGGGGAGTTGTTTTAAAGCCACCCACTGCCTCAACTGAGCGAGTTCACTATCCTCCTGCTGGACCCAGTCATCATGAGTTCATCCAAGCATGTGTTCCCCTGACGCCTCTCCGATCTGTCCCTGCGTCGCCACCAGCATCCTGGCGAGGTCCCGGAACCCATGAATCTCTTCTGCCTCCAACTCTTCATCTTGGTCAAGTCCAGGTCACTTATGGGTCACTCTTGACAGAGCATCAGCATGTGTGTTCTCAGCTCCCTTCCAATATGCGATCTTGTAACGGTATTTCGCCATGCGAGCCACCCATCTTTGCTCCAAGGCCCCCAGTTTGGCATTTTCCAGGAGGGCCAGAGGATTGTTATCGGTGCGTACCAGTACTTCGGACCTTGACAGGTATTCGGCGAATTTCTCGGTCACCGCCCACACTAACGCCAGCAACTCCAGCTTTAAAGAACTGTAGTTATCTGGGTTTCGTTCTGAGTTGAGGAGGGACAGGCTTGTATAGGCAATCACCGGTTCCTTCCCGTCCTGCATCTGGGACAACACGGACCCTAGGTCATGTAGGCTTCCATCGGTGTGAAGGATGAAAGGTTGAGAGAAGTCGGCATAGGCCAATATGGGTGCTTCCGACAAGGCCATCTTCAGGGCTTGAAAGGCTTCTTCCTGGCTATCTCCCCACTGAATAATCCAATTGTTTGCACCTTTCAATAACTCCAGCAGTGAATTAGCAATACGAGTCAAGTTTTTGACGAACCTTCGATAGTACCGTGTAAGCCCCAGAAAAGCCGAAATGCCCTTCACTATCTTCGGGCCAGGCCAGTCCGGTACTGCCGCTATCTTCTCACGCGCTGGTCTCACTCCCTCAGCAGATAAATGTCCCAGGTATTCAATTTGCTTGCGGAAAAGGAGGCATTTTGGGGGTTTCACTTTCAGGCCATGTCTGCAGCCGACTCAACATTTGCAGCAGCCGTCGGAGATGCTCTTCAAAAGTGGTGGCATAGATGATATCGTCTAAAACCCTAGTCCATGCCCTCATCATCTCTCGCCTTGACTACTGCAACCTCCTGCTCTGTGGCCTCTCCTCGAACACTCGCACCCCTCCAATCTATTCTAAACTCTGCTGCCCGACTAATCCACCTGTCCCCCCGCTATTCCTGGCCTCTCCCCTCTGTCAATGCCTTCACTGGTTCCCCATTACCCAGAGACTCCAGTACAAAAGCCTAACCATGACATACAAGACCATCCACAACCTGTCTCCTCCATACATCTGTGACCTCGTCTCCCGGTACTTACCTACACGCAACCTCCGATCCTCACAAGAGCTCCTTCTCTATTCCCCTCTTATCTCCTCTTCCCACAATCGCATACAAGATTTCTCTCGCGCATCACCCCTACTCTGGAACTCTCTACCACAACATATCAGACTCTCACCTACCATCGAAACCTTCAAAAAGAGCCTGAAGACCCACCTCTTCCGACAAGCCTATAACATGCAGTAACCGCCGATCGACCAAACCGCTGCATGACCAGCTCTTCCTTCGCCTACTGTATTCTCACCCATCCCTTGTAGATTGTGAGCCTTCGCGGGCAGGGTCCTCTCTCCTCCTGTACCAGTTATAACTTGTATTGTTTAAGATAAATTGTACTTGTTTTTATTATGTATACCTGTCCTCACATGTAAAGCGCCAAGGAATAAATGGCGCTATAACAATAAATAATAATAATAATAATAATAATAAATCATCCAGATAAATGAGGGTAGCCTCGAAGTTCAGGTCTCCCAAACATCTTTCCTTCAGCCGCTGAAAGGTTCCAGGGGCATTAGTAAGGCCGAAGGGCATCCGGTTTAACTCAAACAACCCCATGGGCAGTATGAATGCTGTCTTCAGCCGGTCATGCTCAGTCATGGGCACCTGCCAATATCCACTGGCCAGATCTAGGGACGAGACGTACTTCCCTCTTCCAAGGGCGGACAATGACTCCTCGATTCTTGGTAGTGGATAAGAGTCTCGCACGGTACAAGCATTCAGTCGCCTATAGTCAACAAAAAAAGGCAGGGATTCGTCCATTTGAGCAACTTAGTTTTAGTTCCTTTTTGTGAAGAACTAGTCTCGATTTACCGTTTTATATGTTTGTGTGTTGTTATGATTCTTTCTATGTTGCTTCTATTAATTTATTTTCTTTGTTATATTTTTTATATTTTTGTCCTTTTAGTTTTTAGTGATCAAGTATTTTATCATCATGTGTGAAGCAATTGAAATCTGCTTTGGGCCAACTTTGAAGTCATCTTTGCCTCCAATGATGTCTTATCACTTGGTTCTGATTTGGAATCTTATATTGTGCACTATCTTATTATTATATTATGATGTATAATTAGTGTTATGCTAGTATTGTCTATATCTATGTTTATGTAATTATTGCTATTTGTATATATCTGTGATGTTATTCATACGGTTATTTATTGATTCATTGTCACTTTTTTGCACTCTGTTCACTTTATTACCGGGATATTTGTAGCCGGCTTTTATTATTCCGTTGTCCTGTGTGCGCATGTCTTCGGTTTGCGCAGTCCGGGGCATCGCTGAAGGCGCTTGAGCGGTGACGCGTGCGTATCAGCATGTATATGGGCGACGGCCCAGCTGGCACGCAGTCGTCATTGCGCTATGCCGGAAGTGATGCAATACCCGGCGCGGGTTTCCGGTTTCATGCGCCGCAATTATGGACACCTGGAGTGGAGGTATTTATATGGGGCTCAGTTCATAGCACACCACCGCACCTTGAAGAAGTTTAGCGAAACGCGCGTCGGTGCTGGCGTGGCGCTTGTCCGGCCGCAGTCACATTATGGGTAAGCTAGGATAAGAGGAGGGAACGGGAGCTTTATCTATTGTGTACACATTTGTTTCACCGCCATTGCGGTGCTAGATGGTTTATGCCCTGCATTCTCTGATTCCCTTATTTACAATATGCACGTAGCACTTTATGTACTTGCCCATTTATGTTTTCTGTGTGTCCGGACATTAGTGGCCATCACTATTTGATCCCAGTCTATTATATTGTTTCTATATTTGTTAATAAAATTATTCTTTTCTATTTGGACGTTCTTTACTCCTATTTTTTGTTCTATTTGGGTTGTCTCACCCATCCCTTGTAGATTGTGAGCCTTCGCGGGCAGGGTCCTCTCTCCTCCTGTACCAGTTATAACTTGTATTGTTTAAGATAAATTGTACTTGTTTTTATTATGTATACCTGTCCTCACATGTAAAGCGCCAAGGAATAAATGGCGCTATAACAATAAATAATAATAATAATAATAAATCATCCAGATAAATGAGGGTAGCCTCGAAGTTCAGGTCTCCCAAACATCTTTCCTTCAGCCGCTGAAAGGTTCCAGGGGCATTAGTAAGGCCGAAGGGCATCCGGTTTAACTCAAACAACCCCATGGGCAGTATGAATGCTGTCTTCAGCCGGTCATGCTCAGTCATGGGCACCTGCCAATATCCACTGGCCAGATCTAGGGACGAGACGTACTTCCCTCTTCCAAGGGCGGACAATGACTCCTCGATTCTTGGTAGTGGATAAGAGTCTCGCACGGTACAAGCATTCAGTCGCCTATAGTCAACAAAAAAAGGCAGGGATTCGTCCATTTTCCAAACTAGAATGATAAGAGTTGCCCATGGGCTCTGGCTCTCCTGTATGACTCTACTCTGCAGCACGTGTGCCAACATTTCTTTCACTTCCTGGTACATTTGTGTCAGGATCTGCCAATATCGCTCCCGAAACGGTGCGGCACTTCCTGTGGGTATCTTGTGGGTTATGGCTGTGGTGCTCCCGAAGTCATGGTCATGATGGGCAAAGACATCCTGGTAACGCTCCAGCACAGCTTCCACCTGTTGCACCTGCTGTGACGAGAGTCCTGTCAGCTCAGCCCACATTTGCTCCAGGATCCGGAGCCATTCTTTCATACTACCAGATGGATGCTATGAGGACATGGTAACGGCTACAGTCCAGGGATCTCCTTGTTTCATTGCTAACTGAATGGCCTCCAGTTGCATCATTTCTTTTGGCATGCCCAGCACCTGCGCCACTTCACTCTTGGGCGAGAGCGTGAGATTGTCCTCCCCTAGGTTGACACACCTAACTACTACACTACCGTCATGAACGGTGGCTAATGTCCATGCTATGAGGAGTCCAGAGGGTAGTTGATCCATTAGGGCTGGCTCTATCTGAAATTCAACTCCTTCAAGGGATGTACAAGCTCGTACGGGCAGCATGAGCACAGTATGACCAGGCAGCAGAACGAGTTTAGCAGCAGCTGGAACTACCACCTTCCCCAGGACCTTTTCTTCACTCGATGTTTCTTGTGCCTGGGCAACTGAAACACCTTCCTCTGAGGGGTGTGAGGGCTCCATCAATCGAGAAAAGCATCTGGTGACTCACTGATCAGGATGGTACCGAATTCTTTCAGCACATTCATCCCTAAAGTCACTGTGGGGCCATTGTCAGAGTCTCCGGCGGTCAACACAACTCCTTTCCATCCCACATCTTTGCCGCACACAATAAATTGTATCCTGACCACCCCTGCGTCCGGGATGGGCAATTAATTGGTCGCTGTAAACTTGATCACTGGGCCCATTCAGGCCGGGTCACCTCAGAAAAATGATGTTTGAAATAGGTTTCTTGGATGGTGGTCACTTGAGAACCGGAATCAACTAGACAGCGGACGGCCCGACCATTCATTTCAGCCCATACGAAGGGGCTCAGGGGAATCAAACCTGTAGGACTACCGTCTCTCCTCTTTGGCTGCTCAGGCTCCGGGTGGCATCCCCAGCCATGGAGCCCACTAGTTATCGGCTGCCAAGTGGCCGCCCCACCTTGCGCACCCTCGGGCGTAATATCCAATGTCCCCGCACTTAAAACAAATCGGGTGTCTCTCTGCTTGGAATTGCCCCATTTCCTGGCGGAGCAGTGGGCAGGTGGGACTTGGGGGTCAGTTCTGTCTCTGGAAGGGTTTGGGCCCACTGAGGGGGCCTTTCTTAGGCCAGACCACTCTTTCCACATGTCCTGGATTTCCTCCTGGATCCCTCTGACCCCATCCTGGTTCAGCCACGGGAGGAACGGATACCTCCCCGCTCCAGACCTTTCCTGGCGAGGCTGCCGTCCCCTGCTCCTGCTCGCACACACAAGCTTCAGCCCCGATTTCCAGGAAAGACATGCTCGGATTGTCCTGCAAGCACTACCGCAAGGCCTCCTTAAGCATCCCTGAGACTTGCTTCAAGTTGGTCTCAAGATCACATCAAGAGGACCCACACCCACATCATCCCACTTAGTGATCACTACGTGGATCTCTTGCAACTAGTGTTGAGCGATACCTTCCGATATCGGAAAGTATCGGTATCGGATTGGATCGGCCGATATTCAAAAAATATTGGATATCGCCGATACCGATACCCGATCCCAATGCAAGTCAATGTGACCAAAATATCGGAATTAAAATAAACCCTTTCTTTCCTTGTAGGTTCATTCTATATGAAGGAAAACAACTAAGAATAATGCAGGATGTATTTGGGGAGGTGGCGGAGACATTAAAGGCATAGAAGTTTAGCCCAATCAAATAGAATAGCAGGAATTTTAATTTTTTTTTAAGACGTTCGGAGTTACAAAGATATTGACTATGTTAAGATTTTTTTTATTTTGTCAGATATTGATGTTTCACTATTCCACACCCTTCACCTTTTTTTTTAACTTTTCCCACACTTTCATCTTCATCATCATCAGCATCTTTGACATCAACTTCTTCTTCACCTTATTCATCTTCTTCTACATCTTCTACCTATTTTTTTTTTTTGGTTACATTCTTCATATTCATTTTATTCAACTATTATTATTCTTCCTATTCTACTTCTTCATCATATTCTCATTTGTGACAGGCATTCCCGTAGTTGTTATCTATAAAAGTTTGAAGATTACACCTTCCGTTCTGCCTGTCACAAAAGAGTTACATTTGTCCGCGTTCAGTTTGGCCTGCAGCATCAGGCTTTATCCAGGGGCACCACGAGGAGGAACGGACTCACCCCCATACACTGCTTAGTCTTCTTCTGCATATAATTTAGATAATATCTTTTGCTCTGATATTAAGTGTTATGCTTAATGTTCTTCTGCTCTTTGTTCTGCAGCCTCTTGTTCTTCTGCTTCTCGGTCTTCCATGTCATCGTCTCTAGGGTCGTCGTCTCCGCCGTCGTCGTCATCGGGGTGGTCTTCAGGGTCGTCGTCATCTCGGTGGTTGTCGTCTCTGGTGTCGTCGTCATCTTAGGGGTGGTCTTCCGGGTCGTCGTCTTTAGGGTCTTGAACTTGGAAATGTAGGAGAAGGTACAAGAAGGCTGAGAAAATGCCGAGAACCAGCTGATGGAACTGGAACTCGGATGGCTACCCAAGAGCCAATGGAACTACTGAGGACCAGCTGACGTTACTGGAACCCGTTTACTAAGCAGGAGGTACCCGTGCTAAAAAGCACTACCAAGGAGCGCCTGACGTTGGCGGAACTCGGATACCCAGAAGGAGGCACCTAAGCCAAAGGCTCTGCCCGGAACCAGCTGACGTTACTGGAACCAGGATGGGGAGCAGAAGGTACAAGAGCAAAAGACACTGCCGAGAACCAGCTGACGGTACTGGAACCTGGATGGGTAGCCGAAGGTCCAAGAGCCAATGGAACTACCGAGGACCAGCTGACGTTACTGGAACCCGGTTACTAAGCTGGAGGTACCCGTGCCTGAAAGCACTACCAAGGACCACCTGATGTTGGTGGAACTCGGATACCCAGAAGGAGGCACCTAAGCCAAAGGCTCTGCCCAGAACCAGCTGATGGTACTGGAACCAGGATGGGGAGCAGAAGGTACAAGAGCAAAAGACACTGCCGAGAACCAGCTGACGGTACTGGAACCCGGATGCGTTGGCCAACTGTGCAAGAGCCAATGGCACGACCGAGGACCAGCTGACTGGTGCTGGAACACGGTTACTAAGCAAGAGGTACCCGCGCTTAAAAGCACTACCAAGGACCGTCTGGCGTTGGCAGAACTCGGATACCCAGAAGGAGGCACCTAAGCCAAAGGCTCTGCCCGGAACCAGCTGACGGTGCTGGAACCAGGATGTGGACCAGAAGGTCCACAGGAGAGGAGAGAACAGCTAGGCCGCGAGGCTGCCGCAGTTACCGAACACCAACAGTCCTACAGGGGGAGCTTGGCCTACTGGCACTACAGAACCAGCCTTGATTGCCAATTCCCGCAGCCCACATAGGAAGCTTCTAAACTGGAGGCACCATGGAGTTGGCTAACCCGACCGCAACACGACAACGTATTGGAGTCTAAGTGACCTTGACACTACCTGGAATCAGCTGACGGTGCTGGACCCAGGCTGGGCACGAGGGAGTACCCGTGACAAAGACACTGCCGAGAACCAGCTGACGGTACTGGAACCCGGATGCGTTGCCCAAGTGTGCAAGAGCCAATGGCACGACCGAGGACCAGCTGACGGTGCTGGAACACGGTTACTAAGCAGGAGGTACCCACGCTTAAAAGCACTACCAAGGACCGCCTGGCGTTGGCGGAACTCGGACACCCAGAAAGAGGCACCTAAGCCAAAGGCTCTGCCCGGAACAAGCTGACGGTGCTGGAACCAGGATGTGGACCAGAAGGTCCACAGGAGAGGAGAGAACAGCTAGGCCGCGAGGCTGCCGCAGTTACCGAACACCAACAGTCCTAGGCGTCTAAGTGACCTTGACACTACCCGGAACCAGCTGACGGTGCTGGACCCAGGCTGGGCACTAGGGAGTACCCGTGACAAAGACACTGCCGAGAACCAGCTGACGGTACTGGAACCCGGATTTGGACCTATTCAAGATTGTCTTCCTAGAGCCCCAACTAGCGGTGTTGGAGCAAAGGGTAAGCAGGGGGAGCAGAGGCTAGGCCGAAGCCTGCACTGGAGGCAGTTTTGTGTCTGCGTTGCGTTTGCAGGACACGTTGCCGGCTACACAGCAGGGGAACAGCTGGCGTTGCTGAACCCCACTGACACAATGGCGGGTGTTTTTCTCTGTGCAGCCAGCATTTCCGGGCCCCAACTGGCGTAGTTAGAGCCCAGGGTCTGCAGGAGGAGCAGAGTGTAGGCCGAAGCCTAGTAGAACCAATTTCAAAGGTAACCTTTAACCCCCCCTCAGGTGTTACAAACTAGAAGAGCCACACCTTGTGCAGCATTAATGCTGCACAAGTAAAAGGTTGCTCTATCAATTTTTCTACTTGCACACGCTGAATGAAACACGTACACAATTTAGCCCATTATACAGTCAAACTGTATTGGAGGCGTGACTTGCCTTTTTAAGGAGACGCAGCACAGGTGTCAAAATTTACACCTAGGTGCTGGGCGCAGACTCCTAAGCGTCGTTATTTGCTGTACAGGAGTCTGCGCTCTTGTGTTATCCCTTGGCAGTGCCCTGTTAGCGCTGCTCGTCTTCTGACCTCATTTCATGTTGGCCGGTGCGGTTAGCGATGGCCATGAATCCCAGACCCACAGTTTCTTTTCATAAAGTCACACTGCGGGGCTGGGATTCGTGGCCTTGTGCAGTAAATATGTTCGCCGCTCACACATGTCCTTACACCTGCTTCAGACTGGGCGGCCTCCGCTGATCCCTTATCGCATGCCGCGGCCATGAGGCCGCACAGTCTGAAGAAGGCGGAAGGAGATGAGTGAAGACAGGCGAAGATATGCACTGCACATGCCCATCAATCACACCCTCGCAGTCAAAATAAATAAGACACCGAGGAGCGTTGTGTCGGGCAGGGCGGACGCACAGGCGCAGCCAGCCAACCAATGATGTCAGAAGACGAGCAGCGCTACCAAGGGGGTTGCTGTGTATCATTAGAAAGGAAAGTCACACCTCTGGGACGGTTTAATGGCCTCAGGGGACACATTTTCTATGTGTTCAGTTCAACGTGTGCAAGCAGAATAAGTGAGCCACCTTGTACAAATGCAGCATTACCGCTGTACAAGGTGGCTGTTATACATACAAACGCCTGGGGGGGGCAGGTTCCCTTTAATTTCAGTTCAGGTGCCTGCGTGGCGTTTGCAGGACACGTTGCTGGCTACACAGCAGGGGAACAGCTGGCGTTGCTGAACCCCACTGACACATTGGCGGATGTTTTTCTCTGTGCAGCTAGCCCTTCCGGGCACCAACTGGCGGTGTTAGAGCCCAGGGTCAGCAGGAGGAGGAGAGGAGCAGAGTGTAGGCCGAAGCCTGCACTGGTGGCAGCTTTAGGTCTGTTGTGCCAGCGTGGCTTGTGCTGGACACATTGCCGACTACACAGCAGGGGAACAGCTGGCGTTGCGGAACCCCACTGACACATCAGCGAGTGTTTTTTCTGTGTAGACAACAGTTCCAGGTGACAACTGACAGTGTTGAAACCCAGGGAATCAAAGAGGAGCAGAGTGTAGGCCGAAGCCTGCACTGGTGGCAGCTTTAGGTCTGTTGTGCCAGCGTGGCTTGTGCTGGACACGTTGCCGGCTACACAGCAGGGGAACAGCTGGCGTTGCTGAACCCCACTGACACAATGGTGGGTGTTTTTCTCTGTGCAGCCAGCACTTCCGGGCCCCAACTGGCGTAGTTAGAGCCCAGGGTCTGCAGGAGGAGCAGAGTGTAGGCCGAAGCCTAATTGAACCGATTTCAAAGGTAACCTTTAACCCCCCTCAGGTGTTACAATCTAGAAGAGCCACACCTTGTGCAGCGATAATGCTGCACAAGTGAAAGATTGCTCTTAAAATTATGCTCCTTGCACACGCAGAATGAAACACATATACAATTTAGCCCATTATACAGTCACACTGTATTGGAGGCGTGACTTGCCTTTTTAAAGAGACGCAGCACTGGTGTCAAAATTTACACCTAGGTGATGGGCGCAGACTCCTAAGCGTCGTTATTTGCTGTACAGGAGTCTGCGCTCTTGTGTTATCCCTTGGCAATGCCCTGTTAGCGCTGCCCGTCTTCTGACCTCATTTCATGTTGGCCGTTGCGGTTAGCGATGCCCATGAATCCCAGACCCGCAGTGTCTTTTCAAAAATTCACACTGCGGGCCTTGGATTCATGGCCTTGTGCAGTAAATATGTTCGCCGCTCACACATGTCCTTACACCTTACACAGTGTAATGGTCTCTAATAAGACACATTTTGTACGTGTTGAGTTCGACGTGGGCAAGGAGAAAAAGTTAGCCACCTTGTACAAATGCAGCATTACTGCTGTACAAGGTGGCTGTTATACATAGAAACACCTGGGGGGGGCAGGTTCCCTTTAATTTCAGTTCAGGTGCCTGCGTGGCGTTTGCAGGACACGTTGCCGGCTACACAGCAGGGGAACAGCTGGCGTTGCTGAACCCCACTGACACATTGGCGGGTGTTTTTCTCTGTGCACCAAGCACTTCCGGGCACCAACTGGCGGTGTTAGAGCCCAGGGTCAGCAGGAGGAGGAGAGGAGCAGAGTGTAGGACGAAGCCTGCACTGGTGGCAGCTTTTGGTCTGTTGTGTCTGCGTGGCGTTTGCAGGACACGTTGCTGGCTACACAGCAGGGGAACAGCTGTCTTTGCTGAACCCCACTGACACATTGGCGGGTGTTTTTCTCTATGCAGCTAGCACTTCCGGGCAACAACTGGCGGTGTTAGAGCCCAGGGTCTGCAGTAGGAGCAGAGTGTAGGCCGAAGCCTGCACTGGAGCAAGTTGAAAGGGAACCTTTAACCCCAAACCTTTAAGCGCAAACTGTGCATGGCCAAGGGATAACATAACAGCGCAGGGTCCGTGACAGAATCAAACAACGCTAAGGAGGCGGCGCACGGAGCCAAGGGGGTAGGAATGACGGCTGTGCTGCGTCACATTACAAAGGAAAGTCCCACCTCGGGGACGGTTTGACGGTGTGAGGGGACACATTACATGAGTGTGTAGTTCAGCGTTTGCAAGGAGCATAATTTAAAGAGCCACCTTTTCCTTGTGCAGTATTAGTGCTGCACAAGGTGGCTCTTTCAGTAACAAACGCCTGGGGGGGGGACAGGTTCCCTTACATTTTAGTTGTGCCAGCGTGGCGGTCGCATGACACGTTGCCGGATACACAGCAGGGGAGCAGCAGGCGTGACTGAACCCCACTAACACATTGGCGAGGTGTTTGGCTCTGTGCAAACAGCACTTCCGAGCATCAACCAGCAGTGTTGGAGCCCAGGGACAGCAGGAGGAGCAGAGTGTAGGCCGAAGCCTGCACTGTAGGCATGTAAATGTCTGTTAGTGTGCCAGCGTGGCGGTCGCATGACACGTTGCCGGATACAGAGCTGGGGATCAGCTGACGTTACTGAACCCCAATAACAGAGGAGCGACTGTTGACTGTGCAGACAGCGCTTCCAGGCACCGACTGGCAGTGTTAGAGCCCAGGGACAGCAGGAGGAGCAGATTGGAGGTATTGCCACACACACAGCTGGGGATCAGCTGACGTTACTGAACCCCAATAACAGAGGAACGACTGTTGACTATGCGAACAGCACTTCCAGGCACCAACTTCCGGTGTTAGAGCCCAGGGACAGCAGGAGGAGCAGATTGGAGGTATTGCCGCACACACAGCTGGGGATCAGCTGACCTTACTGAACCCCAATAATAGAGGAGTGACTGTTGACTGTGCAGACAGCACTTCCAGGCACCAACTGGCGGTGTTAGAGCCCAGGGACAGCTGGAGGAGCAGATTGGAGGTATTGCCGCACACACAGCTGGGGATCAGCTGACGTTACTGAACCCCAATAACAGAGGAGCGACTGTTGACTGTGCGAACAGCACTTCCAGGCACCAACTTGCGGTGTTAGAGCCCAGGGACAGCAGGAGGAGCAGATTGGAGGTATTGCCGCACACACAGCTGGGGATCAGCTGACGTTACTGAACCCCAATAACAGAGGAGCGACTGTTGACTATGCGGACAGCATTTCCAGGCACCAACTGGCGGTGTTAGAGCCCAGGGACAGCACAAGTAGCAGAGGAACAGAGTGTAGGCCGAAGCCTGATTGGAGCAAGTTGAAAGGGAACCTTTAACACCCCCCCCCCCCCCCAAGGCGTTTGTAGCTGAAAGAGCCATCTTGTGCAGCACTAAGGATGCAAAAGGAAAAGGTTGCTCTTTTAATTGTGCTCCTTGCAAACACAGAAGTAAACACTTAAAATGTGTCCCCTGATACCGTAAAACCGTCCCGGAGGTGGGAATTTCCTTCGTAATGGGACGCAGCACAACCGTCATTCCTATCCCCTTGGTGCCGTGCGCCGCCTCATCAGCGTTGTTTTAAGCTGTCACGGAGCCTGCGCTGTTATGTTATCCCTTGGCCATGCACACTTAGCGGTGCCCGTCTTCTGACATCATTTAGGTGTCAGGCTGTCAGTGCCTGTGCGTCCACGCTGCCCGAGATCCCACCTCGCAGTGTCGTCTAATGTAATCCCACTGCGGGCCTGGGATCCATGGGCATGCGCAGTGCATATCCTCGCCTCTCACTCCCCTCCTTCCCTCTTCTTCAGACTGTGCGGCGTCACGGCCGTGGCATGCTATTAGGGATCAGCTGACAGTGCACAGTCTGAAGAAGGCGGAGGGAGATGAGCGAGAGCCTGAGGGGAAGATATGCACTGTGCATGCCCATAGATCCCAGGCCCGCAGTGTGATTAAATCAGAAGACACTGCGAGGCGGTATCTCGGGCAGCGCGGCCGCACAGGCGCAGCCAGCCTGACACCAAATTATGTCAGAAGACAGGCAGCGCAAATTGGGCATGGCCAAGGGATAACAGAACAGCGCAGGGTCCGTGACAGCTTAAAACAATGCTGAGGAGGCGGCGCACGGCACCAAGGGGGTAGGAATGACGGCTGTGCTGCGTCACATTACGAAGGAAAGTCCCACCTCCGGGACGGTATAACGGTATCAGTGAACACATTTTATAAGTGTTAAGTTCTGCGTGTGCAAGGAGCTAAACTAAAAGAGCTACCTTTTCCTTGGCTCTTTCAGTAACAAATGCCGGGGGGGGACAGGTTCCCTTACATTTAGGTTGGTGTGTCAGCGTGGCGGTCACAGGACACATTGCCGGCTACACAGCTGGGGATCAGCTGACGTTACTGAAACCCAATAACACTGGGTCGTATGTTTTGACTGTGCAGCCTGCACTTCTGAGCCGCAACTGGCGGTGTTGGAGCCCAAGAATTGCAGTTCAGGTGGTAGAAAGATGAACACATCAGGAGACCTGGGTGACACCCAATTACTTAATCAGGCAGAGGAGTGGCAAATTCCTTTCAGAAAAGTAAGCCGGTCAACGTTATCGGAGGATAGTCGCATACGACGGTCTGTTAGTACACCACCTGCGGCACTAAAGACACGTTCCGATAAGACACTAGCCGCAGGGCAAGCCAGCACCTCCAATGCATACTGGCTTAGCTCTGGCCATGTATCCAGCTTAGAGACCCAAAACTTGAAAGGGGAAGAGCCGTCTGGGAGTACAGTAAGAGGGCAAGACATGTAGTCTGTCACCATCTGATGGAACCGTTGCCTCCTGCTGACTGGAGCCGCCGGTGATGGTGTAGACATTTGGGGCGGGCACACAAAAGTTTTCCACAGTTGGGCCATACTGGTCTTGCCTTGGGCAGAGGCATTGCTTCTGCTCCCTCTTTGTGCAGAGCCTCCTCCACTGCCTCGACGCACTGAGCTGCTTTGTAAAGCACTAGCAGCACTCCTCTCATTTGGACTGGAGAAGATGATGGAATTCACCAGTGTGTCATGGTACTCCCGCATTTTACGCTCCTGGGTCAACGCTGGGATGAGGTTTTGGACGTTGTCCCGGTAGCGAGGATCGAGGAGGGTGTGCACCCAATAATCAGGCATGTTGAGAATGTGGTCGATGCGGCGGTCGTCTCTCAGGCACTGCAACATGAAATCAAGTGAAGAAGCCAGCACTGCTTATGGTCAGAACGCACTAACTGAAGTGCAATTGCACATAAATTCTAACTGTATTTCAAATATGAGACATTTAGCAAACAATTGATCAATTCTTTGAGCTACCCCGCCACTTCACGGCATTCTCATAATGGGGCAGTCCTAATCTACGTATTTTATTTACGTTGTGCCATTATGGCCTCCTGAATGTATAAAGAGTATATTAAAAAAAAAAAAAAAAGGACCACATTACATGCAAACTGTACCTGGAGCATTTTCAGAATCACTCCTTTGGTGCCAGGAAAGGCAAGCGCAGGTAAAGGCCAATCAGGTCCAGTGCGGACATTTCAGATCTGGCTTCCACACTGCCAAACCCGCACCAAAGATGAAGGGTGAGACAGGCTGAGACACAAGTGCACAATTAACTGGAGCCTGAGGCAGGGCAGGGCTGCTGTGTGTGTGCACAGCAGCCTATCAATCACAGTGAACACAGAAAGAATGGCGCACATAGCCCAGCGTGCGCGGCAACAGTGGTGGTCAGCCACGTACCAATGCAAAGCAAAAAAAAGGGAAGAAGCCAGTACTGCTTATGGTCAGAATGCACTAACTGAAGTGCAATTGCACATAATTAATGGGGCAGTCCTAATCTGCGTATTTTATCTACGTTGTGTCATTATGGCCTCCTGAATGTATAAAGAGTATATTAAAAAAAAAAAAAAAAAGGACCACATTACATGGCGGGGTAGCTCAAAGAATTGATCAATTGTTTGCTAAATGTCTCATATTTGAAATACAGTTAGAATTTATGTGCAATTGCACTTCAGTTATTGCGTTCTGACCATAAGCAGTGCTGGCTTCTTCCCCTTTTTTTTGCTTTGCATTGGTATGTGGCTGACCACCACTGTTGCCGCGCACGCTGGGTTATGTGCGCCATTCTTTCTGTGTTCACTGTGATTGATAGGCTGTTGTGCACACACACAGCAGCCCTGCCCTGCCTCAGGCTCCAGTTAATTGTGCACCTGTGTCTCAGCCTGTCTCACCCTTCATCTTTGGTGCGGGTTTGGCAGTGGGGAAGCCAGATCTGAAATGTCCGCACTAGACCTGATCAGCCTTTACCTGCGCTTGCCTTTCCTGGCACCAAGGGAGTGATTCTGAAAATGCTCCAGGTACAGTTTGCATGTAATGTGGTCCTTTTTTTTTTTTATATATACTCTTTATACATTCAGGAGGCCATAATGGCACAACGTAAATAAAATACGTAGATTAGGACTGCCCCATTATGAGAATGCGGTGAAGTGGCGGGGTAGCTCAAAGAATTGATCAATTGTTTGCTAAATGTCTCATATTTGAAATACAGTTAGAATTTAAGTGCAATTGCACTTCAGTTATTGCGTTCTGACCATAAGCAGTGCTGGCTTCTTCCCCTTTTTTTTGCTTAACATGAAATCAATCATGTGCTGCAGAGTGCCAACTGGCCCAGAAACGCTGTCCCCTGCTTGAGACATGATCTCTGCCCGCTCTTCATCACCCCACCCTCGCTGTACACACTGACCAGTGGACAATTGTGTAACTCCCTCCTCTGGACGGAGCTCTTCCTCCTCCATTGACTCCTCCTCATCCTCCTAACAAAGTGTCCCCTGCCTACCCCTTTGTGAGGAACCACGTGGCGCTGACTGTCCAGAAGCTGATGGAAATGGTGACTCCTCATCCTCCACCTCTTCCGCAACATCATCCCTTAACGCTTGCAGTGTTTGTTGTAGCAGGCAGATAAGGGGGACAGCCATGCTGACTAGTGCATCATCTGCACTTGCCATCCGCGTGGAATAATCGAAAGGACGCAAAACCTGGCAGACGTCCTTCATAGTGGCCCATTCTGTGGTTGTGAAGTCTGAACGGCGCTGACTGCGACTTATTTGCGCCTGATGCAGCTGGTACTCCATTACTGCTTGCTGCTGCTCACACAACCGCTCCAACATATGTAACGTGGAATTCCACCTGGTAGGTAGGTCACATATGATGCGATGTTCCGGAAGGCGGAATCGGCGCTGCAGAGCAGCAATGCGGGATCTTGCCAAGCTGGAACGCCGCAAGTGAGCACACTCTAGGCGGGCCTTGTGCAGCAGTGCATTAAGATCCGGATAGTCCCTCAGAAAACTCTGCACAACCAAATTGAGCACATGTGCCAGACATGGGATGTGAGTGAGGTTGCCAAGGGCCAAAGCTGCCACCAGATTTCGGCCATTGTCACACACTACCATGCCTGGCTGGAGATTCGCTGGCACAAACCACACATCGCTCTCCTGCTTGATGGCATTCCAGAGCTCCTGCGCTGTGTGGCTTCGATTCCCCAAAGAAACTAATTTCAAGACGGCCTGTTGACGTTTGGCCACGGCTGTGCTCATGTCAGTCGTAACAGGTAAATGTTCACGGGTCCATGTGGAGGTGGACTGTGACGGCTCCTGCAGCAATGATTCTGAGGAACTTGTGTATGAGGAGGAGTCAATGCGTACAGACTGGATTCCTGCAATCCTTGGAGTGGGCAGGACACGTCTTGCGCCACTCACACGATCTGTACCCGACTCAACAACATTAACCCAATGGGCAGTGAGGGAAAGGTATCGCCCCTGTCCATGTTGACTGGTCCACGCATCGGTGGTGAGGTGGACCTTGCTACTGACGGTGTTCAGTAGCGTGTGTTTTATGTGTCCCTCCACATGCTTGTGCAGAGTAGGGACGGCTTGCCTGCTGAAATAAAAGCGGCTGGGCACCTTGTACTGTGGGACTGCCAATGCCATCAAGTCACGGAAGCTGTCAGCCTCCACCAGCCTGAATGAGAGCATTTCCAGTGACAGAAGTTTGGCAATGCCTGAATTCAGAGCCTGTGCTCGGGGTTGGTTTGCCGATAATGGCCGCCTTTTCTCCCATGCCTGTACTACTGATGGCTGTAGACAAGGCTGGGAGTGTGAGGATGACTGGGAACGTGGTGCTGTGGGTGGAATTACACTAGGTCTCTGGACAACAGTGCCAGAGGTTCTTCCATGGCGATCCTGGGAGGAAGCCGAACCAGCTGTGTGTGAGCTGGAGGAAGAGGCAACACGAGCTGAAGAGGTGGTAGCTGCCGCTGTTGGTTGGCCTAGGTCTTCAGTGTGTTTTTGTATCTCCACCGCGTGCCTGGTCCGCACATGTTTCCACATATTTGTGGTATTGAGGTTGCTGACACTTTTCCCTCTTTTGACTTTCTGATGACACAGCTTGCATTTGACAAAACAAATGTCATCTGCAACTGTGTCAAAAAAGGACCAGGCACTGCAAGTCTTGGGAGCGCCCTTTTTGGCTTTTGGAAGAGACAGGCTCCTAACGGGTGCCAAAGTGGAGGCTACAGGCTCCGCAGTCTTCCCCCTCCCTCTCCCTCTTTGGCCCGTTCGGGGAATCTCTTCCTCAGAGCTGCTCCCACCACCTTCCTTTTCCTCACGCCACGATGGGTCAAGGACCTCATCATCTCCACTACCCTCTGCCACCAACTGCTCCTCCTGGGTAGTCTCGGCAGCACAGTACGCACCAGAAGGCGGCACCTGAGTTTCATCATCAGATGCGTACTGCGCTGTGTGTTATGAACTGGTGGTTTAGAACAACAATGGACCTGGTGGTTAAGAGCACACAAAATGACCTGATAGTTACTAATAACATAGGACGAGCTCTGAGACGTGGGAACTCTGCTGACCACAATCCCTAATCCTATCACACCACACTAGAAATAGCCGTGGAGCGCTCCTGTCCAGTCCTAGGCGCCTCGGCACAGCCTAAGAAACTAGCTAGCCCTGAAGACAGAAAAATAAGCCTACCTTGCCTCAGAAAAATTCCCCAAAGGAAAAGGCAGCCCCCCACATATAATGACTGTGAGTGAAGATGAAAATACAAACACAGAGATGAAATAGATTTTAGCAAAGTGAGGCCCGACTTACTGAATAGACCGAGGATAGGAAAGATAGCTTTGCGGTCAGCACAAAAACCTACAAAAGACCACGCAGAGGGCGCAAAAAGACCCTCCGCACCGGCTAACGGTACGGAGGTGCTCCCTCTGCGTCCCAGAGCTTCCAGCAAGCAAGACAGAGCAAAATAGCAAGCTGGACAGAAAAAATAGCAAACAAAAGAAACACAAGCAGAACTTAGCTTATGCAGGGAAGACAGGTCACAAGAACGATCCAGGAGAGAGCAAGACCAATACTGGAACATTGACTGGAGGCATGGAGCAAAGAACTAGGTGGAGTTAAATAGAGCAGCACCTAACGACTTAACCTCGTCACCTGTGGAAGGAAACTCAGAAGCCACAGTCCCACTCACATCCACTAGAGAAAGCCCATAGACAGAACCAGCCGAAGTACCACTCATGACCACAGGAGGGAGCTTGGCAACAGAATTCACAACAGTACCCCCCCTTGAGGAGGGGTCACCGAACCCTCACCAGAGCCCCCAGGCCGACCAGGATGAGCCAAATGAAAGGCACGAACCAGATCGGCAACATGAACATCAGAGGCAAAGACCCAAGAATTATCTTCCTGACCATAACCCTTCCACTTAACCAAGTACTGGAGTTTCCATCTCGAAATACGAGAATCCAAAATCTTCTCCACCACATACTCCAACTCCCCCTCAACCAGAACCGGGGCAGGAGGATCAACGGATGGAACCACAGGTGCCACGTATCTCCGCAACAATGACCTATGGAATACATTATGGATGGAAAAAGTAGCTGGAAGGGTCAAACGAAACGACACAGGATTAAGAACCTCAGAAATCCTATACGGACCAATGAAACGAGGCTTAAACTTAGGAGAGGAAACTTTCATAGGAATATAACAAGACGACAACCAAACCAAATCCCCAACACGAAGTCGGGGACCCACACAGTGCCTGCGGTTAGCGAAACGTTGAGCCTTCTCCTGGGACAATGTCAAATTGTCCACCACATGAGTCCAAATCTGCTGCAACCTATCCACCACAGTATCCACACCAGGACAGTCCGAAGACTCAACCTGCCCTGAAGAGAAACGAGGATGGAAACCAGAATTGCAGAAAAACGGCGAAACCAAAGTAGCCGAGCTGGCCCGATTATTAAGGGCGAACTCAGCCAAAGGCAAAAAGGACACCCAATCATCCTGATCAGCAGAAACAAAGCATCTCAGATATGTTTCCAAAGTCTGATTGGTTCGTTCAGTTTGGCCATTTGTCTGAGGATGGAAAGCCGAGGAAAAAGACAAATCAATGCCCATCCTAGCACAAAAGGCTCGCCAAAACCTCGAAACAAACTGGGAACCTCTGTCAGAAACGATGTTCTCTGGAATGCCATGTAAACGAACCACATGCTGGAAAAACAATGGCACCAAATCAGAGGAGGAAGGCAATTTAGACAAGGGTACCAAATGGACCATCTTAGAGAAGCGATCACAAACTACCCAAATGACCGACATCTTTTGAGAGACAGGGAGATCCGAAATAAAATCCATAGAGATATGCGTCCAGGGCCTCTTCGGGACCGGCAAGGGCAAAAGCAACCCACTGGCACGAGAACAGCAGGGCTTCGCCCGAGCACAAGTCCCACAGGAGTGCACAAACGAACGCACATCCCGCGACAGAGACGGCTAACAAAAGGATCTAGCCACCAAATCTCTGGTACCAAAGATTCCAGGATGACCAGCCAACACCGAACAATGAACCTCAGAGATAACTCTACTCGTCCATCTATCAGGAACAGTTTCTCCGCTGGGCAACGGTCAGGTCTATTAGTCTGAAATTTTTGCAGCACCCGCCGCAAATCAGGGGAGATGGCAGACAAAATTACCCCCTCTTTGAGAATACCCGCCGGCTCAGGCAAACCCGGAGAGTCGGGCACAAAACTCCTAGACAGGGCATCCGCCTTCACATTCATAGAGCCCGGAAGGTACGAAACCACAAAGTCAAAACGGGAGAAAAACAGCGACCAACGAGCCTGTCTAGGATTCAACCGTTTGGCAGACTCAAGATAAGTCAAGTTTTTGTGATCAGTCAAGACCACCACGCGATGCTTAGCTCCTTCAAGCCAATGACGCCACTCCTCGAATGCCCACTTCATGGCCAGCAACTCTCGATTGCCAACATCATAATTACGCTCAGCAGGCGAAAACTTCCTGGAAAAGGCACATGGTTTCATCACCGAGCCATCAGAACTTCTTTGCGACAAAACAGCCCCTGCTCCAATCTCAGAAGCATCAACCTCGACCTGAAACGGGAGCGAAACATCTGGCTGGCACAACACAGGGGCAGAAGAAAAACGACGCTTCAACTCCTGAAAAGCTTCCACAGCAGCAGAAGAGCAATTGACCACATCAGCACCCTTCTTGGTTAAATCAGTCAACGGTTTAGCAATACTAGAAAAATTATTGATGAAGCGACGATAAAAATTAGCAAAGCCCAGGAACTTTTGCAGACTCTTCAGAGATATCGGCTGAGTCCAATCATAAATGGCCTGTACTTTAACAGGGTCCATCTCGATAGTAGAAGGGGAAAAAATGAACCCCAAAAATGAAACTTTCTGCACACCGAAGAGACACTTTGACCCCTTCACAAACAAAGAATTCGCACGCAGGACCTGGAACACCATTCTAATCTGCTTCACGTGAGACTCCCAATCATCCGAGAAGACCAAAATATCATCCAAGTATACAATCAGGAATTTATCCAGGTACTCTCGGAAGATGTCATGCATAAAGGACTGAAATACTGATGGAGCATTGGAAAGCCCAAATGGCATAACCAGGTACTCAAAATGGCCCTCGGGCGTATTAAATGCTGTTTTCCATTCATCGCCCTGCTTAATACGCACAAGATTATACGCACCACGAAGATCTATCTTGGTGAACCAACTAGCCCCCTTAATCCGAGCAAACAAATCAGACAGCAGCGGCAAGGGGTACTGAAATTTGACTGTGATTTTATTAAGAAGGCGGTAATCAATACAAGGTCTCAACGAACCATCCTTCTTGGCCACAAAAAAGAACCCCGCTCCCAATGGCGACGACGACGGGCGAATATGACCCTTCTCCAAGGATTCCTTTACATAACTCCGCATAGCGGCGTGCTCAGGCACAGACAAATTGAACAGTCGACCTTTAGGAAACTTACTACCAGGAATCAAATCGATAGCACAATCGCAATCCCTATGCGGTACCTGGATTTGGGCTCATCAAATACATCCCGGTAATCCGACAAGAACTCTGGGACCTCAGAAGGGGTGGATGATGAAATAGACAGAAATGGAACATCACCATGTACCCCCTGACAACCCCAGCTGGACACAGACATAGATTTCCAATCCAATACTGGGTTATGGACCTGTAGCCATGGCAACCCCAACACGACCACATCATGCAGATTATGCAACACCAAAAAGCGAATATCCTCCTGATGTGCAGGAGCCATGCACATAGTCAGTTGGGTCCAGTACTGAGGCTTATTCTTGGCCAAAGGCGTAGCATCAATTACTCTCAATGGAATAGGATACTGCAAGGGCTCCAAGAAAAACCCACAGTGCCTAGCAAACTCCAAGTCCATCAAATTCAGGGCAGCACCTGAATCCACAAATGCCATGACAGAATAGGATGACAAAGAGCAGATCAAAGTAACGGACAAAAGAAATTTCGACTGTACCGTACCAATGGTGGCAGACCTAGCGAAACGCTTGGTGCGCTTAGGACAATCAGAGATAGCATGAGTGGAATCACCACAGTAAAAACACAGCCCATTCTGACGTCTGTGTTCTTGCCGTTCAGCTCTGGTCAAAGTCCTATCACATTGCATAGGCTCAGGTTTATGCTCAGATAATACCGCCAAATGGTGCACAGTCCTACGCTCATGCAAGCGTCGATCGATCTGAATGGCCAAAGACATAGACTCATTCAGACCAGCAGGCACAGGAAATCCCACCATAACATCCTTAAGGGCTTCAGAGAGACCCTTTCTGAAAATTGCTGCCAGAGCACATTCATTCCATTGAGTGAGTACAGACCACTTCCTAAACTTCTGACAATATATCTCTACCTCATCCTGACCCTGACACAGAGCCAGCAAGATCTTCTCTGCCTGATCCACTGAATTTGGTTCATCATAAAGTAATCCAAGCGCCAGAAAAAACGCATCAATATCACGCAATGCGGGGTCTCCTGGCGCAAGGGAAAATGCCCAGTCTTGAGGGTCACCACGCAACAAGGAAATAATGATCTTTACTTGTTGAACTGGGTCACCAGAGGAGCGGGGTTTCAAAGCCAGAAACAGTTTACAATTATTTTTTAAATTCAGAAACTTAGCTCTATCTCCAGAAAATAAATCAGGAATAGGAATTCTAGGTTATAACATAGGATTCTGAACCACAAAGTCTTGAATATTTTGTACTCTTGCAGTGAGATGATCCACACAAGAAGACAGACCTTTAAAGTCCATCACTACACCTGTGTCCTGAACCACCCAAATGTCTAGGGGAAAAAAAAGACAAAACACAGTGCAAAGAAAAAAAAATGGTCTCAGAACTTCTCTTTTCCCTCTATTGAGAAGAATTAGTACTTTGGGCCTCCAGTACTGTTATGAACTGGTGGTTTAGAACAGCAATGGACCTGGTGGTTAAGAGCACACAAAATGAGCTGATAGTTACTAATAACATAGGACGAGCTCTGAGACGTGGGAACTCTGCTGACCGCAATCCCTAATCCTATCACACCACACTAGAAATAGCCGTGGAGCGCTCCTGTCCAGTCCTAGGCGCCTCGGCACAGCCTAAGAAACTAGCTAGCCCTGAAGACAGAAAAATAAGCCTACCTTGCCTCAGAGAAATTCCCCAAAGGAAAAGGCAGCCCCCCATATATAATGACTGTGAGTGAAGATGAAAATACAAACAAAGAGATGAAATAGATTTTAGCAAAGTGAGGCCCGACTTACTGAATAGACCGAGGATAGGAAAGATAGCTTTGCGGTCAGCACAAAAACCTACAAAAGACCACGCAGAGGGCACAAAAAGACCCTCCGCACCGGCTAACGGTACGGAGGTGCTCCCTCTGCGTACCAGAGCTTCCAGCAAGCAAGACAGACCAAAATAGCAAGCTGGACAGAAAAAATAGCAAACAAAAGAAACACAAGCAGAACTTAGCTTATGCAGGGAAGACAGGTCACAAGAACGATCCAGGAGAGAGCAAGACCAATACTGGAACATTGACTGGAGGCATAGAGCAAAGAACTAGGTGGAGTTAAATAGAGCAGCACCTAACGACTTAACCTCGTCACCTGTGGACGGAAACTCAGAAGCCGCAGTCCCACTCACATCCACTAGAGAAAGCCCATAGACAGAACCAGCCGAAGTACCACTCATGACCACAGGCGGGAGCTTGGCAACAGAATTCACAACAGTTGTGGTCACCGGAGGCACTGGCCCACCCGCCTCTTCAGAGTCAGAGAGACAAAGCTGTTGGGCATCACTGCACACTGCCTCTTCTTCCATTTCTCCAATACTGCTTGGCTGGCCCCCTGTTTCCAAGCCAAGAGATTCAGGGAACAGAAGTAGATACGGCTCCTGTCCTGGGCTCTCTGACTGCCTGGCCAATTTGGCAGGTGGTGAAGAGACAGATGGCTGGTCTCCAGTGGTCTGTGCCTGAGAGGATGTGGCACTAATTGAAGTCGATGCCGATGCGTCAGCTGCCATCCATCCGACAACGGCTTCAATTTGATCTTCACGCAGCAGCGGTGCACGGCTCTCTCCTACAAAGCTGCGCATGAAGGACTGTTCCCTGCTGAAACTGGGTGATGATGAGTCACCGGTGCCCGCAGCAGGTACAGAATCACCACGTCCTCTCCCTGCTCCTCTCCCTGCTCCGCGCCCACGCCCACGTGCCTTACTCCCTGCCCTCTTCATCTTGGTTTACAGATAAAGATAAGCAGAAAAGTACTAAGGCCTTAGTGTGCTTATTCCTGAAATGCTCCTCCTAACAGGTATAAGAAACACTAATTTTCTAAAGTGTGGACTAGACTTTATTATTAGTTAATGTGGCCTACACAACTGTTAAGTGGTGTTTGGTGAACTTTACTTTTTTTTTTTTGGGCAGATCGGACTGCAGAGCGAGTTTCACTCAGAGACCGTGCAGACAGCCGTAAACGGCGCTGCAAGGCCCAAAAACACTCCTCTAGGTTATCCTATGGAGTGTTTTTCCACAATTTAGCTGGAGACGTGTGGAAAGCCACTAATAGGAAATTTGAGAAAAAATGTGCAGCAGGCTGCACTATTAGCAAAAAAGGACAAGTTTTTTTACGGTATGAAACAGTGACGAACCTTTAGCTGAATACAACCGGCTGTGGCTGCACACAGACTACAGGACGAGCTGCACTCACACGGAGACCGTGCAGACAGCCGTAAACGGCGCTGCAAGGCCCAAAAACACTCCTCTAGGTTATCCTATGTAGTGTTTTTCCACAATTTAGCTGGAGACGGGTGGAAAGCCACTAATAGGAAATTTGAGAAAAAGCGTGCAGCAGGCTGCACTATTAGCAAAAAAGGACAAGTTTTTTTTACGGTATGAGACAGTGACGCACCCTGAGCTGAATACAACCAGCTGTGGCTGCACACAGACTACAGGGCGAGCTGCACTCACATGGAGACCATGCAGACAGCCGTAAACGGCGCTGCAAGGCCCAAAAACACTCCTCTAGGTTATCCTATGTAGTGTTTTTCCACAATTTAGCTGGAGACGGGTGGAAAGCCACTAATAGGAAATTTGAGAAAAAATGTGCAGCAGGCTGCACTATGAGCAAAAAAGGACAAGTTTTTTTACGGTATGAGGCAGTGACGCACCCTGAGCTGAATACAACCGGCTGTGGCTGCACACAGACTACAGGGCGAGCTGCACTCACATGGAGACCGTGCAGACAGCCGTAAACGGCGCTGCAATGGCCCAAAAACCCTCCTCTAGGTTATCCTATGTAGTGTTTTTCCACAATTTAGCTGGAGACGGGTGGAAAGCCACTAATAGGAAATTTGAGAAAAAATGTGCAGCAGGCTGCACTATTAGCAAAAAAGGACAATGGATAGAACAGTATGAGGCAGTGTGAACCCCCCTGAGCTGAATACAACCGGCTATGGCTGCACACAGACTACAGAGTGAGCTGCACACACACACACACACACACACAGAGACCTTGCAGAACGCTGTTAAAACAGCGCTGCAAGGCAAGAGCAAGGTGAACACACAGCGGTTGCTAAATTAGCCTGGGAAAAGCGCAATGAAGCAATTCGCTATCTCAACTGGCCCTCAGTTAGAACACAGCGTCCTGTCCCTAACTGAAATCACAGCAGAGTGAGCGCAAAATGGCGGCAAGCGTTTTTTATAGTGCATCATGACATGATTTCAGCAGCCAATCACAGCCTTGCCAGTAGTTACATGCCCACCATGCTAAACAGGATGTGCCCACACTTCCATTCATTCCTCATTGGCTGCTGCGTGCAGTTTGAATTCTGGGAACTTCCGATTCCGGTATCCGATATGCGGTAAATATCGGAAATCGGTATCGGAATTCCGATACCGCAAATATCGTCCGATACCCGATACTTGCGGTATCGGAATGCTCAACACTACTTGCAACACATTCATATATTGGGTCACAGATTTCCCTCCCATGCATCTCCTCCAAGATTTGCAACACCTTGGTGAAAGTGTTCTGCTCATGTGGGGTCCGGAACATGACGGAGTATCTAGCGTCCCTGTGAAGGGCCATCAAAGCAATATCTACCTGCATAGCGGGGGTCATAGGGTGCAACATTAGCATGCCTTTAACCCGCTCGGCCCAGTCCCATAGCAGTGATTTGCTCCCAGTAAACTTTTGGAGATTGTTGAGCATGGCCCCCAGCGACAAGCTGGCCCTTGGGACTCCAAAGGCCGCTTTGTCTGCTGCCTCTGCGCCCGTGTACTGCATCCTGCCGACCACGCCAAATGTAAGCAGGTTGCAAGATGCAGTGACGCAAGGGAGGCAGAGCAAGGGTTAACAATTTAATTAACAGTAAAGATACACCTCGCAGGGAGATAACCAGTTAAAAAGGGGATGGATACAGGGTAATGGCACAAAAAGCAAAAAAAAAAAATAAAAAATAGCAACAATTCACTCAGCAAACTTATCGTGTACTGGGTTTCCTCAGCCACAGATGTCCCGCTGAGGGTTGTAGTCCTTGGTGACAATCGACAATGTCCTCAGATGGGGATCCTCAGCTCCCGGCAGTCTCTGGTCTCACCCGTTGGGCCCCTGGTCCATGAAATCGTGCAGCCAAATTCACAAATGCTGCAACAATCACAGTATCAGGTGAAGTTTCTGATGTGAAGGTCAGTAAGGGGGGAATGTTGGGTTTTATTTCCTTTGTTTTTTAAAGAGATATTACAGCAAACACATAAATTCTAATGAAAAGCCCTAAAGAGCATTTTTCAGGCCGAGTTATAGTTTTGTATGACACCATTCAACTTCACCATATAATAGAAATTGGGAGAAAAAAAATGAGTGGTGTCAAATGGTGAAGAAAAAAAAATTGCAATCCTGCCGTCGTTTTTTTGGCTGTCATTTTTACAATGTGTGTTAAAAATTACCTGGTGACTTTATTCTGCAGGTCTGGTAATTTTCTCTGGTTAAAAAAAAATGTTTTAATGGATTTTCCATTTAGATATATATATATATATAATAGCTTGGACTTTCACAGACACGGTGATACAAAAAAAATATATATTTTTTCACTTCATTATTTTTGGTTTGGAGGGAAATAAAAGGGAGGTATTAAAACTTTTTTCTCAGAATATTTTTTTTTTTTTACCTAAATTTTTTTCTTTTCGCACCTGCAACCACTTGTATTATATACTGCAATACTAAAATACTATAGCAAAAATTAACGATCTGTGTCTGCGGTTTAAACCAGCACAAAGATAGTTGTGACTTGGGCCTTTAGTAGACCCCCTGGATCACATGGTAACTCGGATGCCCACATTTTTATTTATTTTTTTTAAACAATTTTCAGATTGACAGCAGCACCTAAATGGTTAAACAGCAGTGATTGGAGCTCAGCTCCAGTTGCTGCTGTTCAAGGCAAGTGTCCTGAATCCCTTTAAACATCAATGATCAAAGGGGGTTTCTGGGTAAATGTATGTATGTATGTACATACGTTTGTATGTATGTATATGAAAATTCTGCATTCACACTGAAGGCATCAAAACTATGAATTAACACATGTGGAATTATATACTTAACAAAAAGGTGTGAAACTGAAAATATGTCTTATTGTCACGGGGCTTCTGCGACAGAGAGGTTCCAGAGAACCGCAGCGCTCTGGGCCTCGTTCACACACGATGAACAGAAGCTCTTCTCCTGAATTCTGACCTGGCTGTCTTTTGCCAGGAGGTCAGGAGTTAAACCTAGTTGCTGAAGTTGCTGAGAGCTTGGTCTCTAAGCTGAATTCATTTTTGTAATCTCCTCTCCTATATAGACTCAGCTTTGTCTACAACTGTTGTCAGTGATCAGTTCAGCTGCCTCTCTTGGAGGTTGAAGGAGCGTTGTTGTGAATTCTGCTTTTGGGCTCCCTCCGGTGGTTGTAGGTGGTAATGCAGTTGTTCCTGGGTTGCAGTCCTGGTCAGGTGTATCTGCTGATTGCAGTTCTGACTGGGGTATTTAGGTGTGCAGGATTCATTAGTCCTTGCCAGTTGTCCATGGTTTTTGGGAGGTGTCGGATCTCTGTCTGGTTCCTCCTGCCTTGCTGCCAAATCAGCTAAGATAAGTGTCTGGTTTTGTTTCTGTGGCACACTTGCTGTGTGCTTGATATTTCAGTGCTATTCATTTGTTTTTTCTTGTCCAGCTTAGATTGTGTCAGTATTTTCTCAGTCTAGTTGGATTCTCAGGAGTTGCAAATATACGTTCCACGTCTTTAGTTAGATGTTGGAATTTTTTGTATTATCTGTTGTGGATATTTTTGGAAGGATTTTAATACTGACCGCTTAGTATTCTGTCCTATCCTTTCCTATCTAGCTAGAGTGGCCTCTTTTGCTAAATCCTGTTTTCTACCTACGTGTGTCTTTCCTCTCCTACTCACAGTCAATATTCGTGGGGGGCTGCCTATCCTTTGGGGTTCTGCTCTGAGGCAAGGTAGATTTCCTATTTCCATCTATAGGGGTATTTAGTCCTCCGGCTGTGTCGAGGTGTCTAGGGTTTGTTAGGCACACCCCACGGCTACTTCTAGTTGCGGTGTTAGTTCAGGATTTGCGGTCAGTACAGATACCACCTACTCCAGAGAAAGATTCATGCGGCTCCAAGGTCACCGGATCATAACAGTACAACTGGCCAATAATGAGTTAAATGCATCTCAGAAGAAGGGAAGAAAGGTGTTGAGCCATTTGTTTTTCCTGCAGTCTGCTTTATCTTCTCTTCCCTCTTTATCTCTGGGTGGCTGAGGAGTCTTGTGCTAGCATGGATGTTCAGGAATTAGCTTCTCGTGTAGACCAGCTTGCTGCTAGGGTACAGGGTATTTCTGATTATATTGTTCAGACTCCTGTTTTAGAGCCGAAGATTCCTACTCCTGATTTGTTTTTTGGTGACAGGTCCAAATTTTTGAGTTTTAAGAACAACTGTAAACTGTTTTTTGCTCTGAGACCTCGATCCTCTGGTGATTCCATTCAGCAGGTTAAAATCGTCATCTCCCTGTTGCGTGGCGATCCGCAGGATTGGGCATTTTCCCTGGAATCTGGGAATCCGGCCTTGCTTAATGTAGACTCCTTTTTCAGGCTTTAGGATTATTATATGATGAACCGAATTCTGTGGATCAAGCGGAGAAGACCTTGTTGGCCCTGTCTCAGATTGTCGATTTCTGGTGTTGCATAATTTGCATGATGCTATCGTGCTGGGTATTCCGTGGTTGCAGGTACATAATCCTGTGTTGGATTGGAAGTCTATGTCTGTGACTAGTTGGGGTTGTCAGGGGGTTCATAATGATGTTCCTTTGATGTCAATCTCCTCTTCTTCCTCTTCTGAAATTCCAGAGTTTTTGTCTGATTTTCAGGATGTATTCGATGAGCCCAAATCAAGTTCCCTTCCACCACACAGGGACTGTGATTATGCGATTGGATTGATTCGATTCCAGGCTGTAAGTTTCCTAAGGGTCGACTTTTCAACCTGTCTGTGCCTGAACATACCGCCATGCGGAGCTATATAAAGGAGTCTTTGGAGAAAGGGCATATTCGGCCATCTTCTTCACCGTTGGGAGCGGGATTTTTTTTTTCTTGCTAAGAAGGATGGCTCCTTGAGACCCTGTATTGATTATCGCCTCTTGAATAAGATCACGGTCAAGTTTCAATACCCTTTACCTTTGCTTTCCGATTTGTTTGCTAGGATTAAGGGGGCTAGTTGGTTTACGAAGATTGACCTTCGGGGGGCATATAATCTTGTTCGTATTAAGCAGGGTGATGAATGGAAAACTGTGTTTAAGACGCCCGAAGGCGATTTTGAAAACCTTGTGATGCCATTCGGGCTCACTAATGCTCCATCTGTTTTTCAGTCCTTCATGCATGATATCTTTCGGACTTATATTGATAAATTCTTGATTGTATATTTGAACGATATTTTGATTTTTTCCGATGTTTGGGAGTCTCATGTGGGACAGGTCAGGATGGTATTTCAGATCCTTCGTGACAATGCTTTGTTTGTGAAGGGGTCTAAGTGTCTCTTTGGGGTGCAGAAGGTTTCTTTTTTGGGCTTCATTTTTTCTCCCTCATCTATGGAGATGGATCCGGTTAAGGTTCAGGCCATTCATGATTAGATTCAGCCCACATCCGTGAAGAGCCTTCAGAAATTTTTGGGTTTTGCAAATTTTTATCACCGTTTCATTGCTAACTTTTCCAGCGTGGTTAAACCCTTGACCGATTTGACGAAGAAAGGCGCTGATGTGGCGAATTGGTCCTCTGCGGCTGTCTCTGCCTTTCAGGAGCTTAAACGCCGATTTACTTCTGCTCCGGTGTTGCGCCAACCGGATGTTTCTCTTCCGTTTCAGGTTGAGATTGATGCTTCTGAGATTGGGGCAGGGGCCGTTTTGTCTCAGAGGGATCCTGTTGGTTCTTTGATGAAACCGTGTGCCTTCTTTTCCCGTAAGTTTTCGCCTGCTGAACGCAATTCTGATGTCGGCAATCAGGAGTTGTTGGCTATGAAGTGGGCGTTTGAGGAGTGGCGACATTGGCTTGAGGGAGCTAAGCACCGTATTGTGGTCTTGACCGATCATAAGAATCTGATTTACCTCGAGTCTGCCAAACGGCTGAATCCTAGACAGGCTCGATGGTCCTTGTGTTTTTCCCGTTTTGATTTCGTGGTCTCGTATCTTCCGGGTTCTAAGAATATTAAGGCTGATGCCCTCTCTAGGAGTTTTTTGCCTGATTCTCCTGAGGTCCCTGAACCGGTCGGCATTCTGAAAGAAGGGGTGGTCCTTTCTGCCATTTCCCCTGATTTACGATGGGTTCTTCAGGAATTTCAGGCTGACAGACCTGACCGCTGTCCAGTGGGGAAACTGTTTGTTCCTGACAGATGGACTAGTAGAGTGATTTCTGAGGTTCACTGTTCTGTGTTGGCTGGTCATCCTGGTATTTTTGGTACCAGAGACTTGGTTGGTAGGTCCTTTTGGTGGCCTTCTTTGTCACGTGATGTGCGTTCTTTTGTGCAGTCCTGTGGGACTTGTGCCCGGGCCAAGCCTTGTTGTTCCCGTGCTAGTGGGTTGCTTTTGCCATTGCCGGTCCCTGAGAGGCCCGGGACGCATATTTCTATGGATTTTATTTCTGATCTTCCGGTTTCCCAGAGGATGTCGGTTATCTGGGTTGTTTGTGACCGGTTCTCTAAGATGGTTCATTTGGTGCCTTTGCCTAAATTGCCTTCCTCTTCAGATTTGGTTCCGTTGTTTTTTCAGCATGTGGTTCATTTGCATGGTATTCCGGAGAATATTGTGTCCAACAGAGGTTCCCAGTTTGTTTCTAGGTTTTGGCGGGCCTTTTGTGCTAGGCTGGGCATTGATTTGTCTTTTTCTTCTGCATTTCATCCTCAGACAAATGGTCAGACCGAGCGAACTAATCAGACTTTGGAGACTTATTTGAGATGCTTTGTGTCTGCTGATCAGGATGATTGGGTGGCCTTCTTGCCATAGGCCGAGTTTGCCCTTAATAATCGGGCTAGTTCGGCTACTTTGGTTTCGCCTTTCTTTTGCAATTTTGGTTTTCATCCTCGTTTTTCTTCAGGGCAGGTTGAGCCTACTGACTGTCCTGGTGTGGATTCTGTGGTTGACAGGTTGCAGCAGATTTGGGCTCATGTGGTGGACAATTTGGTGTTGTCTCAGGAGGAGGCTCAACGTTTTGCTAACCGTCGTCGGTGTGTTGGTTCCCGGCTTTGGGTTGGGGATCTGGTCTGGTTGTCTTCCCGTCATGTTCCTATGAAGGTTTCTTCTCCTAAGTTTAAGCCTCGGTTTATTGGTCCTTATAGGATTATTAATCCGGTGTCTTTTCGATTGGCGCTTCCGGCCTCTTTTGCTATCCATGTCTTCCATAGATCTTTATTGCGGAAATATGTGGTGCCCGTTGTTCCCTCTGTTGATCCTCCGGCCCCTGTGCTGGTTGATGGGGAGTTGGAGTATGTGGTTGAGAAGATTTTGGATTCTCGTTTTTCGAGGCGGAGGCTTCAGTACCTTGTCAAATGGAAGGGTTATGGCCAGGAGGATAATTCTTGGGTTTTTGCCTCTGATGTCCATGCTGCTGATTTGGTTTGTGCCTTTCATCGGGCTCGTCCTGATCGGCCTGGGGGCTCTGGTGAGGGTTCGGTGACCCCTCCTCAAGGGGGGGTACTGTTGTGAATTCTGCTTTTGGGCTCCCTCCGGTGGTTGTAGGTGGTAATGCAGTTGTTCCTGGGTTGCAGTCCTGGTCAGGTGTATCTGCTGATTGCAGTTCTGACTGGGGTATTTAGGTGTGCAGGATTCATTAGTCCTTGCCAGTTGTCCATGGTTTTTGGGAGGTGTCGGATCTCTGTCTGGTTCCTCCTGCCTTGCTGCCAAATCAGCTAAGATAAGTGTCTGGTTTTGTTTCTGTGGCACACTTGCTGTGTGCTTGATATTTCAATGCTATTCATTTGTTTTTTCTTGTCCAGCTTAGATTGTGTCAGTATTTTCTCAGTCTAGTTGGATTCTCAGGAGTTGCAAATATACATTCCACGTCTTTAGTTAGATGTTGGAATTTTTTGTATTATCTGTTGTGGATATTTTTGGAAGGATTTTAATACTGACCGCTTAGTATTCTGTCCTATCCTTTCCTATCTAGCTAGAGTGGCCTCTTTTGCTAAATCCTGTTTTCTGCCTACGTGTGTCTTTCCTCTCCTACTCACAGTCAATATTCGTGGGGGGCTGCCTATCCTTTGGGGTTCTGCTCTGAGGCAAGGTAGATTTCCTATTTCCATCTATAGGGGTATTTAGTCCTCCGGCTGTGTCAAGGTGTCTAGGGTTTGTTAGGCACACCCCACGGCTACTTCTAGTTGCGGTGTTAGTTCAGGATTTGTGGACAGTACACTTACCACCTACTCCAGAGAAAGATTCATGCGGCTCCAAGGTCACCGGATCATAACAGAGCGTGGTGTATTAGGAGCTTGGAGGTTTATTTACAGAGATTGGTGTCTGCTGTTTTGGTTGCATGTTAAACCTGTTTTCCTTCCTAGTTTTTTCCTTCTCTTCCCTTCTATGTGTTACCTCTGTGGTTGTGTGAGCTTTTGGTGAGTTTCAGACTTTTAGTTACCATGTCTGTATACCCTGTTAATTGTTGTATTTATACACTGGTGCAGTCCACCTCCTGTGGGGGGTGAGGGGGCCATTGATAGGGTCTGCACAGGAGACAGGGATACGCTGGCGGCTCAGGCCTCCTAACCATCATAGGTATCCCTGAGATAAGGGAAAGTCAGGGCCCTATTATACTGGCAGGGACAGGTGCGGGTCCCAGTACGCCGTCCTGCCCCTTTATCGCTGTTAACGGCTTGACACTTATATTCTCGGTTCTTCAAAGTAGCCACCTTTTGATTTGGTGACTGCTTTGCACACTCTTGGCATTCTCTTGATGAGCTTCAAGAGGTAGTCCCCGGGAATGGTCTTCCAACAATCTTGAAGGAGTTCCCAGAGATGCTTAGCACTAGTTGGCCCTTTTGCCTGCACTCTGCGGTCCAGCTCACCCCAAACCATCTCGATTGGGTTCAGGTCTGGTGACTGTGGAGGCCAGGTCATCTGGCGTAGCACCCCATCACTCTCCTTCGTGGTCAAATAGCCCTTACACAGCCTGGAGGTGTGTTTGGGGTCATTGTCCTGTTGAAAAATAAATGATGGTCCAACTAAACGCAAACCGGATGGAATAGCATGCCGCTGCAAGATGCTGTGGTAGGCATGTTGGTTCAGTATGCTTTCAATTTTGAATAAATCCCCAACAGTGGCACCAGTAAAGCACCCCCACACCATCACACCTCCTCCTCCATGCTTCATGGTGGGAACCAGGTATGTAGAGTCCATCCGTTCACCTTTTCTGCATGGCACAAAGACATGGTGGTTGGAACCAAAGATCTCAAATTTGGACTCATCAGATTTCCACTGGTCTAATGTCCATTCCTTGTGTTCTTTAGCCCAAACAAGTCTCTTCTGCTTGTTGCCTGTCCTTAGCAGTGGTTTCCTAGCAGCTATTTTACCATGAAGGCCTGCTGCACAAAGTCTCCTCTTAACAGTGGTTGTAGAAATGTGTCTGCTGCTAGAACTCTGTGTGGCATTGACCTGGTCTCTAAACTGAGCTGCTGTTAACCTGCGATTTCTGAGGCTGGTGACTCAGATAAACTTATTTATCCTCAGAAGCAGAGGTGACTCTTGGTCTTCCTTTCCTGTGGCGGTCCTCATGTGAGCCAGTTTCTATGTAGTGCTTGATGGTTTTTGCCACTGCACTTGGGGACACTTTCAAAGGTTTCCCAATTTTTCAGACTGACTGACCTTCATTCCTTAAAGTAATGATGGCCACTCGTTTTTCTTTACTTAGCTGCTCTTTTCTTGCCATAATACAAATTCTAACCGTCTATTCAGTAGGACTATCAGCTGTGTATCCACCAGACTTCTGCACAACACAACTGATGGTTCCAACCCCATTTATAAGGCAAGAAATCCCACTTATTAAACCTGACAGGGCACACCTGTGAAGCGAAAACCATTTCCGGTGACTACCTCTTCAAGCTCATCAAGAGAATGCCAAGAGTGTGCAAAGCAGTCATCAAAGCAAAAGGTGGCTAATTTGAAGAACCTAGAATATAAGACATATTTTCAGTTGTTTCACACTTTTTTGTTAACTATATAATTCCACATGTGTTAATTCATAGTTTTGATGCATTCAGTGTGAAAGTATAATTTTCATAGTCATGAAAATAGAGAAAAATCTTTAAATGAGGTGTGTGTGTGTGTGTGTGTGTGTGTGTGTGTGTGTGTGTGTATGTGTGTATGTATGTATGTATATCTATCTATCTAGCTATCTCCGATTTGTGTCTGCGGTTTACACCAGCACAAAGATAGTGGTGACTTGGGCCTTTAGTAGACCCCCTGGATCACATGGTAACTCAGATGCCCACATTTTTTTTTTTTTTTTAAACAATTTTCAAATTGACAGCAGTACCTAAATGGTTAAACAGCAACGATTGTTGGAGCTCGGCTCCAGTTGCTGCTGTTCGAGGCAAGAGCCCTGAATCCCTTTAAGCATCAAAGATCAAAGGGAGAGGGTTTCTGGGTGGGTATATATATACACAAACATACATACATACAGAAACCCCCTTTGATCTTTGATGTTTAAAGGGATTCAGGGCACTTGCCTCGAACAGCAGCAACTGGAGCAGAGCTCCAATCGCTGCTGTTTAACCATTTAGGTGCTGCTGTCAATCTGAAAATTGTGTAAAGAAAATAAATAAAAATGTGGGCATCTGAGTTACCATGTGATCCAGGGGGTTTAAACCGCAGACACAGATCGCTAATTTATATATGTACATATCTACTATATAATTATCTAAGGGTCACTTCCGTCTTTCTGTCTGTCTTTCTGTCACAGATATTCATTGGTCGCGGCCTCTGTCTGTCATGGAATCCAAGTCGCTGATTGGTCGTGGCAAAACGCCCACGACCATTGCCACGACCAATCAGCGACGGCCGCAGTCCGGCGGCAATATGGCAGCTCTTTCCTCCCCACAATCAGTCAGTGCCCGCTCCATACTCCCCTCCAGTCAGCCCTCACACAGGGTTAATGCCAGCGTTACCGGACCACGGTGTAACGCACTCCGGTTACGCAGCTATTAACCCTGTGTGACCAACTTTTTACCACTGATGCTGCGTATGCAGCATCAATAGTAGAACGATCTAATGTTAAAAATAATAATAATCAAAAAAAAAAAAACCTTATTCTCACCCTCCACCGTCGTGTCTTCTCCTCGGCACTGCAAGCGGCAGCTTCCACTTCCAAAGATGCTAAGAGAGAAGGACCTTCCATGACGTCACGGTCATGTGACCGCGACGTCATCACAGGTCCTGCGCTCATACCAATCCTGGGACCGGAAGCTGCCGGGTGCCGCACACAAGCGCCGGAACTACAACGGGCTCTTCAGATGGTGAGTATATGTTTCTTTTTTTATTTTTTAACCTGTTACATACGTGGTTGGGCAATATACTACGTAGCTCTGTGCTGTATACTACGTCTCCATGCAATATACTACGTGGCTGGGCAATATACTACGTGGCTCTGTGCTGTATACTAAGTCGCTAGGCAATATACTACGTGGACATGCATATTCTAGAATACCCGATGCGTTAGAATCGGGCCACCATCATATATATACATACAATATATATATATTTATTTTGTGTGTGTGTGTGTATATATATATATATATATATATATATATATATATATATATATATATATATATATATATATATATACATATATATATATATATATATATATACATATATATATATACACACACACACACTTTGAACGGAACCTGAAGGTACTAGTCTAGATACTTTGAACGAAACCTGAAGTATCTGACATATCGGAATCCGATCTGTCCAATCTTTGCTAACCATGACGGCAGATATTGAAGGATAATATCCGTCAGTAATTATGTAATTTCTATCACCAGCCTAACCATAAAACATGCATCTGAACCCATGAACACAAAAGTCTTATATCTAAAAATAATTAATTTTAATACTTTGCTGTCATAACCATTATTGTAAAAAGGAAGAAACCCCCCAAAAAATTCTACAAATGAGACATTTATTTACCAAGTTAAAAAAAAGGATTAAATAAGCAGAATGCTTCATCTGTGAAGATGGCGTGTCCCATGTCTGTCCATGGCGGATTACTGGAGTTGTAGTAGCACACAAGATAACCTGGCTGAGTGCTGCCACATGGTGGCAGAAGATGGGAGTGCACACAGAACTTGTCCGGAAGAATCCAAAGTCTTCAATTAGTAAATCTTAAGAGGAATCAGCCAGATTGTGGAAGTGATGATGGATAACAATAGATTTCCAACAGTGTGAATTGAGGAGGAGTTTTATAGTTCACAAGAGGCTACTTTTAGATGAGGTCCATTAAGATATCCTCTTCCATGACGCTTTGGGCCTGTACTTGTAATCCTGGTTGAGGGACGGGTCCTCGTGGTCCTGCATTCATCATGACTCCTGAAAAGTGCAGAGAATTTATCAAAAAGACAAATACTTATTCCTGCCCAGGTCTGGAACTACCCCGGTCTCTTGTCTGCACAACTGATGTCACATCAACAGTGCTGCAGCCAATCAGTGAGCTTAGCAGCTAATAACAGGCAGCACTGCCGTGCTCACCAATTGGCTGCAGCGCTGTCAATGTGACATCAGTGCTACAACGGAACAAAACAAACATTTTTTTTTTTATTTTTTTGTGGCTACTGCAGTCTGAAAGGGGCGCCATCCCCTTTAACATGTAAACCAAGGAGAGAACGAATTGGGTCGTACCTGAAAAAAGAAACTATGCTGGCTTCACAGGTATTACTGTGACTTACCTGGCATGGGCGCCCGCTGTGCCATTTGATTGCCCCACTGCTGGGCTGGGGCCTGATGCATAAGAGACTGCCCTGAGATCTGCAGCTGTGGCTGGCCGGGGGGCTGGTGCGGCATCTGTTGCCCCAATGCCTGGTGAGGGAGCAGGCCTTGTGCTGCCTGCTGCATATGATGCAAAGGCTGCTGGGTCTGAGAAACCCCGGCCTGTGGCTGTAAGAAAAGACAAGACTTATTCTTACCTTCTTAATCCATGTTTGACCCTGCTTTATGATAATGAGGAAACACAGAAGCCAACATGATTAAAATCTCCTTGTCTATAGTGGTTGTTAAGATCCCAATTGCTGATTCCCTTTAAGAATCTAACCCTGTATATTTGATTTAAAAAATTATCAGTGGCCAAATAGAGGACTGTTATGTAGGCAATCCAGTGACACAGTGTGCCAGCAATCAGAGCACATACAGTGATCTGACAACAACCCAAAAACAATAGAACGAGCTCTGAGACGTGGAATCTCTGTAGACCGCAATACCTGAACCTATCCTAACACAACTAAAGCCAGCTGTGGATTGCGCCTGTCACTACCTATGCAACTCGGCACAGCCTGAGGAGCTGACTAGTCTGAAGATAGAAAAACAAGCCTGACTTGCCTCAGAGAAATACCCCAAAGGAAAAGGCAGCCCCCCACATATAATGACTGTTAGCAAGATGAAAAGACAAACGTAGGGATGAAATAGATTCAGCAAAGTGAGGCCCGATATTCTAGATAGAGCGAGGATAGCAAAGAGAACTTTGCAGTCTACAAAAAACCCTAAAGCAAAAAACCACGCAAAGGGGGCAGAAAGACCCACCGTGCCGAACTAACGGCACGGCGGTGCACCCTTTGCGTCTCAGAGCTTCCAGCAAAAACAAAAAGACAAGCTGGACAGAAAAAGTAGCAACAAAAGCAAAGAAGCACTTATCTAAGCAGAGCAGCAGGCCACAGGAAAGATCCAGAAGCTCAAGTCCAACACTGGAACATTGACAAGGAGCAAGGAAGACAGAATCAGGTGGAGTTAAATAACAAAGCAGCCAACGAGCTCACCAGAACACCTTAGGGAGGAAGCTCAGAAGCTGCAGTACCACTTGTGACCACAGGAGTGAATTCAGCCACAGAATTCACAACAGTACCCCCCCCTTGAGGAGGGGTCACCGAACCCTCACCAGAGCCCCCAGGCCGACCAGGATGAGCCACATGAAAGGCACGAACAAGATCTGGAGCATGGACATCAGAGGCAAAAACCCAGGAATTATCTTCCTGAGCATAACCCTTCCATTTAACCAGATACTGGAGTTTCCGTCTAGAAACACGAGAATCCAAAATTTTCTCCACAATATACTCCAATTCCCCCTCCACCAAAACCGGGGCAGGAGGCTCAACAGATGGAACCATAGGTGCCAAGTATCTCCGCAACAACGACCTATGGAATACATTATGTATGGAAAAGGAGTCTGGGAGGGTCAGACGAAAAGACACAGGATTGAGAATCTCAGAAATCCTATACGGACCAATAAAACGAGGTTTAAATTTAGGAGAGGAAACCTTCATAGGAATATGACGAGAAGATAACCAAACCAGATCCCCATCACGAAGTCGGGGACCCACACGGCGTCTGCGATTAGCGAAAAGTTGAGCCTTCTCCTGGGACAAGGTCAAATTGTCCACTACCTGAGTCCAGATCTGCTGCAACCTGTCCACCACAGAATCCACACCAGGACAGTCCGAAGACTCAACCTGTCCTGAAGAGAAACGAGGATGGAACCCAGAATTGCAGAAAAATGGAGAGACCAAGGTGGCCGAGCTGGCCCGATTATTAAGAGCGAACTCAGCCAACGGCAAAAAGGACACCCAATCATCCTGGTCTGCAGAAACAAAACATCTCAGATATGTCTCCAAGGTCTGATTGGTTCGTTCGGTCTGGCCATTAGTCTGAGGATGGAAAGCCGAGGAAAAAGACAGGTCAATGCCTATCCTACCACAAAAGGCTCGCCAAAACCTCGAAACAAACTGGGAACCTCTGTCAGAAACAATATTCTCAGGAATGCCATGCAAACGAACCACATGCTGGAAGAACAAAGGCACCAAATCAGAGAAGGAAGGCAATTTAACCAAGGGCACCAGATGGACCATTTTAGAAAAGCGATCACAGACCACCCAAATGACTGACATCTTTTGAGAAACGGGAAGGTCAGAAATGAAATCCATCGAAATATGTGTCCAAGGCCTCTTTGGGACCGGCAAGGGCAAAAGCAACCCACTGGCACGTGAACAGCAGGGCTTAGCCCTAGCACAAATCCCACAGGACTGCACAAAAGTACGTACATCCCGTGACAGAGATGGCCACCAGAAGGATCTAGCCACTAACTCTCTGGTACCAAATATTCCAGGATGGCCAGCCAACACCGAACAATGAAGTTCAGAGATAACTTTAGTAGTCCACCTATCAGGGACGAACAGTTTCTCCGCCGGACAACGATCAGGTTTATTCGCCTGAAATTTTTGCAACATTCGCCGCAAATCAGGGGAGATGGCAGACACAATGACTCCTTCCTTGAGGATACTCGCCGGCTCAGATGAACCCGGAGAGTCGGGCACAAAACTCCTAGACAGAGCATCCGCCTTCACATTTTTAGAGCCCGGAAGGTACGAAATCACAAAATCAAAGCGGGCAAAAAATAACGACCAACGGGCCTGTCTAGGATTCAAGCGCTTGGCAGACTCGAGATAAGTAAGGTTCTTATGATCAGTCAATACCACCACGCGGTGCTTAGCTCCTTCAAGCCAATGACGCCATTCCTCGAATGCCCACTTCATGGCCAGCAACTCTCGGTTGCCCACATCATAATTACGCTCAGCAGCCGAAAACTTCCTGGAAAAGAAAGCACATGGTTTCAACACTGAGCAACCAGAACCTCTCTGTGACAAAACCGCCCCTGCTCCAATCTCAGAAGCATCAACCTCGACCTGGAACGGAAGAGAAACATCTGGTTGACACAACACAGGGGCAGAACAAAAACGATGCTTCAACTCCTGAAAAGCTTCCACAGCAGCAGAAGACCAATTAACCAAATCAGCACCCTTCTTGGTCAAATCGGTCAATGGTTTGGCAATGCTAGAAAAATTACAGATGAAGCGACGATAAAAATTAGCAAAGCCCAGGAATTTTTGCAGACTTTTCAGAGATGTCGGCTGAGTCCAATCCTGGATGGCTTGGACCTTAACCGGATCCATCTCGATAGTAGAAGGGGAAAAGATGAACCCCAAAAATGAAACTTTCTGCACACCGAAGAGACACTTTGATCCCTTCACAAACAAAGAATTAGCACGCAGGACCTGGAAAACCATTCTGACCTGCTTCACATGAGAGTCCCAATCATCTGAGAAGATCAAAATGTCATCCAAGTAAACAATCAGGAATTTATCCAAATACTCACGGAAGATGTCATGCATAAAAGACTGAAACACAGATGGAGCATTGGCAAGTCCGAACGGCATCACTAGATACTCAAAATGACCCTCGGGCGTATTAAATGCAGTTTTCCATTCATCTCCTTGCCTGATTCTCACCAGATTATACGCACCACGAAGATCTATCTTAGTGAACCAACTAGCCCCCTTAATCCGAGCAAACAAGTCAGATAACAATGGCAAGGGATACTGAAATTTAACAGTGATCTTATTAAGAAGACGGTAATCAATACATGGTCTCAGCGAACCATCCTTCTTGGCTACAAAAAAGAACCCTGCTCCCAGTGGTGATGACGATGGGCGAATATGTCCCTTCTCCAGGGATTCCTTCACATAACTGCGCATAGCGGCGTGTTCAGGCACGGATAAATTAAATAATCGACCTTTAGGGAATTTACTACCAGGAATCAAATTGATAGCACAATCACAATCCCTATGCGGAGGTAGGGCATCGGACTTGGGCTCTTCAAATACATCCTGATAATCAGACAAGAACTCTGGAACCTCAGAAGGAGTGGATGACGAAATAGACAAAAATGGAACATCACCATGTACCCCCTGACAACCCCAGCTGGATACCGACATAGAGTTCCAATCCAAAACTGGATTATGGGTTTGCAGCCATGGCCACCCCAACACAACCACATCATGCAGATTATGTAGCACCAGAAAGCGAATAACTTCCTGATGTGCAGGAGCCATGCACATGGTCAGCTGGGTCCAGTACTGAGGTTTATTCTTGGCCAAAGGTGTAGCATCAATTCCTCTCAACGGAATAGGACACCGCAAAGGCTCCAAGAAAAACCCACAACGTTTAGCATAATCCAAATCCATCAGATTCAGGGCAGCGCCTGAATCCACAAACGCCATGACAGAATACGATGACAAAGAGCATATCAAGGTAATGGACAGAAGGAATTTGGATTGTACAGTACCAATGACGGCAGACCTATCGAACCGCTTAGTGCGCTTAGGACAATCAGAAATAGCATGAGTGGAATCACCACAGTAGAAACACAGACCATTCAGACGTCTGTGTTCTTGCCGTTCAACTCTGGTCATAGTCCTATCGCACTGCATAGGCTCAGGTTTAATCTTAGACAATACCGCCAAATGGTGCACAGATTTACGCTCGCGCAAGCGTCGACCGATCTGAATGGCCAAAGACATAGACTCATTCAAACCAGCAGGCATAGGAAATCCCACCATGACATCCTTAAGAGCCTCAGAGAGACCCTTTCTGAACAAAGCTGCCAGCGCAGATTCATTCCACTGAGTGAGTACTGACCACTTCCTAAATTTCTGACAATATACTTCTATATCATCCTGACCCTGGCACAAAGCCAGCAAATTTTTCTCAGCCTGATCCACTGAATTAGGCTCATCGTAAAGCAATCCGAGCGCCAGGAAAAACGCATCGACATTACTCAATGCAGGGTCTCCTGGCGCAAGAGAAAATGCCCAGTCCTGAGGGTCGCCGCGCAAAAAAGAAATAATAATCAAAACCTGTTGAATAGGATTACCAGAAGAATGAGGTTTCAAGGTCAGAAATAGCTTACAATTATTTTTGAAATTAAGAAACTTTGTTCTATCACCAAAAAACAAATCAGGAATAGGAATTCTTGGTTCTAACATAGATTTCTGATCAATAGTATCTTGAATCCTTTGTACATTTGTAACGAGATTATCCATTGAAGAGCACAGACCCTGAATATCCATGTCCACACCTGTGTCCTGAAACACCCAAATGTCTAGGGGAAAAAAAAGACTGAACACAGAGCTGAGAAAAAAAAATGATGTCAGAACTTCTTTTTTCCCTCTATTGAGAATCATTAGGTTTGGCTCCTTGTACTGTTATGTAGGCAATCCAGTGACACAGTGTGCCAGCAATCAGAGCACATACAGTGATCTGACAACAACCCAAAAACAATAGAACGAGCTCTGAGACGTGGAATCTCTGTAGACCGCATTACCTGAACCTATCCTAACACAACTAAAGGCAGCTGTGGATTGCGCCTGTCACTACCTATGCAACTCGGCACAGCCTGAGGAGCTGACTAGTCTGAAGATAGAAAAACAAGCCTGACTTGCCTCAGAGAAATACCCCAAAGGAAAAGGCAGCCCCCCACATATAATGACTGTTAGCAAGATGAAAAGACAAACGTAGGGATGAAATAGATTCAGCAAAGTGAGGCCCGATATTCTAGATAGAGCGAGGATAGCAAAGAGAACTTTGCAGTCTACAAAAAACCCTAAAGCAAAAAACCACGCAAAGGGGGCAAAAAGACCCACCGTGCCGAACTAACGGCACGGCGGTGCACCCTTTGCGTCTCAGAGCTTCCAGCAAAAACAAAAAGACAAGCTGGACAGAAAAAGTAGCAACAAAAGCAAAGAAGCACTTATCTAAGCAGAGCAGCAGGCCACAGGAAAGATCCAGAAGCTCAAGTCCAACACTGGAACATTGACAAGGAGCAAGGAAGACAGAATCAGGTGGAGTTAAATAACAAAGCAGCCAACGAGCTCACCAGAACACCTGAGGGAGGAAGCTCAGAAGCTGCAGTACCACTTGTGACCACAGGAGTGAATTCAGCCACAGAATTCACAACAGAGGACCCTTTAAACTGTACCTTTAAAGAGGGCCTTAAAGGAAATAAACATTGCAGTTCCTGAAGCTGTGCTGATCGGGGCTCAGGGAATGAATGAAAAGTAGATTATAAACTTATGCAGATATGTCAAATCAGAAAAAGTACCTGCCTAGTTAAGTGGCAATGCTCCCAAAAGGTATAATCATCATCCAAAAAAGCAAATATGAAGCAACATAGCCATAAAATAAGTCAAATTTTATTAGAACACATATCAATATATAAGACAAAAAAGTTTATAAAAACTGGGGCAGAAAATATGCAAAAAGAAAAAACCACCGTAAGGAAAAATATAATGTAAATACTAAATATACCGAGGTAATCAATGAAAAAAAAATATATATAATGACTTCAATATGTTAAACTGTACGCACCAGACAAATGTCAGACATGGCAATAGCCTATGCCGTGCAAAAGTGAAAACAAAAGAAAGACCGGCATGCTACATAGTCCCATCAGACAGTGTTCACATGTAATACAAAAAATGTAGTAAATCCCTACGGCAAACCAAAATTGGTTAAATAGTACACTGCAAACAGAATATCTAAATATATAATAAGAAAAGAGTTCTTAAGTAAAATGGAGCCATCCTCAAAAAATATCAAAAAATGTTTATTAACTGTAAGAACTTAGTATGCGCAGCAAATGAACATAGCGATAAACCTGTACCTATAATGCAACCAGATGGCTAAACCAGTGTATGCAACTAAGCAGAGAATTTGGAGGGATGATGGGATAGAGACCCGTCTAAGTTTAAAGTCACATAGGCTAAACATGCAGCAGTGCAACCGATGGGAAATAAGCAGCCATAGTAATTACCTAACGGTGGTAGCAGCAACCCGACGCGCGTTTCGCGTGTAGCTTCGTCCGGGGATGAGTGCATGCATGCACTCATCCCCGGACGAAGCTACACGCGAAACGCGCGTCGGGTTGCTGCTACCACCGTTAGGTAATTACTATGGCTGCTTATTTCCCATCGGTTGCACTGCTGCATGTTTAGCCTATGTGACTTTAAACTTAGACGGGTCTCTATCCCATCATCCCTCCAAATTCTCTGCTTAGTTGCATACACTGGTTTAGCCATCTGGTTGCATTATAGGTACAGGTTTATCGCTATGTTCATTTGCTGCGCATACTAAGTTCTTACAGTTAATAAACATTTTTTGATATTTTTTGAGGATGGCTCCATTTTACTTAAGAACTCTTTTCTTATTATATATTTAGATATTCTGTTTGCAGTGTACTATTTAACCAATTTTGGTTTGCCGTAGGGATTTACTACATTTTTTGTATTACATGTGAACACTGTCTGATGGGACTATGTAGCATGCCGGTCTTTCTTTTGTTTTCACTTTTGCACGGCATAGGCTATTGCCATGTCTGACATTTGTCTGGTGCGTACAGTTTAACATATTGAAGTCATTATATATATATTTTTTTCATTGATTACCTCGGTATATTTAGTATTTACATTATATTTTTCCTTACGGTGGTTTTTTCTTTTTGCATATTTTCTGCCCCAGTTTTTATAAACTTTTTTGTCTTATATATTGATATGTGTTCTAATAAAATTTGACTTATTTTATGGCTATGTTGCTTCATATTTGCTTTTTTGGATGATGATTATGCAGATATGTGCTAATAAACCTCTCTGATCCACGAGAACCCGTCAGGTCATCAGCCGTGTGGTCATGTATGACAATAAGCCTGGAGACGCTTCCCTTCTCTCGAGAAGGTCGGCCAAGCTCAGGTTCTGGTGAGCCGAGCTGCCATCTGGCACATGAGATGTCCTACGCCCTCCGGTGACATCACTCACATCTGGTCTCCATCAGCGGCATGCTCGGATTTACTTATCGGAATACAAATCATTGGCATTCTTGTCGCTCCAGTTATAATAAAGGACCGACAAGTGAAAAAGTGTGATATTATTGGCAGAAGTGTCAGGATAGGCCTCCAACTGGTCACACTCAATACCACAACCACAATCAGCTATTATATTATATTCCTGTCCTTGGCATTTAGTGGGATATTCCAGTTCAACATTAGCATGACACCATCCCATAAGAACACAGCATAGAAATAAGCACAAACACTACTATGACATCCCATAAGAACAGTGCCTAGAAATAAGGACAAACACTACTATGGCATCATCACATAAGAATACAGCCTAGGAATAAAGACAAATACTAACGTGACACTGTCAGAAGAACACAGCTTCAAAACTGAGAAAAACACTACTGTGACATCACATCAGAAAGCAACCTAGGAGTAAGGAAAACAGGGATTTTTGTGTACTCACCGTAAAATCCTTTTCTCCGTGCCACTCATTGAGGGACAGAGACCATGGGTTGAATGATGCTTGCCACTAGGAGGCTGACACTTAATTAACACAAAAAGGTTAGCGCCTCCTCTGCAGTATACACCCTCGTGCTGGCTGACAGAGAACCAGTTCGGTGCAAAAGCAGTAGGAACAAATAGTAACAGCATAGAAGAGTACAACATGTCACCTTAAAAGAACAGGTAAAAGCCATATAAGCCGATAGGCTAACAGGGTGGGGGCTGTGTCCCCCAATGAGTGGCTCGGAGAAAAGTATTTTACGGCGAGTACACAAAAATCCCTGTTTCTCCTCTGCCTCATTGGGGGGACACAGACCATGGGAAGTCCCAAAGCAGTCCCTGGGTGTGAAAAAACTACACAAAGGATTAGGCTTCATGCAACAACTGCCTAAATGTGCGCCACCGCTGCCTGCAGAATTCTTCTGCCCAGACTCACATCCACTGAAGCCTGAGAGTGAATATTATAGTGCTTTGCGAAGGTATGTAAACTGGACCAAGTCGCAGCTTTACAGACCTGCTCCGGCCGTCACCTGTTGCCGAATGGCCCAAGAAAACCTCACCACCCGAGTGGAGTGTGCCCTGATCCCAGCTGGGATGGGCTGACTTCTGACTCGGTATAACTCCTGGATGGTGGAACGAATCCACCTGGCCATCATAGCCTTAGAAGCGGCAAGACCTTTCCTGTGACCTTCCGGGAGAATGAACAGAGCATCTGTTCTTCTGAAGGATGCCATCCTGAGACTTACCTTCGCAGAGCTCTGACCAGGTCCAGAGTGTGGAGAGCTCTTTCAATTCTGTGAATAGGGGCCGGACAAAAGGAAGGAAGAAGAATGTCCTCGTTAAGATGAAGGACGAAACGATCTTTGGCAAAAAGGACGGCGACGGCCTGAGGACAACCTTGTCCTGATGGAAGATAAGGAAAGGTGCCCGGCAGGATAAGGCGGCTAATTCCGAAAGCCTTCTGATCGATGTGATCGCTACAAGAAAGGCAACCTTCCAGGACAGAAGGACCAGAGAAATGTCCTGAAGCGGTTCAAAGGGAGGTTCCTGAAGGGCACTTAGCAGCAAGTTGAGCTCCTAAGGCTCTAAAGGCATGCGATAGGGAGGAGTGACATGAGACACCCCCTGAAGAAAAGTTTTAACCTGAAGTCTTGATGCGATGCATCTCTGAAATAAGACCGATAGGGCAGAGATTTGGCCCTTGAGAGAGCCGAGAGCAAGCCCAGAGTCCAGACCGGCCTGTAGGAACTCTAAAATGGTGGGAACCGAGAAGACGAGAGGAGAAAGACCACAATCCTTGCACCAAGCAAAAAATGTCTTCCAGGTACGATGACAGATGCGTACCGATGAGGGTTTACGGGCTCTAACCATGGTGGAAATGACCTGTTGAGAAAACCCTGCCTGGGTTAAGACCCAGGATTCAATGGCCACACCGTTAAACACAGGGCCCCTGAGTTTTGGTGGTAGATGGGGCCCTGGGTGAGCAGATCTGGGCCAGTCTCCAGGGTATGTCGGCGACGAGGCGTACCAACTCTGCGAACCACATGCGGCGAGGCCAATCGGGAGCTACCAGGATCACTGGTACTCCATCCATCTTGATTTTCCCGATTAATCTGGGAAGTAACGGTAGAGGAGGAAAAAATGTACGGAAGGCGGAATTTCTCCCTGAAAGAACCAGAGCGTCGACACCAATGCCTCTTGGATATCGAGACCTCGCTATAAACTAGGGAACCTTGGCATTCGGTCTGGACGCCATGAGGTCCACATCTGAGATCCCCCAGCGAAGACAGATCTGATTGAAGACTTCCGGATGGAGCTCCCACTCCCCCAAAGTGAGACCCTGACGGCTGAAGAAGTCCGCAGTCCAGTTTTCCACTCCTGGAATGTGCACCGCTGAGATCACCGAGCAGTTGTTCTCTGCCCATGAAAGGATGTTAGTTACCTCGGGGATGGCCGCCCTGCTGCGGTTACCCCCATGATGATTCATGTATGCCACAGCCGTGGCATTGTATGATTGGATACGGATGGGGTGACCCGCCAGAGGATGAAGGAAGTGTTGCAAGGCCAGTCGAATAGCACGGATCTAGATGACGTTGATCGGTAGGTTCGATTCCTGAATTGACCAGCGACCCTGAGCAGTGTGGTGGTGAAAGACTGCTCCCCAGCCCGAAACACTGGCATCGGTAGTCACCACTAGCCAGTGAATGGGTAGAAAAGACTTCCCCCGGTTGAGGGAAGAGTTCAATGTCCATCACCTGAGAGTCTGTCTGACCTGCAGGGATAAGTGGCACCTTCGGTCGAGGGAGAAAGGGTTTCTGTCCCAAGCTGCCAGAAGGGCATGTTGTAGGGGACGACGGTGTAATTGCGCAAAGGGGACTGCTTCCATTGCGGCCACCGTCTTTCCTAGTACCCTCATTGCAAACCGGATGGATTGAGGGTAAGTGACAAAGCGCTCGGGCTCCTTGTTGAAGGGCTAAGACTTTGTCTGGAGGGAGAATTACCAACGCCCGAGGCGAGTCCAGGGACATTCCTAGAAAGGAAAACTGCTGGGCTGGGACTGGAGAGGATTTGCTTAAGTTTATCAGCCAGCCCAGGCGAGAAAGGGTATCGAACGTAATGCAAACGGACTCCGCACAGTCGTGGAAGGACGGACCTTTGATCAACAGGTCGTCCAGATAGGGCAGAACAATCACGCCCCGAGAGTGCAGGATGGACATGACGGCCGCCATGACCTTTGTGAACACTCTGGGTGCAGTAGCAAGGCCGAAGAACAGGGCTGTGAATTGGAAATGCTGGTCACGAATGGCGAAGTGCAGGTATCTCTGGTGAGGGGAAAAAAATTGGAATGTGCAAGTAAGCATCTCGGATGTCGATTGAGGCCAAGAATTCCCGTTCTTCCAGGGAAGTACTAACTGAACGCAGAGATTCCATGCGGAAATGACGGACCTTGACAAACTTGTTTAGAAGTTTGAGGTCTGGTATCGGTCTCACCTTTCCGTCCTTCTTTGAGACGAAGAAAAGGTTTGAATAGAAACCCTGAAACCTTTCGCTTTCTGGGACGGGGACAATGACACCATCGTGACGCAGTGCGTCTATGGCCCGGGAGAAAGCCTTTGCCCTTGCCTCTAAAGAGAGAGGACGTGAGGGAAAGAAACGTGAAGGGGGTGCGTAGTAAAGTCGATTTTGTATCCAATCGACACCAGATCTCTGACCCACTTGTCGGAGACAACGGAAAGCCAGACCTGACGAAAGAGAAGTAGGCGCCCGCCTACCCTGCCGGTGTCGACTGGACGGCGCTGATAGCCAGCAAGAGGAAAATCTCTGGGACCTAGGTCCTTTAGGCCTCGACTGTTTGGGTCGGGACTTCCAATGCTGGTTAGGTCTGTACAAGACCTGAGTTCCTCCATCTCTTCGTGCAGAACGTCCTGAATCGGACAAAGTAGTGGCCCAGCTTGGAGTGGAACGAAAGGAACGGAGATGGATTTGTTGCTGTCTCCGAAAGGGACGTCTAAGTCTCTATTGGGAAAGGAATTTACTCTTCCCTCCCGTAGCATACGAAATAAGCTGATCCAGCTTTTCTCCAAACAAGCGACCGCTTTGATAAGAAAGGGAGGTGAGAGACTTTTTTGATGCAGAGTCCACCTTCCACTCTCTGAGCCATAATGTCCTTCTGAGAGTGATGGCATTGGCTGCTGACTGGGCAGCACAACCGGCCGCATCTTAGGATGCATTTACCAGGTAATCACCTGCCCGGGAAATTTGGATGGCAAAGTGCACTGTCTCCGGAGGAAGGTTACTGTTATGAAGAGAATCAGCTAAGGTCTCTGACCAGAAAACCATAGCCTCAGCTACCCATGCTGCAGCAAAGGATGGATAGAGAGCTGAACCTAAAGCCTCAAAAACAGAGAGGCCAAGCTTTCTATTTGACGGTCCGTTTAGTTCTCTTAAAGGACACGGTCTGATCCGGAGCGGAGCCAGAATCCTCCTCAACCTTTAAAGCCTGGTTGACAGCCTCAAAACAGCGAATCCACAGTCTTCTGAAAATCTGGCGTATCCAGACCTAAGGAACCATCAGATTCACACTCAGATTCGCTTTCGCTACTAAACTCTGGAAAGGGAGAGCGAAAAACGTAGATGTGAGGCGACAAGGCACGTGTCTGCTCAGGATACGTGCTACGGATCCGTTTTCTAGGTGCCTGACGGCTTCTAAAGTGCTTTCGGTCCCTGCTAACCAACTGCTCCCAGCTTGGGGAGGATCCGTCTACGTTAGTCCTGCAAATGCTCCGATCCCCTGAAGGATCGCGGAGGGATTCAATCGCTTTGGCCAGCGAAGCCATGGATTGAGACAGTGACGAAGCCAACTCAGGGGGACTAGGTACACTGGGCTCGGTGGCGGCAGAGGGCTCCTGAGCGCAGTTGGGGTCACAGGCATTGCAGAGCTCTGAGCCTTAGGAAAAGCAGACTGGCAGGAGGAGCATGAAGTAAAAAATATAGCCATAGTCTTAAGACTTTTTTGATGCCTTAGGCTGCCGTCACACTAGCAGTATTTGGTCAGTGTTTTACATCAGTATTTGTAAGCCAAAACAAGGAGTGGGTGATAAATGCAGAAGTGGTGCATATGTTTCTATTATACTTTTCCTCTATTTATTCCACTCCTGGTTTTGGCTTACAGATACTGATGTAAAATACTGACCAAATACTGCTAGTGTGACAGCAGCCATAGGCTGGGACATGATGTACCCTTCTATGAGGCCTTATAATATTAGGGGCTGCTGGGAAAAAAGGGTGTTACAGCAGGGAGGAGGATCCCGGAGGGATTCAATCTGTAAAATGCAGAGCTCCCTTACCCTGGTCTGTGTCCCCGCTCCTCCTGCGTTACTCAGACTACGTGGACCTTGCGCGACACTTGCTGCCTCCGTCCTGATGGCAGATAGAGTGCATGCTGAGGTGGTCTGGGGGGAGAAAGGTGGCCCCTGAGATCTGAGAGGCGCTTCTCGTGCTGTGCATCACGTCATAGTGTGCAGGGCTTGCGGCCTAGAACAGGGCCGCAACAGAACAGGGCTGAAGCCGGTGACTAAATTGAAGGTGCCAACACAGGAAGGGGCTGATGCGCGTCCCTGAGAATGGGTCCCCCCTACCCAGCGCCACCCCAGACCACCTGAAAGGAGCCCTCCAGCCGCGGCACTTACCCGGCTGCTGGGTGGCAGGTAAGGCAGCTTGCTGAAGGTCCTCCTGCGCTGCTGCTGGTTTGGACGGTGCAGGGATAAGGGGAAAAAAGCCTCAATCCACCATCCCTTTAGTAGAGAGGTGGAGAGGGACCGTTCAACCCCTTGTACCATCCGCTTTAATAGTGGTGGTGCAATGGGGGCTGCTCGGATGCCACGAGGTGGGCCTCTGTACATCCAAGGGGTAATCCCCTAGGTTAGAACAGGGCTGAATGTCCGGCAATAGGCCTGGCTGCGGAAGAGGGTACATGGAGGCGACACTCCATGTGCTTGTCCGTTAAAGGTGTGGGGAGATCGGTGCCCTTGAAGGGGCCCATCGCCCCTAAGAATCAACCCAGGCCTGGCATCCCACCTTGCAGGAGAGGATACGGAGAGGCAACACTCTCCGTTATCCCCTGTTAATGGTTCGGGGAGATCGGAGCCTTGAAAGGATCCTCTGCCCTTCGTCCACTGTAAAAAATAAAATCAAAAACTTAAAAATTGTAAAAATATAAAAATAAAATAAAGAGTTTTGGTCTGAATAGCAGACCTGTCCGTGTGCCTCATACGGACACTAAGCAAGAACTGATTCTCGGGGAGACAGCACGAGGGTGTATACTGCAGAGGAGGAGCTAACTTTTTTGTGTTAACTTAGTGGCAGCAGCATACACCCACGGTGTGTCCCCCAATGAGGCGAAGGAGAAAACACTAACGTGACATCATCACATAAGAACACAGCCTAAAAATAAGGGCAAACACTGCTGTGACATCATCACATAAGAACACAGCCTAAAAATAAGGGCAAACACTGCTGTGACATCATCACATAAGAACACAGCCTAGGAATAAATACAAAACACTCAACTTTTGCATGTGACAATTCTATTGACACTTAAAGGCGTCTTGTTATTTTGGAACGCCCGTTCACCAGCTGCAGTTTGCTTAACTAACACACACAAAAAACACAACAACCCAAACTGGTCTTTACCCACTGTTCCCAGGTCCAACAGAGAGTCTCATCTGCTGCTTCCAATGTGTTGTTGTCTGCAGCGGTGATGCCACTGCGACAACGCCGGCCACAGCCAATCAGTGAGCTTAGTGGATCTAAGCAGCTCATGATGTCAACACAGGCAGAGTCGCGCAGTTGAGCGATTGGCTGCAGCGCTGTCAACGTGACGCTGGCGCCGCAGGCAATGACGTCAATAATGGTCTAAGTGTGTCAGTAGTCCAGCGAAGAGATTAGAAAGCTTCACATCACAGAGTGCCTACTCCAGATTAGTAGAATGGCAGAAGATACTCACAGGCTGCTGGCTGAGCAGTAGGTTTCGAAGCTGGGGGTTGGCACCGGGGTTTTGGGGTCTCAGCATTGCTCCTGCTGAGTTCTGTGGCTGTCCGGGGACTTGCACTGTAGCTTGGGTCCCCTGCTGAGGCGCTTGGTTGGGACCCTGCGTTGCCTGCTGTTGCTGCATTCTGATCTGTAACTGAAGTCCTGCAGTCAGTGAGGACGCCTAAGCGCATGTTCACACACAGTTTTCTTTTCCATAAGAAATAAGCAGCGTATTGGCGAGCAGAGGAAATGCAATAAGTGCGACATTACAGAGGAAGCTCACCAGATTCTGCGATCTCTGCTGCTCGTCCATCATGGTTACCTGGCTGACAGATGGCATGCCTTGCGTTACCTGCTGCCCGGGCATCTGCAATATGATAAACATGCCACAATGTGCACGGTTAGCGATGCGGTGTTATAGACCGACGCGCACACAGCGAGACGCGTAGGGACGGATTTACCTGCTGTGGTACAGCCTGCGTCACAGGCAGAGGAACGGGCTGCTTGGATAAGAAGGACTGGGGGTTGGCCTGAGCGGACCCAGCGCCCATAGACTGAGCTGCTCCCATCTAAAAGAACAAGGGACACTTTAAGGCGGCCATATTGAAAATTCAATTTCGTAAAACTCTCCAAAGTCCAATTATTGCGGTTGTGATGCGGACACTAAGCGCATGTTCACACGTGGCATATCTGGTGCAAATTCCACGCATGACCATGATATCCGCGTCTCCAGGATGCAAAGCTGAAAACATAATCGGAGCCAAATTATAGAACAGAACCAGAATGAGAACATTTGTCGTGGGAGCGCAAGTCATTTTTGAGGTTGGGGGGGGAATTCCTGTATTAACAAGATTTGGGGTCACTGAGTTAAGACTGATCGCCAGCGCCTCCTTACACTACGGTTCTGCATCTGCACTTGCTTGTGGTTGGTGATCACTTGTCGGATGCCGTTGACAAAGCCGCTCTGATCGTACGGGATCAAACCCATGAAGATCTTCTTTTTGGAGGAGTACAGCAGCATGAGAACCCGGACTTCGCAAGGAGTGGTGTGCGGAAAGTGTACGCAGCCGGCCTACAACAGCAAGAATGAAAAAAGGTCAACTCCCGAAGATGCAGAAGGAATATAGCTGTAAGACATGTAGGAGCCCATAATGTGACTTACAAAGCCGTTACCCATGATCCGGTAGAGTCCCTTAAGAGATTCCAGATCCTTGTTTGTAAAGTGGAATTGCACCATGCGAGAGTTCCTGAATAAGGGTCCTAAGGTGGTCTGCAACAAAATAAAAGAGGCTCGTTATATTTTAGGGTTCACTTACGTCCCAGGCAAAGTTGGTCATACATATTAGGCTATAAAGATTATTATTATTATTATTATTATTATTACTTTCACACATCAGGTTTTTGCCATCAGGTAACAATCCGTCGAATGTTGAAAAAGACGGATCTGTCGCAGATTGTGAAAAACTGATGCAACGGATCCGACTAGCATATCCAGATAATTGTATTTAAAAAAAAAAAAAAATTGGAGCATGCTCCGTTTAAAAAAACGGCATCTGGCGGCGGAATCCGTCATTTTCCGGATCCGGCACCTTCTCGCTCACATTCTAGCAAAAAGCCGTAAGCTTCTGGCTTTTTCGACAGAGACAAAAAAAGTTACTGCGTACGTTTTTTTCCCAGACGCCGGAAATGACATTTTTGCCAGATCCGGCAAAAACCGGACGAAACTTAAGGTCATCTGGTGCAGTCTGCCGCTAATACAAGTCTATGGGGAAAAAAACGGATCCGGCGGCATCTTTTGCCGGATCCAGTTTTTTTCAAAATTTGCCGGATTGAGCCTGACGGCGAAAGACGGATGTGTGAAAGTAGCCTTAGATAGCTGTTGGATGATCAACTGTTTGGCTGACAGCTCCCTCCCCCAATTCCCCCATACACAGGAATGCTCCTGTGGTTTCTATTAGAGTGCTGCTGCCTTCTCTTGTCGTGAAACAAAAGCGATGGACACCAAAATTCAACAATCCGGATCCCTCTCCTCCCCATCATCTGTCAGGGGAAGAGTTGAGAAGCCTCCCCACCCATACATTAATACATTAGATTGTCAGATGATTCTGCCAAAATAGACTTATCTAATGTGTTTGACCTGTGACCACGTCAAAAGTGGCTAATTTTTGCTCTTAATTTTATTCCCCTTGTTCCCTTGATTACTCTTTTTTTTTTCTCTTTTAAAATCCGCTCTACGGTTCCAGAGATATGGGCCTATTTATTGCTAAGATTTTCTGCCTGGATCCTCTGGGGCGTGTCTTAAGGCTGCTCTGCATAATTACCCTGTGAACCACGCCCCCTTGTAAAGATTAGAAACATTAGCACAGAATAAAAACACTCATATCTCAGGAACCATATAATGGATTTTGAAAAAACAAAAACCAGAATAATCAGGGGAGCAGCGGGAATAAAATAAGAGCAGAGAATGGACAATCATAACCTGGTGACAGGTCCTCGCTAAAGAGGCAGTCAACTGCCCTGATGGCCAAAACATATGACCAGACATGGATAGTCACAGATAGATTAAAGAGGATTATATACCAATAATTGCTGGGGGATCAGCTGCATTATTAACTTCTGGGGCCATTGATCCGTTTTCCTGTAATGAAAAAAAAAACAATAAAACAAGTTGAACTTTAATTTTTTGTGAAATTCTGTTTATATTTCGTTAATCTCTGAACACAATTAAAATAGGATTTTTATATTTAACCGTTCAATCTATTTCTCATTGAAAACTTGTGTTCGCCTCCAACAGACAAAATCCTAGAACTGCCCTAGCTAGCGTCCAAGGAGAGGTAATACCTCACCAGACATTGGATTTTTTTTAACCTATTGTCAAGCAAGGCGTAAACCCACGACAAAACACAATTACATAAAAATATGTGATCATAATACATTACTATGTCGCTTCCCTATCCGGTTACAAGTGGACACGATTCCAGACACATGAACATGAGCAGCGTCGTTTATGAGAATACCAGACCCTTTTTTTCCTAAGCTTTAAGTTTCTAGTACCAAAACTGCAAGTAGTGACCAAAACCAGCCAGACAACATTTACTTTATTTTAAGGTCTGGAAAGAAGTTGGGAAAAAAAAATACAGTTGAGCTAATGAAGTAATACCTATAGGCACTTACAGATTTTCCCCGGGGTTGACGTATACTTGACATGGAAGGGAACGAGTGAGCTTGGCGTTGGTGTCCACGGACGGTGGCTTAGGCTTCTATGCGGAAAGGAAGATCGACTTATATCAAAACCATCCACTCTAAAGTGTCCTCATATTAAGCCTCTGGCAGGACATATCTCACCTCCTGCCATTCCAGCACGCCGCTCCACGCCAGCATTTTGTTGGCCACAGACTGCTGTGTATTGGCCAGTTGTGCGGTGCCAAGCTGCGGTGCGTTTGCTTGTTGGGTAGGTAAACCGGGTGGCACTCCTGTGCCGGGCTACAAGCAAATAAACAGCCTCATGAAAAAGTAGTATACAGACAATAAATAATTGTGATCTATACGCAAGATAAAATGAAGGGTCATTCCTATCTTGTAAAGTGAGGGGTTAGATTGCTAGGACCCCCCGCCAATCCTGAGAGTGAAGGAAACAAGTAAGGCAGGAAAAAACAGGGGACTCTAGTATGCCCCCCATACGGCAGTTATAACTGGATGGTGGTGGACTAGGAAGGAGAAAAGGGAAGGGCCAAGGACTAGCTTGTGTGAAGCGCAGAGCCATCACTTGTGACGTACCATGGGCTGCGGGACAGGCTGCTGCTGAGCGCTCTGCTGCGCCATCATTCCCTGGGAGGGTCCGGGACCTGTGGTTACAGTGGAGACCAAACTTGGCTGGGGAGACGACGTTAGTAAAGAAGCTGAAGAGGTGACCATCTTGGACGCTTGTCCTTGAGGCATTGCTTGAGATGGTGGTTGGTTGAATGGTGGGCCGACAGGTGGCGTAGACTGCAAGGCTCCGAGTCCAGGAACTGAAAGAGGAAAATGCAAATCAAAGAACCAAGATGAGGAAATGCACAACGCAGCGAGAAAGTAGCCCAGGATATGGAACTAAAACAAAAGAGGGGAACGCCAGTGAGAAAGGACGTTGGCGATATCTGTGACCAAAGAACAAGATGGCTCTGCAAAGATAAAGCCCTTGGGCACCTAAGAGACTAATGCACACTGGGGCAGTACAAAGAGTACGCCTAGACTAATGCACACTGGGGCAGTACAAAGAGTATGCCTAGACTAATGCACACTGGGGCAGTACAAAGAGTACGCCTAGACTAATGCACACTGGGGCAGTACAAGGAGTACACCTAGACTAATGCACACTGGGGCGGTACAAAGAGTATGCATAGACTAATGCACACTGGTGCAGTACAAAGAGTACACCTAGACTAATGCACACTGGGGCAGTACAAAGAGTACGCATAGACTAATGCACACTGGGGCAGTACAAAGAGTACACCTAGACTAATGCACACTGGGGCGGTACAAAGAGTATGCATAGACTAATGCACACTGGTGCAGTACAAAGAGTACACCTAGACTAATGCACACTGGGGCAGTACAAAGAGTACGCCTAGACTAATGCACTCTGGGGCAGTACAAAGAGTACGCCTAGACTAATGCACACTGGGGCAGTACAAAGAGTACACCTAGACTAATGCACACTGGGGCAGTACAAAGAGTACGCCTAGACTAATGCACACTGGGGCAGTACAAAGAGTACACCTAGACTAATGCACTCTGGGGCAGTACAAAGAGTACGCCTAGACTAATGCACACTGGGGCAGTACAAAGAGTATGCCTAGACTAATGCACACTGGGGCAGTACAAAGAGTACGCCTAGACTAATGCACACTGGGGCAGTACAAAGAGTACGCCTAGACTAATGCACACTGGGGCAGTACAAAGAGTACGCCTAGACTAATGCACACTGGGGCAGTACAAAGAGTACACCTAGACTAATGCACACTGGGGCGGTACAAAGAGTACGCATAGACTAATGCACACTGGTGCAGTACAAAGAGTACACCTAGACTAATGCACACTGGGGCAGTACAAAGAGTACGCATAGACTAATGCACACTGGGGCAGTACAAAGAGTACGCCTAGACTAATGCACTCTGGGGCAGTACAAAGAGTACGCCTAGACTAATGCACACTGGGGCAGTACAAAGAGTATACCTAGACTAATGCTCACTGGGGCAGTACAAAGAGTACACCTAGACTAATGCACTCTGGGGCAGTACAAAGAGTATGCCTAGACTAATGCACACTGGGGCAGTACAAAGAGTACGCCTAGACTAATGCACACTGGGGCAGTACAAAGAGTACACCTAGACTAATGCACACTGGGGCAGTACAAAGAGTACACCTAGACTAATGCACACTGGGGCAGTACAAAGAGTACACCTAGACTAATGCACACTGGGGCAGTACAAAGAGTACGCCTAGACTAATGCACACTGGGGCGGTACAAAGAGTACGCCTAGACTAATGCACACTGGGGCAGTACAAAGAGTACACCTAGACTAATGCACACTGGGGCGGTACAAAGAGTATGCATAGACTAATGCACACTGGTGCAGTACAAAGAGTACACCTAGACTAATGCTCACTGGGGCAGTACAAAGAGTACACCTAGACTAATGCACTCTGGGGCAGTACAAAGAGTACGCCTAGACTAATGCACTCTGGGGCAGTACAAAGAGTACGCCTAGACTAATGCACTCTGGGGCAGTACAAAGAGTACACCTAGACTAATGCACACTGGGGCAGTACAAAGAGTACACCTAGACTAATGCACACTGGGGCAGTACAAAGAGTACGCCTAGACTAATGCACACTGGGGCAGTACAAAGAGTACGCCTAGACTAATGCACACTGGGGCAGTACAAAGAGTACACCTAGACTAATGCTCACTGGGGCAGTACAAAGAGTACACCTAGACTAATGCACACTGGGGCAGTACAAAGAGTACACCTAGACTAATGCACACTGGGGCAGTACAAAGAGTACACCTAGACTAATGCACACTGGGGCAGTACAAAGAGTACGCCTAGACTAATGCACACTGGGGCAGTACAAAGAGTACGCCTAGACTAATGCACTCTGGGGCAGTACAAAGAGTACACCTAGACTAATGCACACTGGGGCAGTACAAAGAGTATGCATAGACTAATGCACACTGGGGCAGTACAAAGAGTACACCTAGTCTAATGCACTCTGGGGCAGTACAAAGAGTACGCCTAGACTAATGCACACTGGGGCAGTACAAAGAGTACACCTAGACTAATGCACACTGGGGCAGTACAAAGAGTATGCATAGACTAATGCACACTGGGGCAGTACAAAGAGTATGCATAGACTAATGCACACTGGGGCAGTACAAAGAGTACACCTAGACTAATGCACTCTGGGGCAGTACAAAGAGTACACCTAGACTAATGCACTCTGGGGCAGTACAAAGAGTACACCTAGACTAATGCACACTGGGGCAGTACAAAGAGTACACATAGACTAATGCACACTGGGGCAGTACAAAGAGTACGCCTAGACTAATGCACACTGGGGCAGTACAAAAAGTACACCTAGACTAATGCACACTGGGGCAGTACAAAGAGTACACATAGACTAATGCACACTGGGGCAGTACTGGGAAGAGCTGATCGTTGGGGTCCCGGGTGTCGCACTCCCATCGCTCAGATATTGATGACTTACGGTATCCTAATTATTGGACATCAATGGAAAAGTCCCAGAAACCCCTTTATCTCCACACTGTACAGTCCTGCACGTTGATGGACGAGGAGCAGTGAGAGACACTTACACCGACTTTGGATATTATTCTTCTGTATCTTGGCAGCCTCGACTGCTGACTGTGCCGCGAGCTGTGCGGAGGTCAGGGCGCTGGTCTGAGACGGATGCTGTAATGATAAAGTCATCACATATGAGACCCAGGCATCGGAATAAAAGCCATAGCCTCCATCTAATACCAAAATATTGTACCGCCATGGCTCCGAAATGCAACATTTATTATTTCAACGTACCATGTATGGAGCCTGCACTTGTGGGAGCGGGTGCGGAGGGGCACTCGGAAGCTGGGATTGTACCACGGGGAGCTGCGGCTGGGGTAGAGGTTGCTTTAATGGAACAATACCGGGTGTTGAGGATGCTCCTCCGACTGTAAAAGGAAGCACAAAAGGTAACTGCACCAGTACATGCACATGGTCACACCGTCAACAGGCATGATCAGCAACATTAGATATTCACCGGTTTAACGGCCCATCGGCCAAGATGGAGAGCAGCTAATAAGGAACATGGAGGGCCAGGTCTGTCAATATATTATACAGCTGGCCATGAATTTTTAATTCATCCCCAATAAGTCACTTCCAATATTATTGAAGGGTTTAAGAAGTGAGACACAAGACTATCAACGAACCCACAGAAAGGCTTATTTTCCTACGATACGTCTGCAAAAATGATACATTATTTACCGGTAATCTGATTTTCCGGAACCCACGACAGCACCGTATAAAAGAATACTGTTGTGGGGATGGGAAAAATTATTACAAATCATAGGAAGTGTTGCATTAACCTGGAAGGACCATCCCTCTGATTAGTATCATGTGTCGGGGGTCCTGACTGTAGTCCTTGGGCTGTGGCTCCATCATACTTCCTACCGGCATGGCTTTCTCAAAAAGTGTCCTCAGAGCTGGCAGCTTCCGCGGAGAGATGATGGAGAAATGGATTCCTCTCTGGTGAGAAAATCAAACATTAACAAACGGACATTTCCTCCCTCCATTATTAGCATTTACATGTTTTGGGGTTTTTTTTCGATCATTTTTAACCACTACAAAAGCAAAGACTATGTACCTCCCCGATCTTCTGGACCAGGTTCTCCGTCGTGTACCCGGAGTAGGTCGTGCTCTCCACGGCAGGAAGCAAGTATGGAGGAGAGTTGCAGATCAGGATGCAAACCTTATGAGTCTGCCCGCTGTCAGAGACAAATCGATACGTTATTGGCAATGCAGCGGCGACCGCACATATAAACACTGACTGTAGCTAAATGCAATGTGTAGTAGCCGCTGCTGAGTGCTGCAGAACGCCTACTATTCATGAAAATGCAGCGCCCCGCAGCCGCCGATACACACAGAATCAAGCCGCTTTTCTATTAATTTACATCTAGCGTCTGCCAGAGCCAATACCAGCTGATCGTCGGGGGGTGCCGGACCCACAGAAGTACGATACTGATGACCAGGATAGGCTCATAACCAAATCTGAATACCATTCCATTAAAATCCAAGAATTACCCTTAGAAAACTGAACTATGCTAGGGATATCTAGAATTCCTCGATTCCTGATGCCTCACCCAACTTTTCCAGGCCCTGGAAGTGGAGTCATGGGAGAGGTGCAGCAACCTGAACTATATTAGTAACTTACTGTGTACAGCTCACTTTCCCAGGCATGACAACCCCTTTAATTGAGTAGATTTTTACTATAAAGGGTTTGTCTCAGTGCAAAGCACAACTGACCTCGCTTCTTGGTTTTTCCAATGATTATCCCGAGGCAAAGCGGACTATGAGGTCCGTGCATTACAAACAACTGTCTGAAACGAGTCACTTACATCTGTTCCCTCATCTTCTTGAAGTCGTCGAAGAGTTGCAGCGCCGTGCTGAGTCCTTCGGCGATGAGGCTGCAGCTTTCACCACCACCTCCCATAAACCTGAAAAGAAAAAGACAGAAGACTGTCCTTAACCTTTGAACAAGATGGTCCTGGTGCAGTGACGGGAAACAGAGAGGCTCGGGAGGAAAAAAAAAACAGAGGCGCGCGGGAGGAAAAAAAACAGAGGCGCGCGGGAGGAAAAAAAACAGAGGCGCGCGGGAGGAAAAAATACAGAGGCGCGCGGGAGGAAAAAATACAGAGGCGCGCGGGAGGAAAAAATACAGAGGCGCGCGGGAGGAAAAAATACAGAGGCGCGCGGGAGGAAAAAATACAGAGGCGCGCGGGAGGAAAAAATACAGAGGCGCGCGGGAGGAAAAAATACAGAGGCGCGCGGGAGGAAAAAATACAGAGGCGCGCGGGAGGAAAAAATACAGAGGCGCGCGGGAGGAAAAAATACAGAGGCGCGCGGGAGGAAAAAATACAGAGGCGCGCGGGAGGAAAAAATACAGAGGCGCGCGGGAGGAAAAAATACAGAGGCGCGCGGGAGGAAAAAATACAGAGGCGCGCGGGAGGAAAAAATACAGAGGCGCGCGGGAGGAAAAAATACAGAGGCGCGCGGGAGGAAAAAATACAGAGGCGCGCGGGAGGAAAAAATACAGAGGCGCGCGGGAGGAAAAAATACAGAGGCGCGCGGGAGGAAAAAATACAGAGGCGCGCGGGAGGAAAAAATACAGAGGCGCGCGGGAGGAAAAAATACAGAGGCGCGCGGGAGGAAAAAATACAGAGGCGCGCGGGAGGAAAAAATACAGAGGCGCGCGGGAGGAAAAAATACAGAGGCGCGCGGGAGGAAAAAATACAGAGGCGCGCGGGAGGAAAAAATACAGAGGCGCGCGGGAGGAAAAAATACAGAGGCGCGCGGGAGGAAAAAATACAGAGGCGCGCGGGAGGAAAAAATACAGAGGCGCGCGGGAGGAAAAAATACAGAGGCGCGCGGGAGGAAAAAATACAGAGGCGCGCGGGAGGAAAAAATACAGAGGCGCGCGGGAGGAAAAAATACAGAGGCGCGCGGGAGGAAAAAATACAGAGGCGCGCGGGAGGAAAAAATACAGAGGCGCGCGGGAGGAAAAAATACAGAGGCGCGCGGGAGGAAAAAATACAGAGGCGCGCGGGAGGAAAAAATACAGAGGCGCGCGGGAGGAAAAATACAGAGGCGCGCGGGAGGAAAAATACAGAGGCGCGCGGGAGGAAAAATACAGAGGCGCGCGGGAGGAAAAATACAGAGGCGCGCGGGAGGAAAAATACAGAGGCGCGCGGGAGGAAAAATACAGAGGCGCGCGGGAGGAAAAATACAGAGGCGCGCGGGAGGAAAAATACAGAGGCGCGCGGGAGGAAAAATACAGAGGCGCGCGGGAGGAAAAATACAGAGGCGCGCGGGAGGAAAAATACAGAGGCGCTGGGATAAAGCCTGGAAGACTCCTAAATTTATGGGATTAATAAGACAAAGACTTACATAATGCTGTCCAGCCACTGAACAAACTCATAGGCACTGCTGGTGGGTGCGTGACACTGGACGTACGACTCTGGAGCACAGTCCACGGTATTGAAGACCACAAGACTGTATTGTGTGCCGCCATACTGGAACACAAAACAAGACCAGTGAGTACAGGTGGATATCAGCACATGACAGACTGCTGATTCGTGGTAGACCAAGTGTATAAGAACTCACATCTCCTCCAAAGTCAGTTTCAGCTGGGGGGCCGCCATTAAAATATCTGGGGGAAAGAAAAAATAATATGAGGGTGAAATTTCAAACCTTGTTGACCCCTTTTTGGCCGAGCAGTGGTCTCTCAAGCTGATGAGAAGCTACAAGTTGGAGACCGCTGTCCGAGTCTACACCTGCAGCTTACACATGTTTGTGGCTTCCGACTGAAGTTGTGAAAAAGTGACACTGCTGCACCGGAGCTCGGATGGCGTCTGTCCGCCTTCATTATAGCGAAGTGTTTTCTAGGGACTGAGGGGGGTCCTGCTACGGTTTCTCAAGGTTTCAGACAGAAGCCACAAACAGGTGGAAAATGTAACGCAGCGGCAGTGCACAACGCTGCACCCGACCTTTTTATAGTGAATGAATAAAGCGGCGTTTCAGCGCCCGACCTGCAGCGCCATTAGTTAATGAGGATTATAGTGTCACGTTTCGCCCAGCCGGTCGCCCCCACCCATCAGAAATTATGACCAATCCTGTGGATAGGTGACAACTTGCTTTAACCAGACAACCCCTCTAAATTATCAGCCGCAGGTTCCCTTTGCTGAATCCAGACATCCCAAAAGTGTACGCAGTTGACTCGCAGTTGACTCGCAGGAGACGCTGTGACAATACAGAATATAACTTACTCTATCGCGGGGAGAAGATAATGTTTCCTCAAAGACTCGAAGTAAGGTCCTAAGTTAGCTGTCCCTTCTATAACAAAGACGACGTCAGATACTATGCCTCCACTTCCCTGGGTGGAAGCGTCCATCTCTGGAACTGTCCTATAGGAGACAAAACATCAGGACTTGTTATAAGTGTCAGACCGGATGCCGGCTTCAAGATGGCACATTTCAACGGAGGACTGGTTTATCTTGAAGGAGTTGTTCGGCCTTAAGGTTCAAGTCTGTAGACCCTTTATGTAACTGCAAGCTTGTCAGTGGTGGAAGCAGATGGGCACATGACTATCATGATGTATGTGATTTTCATACATGCGGACACATGCAGACTAGTCGTGCGTGACCTCGTTCAATACAAGTGAATTGACAACTCTAGTCGGAACGTGGCTGAAAAATTCTGACAACGAAAATTGTGCATAGTGAGGATTCACAAGACTTGAGCCCCAAAGCCGGACAACCCCTTTAATCCCTAACAAGACATAGAGAAGAACAACAAAGAATGAAACTGATCGATTGGGGTCCTAGTAGGAGGACCACCTTATTGACCAGCAAGAACTTCTTGCAGTGGTCAAGCACAACTTAAAAAGGTCTCTGCCGGCAGCAATGGATTTGTGTATTCCTGAGATTTGTCCGATTACTAATCAGCTGTTACTCGCCCTCCAGGGGGTCCAGCTCTTCACCGCCATGAGTGCTCTGGTGATTATGTGCAGACTGCAGCGGTAATGTCGCCGAGTCCAGTGACTGTCTGCAGCATGTTGACGTCACCACTGAAGCCTGCACACAATCACTACAAGAGTGACAACAATGCAGTGACGGACCTGGGGAGGACGACAACTTATTCTAATATTTAACACAGTGACGACAAATTAATACAAAAAGATAAGAGGGGGGAAAGAAAAAAATCCCTAAACAGTACCCCTCCCCCCTCTGTATATTTTCCCTATTGGAGCACATGGATATCACAGAGCGGGGTCTTCAGCACAGGACTTCTCACTATGGGCCAACAGGAGGGGACAATAAAAAAAAGCACTTGTTGAGAGTTTCTGACTCTTTCCAGAGATCAGGAAAGTACTTAGAAATCGAAATGCTAAAAGTTATAAATGCAGCTTTAATTGCAGAAAATCCCTTTAAATATGCCATTCAAGGAAAATCCCTTTAAATATGGCATTCAAGGAAAATCCCTTTAAATATACCATTTATGGGAAAATCCCTTTAAATATAGCATTAATTGAAACATCCCTTTAAATATACCATTCATTGCAAAATCCCTTTAAATATGCCATTCAAGGAAAATCCCTTTAAATATGCCATTCATTGCAAAATCCCTTTAAATATGCCATTCAAGGAAAATCCCTTTAAATATACAATTCATGGAAAAAATGCCTTTAAATATACAATTCATGGAAAAAATCCCTTTAAATATACCATTCATGGAAAAATCCCTTTAAATATACCATTCATGGGAAAAATCCCTTTAAATATACCATTCATGGGAAAAATCCCTTTAAATATACCATTCATGGGAAAAATCCCTTTAAATATACCATTCATGGGAAAAATCCCTTTAAATATACCATTCATGGGAAAAATCCCTTTAAATATACCATTCATGGGAAAAATCCCTTTAAATATACCATTCATGGGAAAAATCCCTTTAAATATACCATTCATGGGAAAAATCCCTTTAAATATACCATTCATGGAAAAAATCCCTTTAAATATACCATTCATGGGAAAAATCCCTTTAAATATACCATTCATGGGAAAAATCCCTTTAAATATACCATTCATGGGAAAAATCCCTTTAAATATACCATTCATGGGAAAAAATCCCTTTAAATATACCATTCATGGGAAAAAAATCCCTTTAAATATACCATTCATGGGAAAAATCCCTTTAAATATGCCATTCATGGGAAAAATCCCTTTAAATATACCATTCATGGGAAAAATCCCTTTAAATATACCATTCATGAAAAATCCTTTTAATTATAGAATTTACTCATGCAGCATCCCTTTAAATATACCATTTATTAGTGGAAAATCCCTTTAATTTGCTGCAAAAATTAAATGCACCCAATATATGTTATACATGACCCAGAAATATAAGTAAACTGTTTAGAGCTGCGAATAATCTACAAAACCCAATCATTGCAGCTAAATAAGCAAAGCATGCTGGGCATTGTAGTTCTCCAGAGGCTGCACGCACACTACAGGAGGTCCTCTTACCGTTCTATAGCAGCCCAGTCTCGCACACGCAGACCCTCCCACAAATGTGCCCGTAGAGGTTCCCTACGGGGGAGGGTGTGCCCCCGGTACCGGGGCACGGGGTCCAGGAGATGCTGTGCCCAGAACTTCCGAATCCCGGAAGCTCCCAACCTCCACACCAGCGAGACGCCGGCGCAGAGCGGCTATGACGTCACCGCTCTGCACACAGACCGTATGCTCCTCGTCTGGGATCGATTAGTGCTGTCTTACCATCGCTTATGCTTGGTTGTCTCTTTGGTGCCATCTAAAGGTACGAGGTGATATTGCACTTTCAGTACACAGGATTATTAGCAAAGTGGTGATGTACAATAACAAATTGTATTCTGGTAAATGTGCTGTAAAGAGAAAAATCTTATTAAGCCTGCTCTGATTTACAAAACCAAATGATACACGTATCTAACAATGATTTAAATTGTGTTAGTATTATAAATATAACAATATATTACCCAAAAATACTAGTGTGTTGGGGTAGATATAAATGACTGCGTCATCTACATAATTTTCCTTTGCAACGCATAAAAAATAGCAAGTTTTTAGGTTTTTTTCTTATTTTTTTTACTTTTCACGTTTCACATTGTAGCAGCCTCTGCGAAGAACTGAATTAATATTATTATTATTATTTATTGTTATAGCGCCATTTATTCCATGGCGCTTTACATGTGAGGAGGGGTATACATAATGAAAACAAGTACAATAATCTTAAACAATACAAGTCATAACTGGTACAGGAGGAATGAGGACCCTGCCCGCGAAGGCTCACAATCTACAAGATTAAACTGTGACTTTAAGAGACAATACTATTGTCCCAGTATTGGGGTATCAGGTGCAGTAATAGGGACACATACGGCAGCAGCGGCTCAGTATAGGGGTATCAGGTGCAGTAATACGGACACATACAGCAGCAGCAGCTCAGTATTGAGGTATCAGGGGCAGTAATAGGGACACATACGGCAGCAGAGGCTCAGTATTGGGGTATGAGGTGCAGTAATAGGGACACATACGGCAGCAGTGGCTCAGTATTGGGGTATCAGGTGGAATAATAGGGACACATACGGCAGCAGCGGCTCAGTATTGGGGTATAAGGTGCAGTAATAGGGACACATACGGCAGCAGCGGCTCAGTATTGGGGTATCAGGTGCAGTAATAGGGACACATACGGCAGCAGCGGCTCAGTATTGGGGTATGAGGTGCAGTAATAGGGACACATACGGCAGCAGTGGCTCAGTATTGGGGTATCAGGTGGAATAATAGGGACACATACGGCAGCAGCGGCTCAGTATTGGGGTATAAGGTGCAGTAATAGGGACACATACGGCAGCAGCGGCTCAGTATTGGGGTATGAGGTGCAGTAATAGGGACACATACGGCAGCAGTGGCTCAGTATTGGGGTATCAGGTGGAATAATAGGGACACATACGGCAGCAGCGGCTCAGTATTGGGGTATAAGGTGCAGTAATAGGGACACATACGGCAGCAGCGGCTCAGTATTGGGGTATCAGGTGCAGTAATAGGGACACATACGGCAGGAGCAGCTCAGTATTGGTGTTTCAGGTGGAATAATAGGGACACATACGGCAGCAGCGGCTCAGTATTGGGGTATCAGGTGGAATAATAGGGACACATACGGCAGCAGCGGCTCAGTATTGGGGTATCAGGTGCAGTAATAGGGACACATATGGCAGCAGCAGCTCAGTATTGGTGATTCAGGTGGAGTAATAGGGACACATACGGCAGCAGCGGTCAGTATTGAGGTATCAGGTGCAGTAATAGGGACACATACGGCAGCAGCAGCTCAGTATTGGGGTATCAGGTGCAGTAATAGGGACACATACGGCAGCAGCGGCTCAGTATTGGGGTATCAGGGGCAGTAATAGGGACACATACGGCAGCAGCGGCTCAGTATTGGGGTATCAGGTGCAGTAATGGGGACACATACGGCAGCAGCAGCTCAGTATTGGGGTATCAGGTGCAGTAATAGGGACACATACGGCAGCAGCGGCTCAGTATTGGGGTATCAGGTGCAGTAATACGGACACATATGGCAGCAGCGGCTCAGTATTGGGGTATCAGGTGCAGTTATAGGGACACATATGGCAGCAGCGGCTGAGTATTGGGGTATCAGGTGCAGTAATAGGGACACATACGGCAGCAGCGGCTCAGTATTGGGGTATCAGGTGCAGTAATAGGGACACATACGGCAGCAGCGGCTCAGTATTGGGGTATCAGGTGCAGTAATAGGGACACATACGGCAGCAGCGGCTCAGTATTGGGGTATCAGGTGCAGTAATAGGGACACATACGGCAGCAGCGGCTCAGTATTGGGGTATGAGGTGCAGTAATAGGGACACATACGGCAGCAGCGGCTCAGTATTGGGGTATCAGGTGCAGTAATAGGGACACATACGGCAGCAGCGGCTCAGTATTGGGGTATCAGGTGCAGTAATAGGGACACATACGGCAACAGCGGCTCAGTATTGGGGTATGAGGTGCAGTAATAGGGACACATACGGCAGAAGCGGCTCAGTATTGGGGTATCAGGTGCAGTAATAGGGACACATATGGCAGCAGCAGCTCAGTATTGGTGTTTCAGGTGGAATAATAGGGACACATACGGCAGCAGCGGCTCAGTATTGGGGTATCAGGTGCAGTAATAGGGACACATACGGCAGCAGCGGCTCAGTATTGGGGTATCAGGTGCAGTAATAGGGACACATACGGCAGCAGCGGCTCAGTATTGGGGTATCAGGTGCAGTAATAGGGACACATATGGCAGCCGCGGCTCAGTATTGGGGTATCAGGTGCAGTAATAGGGACACATACGGCAGCAGCGGCTCAGTATTGGGGTATCAGGTGCAGTAATAGGGACACATACAGCAGCAGAGGCTCAGTATTGGGGTATCAGGTGCAGTAATAGGGTCACATACGGCAGCAGCGGCTCAGTATTGGGGTATCAGGTGCAGTAATAGGGACACATACGGCAGCAGCGGCTCAGTATTGGGGTATCAGGTGCAGTAATAGGGACACATACGGCAGCAGCGGCTCAGTATTGGGGTATCAGGTGCAGTAATAGGGACACATACAGCAGCAGAGGCTCAGTATTGGGGTATCAGGTGCAGTAATAGGGTCACATACGGCAGCAGTGGCTCAGTATTGGGATATCAGGTGCAGTAATAGGGACACATACGGCAGCAGCGGCTCAGTATTGGGATATCAGGTGCAGTAATAGGGACACATACGGCAGCAGCGGCTCAGTATTGGGGTATCAGGTGCAGTAATAGGGACACATACGGCAGCAGCGGCTCAGTATTGGGGTATCAGGTGCAGTAATAGGGACACATATGGCAGCCGCGGCTCAGTATTGGGGTATCAGGTGCAGTAATAGGGACACATACGGCAGCAGCGGCTCAGTATTGGGGTATCAGGTGCAGTAATAGGGACACATACAGCAGCAGAGGCTCAGTATTGGGGTATCAGGTGCAGTAATAGGGTCACATACGGCAGCAGCGGCTCAGTATTGGGGTATCAGGTGCAGTAATAGGGACACATACGGCAGCAGCGGCTCAGTATTGGGGTATCAGGTGCAGTAATAGGGACACATACGGCAGCAGCGGCTCAGTATTGGGGTATCAGGTGCAGTAATAGGGACACATACAGCAGCAGAGGCTCAGTATTGGGGTATCAGGTGCAGTAATAGGGTCACATACGGCAGCAGTGGCTCAGTATTGGGATATCAGGTGCAGTAATAGGGACACATACGGCAGCAGCGGCTCAGTATTGGGGTATCAGGTGCAGTAATAGGGACACATACGGCAGCAGCGGCTCAGTATTGGGGTATCAGGTGCAGTAATAGGGACACATATGGCAGCCGCGGCTCAGTATTGGGGTATCAGGTGCAGTAATAGGGACACATACGGCAGCAGCGGCTCAGTATTGGGGTATCAGGTGCAGTAATAGGGACACATACAGCAGCAGAGGCTCAGTATTGGGGTATCAGGTGCAGTAATAGGGTCACATACGGCAGCAGCGGCTCAGTATTGGGGTATCAGGTGCAGTAATAGGGACACATACGGCAGCAGCGGCTCAGTATTGGGGTATCAGGTGCAGTAATACGGACACATATGGCAGCAGCGGCTCAGTATTGGGGTATCAGGTGCAGTTATAGGGACACATATGGCAGCAGCGGCTGAGTATTGGGGTATCAGGTGCAGTAATAGGGACACATACGGCAGCAGCGGCTCAGTATTGGGGTATCAGGTGCAGTAATAGGGACACATACGGCAGCAGCGGCTCAGTATTGGGGTATCAGGTGCAGTAATAGGGACACATACGGCAGCAGCGGCTCAGTATTGGGGTATCAGGTGCAGTAATAGGGACACATACGGCAGCAGCGGCTCAGTATTGGGGTATGAGGTGCAGTAATAGGGACACATACGGCAGCAGCGGCTCAGTATTGGGGTATCAGGTGCAGTAATAGGGACACATACGGCAGCAGCGGCTCAGTATTGGGGTATCAGGTGCAGTAATAGGGACACATACGGCAACAGCGGCTCAGTATTGGGGTATGAGGTGCAGTAATAGGGACACATACGGCAGAAGCGGCTCAGTATTGGGGTATCAGGTGCAGTAATAGGGACACATATGGCAGCAGCAGCTCAGTATTGGTGTTTCAGGTGGAATAATAGGGACACATACGGCAGCAGCGGCTCAGTATTGGGGTATCAGGTGCAGTAATAGGGACACATACGGCAGCAGCGGCTCAGTATTGGGGTATCAGGTGCAGTAATAGGGACACATACGGCAGCAGCGGCTCAGTATTGGGGTATCAGGTGCAGTAATAGGGACACATATGGCAGCCGCGGCTCAGTATTGGGGTATCAGGTGCAGTAATAGGGACACATACGGCAGCAGCGGCTCAGTATTGGGGTATCAGGTGCAGTAATAGGGACACATACAGCAGCAGAGGCTCAGTATTGGGGTATCAGGTGCAGTAATAGGGTCACATACGGCAGCAGCGGCTCAGTATTGGGGTATCAGGTGCAGTAATAGGGACACATACGGCAGCAGCGGCTCAGTATTGGGGTATCAGGTGCAGTAATAGGGACACATACGGCAGCAGCGGCTCAGTATTGGGGTATCAGGTGCAGTAATAGGGACACATACAGCAGCAGAGGCTCAGTATTGGGGTATCAGGTGCAGTAATAGGGTCACATACGGCAGCAGTGGCTCAGTATTGGGATATCAGGTGCAGTAATAGGGACACATACGGCAGCAGCGGCTCAGTATTGGGATATCAGGTGCAGTAATAGGGACACATACGGCAGCAGCGGCTCAGTATTGGGGTATCAGGTGCAGTAATAGGGACACATACGGCAGCAGCGGCTCAGTATTGGGGTATCAGGTGCAGTAATAGGGACACATATGGCAGCCGCGGCTCAGTATTGGGGTATCAGGTGCAGTAATAGGGACACATACGGCAGCAGCGGCTCAGTATTGGGGTATCAGGTGCAGTAATAGGGACACATACAGCAGCAGAGGCTCAGTATTGGGGTATCAGGTGCAGTAATAGGGTCACATACGGCAGCAGCGGCTCAGTATTGGGGTATCAGGTGCAGTAATAGGGACACATACGGCAGCAGCGGCTCAGTATTGGGGTATCAGGTGCAGTAATAGGGACACATACGGCAGCAGCGGCTCAGTATTGGGGTATCAGGTGCAGTAATGGGGACACATACGGCAGCAGCAGCTCAGTATTGGGGTATCAGGTGCAGTAATAGGGACACATACGGCAGCAGCGGCTCAGTATTGGGGTATCAGGTGCAGTAATACGGACACATATGGCAGCAGCGGCTCAGTATTGGGGTATCAGGTGCAGTTATAGGGACACATATGGCAGCAGCGGCTGAGTATTGGGGTATCAGGTGCAGTAATAGGGACACATACGGCAGCAGCGGCTCAGTATTGGGGTATCAGGTGCAGTAATAGGGACACATACGGCAGCAGCGGCTCAGTATTGGGGTATCAGGTGCAGTAATAGGGACACATACGGCAGCAGCGGCTCAGTATTGGGGTATCAGGTGCAGTAATAGGGACACATACGGCAGCAGCGGCTCAGTATTGGGGTATCAGGTGCAGTAATAGGGACACATACGGCAGCAGCGGCTCAGTATTGGGGTATCAGGTGCAGTAATAGGGACACATACGGCAGCAGCGGCTCAGTATTGGGGTATGAGGTGCAGTAATAGGGACACATACGGCAGCAGCGGCTCAGTATTGGGGTATCAGGTGCAGTAATAGGGACACATACGGCAGCAGCGGCTCAGTATTGGGGTATCAGGTGCAGTAATAGGGACACATACGGCAACAGCGGCTCAGTATTGGGGTATGAGGTGCAGTAATAGGGACACATACGGCAGAAGCGGCTCAGTATTGGGGTATCAGGTGCAGTAATAGGGACACATATGGCAGCAGCAGCTCAGTATTGGTGTTTCAGGTGGAATAATAGGGACACATACGGCAGCAGCGGCTCAGTATTGGGGTATCAGGTGCAGTAATAGGGACACATACGGCAGCAGCGGCTCAGTATTGGGGTATCAGGTGCAGTAATAGGGACACATACGGCAGCAGCGGCTCAGTATTGGGGTATCAGGTGCAGTAATAGGGACACATATGGCAGCCGCGGCTCAGTATTGGGGTATCAGGTGCAGTAATAGGGACACATACGGCAGCAGCGGCTCAGTATTGGGGTATCAGGTGCAGTAATAGGGACACATACAGCAGCAGAGGCTCAGTATTGGGGTATCAGGTGCAGTAATAGGGTCACATACGGCAGCAGCGGCTCAGTATTGGGGTATCAGGTGCAGTAATAGGGACACATACGGCAGCAGCGGCTCAGTATTGGGGTATCAGGTGCAGTAATAGGGACACATACGGCAGCAGCGGCTCAGTATTGGGGTATCAGGTGCAGTAATAGGGACACATACAGCAGCAGAGGCTCAGTATTGGGGTATCAGGTGCAGTAATAGGGTCACATACGGCAGCAGTGGCTCAGTATTGGGATATCAGGTGCAGTAATAGGGACACATACGGCAGCAGCGGCTCAGTATTGGGATATCAGGTGCAGTAATAGGGACACATACGGCAGCAGCGGCTCAGTATTGGGGTATCAGGTGCAGTAATAGGGACACATACGGCAGCAGCGGCTCAGTATTGGGGTATCAGGTGCAGTAATAGGGACACATATGGCAGCCGCGGCTCAGTATTGGGGTATCAGGTGCAGTAATAGGGACACATACGGCAGCAGCGGCTCAGTATTGGGGTATCAGGTGCAGTAATAGGGACACATACAGCAGCAGAGGCTCAGTATTGGGGTATCAGGTGCAGTAATAGGGTCACATACGGCAGCAGCGGCTCAGTATTGGGGTATCAGGTGCAGTAATAGGGACACATACGGCAGCAGCGGCTCAGTATTGGGGTATCAGGTGCAGTAATAGGGACACATACGGCAGCAGCGGCTCAGTATTGGGGTATCAGGTGCAGTAATAGGGACACATACAGCAGCAGAGGCTCAGTATTGGGGTATCAGGTGCAGTAATAGGGTCACATACGGCAGCAGTGGCTCAGTATTGGGATATCAGGTGCAGTAATAGGGACACATACGGCAGCAGCGGCTCAGTATTGGGGTATCAGGTGCAGTAATAGGGACACATACGGCAGCAGCGGCTCAGTATTGGGGTATCAGGTGCAGTAATAGGGACACATATGGCAGCCGCGGCTCAGTATTGGGGTATCAGGTGCAGTAATAGGGACACATACGGCAGCAGCGGCTCAGTATTGGGGTATCAGGTGCAGTAATAGGGACACATACAGCAGCAGAGGCTCAGTATTGGGGTATCAGGTGCAGTAATAGGGTCACATACGGCAGCAGCGGCTCAGTATTGGGGTATCAGGTGCAGTAATAGGGACACATACGGCAGCAGCGGCTCAGTATTGGGGTATCAGGTGCAGTAATAGGGACACATACGGCAGCAGCGGCTCAGTATTGGGGTATCAGGTGCAGTAATAGGGACACATACAGCAGCAGAGGCTCAGTATTGGGGTATCAGGTGCAGTAATAGGGTCACATACGGCAGCAGTGGCTCAGTATTGGGATATCAGGTGCAGTAATAGGGACACATACGGCAGCAGCGGCTCAGTATTGGGATATCAGGTGCAGTAATAGGGGCACATACGGCAGCAGCGGCTCAGTATTGGGGTGTCAGGTGCAGTAATAGAGGCACATACGGCAGCAGCGGCTCAGTATTGGGGTGTCAGGTGCAGTAATAGGGACACATACGGCAGCAGCGGCTCAGTATTGGGGTGTCAGGTGCAGTAATAGGGACACATACGGCAGCAGCAGCTCAGTATTGGGGTATCAGGGGCAGTAATAGGGACACATACGGCAGCAGCGGCTCAGTATTGGGGTGTCAGGTGCAGTAATAGGGTCACATACAGCAGCAGCGGCTCAGTATTGGGGTATCAGGTGCAGTAATAGGGACACATACGGCAGCAGTGGCTCAGTATTGGGATATCAGGTGCAGTAATAGGGACACATACGGCAGCAGCGGCTCAGTATTGGGGTATCAGGTACAGTAATATGGACACATACGGCAGCAGCGGCTCAGTATTGAGGTATCAGGTGCAGTAATATGGACACATACGGCAGCAGCGGCTCAGTATTGAGGTATCAGGTGCAATAATAGGGACATACGGCAGCAGAGGCTCAGTATCGGGGTATCAGGTGCAGTAATAGGGACACATACGGCAGCAGCGGCTCAGTATTGGGGTATCAGGTGCAGTAATAGGGACACATACGGCAGCAGCGGCTCAGTATTGGGATATCAGGTGCAGTAATAGGCACACATACGGCTGCAGCGGCTCAGTATTGGGGTATCAGGTGCAGAAATAGGGTCACATACAGCAGCAGCGGCTCAGTATTGGGGTATCAGGTGCAGTAATAGGGACACATACGGCAGCAGTGGCTCAGTATTGGGGTATCAGGTGCAGTAATAGGGACACATACGGGGCAGAAGCGGCTCAGTATTGGGGTATCAGGGGCAGTAATAGGGACACATACGGCAGCAGCGGTCAGTATTGGGTATCAGGGGCAGTAATAGGGACACATACGGCAGCAGCGGCTCAGTATTGGGGTATCAGGTGCAGTAATAGGGACACATACGGGGCAGAAGCGGCTCAGTATTGGGGTATCAGGTGCAGTAATAGGGACACATACGGCAGCAGCGGCTCAGTATTGGGGTATCAGGTGCAGTAATAGGGACACATACGGCAGCAGCGGCTCAGTATTGGGTTATCAGGGGCAGTAATAGGGACACATAGGGCAGCAGCGGCTCAGTATTGGGGTATCAGGTGCAGTAATAGGGATACATACGGCAGCAGCGGCTCAGTATTGGGGTATCAGGTGCAGTAATAGGGACAAATACGGCAGCAGCGGCTCAATATTGGGGTATCAGGTGCAGTAATAGGGACACATGCGGCAGCAGCAGCTCAGTATTGGGGTATCAGGGGCAGTAATAGGGACAAATACGGCAGCAGCGGCTCAGTATTGGGGTATCAGGGGCAGTAATAGGGACACATACGGCAGCAGCGGCTCAGTATTGGGGTATCAGGGGCAGTAATAGGGACACATACGGCAGCAGCGGCTCAGTATTGGGGTATCAGGGGCAGTAATAGGGACAAATACGGCAGCAGCGGCTCAGTATTGGGGTATCAGGGGCAGTAATAGGGACACATACGGCAGCAGCGGCTCAGTATTGGGGTATCAGGGGCAGTAATAGGGACACATACGGCGGCAGCAGTGGTCAGTATTGGGGTATCAGGGGCAGTAATAGGGACACATACGGCAGCAGCGGCTCAGTATTGGGGTATCAGGTGCAGTAATAGGGACACATGCGGCAGCAGCAGCTCAGTATTGGGGTATCAGGGGCAGTAATAGGGACACATACGGCGGCAGCAGTGGTCAGTATTGGGGTATCAGGGGCAGTAATACGGACACATACGGCAGCAGCGGCTCAGTATTGGTGTATCAGGTGCAGTAATAGGGACACATACGGCAGCAGCGGCTCAGTATTGGTGTATCAGGTGCAGTAATAGGGACACATACGGCAGCAGCGGCTCAGTATTGGTGTATCAGGTGCAGTAATAGGGACACATACGGCAGCAGCGGCTCAGTATTGGGGTATCAGGTGCAGTAATAGGGACACATACGGCAGCAGTGGCTCAGTATCCTATCAGGTGCAGTAATAGGGACACATTCGGCAACAGCGGCTCAGTATTGGGGTATCAGGTGCAGTAATACGGACACATACGGCAGCAGCGGCTAAGTATTGGGGTATCAGGTGTAGTAATAGGGACACATACGGCAGCAGCGGCTCAGTATTGGGGTATCAGGTGCAGTAATAGGGACACATACGGCAGCAGCGGCTCAGTATTGGGGTATCAGGTGCAGTAATACGGACACATATGGCAGCAGCAGCTCAGTATTGGGGTATCAGGGGCAGTAATAGGGACACATACGGCAGCAGCGGCTCAGTATTGGGGTATCAGGTGCAGTAATAGGGACACATACGGCAGCAGCGGCTCAGTATTGGGATATCAGGTGCAGTAATAGGGACACATACGGCAGCAGCGGCTCAGTATTGGGGTATCAGGTGCAGTAATAGGGACACATACGGCAGCAGCGGCTCAGTATTGGGGTATCAGGTGCAGTTATAGGGACACATACAGCAGCAGCGGCTCTGTATTGGGGTATCAGGTGCAGTAATAGGGTCACATATGGCAGCAAGGCTCAGTATTGGGGTATCAGGTGCAGTAATAGGAACACATACGGCAGCAGCGGCTCAGTATTGGGGTATCAGGTGCAGTAATAAGGACATACGGCAGCAGCGGCTCAGTATTGGGGTATCAAGTGCAGTAATAGGGACACATACAGCAGCAGAGGCTCAGTATTGGGGTATCAGGTGCAGTAATAGGGGCACATACGGCAGCAGCGGCTCAGTATTAGGGTATCAGGTGCAGTAATAGGGACACATACGGCAGCATCAGCTCAGTATTGGGGTGTCATGTGCAGTAATAGGGACACATACGGCAGCAGCGGCTCAGTATTGGGGTATCAGGGGCAGTAATAGGGTCACATACGGCAGCAGTGGCTCAGTATTGGGGTATCAGGTACAGTAATAGGGACAAATACGGCAGCAGCGGCTCAGTATTAGGGTATCAGGTGCAGTAATAGGGACACATACGGCAGCATCAGCTCAGTATTGGGGTATCAGGTGCAGTAATAGGAACACATACGGCAGCAGCGGCTCAGTATTGGGGTATCAGGTGCAGTAATAAGGACATACGGCAGCAGCGGCTCAGTATTGGGGTATCAGGTGCAGTAATAGGGACACATACAGCAGCAGAGGCTCAGTATTGGGGTATCAGGTGCAGTAATAGGGGCACATACGGCAGCAGCGGCTCAGTATTAGGGTATCAGGTGCAGTAATAGGGACACATACGGCAGCATCAGCTCAGTATTGGGGTGTCATGTGCAGTAATAGGGACACATACGGCAGCAGCGGCTCAGTATTGGGGTATCAGGTACAGTAATAGGGACAAATACGGCAGCAGCGGCTCAGTATTAGGGTATCATGTGCAGTAATAGGGACACATACGGCAGCAGCGGCTCAGTATTGGGGTATCAGGGGCAGTAATAAGGACATACGGCAGCAGCGGCTCAGTATTGGGGTATCAGGTGCAGTAATAGGGACACATACGGCAGCAGCGGCTCAGTATTGGGGTATCAGGGGCAGTAATAAGGACATACGGCAGCAGCGGCTCAGTATTGGGGTATCAGGTGCAGTAATAGGGACACATACGGCAGCAGCGGCTCAGTATCGGGTTATCAGGTGCAGTAATAGGGACACATACGACAGCAGCGGCTCAGTATCGGGTTATCAGGTACAGTAATAGGGACACATACGACAGCAGTGGCTCAGTATTGGGGTATCAGGTGCAGTAATAGGGACACATACGGCAGCAGTGGCTCAGTATTGGGGTATCAGGTGCAGTAATAGGGACACATACGGCAGCAGCGGCTCAGTATTGAGGTATCAGGTGCAGTAATAGGGACACATACGGCAGCAGAGGCTCAGTATTGGGGTATCAGGTGCAGTAATAGGGACACATACGGCAGCAGCGGCTCAGTATTGGGGTATCAGGGGCAGTAATAGGGACACATACGGCAGCAGCGGCTCAGCATTTGGATATCAGGTGCAGTTATAGGGACACATATGGCAACAGCGGCTCAGTATTGGGGTATCAGGGGCAGTAATAGGGGCACATACGGCAGCAGCGGCTCAGTATTGGGGTATCAGGGGCAGTAATAGGGACACATATGGCAGCAGCGGCTCAGTATTGGGGTATCAGGGGCAGTAATAGGGTCAAATATGGCAGCAGCGGTCAGTATTGGGGTATCAGGTGCAGTAATAGGGACACATACGGCAGCAGCGGCTCAGTATTTGGATATCAGGTGCAGTAATAGGGTCACATATGGCAGCAGCGGCTCAGTATTGGGGTATCAGGTGCAGTAATAGGGACACATATGGCAGCAGCAGCTCAGTATTGGGGTATCAGGTGCAGTAATAGGGTCAAATATTGCAGCAGCTGTCAGTATTGGGGTATCAGGTGCAGTAATAGGGACACATACGGCAGCAGCGGCTCAGTATTGGGGTATCAGGGGCAGTAATAGGGACACATACGGCAGCAGCGGCTCAGTATTGGGGTATCAGGGGCAGTAATAGGGGCACATACGGCAGCAGCGGCTCAGTATTGGGGTATCAGGTGCACTAATAGGGACACATACGGCAGCAGCGGCTCAGTATTTGGATATCAGGTGCAGTAATAGGGACACATACGGCAGCAGCGGCTCAGTATTGGGGTATCAGGGGCAGTAATAGGGACACATACGGCAGCAGCGGCTCAGTATTGGGGTATCAGGGGCAGTAATAGGGTCAAATATGGCAGCAGCGGCTCAGTATTTGGATATCAGGTGCAGTAATAGGGTCACATATGGCAGCAGCGGCTCAGTATTGGGGTATCAGGTGCAGTAATAGGGACACATACGGCAGCAGCGGCTCAGTATTGGGGTATCAGGTGCAGTAATAGGGACACATACGGCAGCAGCAGCTCAGTATTGGGGTATCAGGTGCAGTAATAGGGTCAAATATGGCAGCAGCGGTCAGTATTGGGGTATCAGGTGCAGTAATAGGGACACATACGGCAGCAGTGGCTCAGTATTGGGGTATCAGGTGCAGTAATAGGGACACATACGGCAGCAGCGGCTCAGTATTGGGGTATCAGGTGCAGTAATAGGGACACATACGGCAGCAGCGGCTCAGTATTGGGGTATCAGGTGCAGTAATAGGGACACATACGGCAGCAGCGGCTCAGTATTGGGGTATCAGGTGCAGTAATAGGGTCACATACGGCAGCAGCGGTCAGTATTGGGGTATCAGGTGCAGTAATAGGGACACATACGGCAGCAGAGACTCAGTATTGGGGTATCAGGTGCAGTAATAGGGACACATACAGCAGCAGCGGCTCAGTATTGGGGTATCAGGGGCAGTAACAGGGACACATACGGCAGCAGCGGCTCAGTATTGGGATATCAGGTGCAGTAATAGGGACACATATGGCAGCAGTGGCTCAGTATTGGGGTATCAGGTGCAGTAATAGGGACACATACGGCAGCAGCAGCTCAGTATTGGGGTATCAGGTGCTGTAATAGGGACTCATACGGCAGCAGCAGCTCAGTATTGGGGTATCAGGTGCAGTAATAGGGTCAAATATGGCAGCAGCGGTCAGTATTGGGGTATCAGGTGCAGTAATAGGGACACATACGGCAGCAGCGGCTCAGTATTGGGGTATCAGGTGCAGTAATAGGGACACATACGGCAGCAGCGGCTCAGTATTGGGGTATCAGGTGCAGTAATAGGGACACATACGGCAGCAGCGGCTCAGTATTGGGGTATCAGGTGCAGTAATAGGGACACATACGGCAGCAGCGGCTCAGTATTGGGGTATCAGGTGCAGTAATAGGGTCACATACGGCAGCAGCGGTCAGTATTGGGGTATCAGGTGCAGTAACAGGGACACATACGGCAGCAGAGACTCAGTATTGGGGTATCAGGGGCAGTAATAGGGACACATACGGCAGCAGTGGCTCAGTATTGGGGTATCAGGTGCAGTAATAGGGACACATACGGCAGCAGTGGCTCAGTATTGGGATATCAGGTGCAGTAATAGGGACACATACGGCAGCAGTGGCTCAGTATTGGGGTATCAGGTGCAGTAATAGGGACACATACGGCAGCAGCGGCTCAGTATTGGGGTATCAGGTGCAGTAATAGGGACACATACGGCAGCAGAGGCTCAGTATTGGGGTATCAGGGGCAGTAATAGGGACACATACGGCAGCAGCGGCTCAGTATTGGGGTATCAGGGGCAGTAATAGGGTTAAATATGGCAGCAGCGGCTCAGTATTTGGATATCAGGTGCAGTAATAGGGTCACATATGGCAGCAGCGGCTCAGTATTGGGGTATCAGGTGCAGTAATAGGGACACATACGGCAGCAGCGGCTCAGTATTGGGGTATCAGGTGCAGTAATAGGGACACATACGGCAGCAGAGGCTCAGTATTGGGGTATCAGGGGCAGTAATAGGGACACATACGGCAGCAGCGGCTCAGTATTGGGGTATCAGGGGCAGTAATAGGGTTAAATATGGCAGCAGCGGCTCAGTATTTGGATATCAGGTGCAGTAATAGGGTCACATACGGCAGCAGCGGCTCAGTATTGGGGTATCAGGTGCAGTAATAGGGACACATACGGCAGCAGCGGCTCAGTATTGGGGTATCAGGTGCAGTAATAGGGACGTGCAGCGCCCCAGAGATCTGGTCGTTGCAGTAATATCGCTCTGCCACTAAGGGGAGTGATGGTACGTTTGATGGCACTAAAGGACTTCACCTGACCAGGTATCACTGTCACACACTACACTTCACCCTTCGGCCACTAGGGGGAGCAAAAGGTTCTATTTATTAGGCCACTCCTCACACTTTGGTAAAACAGGGGTTGGATAGGAAGTTAGGGAGAAGCTGGCTGGGTTTTGTCCAGGCAACATCCCGTGGCAGGGGGTGTTGCAGGAAAGATTCAGAGGGGTCCCTGTCAGGCGTGGGAACCTGGCAGTGACTTAGCGACAAGGACAGATCGTTACAGAACCGTGCCTGCACTACTTTGCGGCAGTATCTAAAGAAAGGACATGAAGCGAAGTATATTGTGGAGAAGTGAGAAACGAGATCAAAGCACAAAGGAGAACCAGTAGGAGTCGTGCCCCGAGATCGGCAACATCCTACTGAGGCGCGTAGCCGGTGGCCAGAACGCCGAGGAAGTAACTGACTCCAAGCATTACTTCAAACAGAGGCAGGACAGTTGATTATACGTTGGCTGTCTAACATACGTCACCTAAGAAGACATAGGGGGCAAGCGTGGAGAGGGGCATCTCTAGGGTCCCAGAATAGCTCCGAGCCTTCCCGTCAAACGGGTGCGTCCTAGCCATAACAAACTGGGGGACGAAGCAGAACATCAGAATGGAAACGACAGTTGTGAGGACTATCCCTAATGCTCATTAGGGAAGGACTGCAACACACAGGCGCTAGTTGGTAGGCACTGATTTCCACCTGCAAAGGGAACTCTGGATGTGCCTTCGGACCGGCCGATCTCAGACAGCCCTGTTAACAGTGCTCTGGATTGAGGATCCTGAAGTCACCAGTAAAGAGGTAAAGAGACTGCAACCCTGTGTCCTCGTTATTAACTGCGCCTCACACCATCGCCACCTACACTACTGGGAAGCCCTGGGGATACACTTCACCTGTGGGAAGGTATACCATCTAGCTGCCATTCCATCACCCCAGTGGACCCTGAAGCAGCGTCGGTCGCCCCTCAGTATTGGGGTATCAGGTGCAGTAATAGAGACACATACAACAGCAGCGGCTCAGTATTGGGGTATCAGGTGCAGTAAGAGGGACACATACGGCAGCAGCGGCTCAGTATTGGGGTATCAGGGGCAGTAATAAGGACACATACTGCAGCAGCGGCTCAGTATTGGGGTATCAGCATGATGAGTGGTTTGTGCAGGTTGGGAATAGATGGTGATGGCTGGAATGTGAGAAGTGAAATGTATCTTTGTTGTTTTCTCTGCAGACGAGTCCTGGCTGGAAGAAGTTGTCATGTCGGTCTGGGCCAGATGGAAAAGACGGGAAAAGTGACGATTTCATCAGAAAGGACGTCAGCGGTAAGTCATTATCTGTAACTTTGCAGTAATCAGTTATATGCTCTGTAGGGCTGGTATCTACCACTGACCATATGGCGGTAATATCCATGTTGGTCGTTATATAGAGATTATCTTCAGTAACAGTGCGGTCATCTGCTGAGGTTCTCCTCCACTATTAGGGGGCGTCACCGAGTTGTAATCAAGGTTACCTGGTTAGGAGCCCTCTCAGAAGCTTCGCCCCCCCCCCCCCCCCCCCCCCGAACCAAAACCCTAGCTACGCCTCTGCTGCAACCCATTCTGCAACCATGGAAATGGTACAAATATTGCTGTTGTTTGTGTGATTCCAGAATATACTTGTAAGGAGGGAAAGTAACTGTTTTTACTGTTCACCTATGTGACTGTGTCCGCTGCTTTCTTCCTTATTTCGGGTTGAATGTGATGTAATGTACAGTACATGAACTTTTATTGTAATATTAGGTGTTACCATCATGCTACTGTTGTGGCAGGGAAAATAAACTGGTGATATATAAGGAGCTGGTGGCAGGAAGCGAGTCAGTGAGTGGAAGCAGCTACAGGGCAGGAAGCAATTTTATACCTATTTTTTTCACTATTTTTTAAGAAATGTATTACATTTTTTGAACTGGGTATGTTTTTTTCCATTAGTTTTTTTGTGGAACTCTATAGAAAAAAATGCATGTGAAAAAAGTGTGAATCCCAAAACTGCTTGGAAAAAAAATGCATGAAATTCAAGGTGTTTTCTTAACAAATGAACAGAAAGACTAAAAAGTCATTTCTGATTAGCACCTTGCACCAGCTCACCATTGGAGCAAAAGAGTCAGGAGAGTTTTTTGAGACTTTTAGACAATGCTGAAATATATAAAATTACCTAAGATGTCCATGAAGTTCACAAAATCTTTCATTCTGGTATTAATAAAGTGATATGGTTTTTAGTATTGCATTTTTTTTACTTACCGCAGTTGTATTTCATAATAGCCACTAGAGGGCAGCAGAGCAGCTGGTGTTCATGACTTGCAGTGTCCCTGCACAGATTCTGTACTTTGTGGCCCTACTATTATGTAACTTGTACATTATTATCTCCGGCTCTGTGTACAGCTAGTGCAATATTCCAAGTGTGTTTTGTTTTTTTCCAGCTTTGTTTGGTACTTGCAGATTTGTATTTGTCAATTTGCATTTGTTCAATCAGCTCTAATTTAAAGATTATACATGGGCCTGTTTCATGCAATGGTTTTTTTTTCCTCATTTGTGACACAGTCCCTATTTTTATCAGTGCACTAAATCCATTTTTGCTATATGTTTTATTTTCTTGCTTACGGAATAATTGACTGGCATTGGTGAATGTGATCCGCAACACGGATCACAGTGGGGAAAAATGTCTCCGCGTGCCGCCAGATTTGATATTTTCCTCACAATTAAATGTTCTTATAGGTTATTACATAATCTGTGAAAAAAAGGTCTGTAGCACAGGGAGGATAAGAACATGGAAATAACAGGCTGTTAATGGATCCATGTTATTGGCTTTATGTATGTGGCCTGAGGATATGTTCACATGCCATGAGAAGGTGAGGTCTGGAGTCGCTGCACTAGTGCAATCACTTTTTTTTTTACTTTGCTGGAACAGCTACCTGCAGATAAAACAGCTCCCGCACTTCTGGGAAACATTTCTATAATATTTTGGATTTTCTAGATTTTTGTAGAAATTTCTCACGGTGACCTGGGGTGAACTCACTGAGCTGAACTGCGGTGAACTCACTGAGCTGAACTGCGGTGAACTCACTGAGCTGAACTGCGGTGAACTCACTGAGCTGAACTGCGGTGAACTCACTGAGCTGAACTGCGGTGAACTCACTGAGCTGAACTGCGGTGAACTCACTGAGCTGAACTGCGGTGAACTCACTGAGCTGAACTGCGGTGAACTCACTGAGCTGAACTGCGGTGAACTCACTGAGCTGAACTGCGGTGAACTCACTGAGCTGGACAGGGGTGAAAATGCTTGAAAAAGTTGCACCGTTGCATTTGGCACAATAAAGGACTTTTTAAACTTCACCTGGATTGGATGCTGTCCTTCACTTTGCAGCGGTGAACTCAGTGACTTGCGCCCACGGTGCTGAGGTCACCGCAGTTCAGCCCGGCTGGGAACTCAGCCTCTGTAACCGGCGGTAACCTGGATGCTGCGCTCGCAGCAGTTCATTCACTAGTGGTTCTCAGCCTGGACTGTCACATCTTGGTGCCGCACATTACAGTGATGAATATGCGGCTCCACCTCCCATAGGGGTGGAGCCGCATATTCATTACTGTAATAAGCGGCACCAAGTGACCGCTCATACAGGACAAGCAGCGACGCTGAAAGGATGTAAGCGCCGAGGGAGCTGGGTAAGTATTTTAATGCCAGCGGGGGGCGCACAGGGGGTGGGAGGGGGCAGATTACCGGCAACTTTATTTTAAAAACAAAAATAAATTTAAAAAAAAGATTATTAATTCCTTTCTTCCAGCAAACGCTGCTGGGAAGAAGGGATGAATACCGGCTTCAGCACCGCACGCAGGGGACAGCGCTTAACTCTAGCGCTGTCTCCTGCACAGTCCATGTGGTCCTCAGTTGGCACACAGGCGGCACACGGCTGCCGCATGTGTGCCACACTGATGTTCAACGTAAGCACACGGACACGGATAATTCCGGTACCGGAATTATCTGGACGTGTGAGACTGGCCTTAGTAAAATAGGTAACTTACCGGTACATTTTTTACTAAAATACGCAGCGTAAAAAACTCACCAAAAAGTCATGGTGTAAAACATAGCACTAAACTGTATATCATGCATCAATCCTTAAGCATAACACAGGAAATGTGTTTCATCTGGAGTGTTAAATTAAAGAGTAACTAAACTTTATTTTTTTATAATTTTTTGCAGCATGGAAAGTTCTGAAACTTTGCAAATGACTATTAGGGGGATTTATCTTCATTCCTTTTAAAAATGCATGCAAATGGATTTTAAAAAAAACTGCTTTTCCCCAGTCTATTTGGAGGATATCAGAACATATTCCAGTGGAGTACAGATGATGGCAGTGTTGGCTCTGCTTTTCCCCAATACATACCTTCAGCTGCATTTATATCAGAGCTTACTTATTTGGAATACAGATGATGGCAGTGATGAGGCAGCTCAGCACCTGTCTGTCACTAACTCTGGAGAGAAGCTACTACAGGAGATTGTTCTGATAAGAAGAACACTCAGAGGAGACAGGGGCTGCCCCATCACTGCCATCATCTGTACTCCAGAGGAGGAGACAGGAGCTGCCCCATCACTGCCATCATCTGTACTCCAGAGGAGGAGACAGGAGCTGCCCCATCACTGCCATCATCTGTACTCCAGAGGAAGAGACAGGAGCTGACCCATCACTGCCATCATCTGTACTCCAGAGGAGGAAACAGGAGCTGCCCCATCACTGCCATCATCTGTACTCCAGAGGAGGAGACAGGAGCTGCCCCATCACTGCCATCATCTGTACTCCAGAGGAGGAGACAGGAGCTGCCCCATAACTGCCATCATCTGTACTCCAGAGGAAGAGACAGGAGCTGACCCATCACTGCCATCATCTGTACTCCAGAGGAGGAAACAGGAGCTGCCCCATCACTGCCATCATCTGTACTCCAGAGGAAGAGACAGGAGCTGACCCATCACTGCCATCATCTGTACTCCAGAGGAAGAGACAGGAGCTGACCCATCACTGCCATCATCTGTACTCCAGAGGAGAAGACAGGAGCTGATCCATCACTGCCATCATCTGTACTCCAGAGGAAGAGACAGGAGCTGCCCTATCACTGCCATCATCTGTACTCCAGAGGAGAAGACAGGAGCTGATCCATCACTGCCATCATCTGTACTCCAGAGGAAGAGACAGGAGCTGACCCATCACTGCCATCATCTGTACTCCAGAGGAGGAGACCAGGGCTGACCCATCACTGCCATCATCTGTACTCCAGAGGAGGAGACAGGAGCTGACCCATCACTGCCATTATCTGTACTCCAGTGGAAGAGACAGGAGCTGCCCTATCACTGCCATCATCTGTACTCCAGAGGAGACAGGAGCTGATACATCACTGCCATCATCTGTACTCCAGAGGAAGAGACAGGAGCTGACCCATCACTGCAATCATCTGTACTCCAGAGCAGGAGACAGGAGCTGCCCCATCACTGCCATCATGTGTACTCCAAATTAGGTCTTTCTGATAAAAATGCAGCTGAAGGCAGGGAATGGGGGAAATGCAGATGCTGAGCTGACCCATCACTGCCATCATCTGTACTCCACATGTATACGTTTTGATATCAATGCAGCAGAAGGCAAATAGATTGGGGGAAAAACTATCCATATGCTATTTTTTTTTTACAGGAATGAAGACAAATTCCCTAATAAAGTTATTTGCAAAGTTTCAATAAAAATTGAAAGTTTATTTACTGTAACTTTTTAAATGAAGCATTGTGAAGGGCACAGTGTCATTGCGGACTATCTGAGTTGTTGTGTGCTACAGGCTGGACAACACTTTACTTCTGAACATATATCATTTGGACTCTTAGAATGGTCAATTACCTTTCTCCATTGCACGACCTGGTTAAAGTGCAGCACTATATGTATATCTGCAGTGCCCCGGCCCGGTAAGTAACACCTAGTGAAATATGTTGATTGTGTCTTTTTTTCCAGTAAGGGCGACGAGAACCATATCCGGTGCCTTTGAGAAATGCTTTTTACAGACATGATGACTGGGAGGACTGCACGGACGTATAATGATGCGGGGATGATTGGACAGACCTCCTGACTGCAGCAGAATTGATTTTCTATATTCTTTAGAATAATGGTTCACACGCCAATATGGCTCACTTAAAAAGGCTTTTCCCACTGCAGTGTGTCATGACCCATCAATTAATTTACATGAATCATATGATAATGAATGTGGGGGTCTGACTGATGGGACTGCCACAAATTCAAAGAATGGATTTCTTCTCGTGCAGTCTCTCTCCATTAAAATTAATTACGTAAGTTGAAGTCCTAGGGACCCCCTGACTACTACGTACTGTACCTTAATATTATCTGCCCACAAAATAGCACTTAAGTGTGATGTCTGTTCTTATCAGTGCCGAGGCCATTGGCAGTGACTGGGAACACTGTACACATGGAGAAAAAGCTTCTCGATGTACCCAGAATGACCTAACGGATGACTAAAAATGGCCAAGACCCTCCGGATCTAAGCCATGGGCCAGGCTGTTGATGCACAATGGATCGCAGAGCAGTGGGCTGCTGATACTGAGAGGAAAGGGAATAAGAGTGCACACTGACACTGCAGGACACTACCACATATGGTGTCAGTGTGTGTGCTCATCTCTGCTGGCAGCAGTGTGCCCTCTAATCTCCATGTCCTGTGTGCAGAGGCCACTCACTGGACATAGAATTGTACAGCTGCCGATAAGAAGAGTGAACACTGACACTGCAGGAGCCTATCATTGTGTGTGCCTTCTGATCCCCATGTCCTGTCTGCAGCGGCCGCTCTCTGCACACATGATCGCACAGCAGCAGGCAGTCAATGCTGACAGGAGAAGAGATAAGAGTGCACACTGACACTGCAAAAAGCATAGCACATCCTGTATCAGCGAGTATGTGTGCCCTTTCATCTCCTCTACTGTTAGAATTGACTTCCCGCTGCTGTGCGATCTTGTGTGCAGTGAGCGGCCGCTGCAGACAGGATGGACATTGGGATCAGAGGGCAGCCACATGCATTAACATTATGTGACCTCTTGGCTCGTGTAATTTCACTATGTGCTGGGTTGAGGATTCAATAAAGCGAGCATTCCTCTGGGTGCGGTAACTCACAGTGCTTTTTAGGGTGCGGTCACTTACTGCGCTCCTTGAGGTGCGGTCACTCACATCACTCCTTGGGGTGCGGTCACTCACTGCGCTCCTTGGGGTGCGGAGGATGGTAATTGAGGGACTGGAATGGTGCACTGAGAACTTGGCCACGAATGGTGCACCAAAGACCCCTCATGTTAGGGTTGGCGGAACGCACTATATATATATATATATATATATATATATATATATATATATATATATATATATATATATATATTTTTTTTTTTTTTTTGTGTTACAAAAGATGCGTTCGCAACCCGGGGTCCACCGTGCAGGAGAGAACCTGCTGCTAGCAATTGGCAGCACTAAATGGCGGTGTAAGCGAACTCTTACTTCACAGAATCGCTAAGATAGGTAAACGCTGTGCCCTGTTAACCTCACAGAGGATCACAGCTACCTAACAGAGCAAAAAGCAAACAGTGGTTATGCAGTCAGCCTAGCACACGAATAACTCCTCTCCGGTGGCGCCAGAATTCTAGTGGCTATACGCCAGGCCTGAATTCACACACACAAAACTTCTCACTGGAGGTGCCGGTATTCTAGGGGCTTATTTCAGCCAACCCTGACCACATGCAGACATGACCAAAAAGTAGCAAAGCTCATGACATAGGTTGATACTAGCGCCTGGCCGTGCGGCCATTAGAACCTTTTATAGCTGTAGCAGACAAGGACCTTCCTAGTGGTCCAATAGGAGCCGCTACAGGACCTGAGCATGTGATCCCAGACCTCCAATGGTAGGTTGACCCTTGGGCATGCTCAGTAGAGGAAAAGCAGGACTTAGTCCCAGGACCATCTGCCCGTCGAAGAATAGTGCTAGTTACAATGGCTGAACCTGGAAGATCAATAGTAAACAAGCGCATACTATCTGCCTGAGCCAGACGCTGAGACCGACGTCTCTGCTGAGCAGGCTCCACTGCGGCTGGAGGAGAATGGGAGACCGCAGCGGACATGGTTCGAGATTCCCCCTGTGCAGCGGCGGGAACTCGACACCCAACACCTCATTTACAGATTTTGTACAACTAGGTTTATTACATAAGCAAAATTTGTACCATAAGTAAGATTTTTATAGAGGCAGAGTCCCCTATATGAATGTATAAAATGTTTCATTTCAGTTTGGGGGAGTAACAGACTCCTACTAATACTCCATCACCTGGGCTCGGCAAAAGTCTATCTTAAAAGGCCAAGGGTGATCACTTTAATTAGGAAATCCATTGTGGATTAGTGCAACGTAAGGCGGCCATAAGAGAAGGCAGCCAGGCGCCACTGAGCTTTGGTGAAGCGAAGCCACTAGCTGTGGACCTCTGCTGTAGCCTTCGGTTCCAGAGGGTTAGGGAAAGGCGTGTTGGGATATTCTGTCCTTTTGCACTCGGGTGATGAAACTCACGGTACATTGAATTTACCTTTCATGTCCCTGTGTATAGGACACTATTTCCATTTAGAAAAGAAACTACGCTCAGTGCAATGAAACCGAGAAACTTTTTATTGCAACTGTCCATGCTTTCTAAAGGATCAGAAAAAGGAGTTATATCTCAAAAGTTACCACCTATGACTCCGCTCGACTGAGCATTACCATTATGCCAATGACCAACATGTGCATAAACAAGAAAAGACCCAAAACACAAATTGTATTTCCCATTCGTGAGTGATAACAGCTTGCAAGAGCAAAGTTCAGCAACAAAAATAAGTCAACAGAGGTAGAACGAAGCCACGTCAGCAAGTAGGAAATTATCCAAGTTTACTAAAGTCTGCAGCTTTGATTCTGTCGGCCCTAATGTTCCAAGAGTATTTTGTAAATACACATTAAAGACGTTATGTGTAGATTATGGATGGACCAGTTTGGGAGAGGCTGTAGCTCAACCGTGCAGTGTCTAAATAAGTATGTTATAATGGTTTTTGACCCTTACAAGAATAGCACAGCAACTATAAGTACTCATTCTGAACTGGCCTAGAGAGTTACATGGGATCTAGAAAAAAAATAGAAGGAATAATAAGGCACCACGACGAAATTTATTTGCAGGAATCTGATTTGCCAGGGCTGAGGAATTGTTAGACTAGCTAGGTGAGGTGGATTTTCAAAGCCCAAGGTCTGGTTGGGCACAAAGACCATGGGCCTCAATGCAGCAGACAATTAGGACACATGGAAAAACAGCTGGTAGAAGAATTGGAAGCTGCAGCCGGGCAGGAGACGTCCTGGATGCTACAGGCAGGCAGAAGACTTCCTCTTCCTAGAAGTTGCAGGAAGACATGTAGCAGAGATCCTGGAAGACTGGGAACAGGTAGCAGAGGTCCTGATAGCTGCTGGTGGACATATAGCAGAGGTCATGGAAGATAGCAGAAATACTGGAAGCTGCAGGCGGACTAGAGAGGTCTTGGAAACCAAAGACAAACCCACAGCAGGGATCCTGCAAGTCCAGGAACAGTGTTGCATTGATGTCTTCATGAGCCCTTCTACTCAATGCTCCTTAGATACGGTAAGTCTACGGCTTTAAAAATAATCATCCTAAAAATCTGACACTTGATTAGCATCCAGGTACACATAAAATGAATGATCCATCATAGACCCAAAGAATTTTCCAGTTGGGACAGGTTAGATGCAATAATGAGGTCAAGGGTCCAGAAGAGAACAGTCTAACCGGTCTGTTCTAAGAGACTGATAGGCTAAGTGACATATCCTGCTATAGATCAATGATATGTAAAGACCAGATTCTCCTGGATCGTCGAGGAGGCTCCTAGACCTCCTAGACCAGGGGTCCCCAACTCCAGTCCTCAAGGCCCACCAACATGTCATGTTTTCAGGATTTCCTTAGTCTTGCCCAGGTAATAATTGCATCACCTGTGCAATGCAAAGGAAATCCTGAAAACATGACCTGTTGGTGGGCCTTGAGGACTGGAGTTGGAGACCCCTGTCCTAGACTCTCAAAGGAGATGTCAGAGCTCCTACAGCTTCAAAAAGCACCTAAAACCTCAGGTAAAGCAGCACTTGAAGAAAGTTTCTTGTGAATGACACCAGGAGCTGTCAACCTAACCGGACATCCAGCAGGTGGGAATCTGGTCAAGGAGGGTCCGCAGACTCGTAAAAGGGGTTTGAGAGTAAAAAGTTCCACCAAAGTTGTACAAACATTACATTTCCCGGAAGACAGTTTCTCAAAGTTGGCCATTATGGTAAAGAATTTTTGCAATTAAATCAATATTTTAGAGTAGGAATTTGTAGGAAGCATATGTTACTCAAAAAAACAAAAAATATTTATTAATTATATCTAAAAAACCACCATCCTGTGGCTGCACCAAACACCAACACAAAAACTGTGAACAAACTAGTGAGGGGAACTAGGAATACCCTGAACTGATATCTATATTGTGGTCTGCCTATCAGCGGGGGTTGGCGCCCTATGGGATAGCGTTATGGGCCATAACGCTATCCCATAGGGCGCCAACCCCCGCTGATAGGCAGACCACAATATAGATATCAGTTCAGGGTATTCCTAGTTCCCCTCATTAGTTTGTTCACAGTTTTTGTGTTGGTGTTTGGTGCAGCCACAGGTTGGTGGTTTTTTAGATATAATTAATAAATATTTTTTGTTTTTTTGAGTAACATATGCATTATGGTAAAGAAACACATACACAGTTAAGTAGTTTTGATTTTTTTTTTTTTTATAAAGTACGGTAAATACATTTTTACTTAAATGAATAAATTACAAAAAAAAAGTGAAGTGCGTATTTTTCTTAAGAAAAAGTAACATATCCCTTGAAGTAAAATATACATGTAACTTTCAGCTCTATCCATGTCCTTAAAATAGGAAATTAGCGTTTATAATTAAATTAAAATAAGTTTGTAATTTTATAAAAAACAAAAACACAAAAAAAAAAACAAACAAAACAAAAAAGCTCCCATTCTGGAGATTCTGACCTTAATTTACATGTAAAGTCTGCAAATGTCATCCAGTGTTGGTTACACAAAACACCATCGACCAGAGAAACCATTTTCTGCCCAGTAACACATAAAACGTCTTTGCGAGCGCTGTCCGTCCTTTGCTTGTCTTATCAGATCTTGTGAATCGATGCGCACTCGTTTGGCTTCCGTCTTAATGCACTTAGTGGATCCCTCAGTGTACAGTCCACTCACAGCGGCTCTGTGCTATGCGGCACGTTGCCTTCATCCTCATCTCCCCGAATGCTCTGCAGCACAGATATTATTGTACTCTGCCACCTTTTCATTTGGCAATCAGAAGCTGTGCTGAAGGTGTCACGCCAAAAATTAGATTACATCGGAATATTAGCAAATTTGCAAAAAGGTAACGAGTCCTGGCGGCAGTATGTGTAGAAAAAAAAAATAGGGGCAGTCTAACCATAGAGCTGGTTCATGTGTTACGAGAGTGACTTCCTGAGGTTCGGGGAGGTGGGCTGGAATGTATCAAGGCTGTGGTTAAGTCTTCGCTTAAGGCCATTTCTTTGGAATCGAGGAGGTGAAATTCTGCACAGAAGAGAAGAAGGTGCAGGTACAGGGTGTTAAGATGTGGATGAAGTTCAAGATTCACCACTGTCCTGAAATGACAGGTGTAGATGTGGCCCAAGAGGTGGAAAAGAAGCCGGAAGGTCTTCTGGATCGCCGGTCTGAAGGTCTTTGGAAATTCTTTGCCTGAAGAAAAGAAAAATAGGAAAACCATTTAAGCAAAAATAAAACACAAAATACAAAAATATATCAAGCAGCTAAAGAGAATTTTTTTTAAAAAGTATCAACGAGAGCAGAGGTGTTATGGGTGCCGTATATTCCCTTGCAAATGGGGCAAATTGAATTAGACTCCCAGAAACCATTTTTGAACCCGATTAATTGAGTGGGATCAGTTGATGATCTACATAGTTGGTGCGAATCAACTCACGAGACCCAGTCAATTGGCCATGACCATCGTAATATGTGGCCGTTGGACGGAAACACCGAGAGAAAGCCCTTTCTTGAAGGCATCCGCGGCTTCTTTGATTAGCCACACCGACGTGACATCATATGTGTGTGATGCCACAACGATGATGTTCCACCAGGTTGGTTAATCAATCGAGCAGCCAGTCATCAAGGTTCCCATCCAGCTGTCACAGATTACAGATGTGGCCGATGGACTGGGTAACGTGAATCAATTGGCATCAACACCACTGTCAACAGCTTCAAAACTTGGCAGCCCAATTCTTGGATCCAACACCCAAAAGGGAGAAATTTATTCAAACTCCATCAAAAGTGGGCAGTTTTGTCTTTCTGAAGATGGTATCGAAATGAGCTCTTTAGATGGGTTACTAGACAATTGCAATCAGGAGAAAGAGTGATTCGCCATGTTGAATATCGACATGGCCAATTCTTTGTTCTCTGGCAGAACTTCTCACAAAGGGCTTGTATCCATACCCTTATTGGAATAAACCAAACATACTCAACCAGTCTGGGTACATGTTTAGGGGAAGATGGGCATTCAGCTGAATGCCCATTTGGCCAACACCATCTAGGAATATATTCGGACGGCAAAATCTCCGGCCACATTTTAGCACCAGTATCTCAGTTGAAGATCACACAAGGTTCAAGCAAACCAGACTCAGATCACCATAAAACGCCACCTGTCCGGAGTGGTGACAGGTTGGAATATGTTGCGGATTGGTCACAAAATTCACATTTGCAAAAGATGAAAGTCTACCAAAAAAAAAAAGAAAAAATCCACAAAGAATTGTCATAATGTGATTTCGGTAATCCCATCGAAGGTCAATTTATATGAATAAAGTTCCTTTTTTTATCTTAGCTGCCCTGTTCCAAGCTTCGGAAAAAATACAAGATTTTACGGGTCTGATTCATTGTTGCATTCGCACCTTTTTATCTAGTTTTCGCCTTATTCTTTGAGTTTAACACCTTCTTTAAAAAGTCTATTTTTTATGTACGGTAATTTCTTTTTTTTTTGCCCCATGTTCGTGATGGTTGTTGAAGTTTGAGGTTTCAAAATGGTTTTGGCCAATTCATCAAATTGGGACTTTTTTTTTTCAAAAGTCTTGACATTTTTTGGCAAAGTAACTTCACTTCCCCCTCCCAGAATGACTTTATTCATGTCTGCATTTTTTGTGCAAATTCTGCGAGATTTTTACAAATTTGCGCTAAAAAAGTCACAAAATAGGAAAGACAAAAATAAAGAGTTTTTTTTTGGCAAAGGTCACATGAGCCTTTTTGAAAATTCTGGAGCAAAAAAAAAAAAAAAAAAACACTTCAATAAAACCACAAGATAAAAAAAAAAAGCAAATGATGAATTGGGGCTTACATTTATACATTATAAATAAGGTAAAAAGCATTTCTGGAAATATCCATGGAGTTCTAGGTAATACTTTGTTCCTCCTGTGGTGGCGCTGTTGGGAAACCCTTCTCCAGCTGCTATGTTTCCCCTTAGTATAAAGCTGATTTTTGGAGGTCTAATTAGAAGGACACCTTATGATAAACTGATTTTTGGGGGGACCTGTCAATAAAGGGATTGTCAGAACAACCCCTTTAATGTAAAACTTTCTTATTTTATGACATTCTAGGCATATTATATTCACATGACTGCCAGTAAGTGAATCAGGGGAATTCATTATAGTCACTAGAAAAAATGTGCCTGAGGCTGCAGTTATGTAACATTATCACTATAATCAGTTCTTCAAGGATGCACTCTATATTCGACATGACATTAAACAGAATCATCTTCTGCTTGCAGCAGAGCGAAAGAAACCCTGAAGCGGAAGATGCATTACTCACTGTGCTTAGTAGGAACCAAGCCTTCATCTGTCAGGATTTTCTGAATGATGCTGGCAGCATAGTCCGCATATTGCGGGCCCGAACATTTTCTCTTGCGCCCCTTCTCATCCGTCCACTGGATCTGCCTGGAGACACAAACATATAAAACATAAAAACTCTTGGCCAAGACACTAAAATTTAACACTGATCATGCCAGAAAAATATTTTGTCTGTTTAAAAGGGGGTTATACCCATCTTTGAAGATGGCTATGGTTTGATAGGGCTTGTAAAAACAAGCACTTTTGCAATTTACTGCTTATTAAAATTTTAATCCGTTCTTGAGATATTAACACTTTTGGTTACAGCTCGTGCTTACAAAATAGACAGCAGCGGTGGTTGGTTTCCTAGGCAACGTACTAAAAAGCATTAATATCTCAAGAACGGCTGAAAATTTTCTTAAGCAGTATATTGCAAATGGGATTGTTTTTACAAGCACTATCCCACCATATCCATCTTCAAGTATGAGGGGAAAACCCTTTAAAACCCTTTAAATAGTGTCACTTGCTATAAATATGTATTTTTTCTTTCCATCTGGTCTAAATGCCGCTGTTCTCCTCAATCCCACGTTTTTCTTTTGTTCCTGCCCTTCTCCATTCCCAAGATATTGGCTCCTCTTTCCTGTACATAAAGCTAGTCTTGTTAACCAAGGGGGTGTGGTTTTCTAGAAGTCACCCACAAAAAAAAGTATGTCTGTTCTTGAAGACACCGTCTACCTGGCTAGACGGACTAGATTTATATACAGGGAAGAGGCGGCCATATCTCAGGAACGGAAAGGCACAAGAACAAAAGAAAAATAGCATTGGATTCAGGAGAATGGCGGCATTTACACCAGGTATAAAAAAAAAAAATTATAAAAAAAAAAAAACAATAGTAAGTGAAGAATTTTTGTCATATTTAGAACATGGATTCTAAAACTGGCACTTAAAGTGTAATTGAACTTTCTCAACACTTTCACAATTTAGAGAGAAACGTCCAATGTTTTGATCGGCGGAGGTCCAAACGCTGCGACCTCCGCTAAAAAAAAAAAAAAAAAAAAAAAAAAAAAAAAAAGAGGGGGGGGGGGGGGGCAAAGTTTTCACCAAAGGGCTGCTCGGCTCCAAGATCTAAAACTATGAAGCAAGCAGCAAAAAATAAATTATATATATATATATATATATATATATATATATATATATATATATATATATATATATATATATATATAATTATTAGAATGGTCTATGGCATTCCATGTAAATAAGAGATAATGGTCCCCCGTTCTGAAAAGTTTTCGCCCCATCATTCTAGTAGGCATCACCTATCCTGCAGATGGCGGATAACTTCTTAAAGAGTGTACTCCTGTTGCAAAGCATGCAAGGACAGTGCAATGGATTTAAAGGGGTTGTCCACATCGGAGGTGAGCAGTGCCGATGACCACACGTTCTGGCGCCACCAGAAGGAAAATTGCAGCATTTGCCGTTTGTATAGTCCTGGGTACTCCAATGAGAGTGGCGCTTTTTTTTTTCTAACTAATTGATGGATATCTCAAATAAGTGACTACTGAGGTTTTAGGATTTTGAAAGCCGGACAACCCCTTTAAATTCTCTCCCATCCCCCCAGGTGGTATGTAGCACTTTATTATGTACTAAAACTTTTCTGATCCACGTGCGTTTCGAAAGTGGCTCGGAGATGTTTGTTGGGGTATAAATGTTTAGTGTTTTATAAGTATACAGTCGTCCGAGCCAATGGATGAAAACCATAAACAGAAGCTGGAATTTCCGCGTTCTTTCATCACATCCGTGAAGATTCCAGCAAAAACTAATCCTTATACGGCCCAAGTAGCACGTTCACCCTGGAAAGTGATCACTCGTCTATTAGGCTTCTTTCACACTAGCGTCGGACTCTGCCCGTCGCAGTGCGTCGGGCCGAGGTTCCGACGCTAGCAGTGAATGCGCCGCACAACGGGGGGCAGCGGATGCATTTTTCCTACGCATCCGTTGCCCCATTGTGAGGTGGGAGCTGAGTTCCGGCCGCGCATGCACGGTCGGAAAAAGCAGTCCGTCGGCAGCAAAAAAACGTTACATGTAACGTTTTTTGCTCCCGGCGGTCCGCCACAACGCGGCGCAACCGTTGCACGACGGTTGCAACGTGTGTCAATGGGTCGCAATGCGTCGCTAATGTTAATCTATGGGGCAAAAACGCATCCTGCAAACAACTTTGCAGGATGCGTTTTTTCCCATAAACGACGCATTGGGACGTATTGAAAACGACGCTAGTGTGAAAGTAGCCTTATTGTAACTTATTATTCTCTACAATGGACTTGGAGCAGACGGGAGCACGTCCTCCAAAATCGGATCATACTCGCAGCGCTGCCATAAAGTGCAACTCAATTTCTTAAAAATTGACCAAAGTTACTCAAATTAGCACAAATGTATTTATGCAAATGGATGATTTAACCCCATAAAACAGGGGTCGGACAGAACATTGGTACAACCTGAGCACCCACACAGGGGCAAAAGAGGCAAGGCGGTAAGGGGCCCAAATACCGTGACGGCCATCCAGAGAAGGCCAAAGAGTCACTCTATTCTCCTCGAGACTCCTTCCTAAAAAACTGATGACCTCCCCCTTCTATAATGTCCAAGTTTCTACTACTACTATTCTGAAGGCATGGAAAAGACGCCACAAGGACATAGTTTTCAGTTTCCTCGGCTGTAGAAAGAGTTTTACAAGCCACATGACAGATTGAATTTCTATGGCATTAAATGAGCATTTTTGCCTTCCGCCTTTGTGGTCAACTAGAGACGTCAGCGCCTGACATTTTTAGAAACGATAATCTTACATCCAAACTGGTAATTAGGTGGATATTTATAGGAAAGATCGTACAAGCAGCAGTTTCCTGCTCGGAGTTTCTTCAACTAAGACAGAGCTTTAGAAAACGGATAATGTGCTGCTGTGCCTTCGGATGTTAATGGTGGCCAGGCGACTTGCAATCTACTGTCTGCCGGTTTCTGCTGTCTGCCGGTTTCTGCTGTGGGGCATACAGTTACCCCCACAACCTCGGAATTCTGGCCTCTGGTTCCTGCGCTTCAGCGTGGAGGGAGCCCAATCACAGCTCCCCTCCAGCTCGTCAATGCTCCTTTGCTCTTTCAAACTCTCTCACAATCTGCTCTGTCTCTCTTTCTGCTCTTTCCAGGAGCTGCAGACCCTCTCTAGACTAACTAACTCCTCCTCCAGCCAGAAAATATATATAGGGAAGCCACCCATAAACTGGATGAGAGCTCCCTCTTCTGGCCTGGAGTCAGAACAGTGTTGTATGTATGTGTTACCTGTTCAAGGGATCTTTCCTCGCTTCCAGGCATGGCATCACTCTTCCCCTGAGGAAGGCAATACCACTGCGATAACCGAACTCCTGGGGTGTCACACATTTGCACTACGCAAAACACAAGGACCCAATATAGCCAGTGCATATGGCTGGTTTGCCATATGGATAGCCTTCTGACACCACAAGCAATAAGGACCAACATGCAGAGCCAGTCACATCTGCAGTTTGCGGGTGTGCCTGGCCTGATTTTCCACCTAGTTGTACTAGGTAAACTCATTATATAATGTTGGGACTGGACGCCAGACATTGTTTACCCTGTCCGGTCAGGTTAATTGCTTTTCGCTGTCACCAGTAGACCACCCGAGCGGCACAGAAAGAATAATTGTCAAATTAATTGTGCTCATTTAGCTGCGGTTGTCGTATCTGGCACAGATAAAAGCTGAAACGAAGCTGGTGCGTGCCGGAGACCACTTTAATTCCTGGCGGAGAGGGAAGCAGGTGCATGGGGAGCTAATTATACGTCCCTCAGGCCCGTGTCAGCTGCTTCTGTGTATCCACGTTACATGGCAACTTCATATCAACAAGGCGGTGTTTGCAGGCCTCGTAAACAGACAAGTGGAATATTGGATCTCCGAAATGCAAACCCCCTGGGGAAAATAGTGTGAGAACTGCTGCAAAAATTACTGCAATGGGCTACGAGGTCATCCATGATGGTCTTACGTAAGATCATGCGGAGGCCAAGGCCCAATCGCTTCTGGTCATCTGACTTTTCACAAATGCATCACCATTGTATCCTCTCCCCACTAGCCACTGTCCAATGAAAAGGCTGCTAAAAACACTATTGGGAGAGGGAAAAAAAAAAAAAAACACTACCAACCCCCAGAAAAAAAAAAAAGTAAAACAAAAAAGTGATTTACACTTGACAAACTAGTAATTTCAGAATTCCAAGAAAGAAAAAAAAAAGCTTCATGTTAACATAGCCTAAAGGTTCTCTACCTAATTTTTTTTCCTTACAAAAACAGTTTATGCTTTTCCTCTATTTTTTACATCGTATATCCTAACAATTTAGTTGAAGATTTTGAAAAATCTGAAATATGCCGACTCGTAGGAGATGGCTGCCAGCCGAATGATGCTTCAGCCGATCATTCGTCCAACAACCATCTTTTTCCTTCCAAGGACCAGGAGCATTCATTACTTGCGGAGGAAAGGAGATTCCACCAACTACATAGGAAAGGATTCTCTACAGTTAGAGCAGGCAGACCGTGAAATGTCCGGCCGCAAGTTGTAGTAATGGCAGGTACTAGGGCCACATTTAAAAAAGTGCTTAAATATATATATATATATATATATATATTTTTAGAATATATAATGGAGAATAAATTAAAAAATATATCATAGAAAATAAAATAATAATGAACAACGAACAGCCAATTTTTTTTATGGACATATTGGAAAACCATGATACAATAATTATGAACCTGATGAACCTGTGCTCCTGATTATGGAGCCATCAGCTGCATTCACGGGAGGATTAGTGCAGCCCTGGAAAGGTTTCTCCAGCAATTTTTTATTTTTATTTTTTTTACAGACAGGGGAAAAAAAAAAGAAAACCAACTGCCCAAGAATATCTGGACAGTTGGCAACTCTGGTGGCATTGTTGGTGCTCAAGTGTTGTCCTTCCGCATCAGAAGTGCGCAAAGCACCGACACTGCACAAAAACATGCGATGGTTAAAAATGGAGAAGAAAAACCAAGTCAAAACTACAAAAACCAAGGAGTCAAAATTAAAGCGGAGCAGAGCCCAGTGTTACATCTGCGTGGGCAGCGGCTTGTGCGCTTCTCTTGGAGAATGGAAAGTTAGATCCAGGTCTTTTCTCGTAAACGAGGGCGTCGTTCCACCTTTACCTTTCATTTCACAGTGTCTGAGTTCTGTTTGCTGCGCACTGAATTCCATCAGCGGGCCTGTCCTCGTTACAAAACTTCCTGTTACGAACACGGACACGTCGCCAAACCCAATGTTTGACAGGACAAAAAATATATATATATATATATATTTTTTTTTAAGCCGAGTCTTTAAACCTACCGCAATCTGATCGGCCTTGTGAGTGATTGCGAGCTCTTCTGGCCAGGACCCTATGCCTGGAGTGGTCCTACATTATGCGGTGGTGCGCTTTAAACATGCAAAAAAAAAAAAAGTTTGACAAACAAGATAGTTTGTCGTCATCACGAGGGCGAGGAAGCAACGTACTGACATGTATAAGAATGCAGCCTAGCAGGACACGCAACCCTCCCTTATCCACAGGCTGCAAAGCTTTTCCACTCAGAATATGTGGAAGTGAGCCGCGCCAGATTATTATTAATTTTTTCTTTTTTTTGCAGCAATCCAAGTGATATTTTTCGGATTCCAAAACTCCTGTATAGGTGCGCACAACTGTTTTCTCTGGATCCGAGAAAAAACATTTTGATGACACAGACATCAGTTCTTCTCAAAGGTGAACAAAAAAAAAAAAAAAGGTTTCACCTTCTCCATTCTGAAAGTCTGTGAAAATCATACTGCACTCTGATGTCATCCAAGTGCAGTCCGCTGTTTTTCACAGACCATAGACCTGTATTGCATATTTTGATCTGACACTGATCAAAATCAGACACGTCTAGGATTTTATCCACTCAATCCAAGAAAAAAAAGAAATAAAAAGGAAAAGAATGAAGAAAAATATAATTCAGCAAAAAAAAAATAGTATATCGGATACATCCAGATAAAATATCATGGCCAAGAGCGCTATACGTGAACACCAATGCAATTGGTCCTAAGTCTTCTTCATTACAGCAGCGCAGCCGGATATTGTGTAATCGTCCAAGTTGATCATCCCTGAAAACCAGACATGGCACTTGTCCGATATCATCGGTTGTGTGCCCTTAAAGGTAATCTAGAAGTTGGGTTTTGATATGTAATCTAAGAGCAGCATGATGTAGGGGCAGTGACCCCGATTCCAGTGAGATCTCACTGGACTGGACGCGAGTCGTAGTCCCCTAGTGATAATCTTCTGATGATAAAACATTGATTGTATTCAAACTACAACAGTCCATTAAGTGAGAAATCCCAGGAATCGGGGTCTCTGCGACTACGGTATTGTGATTAAATGGGAAAAAAACCTGCTGACGGATTCCCTTTAAGCAGTAGTTTGGCAGGCACCGGCGATGGCACTTTGGAGCTTAGTGAATACAACATATGCAATAAGCTATTGGTCGTTACAGACCGCATTCATTTTAGCTTTTAAGCTTACACAGGGGATTTCGAGCTTTTGTCTTCTACTCCAGATGACGGAGGAAGAACAAGATTGGACTCCAATCAAGCGCAATGAATAAACCGATAGTGCTAGATAAAAACAACTTCCGTTCTGAAAAAGACCACCAGCGACAAGTCCGGCAAGCCGTTTTTGTGGATGTGCGCGCTCAGCTACATGGACATTGCAGCCCTCGCTTATAGTTCGTCAGGTCTTATTATTTGTAAATGTGATTTACTGGGTTCAAACGAGATCTAGATTCACGGTAAATGTGAATGCGTCGACGGTTTCACGACTTGCCGTTTGCCTATAATGTTTATATTGGTCCAATAAACAGTAGAACTGTCCAGAGAGAATCCAGTTAAATTTAGCACACAGACTTTTTATGATGTTTTCACTCCCCCATCAAACCGGGCTCCAGGCCAAGGGGAGAAGGAATTTTCATCCTTGAAAAGGTGCAGCCGGATTCCTCGGGTGCAGAAGAGGCCGTGCAGGCCTATACTTGTACATGTTTGGGCTCAGAATGTTTGATGCCTTCTGCACAATTTTGCTCTTTTAGGGGAGGGAAACAATAGGGGCCATTACTAGAGAATTTTGCAAGGATACTGCATCTCTTTCATGGCATTTATGTAGAAAGGACATTGGTATGGTTCTCAACAGTTCAGGACAAAAAGTTAATCAAAACCAGTCACGACCGAAGACCCAAATTGTGGAAAGACCATGTGGCTAAAATTGTTGCGTTCATTCTCTTCTTTAGAGGGACATCAAACCTAGACTACTCATGTGCCCGAAATTCAGGACAAGCCTGGATTGAGCTGGAACTTCAGTAAAACCTAGAGATTCTCTTGTAGAACCTTCATATCAGGTCATCTTAGAAAGCAGTCGGTATACATTTCATACAATTGAGATGGTCAGCCAAAGACGGCAAATTCGACTGGCATTAGCCTGTCGGCAAAAAATGACTGTTGAAACCAACAACAGGCGCTTGGTGCACCATGGTTTGGCCAAATAGTTCAGTAGACCTTGTCATCTACTGTTTTTCCAACTATCTCCATCCTCAAGCCAACGTAGTCAATCACAGAAAAGGAGGGCAGAGATGGATGGAAAACAAGTAGGTCGGAAGGTGCCTCAACTATTTAGAGATGGCAAGGGTGCACCAAGCGCTCTATTTGAACAGTCGTTTTGTGCTAACCCCTAAGTTTTATCTGGTTAAGGTTCCACGTAATAAAAGACGAAGTTCATTTGGACCAAAGCATAGACTTATGACTAGTGCATGGTATGTGGAGAAAGTATGGCCAGAATTTTTTTTTCTTGAGTTAGGCACCGCCGCTCAGACTCTTCACTATACATTAGTACAATATATCCACCCTGGAGGGTTCCTTTAAGCGTAGAACGTGAAAAAGTGCCTTTTCTTATCCAACGGAAGATAGGTTTGAGGAGATTGTCCAAAAATAGAAAAGAAAAAACATGATTGCTTTCTTGCTATAACAGTACCGACCTATAACCTATCATCTGGACAGGTATGGTGGCCTCTGGGGGAAAATGGGCTTGTTTTTTTAATCTTCTAGAACCCCAAGTTGGCTATAGATATGAATATAAAAATGGCTAATGTCACACTGGTAATCGTAAGCTAGACCAGCAGATGAAGTGTTCATGCAACCTTGGCCACAGGTTAATAATTTACTGATCAGGAGGCCAATAGTGTGCCAACAAGCAGGAGAAAGACTACTGGAAAAATACATCCTCGGGAGGGCCATCGTGTGACAGCAAGAGACCTCTTTTCAGCCACCATTGTTTTAGAACTTTACATACGACCATTCATTTATCTACTGCAAGTCAAGGATGTTTCCATGGGTACTCAAAGATTTTCCAACTCTTGCACCGAGGAGGTCTATCGTAAATCTACATACAGAGAAGGGATTTTCTTTATACAAAGCTAATAAACATGGAGTACTTACGTTGACCAAGCCTTCATTGTTGGACAAGACGATACGGTGCAAAATTCTGATACAGACCCGTACATGAGGCTGACATGGTTGTAGAAGGCAGAGGCTGAGAAATAAGAAAACGCCAGTATAAATAATCCAGTAGGATATAAATTATGAGTTACTATCACTATTTCTGGTAACAAGGATTTAGACACTTGTAATTTACGGCTAATAGGTCTCATTTTTGTCGCACGTCGATATAATTAAGAGATCTAATACTGATCCGATTTCTCCAGCCAGATGCGTCATATGACATAATACAACATCCTACGAGGGACACTATTTGGGATCCCTTAGATGGCAAATAGTGGTTCCTTTTTTTAGCAGACTTCAAACCCTGTCTTTACACAGCATCCCACTTATTTAAATGATCCTTACAGTATCTAAAGGCGAATTCAGATGTTCGGGAAATAAGGTCCAAGTATGGACTTTCTGCAGGTGTCCAGACTCAAACTCAACAGCCTCATCGGCATAACAAGAGGAGACTTGACCTCAGAACTGAAGTCAAAGTCCGTACTTGGACCGTGATAGATTGCTAAAACTCCAATGCCAAATTGAAGTATCAGTCAACAATTGGGGCTTTAGTTGAGAACATATGTCCATTCTTCATGAAATACCAAAGATTCTGGACCATGTGCAGCTTTCAGCAGAAAAACACCCATTGAATTTAGTCTCCCAATTTCTGGTAGAAAAAGCTCAAGCAAATCCAAGGAGTTAAAGTTGTGCTCCATGCAGGCGCCATCTATATTTAACAAGAACGTCTCATATGTACCATAACTCTTTATTATGTCTAACCTCTGAGACATACAAGTAGCAATGAAAACAGAGCCAGTGCTCCCAGCAGTGAAAGAAAAACTCCAAGGAGCTGGGAGAAGAGAGTTTGTGGTCAAGGATCTGGATGAGAAATTGGAAATCAGACTCCATAATCCTACTTCAAACTTCAGCATCAAATGAGTAACAGATGGGAATTAGCAGCCCTCATCCATGAAAACTTTGATGCAGAGGAGTCCTGACAAGAGTGGCTGAATTCTTCATAGGGTGCAATGCAATTCAATGCAGTTTATTTAAATAAAAGGTGGCCAATGTCATCTCAGTTCAATCTCCCGAATTCTCTTCTCGACCCTCTTCAATCTGGCTTCCGCTCTTTACACTCTACTGAAACTGCCCTCATTAAAGTCTCTAATGACCTACTAACAGCTAAATCTAATGGTCACTACTCCATGCTAATTCTCTTGGATCTCTCTGCAGCATTCGACACTGTGGATCATCAGCTCCTCCTCACTATGCTCCGCTCCATCGGCCTCAAGGACACCGTTCTCTCCTGGTTCTCCTCCTATCTCTCTGACCGATCCTTCACTGTATGTTTTGCTGGTTCCTCCTCCTCTCACCTTCCCCTTACTGTTGGGGTTCCTCAAGGATCAGTCCTAGGCCCCCTACTCTTCTCATTGTATACTGCCCCTATTGGACAAACAATCAGTAGATTTGGTTTCCAGTACCATCTCTATGCTGACGACACCCAATTATACACTTCTGCTCCCGATATCACACCGACCTTTTTAGAAAACACCAGTGATTGTCTTACCGCTGTCTCTAACATCATGTCCTCCCTCTATCTGAAACTAAACCTGTCAAAAACTGAACTCCTCGTGTTCTCTCCCTCTACTAACCTACCTTTGCCTGACATTGCCATCTCCGTGTGCGGTTCCACCATTACTCCAAAGCAACATGCCCGCTGCCTTGGGGTCATCCTTGATTCTGACCTTTCATTCACCCCCTACATCCGATCACTGGCTCGCTCTTCTTACCTGCATCTCAAAAACATTTCTAGAATTCGCCCTTTTCTTAATTTCGACTCTGCAAAAACTCTGACTGTTTCACTTATTCATTCTCGTCTGGACTATTGTAACTCTCTACTAATCGGTCTCCCTCTTGCAAAACTCTCCCCGCTCCAATCTGTCCTGAATGCTGCTGCCAGGATCATATTCCTCACCAACCGTTACACCGATGCCTCTACCCTGTGCCAGTCATTACACTGGCTACCCATCCACTCCAGAATCCAGTACAAAACTACTACCCTCATCCACAAAGCACTCCATGGCTCAGCACCACCCTACATCTCCTCCCTGGTATCAGTCTACCACCCTACCCGTGCCCTCCGCTCCGCTAATGACCTCAGGTTAGCATCCTCAATAATCAGAACCTCCCACTCCCGTCTCCAAGACTTTACACGTGCTGCGCCGATTCTTTGGAATGCACTACCTAGGTTAATACGATTAATCCCCAATCCCCACAGTTTTAAGCGTGCCCTAAAAACTCATTTGTTCAGACTGGCCTACCGCCTCAATGCATTAACCTAACGATCCCTGTGTGGCCTATTTATAATAAAAAAAAAAAAAGGTTCCTCGCATCATGTTCTCATACACTTTATGCAGTATTAGCCCTCTGTGTCTGTACTGCTACATACTTAGGCAGGTAACTGGTTCATGCAGCTTTACATGAACACCTGAGCCTTACACTATAGCTGGTCCGAATAACTAAAGCAATTGTTACCATCCACCTCTCGTGTCTCCCCTTTTCCTCATAGTTTGTAAGCTTGCGAGCAGGGCCCTCACTCCTCCTGGTATCTGTTTTGAACTGTATTTCTGTTATGCTGTAATGTCTATTGTCTGTACAAGTCCCCTCTATAATTTGTAAAGCGCTGCGGAATATGTTGGCGCTATATAAATAAAATTATTATTATATTATTATTATCTCCCTTTCCCTTGGCAGAAGGCTTAGGCATGGCTCTGTCAAGATTTAGACCGCATTCACAGCCTAAACCTTGATAGATCCAACCAGATCCATATAGAGTTCTTGCCTGATCTTTTGGGTAGGTCTACTTTACTTGCCTTTTCATGGACCTCCTATACTGAAGCCTGTGTCTACCCAGGAAATTATAATAAAATTTTATGCAGGATTGATGATTTATACAGAAGTGGGGACATCCATGTAATCTTAGTCAAGGGAACATTTTCTACTAAGGTAGAGGGCGATGAATGCCGTAAACCCATAGCGTTGACTCATTGAAGTCTCAGAAGACTACATTAATCCGGTCCAGCCTCAAATTCATATGGTAAAAACAGTACTGGCTTGAGAAGTCACATATCCTATTCATTTGGAAATGTGAGCTGATCCAACGGCAATGTTCAGCTAGTCTTCATTGTTGGCTGCTCAGATCTGCGATCTTCATGATGCATGAAGCACAGTCCTGATCCAGAAGACGGTGGAAAGTGGGACATGAATTATAGATATTCTGCAGATGTCAAAGAGTTGGGTCTACAGGGAAACAAACCTTGAAAGACTACAAGCCACTGGAGACTGGAAATAGGCTATTGGTGCATTGGTTTGCTTGTTCCATTGATGTGTGTTGTTGTCTTTTAAGGAAACAGTATTGTGTCCACCTTGATTTATTGGGGTATTCTAACAACAGAAAGTCCTGGGATCCCTCAACTTGATGGAGAAGAGAGGTCTTTTGACCACCACCAAGTGATCAAAAGTGGAGAGTCTCAGGTTAGGGAGCAGAAGAGACCGTAGACCAAGCAGTTTATGGGAATATGGAAAATTAATGCTCAGTGCTGGAGTCGCACATCTGTGTATCGAGGTTTAATCATGGACCGGCCCCAGGTCTCCTGACCAAAACTATATGTATATGAGACTTAAGTTTGTGTGAGAAGACCTGCGGCTTGTTTGATGTATGAATCCAACCTAAAGCCCAACATACACATCAGAATAATGTATGGTGGCCAAATTTACCAATATTGACAGTCTTAACTGTATGTGGTTGCCGGACAATTGTCGGTAGAGTTAAGGATCTCTCATATCTCATTTTGGACCACTGATCCTCTGGCTCTCCTGGAGATAAGCTGCCACCAGATATGTCTGGCAGTCACGCTCTCACAGGAAACGCAAGACCTCAGCCAAACGAGTGCTGGTGTGTATGGGAGTGCAGGCCATCCCAACCAGCCTTCGTTGAACAGGCATCCAATGAGTAATTCCCATAGACTAGTAAAAACAGAAGCATCTATTTTTTGGCTCGAGGAGCACAAAGAAAGCTGCAGCCAACTGACTCTGGCGGTGGCTTATCTCCTAAAGAACCAAAAGGGTCAGGGGTTGATATATAAAGTGCCCAAGTCAGACCCTTAACTTCACTGACATCATCGGTTCGGGGATTCGGGAGACCTCATGTATTCAACTGTCAAACGATTCTTCGGCCAACTTTAGTCTAATGTGAATGTGGGCCTATACCCTGGTGACCGGTACAGCTGGCAGAGACTAGATTTTAGAAAAGATAAGCTTTATCTGGTAGCAAGGTTTAGAAAGCTGGTAATTGTAGTTCCACCACAGAACATGGCCGCTGTTACATACTTGGTCCATTACCGAGCGATGTTGTAACAATTATGTTAAGTGTAGTAGTCATCCACATACCACAATGAGGAAAACACAGATGCTTCACCCCGCATGATAAACACGACGTGCTCATCAGCCAAGCCAAATATGGGAAGGCAAAACACAATGCAAGGTACATGCGGGACAGGTATGGGAGACATGTTGTCACAATTTAGTGTCATGTAAGCTTCAAAACATGGCCAAAGGATTTTTACAGCCACATATCAGTAAACAGGTACGAATTGTAAGAATTGTAAGACAAGCATGTAACAAAAGATCGTGGTCATGGATGTTATTATAATTTTTATTAGACTATCACTGTGGCCAACACAGCTTAGAAACAAGACGTCAGGTTTTTGATATACTACTAGGCCTCACTGATAAACCAGCATCTGTTGTCAATAGCAACCAATCACAGTGCAGCTTTCATCTAGCCAGAGGACTTTGAGAAATGTAAGCTGAGCTCTGATTGGTTACTATGGATAGTGTGTCTTTTAGACAGTTCTTTTATATTAACTCTGCCATTTTGCGGTTCAGTTCTTTTTGTTATTATCATGATTTCCATTTGCAGTCAGTGACTATATATTAATATAGTATACATCAGCAACTCTATAAAATAGAGCAATATATAAAATCAACAGTACTAAACCGCTACAGTGTGTTAATGCACCCACTGGGCTTCATAACCTACCTATGTAAAGGTGGGGCAGAGTCGGGAGGCCGGACGCCTCATAAACATTAGATAGTCATCCTATCGCACCGAAATTGGTGGATTTGCAAGACTTCTCTCGTGTCTATAGGACGTGAAAACCACTAATATCACATTACTATGATTTCTATAGAATGACAAACTTAGCTCTGCTACATCACTTTTTTTTCTTTATAATTATCCAGGTAGTCTACAGGGACATCTTACCATTACTGGCTAGCCATTCATCGACATTGAGTCCTTTGGGTAAAGCCACGAGCATTAAGATATCAGCATCGAGTATTCGTGCCCCTGTATATCGCGGCTCCAGGTACAGCTTCTCGTTTTCTGCTGCCGCCTTCTTTTTTATTTTATTGCTGATGAAAAAAAGAAAAGAAAGTTGATGTTTGTGGCAAGTTGCACAAAATCCTATTGAAGAAAGACAATAAAACTTTAAGACCCCGACATACGCAGATTAGAAGAACGTTGATCGGACCCGCCAAAATCAACAGGTACAGTCTAAACCTTATGGGAACTCCCCAGGCATGAGCCCTCCACCGGGGGGACCCAGGCATGAGCCCTCCACCGGGGGGACCCAGGCATGAGCCCTCCACCGGGGGGACCCAGGCATGAGCCCTCCACCGGGGGGACCCAGGCATGAGCCCTCCTGTGTATAGAAATCTCATAGTAGATAGCTGCAGGCCGAACCATTGCTCATCTGACAGCCATAAAAAGTGTAAAAGGGGGCTTCACATCGGTTGGACATGCTTACATTATCAACAAAGAAACAAACGGGGCTTGTCAACTTAAGAACAAAGAATCAAGCATGCGGAGATCCAATCTTTCATTAACCCATATCGTCTGTCGTGGGGGTCACGCGGCCATACACAAAGACAGTTGGCTGGTCCTGCCAAGATCCCAGTTTAGGGGCACCTTTACCATCAAGATGGCCAACAACCCTCTTCTCACACTCCGAGCTGTTCTTGTCCATAAAAGCCGCAATACAAGGCCTGAACGGTTCCGTTTCTAGCCGCAGTTAGAATTACCCCACTAACATCACACAAACCCAATACGGCCTCCTTTGTAGGGTTGTTAAAAAAAAAAATCATCTATTTGGTAATTCGGTCTATGGAAAGAGTCGAGTGACAAACTAGTTCGGTATTTGGCCATATTGTTTCTTGTACCACTTTTTAAAATCCTGAAGACTTTTTTTTTTTACAAAGTGGGGGAAGGTGTAATCCTGTTTGATAAAACAAGGCTACGATACATATTAAATTAATCAATGCAATATCTGAACGCCTTGGACACGATTCAGAAGGAAGTCACCTGCCTTTTGCCTGGTGTGATCACCGACTCCTCTTAATTTTTATGATAATGATGGGAAGTGACGCGTTACAGCGTTGGCTAGAACAAGAAAGTCAGGCAGCATTTTGGGAGTGCAGCTATTCCAAGCCTCACCCTCATTTACCACCGTGCTTCTCAGCCTTACTTGCAATTCTCTCCCTCTAATTAGCCAGAAAGCTCTCATAAGGACAGTGTGCACCTTCCAGGAAAATCTCCTAATAAATAAACATTAATGAGAGGTTTGTTGTGATTAAAGAGGGTCCAAAATGTTTAAAGAGCATTTCCCCTTGAAAGTATCACACCACTTTGCCTCCAGCCAAATACACTCAGCTCTCTTTATAGTCAACTGACGATTATGTGGCCACTAGGAAAAGCCAACATAAGTGGCACTGAGGCCATTGCTACATTATTCTAGTGATCAACGAGTTCCCCCAATGTCGGTTAAGGCCCCCATGCACATTAGACCAACGTAGGGTCAACCCACCGACATCGACAAGTTCAGCAGAAAGTCTCATGTGCATAGGACCCCCAATAAATGATTGTCGGCAAAGATAAGGATCCGGCATAGTCGAATTTGGACGGCTGATCCTTTTGTTCTCTAGAGATAAGCCACCAGCAGAGATGTCTAGAAGCGGCTCTCCGAACACAAGAGCACTCCGCCGAATGAGCACTTATGCGCATGAGAGATTGGGGCAAAATACGAACAACCATCTAAAGGGTACTGGGGATCTTTAGACTATGGAAAAACCAAAGTGAATTTTATAAAAGAATCCTTGGCAAAAGTTTTGTAGATGTTTGATGTTCCACAGTCCTGAGTGAGAATTGGCTCTACCGTGAAAAACAGCTTAATATACTAGCAAAATGTAACAAGAACCGCGTTACAGTGTATGGATGAATAGTTGAATCCATAAACATTTCTTTCAAGTTTGCAGTAAAATTGCACCCAAATAACTGCTGGGATAGGTCTATCCATCCATCCCAAAACCAACATACATGAGAAATCCATAAATAATTTTGAATATGGTGCAAGGAGAGGTGTCTGGGTGGGAGAAGCTCATCTCTCCTAAAAACAAAACGAATGGATGCCGAAATTCCAACTGACGGAGTCGCCTTCCATCAGAGGATAGTGGCGAGAACCCATACACATCACATGGTCGTCTGGTCCCACAAACTCATTTAATACTTATAGGGGGACATAAGTGTATGAGCAACTTTAAGGGTGGGGTGACAAAGATGGAACAGGATGTTCCCGGTATGACCTCTTGATTATTTGATGACAGTCCCTCATCCCTTTTCAGATTTAGCTGAGCGGAACTGGAATGTTAATGGACGTGATAGGGGTCCGAGCCGCAAATCCAAACAAATCTAATGTCTCTAGCCGGCCTTACACCCTACAATGTTTATACAAGAATTATGTAAACCCCTTCTGCAACACTCGTCTACTCCAGCATTCCCTGTCTCAGCATTGTCCTAAGGACACCGACAAATAAACCTATCCTGCTTATACAAGGGCTGGTGATCATATCTGCAACCGGCAGTCATCCAGGAATGAAGCCATGACACATGACGGAGCTATTGCAATCTATTTGATCATCACAACATTGTTGTTTTCAATGCTGAAATTTTATTTACATTATCATAAAAATAATTTCTGAAATTCCTTTTAAGAAAAAAAAAAAAAAAAAAAGTGTGTCCGCAAGAAACTTATTTTCAGCTCTAAATGTGATAAACCCCATCATTTCAGTAGGAACTTGGTCATTGCACCTCAATAAAGGACTTTTCCTAGCACATATTTGTACTCAGATAGTCATCCCCTAGATACTGATTTAAGGGAGTATGTGTGTCCACTACCTGGATGAACCCTTTTTAAATGGTAAAGCAAAAACAAATATTCAACTCCTGCACCGACGCCGCGTCTCACTGGACGTGCTTCCGATCAGCGGACAATATTGGGATGCTGCGATCTTGCTTGTTCAAATAAAGAAAGAGCGCAGCAGTCCAATAGCGGCTGCAGGTCTCACGTGGCATAGCAAGATCACGTGTCCTGGGAGATGGGTATGTGTTTTTATTTTACAAGGGCGACTACTTCATTTAAAAAAGTTGTCTGTAAAGTGGATAACCCCTTTAAGGGGCTATAAATACACTGGATCTTCTCCTCCACAGTAAATTAAAATGGTTTTTGGTACACATACCAGTATAATACACCAGAGAATTGTGTTGATCCCCATGCTCTATAATTGGTCATACACTCTTTTTGAATTTGAAAGAGGCAGCCGGCAGAGCGGGAGCCCAGAGGCGGCCGGCAGAGCGGGAGCCCAGAGGCGGCCGGCAGAGCGGGAGCCCAGAGGCGGCCGGCAGAGCGGGAGCCCAGAGGCGGCCGGCAGAGCGGGAGCCCAGAGGCGGCCGGCAGAGCGGGAGCCCAGAGGCGGCCGGCAGAGCGGGAGCCCAGAGGCGGCCGGCAGAGCGGGAGCCCAGAGGCGGCCGGCAGAGCGGGAGCCCAGAGGCGGCCGGCAGAGCGGGAGCCCAGAGGCGGCCGGCAGAGCGGGAGCCCAGAGGCGGCCGGCAGAGCGGGAGCCCAGAGGCGGCCGGCAGAGCGGGAGCCCAGAGGCGGCCGGCAGAGCGGGAGCCCAGAGGCGGCCGGCAGAGCGGGAGCCCAGAGGCGGCCGGCAGAGCGGGAGCCCAGAGGCGGCCGGCAGAGCGGGAGCCCAGAGGCGGCCGGCAGAGCGGGAGCCCAGAGGCGGCCGGCAGAGCGGGAGCCCAGAGGCGGCCGGCAGAGCGGGAGCCCAGAGGCGGCCGGCAGAGCGGGAGCCCAGAGGCGGCCGGCAGAGCGGGAGCCCAGAGGCGGCCGGCAGAGCGGGAGCCCAGAGGCGGCCGGCAGAGCGGGAGCCCAGAGGCGGCCGGCAGAGCGGGAGCCCAGAGGCGGCCGGCAGAGCGGGAGCCCAGAGGCGGCCGGCAGAGCGGGAGCCCAGAGGCGGCCGGCAGAGCGGGAGCCCAGAGGCGGCCGGCAGAGCGGGAGCCCAGAGGCGGCCGGCAGAGCGGGAGCCCAGAGGCGGCCGGCAGAGCGGGAGCCCAGAGGCGGCCGGCAGAGCGGGAGCCCAGAGGCGGCCGGCAGAGCGGGAGCCCAGAGGCGGCCGGCAGAGCGGGAGCCCAGAGGCGGCCGGCAGAGCGGGAGCCCAGAGGCGGCCGGCAGAGCGGGAGCCCAGAGGCGGCCGGCAGAGCGGGAGCCCAGAGGCGGCCGGCAGAGCGGGAGCCCAGAGGCGGCCGGCAGAGCGGGAGCCCAGAGGCGGCCGGCAGAGCGGGAGCCCAGAGGCGGCCGGCAGAGCGGGAGCCCAGAGGCGGCCGGCAGAGCGGGAGCCCAAAACGGATAACTCCTTACAAAGGGCAGTAGTAAACAGAGTCAGACTGGAGGAGGACAACTAGTAGCTAGAGATTTTGAGCGTTTTTTTTTTTTTTTTTGGGAGGGGGGGGGGGGAAAATCCATTTTTGGCCATCTGGTGAATCGAAGTTAAATGGATTTTCGGGCTCCTCTTACTTCCATATCAGAGGGCGACAGTGGATGATGTGCTAATAGATACTTGCCAGGATTCATGCACAGCCAACAAACATCAAATATTGCGCATGCATCACGGCAGGCCCCAGATAATGCAAGGTCATCAGTATCTCTTCCCTTCCAAGGCAAATAAATCCCTTTAATACAGGAATCATTTTAAGGGAGCAATTGTCTGACTAATTGGAGGATCTACTGGAATTTTGCAGGAGGAAGCCGTGGCTGGCCGTACATGGTATTATATGGCGCCTAATCACAAGGCTGGACGATCACGTTCAACAATGTCGTATATGCCATTTGGTCATCACGATAACCAAAAGAAAAAAAAAAAAAAAATCACTTTTTACAATGGCTTTATCATACATAGCCTGTTTTTTAGGTTTGACAAAACAAAGTGTTAACAACATTGGAAAAATAGGTTATAGAAAAATACTTACTGCTTCCCCAAAAGTTTTCCTACTGCTTGAAACACCATTGTGCCGGTAAGTTTCAGTGTAGACAGAGGAGCAGCTGCTTCCCACCTTCAGTCTCAAGACCTGGGGATGAATCCAAAAGACCATCAGAAGGTTAAATACATGGGATATAAATGTGCACACGAAACAAAAGAGCAGTGTAATGCAGATGACCTGCCTGAAACCGCACTCTCGCATAACTACCAGGGCTGCAATTAATGTGCAGATCAACCAGAAAACAATAGTGTAGCTTATTAACGTCAGAGACACCAGGTGGCTGCCAGGGATCGGATTTGTGTAAAAAAAATATTCAAGAGAAAATATAAAAAATAAAAACAATCATAGCAACATCTACGTATTCCTAAAGCAAAAGTGAGGCAAAAACAGTATTTTGCTACAGTGTTGGTGAAGTTTAAGAAAATGGAGTTGTGCTTCGTGAATAATGAAGAGGATGCAGCGTATGTTCAGTCCGCTGATAAGTGGAGGGATGGGGGTGGTGGAGGTCAGATTCCCATTGACCATAACGGGTTATCCCCACCACTGCTAATAGGATGTGGAATACCTGGCCGATCGTTAAACATGAGCCACCTCCACTCCGTTCATTGACTATGGGACAGATGGAAATCGCTGAATGCTTTACTTGGCTGTCTTATAGACAATGTATGGAGCAGAGCTCGCGTATGTGAACTTCTGCACCCTTCAGGCTGGAGCTGCAGAGCCCAGTTCTCAGGGATTGCGCCTCTCGAACCCACAGTGATCAGCAAGCTATCCCCCATCCTACCCTTATAGACTAACTTGCTGGTCCCTTTGGGTTCGAGTGGCGCAATTCCTTCGAACAGGGCTCGGCAGCTCCAGCCTGAAGGGTGCAGAAGTTCACATGCGTGAGCTCCGCTCCATACATTGTCTACATGACATATCCATTCGGCTATTTCCGTCAGTCCTATAGACAATGAATGGAGTGGAGATTTCACATGCGCACCGCCGCTCCCTTTGGGATGGAGATGCCAAGAAAATTAAGTTTTCAGGAACGCATTTGTCCAACCCACAGAGATCAGCAAGTTATCCCCTATCCCTACAGATAACCCTTTATAGACTAATCCACCTAAAAAAAAAAAAATCACGTTTGGATACATTATGGTCCAAAAAAAATCCAAAACAATAAAAATAAACAGTTTAATACTCCAACTTTAGCTTCCATGCCCATTGCATTATATTATATTCCAGCCCTAATAAGGAAAAACTAATTTCCATCGCTCGGATAAAAAAAAAAAAATAATAATAATAATCCTATTCCGAATAAATATTATCTAAATAGAGAAGTAGTGGAGGGACTCGTCCCAGACGGTAAAACATTCCCAGCATGAATTCTCATCCGGACTGTCGACAGCTCCCGCGGCCCCATAATGTATTCTATAGTCATCATCACCGTACAAATACATGAATTATCCATATTTTCCACCATATCACAGCCGTCTGTCAGCTCTGCGAGGCTCGTACGTTTCCTGGGTCTATATTTAGCTGAACATTGACCATTAACATGCAAAGCATTGCTGCTGTACAAATAGATAGTCGCTGCATTTATATTTAAGGAATGTAAAAAAGAAGCTCCCTATTGACAATCAGCAATATCAGAATGGTTTCATTCCTTGATAGACTGGTGCGGTGCGCAACACAGACCGCACATTAAAAATTCCTTTAGGGGACTGGATAAAGGACAAATGATCAGATTCTCTCATCAGTATTTGTAAGCCACAACCAGGAGTGGAACAATCGGAGGAAAAAGTATAAGAAATACAGAAGTGGTGACGTGTTTCTATCACCCACTCCTGGTTTTGGCTACAAATACTGAACTGGAATTAATTGGAAAAAAAAAATGAATACAAAAAAAAAAAAAAGGGTCAGAGAATCAATTTCTGGATTAATATCAGTCATCAGATATATTTTGGAAAATATCAGCCATTAGACAGGGCTTCTGTGTCCCTAATCACACATTAACGAGGTTAAAAGAAGGCGTGAAAACCTTGTAGAGAGGCATGGTCTGTAAAAAAAAAAAGAAAAAAAAAAAAAAGGGGCTGGCTTGGGGGAATAAATTATTAGCAGCAATTTTCAAATGCTTATAACACCTGCATGAAGGAATTGGGTAAAAGTATATTTAAAATACTTAAATTTTAAATAAAAAAAAAGTAATATGAAATTCTTACAATTTTTTGTATACAGCTCCTATGCAGATTTATGCATCTCCATGGTTATAGAACACAAATACTGTGCATTTAGTCATCTTAAAAGCTTATCCAATTAAAAAAAAATAAGACCCCCCAAACACGTTCATCTAATGTCACGGAGAATGGATAGTCGGTGTTAAGGATCCAACATGTCAGATTTTGGACTGTTGATTCTTTTGTTCTCCCTGAGATAAGTCCCTGCCGGAGGTATGGAAGAGATGAGACCGCTGCCGGCTGAACCATCAATTGTGTACAGGAAAAAAAGAATCAAGCAGCAAATAAAAAAATAAATAAAAAAAACACGGAGGAGGATCAGACTACACAGGGTTTATTTGTAGTCTGTAACCCTGGAAACACAGCATTGAATAGGAGCTGTAGATATTTGAAAAAAAAAAAAAAATGGATATTTTTAATCAAGACTATTGGTACAAGAAAATGAATTGCAAAGGTGGCCTTATTGTAAGTTAGACTCTACGCATATAGTCCAAAGTTAGAGGCCACCAAATAAATTGTGGACAGTGTGGAAGATGAACATCGGCATGTAGAGAGGGAAACTACAACAAATACACGGAGCATCCTGGAACCTACGGCTTGTGTCCTGGTTAGGACGACTGTACTCCGCACACATTGGGTGGTCTCCTCCTGAGCTATTTTTCTATGGTTGCTACTCGGGCAGACCAAACAACTTTGTTACATTCTAGTTCTGTTTAAAACATGACAAGTTCAAACTCTGGATTCTAAAAGCCACAGACTGATTTTACAAGAGGTTCTGCAGCAGCAGCACTTTTTTCTACTCAGGCCAGACCAAAATTTCTCCTTCCTCTCATCCCCCTTTTTTTAGGTCATAAGCTGGCAGTCACCAACTGCACATTACCATCCCACAGAATCAAGACGTTCCAAGATCCGTGTAATGGAAAATGAGGATATAAGGTTTCCTGTTCTTTTATTACCGGCGGCTTAAAAATAGTCCGGCAGCAGCGTAGGCCAGAATGGAGGAGTGTGCATTTACAACCGTGTCAATTATTAATAAAGAGCAATCGAAGACACGATTGCACAAGTGAAGCCTCGGCATTACGCCGAAGAGAAGATCAATGGACGCCAAAGAGGGTGGATATTGGTCAACAACAACAAAACAAACAATCATTGGAAAAAGCGGCTTGGTCAAGAAAAGAATAAAAATAAATATAACAAATTGTATTTATTTTTTATTTATACAGTATGTGGTCTTTAACCCTGGTGGTACTGTACTTTGGCCAAGGAGGTCATCAACGTGCCAGGATGTGTATGCATCATGGAAAAGAAAGATCAATGGAACCAGAATTCTTACTTTCTATTGATCTTAAAGGAAACCTTGATTAATCTTCACATTATCCTGAGAAACAGCCTACTGCTGGTACAGTAACTTTCCAAGGACAGTCTCCCTCCCCCACAGCATCGGTTCACACCTCTCACCCATTACCTTCAGCCAAACTGATCTCCCATGATAAGCGCGGCACCTTATTACCGATTTCACCTTGATACATGAATAGTTGATTGTTATTCCTCAGATATAAATCATTTACAGAGAGTAAAAAACATTTACTGTTATTATTCTCTGCGCCAGGAGCCTTTTAAGAAATGCAAATCATAAGGAAGCGGTCTTGAGGGTCCGACCATTTATATTTGGCTAGGTCTACTTAACGAGGGCGCCTTACATACACTTCGTGGTAGGTGAGGACATCGTTAGTTATACCTCTTGGTAGAGTCTCCAAACCTTCTGAACTAGAGGGAAAACGTGAAGTTTAAACAGGAAATTACTTCTCTCCCTAGTGACCACTGCATGTGTCGGAAAGTGGTCTTGGTCGAGGAGACCTGGCCTAATGTGTGCATTTGCAATTTTTGTGTTTTTTGGGGGGAGTACTATGGAGGACTAGCCCAGAGGAAATGGAAGGGTTGACTCAGGATCTGCACTGCTCAACCTCACGATGGCCTACAATATGTTCATATGAAGCCGAGAGGCACATGGTCTACTGAGCCTGGACCAACAATGACAGAACCACAGCCTAATCGGTGGGCTCCTCAAGACCAATCACATACTGATAGCTTCATTTCTTAATTCCGCCCAATGGAACCACCATTGGAGACCTTTGAAAGGTCAAGATATGACACAGATTCATACAGACAGTACAAGATGAAGACCTTGATTGTGGCAGACACTTGAGTACCATGGTCACACAACTATTAGCAGGTTTCCATGACAAGCTCTAATTATGACATCCACATTGGGACTCTGCTTCCTTTTCTCCAGGAACACAACAATTAGATTGATGCTCATTATCATCAAGACCATTGAAGGAGATACTTTCTATCAACTTGTACTAACATGTTTTGTAGTTTTTGTAACTTTTTGGAATTTCCAAGTAATAGGTCAGATATCAAGAAGCTAGACCCATCGAGTTCGCCGGCATATCCCGATCCATTAGTTAGCCATCTTCCTCGACTCTCTGAGATCCGCTTTTGTTGAGGAGCAGATTTGAGACTTTTATTAAGTACAGACTTCCATACTTTAAGAAAATAAATGACCCAGAAGATTCTATATCCTGAAGCTCCTTCTGCCAAAGGACTACTGCGTTTCTTGGCATTTTTTCCGCTCCCTCTTGGCTGCCAACCACAGGTTTAGATTTCCGGCATCTTCATGTCACAAAAGGTGGGAAAAAAAACCCAAGTCAGAACACAAATGGAAAGTCTCCAGTCTCCTGGAGATGAAGGTCTGTGATACGTTATCTCAGAAGCCTCAGTAGACCGGTGTAGGGTAGCCAACGGAACATTGTTTCCCAGATCTGATGCCCATGCTACAATTTCAAGTTCAAGTCAAGTCAAGAAATAACCTTTAAAAGCAAAAGTACATGGGAGTGGAGAAAAAACAGGTCACGAAGGAAAAGGAGGAAGGAGAAGAATTCAACGGAAAGTAGGAAAACAAACTGCAAGCGACCCAGAAACAAAGGGGCTTCCTTTGAGCAGCTGCATAAATGATCTGTATAATCAGGAGAAACTGAATATCTGTAGAGCGATTTATCTTAAGATGCCATCTATAGGAGACGGAAATTATCTTCATCCCTAAAATCAGCATGGCTAGAGAGTTGCTGTGTAAATACAGCAGTGGATAAGTGGCACCACTCATCTCCAGGATTAACGCTGGTCAGTGTCCAATGTATGAGATTATTGATCGTAGACTATGGGGCAGACCCCATAGAAACCAGATATATTCCAGTAAATCCACCAGAAACAGTGCGGTGACTATTGGTTGCACCAATGGTGCAGGCTGTGGATGCATGCTGAAAGTTGTAGTGTTGCAAAAAGCTAGAGATCGGCAGAATGGAGACCCCAGCCGTTCAATAAGGCCCAAGAAAAATAGCACCAAACATATGGTCCTGATGTCATGGGACATCCATGTATCCCATGAACAGGGCTACAAAGTGCACCATCTAAACCCGCTGTCTATGAGAAAACTGACAACTATACTTTACCTTTAAAGCCAAATTCACACATCCGTATTCAGACCAGGATGCACAGACCGCCCGCAGGTCTCCGGCCCAGAAGAAAACCCATCTATAATATAACGCTGGGAGCGTCACTCTGCCCGAAGCCTTTATAGACTTATCTGACTAAACAATCACAGCCAGAAGACCCGGAAGACGTAGCGGCACCCAGCACTTGGTCAGGACCAGGTGACTATAGCACGTGTCGGGGGCCTGAGCTAGCGGCGACTCCGGCACCTGACCCCCTCAGCGCGCCGGTGTCCCCGCCTGCTCAGACCCCACAGCACTCGGCGCCCTGCGACGATAGGCGAGTATGGTATTTTTTTTTTTATATATCGCAGCAGCATACGGGGCATATACTATGGAGCATCTTATGGGGCCATCAACATTTATGGAGTATTATATGGGGCGTGGAGCATCTTATGGGGGCCATCAACCATAATGCAGCAGCATATGAGGCATATACTATGGAGCATCTTATGGGGCCATCAACCTTTATGGAGCAGCGTATGGGGAATCTGGATGGGAGCAGCAAATTACAGAACGGTGGCGCAGGATGGGAGCAGCACATGACAGAATAGGGCAGCACATGACAGAACGGGGGTGCAGGATGGCAGCAGCACATGACAGAACGGGGGTGCAGGATGGGAGCAGCACATGTCAGAATGGGGGCGCAGGATGGCAGCAGCACATGACAGGATGGGAGCAGCACATGACAGGATGGCGGCACAAGATAGGACAGCACATGGCAGGATAAGGGCGCAGGATGGGAGCAGCACATGACAGGATGGCGGCACAAGATAGGACAGCACATGGCAGGATAAGGGCGCAGGATGAGAGCAGCACATGAAAGGATGGGGCGAGGCGCAGGATGGGAGCAGCACATGACAGCATGTGGGTGCAGGATGGGAGCACCACATGACAGCATGGGGGTGCAGGATGGGAGCACATGACAGAATGAGGGCTCTGGAAGAGAGTAGCACATGACAGGATGGGGGCGCATGATGGTAGCAGCACATAACAGGATTGGGGTGGAGTATGGGAGCACCACATGACAGGATTGGGGTACAGGATGGGAGCACGTGACAGGATGAGTGCTCAGGAAGACAGTAGCACATAAGATGGAGGCACACAAAACAGGATGGGGGCTGCACATGACAGGATGGGGGCGCAAGATGGTAGCAGCACCTGACAAGATTAGGGCGCAGGATGGAAGCAACACATACCAGGATGGAGACCATATACCAATATAAATGCTCGCCATCCGGGCATAGAACGGGTTCAATAGCTAGTCTCATATATGCCCATAAGGCTGTTGTGTTTGGATCTGGAGGCCTGCGGCCGGGAGAGAGGGAGAGGGACTGATTTCCATTGAAAAAAAAAAGGATTGGGCATGTTAAAGCGCAACATGCCCTATCCTTATTGTTTTCCCAAAATTTGCAATTGAGAGAGTGAAGGCAAAATCAGAAACATTGAAAGGTTGGCCAGTCTCAGAAGTTGTCAGGTTTGGCCGACATTTATCTAATGTGTATGGCCATTGATTGGCGATAAATTAGGGAATTTATAATATTTATTTACACACCTACAGGTATACCTCTATCCAGTGGCGCAACTTGAAACTCATGGACCTCAAAACTCCAATGGGTCCCTCAATTATTGCAAGTATTAAAAATAGTATTGGACTTTTTATAGAGGACAAATGGACTTTTTGGGCCCCGATGCGATTGCCACCCCTGCACGTATTGTCGTTTCGCCACTGTCTCTATCCTTAAAAGCAAACTTTATGATCGTATCCAACCAGCATGATGATGCAAGACCCGAACTATACAGGCCATATCTGGTTACGTATATAGATAACGTACAGAGCTGATGTGGTACACCCTGTACATTGCTTAGTTCCAGTACTTTTCAGCAGAAGGGGGATGCTCGGTGTCGGACCCCCAACAATAATCTCTTGGATAGGTTATCAATTAATCCTGGACACTCCCTTTAAACAGCAGCACTATGGTAATAATACATAGGCTGCAAAAATTAAAAGTTGAGCAGCTTCCTTTTATCCTTTGACTGTGAAAGTAAGAGAAATCAAATTACCTGTGAGCAAGCCATTTACCGTTTTATGACTTCACTCTTACAGAGATGCCACAGATAACATATTCGCCATTCCCATGGAATTTTGTTCCTGCTGGTATCTAACAATTGAGGAAGCGTCCGCAATTAAAATTACACAATTAAGTCTACATCGCGCCAAACAAGAGGCCCATTCTCAAGGCTAAAAAGGTGGCAATATTCCACCAAACAAGCATTTAGTTCCCTTCTGACCCACTTTATACATGCACACTCAATTTAGCAGAGTGCCACACAAATCTATCAGTGCCTTATAGTTAGAGAACAAAGGATCAGGCATGTTGACTTTTAACATGCCCCATCATTTTGCTTTTCGACACCTGCTGACCACATTAGATCGCGACCTCACCGACACAGCATCACCAAAACCAGGAAGAGACCATTGTGCAGTTTTGCACGGGCCGGCCTAACGCCAAATTCTCAAAATGGTCAACCTTTGGCAGCAATGAATCCTTCATTTTGCCGATTTGGAAATCCCAGATAGGGATGAGCGAACCCGTGGAAGTTCGGGTCCGAGCAAACTTTAGTCCAAAGTTCGGTTTGAGTACCGAAAACCCCGTAGAAGTCAATGGGGACCTGAAGCTGTCTCTTCAAATGGACATATTAGAGAGGTCCGTGTTCGGAATGACCCCCAAACTGTAAAGCTCATCTCTAATCCTAGACCCTTTATTATTGCAGTCCATACGGCGGATAGGCTCGAGTCCAAATATTTTAACCGGGAATATAAATGTCCACTACGTGGCGGTCCTAGGGTATATAATTATATCCTTATGAACAATTATTAACAAGGCCATACTCCACGCTACGACTGCAGCCCATCGAACACGACATATGCTACGTCTCCGCGTTTAATGTGCCATATGGTATTATGGCTTTTAAAGGCTCCAGCACTATAAAACAGATTTACAATCACCGTTCCAAATACTTTACACACTGGCATCACATTGTGCGCACATGGATGGCCCAAAATCCACAGAGCAGCCACGTGATATACATATGGTTTTCATGATAAGGCCGTATTTTTTTTTTTTTTTTTTATAATAAAAATAAATTATATTATTATTAATAAAAAGGTGTAATAATTGCAGGAGACTCCCAGCATTGCGAGCGAGGTGGCAGATGTCCTCCGCGTGCCCAGACCTGCCGGATGGAATGTCAGTCAGGAAGCAGGGCCTCCTGTTACAACCTGCCCCAAAGCCGCCAGGTGAGACGGGGGCCAGCTGATGGGCAAAACGATCCCAACAAATTCACCATCATTTTGCAAATACGTGCCTCCTAAAATCCCTCTTGCAAGACTTATATATGATGGAGGTCACTTGTTATTTGTTTATTGTTTTTAGAATGTTGAAACTTTTAAAAAATAAAACAGCTGCAACTTTTTAAATAAACAAAACTCTTCCAATTTTTTTTTCACAAACTTTATCCTCGCCTACAGGACGGTCCGTACACAATAAATACATTATTAGACCCCTCAATACTTTTACCCAAAACTAAACCCATGCTGTAGAAGCTATGGGAAAAAAAAACTTTTATTATTATTTTTTTTAAATAATACAACTACAGATTGGGTCTACACTATAAAATAAAGAGCATCACCTCCCTTTTTTCATATAGATAAAATGTATCAAGGCAGCAGGGCCTGGGCTACAGTGTAGGGATTGATACAAGTAACTACTCACCCTTGTTCTCCTGCTGTTCCTGGGGAGGCCAGGTGTCCAGAGCTCCTGCTGAGGAAGTAGTCCTTCTATGTCCAGTCCCAGCTGGTAGATGCACTGCCTCACTCAACAACTTCTAAAGCTTTTTGAAAACACAGTGGCAGACAAAAGAAGGAGAACCTGCCTAACCAGAGGCTGTTCCAGCCCAGTCTCCACATGCTCTCCTCCCCCTTCCCATGCACATAGCCCAGCCCCAACCTGCCTGCTCATACTGGGCTTATTCACTGCAGGCAGCCTCTTGCAGCCCCATAGGGCGGTACTATTCTATGGCAACCAGGGAAGCATTATGTCACCATCCAGCGACTACTAGGCTTGTCCGTATAATAACTCGCATTCGCGCTATCCGTGCCTTTAACAGATAGGATTTGTTCCCATGTTATTCTGATTTTTTTTCCCTCCTATTAAGGGCTCCTTTCCACTTGCGAGAAAAACGGACGATAAAAAAATCGGATTGCACTCGGACAAATGTTATTCAATAGGTGTCTTTTCATTTGCGATTTTTTTTTCTCAGCCGAAATCGGACTGAGAAAAAAAAAATCTTGCTGTGATTCTCGGACGAGACTCGCCAATGCAAGTCAATGGGTGCGATAAAAAAAAAATCGCATGACACTCGCATGATTTTCCTCCATTTTTTCGGTCCGCCGTAAAATCGGACCGTTTTTTATCTTTCAAGTGGAAAGGAGGCCTGAAAAAAAAAAAAAAATCGCAGCACGCACGATTTGCCTCTGAGAATGGGATCCAACTCCACTGGTCCGTGGAAAAAAAATCGGATCATGCTCGGATAACTTAACGTTGCGGAATATATTAGCGCTATATAAAAATAAAGATTATTATTATTTTTTATTACTTATCTTTTTCTCTCCACTTCGGAGAAAATTGGATCAAACTCTAATCGGACCAATTTTCTCGCCTGCAGCTATTTTTACGTTTAACAATCTGGATTGGGATAATTAAATAAAATAATCATATAAAACCCAAAATATATTTATGATAAATCTCTTTAAAATGCCACCAACCAAAAACTAAACAACAAAACACACCGTGAGAAAACTAGCGTTGGGGGGGAAGAAAGATCCCTAATTTGTACCTATACTGATGGCTGCCTAAGGGCTTGTTTCGATTTGCGAGAAACACGTCCATGTCTCGCATGTGGAAACGAAGCTCTGGTGCCGGCACTCCGGAGCGAAGCGTGCGGCTCCATGTGTTCCTATGCGGCCGCACGCTCTGCTCTGGAGTGCCGATGCCAGAGCTTCGTTTCCACATGCAAGACACGGACATGTTTCTCGCAAATGGAAACAAGCCCTAACAGCGGGGGTCGGCACCCTAGGGGGAACGTTGTGGCGCCCCCTGCTCCACGATGGCTTGCCCTGGGGTCCCTGAAATGCCCTAATATTGCCAATGGGTCCCTCTACCCACACATTAATGATAAACTGAAGGTACCCCTGATTCACTAAACTAACCTGATAGTGAGTAGTAATCAATAGGAATACACAATATAGGATATAGCCATTTATCGAGGATGCACATTTTTTGCAGCGTCCCTATCGGGGGTCTGCTTCTGCCTTCAAGGCAGGTGGAATTGTGCACTATGGTTCTTGCACAGGGACTAATTTGCAGTAATAAGTATTTCTTTTCAGAAAGAACAAGCGTAAATCACTAGGATATAGCACGTCTTTAGGCTTTGAGTACCGTAAAATAAATAGATAAACGTGTGCACAGCAATGTCATTTTTTACATTGCTGCGCATTGGTAATTTTTTGTGGCGGATTTCTGCATGAAAAAAGACAAACATGAAAATCGGATACATGGAGGGCATCTAAGTGCTGCTTTTTTTGTTTTTTTGTTATGGACCCACAGGCTTTTTGGCGAGTTTGATCCGTGACTCTGATAAAAAAAATTAGATATACTGTATGATGATCTCGGAGGCCTCCCCGTTTTTTAACTCACACATCCCTAAAAGTAATTTTTAAAACAAAAAAAAAAAAATCAATTTACCACTGTATATCTACCCAATCTAATAGTGCACGTTCCCCAATGGCAATATCACAATACATGTAAATCACCATTACTGTATGAACAGGAATTATATATTTTTGTCGGAACGTCCGTGGTTATTTCTCCGTCACACACATGTTGTAGTTTCTATGAACATCAGTGGGTTTGTCGTCCTCTGGGGCTTAGTTATCGGCTGCCTGATTGCAAACAATCTCCCCTGTGTTTACACACAAACATTTTCTATTTACAAATAAGAACTATCTGAATTGTATTCTGCCTTTCATGTATTTGCTTCCTCAATGCTCTGCAGTTTCTTGATAGTCTGTAGATACTATTAGGCTACGTTCACATGTTACATTTTTGCAACTTTTTTGTCTGCCAGCTTTTTCTTTTTTTGTATGCTGATTCTAGATGTCATTTACCTATAATACATGTTTAATAAAGTAAATTTTTATTCATTAAAACACAGTAAAAAACATGTGTTTGATTTTTGGCAGCATTTTTTGCACTTTCTCATTGCTTTCTATAGGTGAAAAAAAGGGTCAAATAACTCTGAAAAGAGCGGCATTGTTCAAGATTCAGTCATTAAAAAAAAAAGCTTTGCGTGCAGGAGACTTCTGAACTCTCAGAGCTTGGGTTTGTACTGTAGAAACCAGATTTTAATTTACATAAAAAAGCTGGGGGAAAAAAAACCCTCTGCAAAACCGCAAAGTGTGAACGTAGCCCAAGAGTAGCCATTACTAGTGCAGTTTTCTGAAAAACATATGAGACATGACCGTTCTTTTCTGGCAGCAGAAAAGGCCCAATACAAGTCCATAGGTTCATGAAAAACACGTACAGCATCCATGTGCCATCCATGTACTGTCCGTGTTTAACATTGCAACGTATAGAAGCTTCTTCCTTCCTTCCTTCCTTCCTTCCTTCCCACACTGATGTTAAAAACGGACAAACGGATGGTAAAAAAGACTAATAGTGGCAGAACACGAGGCCACCATGGGGCTCTTGAGTGAGGAGGGCCCAGTGCCTGCTTTCCCCCACATTGAGATTTCAACTATACCAGCATCTTAGATGCTGATACAGTTGAAAACAATGATGGAGGAGAGAGCGTCACATGACTGGAGACTGCATTACCTTCTATATGGCTGCATTATACTCTATGGGGCTGTATTATACTCTGTGTGGCTGCATTATACTCTATGGGGCTGTATTATACTCTGTGTGGCTGCATTATACTCTATGGGGCTGTATTATACTCTGTGTGGCTGCATTATACTCTATGGGGCTGTATTATACTCTGTGTGGCTGCATTATACTCTATGGGGCTGTATTATACTCTGTGTGGCTGCATTATACTATATGGGGCTATATTATACTCTGTGTGGCTGCATTATACTCTATGGGTCTGCACTATATCCTATGGTGCAGCATTATATTCTATAGGGCTGCATTATATTCTATGGGGGCTGCATTATCTTGTATAAGATCTGGATTATGCTACATGGCGCTGCATTATACTCTTATGGAGGTGCATTATACTCCCATGGGGCTGCATTATACTCCTATGGGGCAGCATTATATTATATGGGGCTGCACTATACTCCCATGGGGCTGCATTATACTCCCATGGGGCTGCATTATAATCCCATTGGGCTGCATTATACTTCTGTGGGGCTGCATTATATTCTAGGGGGGCTGCATTATACCCCTATGGGGGCTTCATTATACTCCTGTGGGGCTGCATTATACTCCCATGGGGCTGCATTATAATCCCATTGGGCTGCATTATACTTCTGTGGGGCTGCATTATATTCTAGGGGGGCTGCATTATACTTCCATGGGGCTTCATTATACCCCTATGGGGGCTTCATTATACTCCTGTGGGGCTGCATTATACTATATTGGGCTGCATTATACTCCTGTGGGGGCTGCTTATGAAGGTCTATGGTGTGCATTGTACTATATGGAGGACTATGGGGTGTGCATTTTTTCTGTATGGAGCACTATAGGGTTTGTATTGTACTATATGGAGGACTATGGGGTGCATTATACTTTGTGGAGGACTATGGGGCATATTAAACTTATCGAGCAAAATGCTGCCGATTCATTGAGTGATTGGATTCTTTACACTGGAACAGTAATCACTGTTCTCGGCAGCACATCACCCGGTGAAAACAGCAGAAGTGCTGCTGATAATAACATGATACTGTATGGGGACACATTGATCTAATAGTGATTGTTCCGTGCCCTTCACTCTTCTCCAGCCGGTGTGAAGTGACCGAGAAACAAACGTCGAACGAATTCAATATTGTGAATCACAATCATTTAATGTCCTGAACTCTGTGCATGTAAATACACCCGAAACGTTACTGTGTGATGGTACAATATGGGAGCATTTGTGGCCCCTCTTTAAACTTTTGTCTAAAACCGGCCCTGCAGGCATGCTAATAATATTGATAGCAGTGGAATTGGCTGATAACTATTTAATGTGTATGATTTGACTTTGTTAGTTAGATGGCAGGTGCCCACCAATTCTATAGCTCCGGGGTTCTTCACTCGCCCGGATCCTGCCCTGTACATGATGTTTCCATTGTCATCTCTATTAGTAATGCAGGCAGATCATGTTACAGAAAATGACATGATTACGGTATTTTATCATGTACATTGTCGTGCAAAACGTGCACGGTAGCTGTACACACTGTACGCGGTCACACACAGTCCTGGCTCTGTGCTCTTACATTCAGACAGACTGACGCACAGTTACATTGTCATATTGTACACATGCCAAGATGTAAACACTGCAGAGACACAGCGTGACCCGGCGGTGTCATTCCAAAATGTGCAATCACCGCAGATATATCAGGTCACTTAGAATTTCCTCGTCTCTGCACTAAATGCAGCAGCCAAAACCATTTTTTGGTTATCAGTGGAATGATACAATACAAAATGTATCCAATCTGTACACAACAAGCAAACATTGCATCCAGGTAAGATAGAACCAAATTCTGGAGAAACCAGACACCCTGCGGGACAATGGATTCTTCACAATCAGATTTAATTTCATGCTTCGATGATGTGATTCTTGGCCGTGAGAATATTTGATGCCGGCGCTGAGATTTGGTGTTTCCTCCAAATTGCAATAAAAATTGTGAAAGTAGTCACAAAAGAGTATAGGAGTGGGCATCAATGTCTAAGTGGTCGCACTCTGCCAAGATATCACTCAGTGGGGGAAATAAGTATTTGATCCCTTGCTGATTTTCTAAGTTTGCCCACTGACAAAGAAAAACATGAACAGTCTATAATTTTAAGGGTAGGTTAATTTTGACATTGAGAGATAGAATATCAAAAACAAAATCCAGAAGATCACATTGCATAAATTATATAAAATTATTTGCATTTTGCACTGAGAAATAAGTATTTGATCCCTCTGGCGAACAAGACTTAATACATGGTGGACTTCATACTGATACATTGTACCGGCACTGCTACATTGTACCATCCTGGACTTCATACTGATACATTGTACTGGCACTGCTACATAGAATCACCCTGGACTTCATACTGATACATTGTACTGGCACTGCTACATTGTACCATCCTGGACTTCATACTGATACATTGTACCGGCACTGCTACATTGTACCATCCTGGACTTCATATTGATACATTGTACTGGCACTGCTACATTGTATCATCCTGGACTTCATACTGATACATTGTACTGGCACTGCTACATTGTATCATCCTGGACTTCATACTGATACATTGTACTGGCACTGCTACATTGTATCATCCTGGACTTCATACTGATACATTGTACTGGCACTGCTACATTGTATCATCCTGGACTTCATACTGATACATTGTACTGGCACTGCTACATTGTATCATCCTGGACTTCATACTGATACATTGTACTGGCACTGCTACATTCTATTATCCTGGACTTCATACTGATACATTGTACTGGCACTGCTACATTGTATCATCCTGGACTTCATACTGATACATTGTACTGGCACTGCTACATTGTACCATCCTGGGCTTCATATTGATACATTGTACTGGCACTGCTACATTGTATCATCCTGGACTTCATACTGATACATTGTACTGGCACTGCTACATTGTATCATCCTGGACTTCATACTGATACATTGTACTGGCACTGCTACATTGTACCATCCTGGGCTTCATACTGATACATTGTACCGGCACTGCTACATTGTATCATCCTGGACTTCATACTGATACATTGTACTGGCACTGCTACATTGTATCATCCTGGACTTCATACTGATACATTGTACTGGCACTGCTACATTGTATCATCCTGGACTTCATACTGATACATTGTACTGGCACTGCTACATTGTATCATCCTGGACTTCATACTGATACATTGTACTGGCACTGCTACATTGTACCATCCTGGGCTTCATATTGATACATTGTACTGGCACTGCTACATTGTACCATCGTGGGCTTCATACTGATACATTGTACCGGTACTGCTACATAGAATCATCCTGGACTTCATACTGATACATTGTACTGCATTCAGGGCCGGCGTCAGCACCCGGCGTACCCGGGCAAATGCCAGGGCCCTGGCGAGACAGGGGGGCCCATTCAGGGCCGGCGTTAGGGGCAGGCAGCTGCCTAGGGCCTCCGCTCCCCCAGGGGCCCTCAGCTAGAGGCACATCATGCAGCCGCTATGGGGCCTCTGTGAGGCAGTGGGGCCCGCCTGTCGCCAGCGCTAACTCCACCGCCGCCGCATTGAACTATACCGGCATCTGCCAGTAAAGTTCAAAGCAAATGATGGAGGAGAGAGCATCACCTGATGCTCCCTCCCCCATCATTCCCCACTCTGCCTTTGACACTGCTGGTGCATGATGACGTCATCGTGCACACACTGTGTGTGGCAGTGCAGCGGCAGCCGCCAAGACCGGAGCAGGGAGCAGTGCAGGCACGTTGAGAGGTGAGGAGTGTTTTTTTTCTAACTATAACAGTGAGTACTGGACTATGGGGCCATTCTTGGGGGGAGGGGGGCTGTGCTGTATACTACATGTCTGTGCTATATACTGCATGGCTGTGTTATATACTACGTGGGCTGTGCTATATACTATATGGGCAGTTATATACTACGTGGGCTGTGCTATATACTACATGGCTGTTCTATATACTACGTGGGCCGTGCTATATACTATATGGGCTGTTATATGCTACGTGGGCTGTGCTACATACTACGTGGCTGTGTTATATGCTACGTGGGCTGTTATATACTACATGGCTGTGTTATATGCTATGTGGCTGTCTTATATACTACGTGGGCTGTATTATATACAACATTGCTGTGTTATATGCGATCATGAATTGTGGTATGTGTTAAAGGGGGAGGGGGCCCACTGAGACTCTTTTGCCCGGGGCCCTCAAAAACCTGGAGCCGGCCCTGGCTACATTGTACTATCCTGGACTTCATACTGATACATTGTACCGGCACTGCTACATTGTACCATCCTGGGCTTCATACTTATACATTGTACCGGCACTGCTACATTGTACCATCCTGGACTTCATACTGATACATTGTACCGGCACTTCTACATTGTAACATCCTGGGCTTCATACTGGTACATTGTACTGGCACTGCTACATTGTATCATCCTGGGCTTCATACTGGTACATTGTACTGGCACTGCTACATTGTATCATCCTGGACTTCATACTGATACATTGGCTTTCAGGAATGGCGCCACACCTGCCCGCAGGTTGTGGGGAGTATTGCCGCTCAGCGCTTGTCACTTTACAGGGGGATGATCTGCGGTACCAGATGCCACCCATGGACTTGTATCGTGCTGCCTGCATCGCTGTGGACCACGCTCCCCGGCCTTTCCATTACTGCGGGATGGACCAGCACCCATGACAATGGCCCTGTGTCCTTCCCATCTTGACCCTAAATATTACCACCAAGGGATCACAGAGATCTATTAACCCCAGGCAAACTGAACAAAGCCACTGAAGCTCAGCTGCTTCCTATTCTTTGGGGAAGAAGAGCTGTCAATCATTTTTTTTTTCTTAGATGGGAAAATCAAAATTATTACTTAATTCCCAAATGTCTTCTTTGAGTAATTCCCTTTTATAAGGTCAGATAGTTTTCTGTAATTAAAAGGAAGATGTCATCAGAAAACGACCTAGTGTTTAAATAATGTATTTTTTAACCAATTATTTATGATTTATTATTATTATTATTATTATTATTAATTTTATTTATTTTTTATAGTTTTCTTTTTTGCCACTGAGCCTAATATTATGCAGCGATGACTTGTCAGCAGTGATTATGATCACAGACAGGATAAAAATGGCAGCCATCAATCACCTAAATTTAGATAACTCAGGGTCCACCATTCACACACTATATAATTCACCTCCTCCACCCTCCCTGTGCACGGACATCTGCACAGGTCATAGAGCATGCCTAGAAAATTCTCCCATAGGAATAAAAAAAAAATGTCCAGTCTTTTGATTTCCATGTTCCATGTGCCGGTAATTAAAAGCAACCTTTCAGCAGGTTTTGGCTATCTAATTTGACAGCAGCATAATGTAGGGACAGAGACCCTGATTCCAGCAATATATCACTTAGTTTACCTGATGCAGCGGTTGTGAGACAATCATTGTTTTCTCTGCAGAGCTCACAATGCAGAGCTGTGTATAACCCCACCCACACCACTGATTGGCTGTTTTCTGTGTACACTGTACACAGAATCAGATCAGTGCTGGGGGTGTGGTTTGACTAGCAAGCATGTGACACCTAGTCCTGTAGTGATAATCTCCTGCTGATAAAACAATGATTTTATTGAACAACAATACAAACCCTAATAAGTGATACATGGCAGGAATTATGATAAATGTTTCTCTAGTTACTGCAATGGCTTCAGGTAAATGGTGCACAGAAGACACCTCTGTCCAGTGGGCATTTTGGCCTCCAAACAGCCCTAATTGATTATATTTGATCACACTTAATCCTATTTCTTTTTCCTCCTGACATTAGCTGTGGCTATGTTATGTGGCTACCTCCAGTCTCTCCCAGGAAGAATAAAGATATTAAAACAAGGTTCACATTTTTTCAGTATTTTGATTTTATGCACAGATTTCTAAATGTGAATTTGGACTTTATGCACAGATTTCTAAATGTGGATTTGGATTTTATACACACATTTCTAAATGTGGATTTGGATTTTATGCACAGGTTTCTAAATGTGGATTTGGATTTTATGCACAGATTTCTAAATGTGGATTTGGATTTTATGCACAGGTTTCTAAATGTGGATTTGGATTTCATGCACAGGTTTCTAAATGTGGATTTGGATTTTATGCACAGGTTTCTAAATGTGGATTTGGATTTTATGCACAGGTTTCTAAATGTGGATTTGGATTTTATGCGCAGGTTTCTAAATGTGGATTTGGATTTTATGCACAGGTTTCTAAATGTGGATTTGGATTTTATGCACAGATTTCTAAATGTGGATTTGGATTTTATGCACAGGTTTCTAAACTGAAATCTGAATCTAAAATCCACTCCGATTTTCGCCACTTATTCATGAGTTTTTTTTATGTGATTTCTTTGTTCCAAAAATGCACATAAAAAGGCAAAGAAAAAGAAACAACAATAAAAAAACAATGTAGGACTAGTGGATCAACCTGCGGATTTATGGTCCGCTATGTAAGGAGTGCAGCGCTTCCAACAGAACTTGAAACGCTGCTCTGAAGCTGGTGCCCGTCCGAGGCAAAGCTGCGTCATTGGAGAGTGCGCAATTTAGGCCAGCGGCTTGACCATACCACTAGTCTGCACTGTCAATCATTCCGGAGCATAGGTTTATAACAGAAGTCTATCCGTAAAAATCGGATCCGATTTTGCAGTCAGCCTGTATGATTAGTGCCCTACGCTAGTATAGACATCCTGGAAATATTACATTTTCACAATTCAGTCCTTCCTTTTTTTTTTATCGTACACATTATTGGATTAAAATTTCTGAAATTCCCCAAAGCTCGGAGTAGAGAGGACTAATATCAGACAGGTGTTGTGAAGCAGCTGTTTCCAGTGCAGGTGATAGGTTTTTGCCTGCAGCTGCACCCTTGCTTCCCCTCCCGCAACATTCTTCTTGTTTGCACAGCTTTCCGGTAATAACCAGCTCTGAAAGAGAAGAGCAGCTCCGGCCTTCAAGGCAACAATGTACAACCAGAGCAGACTCCCAACAGCTGGCACCGGCTGGATCCGACGCCAACAGCCAAACTGGGCAACTTTGTAAAAGAGGAACTGTAAAGTTTGTGACTGTGGGTGAAAGGGTAACACATAGGCCGGGCGCGCCACTCGCAATCCAATGTGGACGACTTCAGACATTGTTTTTCTTATATGCAAATGTGGACAGTTTGGGTCCAATTTTCAGCCATTTTATTGGTCTCTGTATCCTTTTTTTGCCATAAGGGTGACATAGGGGTTTTCCTTTTATGCCAAAACCCCCCAAAAAGTCAAGTTTTTCCTTCCCATTAAACAGTAAAAAAAAAAAATGGACAGATGTTTCCATTAATGAGTTAGATCTGTGATACGCCTCAAAACCGCATCAGTCCGCAAATCCATCCCCCCCCCCCCCCCCCCCCGGATATGTGAACGGACCCCATGGACTATAATGGGCGTTCCATGTTCTATTTGTTAAATAACACGGATGGAACACATATGTGAAAAACGGAAAGAAAGAAAGCTTCTCTGGCTGCAGTTTTTGAGTTTTTGGATTTGTTCATATTGCATCTTCTTCTGAAACGCTGGGAGAAAAAAAAATCCACTCTAAAAATATTAAAAAACAAAAATCAACATATTCATTCCTACATAAAAACGACTTGTTCGCGTATTCAGGCTTCTTTTTAAGGCTATGTTCACACGAGGAGTTTTTAGTGTTTTTTTTGTGCTTATTTTCAAGTAAAAAAAATGCAATTCACTTATTTTTCGTATCTGCAACATCGAAAACTCACTATAAATAATTATTTAAAAAAATTATTATTTTTATATTATACTTATTATATATTTATATTATTATTTTTATACTATTATTATTATTATTAAAAATTACTATAAATAAATACATTTAAAAAACCTAAATATAAAAATGATCAAGCAACTTCTGCTTTAAAAATGGTCGTTAAAAAGACAATTTGATAATCCGACTCTAATCCGGTCCTATTGATGCTGGATTAAAGGTATATATATATATATATATCTATATATATATCTATAGATATATATATCTATAGATATATATATAGATATATATATATATATATATATCTCTATCTATATATATATATATATATATATATATACTAGCTGAAGAGCCCGGCGTTGCCTGGGCATAGTAAATATCTGTGGTTAGTTATAGCACCTCACTTCTCTTATTTTCCCATTACGCCTCTCATTTTCCCAATCACATCTTTCATTTTCCCCCTCACACCTCTCATTTTCTCCCTCACTCCTCTCATTCCCCCCTAACACTTGTCATTTCAACCTCACATCTGTCATTTTCTGATCACTCCACTATTTTTCCTCACTTCTCTCATTTTCACCTCACACCTCTCATTTTCACCTCATCACCTCAGTATATACATGTTTGTCATCTCCCTTATATATAGTATACATCTGTATGTCATCTCCTGTATATAGTAAATACCTGTATGTCATCTCCCCTGTATATAGTATATACCTGCTGTGTGTCATCTCCCCTATATATAGTATATACCTGAATGTCATCTCCTTCTATATATAGTATATACCTGTATGTCATCTCCTCCTGTATATAGTATATACCTGTGTGTCATCTCCCCTGTATATAGTATATATCTGAGTGTCATCTCCTCCTGCATATAGTATATACCTGCATGTCATCTTCTATATATAGCATATACCTGTATGTCATCTCCTCCTGTATATAGTATATACCTGTGTGTCATCTCCCCTGTATACAGTATATATCTGAGTGTCATCTCCTCCTGCATATAGTATATACCTGCATGTCATCTTCTATATATAGCATATACCTGTATGTCATCTCCTCCTGTATATAGTATATACCTGTATGTCATCTCCTCCTGTATATATATGTACCTATATGTCATCTCCTCCTCTATATAGTATATACCTGTGTGTCATCTCTCCTGTATATAGTATATATCTGTGTGTCATCTCCCCTGTATATAGTATATACCTGTGTGTCATCTCCTCCTGTATTAGACCGCATTCACACGTTATTTGCTCAGTATTTTTACCTCAGTATTTGTAAGCTAAATTGGCAGCCTGATAAATCCCCAGCCAACAGGAAGCCCTCCCCCTGGCAGTATATATTAGCTCACACATACACATAATAGACAGGTCATGTGACTGACAGCTGCCGTATTTCCTATATGGTGCAATTGTTGTAGTTTGTCTGCTTATTAATCAGATTTTTATTTTTGAAGGATAATACCAGACTTGTGTGTGTTTTAGGGCGAGTTTCGTTTGTCAAGTTGTGTGTGTTGAGTTGCGTGTGGCGACATGCATGTAGCGACTTTTGTGAGATGAGTTTTGTGTGGCAACATGCGTGTAGCAACTTTTTGTGTGTCGAGTTACATGTGACAGGTTAGTGTAGCAAGTTGTGTGCAGCAAGTTTTGCGCATGGCGAGTTTTGCGCGTTGCGAGTATTGTGTGTGGTGCCTTTTGAGTATGTGCAAGTTTTGTGTGAGGCAACTTTTGCATGTGTTGCAACTTTTGTGCATGTGGCAATTTTTCCACGTGTGCAAGTTTTGCGTGTGGCGAGTTTTTCATGAGGAGAATTTTGCACTTGTGGCGAGTTTTGCAAGAGCCTAGTTTTTGCATGTGGTGAGTTCTGCGCGTGGCGAGTTTTGAGTGGTGACTTTTGTGTTTTGACTTTTATGTGGCGAGGTTGGTGTATTTGTGGTGAAATGTGTGCTGAGGGTAATATGTGTTCAAGCACGTGGTAGTGTGTGGCGCATTTTGTGTGTGTTCATATCCCCGTGTGTGGTGAGTATCCCATGTCGAGGCCCCACCTTAGCAACTGTACGGTATATACTCTTTGGCGCCATCGCTCTCACTCTTTAAGTCCCCCTTGTTCACATCTGGCAGCTGTCAATTTGCCTCCAACACTTTTCCTTTCATTTTTTCCCATTATGTAGATAGGGGCAAAATTGTTTGGTGAATTGGAAAGCGCGGGGTTAAAATTTCACCTCACAACATAGCCTATGACGCTCCCGGGGTCCAGACGTGTGACTGTGCAAAATTTTGTTTATGTAGCTGCGACGCTTCCAACACTTTTCCTTTCACTTTTTTCCCCATTATGTAGATAGGGGCAAAATTGTTTGGTGAATTGGAACGCGCGGGGTTAAAATTTTGCCTCACAATATAGCCTATGACGCTCTCGGGGTCCAGACGTGTGACTGTGCAAAATTTTGTGGCTGTAGCTGCGACTCCTCCAACACTTTTCCTTTCACTTTTTCCCCATTATGTAGATAGGGGCAAAATTGTTTGGTGAATTGGAACGCGCGGGGTTAAAATTTCGCCTCACAATATAGCCTATGACGCTCTCGGGGTCCAGACGTGTGACTGTGCAAAATTTTGTGGCTGTAGCTGCGACGGTGCAGATGCCAATCCCGGACATACACACATACACACACACACACACATTCAGCTTTATATAGTAGACTAGCTGAAGAGCCCGGCGTTGCCTGGGCATAGTAAATATCTGTGGTTAGTTATAGCACCTCACTTCTCTTATTTTCCCATCATGCCTCTCATTTTCCGCCTCACATCTCTCATTTTCTCCCTCACACCTCTCATTTTCTCCCTCACTCCTCTCATTCCCCCCTAACACTTGTCATTTCAACCTCACATCTGTCATTTTCTGATCACTCCACTATTTTCCCTCACTCCTCTCATTTTGCACTCACACCTTTTCATTTTCACCTCACACCTCTCATTTTCACCTCAGTATATACCTGTGTGTCATCTCCCTTATATATAGTATACACTTGTATGTCATCTCCTGTATATAGTATATACCTGTATGTCATCTCCCCTGTATATAGTATATACCTGCTGTGTGTCATCTCCCCTGTATATAGTATATACCTGTATGTCATCTCCTCCTATATATAGTATATACCTGTATGTCATCTCCTCCTGTATATAGTATATACCTGTGTGTCATCTCCCCTGTATATAGTATATATCTGTGTGTCATCTCCTCCTGTATATAGTATATACCTGTATGTCATCTTCTATATATAGCATATACCTGTGTGTCATCTCCTCCTGTATATAGTATGCACCTGTATGTCATCTCCTCCTCTATATAGTATATACCTGTGTGTCATCTCTCCTGTATATAGTAAATATCTGTGTGTCATCTCCCCTGTATATAGTATATACCTGTGTGTCATCTCCTCCTGTATTAGACCTCGTTCACACGTTATTTGCTCAGTATTTTTACCTCAGTATTTGTAAGATTAATTGGCAGCCTGATAAATCCCCAGCCAACAGGAAGCCCTCCCCCTGGCAGTATATATTAGCTCACACATACACATAATAGACAGGTCATGTGACTGACAGCTGCCGTATTTCCTATATGGTACATTTGTTGTAGTTTGTCTGCTTATTAATCAGATTTTTATTTTTGAAGGATAATACCAGACTTGTGTGTGTTTTAGGGCGAGTTTCGTGTGTCAAGTTGTGTGTGTTGAGTTGTGTGTGGCGACATGCATGTAGCGACTTTTGTGAGATGAGTTTTGTGTGGCAACATGCGTGTAGCAACTTTTTGTGTGTCAAATTGCATGTGACAGGTTAGTGTAGCAAGTTGTGTGCAGCAAGTTTTTCGCATGGTGAGTTTTGCGCGTGGCGAGTTTTATGTGTGGTGCATTTTGAGTATGTGCAAGTTTTGTGTGAGGCAACTTTTGCATGTGTTGCAACTTTTGTGCATGTGGCAATTTTTCCGCGTGTGCAAGTTTTGCGTGTGGCGAGTTTTTCATGAGGAGAATTTTGCACTTGTGGCGAGTTTTGCAAGAGCCTAGTTTTTGCATGTGGTGAGTTCTGCGCGTGGCGAGTTTTGAGTGGTGACTTTTGTGTTTTGACTTTTATGTGGCGAGGTTGGTGTATTTGTGGTGAAATGTGTGCTGAGGGTAATATGTGTTCAAGCACGTGGTAGTGTGTGGCGCATTTTGTGTGTGTTCATATCCCCGTGTGTGGTGAGTATCCCATGTCGAGGCCCCACCTTAGCAACTGTACGGTATATACTCTTTGGCGCCATCGCTCTCACTCTTTAAGTCCCCCTTGTTCACATCTGGCAGCTGTCAATTTGCCTCCAACACTTTTCCTTTCATTTTTTCCCATTATGTAGATAGGGGCAAAATTGTTTGGTGAATTGGAAAGCGCGGGGTTAAAATTTTGCCTCACAACATAGGCTATGACGCTCTCAGGGTTTACAGACGTGTGACTGTGCAAAATTTTGTGGCTGTAGCTGCGACGGTGCAGATGCCAATCCCGGACATACACACATACACACACATTCAGCTTTATATAGTAGATATATATATTGTTAAGAGGAAGGAAGCAGAATTGTTTCAATGACGGACAGATAAACTCCGGGATCCATCAGATTAGTTAACGCCCATTTGACAAGCCATATGGCATTGTGTGCGCGGTACGTGCTGGCGGATGCAAAGATGTACAGGAATACGAGATGGATCAGTGAGTACAATGCATCTTTTCATACCGACGAATTCATCAAATATGCACCATTAGCGGATACATAATACATGGCGCTCTGCAGAGGGATCGCTGCTGATTGATGACTATAGCCTACTCCTAATGGAAATGTGCACAATATAAGATCCTATCCCAATATGTAGTATGTGTTATAATAATAGTATTAGCAAACACCTCCAATTAGAAATGTAGTATAGTTCTTCTGATTAGCTATGTCTCTTTCCTCACGTGCAGGACCTTTGCTATCTATAGTAACGACCACTAGCAACTAGCTAACTGTCACTATATCAGTGGTCATAACCATGGATACCTAAGGTCCTGCAATGCCTGCACGTGAGGATGAGACATAGCAAATTAGAAGAACTATACTACTTTTTTAATGGGAGGTATTTGCTAACATTATTATATTATTAGGATAGGATAGGATCTTGGAGATGGGAACACCTCTTTAAATGCATGTATTTGGGACTCAAATAATTTTCGCAATTTGGTTTTTCATTAAAAATTTTGCACCGTTTTCGGCTTTTACAGGACTTTTGTTTCCCAGCACGTTCAACTTTAATGTGGTCTATAGTGATAAATCAGCTGAGACCAGCTCAGAAAAAGACAAAAAGAAGTTACGCTCCCCATCAGACCATCATAGGAAGCTCACTGATGGGTTCTCAGTTAACTCACATTGCAGTCAGCAAAGCACAGTGCTACACAGAGGCTGTAGAAGGGAAACGGTGCAACATTTTTAGAGAAACCCAATTGCAGAAATGATTATTAGCCCCAAATGAATGCATTTTATTAAAAAAAAAAATATATATATATATATATATATATATATATATATATATATATATATATATATATATATATTTGTAGTGAAATACCCCACCGCATAACCTAGTTTCAAAAACTGGGTGAAAAAAACCCTTGTGGGCTCTATTATGGGCATATTATTGGATGTCAACTTGCCAGAAGCAGATTTCCCCACTCTCATGGACAGACAGTTCCAATTTTCACAGGTCTGTACCAAAAAACTCAACTAAAAAAATAAAAAAATAAAAAATTCTGCTTAATTGCATCAAATGGGTTCTCAACTTCGGAGAACACCTACATGACAAAAGCCCGATAGCCAAGGGTCCTCCAGCTGGGACCTCCATCAATCAGCTGTAATCTGATGGACTGTTCAATTTTACTCTAGCACCCCCGCAGGAGAAATGGGGAATTACACCTTCGGATGAATGGGTTGTCTTTGTAAAGCAAGACAGGACGGGTCCTCCAGAGAGAGAAGGAGAGATTCTTATACTTCCATCTACCCACTCAAGATAAGAGATGAAGATACACCTTATCCGAGCACATTTGCTCATCACTAGTCTTGGGAATTCAGCATGATGGCGGACAGACAATTATTCATTTAATTAACTCCGTATTTCCCTTAGATCTCAATTATTAGTGCCCAAGACAGCTGCCTACATCGTCTGACCCTCTCCATTCTCCCTCTAATTACCCAGCCTCCATCGTATTTTTCCCCTTTAGGCCGGCGTCACACACAGCGTATGAAAATACGGTCTGTATATTACGGCCGTAATACGCTGAAAAGTCCCGAAAATAGTGGTCCGTAGCTCCTCCGTAGGCAGGGTGTGTCAGCGTTTTTTGCGCATGGCATCCTCCGTATGTAATCCGTATGGCATCCGTACTGCGTGTTTTTATCGCAGGCTTGCAAAACCGACATACCGCTATAGAAGTGACCCATGTGTCGCAAAAAGAAAAAAAAATATATATATATATATATATATATATATATATATATATGTCATTAGACACATATATGTATATATATTAATATTTATTCCAGCCCTATACAGCTTGAAAGCCGGTAATTCAATTACCGGCTTTTTCTTTCTCCTTCCTAAAACCCGACATGATTTGAGACATGGTTACATACAGTAAACCATGTCTTCTCTCCTTTTTTTTGCAGATTCCACACTACTAATGTCAGTAGTGTGTATCTGCAAAATTTGGCCGTTCTAGCTAGTAAATTAAAGGGTTAAATGGCGGAAAAAATTGGCGTGGGCTCCCGCGCAATTTTCTCCGCCAGAGTAGTAAAGCCAGTGACTGAGGGCAGATATTAATAGCCTGGAGAGGGTCCACGGTTATTGGCCCCCCCCCCCCCCCCTGGCTAAAAATATCTGCCCCCAGCCACCCCAGAAAAGGCACATCTGGAAGATGCGCCTATTCTGGCACTTGGCCACTCTCTTCCCATTCCCGTGTAGCGGTGGGATATGGGGTAATGAAGGGTTAATGCCACCTTGCTATTGTAAGGTGACATTAAGCCTAATTAATAATGGAGAGGCGTCAATTATGACACCTATCCATTATTAATCCAATTGTAGTAAAGGGTTAAATAAAACACAAACACATTATTTAAAACTATTTTAATGAAATAAAAACAATGGTTGTTGGAGTATTTTATTCTACGCCCAATCCAGTCACTGAAGACCCTCGTTCTGTGAAAGAAAAAACATAATAAACCAACAATATCCTTACCCTCCGCAGATCTGTAACGTCCAACGATGTAAATCCTTCTGAAGGGGTTAAAACATTTTGCAGCGAGGAGTTCCGCTAATGCAGGCTGCTCCTTGCTGCAAAACCCCGGGGAATGAGGCTAAATATAGATCAATGATCTATATTTAGCTTCATTTGCGGTGAGGCGCCCTCTGCTGGCTGTTCCTAGATCGTGGGAACTTACCTAGAAAGCTCCCAGGCTTTTTTATCGGATTGCACTCGTCCGTTTTTCTCACAAGTGGAGATGAGCCCTAATACTGATCAGTAAAATACGGCAGATAGGAGCAGGGGCATAGAGAATAATTGTGCCGTATTTTTTGCGAGTTTTACGGACGTAGTTTCTGCGCTCTTACGTCCGTAAAACTCGCAAGTGTGAAGCCGGCCTTAGGGATAATATTGTGTTAATTGCGTTAGTAGCTCCCTAATAAAAGAGATAAATAAGAGAAGACGACCCAGGATGAAGCGTTACATAATAACATGTGGATTTCCTAGATTAATCATTCCATTAATGAAGACCATATATTGTGCCGCAGCCGAGCGATCTAGATGATAGGAGCATTTTTTGTCTTTTTTTTTGCACATAATTAATGTCATAAAACCAATGTGCGGCGCAGAGATTTTATTTATTCATGTCATTAACAAGGACGCGAAATCGCTGACAGAGGCTTTCATGTAAGCGTTGCCGAGAAAGAATGTGACGCGTGGGTTATGGAAGGAATCATATCGTCTGTAAATATGCAAGAAGGAAGATAGAAAACAAAGCAAAAATGCAGCAAAGAAACAAAAAAGTAACAAATTTCATCAATCATTTGGATCGGAACTTCATCCGAGTTTGATAGAGGATTTGACTATGAGTTTGTGCTTTATTGTTGTGCCAGAAACGCGTCAGTCTTACACGGCTTTGATGCAAATGTTTTCCATTTCAAAAGGTTTTTTATCCATTTTTGTAAAGCAATTCCGATATTTTATTCCTTTTTTTTTTTCATTTATCAAAGTTTGATCTAAAAAAAATAAGTTTTTTTTTTTTTTTTAAATCTTTTTACCTTCTCCTATCTAGCAGACCTGATGGAACTCGAGTGATTATTTTTTGGAATTTATGTTTAATCATTTAAATTATTGATAGCAGCATGTAAGTGGTTAACAGCAGCGATCGCAGCTCTGCTCCAGTTGCTGCTTATAGAGACATATGAGGGCTATGTACCAAATGTTCTCAGCACCTGAGCTCTGGCCACAACACAGGTACTCCCCGCAATTGCGTACATGTACTGGATTTAAGGGTTAAATGGTTAGGCCTATTCTGTTTGTTCAGGACCGCAATTTTTCATCTCTTATACACATTAATCTTAATTATCAGTTCTACGTTTACCTTTGTCTGTTCCATTTATAAAAACTGGACACAGATCGGGCCATCACTGGAGCTGAATGCTTAGATCTGCCTGCCGTCTTATAGCCAAGTACAAGAACCTGAAAACTGCTGTCGCCATGTTTTACTGCAACTGTGCAACAGCGCCACCTACATTCTCATAATCAAAAAGTGCACAATTTTGTTCTTCGTAATTTTTTTTTTTTTTTACAGGAATTTTTTTTAGCTCATTATTCCCTAGTATTCAGAAATTAATTTTTCTGATATTTTATTTTCTGGCAAAAGAGGTTGTGGCTTTTAGTTAGACTGAGTTTGAATGCTTATTTGCATTTTTTCCAGTGATGCAGAGCTCTCCCTGTACAACTGCAGGGGGAGACATATTGCTGAAAGGCTGCTAATAAGGATTGTGAACCACAGGGACTAATGGACATGAGCAGTACCCATTAAAGGTATTATACAGGACTTTTTTTAACAACGTAGCTAAGAACTAACAGGCAAGTAGTTGCTAACTACCTGCCTGTTGTGCCCGGCGCCGATCTGTTTTGACACAGAATGGTCACAGACCGCTCCTGCTGGCGTTGCAGTGGTTTCAACTGACTTCACGTTGACAGAGCAGCAGCTTCTCTTCCACACTGCTCTGTCAACGAGGCGTCACTGCAGACGTCATGCTGATTGACTGTCTAACTGGGAAGAGTCTGCTGTCAATCAGCATGACATCACTGGTGTACTCTCAGGACGATTTTACTAAAGAAAGTAGGAATATAGGTGTTTAGGTAGTGGAACAATTAAAAAAATGGAAATATGTAAGGGGAGATTTAAAGGGGATTTTTTGGGGGGTTGGAAAAAAGGTTAAAAGTCTGAGTGTGAGTATCTTTCCAGTAGGAGCAGCCTCTGTTCCTCAGATATCGATGGGGCTTTGGCCAGACACTTTCCCCTCTATCCCTCTTCTTTCCAGGCGCACCCTTATTTGTAGGCACAGTCACGCTACAAGGACCTTAATTTAAATAAAAAGTGAAGAGCATGGGTGCTGCACCTTAGACTTCGGATTTGGTGGGCTGGAGGAGGACTAGATTCAGCCAGGCTTCCCTAACGTTAGGACCTTTGCTACAAGCCTTCCGCGCGGCTCACACCAGCATGGCGCCACTAAACTTAGCGCAAGAAGGAACAAGCACCTAAAAAAGTATTCTTATCAGCTGTTCACTAAAACATTAAAGTCCTACCACAATGACAGCCACAAACTGGGTAGATTTATATCGGAGCCAGCAACCAGTCTACAAGTTGTTTCTCACCTGTCTAGGCTCTAGGGCCGTGCCCTTCTCCCTCCCAAATGGCCGCTGCCCTTCTTTAGTTGCTTCATATAAGTACCCTGGCTATCTCATGTGACATCATCAACCTAGGCCTTTAAAGGCCGACTCCATTAGATTTATGTGCCTGAGTATTCAGCTACCACGTGCTTTGGAGTGTGCCTCACCATTCAGTTCCGTCAGCTGGCTAATCATCTCTTCAGCAAACGTCTGCTTGTTTTTTTCTATTATGTGCAATTACTTTCTGGCTAAGACCTGCTGGTCAACGCTTCATCTGCTGTAAGCAAAAGCAACTCTTCACTGTTGTTGTTCACACTTCAAACCCTGCCGCAACAGTTTCTTTACAAGCAAATATTCTTTTTACCTGTTCATCAATGCTGCCCAAGGACCATCTGTCTTTAACTATTTATTTGCTGCAAGCCCTGAACTGACTGTACATAAACAATTCCCATGTGAGTGCACGCTCCTGCTTCTGTCCTCTGGTGTTTTCTACTCTGCTTGTCTTCCTGCTGTCTTGGTCCTCAGTGATTCATGTGCCAAGTCCTGTCCGCTATGCCATCGCCTTTGGCCTACAGCTTAGAGAATCCACCCCATCAGGTGAGCCCTATAACACAAGTAGTGGCTTGACATTTCTCGAACCTCTGCTGTAGTGTCGGTGTGCATGCCCCATAGAGATAAAAGAAGGGTTGATTGTATTTCTTGAAGGGGTTATGTCATCATGAAAACCCCATTTTATACACGGCACTCCGGAATCTAATTGAAATTGCAAACAGAAGCTCCAGCCGCCATATTGCATTTGTAATAGTACAAGGCAAATGAGTAAAAGCGGCTAGTAGCTGCCCCGTTTTGGCTAATGGATGGGGTCCCAAGGTGGTCTAAACGTGACCATACTCTTTACATAACTTGCTATTCCTCCCAAAGTCCTCCATGCATATGACTTTTGGATGAGCTAAGCCTACATGTGTTCTTAAAGAAGGGGGGACAATAAACCAGGAAGGATCAGGCAGGCTGAAATCCAACATGTCCAATCTTCTGCACAAACCTTATGCACGGCGGATGGTTTTTCCAGTCCTGCCAAAACGTACGTTCTGTCCTACATTCCTCTATTGCATACATTCACCTTAAGAGGAAACTATTTTTCTACTTCCACAAGCATCGTGCTGTTTATTATTGCAAAAATTCCTTCTAAATGTGGTAACGGCCGCTGATCCTAATAACATTTTGTTCTGTTTTGTTCAGTTTTACAGGCCAGATGATCTCATGTCTTTCTTCGGGCAGGTGGTTTATTTTGCAGGTCTCTGCTACATTACAAGGTCTCGCTGTTACCGCTTCGGGGATATAAGGTAATTTGGCACCCGGTAATATAACATTCATAAAGGGAAGGGGCACTCTCTACTATTTTTCCTTTTTTTAACCGAAAAAAAAATACCAATTTTTCTTTTTTTTTTTTTTTTTTTTAGAGCTCCCCAGCCCCCTACTAAAAGCTCACATTCCTCAGGGGGACAGAAAAAAAAAACAGAAACTTGTACAAATAAAAGTTAGAACAATCGGGGAGGGGGGTGGAATGCGTATGCAATGTACCTGGAATGTAGCAAGTCTAGCACTGCAAGCAGAAACTTGGTACACATTAACTAGGCACTGATAGAACTTGTAATAGGGCTCTTCAATGCACAAAGAAAAACTTTAAAAAAGTCAAAAAAGTGCGTAATAATTATTTCTTAAAGGGACAGTTCACAAAAATGTGTTTCGACACATAATATGCAAATTGCCTCTTCTGAGAAAAAGAGGACTTAAACTCTATAGCGCCACCTGTTGGAAGTAGCGATCCTACAAGTCACAATCAACCCTTTAACGAGTCGTGCAATATGACTAAAAGCCAAATCATACGACACACAGAATTTTTTTTTCCCTGCAAGTAAAGGATCAATCGTAATACAAATCTGTTCGGCTATTTGTTACTATTTATTAAGAAAATTATCTATTGTAAATAAAGTTTTTGTGTAACATGTTGTTTTTTTAGGGTCTTTTTTTGTCAATTTTTTTCATATCATGATATTTATTTAAAAAAAAATTTGTAATCCTGCAATTTTCAAACTGGACACTGGGGCTTTTTTTTAGTTTCATGCTTCCTGTCCTCTCAGGTAGAGTTTTCAGTAGGTTTCTTATCATCAGAGGCGAGATTACAGTGACAGATAATACCTCTATACACATCCGGTTGCACAGGATCCACCAATCACAATAGGCCATGTCGCAGCTGACCCTGCTCTGCCTCCCTTCACAATGACCTTTGCACACACTCATTAGATGCTTCAATTGGGTTGGATTCTGACTATTGTGGCTAATGTACATGTGTTGTTTCCTGAAATAACAGGAAGTTAGAGTCTAAGAAAACCCCAGTGGCCAATGTGAGAACTGCAAGATTTTTTAATGTTTAAAAACCTGATTAAAAACAATTTCTAATTATAGCTTCTGGTTTTTGCTTTATAATCTGAGAGGAGCATGATGTAGGTGCAGAGAACTTTATTCCAAGAATGTGTCACTTTCTCAGCAGATTCCTGTAGTTTTAATACAATCAGTGTTTTATCAGCAGGAGATTAAAACTGTTGGACTAGGGGTTGCGTGCCAGACAGTTCAGCTAATCTGTATAACCCCGCCCTCACCATTGATTGGCAGCTGTGCACAGTGTACACAGAAAGCTGCCAATCGGTGGTGTGGGCGGGGTTATACAGGGCTCAGCATTCGAGCTATGCTAGATCTACAGCAAAAAAACAGGGATTTTATCCAAACTGCCCAGTAAGTGACACATCGCCAATATCAGGGTCTTTGCCTCTACATCATGCTGTTCTCAGATTACCGAGCAAAAACCTTTTGACAGATTCCCTTTAATTTAGATCTGGCATTGGAGTCAATTATTTGTCAATAACATGTATTTCTTATGGATTGATTAGCAAATAACATGTTAGATCTTTAAGGCAAACACATTAGATGTATTGTCAGATGATATATTTTGTATGGAGACATCCCTGACTCTCCCTACAGATAATGTCGGTGGGGAAAAGGAATGGAATTTTAACAGCCGATACAGAGATAAGCTGCTGCCCAATTATTCTGCCGGTGGCTTTCTCAAACACAGAAAGACCTGGTACATTAACAAAACCATCACAATCTTAAAAAGGGTGGTCTTTTTGTAGGCTGTTCCTTTAAGATATCAGGCGCTGTAGGGTGTTCGCGAAAGTGGAAGATGCTCCTATAAGGTGAAGGAGGACTTGCTGCTCACCTATATGACCTGAAGAAGGTGTGAGCCATAGTGGCCTTATAACCAATTATGGACCTTGTGCCCCCATGATCTTTGCGGAGGGCCTATGACAGTCACATATACGAAGTTTAGTCCCCATAATGACAGCCATAATCCCACTGTGACAATAAACATGAACAAGAGTATACATACCATCAGAGAAGACCACGGATTTACTATGGGGCACCTGGAGAAAAGGGGTTTTGCCCCCATTCAACCTCTGTGGAAAATCTGCATGGTTATTTATGGCATAACTTCTAAATATCCCAGATCCAGCGGGATAGTCCCGCATTTCAGTTGATGTCCCACTGTACGGGGAGGTAAGGGGTATGCCCTGACTTCAAATGTATCTGGGTTGTCAGGACACAGATGTCGGTGAGTACAGCGGTTGGACAGGGAATCGTCAGATCTGTCTCTGTTCCACAATTCCATCTATTTAGAATCTGGATGGACCTTTAAGTCATGAGACTGGGTCAGCAGAGAGCAGCTGTGATTGTGGGCTGCAGGGGGTGCTGTGTATGGGGGGCATTTTATGGTGGGGTATCATGTTGTATAGTGGGGAATGTGAGGGCGTTATTCTGTGTGTATCTGTTGGGGGCATAATATGGTGTAAGTAGACATCGTAATGTTTGTTTGGGAGGAATATGGGGGCATCATACTGTGTGTGGGGGGAGCTGTATGGGCATCATACTGTATGGGGGCAGTGAGCATAATAATATATGTGAAGGAATTTACTGTGGGGACATCAAGGCGTGTATGAGTTATTTATTGTGGAAGCATCATACTGTGAGTGGGGTCATCAGACAGTGTTGTCAGGGACTGGGTGGACATTATACTGTGAGGTGGAATGTACTGAGCGTGGGGGCATCATACTGTATGTGAGGTGGAATGTACTGAGTGTGGGGGCATCATACTGTATGTGAGGTGGAATGTACTGAGTGTGGGGGCATCATACTGTATGTGAGATGGAATGTACTGAGCGTGGGGGCATCATACTGTATGTGAGGTGGAATGTACTGAGTGTGGGGGCATCATACTGTATGTGAGATGGAATGTACTGAGTGTGGGGGCATCATACTGTGGGGGCATCATACTGTATGTGTGATGGAATGTACTGAGCGTGGGGGCATCATACTGTATGTGAGATGGAATGTACTGAGCGTGGGGGCATCATACTGTATGTGAGATGGAATGTACTGAGCGTGGGGGCATCATACTGTGGGGGCATCATACTGTATGTGTGATGGAATGTACTGAGTGTGGGGGCATCATACTGTATGTGAGATGGAATGTACTGAGCGTGGGGGCATCATACTGTATGTGAGATCGAATGTACTGAGCGTGGGGGCATCATACTGTATGTTAGATGGAATGTAATGAGCGTGGGGACATCATACTGTGGGGGCATCTTACGTATGTGTGATGGAATGTACTGAGTGTAGGGGCATCATACTGTGGGGGCATCATACTGTATGTGTGATGGAATGTACTGAGTGTGGGGACATCATACTGTGGGGGCATCATACTGAATGTGTGATGGAATGTACTGGGTGTGGGGGCATCATACTGATTATGGGAGCATCATACTATGTGGGAGGGACTCTTTGGGGGTCATTAAGGTTCAGGAACACTAATGGGCTTCAGTAGGACGAGTATTTCATTGTGGGCACATGAAAAGGATTTGGCAACGTGGAACGCACGCTAGGACCCTGGGGGTACTCGGCACCGGGCAAGTTCGTAAAGGAATGTGTCACGGTGGCAGTGACCCGGTCCGTGGCCCTGGGCGTCCAATAAAAGGGGTTGAAGAAAATGGGAAATAAAGTTTATAAAGTAATGTTCGTGACGCCACCTCTGGTATTCGGTCAGGGATGACCGACGCTTAAAGGGGCCCACTGGGGTGATGTTATAGCAGCAGGGATGGAATGGCTTGCCAAAGGTGAAGCTGGGTCCCCAGGGCTCCCGGTGAAGTAGAAAAAGATGGTGTAGTAAGAAACAGAGGACACAATGTTGCAGTCTCTTTACCTCTTTACTGGTGTAAAGCAGCCACAGTCCAGGGTACTGGATCACAGGTACTGGTATGGTCCGGACGGCTTGGAAGCCACTCAGGAATCCCCCTAGCCAGGTGGGGTTGGAAGCCTTCCCTTCTGCGCTGTGTTGTAGTCCCTTGCTTCCTTAGGCCTCACACAAGGTCCTCACGTTCTCTCTGTCCCCCTTGTTGATAGGACACTACTCGCATGGCAGGTAACTCGAGCCTTTTTACAGGTGTCTCTTAGATGACTCCGGGCTCTATCTGTTACTGTGCCTTCGGGTGTTAATGGTGGACAGGCGACCTGCAATCTCCTGTCCGCCGGTTTCTGCCGTGGGGCATAGAGTTACCCCACAACCTCGGTCTTCTGACTACCGGAATTCTGCGCGTCAGCGTGGAGGAAGCTCAGTCGCAGCTTTCCTCCAGTTCTTTACTTCTCCTGTGCTTCTCTTCTCCTTTCAGTCTCCTACAGACTGCTCTGTTCCTCTCTCCTTCCAGAAGCTGCAGAACCACTCATCTGCACGGCCCCTGCTTTACTCTCTCAGACTCTCTCTGTCTACTTCCTCTCTCCTCACTCTCCCCTCACAGACTCCTCTCACAGACTGACCTCCTTCCCTGTCTCTGACAGACTGACCAACTAACTCCTCCTCCAGCCAGAATATATAGGGAAGTTCCCCTGAATCCGGGTCTCGGGCTCCCCCTTCTGGCCTGGAGTCAGAACAGTGTTGCATGTACTAGTTACCTGTTAAAGGGATCCTTCCTTGCTTCCAAGCATGGCATCACTCTCCCCGAGAGGAAAGCAATGCCACTGTAACAACCGGTTACCTGGGGTGTAACAAATGTCATGGGCATGGCTTATTGTAAAATAAAAATTGCTGCGGTGTCCAGTTAGTATGTGTCCTACTTTCATGACCTTCAGAGATATGAATTTGGATAAATAATAATCAGCCCAGGATCCTGGAAAGTATGTGGGACAGGAAACAAATACCAGGCCCTTCAGTCCTGGGGATAAAACTTATCACTATGATGGTAAGCCCAGTTTGGACTTTGTCTTCAGGCCCCCTTCTTATATGTACATCACTAAGGATGACATGACTTAAAGGGGCCTATCTCTTACCATAATTTGTGTTACCTGGGTAAATGCCGCTGTTGCCCTGAATCTGGCTTTGTTTTTCCTTTGTTCCTGCTCATCTCTGATCCTGAGCTATGGCCATCTCTTCTCCATTTAATCATTTTTTTATCCAGTCGGGCGTGGTCCTCAATATTCTATTATGGAACCCTGCCCACTTGGCTAAAAAGGCTAGATTTACAAACAGGAAAGAAGGGGCCATATCTCAGGAACGGAGAGGCGTAGAAACAAAAGAAAAATAGCATCGGATTCAGGAGAACAGTGGCATTTACACCAGGTAACAAATTATACATTTTAAGTGTCAGATCCTCTTTAATGCACCCAAATGGACTCATCTCAATTTGCCACTGCTGACCCTGAAGTGATTATCATGTTTCGAGCTGATAAAATAGAAGTCTATCGCCTTGGGAAGTCATTCCAGTGATTTTACTAGTGAACTTGCCAGAGTCTGTTGGAAAAGAACGCGATGTTCAGAAATGGAGATTACAATACTCCGTTGAAAATGAAAGCACGCCGCCGCCCGATGAGCACAATCAGCTTTATTTCAGGCGCGATAACATCATTTTAAGAAAACCAGCTGGGAAATTCAATCAAATATTTGTGTTGTGGGAAGCCGCAATTACTCAGTACCCGTCTAAGTAACATAATGGGGGGCATTGTTGTATTGTTCCGTGTAACTGTGCATGAAAAGCCGATGAGCCGCCAACGGCAAACATCTCTACCGACGAATGCGGGGTCATATCAGGAGGGAAGGAATCGATTTAGAGAAGTGAGATAAATCCACACGTCACTGCACTGGTTTTAGGGTTTATGTACGAAATCCTCTTATTAATGGGACATTGGACTTTTTTCAGTGATAGCATTATCATAAGTAGAGGATTGATCAAAGGAAACGGAACAATGAAGATCAAAAGCTTATATAGATATTTTGGGAAGTTTCTAATTTTATTTGCATTTTCGTTGACCGAGATGGTGGATAATATAGAGCATTTCTGAAATCTATGAAGCATTTTCCATTGGAGCCATGTATTTTGCATTGCATATTTTTTATTCAGTGCAGCTTACCTAAACAAAAAAAAAATTCTCCAACTGGTCTTAATTAAAAACGTTCTACCAGTTTGTGTCTACGGCTTCCATGCTGTCCTATGTGTTCCATGGTAACAGACTACAAATTGATCTTGTGTAGTCTGATGCCGGAGACGTGCTTCCTTCCATCTGTCTTCTTCTTCTTCTTGTTAGATACTTTAAAAAAAAAATCTATTAAATTTCAGCAATATCAGCTGATCCAGATAGGTTACAGCCAAATTGTTATGTCAGTGAAGGTTTGCTTTGGAAGCAACGGTTCCCCCGGCAAAATCAACTAATGAGTTATTGGGCAATTTGAAAACTCCAGCAAAACCTGTACGCTGAGGTTCTTGGCCATGTTGTGTACATATCACGGCCACGACGTGAACCCCAAAAATGGCCTTACCCTAAGGAAACATCAGAGATTGTGACATGAGGTTCACTGGAGAGTCAACATCAAGACCACCCTCAAGAATAGAACGGTTTTGCAGGTGGAGACCAAAGACAATTCCTCTCTCTTTCTGAGTGACTCATCCCTAGTTTGGCCTTTTGCTAGTGTCCTTGCCATTACTGGTAGAAAGAGGCATTACCTACAGCACATTCAGGTTGCACAGGTAGTCAACTTACACCAGGATGGCACATCCATAAGTGCAATCACAAGAAGGTTTGCAAAGACAATCTCCAAGAGCAATGAGCAGATATCGTGGCGCTGGGCATTTCTTGAGAAGAGCCGGACAGGGATGTAGAAGACCACCAACCTAGAAGAAGAACAGATATCTTCTCCTTTGTGTATTGAGGATCTCTTCCAGAGGTGTACCTAATGACCTCATGAGGCTACTGGTGTTCATGTTTCTGACCTAGTGTCAGAAGCCGACCTCATGAGGATGGCATGAGGGACTGGTATCCTGTAGTGGGACCAGTGCTCATAACTCAGCACCATACAGCTTAATTTTCATTCGGCAGAGAACACCAGAAGCAGCAGGTTCTCGTCAGAGTTGTGAGTAGGTTTACATTGAGCACGTGACATACATGAGAGTCTTGAGAGATCATGGTGAACGTTATGCTGTCTGCAATATTATCCAGCAAGACCCATTAGGGAGTGGCTCAACGTGACAGCCAATGGTATTCCAACTTCTGGTAGTTACCAGGAAATCCTCATATCCATTGGCAGACCTTACGATGGTGTAGTAGGATCTGGTTCCTCCTGGTGCAGGAGAATGCCTGGTTTCATGTGACCACAGTGTGCAGGCAGTTCCTAGATGATGAAGACATGGATGCCATTGGCCAAAACTCTTTTTTCATTTCACAATCTAGATCTTGAGCACTTTTGATGCACAAATTTCTTATCTCCAGCCCTGGAATTTACATCTCAAGCACAAAAAGCTCTAAAAATGAAATGGTGGCTAGCCAAGACAAGGTGTATACTTGATGAATACCAAAGCATTTGCCTTCACGATCCCCAGACCTGAATCCAATTGACCAAACCTCTGAGACATTATGTATCAGTGACACCATTAAGTAGTGCCACAGTTCGTCAAGGTGCTCAGTGATACCCAGATCCAAGTCTGGGATGAGATCCCCTCAGGAGATCATCAGCCATTATATCAGCTATGTTGGGAATGCATATAGGCTCCAGGGGGCCATAAATACTACTCACATTATTAGCTTTTTGTGATGAAATTTACACAATTTGGATCCACCAGTGGTTTAACATTTTTACTTTGATTTTCAGGATGATTTGGATTTCAGGCCTCAAATGGTTGATCATTTTGGTTTCCATTGACCAATGATGATTATTGTTCTCAACGAATTACACAATTTGGATCCGTAAACTTGAATCTTTCTATCATCCAGATCCAATGTGAGATTTACTGTAACTGTTCCTAACATGTAGTACAGGATAGATAAGGGGTTGGCCGGGTCCACATGTAGGAAAGCCAAAAGGTGCAATTGGCCATGGACTTCCATCATCATAACCACCATTCGACAAATCTGCTGGTCATTTGGATATTGCCGGTGGAGGCACTAGTGAGGCTAGAGTTGACATGCCATGACTATGTAACCCTTCCCTGAGATGATCTAGATGTGAACATTATCTCCGGCACCAAAAAAAGTGGATCTCAATAGATTCTGTAATAAAATTGAGGCTGTCCAGGGTAGCCAAAACAAGGACTGAACTTGAAGGATACCAAAGCATCTGCAAGAAAGCAACCAAGTCTCAGCTACATTGTGTGCATATTGTTTGGGCAATAAATAGAGAGTACGACACAAATGACCTTCCGTGACTTCAATAGTGGCCTTTATGTGCACTGGGTGGATAGCATTTTGTCTCAAGAGACTCGTGATTGATAAGAGATTACTTGAACAAACCCTCCATTTTAAGGTCATCAGTCACATCAATTGTTTCCGGAGCTCTTCAACATACCAGTAAGGTTGTGTAAGTGAGCGCATTGAGTAATCCTCCATATTTTATGGTGAGAATCTTATAAGAATGAGGAAATGAGATTTTTCGATTAGTAAATAATTAGTCAATCCAAACCGTAATAAGGTTTTAGCTAAGGTTGATGTCTCCAGTAACAGATGGATGGAAAATTTGCCAGACAAATCGGTAATGGTCAATCTGACCTGTCGGACTTCTCTCATGCTGCACTAATATATTTTGCAAAACTAACTGCCCTTAACATTTCCAGGATGAAAATTCCATCCGATAGCTGCCAGATGAATGCTTATCCGACTCTTAAGCCTAACAAACTTCCCATACACATTGATGAAGGATTCGGCCTACCGTGAAAGTGTTTTCAATGGAAAAGAGGGAAGAAGCCTGCTGCCACCTATTTCTTGAGGGGAAAAAAAGGATTGGGTATTTTGAAACTCAATATCCCGGCTTTATCCTCCGAGATAGGCTAAAGGAACACGAGGCAAACGTTTCGATCCAATGTGTATGGCTGTAATAAGCAGGAGTAAAAGGGAGGCACAGCTCATGGCACAGTGATGGGGGATTGTGGACCCAGATGTGATGGCAGGGCACACTATACCTCTGTTTCTGTATGTCTTATGAAGGTCTGAAGACTAATTACTCTAGGTGCAGTACCTAATCTGACCTGAGAGTAAGGGGGCGCCAGAGAGCTGCAAGTTTTCAAGCGGAATATACATAAATCCCTGCAGTTCGTGGTATATTGAAGAGCAGTGAGATACCTAAAATAAGCCCCTGCTGTAAACTAAGAGGTCAATAGCCTTGTGTGTGTTTTTTCATCACCTTGTAGCAGTGGAGGGATAACTAAGATAAGCCCCCCTGCACATGTGATAGCCGTCTGTTGGCCTAAAGTTACCCCGATCCGTGACGTAGGGGTGACGGTCACGGTGTGAATCGTGACATATTGTGTGAAGGTCTGAAGATGCTGATCGAAACGTCACGTACAAACTTTGGATTGCCTAAACATTAAAAAAAATCAACATGAACCATGTCTGAGAATTGGCATCTCCATGTGCAAAGACAAACATGAATCCCAACTTCCTGGATCCAGCGGACTCACCCGAATTTGGGGAGGTCTCAAAAAAGGTCAGGGGTATCTGATGTGTTGGTGGAGCAGAGAGCCAACAGGTCCTACCTCCAGTATTCAGTCCATGTAAAGATTGAAGGTCCTACCAAGACCTCTGGGCCAGGTGACAATCTCAGGTTACATGACTACATAGCAGAAGAAGAGAAGGACACAGGCAAGAGGTGTGTGTGTAATATAATGATGTGTGTGCATATATGCGTGTCATATACATATGCAAACAGAAAACGGCAGAAGTTGCTTTTGTTCATATTTTATGTAATAATATTTCATCAAATATATATATATATATATATATATACAAAAAATTGAAGGAATTTCGTAATATAATCACCACTGTGAACAAATCAATCCTCCAGACTGCGGTACAGGCTTGGACAAACTTCCAACTTACAGACAGATCCTGGGTGTGGGTGATATCTACGCAGACATGCGCTTCCATAGATTGATCAAGAGGGCAGAGACATTATTATTATTATTATTATTTATTATTATAGCGCCATTTATTCCATGGCGCTTTACATGTGAGGACATTGACCAACAATGAGTAGAACACACCTGCGGTGACGTTTCAGGGGACCTATTTTGGTGTTGCCAAGGTATGTATTTTTTGGTGTGTATTTTGGTGTTGCAGAGCTATGTATGTTTTCATGGAGCAGAGCTGTGTGTTAATGTAGCAGAGATGTGTGTATTTGGTATTTCACAGCTGTATATGTTTTAATGTAGCAGAGCTGTGTGTATTTTGATGTTGCAGAGCTGTGTGTCAGGCTGCCGTCACACTAGCAGTATTTGGTCAGTATTTTACATCAGTTTTTGTAAGCCAAAACCAGGAGTGGGTGATAGTACAGAAGTGGTGCATATGTTTCCTGGTTTTGGCTTACAAATACTGATGTAAAATACTGACCAAATACTGCTAGTGTGACGGCAGCCTTAATGTAGCAGAGCTGTGTGTATTTTTATGTTGCAGAGCTGTGTATGTTTTCATATTTATCCATGACCTCTTCATCACCAACAAACTCTCCTTCCTCGGCCTCACTGAAACCTGGCTCACCCCCTCTGACTCGGCCTCTCCAGCTGCGCTCTCCTATGGCGGATTCCACCTCTCTCACACCCCTCGCCCCAGCAACAAACGCGGTGGAGGAGTTGGCTTGCTCCTGTCCGACACCTGCTCCTTCACTCCAATCCCGCTACCACCCTCCGCTACTCTTCCCTCGTTTGAGGTGCACTCTGTCCGCATCTATTCCCCCTCCAACCTCCAGCTGGCTGTCATCTACCGCCCCCCAGAACTAGCCATCTCCGCCTTTCTCGACCACTTCACCACCTGGCTACTTCATTTCCTCTCTGTTGACATCCCCACTATCATCATGGGTGATTTCAATGTCCCCATTGACACTTTCACCTCAGCTACCTCTAAACTTTTATCACTGACTGCCTCCTTTGGCCTCACTCAATGGTCCTCTGAGGCCACTCACAAAGATGGCCACACGCTGGACCTCATCTTCACCCGCCTCTGCTCCCTTACTAACCTCACTAACACACCCCTCCCCCTGTCTGACCACAACCTACTGACATTCTCGTCCCTCTCCTCTCCTAGTGTGCAACCCCCACTCCACAAACTCACTCACCCTCGCAGAAATCTCAAACATCTCAACTTACAATCACTCTCTGAGTCCCTTCTCCCTCTCACAGACATAGCCTCCCTTCATGACACAGATGCTGCTGCCACTTTTTATAACACCACAATAACAACAACACTCGATTCGGCCACCCCACTCATGCATAGTAAAACTCGTACAATTAACAGGCAGCCCTGGCTGACCAGCCTGACCAAAGAATTGAGACGGGCTTCCAGGATTGCTGAGCGGAGATGGAAGCGATCCCACTCTGCCGACCACTTCACTGCATACAAGCAGTCCCTCGCCAGCTTCAAGTCTGCGCTCACTGCCGCAAAACAAACTTACTTCTCATCCCTCATATCCTCCCTGTCCCACAACCCTAAACAGCTTTTCAACACTTTCAATTCTCTACTCCGTCCCCCCGCACCTCCTTCCTCCCCCCTCATTTCTGCTGATGACTTCGCCTCTTTCTTTAAACAGAAGATCGATACGATCAGAGAAAGCTTTGGCCCACAGCGCCCACTGCCCCTCTTAGCTGCTCAACCCTGCTCCTCCAAAACCAGCTTCTCCACCATGACAGAAGATCAGCTCTCCACCCTCCTGTCAAGATTACACCTCACCACCTGCACGCTTGACCCGCTCCCATCCCACCTCATCCCTAACCTTTCCACGGTCTTCATCCCAACCCTAACGCACCTCTTCAACCTCTCACTCACAACAGGTGTCTTTCCCTCATCCTTCAAGCATGCCAAGATCACACCCATCCTCAAAAAGCCCTCCCTCGACCCATCCTCTGTGTCTAGCTATCGCCCAATATCTCTTCTCCCTTATGCCTCCAAATTGCTGGAGCAACACGTCCATCTTGAACTGTCCTCCCACTTCTCCTCCTGCTCCCTCTTTGATCGGTTACAATCAGGCTTCCGTTCCCATCACTCAACTGAAACTGCCCTAACTAAAGTCACCAATGACCTACTAACTGCCAGGAGCAAGCGACACTACTCTGTCCTCCTTCTCCTGGACTTGTCTTCTGCCTTTGACACTGTAGACCACTCCCTTTTGCTACAAATCCTCTCATCCCTTGGCATCACAGACTTGGCCCTTTCCTGGATCTCGTCATATCTGACAGACCGAACATTCAGTGTCTCCCTCCCCCACACCACCTCCTCACTTCGCCCCTTGTCAGTCGGTGTTCCTCAAGGCTCTGTTCTAGGACCCCTACTCTTCTCCATCTACACTTTCGGCCTGGGACAGCTCATAGAATCCCACGGTATGCAGTACCATCTCTACGCTGACGACACGCAGATCTACCTCTCCGGACCTGACCTCTCCTCCTTGCTTACCAAAATCCCGCACTGTCTGTCTGCCATTTCAGCCTTCTTTTCTGCTCGCTTTCTACAACTGAACATGGACAAAACAGAATTCATCATCTTTCCCCCATCTCACTCTACCCCTCCACCAGACCTATCCATCAATGTCAATGGCTGCTCACTATCCCCAGTCCCACACGCCCGGTGCCTCGGGGTGATCCTCGACTCTGCCCTCTCTTTCAAGCCACATATCCAAGCCCTTGCCTCCTCCTGTCGTCTCAAACTCAAAAATATTTCCCGGATCCGTGCTTTCCTTGACCGCAACACTGCAAAAACGCTAGTGCATGCCCTTATCATCTCCCGCCTCGACTACTGCAACCTCCTACTCTCTGGACTCCCCTCTAGCACTCTGGCACCACTCCAATCCATCCTACACTCTGCTGCCCGACTAATCCACCTGTCCCCCCGCTATTCCCCAGCCTCTCCCCTGTGTCAAGCCCTTCACTGGCTTCCTATCGCCCAGAGACTCCAGTTCAAAACCCTCACACTGACATACAAAGCCATCCACAACCTGTCTCCTCCATACATCTGTGACATGGTCTCCCGGTACCTACCTACACGCGACCTCCGATCCTCCCAAGACCTCCTTCTCTACTCCCCTCTCATCTCTTCTTCCCATAACCGCATCCAAGACTTCTCCCGTGCTTCCCCCATACTCTGGAACTCTCTACCCCAACACATCAGACTTGCGCCTACCATAGAAACCTTCAAAAAGAACCTGAAGACTCATCTCTTCCGACAAGCCTACAGCCTGCAGTGATCCTCAACCTACTGAACAGCCGCACAGCCAGCTCTTCCCTCTCCTAGTGTATCCTCACCCACCCCCTGCAGACTGTGAGCCCTCGCGGGCAGGGTCCTCCCTCCTTATGTACTCGTGTGCCTTGTTATCTGCTCATGTTTAATGTATTTGTCTATATTTGCCCCGTATTCACATGTAAAGCGCCATGGAATAAATGGCGCTATAAAAATGTATAATAATAATAATAATATAGCAGAACTGTGTGTTAATGTAGCAGAGCTGTGTGTATTTTGATGTTGTAGTTGTGTACCTTTTTCATGTAGCAGAGCTGTGTGTTAATGTAGCAGAGCTGTGTGCATTTTGATGTTGTAGTTGTGTACCTTTTTCATGTAGCAGAGCTGTGTGTTAATGTAGCAGAGCTGTGTGTATTTTGATGTTGTAGTTGTGTACCTTTTTCATGTAGCAGAGCTGTGTGTTAATGTAGCAGAGCTGTGTGTATTTTGATGTTGTAGTTGTGTACCTTTTTCATGTAGCAGAGCTGTGTGTTAATGTAGCAGAGCTGTGTGTATTTTGATGTTGTAGTTGTGTACCTTTTTCATGTAGCAGAGCTGTGTGTTAATGTAGCAGAGCTGTGTGTATTTTGATGTTGTAGTTGTGTACCTTTTTCATGTAGCAGAGCTGTGTGTTAATGTAGCAGAGCTGTGTGTATTTTGATGTTGTAGTTGTGTACCTTTTTCATGTAGCAGAGCTGTGTGTTAATGTAGCAGAGCTGTGTGTATTTTGATGTAGTTGTGTACCTTTTTCATGTATTAGAGCTTTGTGTATTTTCATATAGCAGAGCTGTGTGTTAATGTAGCAGAGCTGTGAGCATTTTGATGTTGCAGAGTTGTGTACCTTTTCATGTTGCAGAGCTGTGTGTTTATGTAGCAGAGCTGTGTGTATTTTGATGTTGCAGAGTTGTGTACCTTTTTCATGTAGCAAAGCTGTGTGTATTTTGATGTTGCAGAGTTGTGTACTTTTTAATTTAGCAGAGCTATGTGTTAATGTTGCAGAACTTTGTGTGTTGCTGTAGTAGAACTGTGTGTACATGTAGCAGAGTGTTGTATGCCTTATAATTGGGGGATCTTATAATGTTGGGGAGGAAGAGAGGATTCTGTATCCTTTACATAGAGGTCATAGACAACAGTTGTCTTGTAAAGAACCGGAACAAAGGAATAAATCCAATGATGGTTTAGATTTACTTCTTCTTTTTGCATCAGCTATGATACAGGAAAGGAATATATCTTGGTACCGTGTTAGCCAGTAGATAGAAAAATATTTAGAATTGAGAGTCCTCAGTGGTTGATACCTTTTAATGAAATTAAAACTGCATCAGCTATAGAATTTTATATAGAAACCAATGAAACATTGAATTTGTGGTTAATAGTAATGCATAATATAGCTTATAAACGAGGGGTTAACTCATTAGTCAGGCCTAGGAGCCGAGTATAACGTGACCAGTCACAAGTTTAGAGAAATGCCAGCCTCACGTGACTTTTCTCACATCATCATCTGACAAAATAGCATCAGAGAACATAAAGTGCACGGAGCAGAAGAGCACAAACCCCCCGGAAACAACGAAAAAATACATTTGTTCTTTATTTTTTATCACCATTGTCCACAGAAAAAGGCTGCAAATAACACTACTGCACCACAAGGGGGCGCTGTTTAAACCCATATCATATTGAGTTGGCAAAACTCTCTGGCGTTGGGGTCACAAACGAAATTTTACATCGGATCCGATCTATGGAGAGCAACATATATCATATATACAGTATAATAAATAGACCATTATAGCGCACGTCATTACGCTACAGTGTTTGAGGAGACGTTTTGCATTTATGGGCTACGTGGCTAAATAAATCTACAAATGACATCCAAGTCTATGGGTGGAAAAATCGGACGCCCTCCATTGTTAACGTGACAATGAAAAATATGTTCAGCTTATTTAAAAAAAGGATTGAGAAAAAAAAATGCTGGATAGAAGTAAAGCGGCCGGCAAACGGGAGGAAAATGGTCAATTTTTTTGTGGACGGAAGAATGGAAGCTGATGTGTGAATGTGCCCTTACAGTAGCAGCACTGTGCATGAAAGATTAAAGGGCACCAGTTCTCCCATGATAAACTACAGCCACCACCTTGTTCCGCCTCTTTTATCGAAGTTTAGAAATCTGTATTTAAGCCCCCATCCACCTCTGCAGGTCCCCAAAAAATATCTTTCATAATCCCCCCATAAGGCATAGTCTGGTCTTGCTTCGGCGCCTCCTCAATCCCCACAATCGCCGTCCTCCTGCTCTGCTCCTACGTCATCCACACAGTGCCCCAATCTCGCTCCTATACAGGCGCTCTTCGCTCTGCTGAGCATTGTAGTGCACATGTGCAGACTATACTTCAGCCTTGCTCTTTGGTACTTTTTTGGCAATGTCTATATTAAATTCTAAGGGGTAAGGTTTCTCCTTGTGGAGAGTGACATACCAGCTCTGGCTTGTCAAGGTAAGGAGGCTTGTTTGCCATGCAATGCTCCTCTGGGAAATTTGATATGCAAATTGCCTCTTCAGAGAAAAGAGGACTTGAACTTCATAGCGCCACCTGTTGGAAGTAGAGATCCTACAAGTCACAATCAACCCTTTAACGAGTCGTGCAATATGACTTAGGATAAAAGCCAAATCAGAATCTCAATTCGCAGACACAGGGTTTCGGGCTGTTCACCCTCGTCAGTGCAAAGTATGAGAACTGATTTGGTTAGGTGAGAGGCTTTGGACTGGGGTCTAATTGAAATACTGATTTGGCTTTTATCCTAAGTCCTATTGCAAGACTCGTTAAAGGGTTGATTGTGACTTGTAGGATCGCTACTTCCAACAGGTGGCGCTATAGAGTTTAAGTCTTTGCATATATATTAAATTCTGTAAGCAAAATAAAAAATAGAAATTTTGCAATTCTCCCTTTGGTCACTGGGGCTTTTTTAGACTCTAAGTTTTTTCTTTCAAGAAAAAATACATGCACATTAGCCACAGTGTTCAGACACCGACCCTATCTTTTATATTGAAGCATCTAAAGAACGTGTGCATTAGTCTTTATGAGGGGAGGGGAAACAGGAAGCTGTGGCATCACCTATTGTGATCTGTAGAATAGGAGATAACCTGCTGGTTCCTAAGGGTCTGACCTTGTGACCACTAGCAATACCAAGAATGGGGCTCTGCAGCCCCATCTCCATCAGAGCTGAGGTGCGCATGCGCGGTCTCTGCAACACTCTATGTCTTTGTAATTTCCAGAAAAAGCTAGGCGCAATGATCAGCAGCCCATATGGAGCAGAGGCCGATCATGAGTATTTTTTCTCCATTCAGGATGTGGCTGCTGGGCCCCATTTTTACAGTTCCAGAGCGTCAATCTCGGAATCGATTGGGGTCCAAGCGGTGATACCACCAGCAATCAGAAAATAATCCCCTATCCCATGTCTTTGTGAAAATAATCCTTTTACACTAAGTGCTGTTCCCTGACGCCGGGTGCCGAAGACCGCTTTCATCACTCTGCCCTGCTCTGCTAACGTTTACCGCATGCATGGAAGAATAATGAGAGTTATATTCAACTGATAACAGCGAGAGCAGGTGGCAGCTGATGGGACCTCTACCCCCTTCAGGATACACCTGCTGACGCTAATAACAGTGAGAGCAGGAGTGGCTGATGGGAGTATTCATCATCCCCCGCCTGCGCTATAAATAAATAAACCGGCGTGGGTTCCCCTGTGTTTTTGACAACCAGCCAGGCAAAACTGACAGCTGCGGTCTGCAACCCTCACCTGACAGTATTAGCAAGGTTGGATAGAGTGGTCCCCATGCTGTTTTTTTTTTTCATTTTTAAAATAAATAATTTTAAAAAATGGTTTGGAGTCTGCCCAATATTTGACAACCAGCCAAGCTAAAGCAGTCAGCTGCAGGCTGGTGTTCTCAGGCTGTCATGGGAGATATATTTTCAGCTTCATAGCAAACGGACAAATATAATACATTCTAACCCCTCCAACTTAATATCGGACAGATGGACGATACTATCCGGGCCATGTTTCATCTCTACGGACAGGTAAAATCACGATAAGAAACATGACAATAATATCTACTGCCTGGGACCTTCAGGGGGAAAGATATCCTGTAAGTTGGGGATCTGATAAAATTCTGAAAGACCCAGCACATCCTACAACCAGTGCCACGTGAGCTCACCAAGGGGGAGGTATGTGGGCATAGCCTTCAGCTAACAAAAAGCAGAATTTGGGTGTTTGTCTTTGGTCATTCAGGAAGACGTAGTGCGCGGTGAGAGTTCCATTTTCCAAATCGTAGTGTTTCCCGCCATAAAAATAAGAACCATTCCTGCAATGTCAGGTTTAATAAATTCTCTTTCATTATTCCTTTTTATTTTATGTAATTGTATATACCGCATTGTGTTGTTCCCATTTTGCATTATCTTTGTAATTTTTTTTTTTATAAACACTGCCTATCTTTCTGGATTAAATATATAAAATTTGACAGCTCTGTTCCTCTTACTCTATAAACCGCACCCTTAAAGGGACACTGTCACCTGAATTTGGAGGGAACAATCTTCAGCCATGGAGGCGGGGTTTTGTGGTTTTTGATTCACCCTTTCCTTACCCGCTGGCTGCATGCTGGCTGCAATATTGGATTGAAGTTCATTCTCTGTCCTCCATAGTACACGCCTGCGCAAGGCAAGATTGCACTGTGCAGGCATGTACTACGGAGGACAGAGAATGAACTTCAATCCAATATTGCAGCCAGCATGCAGCCAGCGGGTAAGGAAAGGGTGAATCAAAAACCCCAAAACCCCGCCTCCATGGCTGACGATTGTTCCCTCCAAATTCAGGTGACAGTGTCCCTTTAAAGCCATAAGCTACCTGTAAGAGGAACAGAGCTATCAAATTTTATATATTTAAAAAAGATAGGCAGTAAATACTACCCCGAATGAATATTTTCAATATATAAAAAGGGGGAACACAATGTAAAAAAAATATTTTTATATAAAATAAAAAAATATATAAATTGTGAAAAATATTTCTTATTTTGTTTTTACATTTTTCCCAAACATAAAGAAACTTAAAATATGACATAAAAATTAAGCGCCATGTATAGGGAACAAAAGAGGTAAAAATTATTGCAATATGCAAAAAAGGAAAAAAAATTAAAGCTGTTTAAAAGCGGAAGTACGGTAAAAGCCAGAAATGTGTCTGAGGGTAAAATGACCTAGTTATTGGGTTTGAGAAGCTTGGAAATGTTTTATTTAATTTTTTTACATACACCACATGGAGCAAAAATGTATTGAACACGAAAAATTGAAAAATGGTCCATTTTCTTCTCCCATGCAAAACCCCCCAAAGCAGACGTCTGAATGAGGTCTAAGTCATTTCCATAATATGACGTCTGTATAATTTATGAGAAGCCTATAACCTGACCTGAAGCACAGAAAAGGCAAAATAAAAAAAAAAGTGACGCCGTCCCCTGAATGCTACAGAATAATGACCCCTGTCAGTGATGTAATCGCCTTATAATTAGGTATAACATTGGAAATGAGTTGGGAATTCTGTCTGGAAAGTGAATCCCCGGAGAGGTTGGCTCTGACCTCTAACTCGAGGAGCTTGAGATACTTTGTATTCCCAGAACTTTTCAGTATTTTTTAGCTTTTAAAGAAAAATTAAAGAGAATCTGATCGTGTTCAGGGCCCTGAAAACATAAAAGTATGTGACAAAGTCAAGTGCAGGATAAACATGTCATTCCAGAGAAGAAGGACGGCGCAGATTACAGATCTGTCCATTGCGTCCTAGTCATGTGATCTGATCCTGGGCTCTGATATTAGAGGATGTATCTACTACGGGGTTCACACCAGACAAATATTATATTTTTTCCATGGGAAAATATATTATTTTCTGGCTTAAAAAAAAAAAAAAAAGAAAAGCTAATGCCGCTAATAATTATTTGGAATGTTGAATATGGGATACTTGGGGCGCTTTCCGATTTGGGTACATACAGAATTGCAACTTGAAAATACTGAGCTTCAATCTAAATTCTATGCCTGACATGTGCCCTCTTGTGCCTGACATGTGCCCTCTGACACTGGAGCCTGGGTGAGACTGCTGCCTCTGTACTCCTATATCAATACCCTTGCAGTAGCATAACTGAAATGTAATGGGCCCTGGTTTCCTTCCTGGTATAATGTCCTTCCATCCTGGGCCCTTTCTGGTAATAATGTCCAACATCCGGTGCCCCTTCCAGTAAGATTGGACCCCATCCTTGGGCCCCTTTTAGTAATAATATCCAAGATCCTGTGCCCCTTCCTGGTATAATGTCCTCCACCTTGGCCCCTTTACTGCTAACATATCCCCCATCTTGAGCCCCTTCCTGTAATAAGTCTGCAGCGCCCCCAAGGGCCGTGGGGTACTCGGATCCGGGCCCTTCTTCTGTACTCAGTGGGGATGTCACGGTGGCTGACCCGGTCCGTGGCCCTATGGGAACATCCGCTGTAAATCGTGGGGGACAGGTCTTTAAAGGGATAATGTTCGTAACACCACCTGTGGTATTCGGTCAGGGTGACCGACGCTGCTTAGGGGTCCGCTGGGGTGATGTTATGGCAGCTAGATGGTCTACCTTCCCACAGGTAAAGTGTATCCCCAGGGCTTCCCAGAGTGTAGATGGTGGATGATGTAAGGCGCAGTGAATAATGAGGACACAAGGTTGCAGTCTCTTTACCTTTACTGAAGGCTTCAGCATCCACAGTCCAGGGTAGGGACCATAGGGTAGGCAGAGTCCGGCCGGTCTGAAGGCAAATCCAGAGTCCCCTTATCCAGGTGGAATTCAATAGCCTTCCTCTAGCGCCTGGGCGTTGTAGTACCTCCCTGCTGAGCAACTCGGTAAGGTCCTCACAACTATTGTCTCTCTCTCTGTCCCCCTGACGGATAGGACAAACCTGTATGACTGGTGGCCTGAGGCTTTTTATAGGGACCCAAGAGACACCCCGGCCCCCAAAAGTTGCCACCCTGCCTCCTGGGTATATGGTCAGGCAGTCAACATGGAATCAACTGTCCTGCCAGTCTCTGAAGTAACAGCATAGAGATCCTTACTCCCTCGGTGTTCTGGCTACCGGTACTGCACTTCAGAAGGACGCAGCCTGCTTCTAGCTGGTCTCCCCCTGATGTTCCTCTCCTTTTGCTATGACTTCGTTGCTCACTCACTGCAACACGATTCCTTTCAATGTCTCTTTCGTGGAATGCTGCCGTATGGGATGCAGGCGCAGCTCCGTGTACCCTCGCCATCCGCAGGCCGCAGTCTGGAGCTGGCTGGAACTCACTCCAACCAGCCTCTGCCAAACTCGGTCGGGACCCACTAACTATCTCCTACTCCCTCCAGTCAGCTTCTGTCTCACTTCCTAACAAACCCACCAGTTTTACCTAAGTGTGAGGAGTGCCCTAATAGATAGAAGCATGGCTCCCCCTGGCGGACTGGAGTGTGAAGTGTGTTTTGTGGTTGATACCTGGACAGAAGGTCTCCTTCATTGCCCTCAGACGTAACATCACTCCCCCTGGTGGAAGAATAACATTACTGACTGCAATGACCAGGACTCTGGGGCGCTGCAAGTCCATATCCTGGCCCTGTCCAGGTATAATGTCCCCATTCTGGTCCCCCTTCCTGCCAACACATCCCCCAACCTGAGCACCTTCCTGTAATAATGTCCTGATCCTGTCTTGTTCCTAGTATAATGTCCCAGCTCGTAAGCCCATCCTTTAATAATGTCCGTATTCTGGCTCCTTCCTGGTATAATATTCCCCATCCTGGGCCCCTTCTATTAACCCCTTTCTGACCTCGGACGGGATAGTACGTCCGAGGTCAGATCCCCTGCTTTGATGCAGGGCTCCGCGGTGAGCCCGCATCAAAGCCGGGACATGTCAGCTGTTTTGAACAGCTGACATGTGCCCGTAATAGGCGCGGGCAGAATCGCGATCTGCCCGCACCTGTTAACTAGTTAAATGCCGCTGTCAAACGCAGACAGCGGCATTTAACTACCGCTTCCAGCTGGGCGGCCAGAAATGACGTCATCGCCGACCCCCGTCACATGATCGGGGGTTGGCGATGCGTCAGGATGGTAACCATAGAGGTACTAGAGACCTCTATGGTTACTGATCACCGGTGGCTGTGAGCGCCCCCCTGTGGTCGGCGCTCACAGCACACCTCCATTTCTGCTACATAGCAGCGATCAGCAGATTGCTGCTATGTAGCAGAGGCGATCGAGTTGTGCCTGCTTCTAGCCTCCCATGGAGGCTATTGAAGCATGGCAAAAGTAAAAAAAAAAAAAAAAGTGTGAAAAAAATAAAAAAAAATAAAAGTTTAAATCACCCCCCTTTCGCCCCAATCAAAATAAATCAATAAAAAAAAAAAAAATCAAATCTACACTTATTTGGTATTGCCGCGCTCAGAATCTCCCAGTCAATTTAAAAAAAGCATTAACCTGATCGCTAAACGGCGTAGCGAGAAAAATATTCGAAACGCTAGAATTACGTTTTTTAGGTCGCCGCGACATTGCATTAAAATGCAATAACGGGCGATCAAAAGAACGTATCTGCACCAAAATGCTATCATTAAAAACGTCATCTCAGCACGCAAAAAATAAGCCCTCAACCGACCCCAGATCACGAAAAATTGAGACGCTACGAGTATCAGAAAATGGCGCAATTTTTTTTTTTTTTTAGCAAAGTTTGGAATTTTTTTTTCACCACTTAGATAAAAAATAACCTAGTCATGTTAGGTGTCTATGAACTCGTACTGACAGGGAGAATCATAATGGCAGGTCAGTGTGGGATTGCACTTTTTTTGCAATTTCACCGCACTTCGAATTTTTTCCCCCATTTTCTAGTGCACGACATGCTAAAACCAACGATGTCGTTCAAAAGTACAACTCATCCCACAAAAAATAAGCCCTCACATGGCCAAATTGACGGAAAAATAAAAAAGTTATGGCTCTGGGAAGGAGGGGAGTGAAAAACGAACACGGAAAAATGAAAAATCCCAAGGTCATGAAGGGGTTAATAACATCCTCCATCCTGAGCCCCTTCTTGTTATAACGTCCTCCATCCTGTGCCCTTCCAGTTATAATACCCTCCCCCCCCCCCCCCATCCTGGACTCCTTCCTGAAATAATTTCCCTATCCTGGCCTCTTCCTGGTCCTGAGCCCCATCTAATAATAATTACCCCCATCCTGTAGTCTTGCAATTTTCACTTTGGCCACTATAGCTACTTTTAGCTTTCTTTTTTCTCCAGGAAACTAAACATGTATATTAACAATGGCCTGGTCAAAGCTTGACTCTGGAAGCATCTAATGAGCCTGTGCAAAGGTCTTCTTGAAGGAAGGTGGAGCAGGGGAGCTGTGCCATTGCTTATTATGATTATTGGATTCTGTTATCAGCTGTGTATGGAGAATTTTACCTGTCAATGTAATCCTGCCTCTTCTGATAATGAGCCTGCTGAAAACTCTTCTGAAAAGAAATCCCTCCTCTGCTGATGAGCCTGCTCAAAACTTCTGAAAAACAATCCTGCCTCTGCTCATAAGCCTGCTCAAAACTCTTCTGAAAAGAAATCCTGCCTCTGCTGATACTGAGCCTGCTCAAAACCCCTCTGAAAAAAAAAATCCTGCCTCTGCTGATGAACTTGCTCAAAACTCTTCTAAAAATCACTGTTGACTTTTTTTATAATGTGTCAATTCTTGCTCCAGTAGAGGGGGGGTGAGCCATAGAAAAAGTAGAAGAACTGGTCTAGACAGGCAAATATTGTGCAACACCGATACATTTGGTGCAAATTACAGCTACGCAGCCGCAAGCAACACTGACTTCTAAAGTGTCTCGAATGATAAGCTCCCGGCATAGTACAAGGAGAAATCGTGGAGGCTTCTCCATGTGAACAGGTGAAAAGCGACAACTGCCTTCTGACATCAGGGCAGTAAATTTCGAAGTGGATATTTGGAAGCCGCCATACGACTGTTGTCGATGGACTTTGATAACAGAATCAACTGCTGGCATTTATGCACATTTTTTTTTTTTTTTTTTCGCAGACTCCTTTGACAACCTTACCAAAAAAAAGACATTTTACGACAGATTTCTGGTCTTCAGGAGGATCTGTGAATCACTTTCTATGTTTGGTAGAGGGGCTTCTTAGGGGTCTTGTACAGAACACAATGGATCAGAAATATAGCAGGGAGAGCGCCACCACCTGGTGTCTAGTGGAGCAACTCAGAGAGACCAGTACAGGTCATGTAGCACCGCGCTATACTGTAGGGAGGTGCTACAAGACAGCCAGTCCCACACGCCGCAAATCTGGACCCCATGCTTGCTTCATATTTCCAAGCAGTTTATTATCTAAGACTAGATGGAGGTTGTGACAAACTGTCCATAATCATGCAAAAATCCACACACTGTGCCGCAAGCATGGACGGGTGAGGAAGACTCAGCTTACAAATACTGATGTGAAATACTGACCAAATACTGATAGTGTGACTGTAGCCTAAGGGCGCAGTCACAGTCCTACATTTCAGACTGGGATTGGATTGCAGTGCACGGACCGGCTGGCAGCTCTCCCAACCAGAGAGTAATGGCTTCATGCACGGTGTTCCGATTCAATATGGCCGCTCTGAAAGAACTGCTACCGGACATTTCTGGTGGCGACTTATCTCCGGAAGCTCAAAAGTATCGGCAGTCCAAAATGAGACATGCCGGATCCTTCACTACTCCAACAATCATCTGTCCGGAACCCACACTTGTTAGAAGAGTCGAACTTGTCGAGAGCAGTCGAGGTTGGCAGTCTCAGCTGAACTTAGTCTACTACGGGGGCGTTAACTAAGCTAACACACATAAACATCCTTTTGCCACATGATTGTTCTGGTGAAAAGTCACAGAGAAAAAAAAGTAGAGATTCTGGTGGCAAGAAAGTCTCGGGGTTGTCAATGGGTCCTCTTGGGAATAAAGTCTGTTGTACACTGCGTTACTACCTTACAAACTTTTTTCGTCAAGCAGTAGGTGTTGGTTATATTAAAGCAGTCCATATAGGGATTGCAGAATATATACAGAGCGTCTTCTCGCTTTCACAGATATATGCCAACTCAAGAAATATTCTTCGAAAGTTGGTGACCTTCCAAAACCCCAGAAGAGTTTGTAGCGTTTCGATAAGTTTTGTGAACGACACCAGGATAATTAATTCTTGGAAATCTGGTGTCCAATTGTATTTTCAGGGGGTGATTGTAGTCTGGAAAATGGGAAAGCATCTTTCAGCAGGTTGCCCAAAATAGTTTTGGCCAAATAGTGAGGCAGGCAAGAAATCACTCTCACGGATCTCATCTGAAGGCCACCGATGTCGGACCTGGTCTTACGAATAGATTTGCACCATCTCTAGTGGATTTACCTTCGATACATCAATGATGCAGCCATTTAGGGGATATGTATTTGAGATTGAGCTAACTTTAATAAAAAAAAAAACACCTTAAAAAAAATATGACCCCATAAAAAACAAAACTAGAAACAGCAGAACAATACTACATAGCTCAGATGAGCGTGAAGCCACCAGATCAGCACCCGCTCATCTCCCATCTGCTGATCCTTGTTGGTCGGGGCAGGGACTTGAAGCCAACAACAGCTGTGACCCAGATTTACTTTCCTCTTGCCAAACATAGCCCCGTGTTTATTAGCAACCCAGTAAACACGCGACGCAGAAATTAAAAAGATTCACATCTTTATTATGATCATCAACCAGAGAAGCGCTAGGGGAGCAATGCACTCAACTGCGAGAACCTCAGAACCATTGTGAACCTGCACAAGAACAAAAGAAAAATCTTCCCATTCATTCATCCACTCAAGTTCATGCTCCGGTATATGGACGTCAGTGCTGGTCATTGAGAACGAGAGGATGGAATATGGGAATATTAGACCATAGCGGGGTCTCCTTCATTCCCCAATCCCATAGGAGGAAGCAAAACTGCACGTCTGTCCCATGGACGTTAAGTTACAGTGAATTAAAGTTCTTTGGCCATTGCTTTAAAATCGAGAGATGGTTAGTCTTAAAGCACAAACCCAATCAAATATAAATATAATAAAAACACAGTGTGACATGAATAAATGCAAATACAAAATACTAACTACATACATACAGAGCACTCCCATGCTTCACCCCAGACCGGACTCGCCACCAAGCAATGGCTTGATGGAGGCTTAGACATTGCGGAGATTCTCCTTTGTGCCCAAACGTCGTGGTCATCATGACGTCTCCCATTAGCAATGTCCACCAGGACCACCCGACCGTGCAGTCGTCGTCACACCGAACACTAAGTGCAATCATATTTGCTAGCAGTTGTTCCTCATGTCCGTCCTTCTTACCCTCACGTGATCCGGCATGATTTTGGACGTCTTGACATTTGGCTTTAGGTTTATTGGGATCGGCGATCCTTTTTGTTTTTGTTTTATAACAATTATAATTGCACTAAATGTTAAAGGAACAATCAGGAGGAGTCGGAGCATAACACAGGGTTTTTCTTTGGTGTTTAAATTCCTTTATGCAAATTAGTTCTTCTCCAGAAGGAAGATTAAAGACATTTTTAACAGCTGGCACTATAAGAAATAACAGATTCTTTGCTTCCGGCAGTGAGCTTACCTTTAAAACCTTCTACACATGCTGCCATTGTTCACCCCCGAGGCCAACATTAAAGGTGTATCACCTAGCCAATTATTACCTTGATCTGCACTGATGAGGGGCAAAAAGCCCGAAACAGCTGTCTACAGAGGAAGACTGATTTGGCGAATATCTTTGTTAATTGGCTATTTACTGACAGCACAAGACAGTTTTCCTTCCTCTTGGAGAAGAGTTTATTTGCATAATTTTTTTTATTTCCTAGGGTGAGGCGGTGACATTATCAATGCCAGTTGCCGATTTCCATAAGATGACATAATACCAGCTAATACCCTCTGTGTCACGCTCCACCACCTGCATTAGCTAGAACACAGTGTTGTTTTTCTGGACATGTTCCTTTAAGGGCGCAGTCAGACGGCCATATAAATCAGACTGCAGTACTCTGACTGGCCAGCGGCTCTCCCCACCCAACCGTGACAGCTGCATAGAAATATGAAGTCATCATGCTCTAGACAGGATAGCTGCCGGCCAGTCTGTGCACTGCGGTCCAATTTACACAGCCCTCTGATTGCACCCTAAGCCACATTGATTAAAAAAAAATTCAGATCGCATTTAAGAAAAAAAAAAAAATAGCTTTTACATAACCCATAAGGCTTAGATCACAAAGGTGGCGGGAGACGTCACTATAGGTAGGTAACCAATGTGGGCATGACAATTTTTTTGGGGGAAAAATTTATGAAACCCATCTACAGTGTAAAACTCCATGGAGTGACTAAATTACCAAACCTACTATTCCCTGGTCTTAAAAGGGCTCAGAGTAAAGAACAATTGTGATTTTTAAACATGTTGTTTTTAAAGGATAGTGCAAGCCATGGCAAATACCATAAGCATTTTAATATAAAAATGTGCTTTTTTTAGGGTGCAGTACTCCAAGCTGCCTTTAGGAGTGCCCAACTAAATGTGAGCAATTCTAATTTAACAGCGGGCCATGTTAAGGATTTATAAATGGTTTCCCCTTTAAAAAAAAAAAAAAAAAAAAAAGAATCAACGCCACATTTTACTTTGCCTGACCTTCCTATATTAACCCACTTTTCTTCAGCAGGTCACAAAGTCAAAGGCACAGCCAATAACAAAGACTCACGGCTTCAATGATTATTAAACATAAGCAAGAGGAAAAAAAATGAAAGAAAAAAAAAAAAAACCACGTGTATAAATAAATAGTGGGAAAACATAAAATAAGCTTTTCCACCACTACTTTTCATAGAAGGACCGCATTGCCGCCCTTGAATCCTGAGAGGTGGGTCACGTTTTAGGGGGGTTATATGCAGGGGAGCACACCCCAAACATGCTAGGAGGGGGGGATACTTAAATAAGTTTCACAGCAATAAACAAAAAATAAAAATAACTGAGGTATTAGGGCAGCAAAGTATTGTCACAGACACTGCTTGGCTTCTAGGGCGTACATCCATGTAAGACCTAGAGGAATAGAAAATATAAATATATATTATAGAACTACCCTTAATACCTCTCTACATTACACCAAGGGTGAAATTGCATGGACCATTCTGTGCAAATGTAATAATCTGGACGGATGGAAAAAGCGGAATAAAAAGAGTTCGTAGTGGGATGGCCACAACACACCACGAAATTACCCCGACAATAGGGTGAAGCACGAGGTATATTGGGTACACAACGCGTTCGACTCCTCTTGGTTTCTTGACGTTTCAGTTCAGAAGACCATGTCCAACTTATGATGGAAGGTCGTAACGCTGCCTCCGCAGGTCAGGATAGAGAATTGCACACAACAGAATTGAAAAAAAACAAGTGATGGCGGGGCCTTTGGTACATAGTGACTTTCTCCCCATCACTGAACCTAAAGGTCTTCTCTTTGCTCGAAAAAAAAATTAGTCCAAAATTTGCTCATTCAATATGAAGAAACATTTTGAAAACAAGTTAATTTTTCAGCATGCTACTCAGGCCTGTCGGGGGGGGATCTTAACATGCGGAAAAGAATAAATGGTTCTTAGCAGAAAACCAACAGCAAAAAAAAAAAGAAAGAGTTTTGTGCATTTGATAGATCCCAAATGTTCTTTCATCGCTCCATCCATTGAGATGTTCCTCACAGAGGAACCGGAGAGATTGTCCTCACTCTTGATCCAACTTCCAAACTCTTCTCCTTGAGAAACGTTTGGCCTTTGCAGTTGGGAATGTTGAGCGTGAAGGGACGAGGAGGTCCTTCATCTAGGCTCTTTGTGTTCGCTCGCCTCTTTTTTAAGTTTTCGGGAGCATCTCTTTGATCACAGATTCCCTTTGGTCTGACCTTGTGGTTTAGATTTTGCTGCGCTTCTTCCTCCTCAGAATAGAAGTAGAGGAAATTAAGTCCAAAACCTAAAAAACGATCCCACAGTCCCATCGGCTTGGAAGAAACAGATTGGGATGATGGGACAAGTTGAGAAGACTGATAAAAGTTTGTGCGCGATTCTGTTGAAGACGACAAAGGCGTGTAGACAGATTTTATGTCCAGAGAGAAAGAACGCTTCAAGCTACTAATCTCACGACGTTGGTCAGATGAGATCCCCATGGAGGTAAACCTGCCCGCCAGGGTGGACTCAGACTCGTCCTTTACACAGCTGCTGTCCAATTTGGTGGCATCGATGGCCACTTCTATTTCTTGGGACATAGAGTTGAGATTGTGATTGCTTTGGCAAATCTGTTTGGTGTTGGGAGGCTTTTCGGTACGTGGCTGCTCGGAGCGCTCGCTGCCTGTAGGACTGTCAGGATGAACCGCTTGGGCGGGATGCGATTGCCGGAAATTGACGAGACTCATCTCATATTCAAGAAGCTGTCCGAGAAAGTTGAAGTTGGGGGAAATGGTGGGTCTTTTTTCCTTAACAAATCTATCGAAACAAGAAAAAGATAAAGTTACCATCCATAAACAAATAAAAAAATAAGTTGTGGACTAATTGAACAAGCAAAGTCTCAGTATGTCAAATTTCATACAATTAGCATTGGTTAGAATTGTCCCTTGACATAAGATGATCACAGCTCATACCGATGATTAGCTGCAATCATTAAGGCAGTGTTCCCCAACTCCGGTCCTCAAGAGCCACCAACAGGTCATGTTTTCAGGATTTCCTTAGTATTGCACAGGTGATGGAAGTATTGCCTGTGCAGGTGATGCAATTATCACCTGTGCAATACTAAGGAAATCCTGCAAACATGACGTGTTGGTGGCTCTTGAGGACCAGAGTTGGGGAACACTGCATTAAATGGATATGGTACCAAGATTTACATTTTTCTGCAGGGCCACACCAGAGGGAAATCAAGTATTACCGTCCTCGCTAAAAATCACTGCCATCGGTCTAATGTATGGAGGAGCAGGTTCCTCCAAAAGCTAGAGACATTTTATGTATACTAAAGGAATTTTCCAGCCTTATGACGTTGATGACCTATCCCAATGAGAGGTCATCAACATCAGATCACTGGGGGTTCTACTACCGATAACAGGTCATTAGCAGGGGTATCCGTGCCGGCCGAGGGAAAAATGGCCAGTGCTCTCCAGCTCGATTCACAGTCTGCATCCAGACACAGTCGGCTGATTTACCTGTATGCATCATCCAGTGAAAGCCCCATCGACCTCATGATGTAAGCAATTGCAATGGCTGCTGAGCGGGAGATTCCAGCCAGGCAATGGACTAAAACTTTACCATTTAACAGCTCCACTTTTCCTGGGAAGAAAAAAAAAAATGCAAAATTAATATAAAAACCATTTTGTAAATTGTTACAGAAATTTTGTTTGGTAGGGGACCAAATGCTGAAACCTCCAGAAATCAATCCTCTGAAGAGAGATGAGCAACATTCAACTGAATGCTTTTGCTCCCTGAATCATTTAGCAATCACAGGACTTTCATCAGCCAGAACATCACTGATTAAAGGGGATATTCTCATTTTCAGAAATTGGAATTAGTGAATAGTGCTTATAAAAACAAGCACTTTTGCAATTTGCTGCTTTTTAAAATTTGCAGCCGTTTTTGAGATATTAACACTTTTCGTTTAGCAGCGGTGGTCGGTCTCCAAGTCGACGAGCAGTAAACAAGAGAAAAATGTTAATATCTCAAGAACCGCTGAAAATGTTAACAAGCAGTAAATTGAAAAATTGCTTGTATTTACAAGCACTATCCAACGATACCCATGTACGAAAATGGAAATAACCCTTTAAAAAAAAAAAAACTTCTGACTTTTTGACTCTGCCTTGTATTTACATAATTGGTCATTTGAGGAGATTCCGAAGCTGGCAATAGACATTTTTGGGGGCCAGCAATAAATATTTTACCTTGTAAACCCAACATTTCCTACCACTGTATTCTAGATTGTGGGTAGGATACAGCTTATGTGATAGCAGATGTATTCACGATATCGGATGTGTAATAATAGGAATGAGAGAGGAAAAGATACCTATGAACTCGACAGCTGCACCGAGCCAGGGCAGGATCTTCTCACAGTAGCTGTCATTGATGGGGATGCGTAGAAAATGGTTATCAGAGATGAAAACGGGCTTTGGACAGCTGCAGCTGACATTCAGCACATGCGTGATGCCATTCTGATTAATCACCTCCTATAAAAAGGACATTAAGCAGCACAATGAGATCACGGAACATGAGAAACCCATTCATAGCAAGAAAAAAAAAAAAATCCCCACTAGTCACATAAATGATTGCTTTAAAAAAAAAGAAAAAAATACCCATGTTAAATCTTACTGTTCGGCAAATGCAATTTTTGCATCAATTTAAACCATAATATGCCACAAATACATGGTTAAATTCCCCCCTGATGTGCCCTATGGAAAATCAAACCAGTATCAAAAGGGTTTGAGCACTTTAAAGGTGGAACTCTCACCAGATCAAAGTGGCCAGTTTTTGGCTCTTATTTTATTCCAGAAGTTCCCTCGAGTATCCCGCTTTTTGTTTTTTCAAAATATAACGTATTGTTGCAGAGGTATGGGGTTTTTAATTTGGTGTTTATTTTTATGATCTTTATTGAGGGGGCGAGGCTCACAGGGGAAAACAGACACGCCCCCAGAGAACCATGTAAGCCACACCCCTTCCAAAAGTCTATAAAAAAATTAGCACTAAATAAAAAGACTCCTATCTCTGGAACCGTATGATGGATTTTGATAAAACAAAAATCAGAATAATCAGGGGAGCAGTGGGAATTAAATAAAAGTAAAAACTGAACACTTCGGTCTTGGTGACAAGCCCTCTTTAAGGAGCGCTAATTTCAGCTCTATGATCCCCATTGGTGTAATGGAGGTTCGTAAGATCACCTTTCAACAGACCATCTCCTCTGAAAGGCATAACCCCCAAAAATTGAGACAAGTCATCACTTTCAAATTGCTCCAGAAGCCCTCAGGCACATTAGATAAAAAGCTGTCAGAATCAACCAATTCCGACAGGATTGGCCAAACATCGAATGTATATGACAGAGAAGATAAGGTCCAGCCAAGCTTAAATTTCAGTGGAAATTGATGGAACACGGTCAATTCTACCGATTTGTCTCAGACAAAAATTAGTGCAGAAGGCAGGTGAAAGTGTTCATTATGAACAACTGGTAAAAAAGAAAAATATTCAAGAAAAACCTAACACATAACAGAGCTGGATGTATGACTATGACTCATACTAATTGAGCAAATCCCGTAGAGAGCTTTACCGCTGCGGCCTGAGCGCTCCTCACGAGATGAAAACGTTACAGAGAACATTTTACAGTCAGTCTCAGGAGAGTTCAGTAAAATGGATGCTCCGTTGCATCATACGCTCACATTAGAAATACCCCATGCCACAAGGAGAACGCCTATTGAACGGGGCCATGGGAAATTACATGTCACAAACAGGTAATTAAGTGTGCATTCCCGTTAAGAAGGACCTTTCACCAGGTGTCCGGTATTTGCTCTTATTTTATTCCCGCAGCTTTTTTGGAGTATTCCGCTTTTTGCTTTTATTAAATCCGTCTCAGAGATATGGGCCTTTTTATTTGGTGCTAATTTTGATGGTTTTTACAAGGGTGTGCGTCTTGCAGGATCCTCAGGGGCGTGTCTTTAGGCCGCTCTGCATAATCAGCCAATGAGCCACGCCCCCTTCATAAAAGAATATTAAAAATTAGCCATATCTCTGAAACCGGGAGGCGGATTTAAAAAAGAAAAAAAGCGGAATACTCACGGGAACAAGTAGAATAAAAAGAGCAAGAACTGACCACTTTGACCCGGTGACAGGTCCTCTTTAAAGATGTACAATGGGTTGATTCTGCTGCCTGGTCAGTGTAGTTAGGTGCTGCTGTGTGCAGGAGCTTTCAGGCAGGCATTTCTAGGGTATTTAGAGAAAGGAATGACAGGCTGCAGTAAATTCTGCCTGGGAATGTAATGTAGACTGGCTAGATCAGTAACATGCAGCAGAGTCATTACCTATGCATTAAGCTCAGGGCTGAAGGCATGCAATGCTGACGCTGCGCTCTGCAAGGTTGAAGCCGCTTTCATTCAAGGTTATTATTCTGTAAGTGGAAACGTGCGCTCCTCTAGTGATTCATACAAATTCTTTGATTGCAATGTCCAATAATGAAGAATCCACACAATCACATGCTGCTGGATTATCACAATTAGACTTAAAAAGGCCCCACCCTACCATATTGTAAAATAATGGCATATTACTTACATATGCCATCACTTTATGATTAGTGGGTGCGTATCCTTTGGAACCTCAGATAGGGACCGCAGAGCCGATTTAGCGCTGTGCCCCATCTAAGTTTTCCCTGCATTAAGGAATTTCCTAGTGTCCTGGTTGTGAGCATTCACTTGACAGGAGAAGTGCTGCAGGTGACTGGGTAGGTTGGGGGGTAGCATAGCACCTTTATTCTCAGGATCCTTGAGGTTGGACCCCACAAAGTGGTGGCATATCGTAGCAGTTTTTTTCCAGAAAAATAACAGATAAAAAAGATGAAAACTGATCCTTTATATGCTACAGTCACATTGGTCAGTGTGTTGTCCCTCATGCGATCAGTTTTGCGTCCCCACCAATTATTTCCTCATTTGGGCCCTAAAAAAAAAACGAAATGGCCACCTGGTCTTCCCATCAAAAACAGAAAAATTGCACCAAAATTAGTCCTAAGCCACTCTATAAATGGCATTTTTCAGTCCAAGTGTGCCACCCATGACCGTGCCCAAATTTGTTTAGCTCCTCAAAAAGGTCCCTACTGAAGGACCTTTTGTGGAACAGCATATACAAAACAAGGAAAAAGAAAAAAACACAACTAATAAATTACAACGATCTGCAGGCTACCAGAACAAGGAACACAGGTTAAAGATCAACCTTATCACCTACCGAAGAGAAAGGGTTAAACTAATTCGGAGAAGGTAGGAAGCAGCTTGTAATTTGACCCGTGTAGGTTTATGGCTCATACCTGATCCATGACATCATTCTGGGATCCCAGGTAAAGGTGCGGCAGGATACGGGTAACAGACACCGTGGATGTGGACAGGCAAGGCTGGGATATGCTCGTGTGCAAAATATTCGAGGTGCGGCCTTCACACAGGTTTGGGAATTGGGATGAAAATTCAGCAAACCCCCCTGTAGAAGAAGAAGACAACAACAACAGGTTGAAAATTTTGATGGAGCAAAATGCAAGACTACCCAAATATATAAATCTAGATTTTTCAGCTCCGGTTTTATTTTTGCACCCTACGTCGGATAACTTTATTTAGTGTTGCCTAGAGGTGCACCGAGCTGCATTTTTTTTCTCTCCTCCTCACTATTTTTGGCAAGTTACCTAATTTGGTGTGGACTGGGTGATGGGATCACGACATAGGCCATTTAAAGCAGGATGACTGCAATGATAATACAGCGTTTCGTTCTGGGGTGAGATGATTTGTGGGTGTGAGAAAATTTGATTCTGACCGGCACTCAAGAGTTTGGTGTGATGCCAATTCTTAATGTACGCCTGCAAATCTGAGTTAGGCTGTTTGCCAGGGTAAGGCGAGAGGGGTAGTTTTAAACTTCTGAGAAAGGTGAATGCGGGATTGAAAAAAAAAATTATATAATATATATATATACCCCAACTTTTTACTATTGATGCTGCCTATGCAGCATCAATAGTAAAAAGATCTAATGTTAAAAATAATAAAAAATAGTTATATACTCACTGTCCGTCGAGACCGGAGCGCGCGAGGAGCATCGGTAAACGCTTTGCCTGGATCCGGGGGCCAACGGAAGGCGAGTATATAACCATTTATTTATTTATTTTTTTAACAAGGATATGGTGCCCACATTGTTATATACTACGTGGGCTGTGCAATATACTATGTGGGCTGTGCAATATACTACGTGGGCTGTGTTATATACTACCTGCGTGGGCTGTTATATACTATGTGGCTGTGTTATATGCTATGTGGGCAGTTATTCACTCCGTGGGCTGTGCTATATACTCGGTGGGCTGTAATATATACTACGTGGCCGGCCGCAAACAATCAGCGACAGGCGCAGTCCGACCGTAAATTGGCGTGGGATTTGAACCACGTTTCGCTAATTGGTCGCGGCCGGCCTAATCCTGTGTATTCAATGCATTATTCTAAAATCTTCATAAATAAACTACATACATATTCTAGAACACCCGATGCGTTAGAATCGGGCCACCATCTAATAAATAATATATATATATATATAAAAAAAAAACCAAGTGCATCATGTTGGCCAAAGCAAAAGCCACTATTTAGTGGTTCAAAGGGTGGGATCCCAAGTGGCGGACTTTGTTTTATGAACCCTACACGCACATGAACTGGGGTAGTGTGAGAGGAAATAAAATTTTCATAGAATATTTGATGACTTCTTTCAACAGAAGTTATACATTTGGTTTTTTTTCCCATTCTATGGGGAGTTCGTAAATTCATTCCATCACCGGCTGTTAACTTCCGACCCATTCTGCAGTCTCTCTAGTTTTTGCTCTCTCTTGGGTAATGATCTCACACTGCAAGACACGGATCATGCAGCACTTTCTGAAATCCAGCACATGTGCTGAGTCTTTCAAAATGTGATATCACTCGGAAAGAGATATGGTATATTAATCAATCGATAGGACAAATTTAGTCTGAATGAAGGGGGGAAAAAGAAAAATCAATGGCACGATCACATTTTCTGAATGCGGCTTAGGTTAGGTCATCTTACCACCATTCAAAAATAATGTAATTTTACCCAATTGACAACAGCCAATGCCTTGAAATGGTGAATATTAGATTTCCATTGACACGATTCAGGTCATTTTTATACAAGTCTCTTAGAGAAGAGATTCATATGCAGAATTTGTCTTTCCCGATCAAGTCTTATGGGATTAAAATTAGAAAAAGTCTTAAAATGTCAATCCCTAAGAGATCGGTCAACTGGACCCCCTTCCTCTATGAAACAAAAGTGAAGACTCGACTTACAAAGAGTGGCTCTTGCTTTGGCAGACCCAGTCCGACCATGTATTTGATGGATGGCCATTTAGTTGTATGGCTAGAATGCGATCCTAGATGACCATCGGGAGTTAGAGAAGTCAAGGCGATCATCTAATCGCTTGGCCAACTTCTGCCTAAAGCAGGGTAGTAATAGTACCCCTTTAGCTGAACATATAATTTCGACAGTAGTGGTCGGTTTGGTGATGTTCTAAATAGGAAGAGGAGAGTAAAAATACATTAAATGGCCACATAAGGATCAGGCATGTTGAAATCCAACAGCCTGATTCTTCTTTTCCCCAAACATCTGCCAACAGGGGAAAGTTGGGACACCACCATACACTTTACATGCTCAACTAGTTCCACCGAAATCAGCTGGTTTGCATAGCATTAATCCAAAGTATATAACCAGTAATGAACTCACAAGGACTTTGGAAATATTGCTTTACATTAAGTTTCGCTTACCTTCTAAGAGAGAGACAGAGCTGTATTTTTTCTCCAACTTTCCGACAATCAAGGACACAAAATGGCCAGCAGATAACTCCTGATTGCCCTGGTCATATACAACTACTTGCTTCTCAAACGAAGCATCGATCTATTGAACAAGAACAAAAAAAAAAAAAAAAAAAAAAAAGAGAAAGAAGACAAATGTTGAGTGGTCGGAAATCCAAGGTCAACTGTTCTATTATGGATGTTGTGGTCCAATAAAGCTAAAAATTCAATGGATGCAGGAGTAGGGTGAAGCGCAGCTGAAACTAGGCAAATTTGTTCTTCTGGAGTCTAGAATAATGAGGGACAACCCATGCGGGAGTGACAATCACCATACTGGTAGCCAGACATCTCAGAGTAAAAACAGATAAGCAAATTAAGCAAAGATCTAAACATACCCTATCCTTCCATCACCTGCCAATAGTCAGGAGGCCACCGTATACATATATTGGCACCAATGCCACCAAAATCAGATGACCTTAAATTAACATTTATGGCAGGATGTAGAACTTAGCTGAAGCCAAAAACAGTGTTAAGGCACAACTTTTACTCGTCATCATCTCTTTTTGTGGTCTACATAAGCCTCAACACAACTGGTCGAGATAATCCAAGGAACAAACACGGAACTCAGGATCTTGAAGACTTCAAACACAATACCAAGTTCCTCCATCATCTTCTTCATCTTTTGTTTTACAATAATTGATGGTGATACTTTAGATTTACGAAAGTCAAGTTGTTTCTCCTGGATTTCTTCATATTTGAACAACTTTACATTTGTCAAATCAACATAGAAGACTTGTCAGTGATTGAGCACAAGGTTTCCTGTTGCCCGCATCTGTCTGCTGCAGTATTGACCCTGACTGGCCTATATTTAGGTCTGGATGATTCATATTAATTTTAAAAGTAACATGTAGTCAGTAGAGGTATCGTTTAACAAGCATCCTGATTATTTTGGAGGAATGTCGATAGAAACAAGATACATGATACACTTAGCTCAGCGCTCTCTAATGGTGAGGCCTTATGTGACTTAGTCAACAAACCTTAGGGTGCGGCAGCACAAGAAGCTCCTTCAGAAGACGTTTTCGGGCCAGCTTTGACCCACATAGGTTCACGGAGCCCACCACATGGAGATTGTTGTAGTCGCTGAATGAGCGGCAGTCGATTACCAGGACCCCTTCGCTGTCCTCCCTCAAGATGCCAGCCAGTTTTTGGGCTTGTATTGCTTGGGGAGGTTTCCTCTCTCCACCCATTTTGATCAGTCTGTAATAAAACAAAATAAAGATAGAACATATATGGATGTGATTCCATACGCACAAAATAATAAAAATCACACAACATCATCTTGTAAATATATTAGAGTACTAATGGTATTTTCCAAGGTCTCAAAAAAAAAAAAAATTCCCATATTGGATCCAGTATGAAAAAGTGGACCAACATAAATTGTCCAACGACATAATTGGAGGCCATAGCCTAACACTAGAAGTCCCAGAGAGGGGTCATTTAACATTTCTACCTTTGGAGCTCGAAATTTCTGGAACTTCTAGTGTTAAGAGCATCGTCTGAATGTAGCAGAGATCATCAATGGGGTGCCGGAGAAAAACCAGCATGGTGTTCCGTTCAAGATCAGTTGGGGACTACTTCCAATCTTGGTGTAAAAATTGGTTGGACAACCTTCGTCAAAGTTGCCTATTGTGATGGTCAATCCTTTGAAATAGGTCAGGGGCATACCAATGGTACAGCCGCACAGGGGGCCCAAGAGATAAAGGAGCCACGGCCACCTCCAAAGCAGGTGGAGTTGTGCATCATGATGAGCTATTGAACTGCAAAGGGCCCATATTGTTCCTGCACAGGGGCCTCCTCCATCTGTGTCTGCCCCTGGGGCAGGGATAACGGTTCTCCTTTTATAGATCCATCTGGTCTGTGGAAACTTGCTTAGCAAGTAATGTGCCATGGGTATGCAAACTAGCTCTCATCCAAAAGGAAGCAACTATCCAAACCAAAACCCCCATATTATATTGGAGGTCAAAGCCTTGTTCTTACAACCTACCAATGAAGCAAAACACCAACTAAATAGTTGTTTGGTTTTTTTTTTTACACTGTGCCCTTACCAGACCTTCCAGATCAGATATCCTGAGATAAGGATGTACCATGCCCAATGCATCAATGAAAAATTTATTAGGCAACCAGAACATTTTAAGCATTCGCTAATGGATATATTCCAGTGCAAGATATCCAGTAGGGGCTAGGCTAGTTTAGACAGGTAGAAGAATGCTTACGTGAAAAATCTGATGTATATAAACACCTAAGTCCAAAAACAAGTGCCGACAATATATCTCAATTTAGTCCGCTCAATGACTAAAAGGGCAAAAGTTATCATCCATCACACAAAAAAGATGCCATAAAAGAAAATAAGCAAAACCAAATATACAATATTGGTAAATCAAAATCCTAATAAACATGTACCTTTTTTAGGTTTACATTCTTTAATCAGCATTCAAATTACGGTATTTTTTATTCTATCCCATTGGGGCTTGATAATTTTTTGGCTACTTTTTTGGGGATCTTTTCTAAAATCACTACCAAGATCAAGTCAGAACATGAAAGGCTTTTTATTCTTTCGCTTTCCCAGTGGTTCATTACATGTCCTCAAGAACACAGCCGAGTGATGTCATTTGGGAAATTCGAGTGTTGCATGTGGTTTTTCTAGAACACATAATAAAACATTATGTTTTAAGGCTTTGAGTCCTTTTATTTTTTTTTTTTTCCCTCTCTTTCTCAATGACCTTGGTCTTACTCATGGAGACATTTTGGATGTATTTAGGATGATAAACACCAACGTTGGCCTGGCATGGGTCAATCTGGTAAGAATACAAAGACTTGATGTTTGATTCCCTTGATAAATTTTGTTGCACTTTTTGTTTTTTTTTCCATTGCGGATTTTTAAGTGTAATTGTCTCACTATTCCTCCTCTGGGAGATATCTTGATAATAAAAGTGTTCGTTATTAAGAAAAGAAAAAAAATGCAACATGGCCATGAGATTTTAGAAATTTTGCTGCTACTTGAAAATGAAAATACCTGCACGGCAACAACACATCAAATACAACATGTGTAAACAAGGCCTTAGGGTAGCTTCACACATGGCTACATACACTCATCTCCACCATTTTTTTTTCCCCCTCGACAAAAAATGTTGCAATAGAGAAATATAAAACGTGCGTTACGATTGGTTCGATTTTTGTCATTTTAGGTGGTTAGTGAATTAACCCCCTCCCTCCAGAAACACAACATAGCATTTTTACCACTCCCTTTTCATCCCTATAGGCTTCTCTTAGAAAAGATATTGAAAAAAATAATTGAATTTTTTTTTTTTTTTTAATCTGCACAGAAAATAATGACAAAATAGCCAGAAAATAACAGCGTACAAGCTGCAATTTATTTTTATGGAAAGGGGTAAATCTGGAATTAAGATTTTTTTTCGGAGTAGTTTCGTTTATAAACAAGAACAGATGAGATAGGCCTTTTTTTTTTTTTTTTTAAAGCGAGCCAGAGATGTAATATGGCCGGGCCTATTGCAACAGCAGCAGTATAAGCTTTTATGCATGTAATGGACCATCTCTCCATGTGGTTGGCAATTGCTCAGAATGAGATGCCATTTTCTATAGATAACCCCACTGCCCAGTAACAGCCTTCTTTGGTCTGGGCATTAGGTCACTCCTGACGGGTCCGGCTCCGGGTGAGGTCATGGTGTAAGAGGCGCCTGTTATCTGTGATGTAATGGGATACCAGAGGCATGACTTACTGCTGGAAATATCATTCTCGGGAGCAGATCAACATCTCGGTGCAACATAGTGACCACAAGAGTCAGAACTAAAAATATCACTAATCAATAGGAGCCTAATGACATAATACCGGAGGTCTCCAGCAAGTCTACTGCCCATATAATTGCTTTATGAGCCATTCACTCGCGGGAAGATTACCTCCCTGCATCTAATAAGCAACGATACAACACATCAAAGTAACGCAAATCGGGAAAATACTTCTGCTGTCTGTTAGGAGCCATTTTAGGCTCCCAATGGCACTCGGACTCATCCTTTTGTTTCTCAAATTAGTAATTTCCCACGATTTTTATGCATTTATTTTGGAATATGTTCCTTTGTCCCCCTCTGAGTAAGTGAGAAGCACAGGGTACAATGGTATTACCATACAATAGAACCAGCAAGGAAAAAAAAAAAAAAATTAAAAAAAATGATATTTTCTTTTTTTTCCTTCCATGCTGGTTATATTGTATGGTAATACATAAAATAAATAATAATAATAATAATAATAATATATATATAAAATAATGAAAAAGTATATACGGTAATAATAATAATAATAAAAATAATATAGAATACTACATCTTTTTATGGAATATGTTATTTTTGTGTGTGTAATTTGTTTTTAATAAATATTTTATATATTATTTTCCACAATATTTGAATATATATTCCATTTTTATGGGCAAAAAAAACAAACCTATTTTTTTAATGAAATTCTAATTTAATAAGTAAAAAAAAAAAAAAAAAAATTAATTATTGAGCTCCTTCGTCCACATACGCACCATTTATATCTACTGGTAAACAAACCCATTTCGCTAATCGGTACATACCCAGATACCAGAACACGTCCTTTGTCCTACAGAAAAACGTAAATATTTTTTTGCCTTTAAAGCTTGCACGGCCCTCATGCATGCGACATATCCAGATGTCCTTTCAGGTTAGGAGATTTAATGCTGCTCTCTTTTCCCTACATTTCCTGGCGATACATGAGCTATGCATTTTTTTTTTTATTATTATTATTATCATCCGCTCTGCAATGCGTTCCTGGCCTCGGTACAGCAAAATGGGGTAGAAGCCAATATAGCGGAAAACAGACACAGACAACAGCTCCTCCGCATTAAGCCACGCGCAATGCATTATTATTATTATTTTTTTTTCCCCCTCTTTCCAAGAAGTAAATGAGAATGAAATGGAATTCCAACATATCGGTCATGCACAGGAAACAGGGATGTGGGAAGCGGTTTCCAAAAATGCAAAAAATGTCGCAAGCTTAAAAAAAAAAAAAAAAGGGATGGAGATGGAGGCTGCGAATAGAAGAAAATGTGCTAGGTGAAGGGTAGGAGAATTATAGCTGAATTTGCAATGCACTGATCGTGGGCACAATGCATCACAAAATCCATGCAGGACTGGATCATAACAGCTGCTGGGAGGGATTACCTCTGTCTTTCCCAGAGAAATCTGACCAGCTGGTCTAGGGGGGTAAAGAAAAAAAAAAAAAGCTAGGACAGTGTAGTCACACAAGTCCCAGCCATCCCAAGGTCTCATCTGATTCTATAGATTTAGAGATGAAAGCTGATTTTTGTTCGTAATAGAAAAAAAAATCCCATTGACAAAGTGGGCTCTGCTACATCTGCAATGCACCTGTCATGGGTGCACGACACAATCTATGCCTGCGACACCAGATCTGCAGCAGCTCCTCGGTGCAAAAAAAAAAAAAAAAAGGCGTAAAATGCAAATAAAAAACAATACAAACGTCGTAATAGTAAAAAAAAAAAAGCAAAATGTATCAATATTTAACAAATAAAAAGGACGATAAACAAAAACGAACAAAAGCAACGAAACAAAGAGATTTACCTTTCTGGAGAGCTCTGGAGGGTTCCCAATGCAGCAACCGCAGCCTCCTGTCGCAGCAGCAGTACCTGCAATGGATGGACAGACTGACGCAGGAAGAAGAGCAAAGCTAGGAGGTAGCAGAGGGTCCCAGGTGCTCTGTACTATATTGTTATGGTGACTGGAGCCAGCAGAGAGAGGATGAGGTAATGTGCAGGGAGAGGGAGGGGTGCACAGGGGGAGTGTTAAAAATAACTCAGGTTGATGTCATCTCCAGCCAATCAGAAGCCATGTCAGGACTGAGCTGTGATGTCACCTCTTAGCCTGATTAAAACAATCCCTTGGTGGATTTTCCACTGACACACACACACAGCATTAACCCTTTCACCGATGCATTGCTGAACCGCACAAAACAAAAGCAATATTTACTGGAAAAAAATAAAAATGCAAATTTTTTTTTGTGCAAACTTATTTGTGCATTTAAATAAAAAAAAAGTGAAAAACATATTTACATACTAGATGGTGGCCCGATTCTAACGCATCGGGTATTCTAGAATATGCATGTCCACGTAGTATATTGCCCAGTCGCGTAGTATATTGCCCAGTTACGTAGTATATTGCCCAGTCACGTAGTATATTGCCCAGTCACGTAGTATATTGCCCAGCCACATAGTATATTGCCCAGCCACGTAGTATATTGCCCAGTCACGTAGTATATTGCCCAGTCACGTAATATATTGCCTAGTGACGTAGTATATTGCCCAGCCAAGTAGTATACAGCACAGACACATAGTATATTGCGCAGCCACGTAATATATTGCCCAGCCACGTAGTATATTCCCCAGCCAAGTAGTATATTGCACACTCACGTAGTATATTGCCCAGTCACGTAATATATTGCCTAGTGACGTAGTATATTGCCCAGCCACGTAGTATATTCCCCAGCCACGTAGTATATTGCACACTCACGTAGTATATTGCCCAGTCACGTAATATATTGCCTAGTGACGTAGTATATTGCCCAGCCACGTAGTATATTGCCCAGCCAAGTAGTATACAGCACAGACACATAGTATATTGCGCAGCCACGTAATATATTTCCCAGCCACGTAGTATATTGCCCAGCCAAGTAGTATACAGCACAGACACATAGTATATTGCGCAGCCACGTAATATATTGCCCAGCCACGTAGTATATTGCCCAGCCACGTAGTATATTGCCCAGTCACGTAGTATATTGCCCAGTCACGTAGCATATTGCCCAGTCACGCAGTATATTGCGCAGCCACGTAATGTATTGCCCAGCCACGTAGTATATTGCCCAGCCACGTAGAATATTGCCCAGTCACGTAGTATATTGCCCAGTCATGTAGTATATTGCCCAGGACAGAGCCACATAGTATATTGCCCAGTCACGTAGTATATTGCCCAGTCACATAGTATATTGCCCAGCCACATAGTATATTGCCCAGTCACGTAGTATATTGCCCAGCCACATAGTATATTGCCCAGTCACGTAGTATATTGCCCAGTCACGTAGTATATTGCCCAGTCACGTAGTATATTGCCCAGTCACGTAGTATATTGCCCAGCGACGTAGTATATTGCCCAGTCACGTAGTATATTGCCCAGCCACGTAGTATATTGCCCAGCCACGTAGTATATTGCCCAGCCACGTAGTATAGTGCCCAGTCACGTAGTATATTGCCCAGTCACGTAGTATATTGCCCAGCCACGTAGTATATTGCCCAGCCACGTAGTATATTGCCCAGTCTCGTAGTATATTGCCCAGTCACATAGTATATTGACCAGTCACGTAGTATATTGCCCAGCGACGTAGTATATTGCCCAGCCACGTAGTATATTGCCCAGTCACGTAGTATATTGCCCAGTCACGTAGTATATTGCCCAGCCACGTAGAATATTGCCCAGCCACATAGAATATTGCCCAGCCACGTAGTATAGTGCCCAGTCACGTAGTATATTGCCCAGTCACGTAGTATATTACACAGCCACGTAGTATATTGCCCACTCACGTAGTATATTGCCCAGCCACATAGTATATTGCCCAGTGACGTAGTATATTGCCCAGCTACGTAGTATATTGCCCAGTGACATAGTATATTGCCCACTCACGTAGCATTTTGCCCACTCACATAGTATATTGCCCAGCCACGTAGTATATTGCCCAGCCACGTAGTATATTGCCCAACCATGTAGTATATTGCCCACTCACGTAGTATATTGCCCAGTGACGTAGTATATTGCCCACTCACGTAGTATATTGCCCAACCACGTAGTATATTGCCCACTCACGTAGCATATTGCCCACTCACGCAGTATATTGCCCAGTGACGTAGTATATTGCCCAGTGACATGGTATATTGCCCAGCCAAGTAGTATATAGCACAGACACATAGTATATTGCCCAGTCACGTAGTATATTGCCCAGTTACGTAGTATATTGCCCAATCACGTAGTATATTGCCCAGTCACGTAGTATATTGCCCAGCCACATAGTATATTGCCCAGCCACGTAGTATATTGCACACTCACGTAGTATATTGCCCAGTCACGTAATATATTGCCTAGTGACGTAGTATATTGCCCAGCCAAGTAGTATATTGCCCAGCCAAGTAGTATACAGCACAGACACATAGTATATTGCGCAGCCACGTAATATATTGCCCAGCCACGTAGTATATTGCCCAGCCACGTAGTATATTGCCCAGTCACGTAGTATATTGCCCAGTCACGTAGTATATTGCCCAGTCACGCAGTATATTGCGCAGCCACGTAATGTATTGCCCAGCCACGTAGTATATTGCCCAGCCACGTAGAATATTGCCCAGTCACGTAGTATATTGCCCAGTCATGTAGTATATTGCCCAGGACAGAGCCACATAGTATATTGCCCAGTCACGTAGTATATTGCCCAGTCACATAGTATATTGCCCAGCCACATAGTATATTGCCCAGTCATGTAGTATATTGCCCAGCCACGTAGTATATTGCCCAGTCACGTAGTATATTGCCCAGCCACGTAGTATATTGCCCAGTCACGTAGTATATTGCCCAGTCACGTAGTATATTGCCCAGTCACGTAGTATATTGCCCAGCGACGTAGTATATTGCCCAGTCACGTAGTATATTGCCCAGCCACGTAGTATATTGCCCAGCCACGTAGTATAGTGCCCAGTCACGTAGTATATTGCCCAGTCACGTAGTATATTGCCCAGCCACGTAGTATATTGCCCAGCCACGTAGTATATTGCCCAGTCTCGTAGTATATTGCCCAGTCACGTAGTATATTGACCAGTCACGTAGTATATTGCCCAGCGACGTAGTATATTGCCCAGCCACGTAGTATATTGCCCAGTCACGTAGTATATTGCCCAACCACGTAGTATATTGCCCAGCCACGTAGTATATTGCCTAGTGACGTAGTATATTGCCCAGCCAAGTAGTATACAGCACAGACACATAGTATATTGCTCAGCCACGTAGTATATTGCCCAGTGACGTACTATATTGCCCAGTCACGTGGTATATTGCCCAGTGACGTAGTATATTGCCCAGTCACGTAGTATATTGCCCAGTGACGTAGTATATTGCCCAGCCATGTAGTATATTGCCCAGCCACGTAGTATATTGCCTAGTGACGTAGTATATTGCCCAGCCAAGTAGTATACAGCACAGACACATAGTATATTGCCCAGCCACGTAGTATATTGCCCAGTCACGTAATATATTGCCCAGTCACGTAGTATATTGCCCAGTTACGTAGTATATTGCTCAGTGACGTAGTATATTGCCCAGCCACGTAGTATATTGCCCAGTCACGTATTATATTGCCCAGTCACGTAGTATATTGCACATCGACGTAGTATATTGCCCAGCCACGTAGTATATTGCCCAGTCACGTAGTATATTGCACATCGACGTAGTATATTGCCCAGCCAAGTAGTATATTGCACAGCGATGTAGTATACAGCACAGAGCCACGTAATATATTGCCCAGCCATGTAGTATATTGCCCAGTCATGTAGTATATTGCTCAGTGACGTAGTATATTGCCCAGCCACGTAGTATATTGCCCAGTCACGTAGTATATTGCCCAGTCACGTAGTATATTGCACAGCGATGTAGTATACAGCACAGAGCCACGTAATATATTGCCCAGTCACGTGGTATATTGCCCAGTGACGTAGTATATTGCCCAGTGACGTAGTATATTGCTCAGCCATGTAGTATATTGCCCAGTGACGTAGTATATTGCCCAGCCACGTAGTATATTGCCTAGTGACGTAGTATATTGCCCAGCCAAGTAGTATACAGCACAGACACATAGTATATTGCCCAGCCACGTAGTATATTGCCCAGTCACATAGTATATTGCCCACTCACGTAGTATATTGCCCAGTGACGTAGTATATTGCCCAGCCACGTAGTATATTGTCCAGTGACATAGTATATTGCCCACTCACGTAGTATATTGCCCAACCACGCAGTATTTTGCCCAGCCACGTAGTATATTGCCCAGCCAAGTAGTATACAGCACAGACACATAGTATATTGCTCAGCCACGTAGTATATTGCCCAGTGACGTAGTATATTGCCCAGTCACGTGGTATATTGCCCAGTGACGTAGTATATTGCCCAGTCACGTAGTATATTGCCCAGTGACGTAGTATATTGCCCAGCCATGTAGTATATTGCCCAGTGACGTAGTATATTGCCCAGTGACGTAGTATATTGTCCAGCCACGTAGTATATTGCCTAGTGACGTAGTATATTGCCCAGCCAAGTAGTATACAGCACAGACACATAGTATATTGCCCAGCCACGTAGTATATTGCCCAGTCACGTAATATATTGCCCAGTCACAAAGTATATTGCTCAGTTACGTAGTATATTGCTCAGTGACGTAGTATATTGCCCAGCCACGTAGTATATTGCCCAGCCACGTAGTATATTGCCAAGTCACGTAGTATATTGCCCAGTGACGTAGTATATTGCCCAGTTACGTAGTATATTGCCCAGTCATGAAGTATATTGCCCAGCCACGTAGTATATTGCCCAGCCACGTAGTATATTGCCAAGTCACGTAGTATATTGCCCAGTGACGTAGTATATTGCCCAGCCACATAGTATATTGCCCAGTGACGTAGTATATTGCCCAGCCACATAGTATATTGCCCAGCCACGTAGTATATTGCCCAGTCACTAAGTATATTGCCAAGTCACGTAGTGTATTGCCCAGTCACGTAGTATATTGCCCAGTCACGTAGTATATTGTCCAGTGACGTAGTATATTGCCCAGCCACGTAGTATATTGCCCAGCCACATAGTATGTTGCAGAGCGAGGTAGTATATTGTCCAGCCACGTAGTATACAGCACAGCCATGTAGTATATTGCACAGCGACGTAGTATACAACACAGAGCCACGTAGTATATTGCCCAGCCAAGTAGTATGTTGCCAAGTCACGTAGTATATTGGCCAGTCACGTAGTATATTGCCCTCCTACGTAGTATATTGCCCAGCCACGTATGTAACAGGTTCAAAAATAAAAAATAAACATATACTCACCTTCCGAGGGCCCCTTGTAGTCCTGTCACCTGTGTGCGGTGCACGTGGCAGGTTCCGGTCCCAGCCGCTTGCACTGCCAAGGACAGGACGCGACGTCGGAGGGTGAGAATAACCATTTTTTTTATTATTCTTATTTGTAACATTAGATCTTTTTACTATTGATGCTGCATATGCAGCATCAATAGTAAAAAGTTGGTCACACAGGGTTAATAGCTGCGTAACCGGCTGACTGGATGACTGGAGGGGAGTATGGAGCAGGCACTGACTGCGGGGAGGAAAGAGCGGCCATATTGCCGCCGGACTGTGGCCGTCGCTGATTGATCCTGGCCGTTTTGTCACGACCAATCAGCGACTTGGATTTCCATGACAGACAGAGGCCGCGACCAATGAATATCTGTGACAGACAGACAGAAAGACAGACAGACAGACAGACGGACGGAAGTGACCCTTAGACAATTATATAGTAGATATATAAAAAAAAATTCAATTATTAAAAAAATCTATTTCGTATATGTAAAATTTTGCATGACGGATTTCTAAAAATCTTAAGAGTGCATTGATTTGAAATAAAATAATAATAAAAAATATTATTATTAATGATAATAAAGAAAAAAATCCAAATGTAAGGATATGTTTTTTGCAAGCTTATTCATGCGGTTAAATTATTTATTTGCATAAGTTAAATTATTATTGCTATTATTTTTTTGCAATTATTTAACTCCATGAATAATCTTCCAAAAAAAATTTATATTTGTAACGTTTTCTTTATTATTATTATTATTATTATTATTAAGGAAAAAGAAAACGTTAAGATTGTTTTTCACAAGCTTAATAATGCAATTATTGTTTTTGTTTTTTTTGCATACGTAAAATACAGAATTTTTTTTCTCGTTATTGAAATGCATGATTGAGCTTTGACCCCCCCCAAAAAAAAATCTTAAAAAATAAATTACTAAAAAATTAAAAATGTAAAGCTTATTCGTACATATAAGTAAAAAAAATTGCATACATAAAATACGGATTTTTTTAATTATTGAAATGCATGATCAAGTTAAAATATCTTTTAAAAAAAAGCAGTGCATTTTTTTCTGAAATAGTAAAAAAAAAAAAGAAAATGTTATAAATGTAGGTTTTTTTTTGCTTGCGTGCATATTCATGAATGTAAATAATTTTTTTACATACGTGATAAAGATTTCATTTTTCCCAAAAATGATTTTTTTAAAAGTCTATTGTTTTTTTTTGTTGCATAAATTAAATTTGGAATTTTTACCGTAATGGCTCGTGCAGACAACTGTAAAAATTGGACAAGTGTATCCGTGGTTTTCACTGATAGCCCCCTACACAAGTTATTCTATGGGGCTATGCACAAGTCCGATTCAGGACAATCGGTAGGTCTGCGGGTCTTATGGCCACACATTGGCAACCCATAATCCTTAAAGGGGTTTTCTCAAGTCAAGCATCCTTAAGATAATGGATAATTTCCACCATCACCACTCAATTCATACAAGGCTCCTCAGAGCCTGGGGTTCTCAGTATCAGTGGGGGTCCCAGCGGTCAGACCCCCAGCAATCAGGATAACCCCAAACTTCAGAAAATCACTTTGAAGACTTTAGCTGGACTAGTGCTGTATAGAGGAGCTTTGCAAAAAAAAAAAGGCTATGAAAAATGAGGAAAGAACATGAAGAGGAAATAAGTGCAGGATAGAAGCTGTGCTGATCTATAAGCTGATGAAAGCAGCAGGAATACACACCTGAAATCCAGCCTATATAGCTGGGAGAGACACTCCCAAAAGAAAAAGAATCTGAAATTTGGATGAATATCATTGACTCTGAAAATGAATGAAAATTTTAGACTAAAATTGAAATATGACATCAAGGGAACGAAGCCCCAGACTTCTTGCCTTTGCCCTGGATTTCTGGGCAATTGCCACTTGAGACTATTCGATCTGGTGGTAGAACAGAGATCCAAGAAAAGTTGGTGGTTGGGATCCACAAGGGATCAGGGTTGGGCGAGTATAGGTTTTATTTTTTGCATGCAACCGCACTTTGGGGGGCAATATTATTGTAAAAGCTGATACTCATGGGGCCATTATTATTTTGGATGCTGACACAAACAGATATTATTTTTTAGGTGGGGCACTTATTGGCATTATTACATTACTGTGTAGTGGCAAAAAGGTCTGTGCCCCTCGATCTTTTAAGACCCCCTAAAGCCTTTAAAAGGGAACTCCACCCTTCCTGGAGAATTGGTGTTAACTCCTGGAATACATCCGTATAGAAGTCGTTTTTTTGCTCCAATAAAGCACATGATGGATATTCTGGATATTTCCATAATGATTTAATCAAGTGACACTGATAAATTTCTACCAGCCGGTGACTAATGAGATCACATGCTCCATCTATGACTAAAGTAAAGTATGACAAACTTTACAGAACTTGTATGTCAAGTTCTAGATAAGAGAAATGCTTGGTGAGTTAACCCTTTATGTCACCCCGAGACACCGATGTCAACTTTCTTGGTGTCCAAAATGTAGAATTAGTGGTCGGCACTCTGGTTCTCTGTGGTGGGATAAGTACTAAAAGAAAAAAACCTCCACAAAAATAGTGAACCCCCTACAAACGAATACAAGAGATGAACGTGAACTTACTGACACCGCACGTGCCAATATTAGGCCAACATTTCGACCCTGTACACGGTCATGGTGGAGGTATGGAATGGACCCACGCAGGTTTAAGCTTTTGCATTAGTAATGGCCAACAATTAGTAATAGCTTACAACATCCATAGGTGTCCTATACTCATAAACAATGTATGAAGCCATTGGCCTACATACAAATCTGGGGGCCCCGTTAGTAAAGATCCGAATTTGGCTTTTTCCCATGGGTACATGGCTGTGATTAAACAACCCATGGAGGTCTAAAGAATGCGGCGCGGAGAGTGAGATAGGCATTTTCTCCCCCAGTCTTGCTCTTCACCGTGACATCTATAGGCAGTGGCTTAACTAGAGTCTGATGGGCTCTAGTGCAAGATTTGAACCCATCCTGATTATATATGTATATGCCCTCCTTGCTGGTATATATATCCCCATCCTGGTATATGTCCCTTATCCTGGGCTCCATCCTGATATATATCCCCATCCCTGTATATATGTCCCTTATTCTGGGCACCATCCTGGTATATGTCCCCGTTCTGCTGCTGTTCTTTAATGCATAGAAAAAAATAAACCATTACACTCACCATGGGAGCACATAGAAGTAATGGGGCCCCGTAACCAAAGTATAATGCACAACCTATTGTCCTCCCTATAGCATTATGCACCCCATAGTCCTTCATATAGCATAATGCACCCCATAATCTTCCATATGGTATAATGCACAGCCCATAGTTTCCCATATAGTATAAGGCATCCCATAGTCCTCCATGTAGTATAATACACCCCGAAGTCTCCCATATAGTATAATGCATCCCATAGTCCTCCATATAGTAGAATGTACTCCCCATAGTCCTTCATACAGTATACTGTCCCCATAGTTCTACATACAGTATAATAGACAGCCCATTGTCCTCTATTTAGTATAATGCACAACTCACAGTCCTCCATATAGTATAATACAGTCCATAGTCCTCCATATAGTATAATGCACTCCCCATAGTCCTCCATGTAGTATACTGCATATCACAGTCATCCATGCAGTTTAATGCACAGTCCATAGTCCCCATATAGTATAATGCACAGCAAATAGTCCTCTATGTAGTATAATGCACAGCCCATAGTCATCCATGTAGTATTATGGCCACCATGTACTCACTGGTTTAAAAAAAAAAAAAGAAATACTCCCCTTCCCTGCACTCCCCTGCCATGCGGTGTCATCTTCTGAAGTCGGCAGCTGACTCCAACGTACAAACGACGGGAGCGCATGATGCCACTGCCATGTGTCTCAAAGTCAAGTGCCCGCCAATGTCGGCTGCTAGCCTCCGATTGACCTGCAGCGTGTATTGCCACACACGGACTCGACGGGTCTGTGAGTGACAATACACTTCAGGTGAATGTGTGTCTGACGTGCACATCTAGCTGAAGTTTTAGCTGGCGTCGGTGGGCCCCTCACGGGTCAAAACTGAACTTGGTGGTGCCCATTGAGATCGAGGTGGTTATGCTCCTGTCTATAGAGTTAAAATGGTGCGATCACAGTTTACTCCATACAAACCCTTCCGCCTTGTACCCATGCCAAATGCAGAGGAACGACTTTGCATTAGCTAACTTTTGGATCACTGCATCATTGGACCGGTACACAACTGTGGGCACTAAAATGTCTGCTTGCCCTTAAATCCCAATCTCCATGCTTGCCAGGTCCATGTACTACAAGTAACAGACAACAGGACCCACCACTGTCCAAACCTATAAGAGACAGAAACCCAATTTGGACCAGAAATTATGGAAAGTCAATCATATTCCCAGGCCTGATATCCCCCCCCCCACTTCCTGATTGCATACACAAAACACCAGACCACCTAGGGGTTACAAAACATATAATGCAACAAAAGGGATTACATACGGTATTTCACACTCTCATTCGTCATCCCCAATTATGCCCACCCAACAATAAATAGATTAATATTAATAAATACATTAATACATTATTATTATTATTATTATTATTATACATTTTTATAGCGCCATTTATTCCATGGCGCTTTACATGTGAATACGGGGCAAATATAGACAAATACATTAAACATGAGCAGATAACAAGGCACACGAGTACATAAGGAGGGAGGACCCTGCCCGCGAGGGCTCACAGTCTGCATTTAATACATTAAATTAATCATTTATTTTGATATTTTTAATAAATATTTTTTACATTTTTTAAGTTATTTTTTTTTTATAATTTTGCATTGAATTATTAGGAAGATCATATCGGAAAATGGCATAAACTCCGATATTGCTTCTTCTATGACCTGCCATGCGTTCTGCAGACAGATGATCACTTACGGTACTTTTGCTTTGAAATGATATTTATTTATGAAAAAAGTGGATATTATCTCTTTAAGTCTAGTGTTGACCTGCTTTGTTCTTGTATAAACCCCAGTGCCCTCAATATGAGTCTTCCAAGTGACTTCTTCCCTGTCCTCCCCTGCAGGCAATGTGTACTGCTGTAAAATAGCAGCGAGACACAGGAATGACAGCAAACAGCACAAGCCTGAAATGCCGGTTCAAAAAAGCTGAGAAGTAGAGAGCAAATGTGAGTGGGCGGTGCATCCCGACAAATGAGTTTGGGCTTTACTTTTCTATTGGATTTTGTTTTTAGATTATGTTGCAAAAATAAGAAATTTTTTTTTTTGAGGATTTTCCCATGTTTTTTGTAATGTGTTTTTTTGCTGTCATTTCCGGTTTTGTTTTGTTTTTTGTACCTTTTTGAACAATGAAGAATTTTTATTAAAAGCAAAAAAAATGGCAGGACTCTCCGAAAAAAATATAATACATGTCAATGGGAAATTGATAAAGTTGAGAACGTCTTACGAACATTTGCTGGTTTTCTCATATGTGGCAGTGACTTTTTTTGGCCTTCTTGGCCATTCTTAGCCTTCTTGGGCTTGTGTGACCAAGCACAATCCTGATTGAGATCTTCTATTGTAATCATACACGGTCTCCTTGGCCACAGGCATGTTGAATAACCAGTACGCTCAACAGCGAAAACGAGAATCCATGCAACTGATCTGTTTCGTTTTTGTTTTGCAATTTTAGGGTAAAAACTAATTCAATACAATAGCCAAATACAATGTTACATTTTTTTATATAAATTATGCTTAAACTTTATAATGAACAGTTTAGTGGAAAAGTGTTTATTGCCTCTATGTGTTCTGGAAATGTTCAAAAACCTCTTCTGACACTAAAAAATGTATATTGTAACAAATTAACAAAAAGAGATAGAGAAGAGGGATACAGCTACAGTTCATCCCTTTCTCTGTGAGTGCATGCTGTGAGAGGAGAGAAAGAGCATAATCAGCAGGCACGGAGAACAACTTAGGGAACCGAGCTTGTACAAGAGGCAGGACATAACATTTTTTGGCCCAGATTTCTCATTTCCATATTTTTTTTTCCAAGTCACTTTTTTGAGGTATTTGATGTCTTTTTGGGTGCGTAATTTTTAAGAATGGTGCACGCGATTCATACATTTTGCACACGTCAAAAATCATCTTTTATATTCCTTTTTTGGGACTTGTTCGGTCAAAACGTCACACATTTTTCAAAAAATTGTGCAAAACTTGACGTTCATCAAATGACTCCAGAGGGAAAGAAACTAGAGTAAATTTGTGCAAAAAGTTTGCGAGACTATTTTGAAAAGTCGCAAATTATGAATCAGGCCAAAACATCTGAAAACCCCATACCCCTCCAAACAATGGCAAATTAAAAACAAACAAACAAATGAACACACACACGAACAGACGAAAAAGTGACTATAAAAAAGGCACAAGTTAAAAGAAGAATTAGACGCAAATGAAAAAGAGGGTATAAACATTCACAGTTTAAAAATTGGTAATCTTTCAAAATTTACATCAAATTTCCAATATTTTTCATAAATAAACTCAAAACCTATGGACATTTAAAACTAACATAAAGAACAATGTGTCACAAAAAATAATCTCAGGATCACTGGGATATGTTGAAACATTCCAAAGTTATTACCCTATAAAGTAACAAAACAAGATTTGAAAAATTTGGTTTGGTCATTAAAGGGATTAAGTCCTTTTCTCCTTGCTGTTGTCTCGTTTATTAGAGCTTCAATTATTAACCAATTCAGAAATAGTAATGCGTAAACTGTCTGCCCTAATGTTATGATAGTGCAGCGACTCACTCGGGAAAATAGATAACATACTAAAAACTTCAACCAATCCTGCAGGTTCCTGTACAGACTAGAAATACTGACCCTGCAATTTCTAGAGGTTCCTCAGTGAGCGGAGATAGCCCTAACCACAGACTAGTTGTTAGCAACTCAGACCTAAGCTGCTTGAAAGGCCGTCAGGTGCTTCATGTTCCTCCTAAAGAATCGGAGGGCAGAGCAGAGTCCAAATTATCTACAGGTGGGAAAGTGTGCTGAAACAGAAAAAGATCCCAGTGAGTAAAACAAAAAAAAAAATACAAAACAAAGTATTAAATGTGTATTATTAGAGTATGTGACGCCTACTTCCTAAAAAAGAAACAAACGATAGGTGCGGGGTAAAGAACATAAACAGCAGAGAGATAAACCCTAGCTGGTCTTTCACTGACTGGCTTAAACATCAGAATGAGACTATCACCAGCAGGAAATACCAGCAGGGGAAAAGTATACAAATCCGCACCCGAAAGGTGATAGAGCAGATAAATGAGTAACTGAAAACACCCGTTACCCTCAAAAGACTGAAGCAAGGATAACAGAAACTAAATGCCTAGAAAAAAGGTATATCTGTTGTGGCTTGGGCAGACAGAGATGTTGACCACAAATCAGAGGCACAAGGGTTCGAACCAAGACGCATGACGCTTAATGCCATAAAAGCTTGTTAAAACATTGGTGTTCATGATTTAGAAATGGCAAACAAGGTCAATTTTAGTCCAGCATCTGTCAGACAAATTTGGAATACCCGGTGAACCGCTGTCATCCAGATGTTCTTGCAAACGTGGTCATCGATGGGCTAAAACTACTTGGAAAGAGTTGCAATAAATTGGTGAATTCAGGGGCTTTGAGCCTGCAGACCCTCAAAGAAACAGAACGTTACTAGACAACTGGAGAAATAAAGGCTTGACTGGGCTAAAATGAAAACTGGTCAACCAAGGACTGCGACTGGGTAAGAACAATGACTTTCATTGTAACATATTAGAATGTTTAATATTTGATTCCAATAATATTTAGATTTTCGTTGAACATGATGATTGATGTTCGGAGGAAAGAGTCGTCCAGTTTTCTGAGCAGTGCACTATGTCAGCCGACAGCATGGAGTACAGGCGTGGGAAGGCTGCACCGTTCAGCGTGTCCTGCACCCAACTCAGGTCATGGTATGGAACGTCATGGAGCTTCTTCAGGACAAACAGGCTCTATATGGTTCACAAAGCCATACTAGAGAAATGTCTGATCCCCCAAGTGCAAGACGGGGCACAGAAGAAGAGATTTACAAAGACAGATGGTTTCATTTCTATGCACAATTATGCCACATGTCAACAGGGTTAAGTGACACATTCCCTTGAGAATAATGGCACTGAATGACCTAATATTTTGCATTAAAATGCATCTTTTTTTATTTACATTTTTCACAAATTTTGTTCCCATATCTCAATCTTTACTAAAAATAAAAACTAGAAATATTGCCTCTGGGGCTTCTTTAGACTATAACTTCCCGTTTTTTTTTTTTGTTTTTTTTTAGGAAATCCATATGTACATTGACCCTATCGTATGGAACCATCTATGCCAAGGTCATTGTGAAGGGATGGGTAGAAGGTGAGCTGTGACATCAGCTATTGTGACTGGTGGATCTTGTGTTATCAGCTGTGTATAGAAGTGTCAGTGTAATCCTGCCTCTGATGATAAAGAGGCTGCTGAAAACTCTTCCTGATAGGACAGGAAGTAGGAGTCTAAACAAAATCCCCAATGGCCAGTGTGAAAATTGCAAGAGTTCTAATTTTTTTAAAATTAAAATTGTAATTGTAATATCGAGAAGTTGGAAATTCAGGGGAGATACGCCGCTGCCAGAAGTGTCTGGCAGCGGCTTTCTCCCCTCTCTTTCTTGTAAACCTATAAATGCTCAACCGAATCAAGCGCACATGTGCATTGGAGAGTCAGGAAGGATAGCTGCCTGCCGACTGTATGTGTGTCCGATAGCTAGCTCATATTTTTGGCTACACCATGGGCAAGCAATAACAGAAACAGGAATCCGGCGGAGAACACATGGATAGTTCTAAGGTCAGAGATGAAGAAACGGACTAAAACAAGGAAGCAGGAAGTGACCTCAGTTTTCAGCACATGGTGCCTGTATGATTAAACATCACATGGAAATTGTTTGCTCTGTGCTGAAATAAACCCATTGGAAAAAAAAAAATGGGCAAAAATTTGCAAATCATTTTGATAAAAAAACAAAAGTTTTGAATAAAGTTTAGAATTTGGAATGCTGAAGATTTCCAAACCTACAGAACATATATTCCAGGTTTACATGTCTGAAAGATGGACCTCCAACCAAGGGTGCTTTCACACTGCGTTTTCACCTGTTCGTTGGTCCCGTCGGGGGCTCAAGTGCGAACCCCCTGCAAAATGGGAATCGGGTGTATGTGCCGATGGGGCCATAGACTATAATGGTACTAGCAGAGCGAACATGCGCTCTGTCGTGGATAATTTTTAGGCTTGTTCGCCTAGTGGAGGACACTCAGACGTAGTAGACTGCATCTGGGTTTCCATCTCCAGTTGGCATACATGCCTGAAAACAATGAACTGAATTGGGGGCTATCTTGAGCAGACAGCAGAGATGACACAGTATTAATTTTTAGATAATACTGCCCTGTATGACCTCTCAGTTATGTTTTTGTCAGCTCTCTCCTGTAATCCTCCTTGCCGTCTGCAAAAGTCAATCTTCAAACACGAGACAACTGGAGCAGTTTGCTCGAGGATTGGGCCAAAATACCTGTCGAGAGGTGCAGAAGTCTCATTGGCAGTTACAGGAATCGTTTGATTGCAATTATTGCCTCAAAAGGTTGGGCAACAAAATATTAAGTTAAGGGAACCATCATTTCTGTCAAGGCCTATTTCATGAGTTTTATTTTTTAAAAATTTCTGTGGAAGCAAGGTTGAAAAGCAATGTCTGACTTTCATTTGTTCATTTTCATAATTTTTTTATTTATTACTTTTGTCAGATTCAAGTTATTTCTGTGACCATTGTGGTTTTTTTCTGTCATTACACGAGGGGTACCAACAATTTCGACCACATGTGTATATAGGAAGGCTGCATGGGGGCTCATACTGTATATAAAGGGTACTGTGGGGGCTCATACTGTATATAAAGGGTGCTGTGTGGGGGAGATTCATGCCATATATAGGGGGCTGTGTGTGGACTCATACTGTATATAGGGGGCTGTGTGTGGACTCATACTATATATAGGGGGCTGTGTGTGGACTCATACTATATATAGGGGGCTGTGTGGACCAAATTTATATAGGGGGCTGTGTATGGACTCATACTGTATATAGGGGGCTGTGTATGGACTCATACTGTATATAGGGGGCTGTGTGGACCGAATTTATATAGGGGGCTGTGTATGGACTCATACTGTATATAGGGGGCTGTGTGGACCGAATTTATATAGGGGGCTGTGTATGGACTCATACTGTATATAGGGGGCTGTGTGGACCGAATTTATATAGGGGGCTGTGTGTGGACTCATACTGTATATAGGGGGCTGTGTGTGGACTCATACTATATATAGGGGGCTGTGTGTGGACTCATACTATATATAGGGGGCTGTGTGGACCGAATTTATATAGGGGGCTGTGTATGGACTCATACTGTATATAGGGGGCTGTGTATGGACTCATACTGTATATAGAGGGCTGTGTGGACCGAATTTATATAGGGGGCTGTGTATGGACTCATACTGTATATAGGGGGCTGTGTATGGACTCATACTGTATATAGGGGGCTGTGTGGACCAAATTTATATAGGGGGCTGTGTGGACTCATACTGTATATAGGGGCTGTGTGTGGACTCATACTGTATATAGGGGGCTGTGTAGACCCAATTTATATAGGGGGCTGTATGTGGACTCATACTTTATATAGGGGGCTGTGTGGACCCAATTTATATAGGGGGCTGTGTGTGGACTCATACCGTATATAGGGGGCTGTGTGGGGGAGTTCATACTGTATATAGGGGGCTGTGTGTGAACTCATACCGTATATGGGGGGCTGTGTGGGGGAGCTTCATACTGTATATAAGGGGCTGTGTGTGGACTCATACTATATATAGGGGGCTGTGTGGACCGAATTTATATAGGGGGCTGTGTATGGACTCATACTGTATATAGGGGGCTGTGTGGACCGAATTTATATAGGGGGCTGTGTGTGGACTCATACTGTATATAGGGGGCTGTGTGTGGACTCATACTATATATAGGGGGCTGTGTATGGACTCATACTGTATATAGGGGGCTGTGTGGACCAAATTTATATAGGGGGCTGTGTGGACTCATACTGTATATAGGGGCTGTGTGTGGACTCATACTGTATATAGGGGGCTGTGTAGACCCAATTTATATAGGGGGCTGTGTGTGGACTCATACTTTATATAGGGGGCTGTGTGGACCCAATTTATATAGGGGCTGTGTGTGGACTCATACCGTATATAGGGGGCTGTGTGGGGGAGTTCATACTGTATATAGGGGGCTGTGTGTGAACTCATACCGTATATGGGGGGCTGTGTGGGGGAGCTTCATACTGTATATGGGGGGCTGTGTGTGGACTCATACTGTATATAGGGGGCTGTGTGTGGACTCATACTGCATATAGGGGGCTGTGTGTGGACTCGTACTGCATATAGGTGGCTGTGTGGACTCAATGTATATAGGGCTGTGTGTGGAGTCATTCTGTATAAAGGGGGCTGTGTACGGGCTCATACGTAATATATGCAGGGTGTCAACATACCTAATTCTCCTTAATATTAAGTTGTACAATTAATATTGATCTAAAATAATAATAATTGTTAATATTGGTCAGAATTCAATTCAGCCTCTCGGTTCGGCCCTGCACAATAGTCACAGTCTCTCATGTGGCCCCTCAAGAAAATTAATTGCCCACCCCTGGTCTAGAAGATCCAATGCCTTTTTCCATAGGCAAAGCATGGACTGGATAATCGGGTATTTTACCTGTCTAATCCTATTGTTTTCCCCCATAGATATGCGGTGCCAGAAGTCAAGACACATTTTTCTCTTCCCTATTGAAATAATGGCTGAAATGCGCATGTTAATGGGGGGTAAGTCAGGAATGCTATGGACTCTATGGGCCATTTGCATGTGACTACTATCATTTATGCATCATCAGAGCCCCAATTTTCCTATAAAACTGTTTTGCCAGGAGCAAATGCAACAAGCTCAGAATATCATAAAACCCCTTTCACAGATGCAACAAAGTACAGAAAGGGAAGTGTTAAGACAAGGAATTTAGCCGACTCGGGAAGTACTTGAGAATTTCTATTGTCTTCGCTTCCCCAAGCTGCAGACATTAAAGTCTGTGTAACTTTCCTGGTTTTGTGATGGGAGTTATATGACTGCTAATGATAGAGCTGCCGTGTTGCGTGACTGTGACTCTATGCAGTATGTCATCATTGGCTCTATGGAGCATTACTAAGGTCTTAGAAAACTTAGGGGAGCACGCAAAGAAAACCTAACATACCAGGCTCAAATAATACCGTCATACAGCATCCAAATATTGTAACCGCTGGGGGTCCCAGGGGATGGACACCCCGAACCCCCCAGACACTAATATTTTTTGAGCATCTCTAGCTTATGGATTCATGAACTAGAAGCGTAAAGTCAATACCAGTATTGTGGATGAGATTTTACAATGTCTTATCCATTAGCTGCAGAGAAAATTTGCAGCATTGGCGCCATGTGATTAAATTCTGCAACATATCAATTTATGCTACAGATTTCTTTTATATATGTTCCACTTACTTTTCCTGCCCGCTTTATTCCCCTAAATAATCCAACAGAAGTATTGAAGTCAAGGAACCTGAGCTGTGAAGTCCTACATTATAACATATATGAGAGGAGCTGTGCAGTTATCATCAGTAGCTTTGATAGCAGGTCCTGTCCTCTTCCCAGTGGAAAAGTTAAGAAAACCAGTCCACTCAATTTCATTATACATGAAGTTACGGTGACTGTGTTGGTAGTCCCCCTTCAGAGAACATAAAGACTTGTACTTTACAGGTGAAGTGAAGGAAGCAGTCAAGTAGGCACTTAACTGAAAAGCGAATTGAGATGGTCACAGAGGGTACCCACCAGAAAAGATTCACTACAACAACATTATGAAAGATAGGAGCTGGTGCATTAATTAACACAATAGGAACAAAGAACCGAAAAGGGTCTTCAAAGTCATGGAACCAGAGCTATGGTCTCCTACATCAAAAATTGTGTGACAGGAGCTGTGCAGTCATCATTTAAAACTGTGATAGCAGCTCCTGTCTACTTCCTTGTGGAAACTTAAGTAAAACAGTTCACTCAATTTCATCATACAGGAAGTTCTGGTGACTTGAGACGGTAGCCCCCTTCAGAGAACGTAAAGTTGTGAAATTTACAAGGTGGGTCACCATGAGATCACAAGACACGGCTGAAGAGAAGTAGACCGTGAATTTATCAATAGGAAGGAACAACTACATAAGGTAACAGTAGCTGAATGATTATATATATATTGGGGGACTAGTGACCGGATGAATGATAAAAAAACAAAAACAAACAAAAAACACCCAGAGCGTTATTCTAAATTTAATTTTATGCAACTTCTAAAAAAAGACGTGAGAGAAAACATTCGCTAGAGATCGTACAGAGGTATACAGAACCACTTTGATTACGCTCTACAGAGCTATAGCCATTTTGTGCGCCGGCGTAAAGTGCGTTGTGCTGTGGATTACCTTCATAATACAGCCTATAAAAATTCTTAAAGTGGTTGCCCCTTTCAGGAAAAGTACGTCAATTTATCACAGTAGAATTAAATTGGGTACCTCCAACACTGATGGGATTTATTGTAGAAGTTATTATAAGTGAAACTGGTGATACATTGAATTCTAGTAAAGTGAGCTCCTCCGGCCGGGCATGTAATGAGGTGTCCATCATGAATCAGAGCCTTGGAGACATACAGTCTGTTCAATACAGTCAGCAGGCATTACCTAAGCTGGTTGAGGTCATGTCTTGTCAGCTCAGGTGTAACAATGAAGTGTCCTACCACATAAATGTGCTTACTTGGGTGAAGTAATGTGACCAGTCACGGGCTGGGCAAGTGAATATTCCAGAACACAGAGAGCTGATACAAGGGAGCGTTCTTCTGAAAATAAACAGAGAACACATTCTGTGTCGATATCTTTCCACTAGGAAATTTCCCAAATTGCTCATGGGGTAATGACATCAGTAATAAGGAAAGCTTCCAAGCAAACTTCATTCATTTTTTCTTACTTTCTACAGCTATTGACAACCAAAGCTGAGCCTATCAACTTTTGGAGATTAACCTAAAACTTGAGGGATCAACCCTAGGTAACCGAAAGGGCTACAAATATGGATGTTGTAGAAGGTGTACCACACTGGGAAACCAACCATGAGCTAGAATAGAAAGCAAATTTGGTAGGACTGTCCCATCTATGCACTGTGGCCATGAACCGAAAGCACTAGAAGTGATTTCCAGATGCAAAATGACCAAAAGTTAGTTCTTCGGTGAGCTCCAGGAAAAGGGTGGCCTAGAGATTGTGTGTGGATGGTACGTTTGGACAGATTCTTGTGAATCGAAGAAAGCAGTCAAGGAGGCACTGAGCTGGAAAGCAAACAGAGACGGACACAAGTGGTACCCACCAGAGAACATTCACTGCATCAACACCAGGAAAGCTGGGAACTGGTACATTCATAGACACAATAGGAGCAAAGAACTGAAAAGGGTTTTCTAAGTCATGGAACCTGTGCTGCAATCTCCAGATTTATGATTGTGTGAGAGGAGCTGTGCAGTCATCATCAGTAACTGTGATAGCAGCTCCAGTCTTCTTTCCTGTTAAGTAGAACAGTCCACGCCCTTTCATCATACAGGAAGCTCTGATGACTGCGATAGTAACCCATGTAATTCACAATTAACTAAAGTATACTATGAATTTATAAATAGAAACAACTACATAAGGTAATACTAGATGAATTTTATATATTGGGGGAAAAGTGACTGGATGAGTAAAAAACAAAACTCAGATGTACTTCTTTGAATAAAAAGGGAGAGAGACTGGGAAGTGTTTTGAGGGCACCTGGTGTACCGAAAGCATGACGGACATTATCTGTAGACATAACATCACCAGCCAAGATTACCTCCCGGAGTGGAAGTGAGGGACAAACCTTACAGAATGTGGCCCCTTTCCTGCCAATCATGTGATTTTACCAGGGTAATCAGCGGGAAAGCAGACAATTCCCCTGAAGAGGCCGAAGATGAAGTACCATCCATGTAAAGGGTCAAGTCTGCCAAAACAACAGCCGCTTGGACAGAACAAGTTCTTCTTTTCGGGTCATAGAGATGGGTCTTCTGCAGTTGGATCATCTTTGACATCTATATGAACTAGGATACATGGTCAGGGGTTGCTATTATTACATTCCTTTGATTTTAAGGGGTCAGTATTGACTTTTAGGGTTGCTACATCCAATAGGTAGCGCTCACATGGCCTAGGATTCTCCTTGTCGCTATCCACAAGGAGAAACGTTCCTCAGACTCACTCTTCTGAAGTAGCCAAGATACAGCCGTAACATAACAGAGTAATGAATCTGCATTTAGAAAGTTAGTATTTCCGGAAATTCCATGACACACCCCATCTAAATCTGTCGCCCTAAAAGGGTGAGGTTGTGAAACTTACCGACAGTTGTCAGACAAGTGGTCATAGTTGGCAAAATGCCCCCCTCACCATGTAAGGAATATCCTAATTATTTTCCTTATCTTTTACGCAAACAGCGGTTCCCCTCTCTTATTGTACATAGAGCACAAACCAGTTTTATTCACCATCCCTAGGTCCAGCGCTGAGTCTATATTGATTGGCTGCAGCGGTGAAATCATGTCAACATCTCTGCAGCCAAACACTGAGCTCGGTGATTAGCTGCAGAGATGTGGACAAGGCAACACACTGAGTGATGGACCCGGGGAGGGTAAGTAAAGCTTTTTTTTTTCATTACACACAAACTGGGCATATAGGGAATCATTTTATAAAAAAAGAGGACAAACCTTTACAGGGGCTACCTCATAATTAACATGTCATGTGCTAAATATATTTTCTGGGGGTTCGGACAGCAGGGGGTTCCAGCTAACATGAGAACAAACCCGTGTGAATAGAGGTAGTGAGCATGTGCGACCACATGTCATATAGGAGCGGTGGTCGCACATGCTCAGTAGGGTTACATTCGCAAAAGGAGACTTTGGGCCTCCATTCTTGGCTTTGGTGGTGGGGGGTTTCAGAAGCTACCCCCTAAGTGATCGTACATATATTATCTATCCAGTGGAAGTTGTTTAATGGACAATCCCTTTAAATCAGCTATTCCAATCTTATAAAGAGTCAATATTAAGATATGGGGCGGCACAGAGAATTCGGGTTTCTATTCACTTCCAGCCAATGAAATAAATGGACTAGAATTTTGAATTATGTTCTTTTTTGTGCTACAATGTATCCTCTGCTTCTGCGATAAAATTCGGATCTGCAATGATGCCTTTTGTTAAGAATTCTCAATATTTTGGCTTAAGAAAAAAAAACAAAACAAAAAAAAACCCTTTTTTCAATTTTTATCACAGACAGTGCCAATGTGATTCCCAGTCTATAAGGTGCACACATAACAGATTTGGGTCTTGTTCTACAAAATATCTACAGAGCAAAACGAGGCAATATTGGGCGGCCGAGCATCATGGAAGAAGTAGGTCAGCAACAGCTGGATCCCCGGCCTCTGCCCGTGCGTCCTCTGCCCGAGGCACAGACGCTGCTGTCATTCTTGCTGCCCCGTATTTTCATTCTCTAATGAAAGAGTGTCAACATATCATTGCTGCCCATTAACCCTTCCAAAAAAGCCAACCCCATGCCCGCGTGTTCAGTGACGCTTCCTGCCTGGTGCTGTCACTCGGGAGCAGTGAGGACAATGACTTTAGCATGTAGTTATTCCTTGCAGTCATAGTTCATCCGGGCTCATAGGACACAGTGTTACTGGCGGGGACATTCTTAGGACGGTTTTAATATCCCGGCAGTCTTCGCGAATGCTTAGAATAGGTTTCACTGTTAGTAAAGAGCGACAAAATCCATCCTGAAAGGGGAAGGGATTATGCTGGGGGTAGGGTGGTACCAGATGCCCCCCGAATAGAGTCTTTATGGAGAATGACTGTTCAAACCAAACACAATCTCCTGATGCATCATGGTGTGGCGAAACATTGAGATGCACCTTCTTACCTACTTGTTTTCCCCTCTATATCTGCACACCCCTCTTTGATTGACAGCTCAAAGAGCCGGAGAAGAGTGGAGATAGCTGGAAAACAACTAGGTGGGAAGGTGCACTGAACCGTTTGGCGATGCCGAGGTGCACCGAGCGAGCGCCTGTGCTTGGTTTGAACAGTCATTCTGCGATAATAGACTCCCCTTAAAGACGTATTTCCCATCTTTGTCAATGATGGCGCATTGCAAGGATATGGCATCACTTAATGATCGCTGGAGGGGTCCGACCTCTGGAAATCTGAGAATGAGTTGTTTTTTTTTTGCACATGTAAGGCCGCACATGTAAGGCCGCAGCTCCCATAGACGTTATCATACATGGACACCTCTACTCCGTTCACAGAGCACTCCGGGACTCCCACTCTCTGGGGTCCTAGCGATCAGACCCAATCAATGATCCAGTTTGTTCTTCTGATAACCCCTTCAAGGGAATTGCAGGAGATGCCTACGTCCCCCTCCCTCCGTCCCGTAGCCAAAAACCCAGTCTGCTTGCTATTCCCGATCCCGGCACATTGTCAGTGTGTTCCATTAGGAATCTGTGAAGAATTCAATGTTTTTCATCAGCCGAGAAAACGTTCCAGCGTTTAAGTGCCTGCATTCAGGGGGACATAGTTGAGCAATCTCAAAAGCTTGTGAGCGCGCCAAGGAATGAAATCATTGGCACGGGTGCAATGTCAAGAAGACATAAGGTGTCATTCAGTCCTGTAATTGTAGGTCAGTCCCAGGAATGGCTATAATCACTTCCATATTTATAATGACTGCGATTCTTTTCGGATTGGACCGATATATTTATTTATCAATAAGAACAATCAGCATTAGAAAAAAAAAAAACAGACATCAAATTCTACAACTCAACGGCGCCATCGAATGGTAAGAGAGTGCAATGGCGTGACCTTGACATTATCCAAGGAGCAAATAAAGGTGCTTACATGTAAACTTAAAAAAGAATGGCAACCACTCCTGTATTGTGGAAGATGAATCTCAGCCCTCGGAGAATTGCTGATACAGCGCTTTTAGATCCGGATCCTTGAAATTTGGCACAAAATTGATTTTGAGAATTTCGCTGAAACCTTCGGTCAGAGAGGGGGCCACAAATTTACTTCTGCGCGGACATAAAAAAAAACAATCAAAAAGAAATACATAGTAAATAAAAAGTACAATTTTTATATGGCCTATTTAAAGTTCGCTTTTATTGAAGACGGAAGCGAAAGTCTACCTTTAAAGGGGATGTTCGGTTAAACAAGTCACCACATATAGACACAATTTTGGACCCGGGGAGGGGGAGTAAGGCACAACAGTTGTGTGTTTTTTTTTTTTTTTTTTAAATACTAAAACTTTTCAGAAAAGGGACAACCCCTTCCTTGCCTTCTCATGCGTTTATGGCATATGTACAGGATATAAAATAAATATATAACATATGTGGGTCACAACGGCAGGACCTGATTCTGTCTCCGACCTCCTGTCCGTTAAAATCAGCAACATTTACAAAGTGGATTGCATGCTGTACATTTATGGTATATACAATGGATATGCCATAAATACCTGAGAAGGGAATACTCCAAAAAGCATGTTGTCCCATGCAATATCATAAAATATGGAAATTATTGGCACAGTTACTCGTGTTATTAACTTACTTGTAGCTATTCATGACCATGTCGTTTACTGACACGTGTCCTTTACTGGTCATCTCCCGGAACTGTGAAGAGGTAAAATAACTGTTATGTCGAGCCTTAAAGACAACTTATCGCCAGGTCAAAAGTGGTCAGTTTCTTTGTTTTATTTTATTCCCGCTGTTCCTCTGAGTAATCCACTTTTTTCTTTTTTAAAATCCGTTAAACGGTTCCTGAGATATGACTCTTTTTTTGATTTAGCGCTACCAGGGGGTGGTGCTCACCAGGAGAGGAGCCCAAAGACACGCCCCAGAGGACCGCGAGCCACGCCCCTTCAAAAATTCTAACAATAAAAAGGCTCATATCTCTGGAACCGTATGGCGGATTTCAGAAAAACAAAAAATGGAATAATCAGGGGAGCAGCAGAAATAACATAGGATTAAATACTTGTCACTTAAGACCAGGTGACAGGTCATCTTTAAAAGAGATCTGCTAGAATAAGTACTCACACCTACCCGATTGTTGTGCTTAGCCAACTCGATAGGTGCTACGAAAAAGAAGCAACGGACCGGAACGCCTGCCTTCTTTGCACAGTTAATGTACCTGAGGGATTATAGGGGTAGATCACATTACCAATTGGCATGCAGGCAATTCCATCTTGGAACTTAAAAAAAAAACAAAAAAAAAACACTGCTTTACTGTCCAGACATGTCGGTTTTGGTAAAAACGTTTTATTCTTATGATAAAACAATGATGAAGCATCACTGTGTTGTTCCTCTGTTATACCTCCTGGAAATGTAAGCATCAATATGAAGTGTCCACATGGAGTCTGACAGTGTCGGCAAGGATTGTATGGTATCTGAGCGTGTCTCGTCAACAAGTCTTGTCCCTCATTTCCAGTAGGAATAACAGAGGGATAACTTAATGCAAAGTTTTAAGAAAAGGATACTTTAAACTTGCCATTTATGAGGATGAGGAATAAATGTATTTATCAAAACAGTGGAAATACATTACTAACCGGCTGCGAGACTCCACGTCAGGGTTGGTATTATCTATTACTATACTCTTTTTGTTTTTCAGAGCTTCTTCACAGGCTGCGACACACTTCTGCCACGTTCCTAGGGTGTCCTAAAACAGACATAAACATGTCAGGGAAATCCATAAATTAATTTCTACTCTCTCCTACAACGTAGCATGTGATAATACTCATTATTACGCGATCTCCCATCTACTCACCCTGTTGGCATACACATAACCTTTGGGCACCAGGTTCTCTTTAATAAAAGTAGATTTTCCAGCTAGGGATAAAATGAAAGTTTTTTTTTTTTTACTTGTCTTGTCCATCCAAACAGTATTAAAGCAAACATTAATCTTTTAAAGTCATTTTTAGAATCCAAAATTCTGTATTGATGCTGCACTGCACCATGAAAAAAAACGGCAACTTCTACACTATGAGGATAGTCAGGAGCCCAATATATTTTAGCCCCTTAACACCATCATCTTGGGATTTTCGGTTTTTGTCTTTTTTCGTCAAGATAGCCATGTGAGGGCTAGTTTTCCGAGGGACGGGTTTGTACTTTTGAACGACACCATTGATTTTACCATATCGTGTACTTGAAAACGGGAAAAAAATTCCAAGAACAAGGAAAAAAGTGCAATTCTACAATTTTTTTTTTCTACTACGTTCCCTAAATCTTAAAACTGACCTGCCGCTACGATTCTCTGGGTGATTACGAGTTCATAGACACCAAACATGTCTAGGTTCTTTTTTATTTAAGTGGTGAAGAAGAAATCCAAAGCGTATAAAAAACAAAACAAAACTAAACAAAAAAAAAGTGCCATTTTCCAAGATCTGTAGCGTCTCCACTTTTCGTGATCTGGGACCGAGTGAGGACTCATAACGAGTTCATAGATACCAAACATGTCTAGGTTCTCTTTTATGTAAATGGTAAAAAAAAATTCCAAAATTTGCTAAAAAAAAAAAAAAAAGAAAAAAAAAAATTGCGCAATTTTCCGATACCCGTAGCGTCTCCATTTTTCGTGATCTGGGGTGGGGTGAGGGCTTATTTCTTGCGTGCCGAGCTGACGTTTTTAATGATACCATTTTGCGCAGATATGTTCTTTCGATCGCCCGTTATTTAATTTTAATGAAATGTCGCAGCGACCAAAAAAAAACAAAACGTAATTTTGTCGTTTTGATTTTTTTTCTTGCTACGCCGCTTAGCGATCAAGTTAATCTTTTTTTTTTATATTGATAGATCGGGCGTTTCTGAACGCGGCGATACCAAATATGTGTAAGTTTTATTTATTTATTTTTTTTGTTTTATTTTGATTGTGGCAAAAGGGGGGTGATTTGAACTTTTATATTTTTTTTATATTTTTAAACATTTTTTTTTGTTTGGTTTTTTTTTAAATTTTTCCATGCTTCAATAGTCTCCATAGGAGACTAGAAGATGCCACAACCCGATTGGCTCTGCTACATAGAGGCGATGATCAGATCGCCCCTATGCAGCAGAATTACAGGCTTGCTATGAGCGCCGACCACAGGGTGGCACTCATAGCAATCTGCCATCAACAACCATAGAGGTGTCAAGGAGACCTCTGATTGTGATGGCAACGCACCGCTGACCCCCCCCCCCGATCATGTGACGGGGGTCAGTGGTGCGAGTACTTCCGGCCGCGCCGTCGGCGGCACTTGTTAAATGCCGCTGTCAGAGTTTGACAGCGGCATTTAACTAGTCAATGGGCGGATCGCGATTCCGCTCGCGCTCATTGCGCGCACATGTCAGCTGTTGAAAACAGCTGACATGTCGCGGCTTTGAAGTGGGCTCACTTCTGGAGTCACCTCAAAGCGGGGGGAGTCTGCCAGCTGACGTACTATTCTGTCAGCTGTTAGAAAGGGGTTAATTAGTTCAATAGTTGTGATCTTCTTATCACTTGTGCTCCACATAGTAGGGCTTAAGCCTTGCTATGTGTAGCAGAAATGCTCATCCGCTATGAATGCTGGCCACGGGGCGGCGCTCACAGTAGCTTTTCAATGACAGGCATGGGGGTCTTTTTTTTTTTTTTACTTAAATGCATGCGTTTGTGGTTACAAATCATTTTTGCAATTGGGCTTCATTACAAATTTTGCACCGTTTTGGCTCTTACAGGCTCTTTGTTTTGCTGCAGATACACAGTTCCTCTAGTAACCGGACCTGAAAAGGTCTCAATGACAAGCGTGTTTTTTTGTGTTTGCCTCTCCATTTTTCAGCTGTCATAACTTTTTTTTAATCTTTCACCGTCGCTGATGTATAAGGATTGGCTTTAAGTAGGAGAAATTTTTTCTTATCACTTTTTCAGTGCAGATATTTTCCAAGTTTTTAATACTTTTTGAAGCTTCACATAAACATTGTATAAAACGGCTCAGACGGGCAGAAGTAATCATCTGAAGGGGTAGTCAAGCACTTAGAAAATACATTCTAACTATATATCTTTAGACCCAGGGGGCAGCGCTGCTTTCCCTCATCCTACTTCCATCACCGCCACTGATGACATCTTCTTCAACAGAAGTAGAGTGCCGGCGCTGCACTCACCTCTCAAATGGCGTCCATAACCCAGCCTCCACGATGTATTTAGAGGAGGTGGAGATGCCAGAAACAAGGGAATAACAGCTTAGCTGCCTCCTGCAATGTCCTTTTCCAGGTAATGGATGCTGCGGAAAGCGAGTGCAGCCCCAGCTTCCTGTGACGTCACGTTTGAGTCTCCTCTCAAACAAAACGTCACAGAAAGCAAAGTAAAAAAAAAAATTAGATAGTTAGAAAGTTAGATAGATATGGAATGGTGTAATAAAATAAATGACAGAAGTGGATAAGGACAGTTGATGGTTCATTTTAGATGCTGGATCATCCCTTTAACTCCGTCTTCGCAGGGAATTTGAAGCACTGTCTGCTGAATCGATATATAATCCCTGTTCCAAGATCCCCCGCTGGCCGCTTCCTAGCCGAATCCCAGCAGATGACCCTTGTCCTGCCGTGTCATACAGCTGTATCAGTGTGTGCACTACTACTCGCACCCTACAATCTTGTGCAAATTTAGAAAATGCATAAACCGCATATTGCAGAAAGTAATATTGTGCCGCCAGATGGAATTTCATCATTACCGCTTCAATTAAAGCTGTCAGTATTTTCTGAAATCTAATTTGCTCATACTATACCTCATCGCTGACCGGCGGCCCAGAACGTGTCTCCATGTTTAAGACGGAATTACATCACAGGTCCGTCCTGCAGGAGCATGGCCCCTGATGTCCCATGATCTCACTACATCCACACTCATGATAGCCACCATTAGCCAACTCTATACACCCCCCGCCAGTCCTCCAAATGTATATGCAAATAGCCTCCACAGAGAGAAAGAGGACAGGAACTCTAGCGCCGTCTACTGGATGTACAAACCCCAAAACTCCATATCTACGCTTTAATGAGCTTCGACACATGAATTAGGATCAAACTAGAACCTTTTATTGCAGACGAGGGCTTCAGGTTGTTTGCCCCTCATCAGTGCACAGCAAGAGATCGCATGTGACTACCACAGCTGCCTCTTGGTTTGCACTGATGAGGGGCAAACAAACCCGAAACATGTCTTTTTTGGTTTCTCATCCTACGTCGTGTTGCAAGGCTCTTTAACCCCTCTGTGACCTTGGACGTACTATCCCGTCGAGGTGCCCTGGGCCTATCTGACCCTTGACGGGATAGTACGTCCTGCCCTTTAATGCGATACCGCGACTTAAGTCGCGGTGATCGCATTAAAATTCCGACGCCATCTCACCTGGGGGGAGATGGCCTCGGCATCCAGGGCATTGTCGCCGCCCACCCGCCCTCTCGATCGCTGTGATTGGCTGTTCAATTCTGAACAGCCAATCACAGCCATTCTCATTGTTTCGGCCAATCGGAGCGGCTGAAACAATGAGGTCACAGGCTAGGATCGAGTACCGATGTACTCGATCCTAGGTCCGGTGCCTGGCAACGCCAGGCACCGGCAAGAACACCCCGGATTGGCGCGATCGCATCGATCGCGCCAATCGCAGGGCACCGCGCGGTATTACCGCGCTGTGCCCTGCCGGAACCTGCGTGGATCGGTGCTCTAATAGCACCGATCCTAGGATAGGACACAGTGCAGGCCCAGCAGGGCCTGCAGGAGCCGATTGGCGCGATCGATGTCATCGTCGATCGCGCCAATCACAGGGCGCAGCGGCGATCACGCTGTGACCGCTCTGTGCCCTGCAGGTGACCTGGCTGTGACCTGCCTAGGATGGCGCGAACAGATCCGATCCTAGGCAGGTCACAGCCAGGTCACCAGGAAAGCTCTGATTGGTGGGATCGATGTTATGGTCGATCCCACCAATGACAGGTCACAGCAGCAGCATGACCGCTCTGTGACCTGTCTGTGTCACCTGCCTGACCTGTGTATGACCGCTCTGCAGGGTCCTCATTCTAGCTGAGGATTCCTACAGAGCGGTCATACTGCTGGATCTCCCTGCTGGATTTTGTGCCTGGATCTCCCTGCCGTGCTGGGTATTGTGGTGCCACAGCAGCCTGTAGCACCACAATCCCTGCTAAAGAAAGAAGACAACTAAACGTAAGTTTTATCCCTGATCCCTGCCCAATCCCCGTTCATCCACCCCAATCCCCGTTCATCCACCCCAATCCCCGTTCATCCACCCCAATCCCCCCTTCCCCCTCTTTTTACCCCCTCCACCCCCATTTGTGCCGCCTCCGTGCGCCCATTTAACAGCCGCCGAACGTTGATTGGTGACGCAGTTCACCGATCAACGCTCGCGCTCGCTTTTTTTCCCTCACCCCCGTTGCGCCAACTCCGTACACACATTCCGCAGCCGCCAAAGTTTGATAAGTGACGCAGTTCACTTATCAGAGTTTGTGCCTGCCGTTTTCCTTTTTTTTTTTTTCACCCCCCTTTTGCGCCACCTGACTACAACCGTACGTTTTGATCACTGATCCCTGCCCAATCCCCACTTCCACCCCCATCTCCCTTCCCCCTCTTTTTACCCCCCTTTGCACCTCCTTCCGTGCGCCCATTTAACAGCCGCCGAACGTTGATTGGTGACGTAGTTCACCGATCAACGCTCGCGCTCGCTTTTTTTCCCTCACCCCCGTTGCGCCAACTCCGTACACACATTCCGCAGCCGCCAAAGTTTGATAAGTGACGCAGTTCACTTATCAGAGTTTGTGCCTGCCGTTTTCCTTTTTTTTTTTTTCACCCCCCTTTTGCGCCACCTGACTACAACCGTACGTTTTGATCACTGATCCCTGCCCAATCCCCACTTCCACCCCCATCTCCCTTCCCCCTCTTTTTACCCCCCTTTGCACCTCCTTCCGTGCGCCCATTTAACAGCCGCCGAACGTTGATTGGTGACGCAGTTCACCGATCAACGCTCGCGCTCGCTTTTTTTCCCTCACCCCCGTTGCGCCAACTCCGTACACACATTCCGCAGCCGCCAAAGTTTGATAAGTGACGCAGTTCACTTATCAGAGTTTGTGCCTGCCGTTTTCCTTTTTTTTCACCCCCCTTTTGCGCCACCTGACTACAACCGTACGTTTTGATCACTGATCCCTGCCCAATCCCCACTTCCACCCCCATCTCCCTTCCCCCTCTTTTTACCCCCCTTTGCACCTCCTTCCGTGCGCCCATTTAACAGCCGCCGAGCGTTGATTGGTGACGCAGTTCACCGATCAACTCTCGCGCTCGCTTTTTTCCCTTCAGCCTTTTTGCGCAACCTCCGTACACACATCCCGCAGCCGCCAAACTTTGATAAGTGACGCAGTTCTCTTATCAGAGTTTGTGCCTGCCTTTTTTTTTTTTTTTTTTTTACAGGTTTTTCTTCTCCTTTTAGCATTTTCTTTTCAGATAAGTTTGCACAAATCACTATCCCCCCACACATACACATACAGTTATCAATAAAGTGCACCCAATCACCATATTCACACAAAAATGTCCCGCTCGTCCCGTTCGTCCCAACAGCGCTATTCATTGGAGGAGGCATATGCTTTCCTTGCCTCCGACACTGATAGCGAGGGAGAGGATCCCACTTTTCTTCACTTTTCTGATTCTTCATCCTCTTCCTCCTCCTCCTCCTCCTCGGGTCCTGCGGAACCACCACGCAGACGCCCCAGGACAGAAGATGAGGCAGCCCCCACCACTCCTGAACCAGCGCTCCCCACTGCGGAACCCACATGGACCTCGCCCCCCGAAAATTACGAGCCACTGATTCCTGATTTTGTGGCAGAATCAGGAATCAAGTTTGACACCACGGGCCTCACAGAAACAGACTTTTTCAAAGTCTTTTTCTCTGAGGATTTTATTAACCTCATGGTGGAGCAAACTAATTTGTATGCTCGTCAATTTTTGGAGCAAAACCCCGGTACATCATTTTCCAACTGGTCTCCTGTAGACGCAGTTGAAATGATGCAGTTTTGGGGCCTGGTCCTCCACATGGGGATCGTGAAGAAGCCAGAAATGCGGCAATATTGGAGTGTAGATGTTTTATATAACACTCCAGTATTCCGAATGGCCATGGTTCGGAGACGTTTTGAGGCCATCCATAAATTCCTGCATTATTCCGATAATGCACAGTGTCCCGCACGAGATGACCCCAACTTTGACCGTCTGTTCAAAGTTCGGCCGGTCATCGAACACTTCAACAAAAAGTTTTCTGAAGTGTACGTGCCCAAAAGGGACATCTGCGTGGATGAGTCCTTGGTCCATTTTAAGGGGCGGCTCGGATTCCGTCAATACCTGCCCAACAAAAGGGCCAGGTACGGAATCAAACTCTACAAGCTGTGTGAGAGTGCCTCAGGGTACATCCACAGGTTTAGAGTGTATGAAGGGAAGGACACCAGGATTGAACCCCCTGAGTGTCCTCCTGACCTGGGAGTGAGTGGGAAGATCGTGTGGGATTTGGTGCACCCACTGCTGGATAAAGGTTATCACCTCTACACTGATAACTTTTATACCAGTATCCCACTCTACAGATCTCTCTCTGCGCGAGGTACCGCAGCCTGCGGTACTGTCCGCAAAAATCAGAGAGGCCTCCCAAAGACGCTACTTCGGCAGATGCTCAGAAAAGGTGAGAGCAAGGCCCAATGTAGCGACCACCTGCTGGTGGTCAAGTACAAGGACAAGAGGGATGTCCTTCTCTTGACCACCATACATGGTGATGGCAGAGCCCTCAGCACTGTACGGGGTACCTCTACACAGGTCTGCAAACCGGACTGTGTACTGGGCTACAACAAAAGCATGGGGGGGGTTGATCTCTCTGATCAACTCCTCCAACCATACAGTGCTTTGAGAAAGGCCAAGGTGTGGTACAAAAAGTTGGCCGTCCACATCGTACAAATGGCAATGCTCAACGCTTTCCTGCTGTTACGATGTGCACGCCACACCGATACGTCGTACCTTCAGTTCCAGGAGGTAGTGGTTAAGGCCCTGATATTTGGTACTCTGGAAGGAGAGGGCCCCAGTACTTCCGGAACTGAAGGTGCTCGTATCGTACCAGGCCAGCATTTTCCGGGGGTGGTCCCGCCAACCGGCAGAAAAGGTAAGCCGCAAAAAAGGTGCCGAGTGTGTTACAAAAGGGGAATACGCAAGGACACCATTTATCAACGCGACACCTGCCCCGAAAAACCTGGTCTGTGTATGAAGGATTGCTTCAGATTGTACCACACCTCCATGCACTACTAATTTACTTTACAAGAAAGCGTACATTAGTTCCAAAAAGGGGGCACATCTAGATAAGTTCCTTGGGGGGGGTCTAGGTTCCAAAATGATGTCACTTGTGTTTTTTTTTTACTGTTTAGGCACATCAGGGGCTCTGCAAACGGAACATGACGACCGCAGACAATTTCTGCATTCCAAAACGTCACAACTTCCCTTTCGAGCCCCAACGTGTGCCTAAACAGTTTTTTCCCACATATGGCGTACCAGCGTAATCAGGACAATTTGGACAACAACTTTTGATGTCCAATTTCTCCTGTTACCTTTGGGAAAATTAAAAATTGGGGACTAAAATATCATTTTTGTGGGAAAAAATAGGATTTTTTATTTTCACGCCTGGGCATTATAAACTTTAGTGAAGCACGTGGGGGTTCAAATTTCTCACCAAACACCTAGATAAGTTCCTTAGGGGGTACAGTTTCCAAAATGGGGTCACTTGTGGGGGGTTTCTACTGTTTAGTCACATCAGGGGCTCTGCAAATGGAACATGATGCCAGCAGAACATTCCATCAAAGTCTGCATTCCAAAACGTCACTACTTCCCTTTCGAGCCCCAACGTGTGCCCAAACAGTAGTTCCTCCCCACATATGGGGTATCAGCGTACTCAGGACAAATTGGACAACAACTTTTGGGGTCCAATTTCTCCTGGTACCCTTGGGAAAATTAAAAATTGGGGACTAAAATATCATTTTTGTGGGAAAAAATAGGATTTTTTATTTTCACGCCTGGGCATTATAAACTTTAGTGAAGCACGTGGGGGTTCAAAATTCTCACCACACAACTAGATAAGTTCCTTAGGGGGTACAGTTTCCAAAATGGGGTCACTTGTGGGGGGTTTCTACTGTTTAGTCACATCAGGGGCTCTGCAAATGGAACATGATGCCAGCAGAACATTCCATCAAAGTCTGCATTCCAAAACGTCACTACTTCCCTTCCGAGCCCCAACGTGTGCCCAAACAGTAGTTCCTCCCCACATATGGGGTATCAGCGTACTCAGGACAAATTGGACAACAACTTTTGGGGTCCAATTTCTCCTGGTACCCTTGGGAAAATTAAAAATTGGGGACTAAAATATCATTTTTGTAGGAAAAAATAGGATTTTTTATTTTCACGCCTGGGCATTATATACTTTAGTGAAGCACGTGGGGGTTCAAAATTCTCACCACACAACTAGATAAGTTCCTTAGAGGGTCTAGTTTCCAAAATGGGGTCACTTGTGGGGGGTTTCCACTGTTTAGGCACATCATGGGCTCTCCAAACGCGACATGGCGTCCGATCTCAATTCCAGCCAAAGTTAGCTTGAAAAAGTCAAACGGCGCTCCTTTCCTTCTGAGCCCTGCCATGCGCCCAAACAGTGGTTCCCCCCAAATATGGGGTATCAGCGTACTCAGGACAAATTGGACAACAACTTTTGGGGTCCAATTTCTCCTTTTACCCTTGAGAAAATAAAAAATTGGGGACTAAGCGATCATGTTTGTGGAAAAAATAGGAATTTTTTTTTTTTCACGCCCGGGCGTTATAAACTTTCGTGAAGCACTTGGGGGATAAAAGTGCTCATGACACATCTAGATAAGTTCCTTAGGGGGTCTAGTTTCCAAAATGGGGTCATTTGTGGGAGGTTTCCACTGCTTAGGCACATCAGGGGGTCGCCAAACGCGACATGGCGTCCGATCTCAATTCCAGCCAAATTTAGCTTGAAAAAGTCAAACGGCGCTCCTTTCCTTCTGAGCCCTGCCATGCGCCCAAACAGTGGTCCCCCCCACATATGGGGTATCAGCGTACTCAGGACAAATTGGACAACAACTTTTGGGGTCCAATTTCTCCTTTTACCCTTGAGAAAATAAAAAATTGGGGACTAAACGATCATGTTTGTGGAAAAAATAGGATTTTTTTTTTTCACGCCCGGGCGTTATAAACTTTCGTGAAGCACTTGGGGGATAAAAGTGCTCATGACACATCTAGATAAGTTCCTTAGGGGGTCTAGTTTCCAAAATAGGGTCACTTGTGGGGGGTTTCCACTGTTTAGGCACATCAGGGGGTCGCCAAACGCGACATGGCGTCCGATCTCAATTCTAGCCAAATTTAGTTTGAAAAAGTCAAACGGCGCTCCTTTCCTTCTGAGCCCTGCCATGCGCCCAAAAAGTGGTTCCCCCTCACATGTGGGGTATCAGCGTACTCAGGATAAATTGGACAACAACTTTTGAGGTCCATTTTCTCTTTTTACCCTTGGGAAATTAAAAAGATTATTGCTGAAAGATCATTTTTGTGACTAAAAAGTAAAATGTTAATTTTTTCCTTCCATGTTGCTTCTGCTGCTGTGAATCACCTGAAGGGTTAATAAACTTCTTGAATGTGGTTTTGAGCACCTTGAGGGGTGCAGTTTTTAGAATGGTGTCGCTTTTGGGTATTTTCTGCCATATAGACCCTTCAAAATGACTTCAAATGTGAGGTGGTCCCTAAAAAAAATGGTTTTGTAAATTTGGTTGTAAAAATGAGAAATTGCTGGTCAAATTTTAACCCTTATAACTTCCTTGAAAAAAAAAAGTTTGTTTCAAAAATTGTGCTGATGTAAAGTAGACATGTGGGAAATGTTATTTATTAACTATATTGTGTCACATAACTCTCTGGTTTAACAGAATAAAAATTCAAAGTTGGAAAATTGTGAAATTTTCAAAATTTTCGCCAAATTTCCGTTTTTTTCACAAATAAACGCAAGTTATATCGAAGAAATTTTAGCACTATCATGAAGTACAATATGTTACAAGAAAACAATCTCAGAATCGCTAAGATCCGTTGAAGCGTTTCGGAGTTATAACCTCATAAAGGGACAGTGGTCAGAATTGTAAAAATTGGCCTGGTCATTAACGTGCAAACCACCCTTGGGGGTAAAGGGTTTAAAGGGTCGACATTAACTTTTAGGATTTTTACTTCCAATAGTAGAGTTCAAGTCCTCTTTTTCTCTGAAGAGTCAATTTGTATTTTTAATTTCCCAACTGAGTATTGTATGGCCTATAAGTCTCCTCTCACAGGCATGGCAGTGTAGAGCTGGGGTGACACAGAATGGCTGTGTGATCTTATTCCGCGAAAACATCACTAAAAACTAAAAGTCCTACAAACTTATGTAGCCATGACATAATAATTACCTGCAGGAAAGCCAACAGTTACGACAACTTCTACAGATGACGACACCAGCGAGGAAGACGCAGGCTCGTAGGGCGGACCATTGGGATCCAGAGCTTTCTGAAGGCAAAACAGGAGACGATTAACATATGTCGTACATAGTCCCAGCTGTGCTGTCCATACAGTCATCACCATAGATGTCCAGTTCTTTTTTCAAGGTATAGAGGGGAGGGAGGACATTTCCATTTAAAAATTGGAGCCCTCTCATTTTGGAACGTGTAACGCTCCCTTACGGATCGATCAACTGGCGAATTTACTTTCTCTTAACGGAACATCTAGATCTTGTCGAGTGGTTGATCACTAATCCGAATCCTGACATTTCATCAGGACATACATTTGCAATTAATCTGGAAATACAGAGGGTTTCCTGCTATTAGTCCGAATGACTACCTGACCTTGCAAATCATGGATGGTCTAGGTATGCCAGACAGAATGGTTTTACTTACTGTATTTTTTCATACTATAAGACTCACCTTACCATAAGACGCGCCCCAGGTTTAGAGAGCAGAAAACAGGAAAAACATTTTTTCCTATTCATTAAAACCTCCCTGGTGGTGCAAAGGTCATGATCAGTCATTTTAATGTACTGGTGTAGAATAGGGAGGTAATAAATATATTGTTTGTGTCTCTCTGCAGTGTTATACACACTAAACAGCTCAACTACACGCCCATATAGACATACTCAGCTCTGCTACATATGCACATACACAGCTCTCCTAACTGCAAGTATACATACACAGCTCTGCTACATATGCATATATACGGTAGATACACAGCGCTGCCACATGCACATATACATGCACACAAAGCTCTGCTACATATACATACACACAGATCTGCGACATATGTCTATATAGACATACAGTTCTGATACATATACACATATACATACAGATCTGTGGCATGCATATAGACATGCACAGCTCTGCTACCTGCACATATAGACATGCACAGCTAGATACACACAGCTTTGCTATATGCAGATATTCAGTTCTCTTTGATAGGAAGGGATGCCATGTTTGCATTCTCCTCCATCACAGGACACTGCCTCCGGACTATAAGACGCACACCAGAGTATTTCTTGTTAAAAATGTGTCTTATAGTCCGAAAAATACAGTACGTCTCTTTGACTATAGGGGGCTCCCTGCCATCCATATGCTCCAATAAGGAACATGTACAGAGGTTGGATGCTGATAAAAGTGACTTCTGATTTGTGATCACTAGTTAACTGACCCAGCGATTTTTTTCCTAAGCCAGATGAGGTGATATTGCTGAGGATTTGCAGTACGGATTATGCACCACAAATCCTCTGTAATTCACAGTACATTATATGTAGATAAGGCTTTCAAAGCATCGTCTATACCCATTGAAAAAAAATTAAAAATAGGAGCATGCTGGGGATTTTGACCACAGATTTCAGTCTTGGCAAGGCACAGGGTGAAATCCACATATTGATTTCGTTGGGCACTTGCTCAGATTTGCAGTGAAATGACGGGCGGACAATAACCACTACATGTAGGCTTGCCCTTATTTCCCTGCAAATTACCTCTGCAGACCATATACGCACAACTTCTGCCTTCTCCTGGATCACAGCAAGCAAATAATATGGCTACATAACATATAAACTTGCCAGGTGCATGATGCCCCCTTATAGGTATCACGCTATATCGAGGCTCCAGGTGGTGCACTGAAATGTAACTTACAGGATCAAAGGTCGGTAGTTGAAATGCAGCTTTTTTCCAACCAAGGAAAAACTCTTCTGGAGTGTAGAAGTTTATGCCGATGTTCACGGCGAACTATAGAAAACACAACATGTCAGCTTACACGTGGTATTTATGTCATTAATCTCTATGTGTTGGAACGCTGATCCATTAGACAACATTAAAAGGGGTTATCCGATGCCGATAACATTACGCCTCCACACACCTACCGAGGTACGTCAAGTATCAAGCACACATGTATCATCCTATCCTGATGAACAGAACACAAACAAGCATCTCGGTGTTTGGTCACAACGTCATCGGCCCCGCTCAGCACCGATGAAGAAGTGAGCAGCACTCGATGCTAAGATTTTTGGTACTCACAGTGAGCTCTTCATTGGAGGACACAGGAACCATGGGTTAAAATGCTGAAACTTGAAGGCTGGCACTGACACTGCAACCTTGAGGCTACACAAAACCGAGACGCCCCCAAAACGAGGGAGGCTGCTGTATCCCCCAATAAAGGGATTAATTTTACGGTGAGTACCAAAAATCTTTATTTCTACATGGGAGGACACAGGAACCATGGAAAGCTGTCTCTGGGGTGTGAAAACTAAGAAGGGATCACTTTGAAAAGAGAGAAGGTTGGCGCCTAACCAAGGCTATGACAGGCCTATTTCTGCCTCCAAATGTAGTCTGGTGGAGAGCAGTCAGCGTTTTTTCTAAGATGCATTTTCAGTGTCAGCATATTAACCCCTGGTTCCTATGTCCCCTGATAAAGAAACTGAGAAAAATGGAGAACTATTACTAGATGTGGGATCCTGAGGAAGGAGCCAGAAGGACTCTGAAACGCGTTGAAACTAAACCACATTTTCCTGAGATCACTTGGATTGTGTGTTTAAATCAGCAGAGCATAACTGGGACACCCATGGACTATTCACTCTGAGTATCTATTAAAAAAAATGATTATCTGCTGGTCACTGTCCCTGGCCAATCCAGACCTACCGCTTCAGTGTTTAATGGAGGCAGGTGACTGGCTGCAGCGGTCATGTAAGCGTGTTATTGCTGCAGCCATACTGACGGGAAGACCAGAGTCAGTGCACTGCAGGTTAATTCAAAGAGTGCCCAAGTGCTTTTTATTATTTTTTTCACATTTCACGATATAGTTTAATGCCGGTTGGATAAAAAAAGGCATATTGTCGTGAGATGACTTACCAGGCGGTCACTGCAGGAGAAATCTTTCTTCTTGCGGTCTGGAGCCCAGTTTGCAGGTCTTCCAGCAGCGTCTGTGCAGATGTAATAAAGTCATATTAACGGTCTCTTAATTGTGGGGAAAACTATGTATGGGCTTAATTTATCTAATCGCCCCATGAACTCACTAATACACTGGTATAAAAGAATATGCTCTCAGTCTTGACATCCAGTATTGCCGCATATTTACCAAAATAATTGCAATTATTACAAATATTATGAATAATTTGCAAGCATAATTTATTATTTTTTTTAAAATGGCTGTAATTAACATTTTTACATTGGTTGCATTTGCAACCAACTACGAGCCTCATTACAAAACAGCTACCGAAAAACAGGGATTTTTGTGTACTCACCTCCGAGCCACTTATTGGGGGACACAGGACCATGGTAAAGAAGTTTGGTCATGTGCCCCCCAATGAGAAGGAAAAATAGGGATTTTTGTGTACTCACCGATTTTCTCCGAGCCAATCATTGGGGGACACAGGACCATGGGTGTTATGCTGCTGCCACTAGAAGGACACTTAAGTAATACAGAAAGAATAGCTCCTCCCCTGCAGTATACACCCTCCTGCTGGCTTCAAGTTCTGGGACCAGTTCGGTAACAAAGCAGTAGGAGCTTAACATTTAGCCAGGATGAACTATGTCAAAACCAAGGCAACACAGAAAACCAAAGCCGTTAGGCTAACAGGGTGGGTGCTTTGTCCCCCAATGATTGGCTCGAAGAAAAGGATTTTACGGTGAGTACACAAAAATCCCTATTTCTCTTACGCCTCATTGAGGGACACAGGACCATGGGACGTCCTAAAGCAGTCCCTGGGTGGGGAACAATCAACTGTAATTGCTTCTTGTACCCACAGGTTACAGGTGCGGCACAGCCGCCTGCAAAATTCATCTGCCGACTGTCACATCTGCTGAGGCCTAAGAATGAATATGGCAATGTTTTGTAAACGTATGCAGACTGGACCAGGTCACAGCTCTGCAAACTTATGCTCCCGAAGCTTGGTGCCAGATGGCCCAAGACGCACCCACTGACCGAGTGGAAAGAGCCTTAATCCCTGCTGGGACAGAATGACCTCGGACTCGGTAGGACTCCTGAATAGCTGAACGAATCCATTTTGCTATTGTCGCCTTGGGAGCGGGAAACCCCTTCCTTGGCTCTTCCTGAAGCACAAACAGGGCATCCGACCTGCAGAAGGACGCCGTCCGCGAGACGTATCTCTTGAGAGCTCTCACTAAATCCAGTGTGTGGAGGGCCTTCTCGATGCGACGTACTGGTGCCGGACAGAGTGACGGTAAGACAATCTCCTGATTGAGATGAAAGAATGAGACAACCTTTGGCAAAAAGGACGGAGATGTTCTCAAAAACCACCTAATCCAGATGAAAATTCAGGAACGGAAGCTTGACAAGACAGAGCCCCCAGCTCTGAGACTCGTCTAATAACCTTCCTTGAAAGAAAAGACTGGGAAACCTCCTGTAGAGGTTCGAAAAGAGCTTCTTGTAAGACTCCGAGGACCAGATTAAGGTCCCATGGTTCCAACGATATTTTATAGGGCAGCACCACATGGGAGACTCCCTGAATGAACGTCTGATAAATGCGCATAGACGTAGGCTTTCTGGCGCTGATCATGGTAGAGATGACTTCCGGAGAGAAACCTGCCTGGGTTGGAACCCAGGACTCAACGGCCATGCCGTCAAACACAGGGCCTCGAAGTTCTGGTGGTAAATGGGGCCCTGTGAAAGGAGGTCTGCGCAATTCGGTAATTGCCAGGGAACATCGGCTACAAGTTGAACTAGTTCCGTGTACCACGCTCGGCGCGCCAATCTGGCGCAATCAGGATTACCGGTACTCCCTCCGCTCTGATCTTCCTGATGACTCTCAGCAGTAAGGGGAGCGAGGGAAATATGTACGGAAGCCGAAAATGATGCCACGGGAGTATGAGTGCATCTGCCCCGATTGCTGCTGGATCGTGGGACCGAGCTATGAAGTCGGGAACCTTGGAATTTAGCCGTGAGGCCATCAGATCCACGTCGGGAGAGCCCCAACGACAGCAGATCTGGTGGAAAATCTCCGGATGGAGAGACTACTCCCCGGAGTCGAGGCCTTGACGACTGAGGAAATCTGCCTCCCAACTGTCCACTCCGGGGATGTGAATCGCAGAAATCATTGAGTGGTTTTCCTTGGCCCAACGGAGAATGTAGCCTACCTCGTTCATGGCTGCCATGCTGCAGGTTCCCCCTTGTCGGTTGATGTATGCCACTGCTGATGTGAGCCATGTGCTCCCCCCCCACCCTATCATACTTACCGATCCTGCCGGGGTCCGTCCGTCTTCTCCCCGGGCGCCGCCATCTTCCAAAATGGCGGGCGCATGCGCAGTGCGCCCGCCGAATCGGCCGGCCGGCAGATTCGTTCCAAAGTGCATTTTGATCACTGAGATATAATCTATCTCAGTGATCAAAATAAAAAAAATAATAAATGACCCCCCCCCCCCTTTGTCACCCCCATAGGTAGGGACAATAAAAAAAAATAAACAATTTTTTTTTTCCACTAATGTTAGAATAGGGTTAGGGGGTAGGGTTAGGGTTAGGGGTAGGGTTAGGGCTAGGGTTAGGGCTAGGGATACGGCTAGGGTTAGGGGTAGGGTTAGGGTTAGGGTTTCGGTATGTGCACAAGTATTCTGGTCCTCTGCGGATTTTTCCGCTGCGGATTTGATAAATCCGCAGTGCTAAACCGCTGCGGAGTTATGGCGGATTTACCGCGTTTTTTCTGCGCATTTCACTGCAGTTTTACAACTGCGATTTTCTATTTGAGCAGTTGTAAAACCGCTGCGGAATCCGCACAAACAAGTGACATGCTGCGGAATGTAAACCGCTGCGTTTCCGTGCAGTTTTTCCGCAGCGTGTGTACAGCGATTTTTGTTTCCCATAGGTTTACATTGAACTGTAAACTCATGAGAAACTGCTGCGGATCCGCAGCATTTTCCGCAGCGTGTGCACATACCTTTAGAATAAAGGTACCGTCACACTTAGCGACGCTGCAGCGATACCGACAACGATCCGGATCGCTGCAGCGTCGCTGTTTGGTCGCTGGAGAGCTGTCACACAGACCGCTCTCCAGCGACCAACGATGCTGGTAACCAGGGTAAACATCGGGTAACTAAGCGCAGGGCCGCGCTTAGTAACCCGATGTTTACCCTGGTTACCATCCTAAAAGTAAAAAAAAACAAACACTACATACTTACCTACAGCCGTCTGTCCTCCAGCGCTGTGCTCTGCACTCCTCCTGTACTGGCTGTGTGAGCACAGCGGCCGGAAAGCAGAGCGGTGACGTCACCGCTCTGCTTTCCGGCTGACCGACGCTCACAGCCAGTACAGGAGGAGTGCAGAGCACAGCGCTGGAGGACAGACGGCTGTAGGTAAGTATGTAGTGTTTGTTTTTTTTTACTTTTAGGATGGTAACCAGGGTAAACATCGGGTTACTAAGCACGGCCCTGCGCTTAGTTATCCGATGTTTACCCTGGTTACCAGTGAAGACATCGCTGAATCGGTGTCACACACGCCGATTTAGTGATGTCTGCGGGGAGTCCAGCGACCAAATAAAGTTCTGGACTTTCTTCCCCGACCAGCGACAGCACAGCAGGGGCCTGATCGCTGCTGCCTGTCACACTGGACGATATCGCTAGCGAGGACGCTGCAACGTCACGGATCGCTAGCGATATCGTTCAGTGTGACGGTACCTTTAGGCTATGTGCACACGGTGCGGATTTGGCTGCGGATCCGCAGTGGATTGGCCGCTGCGGATTCGCAGCAGTGTTCCATCAGGTGTACAGTACCATGTAAACATATGGAAACCAAATCCGCTGTGCCCATGGTGCGGAAAATACCGCGCGGGAACGCTGCGTTGTATTTTCCGCAGCATGTCAATTCTTTGTGCGGATTCCGCAGCGTTTTATACCTGTTCCTCAATAGGAATCCGCAGGTGAAATCCGCACAAAAAACACTGGAAATCCGCGGAAAATCCGCAGGTAAAACGCAGCGCCTTTTACCCGCGGATTTTTCAAAAATGCTGAAAAATCTCACACGAATCCGCAACGTGGGCACATAGCCTTAGGGTTAGGGTTGGAATTAGGGTTGTGGTTAGGGGTGTGTTGTGGTTAGGGTTGTGATTAGGGTTATGGCTACAGTTGGGATTAGGGTTAGGGGTGTGTTGGGGTTAGGGTTAGGGCTGTGATTAGGGTTATGGCTACAGTTGGGATTAGGGTTAGGGATGTGTTGGGGTTAGGGTTAGGGCTGTGATTAGGGTTATGGCTACAGTTGGAATTAGGGTTGTGGTTAGGGTTAGGGGTGTGTTGGGGTTAGGGTTGTGGTTAGGGGTGTGTTGGGGTTAGGGTTGTGATTAGGGTTATGGCTACAGTTGGGATTAGGGTTATGGCTACAGTTGGGATTAGGGTTAGGGGTGTGTTGGGGTTAGTGTTGGAGGTAGAATTGAGGGGTTACCACTATTTAGGCACATCAGGGGTCTCCAAACGCAACATGGCGCCACCATTGATTCCAGACAATCTCGTATTCAAAAAGTCAAATGGTGCTCCCTCAATTCCGAGCCCTGACGTGTGCCCAAACAGTGGTTTACCCCCACATATGGGGTACCAGCATACTCAGGATAAACTGCGCAACAATTACTGGGGTCCAATTTCTCCTGTTACCCTTGTGAAAATAAAAAAATGCTTGCGAAAACATCATTTTTGAGGAAAGAAAAATGATTTATTATTTTCACAGCTCTACGTTGTAAACGTCTGTGAAGCACTTGGGGGTTCAAAGTGCTCACCACATATCTAGATAAGTTCCTTGGGGGGTCTAGTTTCTAAAATGGGGTCACTTGTGGGGGGTTTCTACTGTTTAGGCACACCAGGGGCTCTGCAAACGCAACGTGACGCCCGCAGACCATTCCATCAAAGTCTGCATTTCAAAAGTCACTACTTCCCTTCTGAGCCCCGACGTGTGCCCAAACAGTGGTTTACCCCCACATATGGGGTATCAGCGTACTCAGGAGAAACTGAACAACAACTATTGGGGTCCAATTTCTCCTGTTACCCTTGGGAAAATTAAAAAATTCTGGGCTAAATAATTATTTTTGAGGAAAGAAAACGTATTTATTATTTTCACAGCTCTGCATTATAAACTTCTGTGAAGCACTTGGGGGTTCAAAGTGCTCACCACACATCTAGATAAGTTCCTTTCGGGGTCTAGTTTCCAAAATGGGGTCACTTGTGGGGGGTTTATACTGTTAAGCCACATCAGGGGCTCTGCAAACGCAACGTGACGCCCACAGAGCATTCCATCAAAGTCTGCATTTCAAAACGTCACTACTTCACTTCCGAGCCCCGGCATGTGCCCAAACAGTGGTTTACCCCCACATATGGGGTATCAGCGTACTCAGGACAAACTGGACAACAACATTTGGGGTCCAATTTCTCCTATTACCCTTGGCAAAATAGGAAATTCCAGGCTAAAAAATCATTTTTGAGGAAAGAAAAATTATTTTTTATTTTCATGGCTCTGCGTTATAAACTTCTGTGAAGCACCTGGGGGTTTAAAGTGCTCACTAGGCATCTAAATAAGTTCCTTGGGGGGTCTAGTTTCCAAAATGGGGGTCACTTGTGGGGGAGCGCCAATGTTTAGGCACACAGGAGCTTTCCAAACGCGACATGGTGTCCGCTAACGATGGAGATAATTTTTCATTCAAAAAGTCAAATGGCGCTCCTTCCCTTCCGAGCCTTGCCGTGTGCCCAAACAGTGGTTTACCCCCACATATGAGGTATCAGTGTACTCAGGAGAAATTGCCCAACAAATTTTAGGATCCATTTTATCCTGTTGCCCATGTGAAAATGAAAAAATTGAGGCTAAAAGAATTTTTTTGTGAAAAAAAAAGTACTTTTTCATTTTTACGGATCAATTTGTGAAGCACCAGGGGGTTCAAAGTGCTCACTATGCATCTAGATAAGTTCCCTGGGGCGTCTAGTTTCCAAAATGGGGTCACTTGTGGGGGAGCTCCAATTTTTAGGCACACGGGGGCTCTCCAAACGTGACATGGTGTCCGCTAAAGAGTGGAGCCAATTTTTGATTCAAAAAGTCAAATGGCGCTCCTTCCCTTCCAAGCCCTGCCGTGCGCCCAAACAGAGGTTTACCTCCACATATGAGGTATCAGCGTACTCAGGACAAATTGGACAACAACTTACGTGGTTCAGTTTCTCCTTTTACCATTGGGAAAATAAAAAAATTGTTACTGAAAGATCATTTTTGTGACTAAAAAGTTAAATGTTCATTTTTTCCTTCCATGTTGCTTCTGCTGCTGTGAAGCACCTGAAGGGTTAATAAACTTCTTGAATGTGGTTTTGAGTACCTTGAGGGGTGCAGTTTTTAGAATGGTGTCACTTTTGGGTATTTTCAGCCATATAGACCCCTCAAACTGACTTCAAATGTGAGGTGGTCCCTAAAAAAATGGTTTTGTAAATTTCGTTGTAAAAATGAGAAATCGCTGGTCAAATTTTAACCCTTATAACTTCCTAGCAAAAAAAAAATTTTGTTTCCAAAATTGTGCTGATGTAAAGTAAACATGTGGGAAATGTTATTTATTAACTATTTTGTGTCACATAACTCTCTGGTTTAACAGAATAAAAATTCAAAATGTGAAAATTGCGAAATTTTCAAAATTTTCGCCAAATTTCCGTTTTTATCACAAATAAACGCATAATTTATTGACCTAAATTTACCACTAACATGAAGCCCAATATGTCACGAAAAAACAATCTCAGAACCGCTAGGATCCGTTGAAGCGTTCCTGAGTTATTACCTCATAAAGGGACACTGGTCAGAATTGCAAAAAACGGCCAGGTCATTAACCCCTTCAAGACCCAGCCTATTTTGACCTTAAAGACCTTGCCGTTTTTTGCAATTCTGACCAGTGTCCCTTTATGAGGTAATAACTCAGGAACGCTTCAACGGATCCTAGCGGTTCTGAGATTGTTTTTTCGTGACATATTGGGCTTCATGTTAGTGGTAAATTTAGGTCAATAAATTCTGCATTTATTTGTGATAAACACGGAAATTTGGCGAAAATTTTGAAAATTTCGCAATTTTCACATTTTGAATTTTTATTCTGTTAAACCAGAGAGATATGTGACACAAAATAGTTAATAAATAACATTTCCCACATGTTTACTTTACATCAGCACAATTTTGGAAACAAAATTTTTTTTTGTTAGGAAGTTATAAGGGTTAAAATTCGACCAGCGATTTGTCATTTTTACAACGAAATTTACAAAACCATTTTTTTAGGGACCACCTCACATTTGAAGTCAGTTTGAGGGGTCTATATGGCTGAAAATACCCAAAAGTGACACCATTCTAAAAACTGCACCCCTCAAGGTACTCAAAACCACATTCCAGAAGTTTATTAACCCTTCAGGTGCTTCACAGAAGCAGAAGCAACATGGAAGGAAAAAATGAACATTTAACTTTTTAGTCACAAAAATTATCTTTTAGCAACAATTTTTTTATTTTCCCAAAGGTAAAAGGAGAAACTGAACCACGAAAGTTGTTGTCCAATTTGTCCTGAGTACGCTGATACCTCATATGTGGGGGTAAACCACTGTTTTGGCGCACGGCAGGGCTTGGAAGGGAAGGAGCGCCATTTGACTTTTTGAATCAAAAATTGGCTCCACTCTTTAGCGGACACCATGTCACGTTTGGAGAGCCCCCGTGTGCCTAAAAATTGGAGCTCCCCCACAAGTGACCCCATTTTGGAAACTAGACGCCCCAAGGAACTTATCTAAATGCATAGTGAGCACTTTGAACCCCCAGGTGCTTCACAAATTGATCCGTAAAAATGAAAAAGTACTTTTTTTTCGCAAAAAAATTCTTTTAGCCTCAATTTTTTCATTTTCACATGGGCAACAGGATAAAATGGATCCTAAAATGTGTTGGGCAATTTCTCCTGAGTACACCAATACCTCACATGTGGAGGTAAACCACTGTTTGGGCACATGGTAAGGCTCGGAAGGGAAGGAGCGCCATTTGACTTTTTGAATGAAAAATTATTTCCATCGTTAGCGGACACCATGTCGCGTTTGGATAGCTCCTGTGTGCCTAAACATTGGCGCTCCCCCACAAGTGACCCCATTTTGGAAACTAGACCCCCCAAGGAACTAATTTGGATGCCTAGTGAGCACTTTAAACCCTCAGGTGCTTCACAAATTGATCTGTAAAAATGAAAAAGTAATTTTTTTTCACAAAAAAATTCTTTTCGCCTCAATTTTTTCATTTTCACATGGGCAGTAGGATAAAATGGATCATAAAATTTGTTGGGCAATTTCTCCCGAGTACGCCGATACCTCATATGTGGGGGTAAACCACTGTTTGGGCACTCGGCAGGGCTCGGAAGAGAAGGCGCGCCATTTGACTTTTTGAATGGAAAATTAGCTCCAATTGTTAGCGGACACCATGTCGCGTTTGGAGAGCCCCTGTGTGCCTAAACATTGGAGCTCCCCCACAAGTGACCCCATTTTGGAAACTAGACCCCCCAAGGAACTTATCTAGATGCATATTGAGCACTTTAAACCCCCAGGTGCTTCACAGAAGTTTATAACGCAGAGCCATGAAAATAAAAAATAATTTTTCTTTCCTCAAAAATGATTTTTTAGCCTGGAATTTCCTATTTTGCCAAGGATAATAGGAGAAATTGGACCCCAAATATTGTTGTCCAGTTTGTCCTGAGTACGCTGATACCCCATATGTGGGGGTAAACCACTGTTTGGGCGCACGGCAGGGCTCGGAAGGGATGGCACGCCATTTGGCTTTTTAAATGGAAAATTAGCTCCAATCATTAGCGGACACCATGTCACGTTTGGAGAGCCCCTGTGTGCCTAAACATTGGAGATCCCCCAGAAATGACACCATTTTAGAAACTAGACCCCCAAAGGAACTAATCTAGATGTGTGGTGAGCACTTTGAACCCCCAAGTGCTTCATAGAAGTTTATAATGCAGAGCCGTGAAAATAATAAATACGTTTTCTTTCCTCAAAAATAATTATTTAGCCCAGAATTTTTTAATTTTCCCAAGGGTAACAGGAGAAATTTGACCCCAATATTTGTTGTCCAGTTTCTCCTGAGTACGGTGATACCCCATATGTGGGGGTAAATCACTGTTTGGGCACATGCCGGGGCTCGGAATTGAAGTAGTGACGTTTTGAAATGCAGACTTTGATGGAATGCTCTGCGGGCGTCACGTTGCGTTTGCAGAGCCCCTGATGTGCCTAAACAGTAGAAACCCCCCACAAGTGACCCCATTTTGGAAACTAGACCCTGAAAGGAACTTATCTAGATGTGTGGTGAGCACTTTGAACCCCCAAGTGCTTCATAGAAGTTTATAATGCAGAGCCGTGAAAATAATAAATACGTTTTCTTTCCTCAAAAATAATTATTTAGCCCAGAATTTTTTATTTTCCCAAGGGTTACAGGAGAAATTGGACCCCAAAAGTTGTTGTCCAGTTTCTCCTGAGTACGCTGATACCCCATATGTGGGGGTAAACCACTGTTTGGGCACACGTCGGGGCTCAGAAGGGAAGTAGTGACTTTTGAAATGCAGACTTTGATGGAATGGTCTGCGGGTGTCACGTTGCGTTTGCAGAGCCCCTGGTGTGCCTAAACAGTAGAAACCCCCACAAGTGACCCCATTTTAGAAACTAGACCCCCCAAGGAACTTATCTAGATATGTGGTGAGCACTTTGAACCCCCAAGTGCTTCACAGACGTTTACAACGCAGAGCCGTGAAAATAAAAAATCATTTTTCTTTCCTCAAAAATTATGTTTTAGCAAGCATTTTTTTAGATTCACAAGGGTAACAGGAGAAATTGGACCCCAGTAATTGTTGCGCAGTTTATCCTGAGTATGCTGGTACCCCATATGTGGGGGTAAACCACTGTTTGGGCACACGTCAGGGCTCGGAAGTGAGGGAGCACCATTTGACTTTTTGAATACGAGATTGGCTGGAATCAATGGTGGCGCCATGTTGCGTTTGGAGACCCCTGATGTGCCTAAATAGTGGTAACCCCTCAATTCTAACTCCAACACACCCCTAACCCTTATCCCAACTGTAGCCATAACCCTAATCACAACCCTAACCCCAACACACCCCTAACCACAACACTAACCCCAACACACCCCTAACCCTAACCACAACCCTAATTCCAACCCTAACCCTAAGGCTATGTGCCCACGTTGCGGATTCGTGTGAGATATTTCCGCACCATTTTTGAAAAATCTGCGGGTAAAAGGCACTGTGTTTTACCTGCGGATTTTCCGCGGATTTCCAGTGTTTTTTGTGCGGATTTCACCTGCGGATTCCTATTGAGGAACAGGTGTAAAACGCTGCGGAATCCGCACAAAGAATTGACATGCTGCGGAAAATACAATGCAGCGTTTCCGCGCGGTATTTTCCGCACCATGGGCACAGCGGATTTGGTTTTTCATATGTTTACATGGTACTGTAAACCTGATGGAACACTGCTGCGAATCCGCAGCCAAATCCGCACCGTGTGCACATGGCCTAATTCTAAAGGTATGTGCACACGCTGCGGAAAACGCTGCGGATCCGCAGCAGTTTCCCATGAGTTTACAGTTCAATGTAAACCTACGGGAAACAAAAATCGCTGTACACATGCTGCGGAAAAACTGCACGGAAACGCAGCGGTTTACATTCCGCAGCATGTCACTTCTTTCTGCGGATTCCGCAGCGGTTTTACAACTGCTCCAATAGAAAATCGCAATTGTAAAACCGCAGTGAAATGCGCAGAAAAAAACGCGGTAAATCCGCCATAAATCCGCAGCGGTTTAGCACTGCGGATTTATCAAATCCGCAGCGGAAAAATCCGCAGAGGACCAGAATACGTGTGCACATTCCTAACCCTAACCCTAGCCCTAACCCTACCCCTACCCCTAACCCTACCCCTAACCCTAGCCCTACCCCTACCCCTACCCCTAACCCTACCCCTATTCTAACATTAGTGGAAAAAAAAAAATTTCTTTATTTTTTTTATTGTCCCTACCTATGGGGGTGACAAAGGGGGGGGGGTCATTTATTATTTTTTTTATTTTGATCACTGAGATAGATTATATCTCAGTGATCAAAATGCACTTTGGAACGAATCTGCCGGCCGGCCGATTCGGCGGGCGCACTGCGCATGCGCCCGCCATTTTGGAAGATGGCGGCGCCCGGGAGAAGACGGACGGGACCACGGCTGGATCGGTAAGTATGATAGGGTGGGGGGGGACCACGGGGGGGGGGGGGATCGGAGCACGGGGGGGGGGGGGATCGGAGCACGGGGGGGGGGGAATCGGAGCGCGGGAGGCGTGGAACGGAGCGCGGGGGGCGTGGAACGGAGCACGGGGGGGCTGGAATGGAGCACGGGGGGGTGGAACGGAGCACGGGGGGGGTGGATCGGAGTGCAGGGGGGGTGATTGGAGCACGGGGGGGTGATTGGAGCACGGGGGGAGCGGACACGAGCACGGGGGGGAGCGGAGCACAGGACGGAGGGGAGCCGGAGCAGTGTACCGGCCAGATCGGGGGGGTGGGGGGGCGATCGGAGGGGTGGGGTGGGGGCACACTAGTATTTCCAGCCATGGCCGATGATATTTCAGCATCGGCCATGGCTGGATTGTAATATTTCACCCGTTATAATGGGTGAAATATTACAAATCGCTCTGATTGGCAGTTTCACTTTCAACAGCCAATCAGAGCGATCGTAGCCACGAGGGGGTGAAGCCACCCCCCCTGGGCTAAACTACCACTCCCCCTGTCCCTGCAGATCGGGTGAAATGGGAGTTAACCCTTTCACCCGATCTGCAGGGACGCGATCTTTCCATGACGCCGCATAGGCGTCATGGGTCGGAATGGCACCGACTTTCATGACGCCTACGTGGCGTCATGGGTCGGGAAGGGGTTAAGGTCAAAATAGGCTGGGTCATGAAGGGGTTAAGGGTGTCCCCCGGATACCACAGGGAGTCATTGTGTGGAAGATCTGCCCGTTCTGGAGCCTCTGGATCCCGACTGCCTAGGCCTGCCCCTCCATCAAGAGAAAGGTGTATAAGAGTCCTGGTAACCTCTGTCTGCACGTTGTGCTTGGCCAGAACAGGGAGATGTGGAAGTAGAGGATCAGTTTTAGTTGTAGCGAAAGAAAAAAAAAAAAAAAAAAAAAAAAAAAAAAAAATCGGGACCGAGCCTGTGGTTGTGTAAGAAATTAACTTTTCCCTCCAGTGGCGTTGGAAAGCAATTGGTCGAGCTTTTTGCCAAAAAAGGCGACCACTCTGATATGGTAGAGAAGTCACTTTTTGGAAGCAGAATCCGCACGCCAGTCCCTGAGCCATAAGGACCTCCTTGAGAAGCACAGTTAGCGGCATCCAGGGACGCGGTTACTACGAAATCTCCAACTCTGGCTATCTGAGTAGCGAGGTCTGCTATCTCGGGGGGAAAGATTGGTATCCAGCACTGCTGAAGACAAGACCTCAGCCCAGTGGGTCATAGCCTTAGCCACCCATGTAGCGGCAAAAGATTGGAAAAGTGCGGCTACTGAGGCTTCAAAGGCTGAACGCGCTATAGTGTCGATCTGACGATCGTTTGGGTTTTTTACTAGGCGCCCTCCGAGGAGGATAAAACAGATTTAGTAGCCAGTGATAGTGACACCTTACGAGCGGTACATGCCTCAAAAAAAAAAACAAAAAAAAACAGTGTGGGTTTTCCCAGACTTTTAGAGGCTTTGATTGAGGCATAGCATAACCTTGAGGAGTTTTGATGCTCTAGGGGAGGTCCGCAGTGTGATGCCACGGGAGTTATGCACAGGAATCGCTAGTCCCGAAGGCGGTGATTGAAAAGGCTGGAGCAGCGCTGCAGCATCAGCCCTGTGGGTGTACCAAGATGGCCGCCGAGATCAGGAAGTGAGAGTGCCTCTCAGGGAACGAGAAGCGCCAGAAAGAGTGGACGGTGGTAACTGTCGGCGGGCGTGGACAAAACTCTGGCCTGTATGAAGGGGAAAAGCCGGGGGCTAAATTTTAAACCTGCGGTTGCGGCCTGCAGCGCCGCGACCGCTATTAGCGCCATTCTTAAGCCACACTCCCTGAATGAATTGCCGCACTGCAGAACACCCACGGACACAGGCTTAAGGTGCGGACCTCCCATACCCCGGGGACCAGGACCCCACAGCGCCTCGGCCCCGCAGGTGTACTCACGGTAGATGCGGTGGGCCAGTGCTCAATCCACCGTCGCCATAGTCAGGGAGGGGGTGGAGAGCTTCTGCCGCCTTGCGTCATCCGCTATATCAGTGGTAGAGGCAGAGGGGGGCTGCACGGACGCCATACATATTCATGTCCGGCTATGCACCTGGCTCCAGGAGAGGTAGATGAAGGACTACTCCATGTGGTCACCTGCTATGGAGGGGGGAGATTGGAACGCAAAGGAACCGTCGCCCGTAAGGTGAGCTCAGGGCTGGCATCCAACGGTGCAGGAAAGAGTACGGGAGGGTCGCTCCACGTACTTGCCTGTTGATGGTTCGGGGGAGATCGGAACCTAGAAAGGATCTGTCGCCCCCATTCACTCCGTTAAAGAAAAAAATAGAATAAAAAGTAAAAAATGTAAATAAAAACGGTGGGGTCTGAAAGCAGACCCAAGTGCCTCCTACAGACACCAAGCAAGAACTGGTTCACTGAGAGCCAGCAGGAGGGTGTATACTGCAGGGGAGGAGCCGAGAGCCAGCAGGGGGGTGTATACTGCAGGGGAGGAGCCGAGAGCCAGCAGGAGGGTGTATACTGCAGGGGAGGAGCTGAGAGCCAGCAGGAGGGTGTATACTGCAGGGGAGGAGCTGAGAGCCAGCAGGAGGGTGTATACTGCAGGGGAGGAGCTGAGAGCCAGCAGGAGGGTGTATACTGCAGGGGAGGAGCTGAGAGCCAGCAGGAGGGTGTATACTGCAGGGGAGGAGCCGAGAGCCAGCAGGAGGGTGTATACTGCAGGGGAGGAGCCGAGAGCCAGCAGGAGGGTGTATACTGCAGGGGAGGAGCTGAGAGCCAGCAGGAGGGTGTATACTGCAGGGGAGGAGCTGAGAGCCAGCAGGAGGGTGTATACTGCAGGGGAGGAGCCGAGAGCCAGCAGGAGGGTGTATACTGCAGGGGAGGAGCTGAGAGCCAGCAGGAGGGTGTATACTGCAGGGGAGGAGCCGAGAGCCAGCAGGAGGGTGTATACTGCAGGGGAGGAGCTGAGAGCCAGCAGGAGGGTGTATACTGCAGGGGAGGAGCTGAGAGCCAGCAGGAGGGTGTATACTGCAGGGGAGGAGCTGAGAGCCAGCAGGAGGGTGTATACTGCAGGGGAGGAGCTGAGAGCCAGCAGGAGGTGTATACTGCAGGGGAGGAGATATTCTTTCTGTGTTACTTAGTGTCCTCCTAGTCCATGGTCCATGGTCCTGTGTCCCCCAATGAGGCGTAGGAGAAAAAGTCCTCTCTTTCCTCCACCCTTGCTTCTATATAACTTTAGTGAATAAATGTTTGAGAACTTGTCGATACTTGAGTAAAATAGCACCGATCATTACCTCCGACGTAGATACAATCTTCTTTCTTAACTTTAATGCCATCATTAGCCTATCAGAAAGAAGAAGAAAAAAAAAAAAAAAAACGAACCGACATTAAAAAACACTCAAGGTTTTTTTTTTTTTTTTTTTTTTTTTTTAACACAATCTCCCCCCATGGACTGGATATAAACCACATAGACCTGTCTTACCTTTTCACAGAGGAAATCCCACATTCCTGTAGCAGGTTTGCGGTAGATGCCCATACCGGTGGCCACAAAAATCTGCAATGAAATACATTACAAGAACCTTTATAATTAGCAAGGAGGGTTAAACAAGAACCTAAAGGGAATCTTTCAGCAGGTTTTTGGTACCTAGTCTGAGAGCGGAATGAAGGGACAGAGACTCGGATTCCAGCGATATGTCACTTACTGGGCCGTTTTCTGCAGTTTTCATAAATTCAGCAGCAGATTATCACTAAAAGACTAGTAAACCTGCTGCCAGGTAGTCCAGCCCCGCCCCCTACCACTGATTGGCAGTTTATGTACAGTGTGCACAGAAAGCAGCCAATCAGCGGTGCGGGCGGGGTTATACATGGCTCAGCATTCAGAGTACAGCTAGATCTGCAGCAGATAAAACAGGGATTTTGTTAAAACTGCAACAAGCGGCCAAGTAAGTGACACATCGCTGGAATCAGGGTCTCTACCCCTTCAATATGCTGCTCTACACAGCAGAGCGTGTAATTACCTGCAGACCTGAGCTGTTTGTAGACAGATGAGTGATGTGTAACTAAATGCTGCTCTGTTGATGCATATGGCAAAAGATTGTCCTTGTCGTCTGCGGGCAGAGGCACGCCATCCTAGAAGAAAAACCTGCTGTTCCTGGATCTAGTAGATTTCCCTGCATGGGTGCCAGGAAGGAGTTGGCTTAAAAGATCTTCTTTTCTTGAGAGGCAGGTGGCCTACTAGGCAGGTTGCAGAGAGTTGAATTGGTGCGTCCTGTGTTTTTTTTGTGGACGGACGCTTCGGGTTTGACTTTTAGGAAGCAAAGTGCTTTTGGCACCGATAGTTCCATAAATAATTTGTTCCAATTTACTCCCAAAATAGTGAAGAGATTTTTTGGAGGTTACGTCCATTTTCCAAACTTTAAGCCAAAGGACTCTATAAACGGCGACAATATTGCTTGAGATCTGAGCTGCCTCAAATGAGGCAGAACAAGGACAGTTATCCAGATGAGCGATCTGGTGTCTCAATGCATCATGTCTCCTCATCAAAACGGACTGGAACAAACTAAATGTTTTGTCCCTGTGCACAAGCTTATTAGGGTACACGGATATTATACAGAGAAGGCTTCTATAGACTTCCCCTGTATTCGCCAGAGCAGCTCTTCTTCTTGAGGTCCGATCTGTTCTCTACGTCATGGCTCAAGTCAACACTTGCTGTCCAACTTCCCCAGCTAATCCTCGGAGGACCAGAACTAGCCAAAGTGGACAATCCCTTTAAAGCGGACGAGTCTATACTAACCTGAACGGGTATTCCCAACTCATCCAATATGGCTTCCGCTTTGGCTTTGAAAACTTCAGGCCTCAGTTTGCCACGGCTAATTCCCATCTGATTTGTGATGAAGATGATCTGACCGAAGACAAAACAAAATGATAAATCATCTATTTTTATTATTATTCTTCACCACGTTCACCTCCCCCCCCCCCCAATACAGGTATTAACTAGTGATGAGAGAGTGTGCTAGGATAAGGTGTTATCTGAGCATGCTCAGGTGCTGACCGAAGGTCTTCAGTGTGCTCAAAAAAACATGTTAGAGTCCCCGTACGTCTCGTGGCTGTTCGACAGCTGCAATACATGCAGAGATTGCCTAACAAACAGGAAATCCCTGCAAATGTTGCGCCTGTCAAACAGCGGCCGGGACTCAAACACATTATTCGAGCACACCGAAGACACTCGGGTAGCACTCGAGCATGCTCAGATAACACCTTATCCGTGCACGTTCGCTCATCACAGGTATCAAACGCCTTTCTGCGTGAAATCAGCAGCGTAAACTGCGATTTACCCACCACTCAGCATAAGACTTACAGCTTAACTCACCTTATATCCATCTGACAAAAGAGCTTTCAACTTTTTGGGAATTTCGGGATATAAAATTCTGCAGGAGAGAGAAAAAAAAAAGGAATTTTTAGGCAAGAAAAGCATAATTTATTTGGCAATATAAATGTGTATAAAGCGCACTGAGGAGTTTAAACTGATCTGAATAATTCACTTTATTATAGAATATATTCCTGAAAGTATACAAAATAATATCAAATACAAAAAGGAATAAAAAAAACAGGGACATGAACGCTATGTTCCTACATTATACAGAAGACTTCCGAGAATTTAAAGGGTTATTCCCAAATATCCCCTACCTATAGGACGGGGGTAACTTGCTGATCGCTGGGATTTCCACTGATCTCTAAATTGGGGCTTTGCAGGAATAGAGGGGGCACATGCTTGGCCTCCACTCCATTCACTGTCTAAGGGACTGCCAGAAAATATGAGAGGGCTGTTCTCCACATTATGCTTATTAGACCACCCCTCCCTTCAGAGTGCAGTCACACTGGCTTCTTGGTGGTATTACATGTCAGCCATTAAAATAAATGCTTCATCGATGGATATTGTTGGATAATGCTTGTAAAAATAAACGATTTTGCAATTTCCTGCTTATTAAAATTTGCAGCCGTTCTTGAAATATTAACGCTTTTCTGTTGTTTACAGTTTGTTACCTAGGAGACCGACCACCTTTCCTGCCTAGCTTGTAATCATGGGATTAGGAGGTAACATCGATAATGGCCAGGTTTAAAACAGTGTTTACTATAGCCTAATAGAAAAGAGCTTGTAATCACTGCATACGTTCTGCTTACAATTATTAGCTGCGGTGGTCGGTCTCCAAGGCAACGAGATATAAACAGAAGAAAAAAAAAGTGTTAATATCTCAGGAACGGCTGAAAATTTTAATAAGCAGTAAATTGCAAAATTGCTCATATTTACAAGCACCATCTGATGATACACATTTGGGAAGATGGAAATAACCCCTTTAAGAAACACAAGATCTGCTTTAGCGTCAAAATAAAAAGCAGGAGAAGGACTTTACGTCTTTTGTGTAATGTGCCCCTTACCTCCAGTCGTCTGGGCTGGTTGGGAAGACCTTCCCTGACTTAGTGGTGATAATCGTTCCATCAATGTCAAACCCGATGATCTGCAACCAATACAATATTGGTGACATAAACAAACAAGACATATGAGGCATCGCTGTAATCGTACTGACTCGAAGAATAAAGCCTCCTTATCAATTTTACAACACGCGTAACGGCATTAAAAAAAAAAAAATCCAGAATTGCTGGTGTTTGTTCATTCTGCCTCCCAAAAATCAGAATAGAAAGCGATAAAAAAGGTAATGTGTTCGAAAATGGTATCAATAAAAATGTCAACTCGTCCTGCAAAAAAAATCCCAGCCCTGATATGACTATCAGCAGAAATCTAGAAAATTACACCTCTTATAATATAGCGATGTAAAAACTTTGTTTTGCAAAAGAAACATCTCTAAGTGTGTGACAGCAGCCAAACATAAAACCCGATATAATTCTGGTATCGCTGTAATCGCACCGACCCGAAGAATGAAGTTGCCTAATCACTTATACCGCACGATGAATGTCGTAAAAAATAAATAAAACCAATTCTTCACATGCTGTCGATTTATTCATACTGCCTCCCAAAGATCGCAGTAAGGCTCGGTGCACATTTATCCTGTGCTCTATGCTGAGCGCTTACTCCGGGGTTTCCGTGTACGGTAAATCTCTGAAATACATGATTCAGATGGAACCCCCGGCAGAAAATTCCCTATAATGAGGCAGATGGAAGCACTATGGACGCCATAGGACCTGTGATCCGGCGATGTCCGTCTTTTTAGGATTGCATAAAAGTGTCGTCAGCCACAGTTTTGTGCACTTCTGAAAACAAGGACACCGCTGAGGCCACATGGAGTCCAGAGTAACTCTGCTGCCTCATTATAGTGAATAGATCCCTCGGGGGTTTCATCTGAATCACGTCACTTGGCGATTTTGATGGAAACCTCAAAATAAGTGTTCAGAGTAGAGCGCAGGATAAATGTGATCTATTCCAGCCAATTGTACGCTCCAGAGGCCAAATAATGCTCCATCCTCCAAAGATTACTTTTACTCCACATATCAGATTTTGGCATACTCAGTAGAAATTGCTTCTTGTTACCTTTGTAAAAATGCAAAATTTGGGGCTAAATTAATATTTTTGTGTGAAAAAATTAAATCTTCATTTTTTCCTTCCACATTGCTTTAAAGGGATTCTATCACCCCATTTTAGGTCTATAAGCTGCGGCCACCGGCATGAGGGGCTTATCATCTACAGCATTCTGTAACGCATTCTGTAATGCTGTAGATAAGCCCCCGATGTAACCTGAAAGATAAGAAAAACAAGTTATATTATACTCACCTGGGGGGGCGGTCCGATGGGCGTCGCGGTCCGGCACCTCCCAACTTCATGCGATGATGTCATCTTCCTTGTTTCTGTCGCGGCTCATGTGCAGGCGTACTGATTTGCCCTGTTGAGGGCAGCGTAAAGTACTGCAGTGTGCAGGCGCTGAGCTTCTCGGACCTTTCCCGGTGCCTGCGCACTGCAGTACTTTGCTCTGCCCTCAACAGGGCAAATCAGTACGCCTGCGCCGGAGCCGCGACTGAAGGAAGATGTCATCGCATGAAGATGGGAGGCGCAATATCGCCCATCGGACCGGACCACACCGGACCGCCCCCCCAGGTGAGTACAACCTAACCTGTTTTTCTTATCTTTCAGGTTACATAGGGGGCTTAGCTACAGCATTACAGAATGCTATAGATAAGCCCCTGATGGCGGTGGCTGCAGCTTATATGCGAAAAATTAGGTGACTGATTCCCTTTAATTAATGTGAAGCACCTAAAGGGTTAATAAACTTCTTGAATGTGGTTTTGAGGACTTTGAGGGGCACACTTTTGAAAATGGTGTCACTTTTGAGTATTTTCTGTCATATAGGCCCTTCAAAGTCACTTCAAAATGACTAAACAAAAACAGCTTTGTAAATTTTGTTGAAAAAAGAAAAAAGAAAAAAAAAAAAAAAAAAAAAAAAAAAAAGGGATTTTTGTGTACTCACCGTAAAATCCTTTTCTCCGAGCCATTCATTGGGGGACACAGACCGTGGGTGTATGCTGCTGCCACTAGGAGGCTGACACTAAGTGATACAAAAAAGTTCGCTCCTCCCCTGCAGTATACACCCTCCTGTTGGCTCTCAGCTAACCAGTTCGGTGCAAAAGCAGTAGGAGATCAATAACAACATATGAGCGTATAGCATGTCATATTATATATGAGAGTATAGCATGTCAGACTATAAAAACAAACATAAGCCAATAACAGGGTGGGAGCTGTGTCCCCCAATGAATGGCTCAGAGAAAAGGATTTTACAGTGAGTACACAAAAATCCCTATTTCTCCTTCGCCTCATTGGGGGACACAGACCGTGGGACGTCCCAAAGCAGTCCCTGGGTGGGGACAACAATAGATCAGGCCCTGTGTAACCGCTACTTACAAGTGCGCCACCGCAGCCTGCAGAGTCCGCCTGCCCAGACTCACATCTGTGGAAGTGTGGGAATTATAGTGCTTCAAGAATGCATGCGGACTGGACGAACCCGCAAGCTTGCAGGCATGCCTTGCCGACGCCTGGTGCCTAGAATCCTCAAAAGACAGGGAGATAGGCTGACATCTAGTACGGAAGGACTCCTTTATGGTGAAACAAATCCACCAGGCTAACATGGCCAATGAAACGGCTAAACCCTTCCTGAAAACGTCAGGAAGCCTTCCTCTTACCGGCAGGAAGCCCAAATAAAGCGTCCAACCTTCGGAAGGACGCCGTCCTCGAGACGTATCTACTCAGAGCACTCACTTCGTCCACAAAATGGGGAACTCATTCCATTTTGTGGACTGGTGCCGAAAGAGATGAGGGAAGAACTATGCCCTCATAACAGTGGTAATACAATACCACCTTGGTAACAAGGGATGGGGATGGCCTGAGGACAACCTTGCCTCGAAGGAAATAAGGGAAAAAAAAAAATCTGAAAGAACAGAGCAGCTAGCTCCGAAGACTCGTCAGGGTTAGGATATCGCAGAGAAAAAAGGGGCGACCTTCCCTGATAGTAAAGACTGCCCGGATGAAAAGGAGTCTACTGTAAGGCTCCTAGGACCAGTAAGGTCCCAATGATCTAACGGTATACGATAGGGAAGAACTACGTGTGAAAATTCCCTGCGAAGATCTGATGGGAGACTTCGGGGTGAAGTTCCCACTGACTAGAGGCGGAACCCTGACGGCTGAATTTGTTTGCCGTCCAGAGTTCTACTCCTGGGATATATACTGCCGAGATCACCGAATGATAGATCTCGGCCCATCAGAGAATGTGGGGTACCTCAGTCATGGTGCCTGACCGTGGGTACCTGCTAGATGATTAACGTATGGCACCGCCGTGGCATTATCCAACTGAATTCGGATGGGGTGACCTGCTAGAAGGCAGAGAACCTGCTGTAGGACTATCGTTCGGATCTCCAGAGCAATGATAGGGAGAAGGAGACTGGCATTGGTAGTTACTAATGACCATTGAACCGGGAGAAAGGCCCTGGATGAAGAAGGAGCTCAGAGACTATCGTCTGTTTGACTTGCTGAAAACGAGCAGAGCGAAGGAAACTTCTTCCATTGTCATCACCATTTTTCCTCAGAATCCTCCTAGCAAATCGAATGAAAAGAGGGGATGAGTAATCAAGTGCGTGAGCTCCCTGTTGAAGGGCCATAACCTTGTCTTGAGGAAGAATTACCATCCTTCTAGAAGTGTGCAGGATCATCCTCAAAAAGGATATCTACTCGGCTCGAAATGAGGAGAACTTGTCTAAGTTTAGCTGCCAGCCAAGGTGAGAGGGTATCGCAAGTGATATAGACGACTCAGCGTAGTCCTGGAAAGGCGGCTAGACAGTCGACCAAACAGGGCAGGACGAGCACACCTCTAGGGTGCAAGAGAAACATGACATCCGCCATGACCCTTACAAACACTCTGGGTGCGGTAGCAAGGCCGAAGGACAAGGTCGCGACTTGAAAATGCTGTTCACGAATGGAAAAGCGAAGGAATTTTTGAAGAGGGTAAGAATCCCGAATGTCGATGGATGCCAGAAACAGCACCTATTTCTGTTGAAGTAATGGCTGAGCGGAGGAACTCCATCCGAAGGAGGACCTTGTGCCCCTTTAATGCAAAAACCGTCGCCCCTGTTGAGCCGGTCGGGTGGACCAAGAAGGCCACCGGGAGTTGCAGAGTTGATAAAATCTCGCAGAGAGCGAGAAGCGCCAATTCGGGGGGTGGAGCCACGGACACCATGTTGAATAGGCCCAAGCCGGGGCCTAAATTTCTGCAGCCGACGGGCGACACCAGCGGTATAGTGTGGGCGCGGCTTCCGGCCTACATCGGGGGCTACATTTTTGCAGCCGGCTGGAGCATTACCTCAGGGAGGTGGGCCACAGGGAAGTGGCTGAGGCTGCCTGTCAGTATTTGGATATCCTGCTGCAGATGGATCCACTCACCATTGGTGCGCGTCCCGGCATGGAGCCGCCGCGGATGTGGGTTTCAGCGCTGTTCTGTGCAGCGTGGACGTTGCAGGGATAAACCTCAATCCATCATCCATTTGTTAGGGAGGTGGAGACGAACCGTCCGCCTCCTTGTGCCATCCGCTTTCACAGTGGTGGGACAGTGGGGGCTGCTCGGACGCCATAGAGAGGGGCCTCTGTACATCCACGGAGTTCAGCCCCCCGGGTGGACAGGGCCAGTTGTCCGGCATTAGGCCTGGCTCCAGGAGAGGATACATGGAGGCAACACTCCATGTGGTCGCCTGCTGCTGGTGTGGGGAGATCGGGACCGTGAAGGAACCGTCACCCCTGAAGTGAGCTCAGGCATGGCTTCCCACGTCGCAGGAGAGGGTACGGGGAGGTATACTCGCCGTGCTCGCCTGTTGATGATTCGGGGGAGATCGGAACCTTGAAAGGATCCGTCGCCCCCTTCACTCCATTAATTAAAAAATAAAAATTTACAGAAAAGTAAAAAGTAAAATAAAAACGTTGGGGTCTGAACCAGACCCAAGTGCCTCCTACAGACACTAAGCAAGAACTGGTTAGCTGAGAGCCGGGAGGAGGGTGTATACTGCAGGGGAGGAGCCGAGAGCCAGCAGGAGGGTGTATACTGCAGGGGAGGAGCTGAGAGCCAGCAGGAGGGTGTATACTGCAGGGGAGGAGCTGAGAGCCAGCAGGAGGGTGTATACTGCAGGAGAGGAGCTGAGAGCCGGCAGGAGGGTGTATACTGCAGGGGAGGAGCTGAGAGCCAGCAGGAGGGTGTATACTGCAGGGGAGGAGCTGAGAGCCGGCAGGAGGGTGTATACTGCAGGGGAGGAGCCGAGAGCCAGCAGGAGGGTGTATACTGCAGGGGAGGAGCTGAGAGCCAGCAGGAGGGTGTATACTGCAGGGGAGGAGCTGAGAGCCAGCAGGAGGTGTATACTGCAGGGGAGGAGCCGAGAGCCAGCAGGAGGGTGTATACTGCAGGGGAGGAGCTGAGAGCCAGCAGGAGGGTGTATACTGCAGGGGAGGAGCTGAGAGCCAGCAGGAGGGTGTATACTGCAGGGGAGGAGCTGAGAGCCAGCAGGAGGGTGTATACTGTATAGGAGGAGCTGAGAGCCAGCAGGAGGGTGTATACTGCAGGGGAGGAGCTGAGAGCCAGCAGGAGGTGTATACTGCAGGGGAGGAGCTGAGAGCCAGCAGGAGGGTGTATACTGCAGGGGAGGAGCTGAGAGCCAGCAGGAGGGTGTATACTGCAGGGGAGGAGCTGAGAGCCAGCAGGAGGGTGTATACTGCAGGGGAGGAGCTGAGAGCCGGCAGGAGGGTGTATACTGCAGGGGAGGAGCTGAGAGCCAGCAGGAGGGTGTATACTGCAGGGGAGGAGCTGAGAGCCAGCAGGAGGGTGTATACTGCAGGGGAGGAGCTGAGAGCCGGCAGGAGGGTGTATACTGCAGGGGAGGAGCTGAGAGCCGGCAGGAGGGTGTATACTGCAGGGGAGGAGATCACTTTCTGTGTATCACTTAGTGTCGCCTCCTAATGGCAGCAGCATACACCCACGGTCTGTGTCCCCCAATGAGGCGAAGGAGAAATAACATTTTCAAAATTTTTGCGGCAATTGTGATATTTTCCGAAATAAATGCGAAAACAATTGACCCAAATTTACCACTAAAATGAAGTACAATATGTCACGAAAAAAAAAAATCTCAGACTCACTGGGATCCGTTGAAGCGTTCCAGTGTTGTTAAAACATAAAGTGACAGTGGTCGGAATTGTAAAGTTTGGCCTGGTCAGGAAGGTGAATACAGGCTGGGGGGGGGGGGGGGGGGGGCAAAGGCGTTAATAGCTAAGCCAGCCCCCCTTTTATTCTGACAGCCAATGAAGGAGGTTGGCTTAGTGATTGATATAAGCAGCCGATCAGGCCTTTTTAGAGACAGGTCTGGTCACGTGCAGACACAGAAAAGGGACAAAAACAAGAAACTAGTAGTGCAATTTTTGGTCAAAGCGTATGAGCCCAACTGCCAGTGACAAGGCGATCTCTAAGCCTTAGAGACTTACCCCTCTCTGTGCCTAGCCCTCACATAGGGAAGAACAGGATAAAGCTATACCACACGCTAACTACAGTCTAGGAAAGGTGGGTGGATAGGGTGCACGGACCATGGAGGTAGCCACGTCTGCCTTGTTGCTGGCAGATGGGCTTACACACTTTGATCAAAAGGTGCGCAAAGAACCTCAGCTCCTTTAATGGGTGTGCATAGCTGTGATAACCCTTTGATGTCAGGATGCTGCCTACACGTGCACGCAGAGGTGAATTATCCATTGCTGTACCTTAGAAGATGGCTGCACTCCCTTCTTGTTAAACACCAGAAGCTTGCCATGTTCTTCCCAGCTGTCTCTGCTGCAGGCAGCACCTCTCTGGGAATCCGGGGAGTCATTGGATGCCTTCGTACTTATTTTACCCCTTTGGGCTGCCATTTCTTGTAACTCTCTAAGTTTCCGGGACGTATCGTCCTCCTCTGAATCCTCGCTCTTTTCTGCAGGTTTGGGTGCAGATGCTTGAAGCTTTGTCCTCTTGTTGCTCGGCTCGGATTTGTCGTCTTCCTCCCGTTTGGTCCTTTTGTTGCTTTCTGACGTTGATGCACTAAAGAAGTCAGTAATAGTTTTCTTTGGGGAGGCAGCAGCCACAGGCTTTCTGCTCACTGGTCTTGTGGCTTTGGGTTTTCCAGTGTTTCTTGGACTTTCATTACTGAACACGACGGTGTAAGGATGTAAGGAATTCACCAAGTGAAGAGTCTGATTCTCATTCATCAATGTGCTCTCTCCCTGCTTCAGCTTCACCTCGCCAACTGATGTGGGATTAGAACCCAGCTACAAAAATAATAAAAAAAGAAAATTATATTATAAAATATATATATGTATATACTTATATTAAACGACCAAATATAAATTACTTTATAATTTCTAAAAAAAAAAAAAGCCAATAGGAGTGATGAGCAATTACCTAGAACATTACAGATTTTGGTCTTCAAAGGAAGAGCTGCATCCCAAAGACAACAGTTGAGCAAAAAGATTTGCTGACATCCAGGCCGTTCCTCTGCGGTAGCTGGACAACAGTAATCGAGAGCCGGCATCCTCTGCACCTCTGGCCTGGTAAACACAAGAGGCGCCCAGGATGCAGAAATGGAGACCGCCACAGAGGACCAGACTAGTGCAGGTCTCATCCACTGTAGGCTTGGACACTAAGTACATGGGAGCAGCTACGACACAGTGTACGGGGCTGCGGACTCCCGGCTTCGTGCACGCGGGAGCCGAAACAGCAGATTGTTGGAATGAGCGAACGTGCTCAGACAAGGTGATATCGGAGCATGCTCGGGTGATGAGTGTCTTCAGTGTGCTGGAAAAATATGTTCGAGTCCCCGCGGCTGCATGTCGTGCGGCTGTCGAATAGTCGCGAGGACTCGAACATATTTTTCCAGCACGCCGAAGACATTCGGTTACCACCCAAGCATGTGCGGATAACGCGTTCGCTCATCACTAGTCCTCAACAATCTGATGACCAATCCTAAGGAACGTTCATCAGGATCTAAGTCGCGGACAACCCCTTGAACTGGTAGAATACTGAAGACCTTTCAGAATAGTTCTCTCTGGAGCGATAAACCAATATCAGTTCTTGGTGGATCGGACGTCCTGCGATCGCACAGGTGATTTGTTCCTTACCTGAGTGACACGTACTACTTTCTTCTCGACGTTGGCCACAAGCTCCACTGTAAGACAAGGAGTTCACATTAGAATAAATTACAGAGGAGCAACTCTGCAGAGCCAGAATTTCTATGGCTTATTTAAGCTCCTTCCCCACATGTGACGTACATCACACACTGGGTTCAGGTGTATGGAGCCCGTATAAAACGTGACAGATGCCGGCTGTATCATGTGGCAATCATCTGCATGTCAGAACAGCAATTAACCCCTTCAATCTCTAACAGCATCAGTCAAGATGAGCAGTCACCCACCATGACGCAAAGTGCTTATGGTTTGTGGGTTCCTGCCCCTTAGCCGACATGTTAGTACTCCTATGAAGTCAAGTCATAGTTTGGGCTTCATAGGAGACTGGTAAACTAAACAAATGATCAGACGATCGCAGGTTGAAGTTTCTTAAAAAACACACACAAAAAAGTTTTCATAATTATTAAAACAAAAATAAAAAATAGAATTGATTGCCCTTAATTTCATGCATTAAAAATGAAGACATGACAGAGAAAAAAAAATAAATCAAAAGTGCCAAAATTACTGGTTTTCAGTCGCCGAACCTCCCCCAAAATAGGTAATGAAAAGCGATCTAAATACTGTACCACAAAACGGTTATCAATAAAAACTCACACCGTGACATGAAAAAAACAAGAGTTCCACAAAAAAGAAGCCCTCATATGAATAATAATAATAAAGTTATGGCTTTTGGCCATAAATGAAAGATGTCCGATTCCTCCAGGGACTAGTGACTACCTATGTCCATAACCCTTTAACATGATAGGTCATAAAGAAAAAACCTCAAAAGAATAATGTAAAGGGGTTCCAAATCAACCTTAGACGCCACGAAACAAAAAAAACCCCTAAAATATACCTTTTATTAATATAGCTAAAATGTTAACATCGAAGTGACAATACAAGGACTCACATGAATCTACAAAGCGTCTAATGACTAGAAATGTTATTTATTGGGGAGGGAAGGGAGACTATTTTCACCCTAGTAGGTCCTAGATGATTCCCTACCTGACTGCGGAGGTTGGCACCCTAGATGTTGACAATATGGCGCCCCCGCTCAACGTCCCTATATCACCCTAACATACCAAAAGAAAGGGACACACAAAAAACACACACACAAATAACCGAAAAGATACCCCAGGTGGGGAGACAGTTAATGTCTCAGAGCGTGTCAAGAACTTATCTCGCAGTATCCAAGATACTGGGTGTGCTGCCACTAAATGGTAGGGCCAGTGCCCACGATATGTCATGCATTGCCCCCAACGTGGGGATAGAAGACAGAGGACCCTGACCTTGCTGCTTGGAACATTTTCTGTCTATTATCCCCGTCTCTGGTCCTCTTCCTAGGAAGATTCCTTCTCCATCTGGAAGCTCAATCGGACTGTGTTTGCCGCCGGTGCTGTGGATGTGACACTTCATCTCTGCGCAATCATGAAAGAGATAAAAGGACGAGTTGTAATTACAATATATACCACAAATCTGCGCTTTCTACATCTTCTTTAAAGGGGATGTCCAAGCTTATGAATGACCTGTCCTAAACGTAGATCATTAGTATCTCATTGGTAGAAGTCCGATAACCGGCACCTCTACTAGGACGTAACTGCGCAGCTCTGTTCAATATGTAGCAGTCGCTGCGGAGTACTGCAGATCAGCTGCAATTTTCCTGACTAGGAGCTGATCTGCAGCACTTGGCAGTGGGTGCTACACATTGAATAGAATTGTACAGTCATTGGAATCAGTAACAGCTGATCGGTGGGGTTGCATGGTGTCAGACATCAGCACCTATACAAGAAAATAGGAGCTGTGTTGCCGTACTCGGCAGCAGCTGCTACATAATGAACAGTGCTGCGCTATACAGCATTCAGTGTTTTCATTCGGCAAGTCACTATAGCACGAGAGCGAGCTGAAGGCCATTAAAATATAATACATCTTGGTGGCAGTGGCGAGCACACGTTTCTGACTGCTGGTACCTGCACCAATTGGCAGAACGGCGCCCTATTACCCCACACAGAAAGTAGTGTTGTGTGCACGCTTCACCGCCATTCCATTCAATCTCTGTGGGGCTGAAATAAAAAGCTTTCAGCTAAAACGAAAGGACAAAAAGATTAAAATTGTAAGTGGGCTATACAAAAAAAAAAATAAGAACTGTGATTTATTTTATTTTTTTTAGCAAAATGCCCACACAACCCCATCAGTCATCTGACCCAGACGTCCCTTACACATGTGAAATTAAAAGGTTTTTTTCCCTGCCACAAATGCAGGGCATGCAAGGAAACTATTATGTCTAAATGTACTGACATTAAAAAAGGAAATAAAACTTTCCAAATTAGGGACGTTATCACATGCTCCACTACTGGGGTAATTTATATTATAGAATGCCCATGTGGAAAATTCTACGTGGGGAGAACAAAGAGATCGTTAAAAATCAGGATAAATGAGCACACTCGTAATGTTAAAAAGACATTTTTGGGTCATCCACTCTCCCAACATTTTGTGGAATATCATGGCGGTACAGTACAGGGGATGAAAGTAACTGGGATTGCAGTGGTACGCCACCATTGGAGAGGTGGCGACTTTATCAAAGCAATGTCTCGTGCAGAGACGAAATGGATTTTCATGCTGGATACTATTGCACCGAGAGGACTCAACATGGGTGCTGAACTTTTTGGTTTTCAATAAATCAGTGGACAAGATCAGCAGCTATATATAGAACCATGAGTACGGGGCAGGGACCAACCCTGAGGAAGGAGACAGGCGTCTCTGAAACGCGTCGGTTGTTTGGCCCTATTCGCACTCCATACTCACTTGCCTGGTCACCGGGGGTTACGGTCACGTGACTCGTTATGTCACCCAGGTCCTGCGCACAGCCGGCACGCACCGCCGCTTACACACGCGGCGTCGGCTCTTCAGGATCTTCGTCTCCTCCCGGAGACCAGCTGTTTGTGGCTTGCCGCCGGCCGGGGCAGCCACTCGATCAGACTTTCTGCGTCCGCTGAAGGACTTATCGCGCAACAAGAGCGCTCAAGACTCTTTACCTTACGACACAGGTAGGAACTATTGCCGAGTGCTCTGAATTGCTATTGCCTGTGTCAGACGGATGTATTGTCATCCGGTCAGCGGCCATTGTTCCAGTTAAAAGACTGAGATTGGGACACCTTTTGCACCAGGTTTCCTTTTTTTATTTTTTGAATATTTTATTTATTTATTTCTTTTTCCACCATCCTCCGTTATTTTCCTAGCGCCTACCGGTATATATTACTCACGTATATATACATATTTATACGTTAGTCATCTGACCTAGCTTGAATCCAGGTGATTAGGAGGACGGGATTTCATCACTTCCGGACCCAGCGGACATCATTTTGCCAGAAAAACTGGCAAAAAACACTTTAATTTATCCCCCCCAATGTAAACAGTCCCATTAAGGAAGGGGGGGTTTATTTGCAGTTTTCCCCCAAAGACGTACTGATAGGGAATCTAGATGTTGAGCCGCAATAGGGACAGTGATGATTTCCGTAAAGCGATGTAGAATTAATGGCGTTATGTAAGTAAAATAACGAAAAAAAAAAAACAATGTGACACACAGAAGGGGGTCCCTCAAGAGGGTCCACACACACACAGGATCCAGAGAAAGAAGGATGAATAAACCACAACCAATTTAATGAATTAACCAATGGGGCTAATTTGCTTATTTTATATCTTACTGCAATGATTATTTTGGGTGGACGATTCAATAAACCGCTACATTATTATTATTTTTTTATAAGAATTATTGTGATATTTTATTTTGAGCATTGTAAGAAGTTTAGAATAAATATACAATATATGTAACAGGACATATCTGCAAAAAAAAAAAGGCAGAAAAATAAGGGAAAAAAAAAAAAAACTTTAATGCAAAAGAAAAAAAAAGAAAAAACAGAAAAAGAAAATTTAATGCAGGAAAACAAAAAAAACCCCCCATAAAAGTGCATTATGGGGAAACGTTACACCATGGAGGATGATGGGGGTTATATAGTTGCTGCCGCAGAGCAGCCTCCCGGCGTTTCCGCCTTGCTGCGCTTCCCCAGCAGGACATGTCAGGACTTATTACTTCCACAACTTTCTAAACACATCGCTGTGAACTATATTTCCCAGAATACACCGCGGTCTGACAAACAACAGCGCTTTTTACGGCAGTCTATGAGCAGATATCGCACAGACCGAGCTCAACCGAGCTCCCCCGATACCGACCTGAGCGCCGCCGACCTCTGCAGCCCGGCGCTTCTCTTCACTGCCGCGTCTGGCCGCTGTGTGGCGTTTAGGGTGCATCATAGTAAACATTCCCCGCAACTGGGACGACGCGCGATGGTTCCGGGGTGGAATCAGTGCGCTGGTCCGTTAGCTTCACCATTGTTATTTTATACTAATGCCACTTCCTGTCGTATTTTCTCCATAGTGATTACCGGTCACCGTATTCTTTTAGCAGTTTTTCTCTACGCTTCTAAAAGTGGCTGACAACCTTAATGGCGGCTGTCATGGTTGTCACCCAGCTATCCAAGAAGTCTTGAGTGACACTTATACCTGCTTCCAGGGCCGGCTCTAGGTTTTTGAGGGCCCCGGGTGAAAGAGTCTCAGTGCCCCCCCCCCCCCCCTTCAACACATACCACGATTCATGAGCGCATATAACACAGCCCACCTAGCATATAACACAGCCACGTAGTATATAGCACAGCCAAGTAGCATCTAACACAGCCATGTAGTATATAACAGCCCACGTAGCATATAACACAGCCACGTAGCATATGACAGCCCATATAGTATATAGCACAGCCCACATAGTATATAACACGGCCCACGTAGTATATAGAACAGCCATGTAGTATATAGCACAGACATGTAGTATACAGCACAGCCCCCCTCCCCCCAAGAATGGCCCCATAGTCCAGTCCAGCACTCACTGTTATAGTTTAAAAAAAACAACTCACCTCTCAACGTGCCTGCGCTGCTCCCTGCTCCGGTCTCGGCTGCTGCCGCTGCACTGCCTGACACACAGCGAGTGCGCGATGACATCATCGCGCACCCGTAGTGTCAGAGGCAGAGCGGGGAATGATGGGAGAGGGAGCGTCAGGTGACGCTCTCTCCTCCATCATTTGCTTTGAACTTTACTGGCAGACGCCGGTATAGTTCATTGCAGCAGGGGAGTCGGCGCTGGTGGCAGGCGGGCCCCCCTGCCTCACAGGGGCCCCATAGCGGCTGCGTGATGTGCCGCTAGCTGAGGGCCCCTGGGGAAGCGGGGGCCCTAGGCACTGGCAGCCCCTAATGCCGGCCCTGAATGGGCCCCCCTGTCTCGCCAGGGCCCCGGCGCTTGCCCGGATACGCCGGGTGCTGACGCCGGCCCTGCCTGCTTCTGTGCCTTTTGTGAGGGAAAAATCCAGTGTCATTTTTTTTAGAATTATGAGAAAGCTGATCTGTAAAAATGTAAGGCAAAGACAGCCATTTTCATCAGTGATATTATTATTATAAATTTTTTATAGCACCATTTATTCCATGGGGCTTTACATGTGAAAAAGGGGGCAAATATAGACATACAATAAACATGAGCAAAAAACAAGGCACTAACAGGTACAGATGGAGAGAGGACCCTGCCCGCGAGGGCTCACAGTCTGCAGGGGATGGGTGAGGATACACTAGGAGAGGGTAGAGTTGGTCATGTGGCGGTTCAGTAGGTTGAGGATCACTGCAGGCTTGTCGGAAGAGGTGGGTCTTCAGGTTCCTTTTGAAGGTTTCCGTGGTAGGCGAGAGTCTGATGTGTTGGGGTAGAGAGTTCCAGAGTATGGGGGAAGCACGGGAGAAGTCTTGTATACGATTGTGGGAAGAGGAGATAAGAGGGGAGTAGAGAAGGAGATCATGTGAGGATCGGAGGTTGCGTGTAGGTAAGTACCGGGAGACGAGGTCACAGATGTATGGAGGAGACAGGTTGTGGATGGCTTTGTATGTCATTGTGAGGGTTTTGAACTGGAGTCTCTAGACGATAGGAAGCCAGTGCAGGGCTTGGCATAGAGGAGAGGCCGGGCAATAACGGGGAGACAGGTGGATTAGTCGGGCAACACGGTGTAGGATGGATTGGAGTGGTGCCAAAATGCTAGAGGGGAGGCTGCACTAGTCAAGGCGGGAGATGATAAGGGTGTGTGAGTCGCACGCCAGGGCCGTGGGGTACCCGGTACCGAGTCCGGTTTTCATAAGGGAATGTCAAGGTGGCGACCCGGTCCGTGGCCCTGGGCATCCATGTAAAAGGGAAATTGAATAAAGTTTATGTTTGTGACGCCACCTGTGGTATTCGGTCAGTGGGGACCGACGCTGCTTTAAGGGGTCCTCTGGGGTGATGTTATGGCAGCTAGATGGTCTAACATCCCACGGGTGAAGTATGTCCCCAGGGCTCCCGGTGGGTAGATGGAAGATGGTGAATGGTGCAGTAAAGATCGAGTACACAGGTTTGCAGTCTCTTTACCTGGTTTACTAAAGACGTCCGGCAGCCACAGTCCAGGGTAACAGATCACAGGGCAGGCAGGGTCCGGCCGGCTTGGAAGCGAATCCAGAGTCCCCTTTACCAGGTTGAGATGAAAGCCTTCCTCTAGGTGTTGTAGGTGTGGTGTTGTAGTCCCTTACTGCCTATGGCTTCTGATAAGGTCCTCACAGTTGTCCTCTGTCCCCCATATAAGATAGGACACAAACCCGTATGGCAGGTGACTCGAGCCTTTTTACAGGGTCTCTATCACGACCCGGGCTCTATGCGTCACTGTGCCTTCTGTGTATTGAGGCGGACAGGTAACTTGCAGTTCAGCTGTCCTGCCGGTCTCTGCTGTAAGTCGTAGAGTCCCTTACAACCTTGGTGTTCCGGCTACCGGTTATCTGCGCTTCAGAGGGAGGCAGCTCATTCGCAGCTGGTCTCCCCTGATATCACTCTCCTGTGCTTCACTCTCCTTCACGCTCACTGAACGATGTTCTGCTTTCGGTATTATCTCTGTCCAGGAGCTGCAGCACTTTCCCGTGGCTGCACGGCTCCTCATACGTTCTTCCTGCCTCAGACTGCTCCAGTCTGCTCTCTGGCACGATCTGACTAGCTTTCCCTCCAAACCACAATATATATAGGGGAGTCACCTAGGAGTAGGATCAAAAGCTCCCCCTTGTGGCCTGGAGTGTGAACATGTTGTGTGCATGTGATTACCTGATAAAAGATATCCTTCATCGCTTCCAAGCGTAACATCACTCTCCCAGTGAGGAAAGCAATGTTACTGCGATGACCAGGACCCTGGAGCGTCACATGTGCAGTAGTGTTTTTGTTGTTTCGTGGTCAAGGAATGCGCGGATCCGGGAAATGTTTTTGAGTTTGAGGCGGCAGGAGGAGGCAAGGGCTTGGATATGTGGCTTGAAAGAGAGGACAGAGTCGAGGATCACCCCGAGGCACCGGGCATATGGGACTGGGGAAAGTGAGCAGCCAATGACATTGATGGATAGGTCTGGTGGAGGTGTAGAGTGAGATGGGGAAAGAAGATGAATTCTGTTTTGTTCATGTTGAGTTTTAGAAAGCGAGCAGAAAAGATAGCAGACAGACAGTGCGGGATTTTGGTCAGTAAGGAGGTGAGGTCAGGTCCGGATAGGTAGATCTGCGTGTCATCGGCGTAGAGATGATACTGCATACCGTGGGATTCTATGAGCTGTCCCAGGCCGAAAATGTAGATGGGGAAGAGTAGGGGTCCTAGAACAGAGCCTTGAGGAACACCGACAGATAGGGGGCGAGGTGAGGAGGTGGCGTGGGAGAGGGAGACACTGAATGTTCGGTCTGTTAGATATGACGAGATCCAGGATAGGGCCAAGTCTGTGATGCCAAGAGATGAGAGAATCTGTAGGAAGAGGGATATAACAAGAGGCGCACATAGCGGGCCGCCTCAGATTTGTTTACAGTGGTCTCATACTTCTAACCCTGCTCACATAAGCCGTGTTCACACTGCGTCTGTTTCCGAGGCAGAAATTGTGCCACAACAACAAAAAGCCTAAAAACAATGGTCTCATTCCTTTTTATGGCAAAACGACTCGCTGGCCATCTTTTTTTTTGCTTGGAAGATGCTCTGTTCTCTACAACACAAGTCAATCGGAAGGGAAAAAGGCGTCCGGGATAAGCCTGGGCATCTTACCCAGTATTTTGTCAGGGTTTTCGCTTAAAGGGAAAAAAAATAATGAAAAAAAAAGCATCTGAAAACTATCCAAAAAACACAAAAAAATGCTCAAAAAAGACCAATAAAAAGCGTAAAATAATGCTTTAACAAACATTGCAAAATCACTTCAGGCCATATTCACACATAGCGTAAATGTCGCATGTTTTTTTTGTGCGCAGAAAATGGTACAAGTAAAGTGGATGTGGTCTCCTGAAAACGCACTGTGTGTCTAAAGACGCTGCCGAACTGTTCGATTGTTGGTGTGTTGGTTTTTTTTCTATGGGCTTCTCTGAGGAGTGTGGAAAAAAAAACGCATTTGAAAAAAAAGTTGGAATTTTTTTAATTTTTTTTATACTAAATTCACTTTTTGAAATCTGCACCCAAATAAAGGGGAAAACACAGCAATAAGTAAGCGCTCTAGACCCAAGAGTGCAGCATGTATCTATGCAGCTGTAACGCTCAGCTCGGGAGAGTCCCAGCATTGCGTTGCGATCCTCGTCCGAGTTCTATGGCCATCTGACTCTTCCCTTACACTTATTCTTGTGTATTTTTTAGCAACTTCATGTTCCCATGATGGATTCAGCCTGTAAAAGCGACGGGAAAAAAATAAATGAACATAGTGCGCGGTAATGTTAAAACGACGTTGCTGTGCGCTTGTTCTCTCTTTGGTTACTTCTTTTAAATGCTTCACGGTGCCGAAACCCTGGTGTGTTTAAAAGAAGAGACATGTTCATTTTTTGGGAGGTTTCATTTAGAAGCCGCTCATTCTCTATCATAAAAGAAATTGGAAAAAGACTTTGGGAAAACAACTTCAAAACTTCCCGCTGCAGCTTTTTCCTAAAGCAGTTTTCCGAAAGAAATTGATTAAGGACAGAATGTGCATATACCCCTGGAGAGTTTTCTGAGAAATCTGTTGATTTCCGAATACTTTTGGGATACGTGCACATGACTTTTTTTCAGGTGGATTCCGAGTAGAAATTGTTTGAAAAAGCGCCACAAACTCGCTTCCAAAAAAATCAACCTACTTGCACAGCAATGTCAAAACGACATTGCTGTGCACATGTTCTATCTTACATCTTTTAATCTCTCCGCTCTCTATATTTGAAAGTATAGAGTAAAAAAAAAACGCCGGCAGCAAAGCCACCGCAAAAACTATGGTAAAACTGCTTCTGGAAAGCGACCGATGGCATTGAACAGCATATAGACTTGTGAAAAGCCCCATAGACTATAATGGGAATGAGTCCTAAAAAAAAACTTTTGCTCGCAAATTTGCTATTGTAGCATGTCTCTATAAGTTGCCAGGTTTTGTTTTTTTCTAAACCCTGATTTTTTTGCAAGTAGTGCTGCCAACACCCTATATTGCATTATTAGTAATTTTACACTAGAGGGCGCCAAAGCTTTAAAAGTCAGGGCTGAATTCTTGCACTATGACAAGTATGTGTCCACAGGGAAGGAGTGATTGAAGCCAATGGGTGGTAACTGTGTTACTGGACAGATGTACCCGCACACCCATATGGGGAGCATTACTGCATAGCAATTCGGATGGAGGCATGAAGCTATGCTGAGAAATATGGGCATTGTGGATGTGTGCAGCACTCCGTCTCTTCATAGGGCTGCCACATTTCTGATTTCTTACTGCCTTACTTAAGCATCAGTCACACATGAAGAAGTTAAATGGGGATTCTTCAGCCTCATTCACTCTTTGGAAAATATAAATCTGGGTGGATTTCTTTTTCTAAATTGCAGGCGTTAAGTGGCTGCACTGCTGCGAATAAGCAACATTAAATGTATTTGCTTTGTACTTTCCACAAAGGAAAAACAGCTGCGAAGATCATGGAGAAAAAGGTGCGCAAGGGCCGCACGTCTCACACTTTGCACCCCGTCACTTGCAGCATAGACTGACTTCTCGCGTATCTCAAATCCACAATTCTAGTCGATTTGCAGTTTGGATCATTTATTTTGCGAGTGTGCCCTTACAGATGGACTGTTCGCTCAGTATCACGACATTTCTCCTCTATAAGCCATGCTGCCGTGAGATTTTTGGTAACTCTTTTGGTCTCTACATTTTATTTCACTGCTATCATGTACTCTGGGGGTCCCCAAGCTTCCTTACTTTGAGAGTGCTTGAGTATAAAGTAATAATGCCCCAAGTACCCCCCTATAAAATAATAATACCCGATTACCCCCTATAAAGTAATAAAACCCGATTACCCCTATAAAGTAATAATGCCACTAGTACCTCCTTATAAAGTAAAAATGCCCCGAGTCCTCATATATAAAGTAATAATACCCCGAGTACTCCCCTATAAAGTAATAATGCCCTGAGTAACCGCCAATAAAGTAATAATGCCCCTAGTACTCCCTTATAAAGTAATAATGATCCAAGTCCTCATGTATAAAGTAATAATGCCCCGAGTATCCTCTATAAAGTAATAATGCCCCTACTACTCTCTTATAAAGTAATAATGCCCCTACTACTCTCTTATAAAGTAATAATGATCCAAGTCCTCATGTATAAAGTAATAATGCCCTGAGTACCCCCTATAAAGTAATAATACTTGAGTACCCCCCATAAAGTAATAATGCCCCTAGTACCTCGTTATGAAGTAATAACCCCAGTCCTCATGTATAAAGTAATAATACCCTGAGTACTCCCCTATAAAATAATAATGCCCTTAGTACTCCCTTATAAAAGTACTAATGACTCAAGTGCCCCTTTATAAAATAATAATGGCCCAAGTTTCCATTTATAAAGTAATAATGACCTGGGTGCAAATTTAAAAAGTCATAATGACTCAAGTGCCCCCTTATATAATAATAATGCCCAATTGCCCCTTACAAAGTAATAATGACCCGTGTACCCCCTTATAAATTAACAGTGACCCGAGGGCAAATTTAAAGAGTCATAATGACCCAAGTTCCCCGTTACAAAGTAATAATGACCCGAGTGCCCCCTTATAAAGTAATAATGACCCGAGTGCCCCCTTATAAAGTAATATTGACCCGAGTTCTCATTTATAAAGTAATAATGCTGTGAGTGCCCCATTTTAAAGTAATAATGACCCAAGTTTTCAGTGATAAAATAATGATACCACGAGTTCCCATTTATAAATTAATAATGATCCGAGTGTGACCTTATAAAATAATAATGCCCTGAGTGCCCACTTATAAAGTAATAATGACCCGAGTGCCGCCTTATAAAGTAATACTACTGAAAGTGCCCCCTTATAAAGTAATAATGTCTTGAGAGCCACATTATAAAGTAATAATGCCTTGTTTCCCCCTTGTTTTTTATTTTGTATACCTCTCTTCACATGTAAAGCGCCATGGAATAAATGACGCTATAATAATAAATAATAATAATAATAAAAAAGAAGTAAAGGCTTGAATGTCTTAAATAATGCCCCATTTAATACCTTCTTAAATAGTAATATTGCCCCTAAGTGTCCCGTATCAATAATGCACTAAGTGTCCCCCACAAAGTAATTATGCCCCGAGTGCCCCCCTGTAGCAATTAATAATGCCTATAGTCTCCCTTAACAAATTCTAAGTAGCCCCTTGGTGCCTCCCCAATAAAGTAATAATGCCACCAGAGTGTCTGCTTAAAAATAACCAGTTCACCAAGGCGACATTGTGGCGACTTTATTGAGGTGCTGACGTAATTTGCCCGCCTACGCTCCTCTTTTGGCTACAGAGTGGTAGAACGAGCCGCACATCTACCCAAATCAAAAAATGGAGGCAGCACTCCAAAAATAAAGTGCAAAATTACTGGACTATTTTGGGCCATGTGGCAAAGTTTAGGATCACAACCTTAAAAAATGTTGGGCTTCGGAACCAAAAAAAAGTCTTCCCAGGTATTTCCCCCCCCCCCTGTTTATATTTCTTTAATGTTCTCATTTTGCTGCATTTTATCATCACTGATACTATCAGCGTGTACATCTTTCCTAGATGAGTTTTTCTGTGCTTTTCCTTCTTCTAGAAGGACCAACATTGGGTTAAACCGTGTGACTGTTTTGTGCATTAAGAAGCTTCTAAAGGAAATCTATTATATCCAGCTTGGAACTGGCATCGATATACAGAACCAGAAAGTACCAGACTATGACTGGCAGCTGGAATTTCTTTGAGCGGTGATTCTTAAAATATTTTGGAACACCGATCCTCTAAAAAAAAGGCTGAAGAACTTCCAGTGGAAACCCAACCTGTCCAGACAGAAGTCACTGGTCTATGTTGTAGGTATCAGGAGCTTGTAAGCACAGAATATCTGGACTTTCAAGCTCTCAATCCCAAATGCAAAATCAATAACCAGGCCACCATTTAAGTAACTTCTAAATGGGCCACATTTTAAAAAAAGACATGTAAAAACTGGAGTAAGTTCAAAGAAGAGCGTCCAGGATGGTGAGCGGACTGCAAACTATGTCCTACGAGGAACGGTTTAACCCTGCTGTTTTCTTTGGTCTGGGGAGACCGATTTTGAACTTTGGTATTTTTTGGGTTGTTCAAGATGCGGTTCTGAAACTTGTGGTTGATTGACTTAAATGAGGATGGGTCGGTCGGCCACGGGTTTCAGAGCCGCATCTTGAATATTTTAAAAAATATTGAAGTTCAAGGTCGGTCGTTTTTGACCGAAGACAACAGCAGGGTTAAGGATCTGGGAATGTTTCGCTTGCAAAAAAGAAGGCTAGGAGGAGACTTAGTAGCTGTCTGCAAATATCTGAAGGGCTGTCACACTGTAGAGGGATCATCACTTGCACATGGAGATACGGGAAGGAATGGAATGAAACTGAAAATGAGAAGATACAAATTAGATATTAGAAAAATATTAGAAAAAAAACTTTGACAGTGAGGGTGATCAATGAGGAAACAGGCTGCCACGAGAGGTGGTGAGTTCTTCAATGGAAGTCTTCAAACAGAGGCTGGACAGACATCTGTCTGAGATGGTTTAGTGACTCCTGCATTGAGCAGGGGGTTGGACACAATGACCCTGGAGGTCCCTTCCAACTCTAACATTCTATAATTCTATGGTTCTAAATAAGTCTTAAGGTACCGTCACACTAGACGATATCGCTAGCGATCCGTGACGTTGCAGCGTCCTCGCTAGCGATATCGTCCAGTGTGACAGGCAGCAGCGATCAGGCCCCTGCTGTGCTGTCGCTGGTCGGGGAAGAAAGTCCAGAACTTTGTTTCGTCGCTGGACTCCCCGCAGACATCGCTGAATCGGCGTGTGTGACACCGATTCAGCGATGTCTTCGCTGGTAACCAGGGTAAACATCGGGTAACTAAGCGCAGGGCCGCGCTTAGTAACCCGATGTTTACCCTGGTTACCATCGTTAAAGTAAAAAAAACAAACGCTACATACTTACCTACTGCTGTCTGTCCCCGGCGCTGTGCTTCTCTGCTCTGGCTGTGAGCACAGCGGCCGGAAAGCAGAGCGGTGACGTCACCGCTCTGCTTTCCGGCTGCCCGGCGCTCACAGCCAGAGCAGAGAAGCACAGCGCCGGGGACAGACAGCGGTAGGTAAGTATGTAGCGTTTGTTTTTTTTACTTTAACGATGGTAACCAGGGTAAACATCGGGTTACTAAGCGCGGCCCTGCGCTTAGTTACCCGATGTTTACCCTGGTTACCGGGGACCTCGGGATCGTTGGTCGCTGGAGAGCTGTCTGTGTGACAGCTCTCCAGCGACCAAACAGCGACGCTGCAGCGATCCGGATCGTTGTCGGTATCGCTGCAGCGTCGCTAAGTGTGACGGTACCTTTAGTGTTTACCATCTCACCATAGGGTCTAAGCTCTTCTTCGTTAAATGTTACTAATCTTTGCCTACTCTCCTAAAAAGAAAACGGGAGCTAACCAGAAAAAAATGGAGACCTCCTCAACTCCCATCAAATCCAACCGGTAATTATTGCATCCTCTTCTATTGCATCGTTCCTTCTGTTTCTACTTCTATCGTCAAATGACGCCTTTGTTACTGGAAATTCGTGGGCGACAGTGCAGCAGTTTGGATTTTTATTCTGGAAATAGTGGTGCCTTCCAGACAAGGAGCTTGAGGCCCAACTCATAACTGTGTTGCCTAATGAATTCCCCTCACTTCTCCTTTAATCTCCTGACTTTCCAACATTATTTGCCAGTTATGTGCTTAGCTTGACCTGTTTTCACTATTGATCTGCAGCCTCCACCTTGCTTAGCTGATTCCTGTTCTTTGACCTCAGCCTAAATTTTGACAATTCTTTCACCTGATGTTTCTGCTCCTGAATTGTACCTCCTGGTCCGCTGTTTTCGAATAATCCTCTTCCAGTCTATTACTCCGGCCACTAGTCGTTACGTAAAAGTACTGCCACTCTACCATGCACAGAAACCCTGTAATGCCCCATTGTAAGATGGAGATCCCAAAAGGAAAGAAGAGCCTTGGGTGCCACAATCACGTTCCTTCCGGAACTCCAATTCTAAAAGCTTCAAGGAACAGTAGTAAATCCCATTTTTGTCAACAAATAGTATTGAACCGTCCCACCCTGTTGAAGAACCCTTGAGACTCATTGGCTTAATTACCAACATCATCAGTCCTGATCTCAAGAACATGCCGGTAATGCCGGAAATCAGATGAGACCACCTTTTGGACAGGGTTTATACAAGCCCTCACCTAGAACATACCAGAATTTGCTGGGAAAACTGGGATTTTCAGACCAAACTGGGACCTGTTGCCATTGATGGTTTCTTTAGATTCTAAAAAAAAAAAAAAGAAACAATGACCTGGAGTTTAGAAGCAATGGCCTGAAGAAATGTAGATTTTCACACCTATGTTTATCCCATGAGGTTTCTGTATTTTGCCTACTGAATAGTGATCCCGTCTCACATGATGACAACAACGGGTTAACTCCACTTGCCACATGTTGGGAATATGTGAATAATTTTCTAATTTTATATATTTTGTTTTTTTATTATAGGTTCTGTCTATCAATGGTGAATGTTTCCGGAAGCCAAAAAGTAAAAGAGTTCAACTCCAGTGGAGACTGTGGTTTTTTTATTACTGTGGAAAATTCTATATTTAAGGAGGAAAACATCTGACAGATGAAACCAACATATTCCCATTTTAGAAGCATGAAGTGTGTCTATTTATTCCGCGCTGTCGTTTATAGCTTTGAAGGAAAATGTGGCACCTAGGTTCATGTGTTTTTCTTTCCGCCGGCCTAAATAATGTTTTTCTTTGCTTCCAGACCAGAATCTGGATATGCGTTGGATGTGTGCCAATGGATCCAAAAATAAAATAAGCAGCAATGTATAAATAGTCTTAATTAAAATCATCTTCTACCGTTTTGTGTATACAGCTCATGTGCTCAACTATGTATAGGTTAATTCAACTGTTGCTCCGTGGTTATATTGGTCAACACCGGAAATGTCTTGTGTCAAGAACAAGTCCGGAAGAGAGCGAACTGAAGTGTCCACGAGAAGATTACATCACAGTTTGATGACCAGTCCTTTAGGAATAGTCAAATTCTTAAGGAGGCAACACACCTTCATTAACCATTGCCAGCACACTCATCCAGTTAAGAGCTACCTGGCCGGACATCTGGAGCGCCCCCAGATGCAGGGCCACAGGTTACTCGGTACCGGTCCTCTCTGTCTCAGTTCTGGGGTTGTCACGGTGGCGGGACATGGTCCGTGACCCTGCTAAGGGGCGTCCAATGAAAGGGTTGATGATAGTTTGTCAAGGGTTCGTGACGCCACCTGTGGTATTCGGCCAGGGAGACCGACGCTGCTTGGGGTCTACTGGGGTGATGTGATGGCAGCTAGATGGTGTACCTTCCCACAGGTGAAGTATATCCCCAGGGCTTCCCGATAATGTAGATGGTGATGGTGTGAGGTGCAGTCAATAACGAGGACACAGGGTTGCAGTCTCTTTACCTCTTTACTGAAGGCTTCAAGATCCTCAATCCAGAGCACAGTTAACAGGGCTCTCTGAGACCGGCCGGTCCGAAGGCACATCCAGAGTTCCCTTTGCAGGTGGAAATCGTTGCCTACCACTAGCGCCTGTGTGTTGTAGTACTACCCTGCTGAGCATTCGGGATAGTCCTCACAACTTCTGTTCTCGTTCTTTCTAGTTCTTTCTATTCTCCGTCCCCCAGGTTTGTTATGGCTAGGACGCACCCGTTTGACGGGTAGGCTCGGACCTATTCTGGGACCCTAGAGATGCCCCTCTCCACGCGTTGCCCCCTATGTCTGCTTAGGTGATGTAAGGTAGACAGCCAACCTATAATTAACTGTCCTGCGGTATTTGAAGTAAGGCATAAAGTCAGTTACTTCCTCGTTGTCCCGGTCACTGGCTACGCGCCTCAGTAGGATGTTGCCGTTCTCCGGGCACGACTCCTACTGGCTCTCCTTTGTGCTTGATCTCGTTTACACTGTTCCACAATATCCTTTGCTTCGTGTCATTTCTTTAGATGCCGCCGCAAGGTAGTGCAGGCGCGGCTCTGTAACGATCTGTCCTTGTCGCTAGGCGCCTGCCAGGTTTCCACGCCTGACAGGGACCCCCCTGAATCTTCCCCGCAACACCCCCTGCCATGGGATGTTGCTTGAACAAAACCCAGTCAGCTTCTCTCTAACTTCCTATCCAACCCCTAGTTTTACCAGTGTGAGGAGTGGCCTAATAAATAAAACCTTTTGCTCCCCCTAGTGGCCGGAGTGTGAAGTGTAATGTGTGCTGGTGATACCTGGTCAGATGAACTCCTTTAGTGCCATCAGACGTACCATCACTCCCCTTAGCGGCAGAGCGACATTACTGCAACGACCAGGTCTCTGGGGCACTGCATATCCATCATAAAAATGCCTAATATTATACCCAGGATGTAAGGAGACTAATGTTATACTCAGGGGGCGAGGAGCCTAATGTTATACCCAGGTGGTGAGGAGCCTAATGTTATACCCAGGGTTTGAGGAGCCTAATGTAATACCCGGGGGGTGAGGAGGCTATGTTATACCCAGTGGGCGACTAGCCTAATGTTATATCCAGGGGGCGAGGAGCATAATGTTATACCCAAAGGGCGAGGTGCCTAATGTTATAGACAGGGGGCGAGGAGCCTAATGTTATACCCAGGGGGCGAGGAGCCTTTTATACAAAGGGGCGAAGAGCCAAATGCTAAACCCAGGGGGCGAGGAGCCTAATGTTATACCCAGGAGGCGATGAGCCTAATGTTATACCCAGGAGGCGAGGAGCCTAATGTTATACAAAGGGGAGGAAGAGCCTAATGTTATACCCAGGAGGCGAGGAGCCTAATGTTATACCCAGGGGGCTAGGAGCCTAATGTTATATAAAGGGGGTGAGGAGCCTAATGTTATACCCAGGGGGTGAGGAGCCTAATGTTATACCCTGTGGACGAGGAGCCTAATGTTATACCCAAGAGGCCTAATGTTATACCCAGGAGGTGAGGAGCCTTATGCTATACCCAGGGGGCTAGGAGCCTAATGTTTTACAAAGCGGGTGAGGAGCCTAATGTGATACCTAGGGGGCGAGAAGCCTAAAGTTATACCCAGCGAACCTAATGTTATACCCAAGGGGTGAGGAGCCTAAATGTTATACCCAGCGGGCATAATATTATACACTGGAGATGCGAGGGGCTGGATGTATGATTAAGATGTGGGGGACAATACTTTTCTCCATAAACTACAGTGTATGCCAACGTAAGATCCTTCAGCCCTATAGACCCTACAGTGTTGAATAATTTACTTAAAATTGGAAGGATCCTCCAAAATAATCTCCGTCCAGTTCACGTCTTTCCTGTGCGCTTGCCGTGTATCATTCTGTATGGTGAACCATTATTGTCCAGAAACAAGTCCAACATGGGCGAGTATTGAGTATCAGTCCCTGGAGAGCCACTGATGTCTGTACATATGTTTGCATGTAGACAGGCGTTTGAGTGCTAAGCTATCCCTACAGGTCAGAGAGCAGTCAGCCAAAGTTACACTGCGACCCAACACGTGCACCGAGGTTCAGAGGGGTCAGGGCAGCTGTAGCCGCTAGATCCCTTGATAATATTAACACAGCAAGAAAACATAATAAAACAAGACAGCGAGAGGAGAGAGAATCAGCACAACGAGGCCGAATGTAACCGACACCTGCAAAATTATTAATGGGATTTTTAAGGGGATCTATCAACAAAAACACATGGAAAGAATATTGTGCAGCTGTTCTCCAATCGTAGTACACCACTGGAACATAACCCCAGGAATGGGTCACTCGAATAAATACGGTAAAGACAATTTGGACCATTTAAAACAAAATAAAGTTCAGAACTCCCTTTAGTGGATGCATGCGGCTCAGTATATATACATGCACCCATTATATGATCATTTTTGTGTAATTGGTGTATCCTTGCAATAAAGGAAATCATTTTTCCATACAATTGGTGAGCTTGTGCTTACACACAGAAGCCAACACACCGAACTTTGTTAGAAAGAACGAGGGATGGATTTTAGGCTTAACTACAGAACATACAAAAACTCCAGAAAATAAGTAGCAGATGAGAGCTAAGTGATAAACAAATTAGTCTCCTAGTAAAAATATCCATCTTTCTTCCGAAGCACCCCATACACTTTAGATCGTTCGACTGGTAGCTATCGACGGGTTCGGCTGACGTTGGTCTAATATATATTGGGGCCTTGAAACTGGAAGTGATGAGGGCTCTTTAACAGAGAAGGTCATCATTCATAAAAAGGCTATCAGTGGGGCACTGTTTCTGCTTGTTTGGGACAGAAATAAAAAGACTTAGAGGAATTTTCTTTTGTCTTAAATTTGTATTTTTTTTTATCCTGGAGTGAATGCCGCTGTTCTCCTGAATTCGGCATAGTTATTCTTTTGTTCCTGTGCCTCTCCATTCCTGAGATATGGCCAGCTCTTTCCAGTATTTAAATGTAGTCTTTTAGATAAGTAGGCGTGGTCCTCAAGAAGACGCCCACAGGAAAGAGTTCAGTACAACGCCCACTTAGCTAACAAGACTAGATTTATATACAGGGAAGAGTGGGCCATATCTCGGGAATAGAGGGGCGCAGGAAAAAAAGAAAAACAACGCCGGATTCAGGAGAACAAGCAGCATTTATGGTGGATAGAAAATGGTAAGTGACCGGCCTTTATGAAGGCCAGGTAAACACTCCCCAAGAAAAGGTTATGCAAGTTATCTCTTGTCCAGAAGGGAGAAAGACGACTCTAGTGCCACTCTAAAAGTAATATCCGACCATTTATGATGTTGTCATGGATGATTCACTACAAAAGTACAAGAAGGGGCTGGATGCTTTTTTTGAAAAATATAATATTACAGGATCTGGGTACTGATGGGAATTTGATCCAGGGATCTATTCTGATTGCCGTAGGTAGAGTTCGGATGGAATTTTACCCCTAATATGGGGCAATTAGCATTTGTTTCATGGGGTTGTTGCCTTCCTCTGTATAAACATGTTATGCTGTAGGTTGAACTTCCTGGATTTAAGTCTACCTTCAACCTTAAAAACTATGAAACACAACCACTTATTCAACGGCGCTGATTTTGGCCAATCTGTAAGTTGTCGCCTTTCCCGTGGACAGGTGAAAACAAATCTTCACTGGACAACGCCTTTGAGGCCCTCATACACATTAAATAAAAGTTATCCGACTGACCACCTAATGTGTATCTGGGCCAAGCGACCCTTGCTAGAATCGATGATGTTGGGAGAGAGAAGGACCAGCGTGTTGAATTTAAGCGGCCATTCCGTTTGTTCACCATGTCGATAGAACGCGGCCAATCGAGTCCAAGAGCTGATTTAGAACTCTGGAGCATTAATAATAAAGAGGATGTCGGACACTTGGCGGAACATACTATAATTATTGTCTATAAATGTATTTCTTAATAAATTTTTGGGGTCATTCTAGCATCGATATGTAATGTAAAGTGGGACTACCAGCCTTGTCAATAGATTTTCCGTTCCGTTCTTTAACATGGGGTGAGCGTTACTGGTCCTTTATACATAGAAAATACAAGGTGACAGAGTAAATACGGCACGGAGGGATATTTCTCTGTGTATTTGAGGAGTCAGACGTGCGCTGACACAGAAGCTTCCCCTAAAATAGCACCCAAGGGGCAACGAACTATAAACAGACCACCCAATAAATCACCCACGTTGAACACACAATCACATAATGGAACAATACATCCGCGCTGACGTTTCAAAAGGACCAAAATAAAAGAGTGAAATGGCAATTCAAGTGATACGCGCCCTTCACTAAAGGAGCTCACGAGAAGCAAACATTCCAGAGCCGAGCTCGAAAGCCAACGACACCGCGAGTAATAAATGGGATTTAGTAGATCTTCGTAAAAAGAAAAAAAAATGTTTTCTTCACCATTCACTCACTTTTCTTAAAGTAATGGGGTCTGCTCTGGTGAAGAAGGCTTCTGAAAATAAATGCAGATGTCTAACCGGTCAAATATGGATATTGGAAGAGGAGGATTTTGCCTTCTGCTCCTTTGTTCTTGTTTGTCAGTGTTAGTGATGAGCGAATGTGCTGGGATAAGGTGTTATCCGCCATGCTTGGGTGCTAACAGAGTGTCTTCGGCGTGTTCGAAAAATACGTTCGAGTCCTCTCGGCTGCATGTCTCGCGGGTGTTCGAGAGCCGCAACACATGCATGGATTGCCTGTTTGTTCGCTGCCCACTGTTGGGCTCCACGTCAGGTTTGGTAAGTTGCCCGGGGAGGATCAATGACATCATGTTCCTAAATCGATTCAAGGCCCATTAAGACAAACACTTATGTCTTGTGACTGAGACTCTAGTCCTATGTTTGATGTGCTCCACCATCTTAACATACCGTTCTATTACTTGATTCCATCCCTGTGGGATCCACTTCATCCATCCTGAGATTCCTGAGGGTGCCTAGTCCTCGCACATGCCTTCCTTCTTGCTGCATCAACGCCCATTTGCCCACCACGACATGAGGCTTAGTGGATCTACAGTGGTGACCAAAAGTTTTGCGTTCTTTTTTTTAAAGTGTGATTACTTGTCTAGTTGTTGTGATGCCATTTTCCTGGTGATGACTTGCAAAACCTTAATTTTAACCACAATGCTATAGAATATAGGTATGATCATTTAATGAAAGAAAACTGAATACCAAAAGTTTTGCATCTACTATTTACTGATCACAACATCTGACAACCATTTGCTTCCGGTTTACAAAAATTACCAGGAAAATGGCATCACAACTACCAGACAGAAGTAATCACACTTTAAAAAAAAAAACAAAAACGGACATTAGATATCTTCTCAAAATCGTGATTGACTTGTGGGTGTCATGCCATGCAGCAGGGGTGGGCAATTAATTTTACTGAGGCACCACATGAGAGACGATGACTATTGTAGAGGGTCGAACGAATAGGCTGAAATTAACTCTATATTAACATATTAATGATACCGTAATTATTTTCTATTATTTGTTTCACTTAATATTGTGCAAATTAAATATACCAACCGCCCCTACTTATACCATATAAGCCCCCACACAGCCCCTCTATATGCAGTATGAGCCCTCATGCAGACCCCCATATACAAACACATCCCCCACACAGCCTCACTATATAGAGTATGAGCCCCCACATAGCTCTCTATATATAGTATGAGCCTCCTATTTAAAATGAGTCCCTATATAGCTTCCTATATACAGTATGAGTATCCTATACACAGTATGAGTTCCCACATAGCCTCCTATATATAGTATGAGCCTCCTATTTACAGTATGAGTTCCCACATAGCTTCCTATATACATTATGAGCCCCACGTAGCTCCCTATATATAGTATGAGCCTTCTATTTACAGTATGAGCTACACTTAGCCTCCTATAAACAGTATGTGCCCTCACATAGCCCGCTGTATACAGTGAGCCCCCACATAGCCTACTATATTAAGTATGAGTCCCCACATAGCTTCCTATATACAGTATGAGCCCCCACATAGCCTCCTATATATAGTATGAGCCTCCTATTTACAGTATGAGCCACACGTAGCCTCCTATAAACAGTATGTGCCCTCACATAGCCCCTTGTATACAGTGAGCCCCCACATAGCCTACTATATTAAGTATGAGCCCCCACATAGCTAGCCTCTTATATACAGTACGAACCCCCACATAGCCTCCTATATATAATATGAACCCCCACATAGCCCCCTGTATACAATATGAGCAGCCACGTAGCCTCCTATATACAGTATGAGCCCCCACATAGCCCTTTTATATACAGACATTGAAATAAAGCCCTTGCTCCCAGTCCTCCGGCACTCTGCCTTGGTTTCTGCTGTGTGCACTATTATCCGCATAGTAGACGTGATGTAGTGACGCCATCTCAGTTGCACACGCAGAATAGTGGAAGAAGGAACTGGTGACCCACCTCGTCCACCATTATAATCACTGCTATTTGCATCCTGAGACTACAGATAGCAGTAAAATCAGGACGTTGGGCGGGGAAGGGCGGCTGTACGGTGTGGCCTGTGGGACACTGTTTCCAGCCCTGTGGCTGTCTCGGTTGTCCTGGGTGGAACATCCAGAGGGCAGGATATGGACTGAACTGTGCCCATGTCAGCCACAAAATCCTCCATAACCACGTGACATAGAAATGCTCATGCAGACGTCCGAGCACAGACTGGCCGCAGGTCTGCCGATCCGAGCGTGACAGCTTCATATAGCCGGGAGAGCCGCGGCCAGTCCTTGTATTGAGGTCCGTGCTCAGACCGATATGCACGGACGTCTGCATGAGGCCTAAGGAAGTGATTTATGACAATTAAGGGCCCTCAGTGGTTGATACCTTTTTAATGGCGAAATGGAAAGATAAGAAATGGCTGCTTGTTGTCACTGTTGCCCTTAGCAACAAATCTCAGCACCACTTTTATTTCATACTCCTTTTTTTTTTTTTTTTTAAATAAAAGCTGCACTGTGATTGGTTGCCATGGGCAACAGTGACAGTTTCTTTTCTTTCAAACAGTTCCGTAATTCCGCTCCCTAACGCTCCTGTGTAAACACATTAGCGAGTCTTCCATTTTCCGACTGCATTTCCATTGACCTTTCCTTTAATGAGCCTGCACAGGGCAATCCTACAAAGTGTTGCCGTTTTTTGTTTTTTTTTCCATCTCCTTTTCCTTTTCAGGTCTATCAGTATTTACGTCTCTAATGAATATTCAGTTTTCTGCTTAATTATGTTTTGGGTTGTTAACACTTCATTGTCCATGTTTTCCGAATGACTCCGACATAAGCCGTAATGCTGCTGTCATAAATGCCATATAACAGAGAGCACCCACTGAGCCATTTTTCTGGGCTTCTTTGTATATTTCAGCAGTTACGGTACTTTTATCCTGGCTGAGTGGAGACCATACGATACCTAGAAGGACAATGCAAATGCACATTTAGGAAACTTGTGCTAATTATCATGAGATGTAAATGATCCGTCCCCCTCCTTTCTGAATGAGGAAGACCATTTTGGGGTTAGATTGCGTAAAAAAAAAATACAACATGTCACCTCCATTCATTTTACCATATAATATATTGAGAGATGGGAAGGGGTGAAATTAAAAGTGCGGTGAAACTGTAAAAAAAAAAATAAAATTCTACCCTTTTTTTTAGCTCATTTTAATGTCATTTATTGTGTGTTAAAAACAACTTGGCAACAAGATTCTTCAGGTCAGAACAGTTAAGGCGATACCAAACTTTTAAGTATTTTTATGACTTAAAACAAATTCTGAACTTTCTTGAAAAAAAAAAAAAGATTTTTGTCGCCATTTTTCGTGATTGTAAGCTTTTGTATTGGGGAAGGGGGTTGATGGGAATAGCTGTCAGACAGAAGAGTGCATGGTCACTCTTACGACTCCAGTGAACAACTCTTTAAATCCACATGTAAGTGTGGACCTCTACAATTTTAGATTTTCATTGGATTGACGCAAAATTGATTTATTTAGGAAATGACGTGTAAGATAATAGATAGTAGACCCTTGTTCGGGACTCGCATTTATTAGCCACAGCAGAGACCGACCACAGAAAGTGCCTCTCATTCTGGAGGACTCAGCATTTCCATGCATTATTGATTTAATTAGGCACCAAGTAATGTTTTTTTCATCCTGTGGGGGCGCTGCTAGGGAACTAAGTAGTTATTCCACAGGGAGATCCCTTGTTCAGGACTCTCGTTTATTTGCCAGAACAAAGCCCGGCCAAAACTTTTTATCAAAACAGCTGATGGTGGATCAGTGGGAGAAAAGAAAAAGGCTCTTGTGGTGGATGATGAGTTTTCTATACATGTTGTGACAAAGTCACTGACAAAGTACTGGAGGGGAGATATGTTTCACTGATGCTGTTAGCTTCGGTGATCTGAAGCCTAGAAGTTTGCTCCAGCACACTAAGTGCTGAGAGAGGTTAATCGGCCATTTTTAAGGTCTAGGCTTTTTAGTGAACAGCTGAAGAGTGGGTGGGAGGCTGTTCACCATTTCTCCTCCCCAGGGTGGGGTTTAGAAGGTAAATAGTCAGGCCTCTGAGTCGTTCGGTGTTCAGTGTATCTGGAGTCGGCAGCTCCGGCAGAGAAGTGTTTTGTGTAAAACCGTACTGAACCCAGTTGTCATAACCTGAGCGGGCAGATTCCTGCAGCTGCAGAAACTGTATATAATTTTTTTGTTTTCCTGTTTTTGCCCAGAGGGCTGTATTTTCTTTACTGCACCTGGGTTTATGCTGCCTACAATAAGCCCAAGGAAGTTCTTATAGCCACAGTATACCCGTATCTACCTCCGTGTGCAGCCGAGTGAGCCGATCTACCACTATATATATATATATTATATATATATTATATATATATATATATATATATATATATATATATATATATATATATATATATATATATATATATAATATATATATAATAAACCAGTGGTAGGCTTAAAGAGATAATGTACCTGTGACTTCCTCCGTGTGCGCTGTCCTTGCTTTACACAGGCACATAGACTTGCATCAGTGGTTTTGACTCCGTGACCCAAAACAAACATGTCTGCGTGATATTTTACAAAGTACTCAAAAAAAACCACTGAGATGTGAACAGCTCCATAGACAATATTGGGCAGCTGTGCGATCTGTGCTAGAAGGTATACGTGAAAAAATGGTGTGTGAATGAGGTCTAAGAATTTTATGGCGGCATTATTACGTATACAGACATGATATGAGTGATTACAAACTGTATACGATACATTAGAACTATATATATAAATTTACGCCTAATTTGCGGTCCCTTATTAATTATTTGATGCTGTTTTGATTTTTCATTGAAAATGTTGAAATAGAATTTAGAGCTTCAAAATCTTTATCCTACATTTCAGAACTCGGAAGGAGCAGAATTAACACATTTAGTGGGAATAGTATTTTATAGCGTTTTAGAATTTCTTTATTGCATTTGGCAATGGAAGGGCCGTATGGGAAGTGTAAGATTTATAGACCAGAGAAATGTTAATGTTTGGTTCCTTTAATATAAAGTGACTATAAAACAAAATGATATGCATTATTTGAGTCAACAACAATAATTTGGCTAATAATTACATTAACAGTAAAAATAAAAAAAACAGTGGAGGTGTTGCCCCCTACAGCCTTTAACTGATGCTGTTTTGGGCTCATTTAAAGGCAGCCTGTTACGTCCTAAAACGCTATTATCCTGCAATTATGGGGTTAATCTGCAGGTTATTGGCGTTCTAAAGCCGTACAGCTGCAGTATTGAAAGCCCCGTTACGGGGAGGAAATTTACTTTTTTCCCCTTGGCAGCCGCAAGAAATAAACAGCAGTGTAAAAACGACGTTGTTGTGCACATTTACAGTCTTTTGTAACTTCTTCTTTTTTACCACTTCAGGGTCCAGGAAACCATAAAGCGGTTAAAAGAATTAGTATGTTCATTCTTCAGGTGGCTTCTTCTTTAAAAAAAAAAAAACAGCAAAGCGGACAGCGAGACCACTCCAGGAAAAAGACCACCGTTTTACTGAAGCAGCTTTGTCTAGAAAAACTCAGTGGCTCTGCTTACAGAAAATAGACGTTGTGTGCACATACCCTTAAATGGGTTTTAGAGTTTCAAAAAACCCGTCACCCCCTGCTGTTTGTTGGAAAAAAATAAAAAAAAACAAAAAACTGTTTAACCCCCCCTCCTCCAGTCCAGAACTTGAGTCTCCCGATGTCTGTAGTGCTGACGTCACATCGACATCACTGCAGTCGATAACAGCTCGGTGGCTTTGCCGGAGTTGACGATTGGCTACAGCTCTGTCCATGTTACATCAGCACTGTAGGCAATAACAGACACTGGGAGCAGTGGTGGAGACTCATTGCTGGACCAGGAAAGTGTGAGTAAGGCACATTTGCAGCCAGGAGACAGAGATGTTCCAAAACTGGAAAACCCCTTTCATAATCCACAGGCCAAGCTTCATAGGTGAAGTTTGGGTGAGGAGACCTGGACCAGACGTCATGGTCCGTACATGTAGTGTGAATGGTTGGACTGCGGATCACAATCTACAGGCCAAGCTTCATAGATGAAGTTTGGGTGAGGAGACCCGGACTGGACATCTTGGTCTGTACATGTAGTATGAATGGTTGGACTGCGGACCCCAATCTATAGACCAAGCCTAATAGGTGAATATTTGGTGAAGAGACCTGGACATCTTGGTCCGCACATGTAGTGTGATTAGTTGGACTGCGGATCACAATCTACAGGCCAAGCTTTGTAGGTGAAGTTGGAGTGAAGAGACCCAGACCAGACGTCATGGTCCGTACATGTAGTGTGAATGGTTGGACTGCGGATCACAATCTACAGGCCAAGCTTCATAGGTGAAATTTGGGTGAGGAGACCTGGACTGGACATCGTGGTCTGTACATGTAGTATGAATGGTTGGACTGCAGACCCCAATCTACAGACCAAGCCTAATAGGTGAATATTTGGTGAAGAGACCTGGACATCTTGGTCCGCACATGTAGTGTGATTAGTTGGACTGCGGACCACAATCTACAGGCCAAGCCTAATAGGTGAAGTTTGGGTGAGGAGACCCAGACCAGACATCATGCTCCGTACACGTACTGTGAATGGTTGGACTGCGGACCACAATCAATCTACAGGTCAAGCCTAATAGATGAAGTTTGGGTGAGGAGAACCGGGCCGGACATCATGCTGAGTACATGTACTGTGAATGGTTAGATGTGTGAATCTGACCAAATGTGGTACAACTCTGGATGTCTCTCGCTAATATTCCATCTGCAGAGTGTAAGGACATCATTACCGGAATACACGGGACGCTGACAAGGTCTGGGTCTGTTTGCCCAGCTGGTACGATACGACAATGTCTGTTTGTGCTACTGGATAACAGGTTTGTGTGCTGTCTTCACTGACTTGTCCCCTGGTTTCTGTGTCGGCAGCAGGAGCAGCTGTTCTAGGATGACAGCTCTTCAGCTTAACAGCAGGACTGATGATGGACATTCTGCTATCACAAAGACCTTGACCATTGTTTCTGTAAACATCTTTATATTCATCTTACAGGTGCAACAAAGTAAAACAACAGAGCAGTGTGATGCCCCGTCACAAGTCGGGGCTGTTTAGGAAAGTCAAATACATCCTAAACAGAAAACAGAAGAAATTGATTGGTTCTTGAATGATGATAAAGTCCTGAAAAGGGTCAATGACAATTTTGTCTGCTTAGTGGCCTCCAGGATTTTCTGCAAATATGAAAGACCAGACAACAGTGGCACTTGTCCTGCAAATGAAACGATAGGCCGGGTTCAGGTGGAGACCATGGGTGGCAAAAAGAACAAACAAATCAATCTTGGAACAAATCAAGACAGGCATGTCACTCAAATCAAGGATCACCAAGCTATGACTTGCCTACTTTTGAACACATCATACAAAGAAAGCAATCACTGGAGAAGGACATCATGGTCGGAAGAATACAAAGAAGAAGGCGAAGAGGAAGACCAGCAACCGATGGCTTGATATAACCAAGATAATGGAGGAGAAGATCACGATGGACCTATCTAGGCTTACACAAGATCAATCTTCCTACAGAGCGTTCATACATCAATTCACCACGGCTCAAGATTGAGCCGAAAACCGTTTAAAAAAAAGAAAGAAAGTAAATTCCTATTAACACACAGTCAACTAAACGCAATTGATACACAACTTATGGATGACAGACTCCCTCCAATATAGTAGTGGTCTACAGCATGAAGGAAACCACCTGTTGTAGAACTACAGTTTCCAGTAGGACCTGACAGAACATTGTTTTGAAATGTTGTAGTTCTTAATCAGCTGATAAGACACACACGGGTTGCATAAGAGTATTAATAAAGAAAGTTTTAGTATTGGTTCGGGAACAATGATCTGCAAATTAAAGCAATGATCTAAACTATGAATGAATGCAATTCACGAGGTTTGACCATCCTACTCGTTGCCACCAAGGCTAGCTTTATGATGATTGATTCACTCTGATGTTCCTTCTGTTGGCACCCTATATGTGATGCACTGTCATACAGGGTACCAATATCATCTTAAAGTACCTTGGAGGAGGTGAATGCCAATAACGGAGGCCTCTTTATGCAAGAACAATATGTAGACATCTTGATTTCTATTGCTATATCACAGAAAGCTCCCATAGTGATTGGACTAACAGACGTAGTGGTGCATTTTAGCAGTGCCGATAATGATGTGTAAGAAAAGTCTAAAAGAAGAAAAATGTCCAGCTCCACCGAATCCGTGAAGATAAAATGTCTTTATTCACAAACTTGTAACATAGAGGGCACAAACTTCAGCACAAACCATGTGGATGTGAATCTCAACGCGTTTCTGGAGACTAAGCTCCCTTAATCATGGGTGGGTTTTTAGGTGAGTAGGAAAGAGATGGGCGGGACGCCTACTCACCATATCTCCACCTCAAGGGTGTGGTCGGGGAAATAAATGTCCAGCCAGTTTTCTGTGTGGAGGTAGGAAGCCTCCTGACAGCTACCTCCTGCGAGAGCTGCCATATGTGTTGTCTCGGAGGACCTGGGCAGGACGGTGTATGAACTGGTTATTTTCGAGCCTGAGAGGCTGTTTTCTGTTACCATTTTGTTTGTTTTTTGTTTGACACAAAAAACCACCCAGAGACTTTACCCGACGTGTGTCTGTGTCTACCTCGAGGAGAAGCTAAGTGAGCCAACGTGCCACAGCGGGCAACATTTTCAAGACGATGACACCAGCATCACAAGTTTTAAAAAAAACTGCCTTGTCTCTGCCGGTTCAGATTTTTACGAGTTCGGCATGAAAGCTCTTGTTACCAACGATGGTGGCTGTGGAAAAATTACATCATGTAGCTGAAATCTCGCTCTACTCAACTGTTATTATCCTCTCTGTATCTCTTGTAGTTTCGATGTAAATTAACGAGCCACATTACTTTTTGGATCAACCCTCATATACTCTACATATAATTATCTCATGCAACCAAAAATGTTACATGTCCATGGATGGTGCTTTATTCTGAAACTCTCCTTCATTGAAGTTCGCTACCACACACAAACTTGTATGTTCATGCAAAGTTTTTTTGGGGGGTAGAATTCTCAGGCTTAAAAATGTATGCAAAAATAAAAAAAAACTTCAAAAAAATTTTTTTTGGGGGGTGTTCTTTTTAATGGGATTTTTGTCCATTTTTCTTTCTACTAGTTGTCTGATCAGTGAGGGGGTGACACCTGGCAAGTGGTTTTTTTTGGGGGGGTTAAAAAAGCAGAACTCCCTCAAGGATTGACATTGTGCTCCAAAATCCATGTTAAATAAAACGCCTGAACATTCCTATATATTTGATGGAGATTTTTTTTTTTAAATTTAAGGGAATGTTCAGTTTTGTTGATGTTTGGAGCAAAATCTGTTCCAAAATGCAAGTGAAAAACGGCTTAAAATACTCTCAAAATATGCTTTCTATTAATTTCAAGGGGAGAACACACATCTACTGTATAGTGCACATGGAGCTGATTTTTTTTTCACCTGTCAAAACCTTGAGGCATTTCTACTGAATAAATGCTTAAAATTTGACTACTAAATCCATTCAAGTAAAAAATAATGAAGCCACATACACAAAAATAGCATTAAAAAAACGTAATTTTTTTCTGTGAATTTTTCTAGCCTGAAAAATCCACGTGAGAAAAAAATTTGAACATACCTTAGGAAAAATCCATTTTGGTGGCTATAGGATCAGAAAAACATGTCTTAGTGCTCATGGTCCTATACTTTTCCATGAGGAAAAAAAGCCACATGTTAATTGTGGAAAGGTTTCTGGTTGAACAAAAAACTCCAAATTTTGATTTGAGTCAGAAAAAAGCCCAACACATAAACATAAAACCATGTTTTTTCTACATGTGGATTTTTTCAGCCTGAAAAAAATGTCTAAAACCTGTGTGAACGCATTAACCCCTTCCCGACCTTTGACGCATACGCTGCGTCATGAAAGTCGGTGCCATTCCGACCCATGACGCAGCATATGCGTCATGGAAAGATCGCGTCCCTGCAGGCCGGGTGAAAGGGTTAAAGGCCCCGTCACACATAGCGAGATCGCTAGCGAGATCGCTGCTGAGTCACAAGTTTTGTGACGCAACAGCGATCTCAGTAGCGATCTCGCTATGTGTGACACGTACCAGCGATCAGGCCCCTGCTGTGAGATCGCTGGTCGTGTCGGAATGGCCTGGGCCATTTTTTGATCGTTGAGGTCCCGCTGACATCGCTGAATCGGCGTGTGTGACGCCGATTCAGCGATGTCTTCGCTGGTAACCAGGGTAAACATCGGGTAACTAAGCGCAGGGCCGCGCTTAGTAACCCGATGTTTACCCTGGTTACCATCGTTAAAGTAAAAAAAAAAAAACGCTACATACTTACCTACCGCTGTCTGTCCTCGGTGCTCTGCTTCTCTGGTCTGGCTGTGAGCGCCGGTCAGCCGGAAAGCAGAGCGGTGACGTCACCGCTCTGCTTTCCGGCCGCTGTGCTCACAGCCAGACCAGAGAAGCAGAGCACCGAGGACAGACAGCGGTAGGTAAGTATGTAGCGTTTGTTTTTTTTTACTTTAACGATGGTAACCAGGGTAAACATCGGGTTACTAAGCGCGGCCCTGCGCTTAGTTACCCGATGTTTACCCTGGTTACCGGCATCGTTGGTCGCTGGAGAGCTGTCTGTGTGACAGCTCTCCAGCGACCAAACAGCGACGCTGCAGCGATCCGGATCGTTGTCGGTATCGCTGCAGCGTCGCTGTGTGTGACGGGGCCTTAACTCCCATTTCACCCGATCTGCAGGGACAGGGGGAGTGGTAGTTTAGCCCAGGGGGGGGTGGCTTCACCCCCTCGTGGCTACGATCGCTCTGATTGGCTGTTGAAAGTGAAACTGCCAATCAGAGCGATTTGTAATATTTCACCTAAAAAACTGGTGAAATATTACAATCCAGCCATGGCCGATGCTGCAATATCATCGGCCATGGCTGGAAACACTTATGTGCACCCACCCCACCCCACCGATCGCCCCCCCAGCCCCCCGATCTGTGGTCCGCTCCCCTCCGTCCTGTGCTCCGCTCCCCCGTCCTCCTGTCCGCTTCCCCCGTGCACCAATCACACCCCCCGCGCTCCAATCAAACCCCCCCGCACTCCGATCTCCCCCCCGCACACAGCGACCCCCCCCCCGTGCTCCGATCCATCCCCCCGCACAGCGATCCCTCACCCCGTGCTCCAATCCTCCCCCGTGCTCCAATCCTCCCTCCCGTGTTCCGATCCACCCCCCCCATGCTCCGATCCACCCCCGTGCTCCGACGCCCCCCCCCCCGTGCCCTGATCTCCCCCCCCTTATACTTACCTAGCCGCCCGAGGTCCGTCCGTCTTCTCCCTGGGCGCCGCCATCTTCCAAAATGGTGGGCGCATGTGCAGTGCGCCCGCCGAATCTGCCGGCCGGCAGATTCGTTCCAGAGTGAATTTTGATCACTGAGATATAACCTATCTCAGTGATCAAAATAAAAAAAATAGTAAATGACCCCCCCCTTTGTCACCCCCATAGATAGGGACAATAAAAAAAAAAGAATTTTTTTTTTTTCCACTAAGGTTGGGGTAAGAACTAGGGTTAGGGTTAGGGGTAGGGTTAGGGTTAGGGTTAGGGGTAGGGGTAGGGGTAGGGGTAGGGTTAGGGGTAGGGTTAGGGGTAGGGGTAGGGTTAGGGTTTCCGTATGTGCACACATATTCTGGTCCTATGCGGATTTTTCCGCAGCGGACTTGAAAAATCCACAGTGCTAAACCGCTGCCGATTTATCGTGGATTTACCGCGGTTTTTCTGCGCATTTCACTGCGGTTTTACAACTGCGATTTTCTATTGGAGCAGTTGTAAAACCGCTGCGGAATCCGCAGAAAGAAGTGACATGCTGCGGAATGTAAACCGCTGCGTTTCCGTGCAGTTTTTCCGCAGCATGTGTACAGCGATTTTTGGTTCCCATAGGTTCACATTGAACTGTAAACTCATGGGAAACTGCTGCGGATCCGCAGCATTTTCTGCAGCGTGTGCACATACCTTTAGAATTAGGCTATGTGCACACGGTGCGGATTTGGCTGAGGATCCGCAGCAGTGTTCCATCAGGTTTACAGTACCATGTAAACATATGGAAAACCAAATCCGCTGTGCCCATGGTGCGGAAAATACCGCGCGAGAACACTGCGTTGTATTTTCCGCAGCATGCCAATTCTTTGTGCGGATTCCGCGGCGTTTTACACCTGTTCCTCAATAGGAATCCGCAGGTAAAATCCGCACAAAAAACACTGGAAATCCGCGGAAAATCCGCAGGTAAAACGTAGTGCCTTTTACCCACGGATTTTTCAAAAATGGTGCTGAAAAATCTCATACGAATCCGCAACGTTGGCACATAGCCTTAGGGTTGGGTTGGAATTAGGGTTGTGGTTAGGGGTGTGTTGGGGTTAGGGTTGTGGTTAGGGGTGTGTTGGGGTTAGGGTTGTGATTAGGGTTATGGCTACAGTTGGGATTAGGGTTAGGGGTGTGTTGGGGTTAGTGTTGGAGGTAGAATTGAGGGGTTTCCACTGTTTAGGCACTTCAGGGGGTCTCCAAACGCAACATGGCGCCACCATTGATTCCAGCCAATCTTGTATTCAAAAATTCAAATGGTGCTCCCTCACTTCCGAACCCCGACGTGTGCCCAAACAGTGGTTTACCCCCACATATGGGGTACCAGCATACTCAGGACAAACTGCGCAACAATTACTGGGGTCCAGTTTCTCCTGTTACCCTTGAGAAAATAAAAAATTGCTTGCTAAAACATCATTTTTGAGGAAAGAAAAATGATTTTTTATTTTCACGGCTCTGCGTTGTAAACGTCTGTGAAGCACTTGGGGGTTCAAAGTGCTCACCACATATCTAGATAAGTTCCTTGGGGGGTCTAGTTTCCAAAATGGGGTCACTTGTGGGGGGTTTCTACTGTTTAGGCACACCAGGGGCTCTGCAAACGCAACGTGACGCCCGCAGACCATTCCATCAAAGTCTGCATTTCAAAAGTCACTACTTCCCTTCTGAGCCCCCACGTGTGCCCAAACAGTGGTTTACCCCCACACATGGGGTATCAGCGTACTCAGGAGAAATTGGACAACAACTTTTGTGGTCCAATTTCTCCTGTAACCCTTGGGAAAATAAAAAATTCGGGGCTAAAAAATTATTTTTGAGGAAAGAAAACGTATTTATTATTTTCACGGCTCTGCGTTATAAACTTCTGTAAAGCACTTGGGGGTTGAAAGTGCTCACCACACATCTAGATAAGTTCCTTTGGGGGTCTAGTTTCCAAAATGGGGTCACTTGTGGGGGGTTTCTACTGTTTAGGCACACCAGGGGCTCTGCAAACGCAACGTGACGCCCGCAGACCATTCCATCAAAGTCTGCATTTCAAAAGTCACTACTTCCCTTCTGAGCCCCCACGTGTGCCCAAACAGTGGTGTACCCCCACACATGGGGTATCAGCGTACTCAGGAGAAACTGGACAACAACTTTTGTGGTCCAATTTCTCCTGTAACCCTTGGGAAAATAAAAAATTCTGGGCTAAAAAATTATTTTTGAGGAAAGAAAACGTATTTATTATTTTCACGGCTCTGCGTTATAAACTTCTGTAAAGCACTTGGGGGTTGAAAGTGCTCACCACACATCTAGATAAGTTCCTTTGGGGGTCTAGTTTCCAAAATGGGGTCACTTGTGGGGGGTTTCTACTGTTTAGGCACACCAGGGGCTCTGCAAACGCAACGTGACGCCCGCAGACCATTCCATCAAAGTCTGCATTTCAAAAGTCACTACTTCCCTTCTGAGCCCCCACGTGTGCCCAAACAGTGGTTTACCCCCACACATGGGGTATCAGCGTACTCAGGAGAAACTGGACAACAACTTTTGTGGTCTAATTTCTCCTGTAACCCTTGGGAAAATAAAAAATTCTGGGCTAAAAAATTATTTTTGAGGAAAGAAAACGTATTTATTATTTTCACTGCTCTGTGTTATGAACTTCTGTGAAGCACTTGGGGGTTCAAAGTGCTCACCTCACATCTAGATAAGTTCCTTTCGGGGTCTAGTTTCCAAAATGGGGACACTTGTGGGGGGTTTCTACTGTTTAGCCACATCAGGGGCTCTGCAAACGCAACGTGACGCCCACAGAGCATTCCATCAAAGTCTGCATTTCAAAACGTCACTATTTCACTTCCGAGCCCCAGCATGTGCCTAAACAGTGGTTTACCCCCACATATGGGGTATCAGCGTACTCAGGAGAAACTGGACAACAACTTTTGGGGTCAAATTTCTCCTGTTACCCTTGGGAAAATAAAAAATTGCGGGCTAAAATTCATTTTTGAGAAAATAATTTTTTTATTTTATTTTCATGGCTCTGCGTTATAAACTTCTGTGAAGCACTTGAGGGTTCAAAGTGCTCACTACACATCTAGATTAGTTCCTTTGGGGGTCTAGTTTCCAAAATGGGGTAATTTGTGGGGGATCTCCAATGTTTAGGCACACAGGGGCTCTCCAAACGCGACATGGTGTCCGCTAATGATTGGAGATAATTTTCCATTTAAAAAGCCAAATGGCGTGCCTTCCCTTCTGAGCCCTGCCGTGCGCCCAAACAGTGGTTTACCCCCACATATGGGGTATCTGCATACTCAGGACAAACTGGAAAACAACATTTGTGGTCCAATTTCTCCTATTACCATTGGCAAAATAGGAAATTCCAGGCTAAAAAATCATTTTTGAGAAAAGAAAAATTATTTTTTATTTTCATGGCTCTGCATTATAAACTTCTGTGAAGCACCTGGGGGTTTAAAGTACTCAGTATGCATCTAGGTAAGTTCCTTGGGGGGTCTAGTTTCCAAAATGGGGTCACTTGTGGGGGAGCTCCATTGCATAGGCACACAGGGGCTCTCCAAATGCGACATGGTGTCCGCTAACAATTGGAGCTAATTTTCCATTCAAAAAGTTAAAAGGCGCGCCTTCCCTTCCGAGCCCTGCCATGTGCCCAAACAGTGGTTTACCCCCACATATGAGGTATCGGCGTACTCGGGAGAAATTGCTCAACAAATTTTAGGATCCATTTTATCCTGTTGCCCATGTGAAAATGAAAAAATTGAGGCGAAAATAAATTTTTTGTGAAAAAAAAGTACTTTTTTTCATTTTTACGGATCAATTTGTGAAGCACCTGAGGGTTTAAAGTGCTCACTAGGCATCTAGATAAGTTCCTTGGGGGGTCCAGTTTCCAAAATGGGGTCACTTGTGGGGGAGCTCCAATGTTTAAGCACACAGGGTCTCTCCAAACGCGACATGGTGTCCGCTAACGATGGAGATAATTTTTCATTCAAAAAGTCAAATGGCGCTCCTTCCCTTCCGAGCCTTACCATGTGCCCAAACAGTGGTTTACCCCCACATGTGAAGTATCGGTGTACTCAGGAGAAATTGCAAAACAAATTTTAGGATCCATTTTATCCTGTTGTCCATGTGAAAATGAAAAAATTGAGGCTAAAAAACTTTTTTTGTGAAAAAAAAGTACTTTTTCATTTTTACGGATCAATTTGTGAAGAATCTGGGGGTTTAAAGGGCTCACTATGCATCTAGATAAGTTCCTTGGGGCGTCTAGTTTCCAAAATGGGGTCACTTGTGGGGGAGCTCTAATTTTTAGGCACACGGGGGCTCTCCAAATGTGACATGGTGTCCGCTAAAGAGTGCAGCCAATTTTTCATTCAAAAAGTCAAATGGCGCTCCTTCCCTTCCAAGCCCTGCCGTGCGCCCAAACAGTGGTTTACCCCCACATATGAGGTATCAGCGTACTCAGGACAAATTGGACAACAACTTACGTGGTTGAGTTTCTCCTTTTACCATTGGGAAAATAAAAAAATTGTTGCTGAAAAATCATTTTTGTGACTAAAAAGTTAAATGTTCATTTTTTCCTTCCATGTTGCTTCTGCTGCTGTGAAGCACCTGAAGGGTTAATAAACTTCTTGAATGTGGTTTTGTGCACCTTGAGGGGTGCAGTTTTTAGAATGGTGTCACTTTTGGGTATTTTCAGCCATATAGACCCCTCAAACTGACTTCAAATGTGAGGTGGTCCCTAAAAAAAATGGTTTTGTAAATTTCGTTGTAAAAATGAGAAATCGCTGGTCAAATTTTAACCCTTATAACTTCCTAGCAAAAAAAAATTTTGTTTCCAAAATTGTGCTGATGTAAAGTAGACGTGTGGGAAATGTTATTTATTAACTATTTTGTGTCACATAACTCTCTGGTTTAACAGAATAAAAATTCAAAATGTGAAAATTGCGAAATTTTCAAAATTTTCGCCAAATTTCCGTTTTTATCACAAATAAACACAGAATTTATTGACCTAAATTTACCACTAACATGAAGCCCAATATGTCACGAAAAAACAATCTCAGAACCGCTAGGATCCATTGAAGCGTTCCTGAGTTATTACCTCATGAAGGGACACTGGTCAGAATTGCAAAAAACGGCAAGGTCTTTAAGGTCAAAATAGGCTGGGTCATGAAGGGGTTAAAGGGAATCTGTCAGCAGGATTTTGCTATGTAATCTGACAGCAGCTTGATGTAGGGACAGAGACCCTTATTCCAGTGATGTGTCATTTAGTTTACTAGGTTCAGCAGTTGTGAAAGTTGACGTGCCCACAGGGCAGTGGGGTACTCGGTACCGGGTCTGGTCGCTAAGGGGATGTCACGGTGGCTGTGATCCGGTCCGTGGCCCTGGGCATCAACGGTGAAGGGGTTAAGTGTTCAAAGTTTGTCGTGACGCCACCTGTGGAGTTCGGTCAATATGGGTACCGACGCTGCATTAGAGGGGTCCCCTGGGGGATGTTGCGGCAGCCCAGATGTTACACTTCCCACAGGTGAAGCGGGGTCCCCAGGGGCCCTATGGTGTGTGGCGTAGATGGTGTAGCCGGTGAATAAATGGAGGAGATAAGTGATAAGTCTTTACCTGGTTTACTTGTGGGTGACAGGCCACAGTCCAGGGTACCAGGCACGGATGATGGTGGTCCGGCCGACTCAGAGGCAAATTAGAGTTCTCTTGTACCAGTAGAGGTCCATGAGCCTTTCCTACTTGCGCCTTTTTAAGTGAGGTCCCTGCTGCTTTAAGCTTCCTACAAGGTCCGCCAGTTTCCCCCTGTCCTGGGACAGGTACCTGCATGACAGGCAGCTTGAGCCTTTTTACAGGGACTCTCAGATGCCCCGAGGTCCTCCAGTGCTGCTGCGTCTCAGGCATGATGCAGGCTGGTGACGTGTAGTGTTATCCCCTCCCATTCTGCTCCGTGTCCTAGAGTCCACGAAAGCCTCGGGCTCCCGGTACCCGAATTCTGAGCTCCAGCTCCGAGGGTGCCCTGCCACAGTTCCCCTCTGAGCTCTGTCTCTCTCCTGTGCTCCTTCCCGTCCGGCTGCTCCACATGCAACCCAACAGGTTACTCCTTCCCAGAATCCGCAGCTCCCTTGTGGCTGCCAGGCCTCTCTGTCTGCACTGCGTCTCTCCTAGACGTCTGCTCTGCTTGGTCTCCCTGGACCAACTGTCTGTGTACAACTCACTAGCTCCTCCTCCAGGTCAGGATATTTATACAGGGAAGCTCCCCTGAATCTGAGTCTTGAGCTCCCCCTCCTGGCCTGGATTCAACATGTGTTGCATGTGTGTGCCTTACCTGTGAAGAGAACTTATTTGCCTCTGAGCATGACATCACCTTCCCCGAAGGAAAAGTAACATCACTGCAGCAACTGGTAACCTGGGGTGCTGCAATAATATCACAGTTTTCTCAGCTGAAGATCTATCAGAGCTGAGAATGCTGAGCTGTGTATAACCCCGCCCACACCACTGATTGGCAGAAAGCTGCCAATCCGTGTTGGAGGCGTGGTTGGACAAGGAAGCACCTAGTCCTTTAGTGATGATCTCCTGCTGATAAAACACTGATTGTATTGAAATAGCATAACACAGCCTAACAAGTTATTCATCACTGGAATCAGGGTTTCTCCTCCTACATTAAGCTGCTTTCAGATTACATGGCAAAAACCTGCTAACAGGTTCCCTTTTAAGGAGGTATTTTCTGGAAGCTTGTTGATTGAGCCACGCCATTCAACTGCTACAATCCGGCACATAGATCATTTGCCATATCCGTGTAATATCGCCTTGTATGAATGCTCCCTTGCACTTTTTTTTTCGGTGGCTAATTAGAACAGGCCCGGAGCTGTCACGTCATCCATGAAACCTCTGTTCTGCCCTTCAGGCGAGGAACAAAGACCGCTTTAACGTCTAGGTGGTCCATTTGCTAGAGGGATTCAATTATATATTTCAGCTAAAAATAGGCGTTGAGTATTGGCACCCTTCTGTAACACAGCGATGTTTTCTACCTGATGCACAATAACCATCTGTGCGCCCTCGTGGTATAAAATACACATTTATTTTGAAACCGATTCAGAGTCAGTTTTTGGTGCCTGCAGCGAAGGAAACACATTTCCTTATGTTGCAAGAGTCCAAATCCCAGGAGACTGTTATGTGCCAGCGAGTCTCATGTCTGACACGCTACCTGTGCCTACCACACTGTCAGAAACGTCTACTCTCCACTTATGGGGGAAAAAAGGCTTAAAATTACCAAATTTGGATCGTGCATGGCATTCAAGTTCTCAAAGGTTATATCCCAACTTTCCCAGACTCCTGACCGTGAGATCTGACTTGTTACATGCTGTTTTACTAGATAGAGGGCACTCTAAAGCCCCCCATAACAATAGATTAATGTTGGCTCGATATTGACAGTCTGCAGAGTATAAGGGTCCCCCTTTCGAGTTGCCGATCCCATGGTCTCCTGGAGATAAGACATGTCTGGTGACGGCTCCCTCATGGAGCGCTTGGGAGGAGACTTGGATGGCTGTTGGCCAAATGATCGATTGACGGCCATCTAATGTATATAGGGGGCTTAACGCTATACATAGGGTGGGAGTTTGGTAGGGATGAATGGCAGCTTCGGTGACCAGGGGTTTTGGATAAATATAGTGTGTTTGGCCCAAAAAAGGTCACTTTGACCCATACGAGAAGTCCACTAGATTTATGCTACTTGGACTGTGGGCAACATGATTCAGAGTCTGGCTACGCAATTGCAGTCAGGTATGTTTTATCCTGGTTGGAAAAGCTGGCCGAGGACTATAGGGAGGGATGTGCGGTGACTAGTCCCGATTGACTTCTTACCGTTCCAGTCGATAAACCGGTTTCTCGCATGCATGTACATAGGAAGAGACCGGTCAATCAATTGGAGTGGTATGAAGAGAAAAGCCAACCTATACTGTGAGCGGCGGCTATAAGTATGACCCGGAACTTTGATTGACAGTGCATCTGTGCAGAGCGAACTGTCAATCAAAGTACGGGGGGCGTCCTTACAGTTACCACTCACAGTAAAATCAGCGATGACTGAAACCACTCTGGCCATGCCCCGATCACTGAAAGCTAGTGGCTCCCAGCAGGAAATAAGTTAATTTTCTCCCAGGAGCCACTCTTGTCAGTTAGGCAGCAAGACAGTTACATGTAAATTATGCCTATATTTGCAGGTAAATGGCTTTTTCCAAAGTGACAGGTTCCCTTTAATTTCTCCAATTTTTTTGCTGATAGAGCATTTTGGGCAACAGTCAAAAGTAGCTGCAAATTAATCTTTACAATGGCTTCTCTGCTAAGCGCAGTTAAAGAGCCTATTACAGATAATACCAGCATTGACTGCTGCCGATTACAATAAGCTACATTTTTTTATGCAGCTTCTCTCTCGTATTATCTAAAATGCTCATGTAGGAACCCTATTTTACAATCCGTATATCTGCAGCAACAAGAAATTTCCTGTTTCTGCACAGAGTAGAGAAAAGAGAAGAATTATCTGGGTAGAAAGGCAAAATGAGCAATTGTAAGTGTACAGTGCTGTATAACATGATGATTGCAATATATTAAGAGGATAAAAACTTTGATGGGAGGAGGAGAAGGACTTTTTTAAATTCACTGCAAAAAAATTAGAAATGGGGCAAAGATCAACCAGAAGGATAATTACATACAATGCTAAATGCAAGCAGTATCCTCCAAATATGAATGAATTCTCGCATATCTAAACAATCAGTTTACTGAAACCTAAATTCAGATGCTTCTGCAGCAGGGCGTGACTGGCAACGTCATGCTGATTGACAGAAGGCTCCCTGCTGTCCATCAGCATGACGTCGGTGGTCATGCCCTGTTGACAGAGCAGTCCAGAAGCGGAAGAGCTGGTCTATTGATTTTGGAGGCATCTGTGGGAATTTTTGCACTTTCATCCAGAAGAGCATTTGTGTTATCAGTCCCTGATGCTGAGGAGAGGCCGGGCTCACCATCTCTATTCTAGTCCATCCAAAATGAGGCGGATGGGGTTGAGGTCTCCGCTTCATGTGGCCCGTTAAGTTCTTCCACACCAAACTTACCCAACCATGCTTTATGGACCTTGCTTTATCCTCTGAGCAACAGCCATCAGGAACAGAAAAGATCCTTCTCCAAATTGCTACCAATGTGCAAAATTACTTAGTATCGTGAAGCTTTCAAGGGAATATGTCAAAAAGATTCACTCCCTTCCCCCAAACTTTTTATATGTGCTGTGGTGCAGTGACCCAGGTTACAGCCAGGGGGCGCTGGGTGTGCGCTGCAAGATGTGCTTGGAGGCATAAATGTGATGAGACAAAGTCCGGCAGGAGTGTAAATGGCCGGTGTGTGTGTTGCAGAGGAAGACACTCTGCACTGTCAGTCTGACGTTAAGTTGGTGTGCTGGAACCTGTAGTCCCACAAGTAATTGTGTTAATGCTAATGGGAGACTGGCAGGGCTAGTTATGAGAGATGGGAGGGTCAAACTAGCCACACACACCCACACTCCCACCCAGGGGAGTGGTTACAGGTATGTAATGTGACCAGGCTGTGGATCACATGGTCCCTGTGTATGGATCTATTTGGTCCATGTGCAAGGTCCTGGACGGTCAGTGTTGGAGTCTCCTGGCATTAGAGAAGTCCTGGAAGCACCTGAGACTGTGGACCTAGTGGATGGTCAGTGTTGGATTGTCCTGAAGAGGGCTGGAGTCCTGGAAGCACTGCTGAGGCTATGGACTGAATGCTCGAGGGTGTTGGATTGTCCTGGGATGGACTGGAGGACTGGAGTCCTGCAAGCACCTAGTAAGAGTGTGAGTAATGGAATGGTGAGAGTGTTGGATTGTACACGGATGGACTGGAGTCCTGTAAGCACTTGGTAAGATCATGGACTGATAGCCTCTGTGTTGGAAGTGCCTGTGATTGGACTTCCTGGAAGCGCATGGACAGGCTGCATCTACAGAGCCTGAGAAGGTTTCTGTGTTGGGGAAGCTACAGTTCCTACTGTGGGTCTGGACTATCCGAGGTGCCCTGGTCACAAGGACGGTGATTCCAGTGAGGCAGTTTCCCTGTGAACCAGCACTGGCAGGAGTGAGTGTGTAGAGCCGAAGCTCCTGAGGTAATCCCTGGTATGGGAAAAACCTCTAATATACGGCAGAGACGTAACTATCTGCCATTGGAACAGACTGTCGGGGTTTAATATGTTCCGTTGATGCATGTAATGTAATGAAGAGAAAAGAAGTGACTACCAAATGTTTTGTAAAGCCACACGTGTTAAAGTAACAGACTGTGTGTAACCTGGCTTACGGTGCGGTTTAGGATGCTTTAATAAACCGGAACGGACTTAATTTGTGGAAAAAATTGTGCCTGTATGCATTATTCCCATGCAAAGCGAGTGTCTCCCCAAGATCCAAAGTAAGGGAGACGCTACAGTGCCTACTTCTATTATATACAGTACAGACCAAAAGTTTGGACACACCTTCTCATTTAAAGATTTTTCTGTATTTTCATGACTATGAAAATTGTAAATTCACACTGAAGGCATCAAAACTATGAATTAACACATGTGGAATTATATACTTAACAAAAAAGTGTGAAACAACTGAAAATATGTCTTATGTTCTAGGTTCTTCAAAGTAGCCACCTTTTCCTTTGATGACTGCTGTGCACACTCTTGGTGTTCTCTTGATGAGCTTCAAGAGGTAGTCACCGGAAATGGTTTCCCAACAATCTTGAGGGAGTTCCCAGAGATGCTTAGCACTTGTTGGCCCTTTTGCCTTCACTCTGCGGTCCAGCTCACCCCAAACCATCTCGATTGGGTTCAGGTCTGGTGACTGTGGAGGCCAGGTCATCTGGCGTAGCACCCAGTGGCGTAACTACAAAGTTAGGGGCCCCGGTGCGAACTTCCAAATGGGGCCCCCCCCCTGCAGCCCTGCCATACAACTCAATGTAACCCCCATAGAATAATGGCCACACATGATGCTCAATACTGTATAACGGCCACCACATATGATGCTCCATACTGTATAATGGCCACACATGATGCTGCATACTGTATAATGGCCACACATGATGCTGCATACTGTATAATGGCCACACATGATGCTCCATAGTGTATAATGGCCACACATTGCTCCATACTGTATAATGGCCAGACAGTGCTCCATACTGTATAATGACCACCCACACATAGTGCTCCATAGTGTATAACGGCCACACAGTTTTCCATACTGTATAATGATCCCACATAATGCTCAATACTGTATAATGACCACAAATGATGCTCCATACTGTATAACGGCCACACATGATGCTCAATACTGTATAATGACCCCCCTCCTGTATGCATGGCTCATCTCTCTCCTATCCCATATACATAGCTCATATTACCCCTCCTGCATGCATGACTCATATCTCCCCATGTATGCATGGCTCATATTCCCCCCCTGTATGCATGGCTTATATTCCCCCCCCCCCGTATGCATGGCTTATATTCCCCCCTGCATGGCTCATATTCCCCCCTGCATGGCTTATATTCCCCCCTGTATGCATGGCTTATATTCCCCCCTGTATGCATGGCTCATATTCCCCCCCCTGTATGCATGGCTTATATTCCCCCCCGTATGGCTCATATTCCCCCCTGCATGGCTCATATTCCCCCCTGCATGGCTCATATTCCCCCCTGCATGGCTCATATTCCCCCCTGCATGGCTTATATTCCCCTCTGCATGGCTCATATCCCCCCCTGCATGGCTCATATTCCCCCCTGCATGGCTCATATCCCCCCCTGCATGGCTTATATTCCCCCCTGCATGGCTTATATTCCCCCCTGTATGCAGGCTTATCTCTCCGCTCCTGCTCGGCGCGCCGGCTTATGTCCTCCTTCATCCCCCGTCCCCCCGGCCCTCATACTCACCTGTCCCACTGCACGGCCGTGCCGACATCCCTCGCGCTCTGTCCCGACTCCAGGCGGCGGCGCCGGCGCAGCACCTTCTTCCTGCTTGAGCGGTCATGTGACACCGTTCATTAAGATCATGAATATGCGCATATTCATGATCTTAATGAGCGGTGTCACGTGACCGCTCAAGCAGGAACGAGCTGCAGTGCAGACGCCGAGACCATCGCAGGAGCAGGGTGAGTATTCAAGGCAGCGGCGGCGGCGGCGGCGGGGGGGGGGGGGGGCCCTGGAGTGGGGGGAGGCCCTGGAGCGGGGGGAGGCACTGCCAGTCCGAGCCTGCCTGCCGGGCCCGGGCCCCTGACCTGCCGGGCCCGGTCGCACTGGCGACCGCTGCGACCGTGGTAGTTACGCCACTGGTAGCACCCCATCACTCTCCTTCTTGGTCAAATAGCCCTTACACAGCCTGGAGGTGTGTTTGGGGTCATCGTCCTGTTGAAAAATAAATGATGGTCCAACTAAACGCAAACCGGATGGAATAGCATGCTGCTGCAAGATGCTGTGGTAGCCATGCTGGTTCAGTATGCCTTCAATTTTGAATAAATCCCCAACAATGTCACCAGTAAAGCCCCCCACACCATCACACCTCCTCCTCCATGCTTCATGGTGGGAACCAGGCATGTAGAGTCCATCCGTTCACCTTTTCTGCCTCGAACAAAGACATGGTGGTTGGAACCAAAGATCTCAAATTTGGACTCATCAGACCAAAGCACAGATTTCCACTGGTCTAATGTCCATTCCTTGTGTTCTTTAGCCCAAACAAGTCTCTTCTGCTTGTTGCCTGTCCTTAGCAGTGGTTTCCTAGCAGCTATTTTACCATGAAGGCGTGCTGCACAAAGTCTCCTCTTAACAGTTGTTGTAGAGATGTGTCTGCTGCTAGAACTCTGTGTGGCATTGACCTGGTCTCTAATCTGAGCTGCTGTTAACCTGCGATTTCTGAGACTGGTGACTCGGATAAACTTATCCTCAGAAGCAGAGGTGACTCTTGGTCTTCCTTTCCTAGGGTGGTCCTCATGTGAGCCAGTTTCTTTGTAGTGCTTAATGGTTTTTGCCACTGCACTTGGGGACACTTTCAAAACGTTCCCAATTTTTCGGACTGACTGACCTTCATTTCTTAAAGTAATGATGGCCACTCGTTTTTCTTTACTTAGCTGATTTTTTCTTGCCATAATACAAATTCTAACAGTCTATTCAGTAGGACCATCAGCTGTGTATCCACCAGACTTCTGCACAACACAACTGATGGTCCCAACCCCATTTCTAAGGCAAGTAATCCCACTTATTAAACCTGACAGGGCACACCTGTGAAGTGAAAACCATTCCCGGTGACTACCTCTCATCAAGCTCATCAAGAGAATGCCAAGAGTGTGCAAAGCAGTCATCAAAGCAAAAGGTGGCTAATTTGAAGAACCTAGACTATAAGACATAACAAAAAATTGTGAAACAACTGAAATTAAGTATATAATTCCACATGTGTTACTTCATAGTTTTGATGCCTTCAGTGTGAATTTACAATTTTCATAGTCATGAAAATACAGAAGGCTGCGTAGCCTTTACTGGCTATTAAAATAGGGGGATCCCCCCCAAAAATGACGTGGGGTCCCCTTATATTTTATAGCCAGAAAGGCTACGCAGACAGCTGCGGGCTGATATTCATAGCCTAGAGAGGGGCCATGGATATTGCCCCCCCCCCCGGCTACAAACACCAGTCCGCAGCCGCCCCAGAAATGGCGCTTCTGTAAGATGCGCCAATTCCGGCACTTAGCCCCTCTCTTCCCAATCCCATGTAGCGGTGGGATATGGGGTAATAAGGGGTTAATGTCACCTTGCTATTGTAAGGTGACATTAAGTCAGGTTAATAACGGAGAAGCGTCAATAAGACACCTATCCATTATTAATCCAATAGTAATAAAGGGTTAATAAAACACGCACACATTAGAAAAAAAGTATTTTAATATTCTTCATTTAACCATACTTACCATACTTCAGCGCCTGCAAAAAATGTAAAATAATAAACCGTATACTACCTGTCTGCCGTAGTCCAATTAATAACGAGTGTCCCACGACGATCTCCCCTATAGAACAATGACATCGGGTGATGTCACTGCTCTATAGGATCCTCAGTGACACACTGACAGGAGACAATGGCTCCTGCAGTGCATCCCTGAGAGGTTACCTTAGGACAAAGTCCAAAAGTGAGACTAGGGACTATTTTTTTACAGCGGCGGAGGAATACAGTGCGGAAGGATACCTTCCTCCCGTCATTGTGTTCCTGGAGCCCCTAGAGAGCGGTCGCATCAGCTGATGTTGCCGTTCTCCAAGGGAGATTGTTGTGGGACACTCGTGGATTTCTGCGGACAGGGAGTATATTGGTTGTTTTTTATTTTAATCTTTTTTACAGATGACACTGGCTTCAGGGAACAAAATGACAAGTAATGATGAGTATGTACCATATGTTATGACATATGACATTACAGTTGTGCACAAAAGTTTACATGCCCCAGCAGAATTTTTTGCTTTCTTTACCTTTTTTTCAGAAAATATGAATGATAACACCAAAACCATTTCTCCACTCATGGTTAGTGGTTGGTTGAATCCATTTTTTGTCAAACTGCTGTTTTCTCTTTATAACTCATCATGAGGAGATCTCAAGCGCACAGTTCATGCTTCTGTAAGATGCGCCAATTCCGGCACTTAGCCCCTCTCTTCCCAATCCCATGTAGCGGTGGGATATGGGGTAATAAGGGGTTAATGTCACCTTGCTATTGTAAGGTGACATTAAGTCAGGTTAATAACGGAGAAGCGTCAATAAGACACCTATCCATTATTAATCCAATAGTAATAAAGGGTTAATAAAACACGCACACATTAGAAAAAAAGTATTTTAATATTCTTCATTTAACCATACTTACCATACTTCAGCGCCTGCAAAAAATGTAAAATAATAAACCGTATACTACCTGTCTGCCGTAGTCCAATTAATAACGAGTGTCCCACGACGATCTCCCCTATAGAACAATGACATCGGGTGATGTCACTGCTCTATAGGATCCTCAGTGACACACTGACAGGAGACAATGGCTCCTGCAGTGCATCCCTGAGAGGTTACCTTAGGACAAAGTCCAAAAGTGAGACTAGGGACTATTTTTTTACAGCGGCGGAGGAATACAGTGCGGAAGGATACCTTCCTCCCGTCATTGTGTTCCTGGAGCCCCTAGAGAGCGGTCGCATCAGCTGATGTTGCCGTTCTCCAAGGGAGATTGTTGTGGGACACTCGTGGATTTCTGCGGACAGGGAGTATATTGGTTGTTTTTTATTTTAATCTTTTTTACAGATGACACTGGCTTCAGGGAACAAAATGACAAGTAATGATGAGTATGTACCATATGTTATATGTACTGTATGTCTGTATGTATGTATTGTATGTAATGTATGAATGTATTGTATGTTGTATGTATGTTGTATGTAGTATGTATGTAGTATTTAGTATGTATGTTGTATGTATCTTGTATGTAGTATGTATGTATGTATGTAGTATGTATGTTGTATGTAGTATGTATGTAGTATTTTTTTTTTACATTCAACACATTAGCCGGATGATGGGACTGCTACTGTCCCATCATTGGCTAATGACTTGTAGTCCCATCAGACGATGCCTGCACAGACCCCTGGCAGCCCGCACAGAGCCCCAGCAAGCTGCACAGAGCCCCGGCAGGCCGCACAGAGCCCCGTCAAACCCGCACAGAGCCCCGGCAAGCCCGCACAGAGCCCCGGCAAGCCCGCACAGAACCCCGGCAAGCCCGCACAGAGCCCCGGCAAGCCCGCACAGAGCCCCGGCAAGTTGCACAGAGCCCTGGAAAGCCAGCACAGAGCCCCGGCAAGCCAGCACAGAGCCCCGGCAAGTTGCACAGAGCCCTGGAAAGCCCACACAGAGCCCCGGCAAGCCCACACAGAGCCCCGGATAGCCCACACAGAGCCCCGGCAAGCTCGTACAGAGCCCCGGCAGGCTGCACAGAGCTCCGGCAAGCCTGCACAGAGCCCTGTGAAAGCCGCACAGAGCCCCGGCAAGCCCGCACAGAGCCCCGGCAAGCCTGCACAGAGCCCCGTGAAAGCCGCACAGAGCCCCGGCAAGCCCACACAGAGCCCCGGCAAGCCCGCACAGAGCACCAACAGGCCACACAGAGCCCCGGCAAGCCCGCACAGAGCCCCGGCAAGCCCGCACAGAGCCCCGGCAGGCCGCACAGAGCCCCGGCAAGCCTGCACAGAGCCCCGGCAAGCCGCACAGAGCGCCGGCAAGCCCGAACAGAGCCCCGGCAGGCCGCACAAAGCCCTGGCAAGCCCGTACAGACCTCCGAGATGCCCATACAGATCAACGGCAGGTCCGCACAGACCCCACCTGCACACACAGACACGCACAGTGTCCGCCCATGCACCGCCCACACTCTTCCCCCCTCCGGAACAGGATGTAGAAGGACAGAAAGGGCTTATTTGCATTCCGATATTTGTGTCCCATTGACTTGCATTGGTATCGGGTATCGGTATCGGCGATATCCGATAGTTTTTGGATATCGGCGGATCCAATCCGATACTGATACTTCTTGATATCGGAAGGTATCGCTCAACACTATTCGCTAGTCTACAGTTCCATAGTTCCAAGCTTGGGTGACCTCTATAAGCTGCTGTGATCATAGCTAGCCCCAGTTTGATCCGATGCAGCAATAGCTTAGCGGTATATCACACCCGTGAATGCGCTATCCTTTAGTCATATATATACGTCCCTAGGTAGTAAGTTATTCCACCTCAGCCTCTTAATAAATTTGGCACATCTTTAGGCTTGGCGTAAGCTAGAAAATGAAATCTACACCAGTTCCGAGCTTGCTTTGGTTATAGCTACAGTATACACCAGGAATGAATAGTAACCAACAAGCGTAATAGTGTCACCTTACGTGTATTGCAACTATCAAGTTTTCACTCACTGACGCGAGAAAAAGAAATGGAGAGAACCCTCAACGATGACATTACAGTTGTGCACAAAAGTTTACATGCCCCAGCAGAATTTTTTGCTTTCTTTACCTTTTTTTCAGAAAATATGAATGATAACACCAAAACCATTTCTCCACTCATGGTTAGTGGTTGGTTGAATCCATTTTTTGTCAAACTGCTGTTTTCTCTTTATAACTCATCATGAGGAGATCTCAAGCGCACAGTTCATGCTAGACAACCAAGGAATTTACAGGAACTGTAGGCTTTTGCCAAGAAGAGTGGGCGGCTTTACCATCTGAGAAAGTAAAGAACCTCATCCACAACTACCACAAAAGACTTCAAGCTGTCATTGATGTTAGAGGGGGCAATACACAGTATTAAGGAATGGGGTATGTAAACTTTTGATCATTGTCATTTGGATGTTTTGGGTTGTCACTATGATTTTAAAAAAGGGAAAACACAGTAGTTTGACAATAAATTGCTTCACCCAACCACTAACCATGAGTGGAGAAAAAGTGTTGGTGTTATCATTCATATTCTCTGAAAAAAGGCCAAGAAAGCAAAAATCTGCTGGGGTATGTAAACTTTTGAGAACAACTGTATAAACCTTGTATTCAAGTGGATATCTCTCAATCAAATGGTTTGACGAGTATAGCAATGCAGAACCCCACTAAAATTCCTATAAACTGTAAGAACAATATCAACATGTTGGTAACATTTTTTTTTGGACACCTAATAAACCCAATAGATACAAAGAGATTGAGCTATGTTTGTGGTATCAGGCTCCTCTATGTCTAGCACATGGTGGTAGGGTGGACAAGCGCTGTACTTTTATATGCTAAAACAAATGAAGAACCAATAGTTTGTAATATCTGTAGAATATAATAAATAATAGAATGTAGAATTATGTTTTTATCGCTGGTTATTGGATTTTTTTTAACAGAGTAAAAAGCAGGTTATTTGGATTTTTATGGTTTGTATGCTTTTTGTTTTTATGTTTTATTACTATATTTGTTAGTCCCCTCGGGTGACTTAAGCATTTGATCTCTTGCACTATATACAGCACAGGAAATTTGGTTTTGGAAAGATTCCGTTTCCGATACAGTGAGATGGTACCAAAAGCCAAATCTGGTGATGATTTGTTCAAGAGCAAAGAGGAGGGATCATGGGGGCTGAACCCGGAGAACCCCCAACAATCAATGAAAGAGAAGGACAAGAAGAGCCAACAAATGATACATTGAGGGAGTGATCAGAGAAGAAGGAGGAAGGAGATTGGCGCCAATGATAGTTGTAAATTCATCATAAATTGCTGGGTATTGATGACCTGTAGATTTCTTTGTGGCATGTAGGGGTGTACTGAGTGGGGCAAAAATATTAAACAGAAAACGAAAGAAAGTTACGGTCAGAGAGTGGGAGAAAGGAGTTAGTAGTAGAGCTAGCAGAAGACCAGGTCTAGTGTATTCCCATTTTTATGTGTAGGAGAGTTAGTAAGCTGCGAAATGCCTAGAGAGGAAGTTACAGATACAAGATGAGTGGCAGAAGGGAAGAATAGATCATCATAGAGAATATTAAAGTCCCCCATGATGACAGTAGGAATGCCACAGGAGGAACACCGCAGAAGTCAGGTTACAAATCGTTATCCCTACCCCCTAGCCCAAACCTTTGGAGGTATTCCACTTGACCAGAACTAAATTTATGGTGGAAGTATCTGCTTACATCTTGGTATAATTTAACTCATTAAACAATTAATTAACTAACTTAAGATTAGAGGAGACAATAAATGCAATAATAAACAAGAAAAGCTGCAGGGCAGGATGGACCATAAAACTCAAGAGGCCAGGGAGATAACCTTAGAGCAATTGGAAACACAGAAGCAGGAATATAAAAATATAACTTTAACTAGATGGTGGCCCGATTCTAATGCATCGGGTATTCTAGAATATGTATTTATGTATGTATATAGCAGCCACATAGTATATAGCACAGGCCACGTAGTATATAGGAGCCATGTAGTATATAGCAGACAAATACTACGTGGCCTGTGCTATATACTATGTGGCTGCTATATACATACATATTGCAGAATACCCGATGCGTTAATACAGGCCACGCAATATATAACAGTGGGTACACAGTATATAACACAGCACACGTACTATATAACACAGCCCACGCAGTATATAGCAGCCACGCAGTATATAACACAGGCGACGTACTATATAACACAGGCCACGCAGTATATAACACAGGGCACGTAGTATATAGCACAGCCCACGCAGTATATCACACAGCCCACACAGTATATAACACAGCCCACGCAGTATATAACACAGTCCACGCAGTATATAGCAGCCACACAGTATATATAACACAGGCGACCTAGTATATAACACAGACCACGCAGTATATAACACAGCCCACGCAGTATATAGCAGCCACACAGTATATAACACAGGCGACGTAGTATATAACACAGACCACGCAGTATATAACACTGGCCACATAATATATAGCACAGCCCACGCAGTATATAGCAGCCACGTAGTATATAGCACAGCCCATGCAATATATAGCAGCCACGCAGTATATAACACTGCCCACGCAGTATATAGCAGTGTGGGCACCATATCCCTGTTTAAAAAATAATTAAAATAAAAAATAGTTATATACTTACCCGGCGGGATCCACCGAAGCTCCGGCGATACGCGCGCGGCTGCCGCCATCATTCGTTCCCAGGATGCATTGTGAAATTAGCCAGATGACTTAGCGGTCTCGCGAGACCGCTAAGTCTTCTGGGTAATTTCACAATGCATCGCCGGGTGCGGAAGATGGCGGCAGGCTCGAGCGCATTGTCGGACAACGGAGAGTGAGTATAGCAGGTTTTTTGTTTTTTTATTATTTTTAACATTAGATCTTTTTACTATTGATGCCGCATAGGCAGCATCAATAGTAAAAGGTTGGGGACACACAGGGTTAATAGCAACGGTTACGGAGTGCGTTACCCGCGGCATAACGCGGTCCATTACCGGCGGCATTAACCCTGTGTGAGAGGTGACTGGAGGGGAGTATGCAGGCGTCGGGCACTGACTGCGGGGAGTAAGGAGCGGCCATTTTCTTCCAGACTGCGCCCGTCGCTGATTGGTCGTGGCTGTTTTGCCGCGACCAATCAGCGACTTGGATTTCCATGACAGACAGAGGCCGTTACCAATGAATATCCGTGACAGACAGACAGAAAGACAGACAGACAGACGGAAGTGACCCTTAGACAATTATATAGTAGATTGGAAGCTTGCAAAAGGTGATAATAACTGCTCAGGTGTTTTAAGAATTGTAAGCAGGGTAACATGACAATATACCTGTACGAAGAGAATAGAATTGCGTGTTAGATTCATGCCATCTGTAAATGCCAGCAGGCACTTTGGTAATTACGGCTCTTAGACAAATTCTGGACTCGTGCCCCCTTGAAAGATTACATTCTTTTTACATACATTTTTTTAATTCTTTTTTTTTTCTCTTTGGAAATTACATGAACATAAAAGGAATAAATTGCAGTAATTATCCTCTTGAATGCACTGTGGATTTTCATAAGGGCTTCTGTTCCAAATGTCACCACCACCCCCAAAAATGTACTGCTTGCTCTTTCTTTCCCTCGTAACATTTTTTTTCCACAACCTCCTGCTCTGTGGTCTCCCCTCTAACACTCTCGCACCCCTCCAATCTATCCTAAACTCTGCTGCCAAATTAATACACCTATCCCCCCGCTATTCCCCGGCCTCTCTGTGAATCCCTTCACCGGCTCCCCACCACCCAGAGACTCCAGTCCCGTCAAAACCCTAACCATGGCATACAAAGCCATCCACAACCTATCTCCTCCATACACTTGGAGAAAATGTTAAACCTGCGTAGAGACATCGCCGGCCTGTGCGTGTGCATGATGCTCTTCCCTGCTATGGGCAGAGACTAAAATAGCTCTTATGTTTTAAGCTCTGCCCACAGTAAGGCGCATTCGCACTTACGTCTTAGGCTCTGTCCGCTGTAGAGCAAAGCAATGTGCGCAGATAAGAGTTGGCGATTTCTCTGCGCAGGCACAAGATTTCGGCCGGCTATGTGGATGACGCAGGAAGCATCATCTATGTCAATCAGAGCAGGAGGATGGCACTCAGAAGCCAGGAGGAAGTATAGACACATCGGCAAGGACACCGACCAGACTGGCAGGATCTACATATAAAGTGCGGGAGAATATCAAAAGGTTTTTTGGTGGTATACAGGGGGAGTCAAAGGGTTATATACCTTGTGAGGCAGTGACTGGTGTTACATGTGAGGATCGCTGTGTGTTTCCCCAGGATGCGCATGGAGGCATATTGAGGCTGTGGGAGTGCATTGCAGTCACAGGCGTAGCTGTGATTGCGATGTGGAATAAAACTAAGTGTTAGTTTTGGGTAAACTATTTGTCCAAGGCAGTTTTAAGAACCTGCTCTGGGCTTTTGTTTTGAAATAGACTACAGGATGGTAGTGGTTCAGTCTGTTTAATTCTTGGCCCGGGTTTTCCATGTGGTCCAAGGCCACAGATTCCAGTTATAAACCCTGCAGTATAGGGTTTGGGTGTGTCAGGGTCAGTGTCAGTCTGGTGTTTGGAGGAGTACATAGCAGAAGGCTCTGCAAAGCTCCACCTGTGTGAGGCAACACAGGCAAGCGGTTTTTATCCCTGACCCGCCCCCTGCTGACAAGGGCCAAGGTCGATCCGGGCCAGAAAGCTCTCCCCCGTGCAACATTGGTGACAATTCTGGAACCGGCACAAGAGAGGTACCCCTGAACTGGTTCATCTTCTTACACTACCACATTAATAAAAAAAAGGGATAAAAAGGTGGATCAACTCCGTGCTGCTTGAAAGATAGAAGTCCAAATGGATATTCAGATGAAAAAGTGGCTTTATTCAACGCGTTTCGGAGTACCACGAATCCTTCATCAGGAAACCATAAAAGTATATATAGATATACTTTTGTGGTTTCCTGATGGAGTCATAGTACTTCGAAACGCGTTGAATAAAGCTACTTTTTCATCTGAATATCCATTTGGACTTCTATCTTTCAAGCACCACGGAGTTGATCCACCATTTTATCCCTTTTTTTTTTACTCTGGCTGGTCATGAGGAGACCGGTGGATCTGCAGCAGCTAATATTTCTATGAGCCTGTGTTTGGGCTCTATCTAGTTAGTAAAATCTGATTAGGTATCTCTTAATACCCAGAAAAGATCCAATTGCGCTTTTACTTTCCTTCCAGCTTTTTATTGATTCTACACTGCCACATTATGATTAGACGTGTCCGGCCTGCCCTAATTCACTTGCATTGAGCAAGGCCGTGCACATCTAGTTGGCACGTGACAGCACCAGCACTAGAGAATCTTAACAACGCGCACACTGAGGATTCACAAGTCTGCAGCCGCGTAGTGACTGCAGACTTGAACCTCAAACCTGGACAACCTTTTTAGCACTGTATTAATTCCCTTCACTTTCCTTCCTCTTACACTGGCTCTAGTATATATTCTAGTAAATACAGTACAGACCAAAAGTTTGGACACACCTTCTCATTTAAATATTTTTCTGTATTTTCATAACTATGAAAAGTGTACGTTTACACTGAAGGCATCAAAACTATGAATTAACACATGTGGAATTATATACTTAACAAAAAAAGTGTGAAACAACTGAAATTATGTCTTATATTCTAGGTTCTTCAAAGTAGCCACATTTTGCTTTGAAGACTGCTTTGCACACCCTTGGCATTCTCTTGATGAGCTTCAAGAGGTAGTCATGGGAATGGTTTTCACTTCACAGGTGTGCCCTGTCAGGTTTAATGAGTGGGATTTCTTGCCTTATACTGTAAATGGGGTTGGGACCATCAGTTGTGTTGAGCAGAAGTCTGGTGGATACACAGCTGATAGTCCTACTGAATAGACTGTTAGAATTTGTATTATGGCAAGAAAAAAACAGCTAAGTAAAGAAAAACGAGTGGCCATCATTACTTTAAGAAATGAAGGTCAGTCAGTCCGAAAAATTGGGAAAGCTTTCAAAGTGTCCCCAAGTGCAGTTTTAAAAACCATCAACCGTTACAAAGTAACTGGCTCACATGAGGACCGCCCCAGGAAAGGAAGACCAAGAGTCACCTCTGCTTCTGAGAATAAGTTTATCCGAGTCACCAGCCTCAGAAATCGCACGTTAACAGCAGCTCAGATTAGAGACCAGGTCAATGCCACACAGAGTTCTAGCAGCAGACACATCTCTACAGCAACTGTTAAGAGGAGATTTTGTGCAGCAGGCCTTCATGGTAAAATAGCTGCTAGGAAACCGCTGCTAAGGACAGGCAACAAGCAGAAGAGTCTTGTTTGGGCTAAAGAACACAAGGAATGAACATTAGACCAGTGGAAATCTGTGCTTTGGTCTCATGAGCCCAAATTTGAGATATTTGGTTCCAACCACCGTGTCTTTGTGCGATGCAGAAAAGGTGAATGGATGGACTCTACATGCCTGGTTCCCACCGTGAAGCATGGAGGAGGAGGTGTGATGGTGTGGGGGTGCTTTACTGGTGACACTGTTGGGGATTTATTCAAAATTGAAGGCATACTGAACCAGCATGGCTACCCATCTTGCAGCGGCATGCTATTCCATCCAGTTTGCGTTTAGCTGGACCATCATTTATTTTTCAACAGGACAATGACCCCAAACACACCCGTGTAAGGGCTATTTGACCAAGAAGGAGAGTGATGGGGTGCTACGCCAGATGACCTGGCCTCCACAGTCACCAGACCTGAACACAATCGAGATGGTTTGGGGTGAGCTGGACCGCAGAGTGAAGGCAAAAGGGCCAACAAGTGCGAAGCATCTCTGGGAACTCCTTCAAGATTGTTGGAAGACCATTCCCGGTGACTACCTCTTGAAGCTCATCAAGAGAACACCAAGAGTGTGCAAAGCAGTCATCAAAGCAAAAGGTGGCTACTTTGAAGAACCTAGAATATAAGACATAATTTCAGTTGTTTCACACTTTTTTGTTAAGTATATAATTCCACATGTGTTAGTTCATAGTTTTGATGCCTTCAGTGTGAATGTACAATTTTCATAGTCATGAAAATACAGAAAAATCTTTAAATAAGATGGTGTGTCCAAACTTTTGGTCTGTACTGTAGTCTATTCCTATTTTAATAGGTATTGTGTTTTTTAATAAATGTTTATAATCTAACTTTGCAGAATTTGCTGATGATAGAATAAAAATAATAAATGCAATAAACCCTTATGATATTTATTGTTCATAGGATTATCTTATAGTAGATAATTTAGTATGAATGGATCAGTCATATCGTACAAAATTGACAAGAACAGTTTTACAGGACAGCAGTAAATTACAGGTTCCTGCCCACTGAATGAAGCAATTACTAAATGAGTCGTTCTCAAAATACTAATGGCTCGCAGCTAGAAATGTTCATGCTAGAGATAACATCTGCATAGCTGCCCCGCGCCGGGGTGCATTATCCTGAATTCATTCTTATTTCTTTGTATAGCGCTGATACATTCGGCAGCATTTACAATTACAGACGAGAAGGTTACAGAACAAAAGGGGGAAAAATACTGCGCCAGATCTCAAAATGTCTGACTTAGGAAATCATAGTTTTTGTTCCATTTAAAGGAATGATTGATCTCAGTTGAAGAAACAAAATAATAATCTTGTAGTTATGATACCTTTTTGCTGGCTATTAGTGATGAGCGAATGTGCTGGGATAAGGTGTTACACGAGAATACTCGGGTGCTAACCGAGTGTCTTCGAGGTGCTCTAATAGTATGGTTGAGTCCCCGATGCTAAATGTCGACTCTAGAGACTGTTCAACAGTCACAACTCATGCAGGGATTGCCTATCAAACAGGCAATCCATGCATGCTATGTCTGTAGAACAGCTGCGAGACATGCAGGCGTGGGAACTATTTTTCAAGCACGCCGAAGACACTCGGTTAGCACCCGAGCATTCTCGTGTATCAAACAGCCATAAGACCTCTGGGAAACTAGTGTAGGATGTGCCATTAATGAGGAGAGACTGCTATCTGCTGGACAGCCGAAATCAAGTGGAACCAAAGTGTGATGGAAGATTTGCAGGGGGGACGATCTTCTGTGCTGTACCGGATCAGGTGAGCCTTAGTAAGGACTTCCCTGATATAAAAGCCCTGTGCGCTCAACCACCAGGAGATTTGGTGCCAGGGAAGAGAGAAGAGAAGACGTGCTTCAGAGACACCACTGAGACCAATGTGACAGGCCTCAGCTGGGAGTCTGTGCTACCCAGGTGCCAGTCACCACCTGGAAAGGTCCGGATCCCCCAGAAGATATCTCTAAATATGGCTTACACTGGTCAGAGCCGAAATCTGCGCCTTGCGCTGGTCAAGCCTCCAATGCCTGACTACACCTGTGAAGAGCTGAGGCCCGATCCTCTCTGCCCCGTGCCTGAGAGACTTCCGCTGACTGTCAAGACAAGAAGAGCCATGCGGCGACTGCGACAGAAGAGGCATGCCTGCGATAGAGGAGGAACAGGGCGAGTCAGCAGGGTCGTCACTTCCAGCTATCACCTATGGTACCGGGTCGGCTGGGACTAGGATTACAGGTTGGGAAGGGGCCGGTTGGTGTGTGAAAGGCTCAACTGGTTTTAATAGACTACGTCAGGAAGAGTCTTGTGGCCTAGCGGGAAAACCCAGTGACCCCTCACTAGGACCAGAGCTTATTGTGACAACTCACTCCGTGTTTCCCAAGACTGGGCGTACCACTAACGCTAAGTACTGAGTGACTTTCTTGCTTATTCTAAGACTGTTGATATTCTTTATACTGCTAAATTGCATATCTACTAACAGTAATTGATTAAAAGTTACTGTTGTATATAAATACCATTATATCAACCCCTGGCTGTTTCCACCTCGTAACCTCTGCTCGTTGCATCCAGACATCTGCATTTGTCACACTTTATTTTGTGTTTGTCACTGTCCCCTGTGTGATACTATCTGCAGTGGTGAGGATATCGCCCCTTGCTGGCCTGTGCACTAGCCAGGGCAGTGCTAGGAGACAACAAGGGATGAGGTTCCTGATAGCGGTGGGGGAAGGACCCACTTAGGGCAATAGGGGAGTGCAGGGACAGGCTCAGGTTTGGCTGAGCTGGTGACCATCCCTCATTTCCCTATCAGTAGGGCCTTCCTCTTCCCATTTCCATCCCGTTGTGAGTGTTGCGCTGACCGACCTTCACCCCGTTGGGTCGTGTCACATCATGACAGCATTGCACTTGGATAACACCTTATCCGAGCACGTTCGGTCATCACTAATGGCTAACAAAAATCATGTACTTTTGATAGCGCAAGCACGGTTGGACTCACCAATTTCAACAAGACCGGTGGAGTTAGCATTATTTGAAAAATGACGGATGTCATGCAGATCTGCTGAAAATTGTGGAATTTTCAATGGAGGCTCCAACTACGTGAACTAATCCTAAAAAATTGGACAAAATACTTATTCTTTTTCAGGTAGAAATTAAACAGAGAAAACAAAAAGACAAATTAGTGAGGTCTAAAAAAATGATTTTAATTCTGGCCTGGTATTTAATCAAAAATAATGTAAAAAGAGCTAAACCACAGAGATTCAGAAGAACCAGAAAACCGTGCCAGGATTGCTGGACTGCAGAGACGGATTCCAGCGCCTCTGAAGATATAAGATATTCTATACGTCAGGATCTCACCCTGATTAACCCTCAGCACGGTTCTATCCCTTTAGAAAATGCATCAGGGGGATGGAGGGTGGAAACCACAAGCGGCTAGTTGGTGGTAAAATGCAAACCGGTATCATGGCGGAAATAACTGATGTTTCCAACCAGACATTCAACCTGACAAATCTTAAGGATGCATTGACATTCCTTTCAAGAGGTCTTAATTTTGTTAATGAGAAATTTGATATAGTGGATTTCAAAATTGATTTATTCAAAGCTGTCAGAAAGATGCATTTATTTAAATCCTTTTCCTCCTCTACAGGCATAGATTCAGAACAGCTGTCAGGGAAGGTCCCATGTGTGGGTTATCCCTTTGAGTTCTAAGGTTGATGATTCATGTAGTCATCTAATTGGTGATTATTCAGCTTTGCTCCTCAACATCAATGGCAACAGTACAGTCACTGAGAAGGACAACAAAGAGGTATTGGTTAAACCTTTCATGGGTGGCATTACTTTCACTTTTATGCCCCCTATAGCCTCGGGCAATGTAACTGACTTGTTCCATGATTTAATGACTAGAGACATTGAGGCTCTTATGCACTCGGAGATGCCACCTAACCTAAGTGACAATGAGCGCAATGCTTTAAAAAGAATATAAAATTGGAAAGTTGTGGTAGTAAGGGACGCAGACAAGGGGGGTAATATAGTCCTATTGTCTAGAAATTATTGCATCTAAGAAGCTCTAAGGCAGATCTCTGATAGTACCACCAACACCCCCTTACCGCAAGATCCCACTAATAAATTAAAATTAAAACTCAACACCTCCTTAAGGAAGCAGGGAAATTCAGGCATTTTATCCCATAAAAAAATCTGAGTAATTGTTTCCTGAATTCCCACAAAAACCTCATTGGTATTACATGCCCAAAATCAATAAATCACTCACTAACCCCCCAGGTCACCTGATAATTTCTAGGGTGGGATCTTTGACAGAGCCCCTGTCCAAGTATGTTTATTGGCTCTTGCAACCCTTCCTGAAGGAAGTTCCATCCTATTTAAAAGATACTGGTGAGCTTTTAAGGGCATTACAAAGGATTTAAGTGGCAGGAGGATTTCACTTTAGTCTTCATTGATGGGGAGAGCTTGCACACCAGAATACTACACCGTTTGAGCATTGATGCGGTCCGTGGTATTTTGCTATACAGACAAAAGTTTGGGATGCATTGATTTTGTATGAGAAGCACTCGACTTTATCTTGACCCATAATGCATTTAAATTTTTGGATAGTTGGTACCTTCAATGCACAGGCACTGCAATGGGTACACCTGCAGCTTGCATTTTTGCAAATTTATTTTTGGCAGTTTTTGAGCTGAAGTATGTATTTTAACTACAAAACCCCTTTCTAAAATGTATTAAGATGTTCAGGCAATACGTAGATGACATTTTTTTGTATGGGCAGGATCTAAGGAGTAGTTTTTTTTAATTCGTAGAATATTTGAATAAGATAAATAATATGAATATGTAATTCACCTTTAGTCTTTGGGGGTATGGAATTAAATTTCCTTGATGATAAGATCCAGGTGGAAAATAGTATTCTGATAACTGAGGCGTTCAGAAATCCTTCCTCTACTAATTATCTTCTCTATTATAAAAGCATGCACCTCTTCCATATGAAAACTTCACTCCCTTGCAGCCAATTCCTCCCACTAATGAAAATTAATAATTCCAGAAGTAGTTTTCAAAAACAAGCTGAGGATTTAAGTTGTAGGTTCTTTTCAAGAGGTTACCCTGAGTTTGCCCTAGATCAGGCACTTAATAGGGCAAAAATTGTGAGCAAATAAATCTGTTTGGAAGGACTAATGGGCAGTGAAAAAGGATAAGCAAAAACGTAATTCTCAAATTTGGTCCCATGAATGAGATAATCCATTCAGCTATAACTAAAAACTGGCATGTGTTAGAATCTGATAAAGACTTAGCCAAGGTAGCTGCACAAAAAACGCTCGTCACTTACAATGTCTCAATCTAAAAGAGAACCTGGTTAGGAACCTTATTAAAACATCTCCAAAAGATTGTCTAAATTATTCTAAGATAGTAGGAAATTATAAATGTGGTTCCTGTACTTACTGAAAATTTAATTTGATTACAAATCCCATCAAACTAGGGGCAGTTACGGGCAAGGTTCCGGAATTTATATCTTGCAAACCTCAATTTGTCGTTTACATTATTTTATGTCCTCGCGATAAATTTTATATAGGGAAAACAATTAGACCACTATACGTGAGATTTAGGGAGCCTTTTGAGTCCATTTTGTTCTGGTAAAGGATCAACTAGATTATTCGAACATATCCACAAGGTACACAATTTGGATCCGGACGATCTGCGTTTTGTAGGACCAGAAAGAGTCAATTTACCTGATCAGGGAGGCAATCTGAATAGGTTACTCTTATGCAGTGAGACTAAATAGTTTATTCTAGCTAATGCACAAGGTCCCCTTGGTTTTAATGCTAAAATGGATATGGTGGTGTTTTTCTGATTATTTGTTAATCTGTTGTTTCTCTGTTATTTTAATCATGTTCCTGTGACGTGGGAGGAGAGGCGGACCTTCTATAAAGGGATAGGCTCCCCATGTTCTACCAGACCTTGACCCGTTGAAGCGTCATGTGGACGTGAAACGGCCGTTGTCCTATAGGTGATCCACTCCCTTGCCCCCATGATTTAATCTTTATCAATAGAGTTTTACCAGATGCTGAGTGCCACTCATTTACTTATTTTTTTACCCAATCATAACTCCACCGGTCTTGTTGAAATTGGTGTGTCCAACAGTGCTTACGCTATCAAAAGTGCATGATGGCCACCCATTTTTTCCCTGTAAAAGTACTATTTGGAAGGTGTGGTGCTTAACTTACTTTTGCGTCTCTGATGTGCACTGATGTCAACTCCAACACTCATATTTATACGTGGAGACACTTACCGTAACTTGACAGGAGGAATTTCTACCTAAACCTAAGTATATGGTTGTAGAAATGCTCTTATGCCAAGTAAATCAATATCTTTGCCTAGTCAATGCTGATAAATCCGGCATGCCAAAAGTGTGCTTTGGCCCTCACTTCTTATTCCCCTCCGGCGCCTTTCTCCTGCATTTGATTGACAGGTTAGCTTGGCCTCTGTCATTTGCCACTCCTTGCGCAAGACTTTGTGCAAGTGCCAGACAGGTACCAGAAGGGAAAAGTGAGGGCTGGAGAGCTGGAAGTTCTTTGACACGCACAAAACTCACTTTTGGCTTATATGCATAAATATGTGTTTCTCAGACATGGCAGTGGTATAGGGCAATAGTGTGAACATGGCAGTCTAGTAGATGCAACCAGTGGAACCCCTCTGGTTGAACTTACTATAGTACCCTTACCGGTTCTTACACCGCAATGTCAAGGAAAAAAAAGGTTTTGGATATTGGTATAAACCCTTCCCCTAATTGAAGATGCATGCACGCTCAGCCTAGCCCAGCGCGTATAAATAGTTAAGAGAAGTAGAGCATTCTGCCTTTAGCAAATGAAGTTTACCAAGAACACTAATTGGCAGGGCAATTTCAGAAAATTATTTGGAGAGGCCATCCTCCATCTATAAAGAACATGTGTGTATACTTATGGGATACATCACCCCTAAAGCCTTACGGATTATTTGAGCATTTAACCAATAAGAAACAGTAAATCGCTATAGGCATCGCATTTATGGTCCATGTGGTGAATTACAGCACTGTTCAAACCTTGTTATCTCTTCACATGGTCCCCCATGAACCCAGTGTATACCAAAATTATTCTTTTTGATAAACACTGTTGGGGAATGTTGTGAATTCTGTGGCTGAATTCACTCCTGTGGTCACTAGTGGTACTGCAGCTTCTGAGCTTCCTCCCTCAGGTGTTCTGGTGAGCTCGTTGGCTGCTTTGTTATTTAACTCCGCCTGATTCTGTCTTCCTTGCTCCTTGTCAATGTTCCAGTGTTGGATCTGAGCTTCTGGATCTTTCCTGTGGCCTGCTGCTCTGCTTAGATAAGTGCTTCTTTGCTTTTGTTGCTACTTTTTCTGTCCAGCTTGTCAATTCTTTTTGCTGGAAGCTCTGAGACGCAAAGGGTGTACCGCCGTGCCGTTAGTTCGGCACGGTGGGTCTTTTCGCCCCCTTTGCGTGGTTTTTTGCTTTAGGGTTTTTTGTAGACTGCAAAGTTCTCTTTGCTATCCTCGCTCTATCTAGAATATCGGGCCTCACTTTGCTGAATCTATTTCATCCCTACGTTTGTCTTTTCATCTTGCTAACAGTCATTATATGTGGGGGGCTGCCTTTTCCTTTGGGGTATTTCTCTGAGGCAAGTCAGGCTTGTTTTTCTATCTTCAGGCTAGTCAGCTCCTCAGGCTGTGCCGAGCTGCATAGGTAGTGTCAGGCGCAATCCACAGCTGCCTTTAGTTGTGTTTAGGATAGGTTCAGGTATTGCGGTCTACAGAGATTCCACGTCTCAGAGCTCGTTCTATTGTTTTTGGGTTATTGTCAGATCACTGTATGTGCTCTGATTGCTGGCACACTGTGTCACTGGATTGCCTACATAACAGGGGAAACAGAGTGCACCAAACCATAGGGTGATGCCTTTAAACAAAGAGAAAATGGATCCAGGTTATGTAGTCACCTGAGTGAGTTGTGTAGGTAGGCTGGGCTGAGCTTACAAGAATAAAGATCCTTCATAAGATAATATAAAGAAGTGGTTTTTATTCCACAACTCATTTCCATGCTGGACAGGTGTCTTTCGCGAATGTTAAAAAACACTTGAGTAAGACGCCTATCCGGCATGGAAACTCGCTGTGGAATAAACAATTTTTTTTATATTATTGGATGAAGGATCTTCATTCTGGTTAGCGCAGCCCAACCTACTTACACAACTCACTCATAACGTGGATTAATGCAGCCCAAACAGTGAATTATTTTCCTAAAGGCGTTTGTGATGAAACTGCACCTCACCACCCTGCCTGACGTCACTATTATGTCAGAGGTAGTGCGGTCTTCCCACTTGCACCAACATGATGTTCCGCACCTCCGGGGACACGTAAGGTCAGCTTGGTACAGTTTTACACAGATACCCGCTGTGTACACAGAACCAGGGAGGCATGGGGAGTGAAAGGATGTGGTCCATGCAGTCACTGACGTGGCACTACACTCACAACCCTGACAGATATAAGCCCAGTCCGTTAATATTATTATATCAGGCCAGAAACCAGCCCTGGTGGTATGGAAAGTTAAACCGAGAGTACGGACATGTGATCGAGATAAGAGCAGCCCAAGGTATATGTAATCACCTTAAGGGCACACTAGACAATACACTATTTACATTTATTTATTTTACACTATATACACGATGGTTACATATATACAATGGTCAGATGTGCAAATACACACAGTGGTAGGACAAAAGATATAAGCAGAATATATGTTACTTATCAGATGATGTTAAATCATGGGGGCACTGGGCCACAGGCTGCCAGCTGTCTCCTTGGTCCCTTCTGAGCGTGAAACTCGATGAGGCCTCCACTTCCAAAGTGGACGGCATGCATAACGGAGAGAGGACTGCTCTATTATGGGTATACCTTGGCGATTGGTGGAGCAGCTTAACATACTTTTTTTGTAAAAAAACGTATTAACTAAATACCCCGTATTTTTTCATTTTTTGACTAGCACTTGCTTATTTACTGTGACCTTTTTACAACAGAGTATTTTTTTACCTCTCTGTGCACTTTTGTGTCTTCAAGTTCTTTGGTGGTGTGAACAGGTTTCTACAGACTTGTTCACTGTGCAAGTAGCCCATGTGTTTTTGGTTTTATAATTGATCTCTTGTTTCTACAAGACTGGGGAGTCCACCACTCCTCTGTGGGTCATTTGCATTGTAGCTGTTCCATCCTGCATGTTCTACATGGATATTTTCTCTCTGAACCCTGCTCATACAGGTACTATACAGATGATCAGGTTTTTAAATACATCAGATAGGGATTATATACATTAGATAGGACTGCTCCATTATGGGTATACCTTGGCGATTGGTAGAGCAGATTAACATACTTTTTTGGCAAAAAAACGTATTAACTAAATACCCTGTATTTTTTCATTTTGACTAGCACTTGCTTATTTACTGTGACCTTTTTACAACAGAGTATTTTTGACCTCTCTGTGCGCTTTTGTGTCTTCAAGTTCTTTGGTGGTGTGAACAGGTTTCTACAGACTTGTTCACTGTGCAAGTAGCCCATGTGTTTTGGTTTTATAATTGTTCTCTTGTTTCTACAAGACTGGGGAGTCCACCACTCCTCTATGGGTCATTTGCATTGTAGCTGTTCCATCCTGCATGTTCTACATGGATATTTTCTCTCTGGACCCTGCTCATACAGGTACTATACAGCAGCTTAACATACTTTTTTGGCAAAAAAAAGTATTAACTAAATACCCTGTATTTTTTCATTTTTTGACTATCACTTGTGTGGCACCCCTAGGGGTATTTGCCACAAAAATAGTTACTGACACTAAATACAAGTACTAAGATAGCAAAACTGCACTATCACCTCCGGCCAGAAGGGGGAGCTCCAGAGACTCCCCTTGATCCATTCTGGTCTGAGAGAAGAACTGGCAGTTGGGCTAAGGAGCTGAAAGTGAGAGGTCATACAGCTGAATTTCTAACAGCCCTATGACAGTTTCCAGGCCCAAATCACCGGCCTGAGGAGAAAAGGGACAGAGAAAAAGGACATTGTGAGAACCGGGTAGCATTAATCACTACCCAGAACAGGCGCAAAGACGGATACCGGATCCGTGGCTGTATTCGTTATATATAATACAGCAACCGGAAAAACGTGAGGTGATATCAGCTTCACTAGGGCTGGACGCAGCAACAGACACAGAGTTCAGCGGTACTCCTGAAGGGGGTAAGCAGATAAAAGGACTCGGGTTGCCCGTCGAACCAGGACCCGGAGGGGACAGATTGGGCCGGCAGCCAGTTCACATACAGCAGCAGGGCCACACAGAAACTGCGTACAATAAGAGGCGAAGACCCCGGCAGGGTCAAAGTAACTCAGAGTTCCCATACAGACTCCGGTGACAGGACTGGTTGTAAATCCCTTTATGTTGAAGTAAACTGGTTAAACGTTTCAGTGCCTCAGACTTTCATTTGGACAATAGCTATCTATCCAGGATCAGGATCATCACCACTGAGAGAACCTGCTGCTGATCAAGTAAGTGCCTGTTCCCTCATGATACCCCTTACACTGTGCATTGCCTGAGGCCACAGCACCGGGTCAAGCCACCCGTGACATCTCCCTCAAGAGACAGACCCCATTGGTCCGGTGCTGGGTACCCCGGTCTCCTGGGCGTCACAATTGGCATCACAAACAGGATCCAGCCAGCCCGTATACCGGGTATTGTGTGCCGTGATTGGAGCCCAAAACTGTGAAAACTTGGATGAAAAATCTTGAAAATTGACTTTATTAAAGAAAATTCCATTTCCCATTAAAAGCTATTGAAAGTGACTTTTCCCCATTGGTTATAATGGAGTAAAGATGGCCGCCATCACCTCATAACCGTTAGGCACGAGACTGTTAATTGAGCTACGCCATTACCTGAGCCTCAGTCTGACTGAAACACTTCAGAATCCGCCATTACAGAGCGCGTGGCGGGCGGGAGCAGCAGGGGGCGTGTCATTGTGGGCGGCACCAAGCTGAGCGCTCTGACGTCAGAGCAAGGGGAAAACCAATCCTGCTGCACAGCGGAATGAATCTACACTATCCCGACGGAAGCGGAGGACCGGAAGGGTCCGGATTAACAAAGGGGGCACAGTATGTCGCAGCATGGAGACGCCGCAGCACCCGGCGACGCTAATGCAGCTGAAAGACAGAGTGTCGATAGAGAGTCCGGTAGCGCAGCGGTGCAAGGAGTGGCGCCCATCATGTCGGTGCTGATGCCATATACCCCGGGTGGCCCGTGGCTTCCAATGTATGAAGGTGAGCCTAATACCCTTGACGATTTCAGAGAAAAGATGCTGGCCCATTTTGACATGTTCCCCGTGGGTGAAGTTCAGCGTGTTAGTCTCCTGATGATGCAGTTAAGTGGCCATGCTAAGCGAGAAGTCACAGCATGGGCAGCTGATCTAAAAGGCACTGTTGAACGCATATTTGCTGGATTAAAAGCTACATTTGAAACCACTGCCAGCAGCAAAGCTAAAGTACGATTCTTTAATTGCAAACAAAAAGCTAATGAGGGCGTGAGAGACTTTGCCTTAAACCTGCAGGAAGCCCTTAAATCACTTACACTGGCTGAACCCATTTTTAACACCGGAGCGGATAAACTGCTAAGAGATCAATTTATTGAGGGACTCTACACCCCTTCTCACCGGGGGCATGTGAGCATGCTTGTTTTTAAGAACCCTGAATTGACATTTGCCCAATTAAAGGAGAGCGCTATACGTCTCCAGCTGGCAGAGGCACCTCGGGATCAGGATCCTGCACAACCCATGGCAGAGGCACCTCAACAACAGGGAGTGCCAGTGACATCAGCTATGTCCGGGGCCATTGCTAAGCCCCTGGGGCCCAGTACTAATGAGGCTCTTCAACAAAAGCTTGACTCTTTAACTGATGTTGTTGCTTCAATGGCTAAAACCATGCAGGAGATGAGAGGACCCAAGATGGAGTTGGCAAACCATAGAGAGGATGTTCCATGGATGAGACCCCGGAGATACCCGACATGGAGAGGACGACCCCGCGACCGCTACCAACCGGATGGACAGCCCATTTGCCGCCGTTGCCAGCAGCCAGGCCACTTTGCACAAGATTGTGATTTAAACGGGAATCCCCTGGGAATGCGGGCCGCTTCACAGGAATGAACTTTCAAGGCCCAACACCCTGGCACGACAGGTACATCGGAGGACGACCCATTATCCCTATCGTGCTGGACGGAATTCCCCTCAACGCTTTGCTGGACACAGGTTCCCAGATTTCATCTATACCGTATATCCTTTATAAGAGGTACTGGGCTGATGCAGATATTGATAAAGGGCCCTCTGATGTTGAACTAGATATATGGGCCAGTAATGGTAAGTTGGTACCGAAACTAGGATTCAGGGAGATGACCATAAAGATTGGTAAAGTAGAATTGAAGAAACAGGGTATAATTGTTGTTGATGTTGACCGGCGGAACTGTGAACCAACTGTATTGATAGGAATGAATGTGTTAGAGAACTGCTTTGCCGAAGTTATTTCTGTCTTACAGCAAATTGCTGAAACTGCCCAATCCTACCAGCAGAGAGTTCTCCGGAGGGAAATAAAAGTATTGATGTTAAGGCAACAGGTAGAAGTTGCAGGTGGAGAAATCGGCAGTGTGAGGGTAAGTGATCCAACGTCTATTGTAATCCCACCAAAAACAGAAATGCTGGTATGGTGTAGAGCAGCCATTGGTACTAAGGGACGAGATTATCAAGCCTTAATAGAACCAGTGTACACCGACAGCAGGCCCACTATACTCACAGCACGAGGGGTAGTCGAGGTACACCGGGGACGAGTGCCGGTACGACTTTTGAACTGTGGAGAGGAAGAGGTCACTTTGCCAAGGTATGCTACAGTGGCAAAGCTATATACTGTTGACAACAATGCCATCACAACCATTGAGCCCTTAGAACCAACCTGTCAGGTGGAAGTCAACGGCTCAGATGGAGAATTGGAGGATTGGTGCCAACAGCTACACGTGGGCATAAATTCAACACCTACCCATCAAAAACAAGGGGTGTATAGGCTAGTGACGGAATATGAACAAGTCTTCAGTAAACACCCATTGGACTTCGGACGGATAGAAGGGGTAGAACACACAATCCCCACCTGTAACCATCCCCCAATAAAAGAAAGATATAGACCCATACCGCCCGCTCACTATCAATGTGCAAAAGATATGCTGAGGGAGATGAAACAGGCCGGGGTAATAAGAGATAGCTGTAGCCCCTGGACGGCCCCTCTAGTGATTGTCAAAAAAAAGGACGGAACCATGAGAATGTGCGTAGACTACCGGCGGATTAATAACATCACCCATAAAGACGCCTACCCCTTGCCTAGGATAGAAGAGTCCTTGACTGCTTTGAAATCTGCTAATTATTTTTCCACCTTAGACTTAACAAGCGGGTATTGGCAAGTCCCTGTGGCTGAGAGAGATAAGGAAAAGACGGCATTCACCACACCAATGGGTCTATGTGAATTTAATCGCATGCCATTCGGACTCTGCAACGCATCTGGTACCATCCAGCAGCTGATGGAATGCTGCCTCGGACACAAGAACTTCGAGACCGTCCTCCTGTACCTAGATGATGTGATCGTCTACTCAAAGACTTATGAACAACACTTAATAGACCTGGCAGAAGTGTTTGAAGCCTTATCCAGGTATGGCATGAAAATCAAGCCATCCAAATGTCACCTTCTCAAACCAAAGGTACAGTACCTGGGACACATCGTGAGTTCGGAGGGAGTAGCACCGGATCCCGAGAAAATAAGCGCCATAAGGGATTGGCCAAGACCTACCAACGCAAAAGAAGTGAGGCAATTCCTGGGATTGGTGGGTTACTATCGCAGATTTATAAAAGGATTTACCAAGTTGGCAGCACCCTTGCAAGACGCCTTGGTAGGGCAGACGAAGAAACCTTCAAACCGAAACCCTCCTTTTCAGCGGAACGACGAAAGGGAAGACTCCTTTGAACAACTAAAGAAGGCACTAACTGGAGAAGAGGTTCTGGCATATCCAGATTACCATCAACCTTTCATCCTCTACACCGATGCCAGTAATGTGGGACTAGGAGCGGTGCTGTCACAAAAGCAAGAAGGTCGGGAGAAAGTCATCGCCTTTGCAAGTAGAAAGCTCCGGCCTACTGAAAGAAATCCAGAAAATTATAGCTCCTTCAAATTGGAACTACTGGCAGTAGTTTGGGCTGTGACTGAACGTTTCAAACACTATCTGGCCGCTGCAGAATTTATTGTCTATACTGACAACAATCCGTTGACCCACCTGGACACAGCCAAATTAGGTGCGTTAGAACAGCGATGGATAGCCCGGTTATCTAATTACAACTTCAAGATCAAGTATCGAGCAGGTCGCAAGAATGGAAATGCCGATGCCCTATCCCGGATGCCACACTTGAGAGATGTAGAAGAAGAAACGGGGGAGCTTGAAGAAATTGAACTACCAGCCTTCCATCATCCCAAGGCAAAACATCATCCATCAAGTACCTATCAGAAACAACAAGAGGTGAATTTTAATCCGTTAGCACACCATAGATGGGCTGACACCCAAGACAGCAATCCAGCTGTGAAGTTGGTGAAGGAACTGTTAACTGAGCAAAGTGCATATCCCGATGAGAATGCCCCAGAAGAGACGCATCAACTCTGGAAAGAGAGAGGCAAAATGTTCCTGTATCAAGGGAAGCTCTGTAGAAGGTACACCAATCCGAAAACACATGAATTGGTTTGGCAGATTATCGTGCCTAAACAAGATGTCAATATGGTCCTCGAAGCTTACCATAATGGTGCTGGTCACTTCGGTTGGAAAAAGTTAGAAGTACTTCTAAGAGAAAGATTTTATTGGGTCGGGATGAGAAAATCAATCGAACAGTGGTGCAGAAATTGTGGCCCGTGCAACCTCAGAAGAAACGATCAAAAGAACCAAAGAGCACCACTGCAGCCCATAATCACCAAACAACCACTTGAACTTGTAGCCATGGACCACGTGAAGTTGACACCAAGCCGGTCCGGCTATGTCTATGCCTTGACCATCGTGGACCATTATTCACGCTTCTTGGTAGTAGTACCCGTAAAAGATCTGACAGCAAAAACAGCAGCCAAAGCGTTCCAAATGTACTTTTGTAGACCCCATGGATATCCGGAACAGGTTCTCACCGACCAAGGTACAGCCTTTGAATCACAGATCTTCAGAGAATTCTGTAATATGTATGGTTGCAAAAAGATCCGGACGACGGCCTATCATCCACAAACAAACGGCTTATGCGAGAAGATGAACCATATTGTAATAGACCTACTAAAGACTTTACCTGAGACAGAAAGGAATCAATGGCCAGAGAAATTGCCTGACTTGGTGGATCTGTATAATCATGTTCCGGTGAGCTCCACCAACTGCACCCCAGCTTACCTTATGCGTGCAAGACCCGGCCAATTACCAATTGATCTAGAAATGGGAATTCTGAAACCAGACGCAGAAGTTCAAGACTCCAATTGGGATATCATACGGCAAAAGCAGTATCGCCAAGTGCAAGAGAGTGTGGAAAGAACCTTCAGCAAACTAGAGAAAGACAAGAGCGAACTTTCAACCAGAATGCTCTAGCGACCCCATTAAGACCGGGTGACCAAGTGCTCAAGAGAAATCGTCGAACCAATAAACTAGACAATCAGTCGGAAACAGCCGTACCCTACACAGTTTTACCAACAAGAATGGATAATCCTAAAATGTGTCTCATTAGCAAAAACGGAGGCTTAACATCTGTACTAGTGTCAAGAGACAATCTTAAATTATGTCCGGAAGCATTGAAAGAGCCAGAAGTTGTCCAGCCAGAACCAGAAGTTATTCAACCCATGCAGGTCCAACCAGTAAAGGAAAAAGAAGAGGAAATGTATCACACCTGTATAGGAGACTTTCCCAAAACCCTACTAACATACCATGGTGCAGTAGTGGTTCCCATGGTGGCCTTTTACCCAACACCGAACCCAATACCAGAAGTCCCAAGACAGGAAGAGGCTGACCCCGTACTACGGGAGGTTCCAGGCCAAGAAGAACAGATTCCTGATCAGAGTAATCCCATTCACGGTGGACTTGCCAACTCCATAGTCGTGGAATTATCTTTAGCAGAGCGGGCAGATACTACATCCGCAGTAGACAGTAGTACACCACATGAAGAGACACCGCTATTACGTAGATCACAGCGTAGTACCCAGGGTCAATTACCGGCCAGGTATGCGGATTACCAACTATAAAACTATAGTCATTGTTATCATTCTGCAACGTTTAAGCCCAGTACCTACAGAGACTTGTCTGTATGAACTTCTTGCATATTCTTGAACTTTTTTTATCAGCCCGGAGGCACAAAATCAAAGCTCCGGAAAGACTGCTTTTTGAACTTTGCTTTTTGCTCTTTTTGAACTTTCTTTAGACTTTATATTGACAACTCTGTTGGAAAAATGGAACTAAATTCCTGAACACAAAGTGCAGTGCCTTTCCTAGTACCTTCAAGGATAGAACTGTATTAATGGACGCTATTTGAAGTGACTTTTTACAGAACTCTATTTTTGTTTCCTTGAGTGGTTTTTGTAACTTTTCATTTTTAAGACTCTGTACATATTAATTGTTATTTCAAAATGTTATCGTCCCACAGTCCCGGAGTACTGTTCTTAACTAAGGGGGAATGTGGCACCCCTAGGGGTATTTGCCACAAAAATAGTTACTGACACTAAATACAAGTACTAAGATAGCAAAACTGCACTATCACCTCCGGCCAGAAGGGGGAGCTCCAGAGACTCCCCTTGATCCATTCTGGTCTGAGAGAAGAACTGGCAGTTGGGCTAAGGAGCTGAAAGTGAGAGGTCATACAGCTGAATTTCTAACAGCCCTATGACAGTTTCCAGGCCCAAATCACCGGCCTGAGGAGAAAAGGGACAGAGAAAAAGGACATTGTGAGAACCGGGTAGCATTAATCACTACCCAGAACAGGCGCAAAGACGGATACCGGATCCGTGGCTGTATTCGTTATATATAATACAGCAACCGGAAAAACGTGAGGTGATATCAGCTTCATTAGGGCCGGATGCAGCAACAGACACAGAGTTCAGCGGTACTCCTGAAGGGGGTAAGCAGATAAAAGGACTCGGGTTGCCCGTCGAACCAGGACCCGGAGGGGACAGATTGGGCCGGCAGCCAGTTCACATACAGCAGCAGGGCCACACAGAAACTGCGTACAATAAGAGGCGAAGACCCCGGCAGGGTCAAAGTAACTCAGAGTTCCCATACAGACTCCGGTGACAGGACTGGTTGTAAATCCCTTTATGTTGAAGTAAACTGGTTAAACGTTTCAGTGCCTCAGACTTTCATTTGGACAATAGCTATCTATCCAGGATCAGGATCATCACCGCTGAGAGAACCTGCTGCTGATCAAGTAAGTGCCTGTCCCCTCACGATACCCCTTACACTGTGCATTGCCTGAGGCCACAGCACCGGGTCAAGCCACCGGTGACATCTCCCTCAAGAGACAGACCCCATTGGTCCGGTGCTGGGTACCCCGGTCTCCTGGGCGTCACAATTGCTTATTTACTGTGACCTTTTTACAACAGAGTATTTTTTTACCTCTCTGTGCGCTTTTGTGTCTTCATAACGGAGAGAGAGCCCATGTGGCCATACACTAGCCTTTATCCCATTTGGGTCACTCCCATCCTGCACTCTGGGCTGAACCTAAATCCCTTCCCCTTGCCTATGCTGTTACGCTCACGCCCTGACTGGTGGGCGTGAGCTTGGGGGTTTTGTGGCCCCACTGTGCCACAAACCAGACTACCCTGGAAGGGGCGTGACTATAACAGCTGCCTGGGTTTTCACTGGAGCCTCTGATGGTGAGGACAGGCTTGTGCAGCAGGCAGCTGCCAGGTGCTACTCCAGGGTGGTGTCTGGCTGTGGCTGCTGATCCCACTTGGGAGACAGGAACACCAGGATTGGTGCGGGCATTAGGCAGGACTGGCAGAAGAGCACGGCTGGAACACAGACGAGTAGGCTGGCACGGCTGAGACAGGGCTGGCAGAGAACACAGGGCTGGCAGAGACACGGCAGGAAACAGGACTGGCTAGGACAGCAGGAACACAGGACTGGAACGCAGGGCAGGAACGGCAGGACTGGCAGGAACACAGGATTGGGAGGCACGGCAGAGAACACAGGACTGGTTGATGTGGTATATGAAGGAACAGGTAAGGGCCTGTTCACACTGGACGTGCAGGTACAGATATGCAGTTTGGAACACAGGGCTGGCAGAGACACGGCAGAGAACACAGGGCTTGCTAGGACGGCAGGAGACACAGGACTGACTTAGGACGGCAGGAGACAGGACTGGCTAGGACGGCAGGAAACACAGGACTAGCTGATGAGATATTAGAATCAGGCTGCAGTCAGATGACACCCGAGTGCAGTCCAATTGTGAGTGAGATGAAGGAACAGGTAGGGATATATAGTTTGGAGGAACAGGTAGGGACCTGTTCACACAGGAGAGGAGTGAAAGACTGCAGATAGGAATGGAAAAGCAGCAAGCGGTAGCGTAGCGACAAAAGCTGAGCAGAGCCACAAAGAATGTGGAGAGAAGCTGCAGCAAGAGATACTGCAGAAGCTAAGCAAAGTGGAACCGCAAGGATTGCAGAGAGGAACTGCAGCAAGAGGTTTCTGCAGCAACGGGAGCGGAGCAGAGTAAGACGGAGCAGAACCGCAGAAGTGCGAAGCAGCGGTAAAGCCACCAAGATGCAGAGCAGGCAGAGCCGCAAGAGTGCGGAGTGTAAGCAGACTGAGAACACAAGGAAAGACACAGCAGGGAAGGAAGCCACAGACAAGGAGACCGAGATAAGACTAAGTACAGACAAGGCAATGGAACAAGACACAAGGACAAAGACACAGGGACAAAGACACAGGGACCAAGATATTCTGCCTCCTGGAGGGCAGACAAAGATCAAGGCAAAAGCACAGAGAAAAGCCTCCAGAGAGGGAGTAACATAGAGCTAGACCTGGCAAACTCAGAAGCAAAACACTAACTGAGCAAACACATTGCACAGGCCCAGACCACAGGGTGGAGCTGCCCTATATACAGGAGGTCTCTTGGCAATTGGCCAGAAGCACCTTAGGGAGGTGCACACAGTCTCAATTAGAATCCGGAGTGGCTGGCGCCGCCCCCCTATGCACACGGCCAGGAAGTGTACACAGAGCAGGCCGCCATGAAGGACATGGCATGGAACCAGCAGCAGACAGATCTCACAGCATGGCACTGGGTGAGTGAGTAGATGTAGCAGGCAGGTGGGGAATGGAAGGCCATGCAGTGATGCCGACAGGGTTGTTACATATGCAGCTGCAGACTTCAAAACCGATCAAGGATCATAACTCCTTTCTGGGAAGTCCTAGGGTGCCATTTCTGATGCCATCGGATCCAGCTGGGCCCCTGCTATGCATTAAGATACAACACAGCTTTGCTATCTGTTTTCTACTGACTGTTCTATGTATCTCTATACCCTTGGGTTCTAGTATGGGTCAAGACCCAGCCAGGCGCTCTCCATGTTCTGGGGATCTCGAAAATATAACCGGTGTGTGGCCAGGGCATACGATAAGTCCATATTCTCCTTATGAAATAATAGACTAACATTGGGTGGCATTGAATATTTCAACATATATTTTAGAAAACAGTTTTGGAAGATTCTGAAGCGGCTGTCAGTCGCCTGACTTAAACCCAATAGAAAAACTTTGGAGGGATTTGAAAAGTGGTTGTAGCACATAAACCAAAACAATAGTTGATCTAGAGACCCTTGCCTATGATTCCTCAGGATGCTTCACATCTGCAGCCAGAGGGGCTATACTTTAGTACTAAAGTCGCTTGTTGTCAAGGCGTAAATAATTCGGATTTTGCAGTAGTCAGTAAAAGGGGTATTTTGTGCTGAATTTGGAGAAACCACTTGAAAATTAGTTGTGTACATTTTTCTTCACTTATTCTCTAGGAGATCTCCAGTATAGCGGAAGGAAGATGTGAACAGACCAACAATAGCTTCATATTGTTAAACCAAAGTTGAATGCACTTTAAAGTGAAATATAGCAAGGGCTCCTAATTCTCCCGTTTTGACAGCAATTTGCAAGCACAATGAGAGAGAATATCCGATGACCTTGTAAAGAGCTGCAGGCAATCGCTGTCAACAGTCTAGGAGTAACTGTCATTTTAATGCCTGTAAGTACAATTGTTAAACTTTCCAGTAGTGATTTACACTCTGGAACCTGTGTTTAACATCTTGAAAAATAATGCACAAATCATCCAAGAAAAATGTATTCAATATACATATAAATCACTGGCCCTGGACTTTATGGTGCCAGGTGGCCGCCATCCTAACCTTTTTTACTGGGCAGAAAATCTGATTTAAATCTCCCGCCTCGGTCTTTACCCTTTGGGTGGGGGTAGTGGTTGTAAAACTTTTATGCCCTCTGTTCTTATAAGTTCCCTTTAATAAAACCAACCCTCCGGCAACATGGTGCAGTTTGCCAATTGTTTATGGCTAGTGATTGGCGAGCATGCTCGGATAAGGTGTTATCAGAGAATGCTCGGGTGCTAACCGAGTGTCTTCGGCATTCTTGAAAAATAAGTTCTAGTCCCTGTGGCTGCATGTCTCGCAGCTGTTGAACAGTCACGAGACATGCAGCCATGGGGATTCAAACATACTTTTCAAGCACACTGAAGACATTCGGTTAGCACCCGAGCATGATAACACCTTATCAGATCATGTCCGCTCATCAACATTTATGGTCCTTGCTTTAGTATGAGGAAACAAATTAACAGACTGGATAGTGGAAAAATCCTTAAAATTGAGTCCTTGGTGGTTGATACCTTTAAGAGCTAAGGCTGGTTTCACATTTGCGTCTGGGCGCACAGCGTTTGATCCGCATAGGATTATTATTATTATTTATTGTTATAGCGCCATTTATTCCATGGCGCTTTACATGTGAGGAGGGGTATACATAATAAAAACAAGTACAATAATCTTAATACAAGTCATAACTGGTACAGGAGGAGTGAGGACCCTGCCCGCGAAGGCTCACAATCTACAAGGGATGGGTGAGGATACAGTAGGTGAGGATAGAGCTGGTCATGCAGCGGTTTGGTCGATCGGTGGTTACTGCAGGTTGTATGCTTGTCGGAAGAGGTGGGTCACAGGTTCTTTTTGAAGGTTTCAATGATAGGCGAGAGTCTGATATGTTGTGGTAGAGGGTTCCAGAGTAGGGGTGATACGCGAGAGAAATCTTGTATACGATTGTGGGAAGAGGAGATAAGAGGGGAGTAGAGAAGGAGATCTTGTGAGGATCGGAGGTTGCGTGTAGGTAAGTACCGGGAAACGAGGTCACAGATGTATGGAGGAGACAGGTTGTGGATGGCTTTGTATGTCATGGTTAGGGTTTTGTACTGGAGTCTCTGGGCAATGGGGAGCCAGTGAAGGGATTGACAGAGGGGAGAGGCCGGGGAATAGCAGGGGGACAGGTGGATTAGTCGGGCAGCAGAGTTTAGAATAGATTGGAGGGGTGCAAGAGTGTTCAAGGGGAGGCCACAGAGCAGGAGGTTGCAGTAGTCAAGGCGAGAGATGATGAGGGCATGTGGAGCGCCCCCAGACGCAGGGCCACGGGGAACTTGGTACTGGTCCTCTGTCTCGGTGCTGGGGATGTCACGGTGGCTGGACCCGGTCCGTGACCCTGCTAAGGGGTGTCCAATAAAAGGGGTGATGGCAGTTTGTCAAGGGTTCGTGACGCCACCTGTGGTGTTTGGTCAGGGTGACCAACGCTGCTTAGGGGTCTGCTGGGGTGATGGAATGGCAGCTAGATGGTATACCTTCCCACAGGTGAAGTATATCCCCAGGGCTTCCCAGTTGTGTAGGTGGGTTGCAGTCTCTTTACCTTTTACTGAAGACTTCGGGATCCTCAATCCAGAGCACTGTTAACAGGGCTGTCTGAGACCGGCCGGTCCGAAGGCACATTCAGAGTTCCCTTTGCAGGTGGAAATCAGTGCCTACCACTAGCGCCTGTGTGTTGTAGTTCTTCCCTGCTGAGCATTCGGGATAGTCCTCACAACTCTTGTGTTCGTTCTTTCTCTTTCTCTCTCCGTCCCCCAAGTTTATCTGGATAGGACGCACCCGTTTGACGGGAAGGCTCGGAGCTATTCTGGGACCCTAGAGACGCCCCTCCCCACGCTTGCCCTGTTATGATCTGGTGGTTTAGGAGCAACATGGGACGAGCTCTGAAGGAAGTGGTACCTGTACTGACCGCAGTCCCTAAGCTCAACACAACACTAGAAGTAGCCATGGGATGCTCCTAACACTCCCTAGCACCTCGTCACAGCCTGAGGACTAACTACCCCTAAAGATAGAAACAGGAAAACTATCTTGCCTCAGAGAAAATCCCCAAAGGATAGATAGCCCCCCACAAGTAATGACTGTGAGTGGAGAGGGAAAAGACATACACAGAATGAAACCAGGATGAGCACAGGAGGCCAGTCTAGCTAGATAGATAGGACAGGATGGAATACTGTGCAGTCCGTATAAAACACTACAAAAAATCCACACAGAGTTTACAAAAATCTCCACACCTGACTAAAGGTGTGGAGGGTAAATCTGCTTCCCATAGCTTCCAGCATCACTGAATTAATTCATACCGACAGGCTGGACAAACATAAAAAGCACAGAACGGATAAGTCCACAACCTGTGGACAGAAAAGAGCAAGCAAGGACTTAGCTTTGCTGAACTGGTCAGGATAACAGGGAAATCCAAAGAGATGTGAATCCAACCAGGAACCATTGACAAGTGGCACAAGCTGAAGGAAAGAGCCAGGCTAAATAGCCGAGCATAATAGACAATCAGTGGAAGCAGCTGCTGACAGCTAAATCCAAGGAGCAGCCATTCCACTTAAAACCACCGGAGGGAGCCCAAGAGCAGAACTCACAACAGTACCCCCCCTTGAGGAGGGGTCACCGAACCCTCACCAGAGCCCCCAGGCCGATCAGGACGAGCCAAGTGAAAAGCACGAACCAAATCGGTGGCATGGACATCGGAGGCAACAACCCAAGAATTATCCTCCTGGCCATAACCCTTCCACTTGACAAGATACTGAAGCCTCTGCCTCGAAAAACGAGAATCCAAAATTTTCTCAACCTCATATTCCAACTCTCCCTCAACCAACACCGGGGAAGGAGGATCAACTGAGGGAACAACGGGCACCACATATCTCCGCAACAAAGATCTATGGAAAACATTATGAATAGCAAAAGAGGCTGGAAGAGCCAAACGAAAAGACACCGGATTAATAATTTCAGAAATTTTATAAGGACCAATAAACCGAGGCTTAAACTTAGGGGAAGAAACCTTCATAGGAACATGACGAGAAGACAACCAAACCAAATCCCCCACACGAAGCTGGGGACCAACACACCGACAGCGGTTAGCAAAACGTTGAGCCCTTTCCTGAGACAACGTCAAATTGTCCACCACATGAGTCCAAATCTGCTGCAGCCTGTCCACCACAGAATCCACACCAGGACAATCAGAAGGCTCAACCTGCCCAGAAGAAAAACGAGGATGAAAACCAAAATTACAAAAGAAAAGTGAAACCAAAGTAGCCGAACTAGCCCGATTATTAAGGGCAAACTTGGCCAACGGCAAGCAAGCCACCTGTTATGACCTAGTGGTTAGGAGCACCCGGAATGACCTGATAGTTAAAACTCACACAGGACAAGCTCTGGGATGTGGGAGCTCTGCTGACCGCAATCCCTAATCCTATACACACACCAGAAATAGCCGTGGAGCGCTCCTGACGCTCCCTAGGCACCTCGTCACAGCCTAAGAGCTAGCTAGCCCTAGAGATAGAAAATAAAGCCTACCTTGCCTCAGAGAAATTCCCCAAAGGAAAAGGCAGCCCCCCACATATATTGACTGTGAGTAAAGATGAAAGTCACAAACGCAGAAATGAAACAGGTTTCAGCAAAGGGAGGCCAGACTTACTAAATAGACAGAGGATAGGAAAGGTAGCTTTGCGATCAGCACAAAAAACTACAAAAGACCACGCAGAGTGTGCAAAAAAGACCTCCGCACCGACTAACGGTGCGGAGATGCCACTCTGCATCCCAGAGCTTCCAGCTAGCAAGACAAAATCATGATATCCAGCTTGACAAGAAAACAATGAACGAATTAGATACTATCAGGAACTTAGCTTCTGCTGGAGTAGACAGGTCACCAGAAAGATCCAAGAGCGAACTGAACCAATGCAGAAACATTGACAGCTGGCATGGAGTAACGATCTAAGTGGAGTTAAATAGAGCAGCCAACCAAAGGATAAACCACATCACCTGTGTAAGGAACCTCAGAAGCAGCAGCTCCACTCACAGCCACCAGAGGGAGCCCACGGACAGAACTCACCGAAGTACCATTCACGACCAAAGGAGGGAGCTCGACAACAGAATTCACAACAGTACCCCCCCCTGAGGAGGAGTCACCGAACCCTCACCAGAGCCCCCAGGCCGATCAGGATGAGCCAAATGAAAGGCACGAAATAAAATCGGCAGCATGAACATCAGAGGCAAAAACCCAGGAATTATCTTCCTGACCATAACCCTTCCACTTGACCAGGTACTGGAGTTTCCGTCTTGAAACACGAGAATCCAAAATCTTCTCCACCACATACTCCAACTCCCCCTCGCCCAACACCGGGGCAGGAGGATCAACGGAGGGAACCATAGGCGCCACGTATCTCCGCAACAACGACCTATGGAACACATTATGGATGGCAAAAGAAGCTGGAAGGTCCAAACGAAATGACACAGGATTAAGAACTTCAGAAATCTTATATGGCCCAATGAAACGAGGCTTAAACTTAGGAGAGGAAACCTTCATAGGAACATGACGAGATGAAAACCAAACCAAATCCCCAACCCGAAGTCGGGGACTAACACAGCGCCGGCGGTTAGCGAAACGTTGAGCCTTCTCCTGGGACAATGTCAAATTGTCCACCACATGAGTCCAAATCTGCTGCAACCTGTCCACCACAGTATCCACACCAGGACAGTCCGAAGGCTCAACCTGCCCTGAAGAGAAACGAGGATGGAAACCAGAATTGCAGAAAAAAGGAGAAACCAAAGTAGCCGAGCTGGCCCGATTATTAAGGGCGAACTCAGCCAAAGGCAAGAAGGACACCCAATCATCCTGATCAGCAGAAACAAAGCATCTCGGATATGTTTCCAAAGTCTGATTAGTTCGTTCGGTTTGGCCATTAGTCTGAGGATGGAAAGCCGAAGAAAAAGACAAATCAATGCCCATCTTAGCACAAAAGGACCGCCAAAACCTTGAAACAAACTGGGAACCTCTGTCAGAGACGATGTTCTCCGGAATGCCATGCAAACGAACCACATGCTGGAAAAACAATGGCACCAAATCAGAGGAGGAAGGAAATTTAGACAAGGGTACCAAATGGACCATCTTAGAGAAGCGATCACAAACCACCCAAATGACCGACATCCTTTGAGAAACAGGGAGATCAGAAATAAAATCCATGGAAATATGCGTCCAGGGCCTCTTCGGGACCGGCAAGGGCAAAAGCAACCCACTGGCACGAGAACAGCAGGGCTTAGCCCGAGCACAAGTCCCACAGGACTGCACAAAAGAACGCACATCCCGTGACAAAGAAGGCCACCAAAAGGATCTAGCCACCAAATCTCTGGTACCAAAGATTCCAGGATGACCAGCCAACACCGAACAATGAACCTCAGAGATAACTCTACTAGTCCATTTATCAGGGACAAACAGTTTCTCCGTTGGACAACGGTCAGGTCTATCAGCCTGAAACTTCTGCAGCACGCGCCGCAAATCAGGGGAGATGGCAGACAAAATTACCCCCTCTTTAAGAATACCCGCCGGCTCCGGAACACCCGGAGAGTCAGGCACAAAACTCCTTGACAGGGCATCAGCCTTCACATTCTTAGATCCCGGAAGGTATGAAACCACAAAATCAAAACAAGAGAAAAAGAGCGACCATCGAGCCTGTCTAGGATTCAACCGTTTGGCAGACTCGAGATAAGTCAAATTCTTGTGATCCGTCAAGACCACCACACGATGTTTAGCTCCTTCAAGCCAATGCCACCACTCCTCGAATGCTCACTTCATGGCCAACAACTCTCGATTGCCAACATCATAATTGCGCTCAGCAGGCGAGAATTTTCTAGAAAAGAAGGCACATGGTTTCATCACCGAGCCATCAGAACTTCTTTGCGACAAAACAGCCCCTGCTCCAATCTCAGAAGCATCAACCTCGACCTGAAACGGGAGCGAAACATCTGGCTGGCACAGCACAGGGGCAGAAGAAAAACGACACTTCAACTCCTGAAAAGCCTCTACAGCCGCAGAGGACCAATTGACCACATCAGCACCTTTCTTGGTCAAATCAGTCAACGGTTTAGCAATACTAGAAAAATTAGCGATGAAGCGACGGTAAAAATTAGCAAAGCCCAGGAACTTCTGTAGGCTCTTCACAGATGTCGGCTGAGTCCAATCATAAATGGCCTGAACTTTAACAGGGTCCATCTCGATAGTAGAAGGGGAAAAAATGAAACCCAAAAATGAAACCTTCTGAACTCCAAAGAGACACTTAGACCCCTTCACAAACAAGGAATTCGCACGAAGGACCTGGAACACCATTCTGACCTGCTTCACATGAGACTCCCAATCATCCGAAAAGACCAAAATGTAATCCAAATATACAATCATGAATCTATCCAGGTACTCTCAGAAGATGTCATGCATAAAGGACTGAAACACAGATGGAGCATAAGAAAGCCCGAATGGCATAACCAGGTACTCAAAATGGCCCTTGGGCGTATTAAATGCTGTTTTCCATTCATCGCCCTGTTTAATTCGCACAAGATTATACGCCCCTCGAAGATCTATCTTGGTGAACCAACTAGCCCCCTTAATCCGAGCAAACAAATCAGACATCAGCGGCAAAGGGTACTGAAATTTGACTGTGATCTTATTAAGAAGGCGGTAATCAATACAAGGTCTAAAAGAGCCATCCTTCTTGGCCACAAAAAAGAACCCTGCTCCCAATGGTGACGACGACGGGCGAATATGACCCTTCTCCAAGGACTCCTTTATATAACTCCGCATAGCAGCGTGCTCTGGCACAGATAAATTAAACAGTCGGCCCTTAGGAAACTTACTACCGGGAATCAAATTAATAGCACAATCGCAATCCCTATGAGGAGGTAGGGCACCGGATTTGGGCTCCTCAAATACATCCCGGTAATCTGATAAAAACTCAGGGACTTCAGAAGGAGTGGAAGGCGAAATTGACAACAATGGAACATCACCATGTACCCCTTGACAACCCCAGCCGGACACAGACATAGATTTCCAATCCAATACTGGATTATGGACCTGTAGCCATGGCAACCCCAAAATGACCACATCATGCAGATTATGCAACACCAAAAAGCGAATATCCTCCTGATGTGCAGGAGCCATGCACATGGTCAATTGCGTCCAGTATTGAGGTTTATTCTTGGCCAAAGGCGTAGCATCAATTCCTCTCAATGGAATAGGATACTGCAAGGGCTCCAAGGAAAAACCACAGCGCCTGGCAAACTCCAAGTCCATCAAATTCAGGGCAGCGCCTGAATCCACAAATGCCATAACAGAATAGGACGACAGAGAGCAAATCAGAGTAACGGACAAAAGAAATTTAGACTGTACCGTACCAATGGTGGCAGACCTAGCGAACCGCTTAGTGCGCTTAGGACAATCGGAGATAGCATGAGTGGATTCACCACAGTAAAAACACAGTCCATTCCGACGTCTGTGTTCTTGCCGTTCAGCTCTGGTCAAAGTCCTATCACACTGCATAGGCTCAGGTCTATTCTCAGAGAACACCGCCAAATGGTGCACAGTTTTGCGTTTACGCAAGCGCCGATCGATCTGAGTAGCCAAGGACATAGACTCATTCAGACCAGCAGGCGTGGGAAATCCCACCATGACATCCTTAAGGGCTTCAGAAAGACCCTTTCTGAAAATTGCCGCCAGGACACATTCATTACACTGAGTAAGCACAGACCACTTTCCAAACTTCTGACAGTACACCTCCGCTTCACCCTGACCCTGACACAATGCCAGCAAGATTTTCTCTGCCTGATCCACGGAATTTGGTTCATCATAAAGCAATCCAAGCGCCAGAAAAAACGCATCAACATCACGCAATGCAGGATCTCTTGGCGCAAGGGAAAATGCCCAGTCTTGAGGGTCACCACGCAACAAAGAAAGAATGATTATTACTTGTTGAGTGGGGTCACCAGAGGAGCGGGGTTTCAAAGCAAGAAACAGTTTACAATTATTTTTGAAATTCAGAAACTTAGATCTATTCCCAGAAAATAAATCATGAGTAGGAATTCTAGGCTCTAACATCGGATTCTGAACCACAAAATCTTGAATGTTTTGTACCCTTGCAGTGAGATGATCCACACAAGAGGACAGACCTTGAATGTCCATATCTACACCTGTGTCCTGAACCACCCAAAGGTTTAGGGGAAAAGAAAGACAAAACACAGTGCAAAGAAAAAAAAAATGGTCTCAGAACTTCTCTTATCCATCTATTGAGATGCATTAATACTTTTGGCCAGCTGTACTGTTATGACCTGGTGGTTAGGAGCACCCGGAATGACCTGATAGTTAAAACTCACACAGGACAAGCTCTGGGATGTGGGAGCTCTGCTGACCGCAATCCCTAATCCTATACACACACCAGAAATTGCCGTGGAGCGCTCCTGATGCTCCCCAGGCGCCTCGTCACAGCCTAAGAGCTAGCTAGCCCTAGAGATAGAAAATAAAGCCTACCTTGCCTCAGAGAAATTCCCCAAAGGAAAAGGCAGCCCCCCACATATATTGACTGTGAGTAAAGATGAAAGTCACAAACGCAGAAATGAAACAGGTTTCAGCAAAGGGAGGCCAGACTTACTAAATAGACAGAGGATAGGAAAGGTAGCTTTGGATCAGCACAAAAAACTACAAAAGATCACGCAGAGTGTGCAAAAAAGACCTCCGCACCGACTAACGGTGCGGAGATGCCACTCTGCATCCCAGAGCTTCCAGCTAGCAAGACAAAATCATGATATCCAGCTGGACAAGAAAACAATGAACGAATTAGATACTATCAGGAACTTAGCTTCTGCTGGAGTAGACAGGTCACCAGAAAGATCCAAGAGCGAACTGAACCAATGCAGAAACATTGACAGCTGGCATGGAGTAACGATCTAAGTGGAGTTAAATAGAGCAGCCAACCAAAGGATAAACCACGTCACCAGTGTAAGGAACCTCAGAAGCAGCAGCTCCACTCACAGCCACCAGAGGGAGCCCACGGACAGAACTCACCGAAGTACCATTCACGACCACAGGAGGGAGCTCGACAACAGAATTCACAACAGCCACCCAATCATCCTGATCAGCAGACACAAAGCATCTCAAATAGGTCTCCAAGGTCTGATTAGTTCGCTCAGTTTGGCCATTAGTCTGAGGATGAAACGCCGAAGAAAAAGACAAATCAATGCCCATCCTAGCACAAAATGCCCGCCAAAACCTAGAGACAAACTGAGAACCTCTGTCAGACACAATATTCTCCGGAATGCCATGCAAACGAACCACATGCTGAAAAAACAATGGAACCAAATCTGAGGAGGAAGGCAACTTAGGCAAAGGTACCAGATGGACCATTTTAGAGAACCGGTCACAAACAACCCAGATAACAGACATCTTCTGGGAAACAGGAAGATCCGAAATAAAATCCATGGAAATATGCGTCCAGGGCCTCTCAGGGACCGGCAAAGGCAAAAGCAACCCACTAGATCGGGAACAGCAAGGCTTGGCTCGGGCGCAAGTCCCACAGGACTGCACAAAAGCACGCACATCGCGCGACAAGGAAGGCCACCAAATGGACCTAGCAACCAAATCTCTGGTACCAAAAATCCCAGGATGACCAGCCAACACTGAACAATGAACCTCAGAAATCACCTTACTTGTCCATCCATCAGGAACAAACAGCTTATTCTGACGTCTGAATTCCTGCCGTTCTGTTCTAGTCAAAATCCTATCACATTGCATAGGTTCAGGACTCTGCTCAGAGGACACTGCCATATGGTGCATAGCTTTGCGCTCGCGCAAACGCCGATCAATCTGAATGGCTAGAGACATAGATACGCTCAAACCAGTAGGCGTAGGGAAGCCCACCATAAAATCTTTAAGGGCTTCAGAAAGACCTTTTCTGAAAATAGCAGCCAGAGCATCCTCATTCCATTTAGTGAGCACAGACCATTTCCTAAATTTCTGGCAGTATAATTCTGCCGCTTCCTGACCTTGACACAAGGCCAACAGGGTTTTTTCTGCATGATCCACAGAATTAGGTTCGTCATACAATAATCCGAACGCTTGAAAAAAATGCGTCTACATTCAGCAATGCCGGATCCCCTGATTCAAGGGAGAATGCCCAGTCCTGAGGGTCACCACGCAGCAAGGATATGATGATTTTAACTTGCTGAATGGGATCACCAGAAGAACGGGGTTTCAAAGCAAAAAACAATTTGCAGTTATTTTTAAAGTTCAAAAACTTGGATCTGTCTCCAAAAAGCAAATCAGGAGTAGGAATTCTAGGCTCCAAAGCCGGAGTCTGGACAACATAATCTTGGATACTCTGTACTCTTGCAGCAAGTTGATCCACATGAGAAAACAAACCCTGAACATCCATGCCAGAGCATAAATCCTGAATCACCCAGAGATCAAGAGGAAAAAAAAAGACAAAAGAGAGCACAGAAAAAAAAATGGCTCAGAATTTTTTCCTTCTTTTGAGATGCATTTAATTCATTTTTGGCCACTTGTACTGTTATGATCTGGTGGTTTAGGAGCAACATGGGACGAGCTCTGAAGGAAGTGGTACCTGTACTGACCGCAGTCCCTAAGCTCAACACAACACTAGAAGTAGCCGTGGGATGCTCCTAACACTCCCTAGGCACCTCGTCACAGCCTGAGAACTAACTACCCCTAAAGATAGAAACAGGAAAACTATCCTGCCTCAGAGAAAATCCCCAAAGGATAGATAGCCCCCCACAAGAAATGACTGTGAGTGGAGAGGGAAAAGACATACACAGAATGAAACCAGGATGAGCACAGGAGGCCAGTCTAGCTAGATAGGTAGGACAAGATGGAATACTGTGCGGTCAGTATAAAACACTACAAAAAATCCACACAGAGTTTACAAAAATCTCCACACCTGACTAAAGGTGTGGAGGGTAAATCTGCTTCCCAGAGCTTCCAGCATCACTGAATTAATTCATACTGACAGGCTGGACAAACATAAAAAGCACAGAACGGATAAGTCCACAACCTGTGGACAGAAAAGAGCAAGCAAGGACTTAGCTTTGCTGAACTGGTCAGGATAACAGGGAAATCCAAAGAGATGTGAATCCAACCAGGAACCATTGACAAGTGGCACAAGCTGAAGGAAAGAGCCAGGCTAAATAGCCGAGCAGAATAGACAATCAGTGGAAGCAGCTGCTGACAGCTAAATCCAAGGAGCAGCCATTCCACTTAAAACCACCGGAGGGAGCCCAAGAGCAGAACTCACAAAAGTGCCACTTACAACCACCAGAGGGAGCCCAAGAGCGGAATTCACAACATTGCCCCCTATGTCTTCTTAGGTGATGTATGGTAGACAGCCAACCTATAATCAACTGTCCTGCGGTATTTGAAGTAATGCTTGAAGTCAGTTACTCCCTCGGTGTTCCACTCACCGGCTATGCGCCACAGTAGGATGCTGCCGTTCTTGGGGCATAACTCCTACTGGCTCTCCTTTGTGCTTTGATCTCGTTTCTCACTTTTCCACAATATCCTTCTCTTCGTGTCCTTCCTTGGGATACCGCCGCAAGGTAGTGCAGGCGCGGTTCCATCACTCTCTATCCTTTCTGCTAGGCCCCTGTCAGGAACCCACCCCTGACAGGTCCTCCCTGGAGCTCTCCCAGGCTGCGTTCTGTCCTAACTTCCTATCCGACCCCCAGTTTTACCAGTGTGAGGAGTGGCCTATTACATAGTGCCTTTTGCTCCCCCTGGTGGCCGGAGTGTGAAGTGTAATGTGTGCTTGTGATACCTGGTCAGGTGAACTCCTTTAGTGCAATCAGACATTACATCACTCCCCTTAGTGGCAGAGCGACATTACTGCAACGACCAGGACTCTGGGGGTGCTGCACATGGACTAGGGTTTTTGCATATTCTTGGTTGAGGAATGAACGGATTTGTGAAATATTTTTGAGTTGAAGTCGGCAGGAAGTGGAAAGGGCTTGGATATGTGGTTTGAAGGAGAGATCAGCGTCAAGGATTACCCCGAGGCAGCGAGCTTGTGGGACTGGGGAGAGTGGGCAGCCATTTACTGTAATGGTTAGGTTCGTTGGGGGGGTCGTGTGAGATGGGGGAAAGTGTTATGGCCGGCAATCAGGCAACACAGCGTGCAGTAATCAGCGCACATACAGAGATCTGGCAATAACCAAAAACAATAGGACGAGCTCTGAGACGTGGAATCTCTGTAGACTGCAGTACCTGATCTATCCTCACACAACTATAAGCAGCAGTGGATTGCGCCTATCACTACCTATGCAACTCGGCACTGCCTGAGGAGCTGACTAGCCTGAAGATAGAAATACAAGCCTGACTTACCTCAGAGAAATACCCCAAAGGAATAGGCAGCCCCCCACATATAATGACTGTTAGCAAGATGAAAAGACAAACGTAGGAATGAAATAGATTCAGCAAAGTGAGGCCCGATAATCTAGACAGAGCGAGGATAGCAAAGAGAACTATGCAGTCTACAAAAAACCCTAAAACGAAAACCACGCAAAGGGGCAAAAAGACCCACCGTGCCGAACTAACAGCACGGCGGTGCACCCCTTTGCTTCTCAGAGCTTCCAGCAAAAGTTAATAGCAAGCTGGACAGAAAAAACAGAAAACAAACTAGAAGCACTTATCTAGCAGAGCAGCAGGCCCAAGGAAAGATGCAGTAGCTCAGATCCAACACTGGAACATTGACAAGGAGCAAGGAAGACAGACTCAGGTGGAGCTAAATAGCAAGGCAGCCAACGAGCTCACCAAAACACCTGAGGGAGGAAGCCCAGAGACTGCAATACCACTTGTGACCACAGAAGTGAACTCAGCCACAGAATTCACAACAGGAAAGATGATGAATTCTGTTTTGTCCATGTTAAGCTTGAGAAATCTAGCGGAGAAGAAGGATGAAATAGTGGACAGACATTGAGGGATTCGCATAGATCCGCATGCGTCCGTATATTTAACATGGTGTACGCGATTGATTGCTGCTCTGAAGACTCTGGATTTCACTCAGGATGTTAGTATAGAAGCTATCAAGATGTCTGTTTCTCTCACTGCAGTCTGTACTCACTTCTGTCTCTCTTGCAGCATTCCTTATCCAAGATGTCCTCCATTGAAGAGCATACCTCCCAGAGCGGACAGGAGACTGATGGAGTACATTTGGTACTGATTGGTAAGTATAGACTGTCAATATGACACATGTGGTAAAATCATGTATTTTCCTTCCAGAACAGTTCCAGTGCGGCAGAGCAGGAGCAGACTCAGGCCCAAGTTCAGGTGGAAAGGCGGCGGGTAAGTATTCTTGACTGTTTTTGTTTTGTTTTATTTTTACAACTATATTAATTGATTTCTAGGTTTCACATCGTGAAGCCACCATTAAAAACAACCTCCTAATATCATTGGTGTAGGAGCGAGTTCCGTTGTGGGAGACTCAGGATCAGCGGCACTCAGACACTGTGGTCATTTGGTGGCTAGGGGATGAAGTGGCCAAATAGCTGTTAGATGATTGGGACCATGCCATGCCACAAGTCAGAAAGGATTTTTGTAAGTATTAAAATGTGGTCTGATGCGGCAGTGAACCTGTTGTGCATGGTTTTGCAATTTCTTTTTTTGCCCCCTTCACAGTGAAGAGAGTCAAAGTCTGGTGGCGTTCAATGAAGGATCGCTTCAATAAGGGCATGAGAAAGGAGACCCAAGTTCAAAGTGGTGCTGCTTGAAAAATTTCCAAATACAAGTACCATCGTAGTCTCTCCTTCCTGAGGCCTGCGGTTGGTCATCGAACGTAAGTATTTTTGTGTTGTATTCCATGGTATAACATCTGAATTTTTCTGTTTAACAGGATATGTTGGCGCTTTAAAAATTGTTATTTTTTTGTAGTACTGTTTTTCATTTCTTTTTCAAACAGAACCTGGAGCAGCACCACTGGACCTGGATTGTCCTCTGTTGAAGCGGCCCCTCATCGAACAGCCACTGAACAGTTCCAGTCATCCACCAGGGATGCAGCAAGTGGGCAGGCTTCAGAGGCTGGAGAACAGGCAGCTGGTCCTTCAGGTTTTCCCCTGTCCCAATCATCTGCCACTGTTTTTTTTGGCTCTTCTTACCAGCGGCAGAATGCCTGGAACAGGCAACTCATGCCCGAGTTTGTTCACATAGGCTTGGTCTTCCAGAATGGTCTAAAGGCCGTTGGAGACAGAATGGAAATTGGGTTTGAGCATGTGAAATCACTTTTCCAGGAAGTCAACCTAAGCCTTGACCGTCTGGAAGTCGACCTTCAGAGACCGACACAACATATGAGAAGAGAACTGTCTGAGGACTGAGAACCAAAATTGCTGAACAATATAAACAATCTCAAGGTTACAAGTCCATCTCCAGAGATTTTGATGTTCCTTTGTGCATGGTGCGCAACATAATCAAAAAGTTTACAACCCATGGCACTGTAGCTAATCTCCCTGGTTGTGGACAACAGAGAAAAATTGATGAAAGGTTGCAATGCAGAATAGTCCGGATTGCAGATATTCAAGCTGTCCTGAAGGCTCAGAGTTAATCAGTGTCAGGGCGAACTATTCTTTGGCAATTGACAGATGAGACCGAGAGCTTTTTGGTAAAGGACATTATTTTACTGTTTACCGAAAACGGAATGAGGCCTACAAAGAAAAGAACACAGTACCTACAGTCAAATATGGTGAAGTTCCAAATTTTTGTTTTGTTCCAATACACACGAAGGAAGTAAACATGTATATAATAAAATAACTGTAATTGCAGTACTTTTCTGTAACAATTTCAAGGGTGCCAACACTTTTAGCCATGAATGTACAGTACAGACCAAAAGTTTGGACACACCTTCTCATTTAAAGATTTTTCGGTATTTTCATGACTATGAAAATTGTACATTCACACTGAAGGCATCAAAACTATGAATTAACACATATGGAATTATATACTTAACAAAAAAGTGTGAAACAACTGAAATTATGTCTTATATTCTAGGTTCTCCAAAGTAGCCACCTTTTGCTTTGATGACTGCTTTGCACACTCTTGGCATTCTCTTGATGAGCTTCAAGAGGTAGTCACCGGGAATGGTCTTCCAACAATCTTGAAGGAGTTCCCAGAGATGCTTAGCACTTGTTGGCCCTTTTGCCTTCACTCTGCGGTCCAGCTCACCCCAAACCATCTTGATTGGGTTCAGGTCTGGTGACTGTGGAGGCCAGGTCATCTGGCGTAGCACCCCATCTCTCTCCTTCTTGGTCAAATAGCCCTCACACAGCCTGGAGGTGTGCTTGAGGTCATTGTCCTGTTGAAAAATAAATAATGGTCCAACTAAACGCAAACCGGAAGGAATAGCATGTCGCTGCAAGATGCTGTGGTAGCCATGCTGGTTCAGTATGCTTTCTATTTTGAATAAATCCCCAACAGTGTCACCAGCAAAGCACCCCCACACCATCACACATCCTCCTCCATGCTTCACGGTGGGAACCAGGCATTTAGAGTCCATCCGTTCACCTTTTCTGCATCGCACAAAGACACGGTGGTTGGAACCAAATATCTCAAATTTGGACTCATCAGACCAAAGCACAGATTTCCACTGGTCTAATGTCCATTCCTTGTGTTCTTTAGCCCAAACAAGTCTCTTCTGCTTGTTGCCTGTCCTTAGCAATGGTTTCTTTGCAGCTATTATACCATGAAGGCCTGCTGCACAAAGTCTCCTCTTAACAGTTGTTGTAGAGATGTGTCTGCTGCTAGAACTCTGTGTGGCATTGACCTGGTCTCTAATCTGAGCTGCTGTTAACCTGCGATTTCTGAGGCTGGTGACTCGGATAAACTTATCCTCAGAAGCAGAGGTGACTCTTGGTCTTCCTTTCCTGGGGCGGTCCTCATGTGAGCCAGTTTCTTTGTAGCGCTTGATGGTTTTTGCCACTGCACTTGGGGACACTTTCAAAGTTTGCCCAATTTTTCGGACTGACTGATCTTCATGTCTTAAAGTAATGATGGCCACTCGTTTTTCTTTACTTAGCTGCTTTTTTTCTTGCCGTAATACAAATTCTAATAGTCTATTCAGTAGGACTATCAGCTGTGTATCCACCACTTCTGCACAACACAACCGATGGTCCCAACCCCATTTATAAGGCAAGAAATCGCACTTATTAAACCTGACAGGGCACACCTGTGAAGTGAAAACCATTCCCAGTGACTACCTCTTGAAGCTCATCAAGAGAATGCCAATAGTGTGCAAAGCAGTCATCAAAGCAAAAGGTGGCTACTTTGAAGAACCTAGAATATAAGTCACATTTTCAGTTGTTTCACACTTTTGTTAAGTATATAATTCCACATGTGTTAATTCATAGTTTTGATGCCTTCAGTGTGAATGTACAATTTTCAGTCATGAAAATACAGAAAAATCTTTAAATGATAAGGTGTGTCCAAACTTTTGGTCTGTAATGTATAAAGCCAGCTAGTGTAGCTACAGTAGCAGCTGTAGGCCCCAGAGACTGAGTAGGCCTACCTAGATACAAGAACGTTCTCCGTAGCAACCAGTCATAGCACAGCTTTCATTTTGTATTCAGCTATTGACAATTGAAGGCTGCTCTGATTGGTTGCTATGGGAAATAAGGAATGACTCTATACTTTCTAGTTATCGGCCTCCATGCAGAGCATCATTTAGAGATGTTAAAGCCCCTATAACAGAGGTTCTTCCATTCTATATATTTGGGCAGAGCACTTCCAATCGCTACCCTGGGGGACCTCAGTTTTGACCATTCCCGGCACAGTAGTTTGCTCTACCCTCGGCTGGGCAGAGAAGTGCTCCTGCGCAGGAGCGCGATGGGCGACTCTGTGGATGACGTAGGACACGTCATCCACAGGAAGGAGGATGGCGATCATTAAAGATGAAGCATCGGATCAAGCGAGAAGTTAAAGAGTCAAGGTCCATTAGTCTAGACCAGTGTTCCCCAACTCCGGTCCTCAAGAACCACCAACAGGTCATGTTTTCAGTATTTCCTTAGTATTGCACAGGTGATAATTCCATCACCTGCACAGGCAATACTTCCATCACCTGGGCAATACTAAGGAAATCCTGAAAACATGACCTGTTGGTGGCTCTTGAGGACCGAAGTTGGGGACCACTGGTCTAGACAATGTGGTTGGTGGCCCTGTAGTTGTCCCAAGGGGTTTATGTTTGGCAGTTGCTTTATTGTTCATTACCCACCTGTGAGCAGAGGTAATATGTGGCCAACGAGAATCCATTCGGCACCACATCTCTCCAGAGGAAACCTAGAATCCCATTTTCTCCGACCAGGAGTCAATAGACTGAACCCATAACCATTATTAGATCCAAATTTTAAGAGTCATAAATATGTATTTTTTTTTTTTTTTACCTGCTGTAATTGTGGCCGTTCTCCTGAATCCGGCGTTGTCTTTCTTTTGTTCCTGCTCCTCTCCGTTCCAGAGATATGGCCCGTGTAAGAAAAAAAATGAATCTTTTAACCAACTGGGCGTGGTCATCTAGAAGACTCTTGCAGAAAAAGAGCCAAGGACAATGCCCTCTTTTAAGGGGTCATATCTCCAGAATGGAGAGGCGTAGAAACAAATTAAAAACTACGCCGGATTCTGGAGAACGGTGGCGTAAAGAAATTATATGTCAACGGAAAATGGCTGTTCCTCCTTTAAGATGAAATTTTTTGAGAGATTATTGATTGAGTCGTCATCGGGGAATGAAGGAATCATCTGTTTGGTAGGAGGGTGATCTAATATCCATGTCCAGCTTAATTCGGATTGTTTGAAGCCATTGAGCCTCATGATCCCAATATCTGTCACTAAGATCAATGACTCTTAAGGAGCCAGGTGGTCACAAATCCCATTACAAAATCAGCCCTAATCTCCCGCCTCGGCCCGTGCAGATGTTTGGGCTGTAGTTTTTTTTGGGGGGTGTCAATGACTTTTATCCACTTTGTGTGTCTCCTTCCCATTCATCAGCCCCCCTGCAGGGCTCTGCTGTTTACTGTTTGTTTATTGCCCTTGTTTTATCCTGGGGGTGTGAGGGATAACACTTCAATTGATAGAACACTTAGTAGCCCCCTTCCCCCCCACACTTAAACATCAGTGCAGACAATGAATGGGGGGCAGTGTCCTCCTGATGTTATCGGCCTCCTCCCGGGCAGCTCAGCTCTGGGCGCAGCATCTGCCCCATGAATAGCGACAGTGGGCCGCCTCCAGCAGCGCAGGGGTTAACGGCGTGGAGGGAAAGTGATTTTAGGCAGGTGACGGAGGGAAGGTGCAGGGACGGCGGGAAGGTGCAGGGACGGCGGGAAGGTGCAGGGACGGCGGGTGCAGCAGGCAGAGTGCCGGGAACACGGGCAGAGACAGCGCGAAACGTCACTGACCGCACCCCACACACGGCTCTCTGCACAGGGATCCCACTGACAAATGTCTGATTATCCCACAGATCCAGCTGAGAAAGATCGCTGGACATCAGGGATCAATGGGCTGAAAGATCACATCGGCAGATAGCGAGAATCTACACTAATGATAGAATCCCTCTCTTCTTTCTACAGGAAAGATATATTTCTCTTCTTTCTAAAATTTCATATATTGATCCTTAGCTGCTTAATATTCAGCTATAATTTTATCCACCTACATTTTATCTCGATATATTTTATGAACTATTTTACCTTTTATTTATATATCCGTGTAAGATCCTTTGCTAATATTGATCTTTCCACCTTTAACATCTACCTTACATATATATATGGTACTTCTATCTATCCGCCTCTCTATTTCTCTCTATCCACCTCTATATAACAGTCTCTGTCCATCTCTCTCCCTCTGTCAGTCATTCCATTCGTCCATCCATCCATTTCCCATCGATCGACTCATCCATCCATCTCCTGTTGATCCGTCCGTCCATCTCTCATCGGTCCGTCCGTCCGTCCATCTCTCGTCGGTCCGTCCGTCCATCTCCCGTCGGTCCATCTATCTCCCATTGGTCTGTCCATCCATCTCCCATCGGTCAGTCTGTCCATCCATCTCCGGTCGGTCCGACTGTCCATCTCCCTTCAGTCCGTCCATCCATCTATCTCTCATCGGTCCGTCTGTCCATCTCCCGTCGGTCCATCCGTCCATCTCTCGTCGGTCCATCCGTCCATCTCTCGTCGGTTCGTCAGTCCATCTCTCGTCGGTCCGTCAGTCCATCTCTCATCGGTCTGTCCGTCCATCTCCCGTCGGTCCATCTATCTCCCATTGGTCTGTCCATCCATCTCCCATTGGTCAGTCTGTCCATCCATCTCCGGTCGGTCCGTCTGTCCATCTCCCATCGGTCCATCCGTCCATCTCTCGTCGGTCCGTCCGTCCATCTCTCGTCGGTCCACCTATCTCCTGTCGGTCCGTCCATCTCCCGTCGGTCCATCCATCTCCCGTCGATCCGTCTGTCCATCTACCTCCTTCGGTCGGTCCGTCCGTCCCTCCTATCTATCTCCCATCGTTCCGTCCATCCATCTCCCGTCGGTTGGTTTGTCCGTCCATCTCCCATCGGTCGGTCCGACTGTCCATCTCCCGTCGGTCCGTCCATCTCCTGTCGGTTCGTCCATCCATCTATCTTTCATCGGTTCGTCCGTCCATCTCCCATCGGTCGGTCCTTCTGTCCATCTCCCGTCAGTCCATCCATCTCTCAACAATCTTTCCGTCTGTCTCCCGTAGGGCTATCCGTCCGTCCATCTCCCATCGGTCCGTCCATCCATCTATCTCTCATCGGTTCGTCCATCCATCTCCCGTCGGTCGGTCCTTCTGTCCATCTCCCGTCAGTCCATCCATCTCTCAACAATCTTTCCGTCTGTCTCCCGTAGGGCTATCCGTCCGTCCATCTCCCATCGGTCCGTCCATCCATCTATCTCTCATCGGTTCGTCCATCCATCTCCCGTCGGTTGGTCCTTCTGTCCATCTCCCGTCAGTCCGTCCATCTCCCGACAATCTTTCCGTCTGTCTCCCTTAGGGCTATCCGTCCGTCCATCTCTCGTCCGTCCATCTCCCGTCGGTCCGTCCATCTCCCGTCAGTCCGTCCGTCCATTCATCTCCCGTTGGTCCGTCCATCAGTCAATATCCCGTCGGTCCGTCCATCCATCTCCCGACGATCCGTCCGTCTGTCTCCCGTAGGGCTATCCGTCCGTCTCCCGTCGGTCCATCCATCTCCCGTCGGTCCGTCCATCCATCTCCCGTCGGTCTGTCCATCAGTCAATATTCCGTCGGTCCGTCCATCCATCTCCCGACGATCCGTCCGTCCGTCTCCTGTCGATCCATCTCGCAGACACATACATTTGACCTATTTTCTATATATCAGATACGATTCCACTGTCAGTTGAGCTCTTGACACCTGAAAACACAACACAATTACCCGTGACGTCCGCCTGCCGGGAATGACGTCACGAGGAAGAGGATGTATCCATTCCTCAGCAATCACAGAACATGAAAATAACTATTAAAAGCCCTGCAGGATGTCAGACAGTCACAACTAATCAGCGGGGTTCTCTGTGGAAACTCCATTCCCGGTGTGCCCATTATAACCATCGGTGTCCCCCTCACAGTGACATCCATGGTGTAAGATCTGCCCTGGATTCCATCCTCTTGTTGTTGTTGATGATGGGGGTTATCTCTGATCTGCAGCCAGTGCGCACATTTCCTCGTTTTGTCCTGTCTGGGACAAGCAGCTGTCATTATCTCTCAGCATGTACTTTGTGTTTTGGACATTTTCTACTATTTTTCTTTTGTGACATTTTTCTCAGCTCATATACTCACTATAACTGCATGAAACAAGCGATAAACAAACAGCGTATAGTGAACTACAAGTCTCAGCAAGTACATTTGGAAACTCACTATCACTTTTTTTCCTCCGGATATTTCTGTTTGCGTAAATACTCCGATTTCTCCATCTGTAAAGTAGATTCTCTTTTAACTTTCCCTCTGTTACTCCTCCTGGAAATATATGAAATTAGCAACTTGGCCCAACCATTTACCTCCCTAATAGGAAATGTCTATTCAACTTGGGCTGATCATCCTGTAGGGAATTGTATTGTACAGCAGCGATGAGCGAACGTGCTGGTATAAGGTGTTATCTGAGCATGCTTGGGTGCTAACCGAGGGTCTTTGGCGTGCTCGAAAAATATGTTTGAGTCCCCGCGGCTGAATGTCTCGCCGCTGTTCGACAGCTACAACACATGCAGATATTGTCTAACAAACAGCAGCACCACATGCAGCCACGGGGATTCGAACATATTATTCGAACATGCCGAAGGCATCGGTTAGCACCCGAGCATGCTCAGATAACACCTTAGCTCAGCACCATTGCTCATCATCACTAATTATAATAGATGAGGAGTTACATAAATAATAGTTCCCTAATATAAAATAAATAGTAATAATGTTGCTGATGATGCTCACTGTTTCTGTAAAAAACAGTGGAGAATACAGGCTGCTGTGTGTGTGTGTATATATGTATATATATATATATATATATATATATTATAATGTACAGTATGTGTATATATATGAAGGTAAATATATATGTACTAGATGGTGGCCCGATTCTAACGCATCGGGTATTCTAGAATATGTATGTAGATTATTTATGAAGATTTTAGAATAATACATTGAATACACAGGATTCAACAGACTGCGCCTGTTGCTGATTGTTCGCAGCCGGCCACATAGTACATAGCACAGCCACGTAGTATATAACAGCCCACGTAGTAAATAGCACAGCCACGTAGTATATAACAGCCCACGTAGTAAATAGCACAGCCACGTAGTATATAACAACCCACAGAAACAAAACCTCAGATACAGATACCATTGCCATAAAAGACAGTCCCGTCTGGATCACCCAGGACTAATTGGGATAATACCCTGAGATACTTCCTAATATTTGAAAAACCAGAAAACATGAAGTATAACAACTCAAAAAAATTGCGTTTAAAATATATGTTTATTAGTGCAAACAAGCAAAACTTAAAATTGTTTAGAACAAAATCCAAATGTATAGTCAAAAAGATTGTATAATACAGAGTCATTTGAGTATTGAAACTGGGTGCAATAAAATCAGTGTTGCACCATGGACACAGAAAAAGGGGGGGTTTTATGAATGTAGTAACAAGAACCAATGGCTACCTATAAGGTAAAGTGGAGTGCCAATGCCTAATAAGTCCCTAAGCAGCCATACAGGGTCAGAGTGTTACACAAGGTAAAGGGAAAATACCCTATAGTCCAGTGACCCCAAAGTAGTCTAAATATAGGGGAACCAGTCCCATATTATCATCTTACCCTTTTCCTTCTCCATGACTGTCAACACGCGCGCCTACGCGCGTTTCGCCCACGGCTTCGTCGGGGGCCCCCCGACGAAGCCGTGGGCGAAACGCGCCACGCTTAGGGACTTATTAAGCATTGGCACTCCACTTTACCTTATAGGTAGCCATTGGTTCTTGTTACTACATTCATAAAACCCCCCCTTTTTCTGTGTCCATGGTGCAACACTGATTTTATTGCACCCAGTTTCAATACTCAAATGACTCTGTATTATACAATCTTTTTGACTATACATTTGGATTTTGTTCTAAACAATTGTAAGTTTTGCTTGTTTGCACTAATAAACATATATTTTAAACGCAATTTTTTTGAGTTGTTATACTTCATGTTTTCTGGTTTTTCATATATAACAACCCATGTAGTAAATAGCACAGTCACGTAGTATATTGCACAGCCACGTAGTATATAGCACAGCCCATGCAGTATATAACACAGCCACGTAGTATATAACACAGCCCACGGAGTATATAGCACAGCCCACGGAGTATAGATCACAGCCCATGGAGTATATAGCACAGCCCACAGAGTATATAGCACAGCACACGGAGTATATAGCACAGCCACGTAGTATATAGCACAGCCACATAGTATATAGCACAGCCCACGGAGTGCATAACAGCCCACTTGGCATATAAAACAGCCATGTAGTATATAACAGCCCACGCACGCACTATATAACACAGGCCACGTAGTGTATAACACAGGCCACGTAGTGTAATAATGGAGACAACTTTACAGAACAGTTCCACCATGGTGCCGCCGTCCCCTCCTACACGTACATGTTTCGCCGGCTCCTGGACTGGGGTCTCGCACAAACCGGCACCTGTCAGCAGCAGTCAGGCCGTACAGCGCCGGCTCGTCGTGGGGACTGAGGCGCCTCACCTTGGCCGCTCTGCTCCTCCTCCTCCCACGTTACCTTCCCCCTTCCCAGGCACACAGCCTCGGCTCCCATGGGGATTCGCGCCACCTTCTCGCTGCCCTCTTGTTTTTCCTTGTCTCACTCCCTCGAGATGATGACGTAGCGGTCTCGCGAGACCGCTACGTCATCATCTCGCGAGATCGCAATGCATGGAGCAGTCACCGGGGCGTCGCGAGGAACGGGAAATGCAGGCGGCAGGTGCAAGCGCATCATCAGACGACGGAGGGTGAGAATAGCAGGTTTTTTGTTTTTTTATCATTTTTAACATTAGATCTTTTTACTATTGATGCCGCATAGGCAGCATCAATAGTAAAAAGTTGGGGACACACAGGGTTAATAGCAGCGGTTACGGAGAGCGTTACCCGTGGCATAACACGGTCCGTTACCGCTGGCATTAACCCTGTGTTAGCGGTGGCTGGAGGGGAGTATGCGGGCGCCGGGCACTGACTGCGGGGAGCAAGGAGCGGCCATTTTCTTCCGGACTGTGCCCGTCGCTGATTGGTCATGGCTGTTTTGTGGCAACCAATAAGAGACTTGGATTTCCATGACAGATAGAGGCCGCGACCAATGAATATCTGTGACAGACAGACAGAAAGACAGACAGAAAGATGTAAGTGACCCTTAGACAATTATATAGTAGATATTATGTATGTGTGTGTTAGGTGTCAGGATTCTCCCGCTGCACAGGATAGATCCCAAGCCTTATCTGCCTCTGCCGTCTCCCATTCAGGTTCGGCTGCTGCGTGTGCTATGGAGCATAGACGTCGGTCCCAGTCTCTTGCTCGTGCTGTTTGTTTGGTTACTGTTGGCTTTCCACCTGAGTCTATGATAACCAGCGATAGGCAGCAGCGCCCGGACGGAGCATCTTTCATTTGTGTGAGTGACACAGCTCAGTTGCAGAGCATCTCTTTCGTTTGTGTGCGAGTGACACTGCTCAGTTGCAGAGCATCTCTTGTTCCTGTGTTCGAGTGGCACAGCTCAGTTGCAGAGCATCTCTTTCATTTCTGTGTGCGAGTGATACAGCTCAGTTACAGAGCATCTTTCATTTCTGTGTGTAAGTAGCACAGCTCAGTTACAGAGCATCTTTCATTTCTGTGTGTGACACAGCTCAGTTGCAGAGCATCTTTCCTTTGTGTGTGAGTGACACAGCTCAGTTGCAGAGCATCTCTTTCGTTTGTGTGTAAGTGACACTGCTCAGTTGCAGAGCATCTCTTGCTCCTGTGTGCGAGTGGCACAGCTCAGTTGCAGAGCATTTCTTTCATTTCTGTGTGCGAGTGACACAGCTCAGTTACAGAGCATCTTTCATTTCTGTGTGTAATTGGCACAGCTCAGTTACAGAGCATCTTTCATTTCTGTGTGTGACACAGCTCAGTTGCAGAGCATCTTTCCTTTGTGTGTGAGTGACACAGCTCAGTTGCAGAGCATCTTTCATTTTTGTGTGTGAGTGACAGCTCAGTTGCAGAGCATTTTTCATTTGTGTGTGAGTGGCACAGCTCAGTTGCAGAGCATCTTTCATTTCAGTGTGTGAGTGACACAGCTCAGTTGCAGAGCATTTTTCATTTGTGTGTGAGTGGCACATCTCAGTTGCAGAGCATCTCTCTTATTTCTGTGTGCGAGTGACACAGCTCAGTTGCAGAGCATCTCTTTCATTTGTGTGAGTTCAGTTCATGTGGCGTTCCACCCAGTGTGTATGTGTAATTGCACGCCGTGCATTCCGTCATTATTTACTAGCAGCAGTTTTCCATCTCTGCACGGTGGACCCTGGGTGGCGATTGTGCTTTATTTTATTTAGCGCAATCCGCCAACCCTAAGAGTGTGTATGTATAGTATGTATGCGTATATATATGTACAGTATGTATATGTGTATATATGTATAGTATGAATGTATCTATATATGTACAATATGTATGTTTTCCCTGCCAAGCAACGTGACTTTACCCCTAATCAGCCTTTTCAAGTTCAACTTCTGTTTGTATACCTTCCCCATGTTATCCATTAACATGCTAATCTGTGGTGAAAGCATCACACTATAGCTGCTAATCACTATGCTTATATTAACCATGTGAATGCCATGACGTGTGCGCTTACAACATTCAATAAAGCCAAAACGCTTCCTTTTGAAGAAAAAAAATAATACAACAAAAAACCCTCCTGTCATCAGATGTTTTGCTGTAAGTCAATTGGAAAATATTTTGCATAAGGCGCGAATAGTTTTTATATTTCTTATACAGTTTTACTTAAAAAATTTGTATTTTATATGTACATATGTGTGTTTTTTTATTGCAGCATGGTCTAGGCATGGAATTTTCTTCAGGTAATTTCTGGCATTTTTTCCATTTTTTTTTCCTTTGTTAAAAAGAGCACGTGTTTACACCAGATTCACAAGTGTGTATTTCATGGTCCGTATATACAGACCGCGGTGTCCGGAGACACCGGGGAGACTCCTGACCCAAACTTCCAGCCTTGTGGTCTGTATATATGGACCAGGACATACGCTCTAGTAAACGCTGCCTCAGGCCGGGGGTCACACGTCCGTTTTTCTCTCATCTGATAAAATCAATTCGAATGTGTGACTTAAGGTACCTTCACACTGAACAACTTAACAACGATAACGATAGCGATCCGTGACGTTGCAGCGTCCTGGATGGCGATATCGTTGTGTTTGACACGCAGCAGCGATCTGGATCCTGCTGTGAGATCGCTGGTCGGAGCAGAAAGTCCAGAACTTTATTTCGTTGCTGGATCACCCGCTGACATCGCTGAATCGGCGTGTGTCACGCCGATTCAGCGATGTCTTCACTGGTAACCAGGGTAAACATCGGGTTACTAAGCGCAGGGCCGCGCTTAGTAACCTGCTGTTTACCCTGGTTACCAGCGTAAACGTAAAAAAAACAAACACTACATACTTACATTCCGGTGTCTGTCCCCCAGCATTCTGCTTCTCTGCACTGACTGTGAGCGCCAGCCAGAAAGCACAGGGGTGACGTCACCGCTGTGCTCTGCTTTCCGGCCGGCCGGCGCTCACAGTGCAGAGAAGCACAGCGCCGGGGGACAGACACCGGAATGTAAGTATGTAGTGTTTGTTTTTTTTACATTAGCACTGGTAACCAGGGTAAACATCAGGTTACTAAGCGCGGCCCTGCGCTTAGTAACCCGCTGTTTACCCTGGTTACCAGGGGACTTCGCATAGTTGGTCGCTGGAGAGCTGTCTGTGTGACAGCTCTCCAGCGACCACACAGCGACGCTGCAGCGATCAGGATCGTTGTCTAGATCGCTGCAGCATCGCTAAATGTGACGGTACCTTTACACTATGAGATCAGGTTGATCAGTGTAATCTGATTTTCTCCAAGAATGTGTCCGATTTTTATTGATTTTTCCCCTCCATAGACATGAATGGCCGAGTGCAACGTAATAATCAGATATTGATTATCGTATATGCTGCAATTTTTTTTTTTTAACTTTTGACCAAGCCGGACATGTGCATGGCTCCAGCACCGGAGACGAGAACAAGGTGATTTTATTTTACATTGGGGGAATATAGTATTTGCGAAGGTCCGAGTAGTGGATAATCCCTTTAAATAAAAGCATAGCCCTGGTTCTGATGGTAGCGTGAAATCTGCAACCGATCAGCAGCCACAGGAAGTAAGTATGCATTATTGTTATATATAATTTTATATTATTATATATTATTTACCTTATTATTTTATATTATTTTTATTTTATGACTATAATTATGTAATATTTATTATTTTACATTATTTTATTATGATTATTTTATATTTTTATTTAATGACCTTTTAACATTTTATTATTTTTATTATGATTAGTTTATATTTTTATTTTATGACTTTATTATTTTATATTATTATTTTATTATTATTATTATGATTATTATTAGTTTATATTTTTATTTTATGACTTATTTTATATTAACATTTTATTATTTTTATTATGATTATTTTATATTTTTATTTTAGGACTTTATTATTTTATATTATTATTTTACATTATTTTATTATTATTATGATTATTATTTTATAATTTTTATTTTATGACTTATTTTATATTAAACATTTTTTTTATTTTTTTTCTTCTTATTATTATTATTATTATGATTATTTTATAGCATTTTTATTTTGACTATTATTATTATTTTTTTTTTTTTATTTCATTCAGCACATTGGGGGCATTTAAGAGGGATAGTCCACGACCAGTAATGACTAGCCCTTTAAGAGCTAGTCTTTTATGCATACTACTATACTGATGGAATAAATATTTTTATGATCGCAGCCCTGGGCGTTCTTTTTGTATAAGCTCAAATTTGAGATCAGATATATAAAAAAAAAATTATTATTAACAGAAAAAAATAAAAATACAAAAAAAATGAAATATAATTTTTTTTAAAAATTCGCCTAACAATCACCCTACGGAGTTGACCACAGGGCACAGCAGGGGCATCTATATAACTGACCCTCGCTTTCCATTCTTACGTATCGCATTGATTAAACCGCAATAAACTAAGTAAGTTGTATTGGAGCTGTCAAATGGTGCGATGACCATCAGGTCACCACCACCATGGGCAATCAGCTGTGGTATTCTTCAGAAATCCGGGTGTGTCATGGTAGTGGGGGGGGGGAGGAGGAGGTCATCTCAATCCTGTATTGTCCCCTGTCCATCTGCCACAGAGGGCAACCCTAAAAGCTTCCAAAAACCCCTGGGTTAAATGTCTATTGCAGGTCATAGGAACCTCTCGTAAATCTTTGTCAGGGGTGAAAGGGTGAAAAAAAAAAAGTCAGGGTTGGTATTTGGTGACCCAATATTATAAACCATAACCACCTTGGCTTAATATGCAACCGGTAAGTTATGGGGGGATTGGGTGGGCGACTCTCCTCATTGGTTCCCTATGGGCAAACATTGCCAAATGGGCCTTTTTTGGGGCTTTCTTAGCCAGATATCCTCTTTCCAGCTCATTACCCCCTCTTTATTCCTCCTCTCCTCCCCATACACACGCATTGGGCTGCAGGAACGTGCTGTCTTCTGCAGGCTTCCAATTACACCGCAGCCTCCTCCACCCAAGAGCGGGGCCTGTATATGTATTATAATAACTAGACATGGCCATCTAAGGGCCACCGCTGAGCCCCCGCCATCATTAGGGTATGTGCACACGTCAGGATTTTTTCCTGACAAAATCCTGAGTATTCTGCAAGAAATCCGCGTGCTTTTTTCGCGCGGATTTCTCGCGTTTTTTGCGCGGATTTTTTGCGGATTTTTTGCGTTTTTTTTTTTTTTTCCTGAATGACCTTTTTGATAGGAAATCTGCAAAAAATCCGGAAAAAGATAGAGCATGTCCGGATTTTTTGCGGGATGCGTTTTTTTTTGCGGAAAAAAAACGCTAACATCTGCACAAAAAATGCGGAATGCATTCTAAAAGATAGGATGCATAATGTTAGCGGTTTTTTTTACCGGATTTATAGCGTTTTTATGGCGAAATTCCGCAAAAAAAATGCTAAAAATCCTGACGTGTGCACATACCCTTAGTCACACAAATGGGAAAATACAGAAAAAAGGGGCCTGTAAGGTACACGTGATCATGTATTCAGATGATGAGGCCCTACACAGTTACTGGATTTTCCGTTGCCGCTTTATTATTTCATTTTATTTATTTTTTTTTAATTATAAATACTTCATTTTATATTTTACTCTAAATAAGTTTCCTGTTTTTTATTTTTACTATTTTTTTTTCTAACTACTATTTCATTTTATTTTTCATTTAAAAATATTTTGTTTTTATTATAAATTTAATTTTTTTATTTCATTTTATTTATATTTTTCAAATATTTCATTTTTATTTACTGTATTTTCATTTTTATTATAAATTTCTTTTTTTTTTTAAATACTTCATTTTATATTTTACTCTAAATATGTTTCCTTTTTTTATTTTTACTATTTTTTTTCTAACTACTATTTCATTTTATTTTTCATTCAAAATATTTAGTTTTTATTATAAATTTATTTTATTTAATTTTATTTATAATTTTTCAAATATTTTTATTTACCGTATTTCATTTTTATTATAATTTTTTTTTTAATTTTAAATACTTCATTTTTTTAATCAAACATTTCATTTGTTTTGTTGAATTATTTTATTATACATTTCATTTATAAATATATATATGTTTCATTTGTATTATAAATATATAAATATCTCATATATTTTTATTTTATTTTTATTATAAATATTTAATCTTTATCTATATCAAATGTCATTGTATTTATTGTTAAATAATTATATTTAATTTAATATATATTTCATTAAAAAAGAAAAAATAGTATGTATATATATATATGTATATATATATATATATATATATATATGTGTATATGTATATATATATATATATATATATATATATGTATATATATATATATATATATATATATATATAATAAGTCACTAGATTATCTGTGGGGTCCACTGTAAGACTTCTAGGTACAGCTGATGGCTTTACACGACCTGAATGGGGGACATAAAATTATAAATGTTTAATAAAAATCAACTGGAACATTTCACAGTAAATCCATACAATAAAATCTCTCCAGATGATGCCACATGTTGGCACTTTTAAAAAGGACTAGTGTAATATTTGTCTGTGGAGCTGGGAATTGGCAACACCCACTTGCCAATTAAAAAAAAAAAAAAAAGAGGTGGACTGACAGTTGTCAGTTTAGTCATACATTTCCAGGAAGAATAACAGAGGAACAGCACAATGCAGAGTCGTAATAAAAGCTCTTCCACCCATTGACTACATTTATATGGAGTCTGTGTGCTGTCCCAGCGCAAGCTTGAAATGCCGCCATTCTCCTAAAGTATAGAGGTTTTTTTTTGTTCCTGTGCCTATCCATTGCTGAGATTTGGCCACTAGTGATGAGCGAATGTGCTGGGAGAAGGTGTTATCTGAGCATGCTCGGGTGCTAACCGTGTCTCTTCAGCGTGCTCGAAAAATGTGTTTGAGTCCCCGCGGCTGTAACAGAGAGAGGTGCCTGGGCAAGTCCGCAGACATGGTGGAAAGATTGCAGAAGTGAGTGTCTATGCAGCTCACGGGTGTCCGCCCTCGTCTTCCGCCTCATCCAGTCCAGAAGGATGTGTCCCTTCTAAGTCACACTGGGCAGAGACGCCATCCAAATTGGTTACACCCACTTGTCAATTTATTCATGCGTTTCCAGGAATAATAATAACGGAGGAACAACGCAATGCAGAGTCAGAAGAAAAGATGTTTGATGGCATTTGCATGTGTGATTTTGTGCTTTCTCCAATGCAAATTGAAGCAGTTTGATTTTTAGATATCTATATATATATATAATTTATTTATAATTTATATAATTTATTTTTTATTTATGTTTTTTGCTTGCCACCGTTCTCCTGAATCCGGTGATGTTTTTCCTTTCGGAGATATGACCTTTTCATCAATTTGTTTAGCCAAGTGGGCGTGGTTCTTAATTTGCTACCAATGACCACGCCCAGTTGGCTTATATAACTAGATTACTTGTTAGAAAAGATGGGGTCGTCATTCAAACATTGATACCCCGTCCTCAGACGTCTATAATGATTTTTCCGGCATGCAAAAAAAAAAAAATACCGTTCCGGATCAAATTGTCAATGTTTGTGTTGTGATTTTTATTTTATATTTAATTTTTTTTTTTGCAGTTACATGGTTTGGACTGTGAATCCCTTCCCCCCTGCAGACCCCAATCCTTTGCATTATAACCTCCACGCCGCGGCCAAAAATCACCATATCGCCCCAAGCCGCCTTTTTCTCCCCATTTTTTGTTTGTCTCCACTTGGTAAACAATGTTTTATAAATATATAAACAGGCTTCATAACGAGTTTTTAGGGTGCGATATAATTTTTTAATCAAAACCCATCGTGCTCATTTATTATTATTAATTATTATTAATTTTTATAGCACCATTTGTCACGAAAAACCTTTGTACTTTCTATAAACCTGTGCAATTACACAGATCTGAGCTGCATGATCTCAACAGTTCTCATTCCGCAGAAACAATGTATCACCCAACAATGACAAACTCCGCTCTGCTACATTTCTGTTTTTGTAAATAAACATCTAGTTTGTGTAAATAGAGAGGATGTTGCTCAGATGATACAATTAATGATCCCTAACCTACACATATATAAAAGGGAGACACCTGACTGTCCAATTTATAGGGTCCAGGATTTTATTCTTATGCACTGGGCACCATCTGTTTTTTTTTTTCTCCCCCCTTTCCTATAATTGTCTACAGCATTTTTCTATCAGCAGGGAATAATCTTAGTTCTTTATTAAGCCCTGCAGCAGAATGGGTTAAATAGAGTGAAATCCACAGGGGGATAGAATCTGATGCACTCAGGAAGATGGAATAATGCAGGGTAGGAGAGGAGACAAAGGAGAAAATATCACTTACAGTGTATAAGTCAATGTTACTACCCCCCTCTTCTCTCCATGTTGCAGCCCCCTTGACTTGGGAGCCTTCCTCCTTCTGCATAGTGAATGGGGAGTAGAGTTGGCAATGGATTGCAAGGGAGGAGGGGAAATAGTTGTTTTTTTTTTTTATTTTTTTTTTTTTTTTAACCTGATCTGGAACTCCACCCTTGTTGGAAACCTAAAAGGTAAAGAAAGGAGCTCTCCAGCCAGACCTCCTCCCTCCAGTCCCTGCCCAGTCATCAGAGTGTTTTCCTCTAGTCACTACCAATCTCCTCCTCTTCTTCTCTGCCTCCTCCTCGCCTCCACTCCTGCTCCCTTTCTATATAAGCTTCCCAATCCCTGCCCAGACATATCCAGAGAGCACTCAAGCCTTTACACTTACTACTACTGCTGACTAGTAAACATCAACACCAGCGATGGCAAACCTTGCCCTGCAGGAGGACAGCATGCCAGCCTTACTGCTGCCCAGGATGGGCATCGTGGGTGCCAGCGGAAGGGTGGTTTGCAGAAGTTTGTTTGGCCCCATCGATCACGACGAGCTGAGATCTGAGCTGAAGAGGCAGCTCAAGGAGATCCAAGCGTCTGACTGTCAAAGGTGGAACTTTGATTTTGATTCTGGGACACCACTAAAGGGGACTTTTTGTTGGGAGCCTTTGGAGAGCACAGAAATGCCAAGTTTTTACAGGGAGAGCAAACTGTGCCCTGACAGTGCCAGGCAACCAAGTATTAGGCTCCTGGTGCCAACAGCGGAGGAGTCACCAGCTGAGACCGTGCAGGAGAAAAAGGAGTGCGCAAAGGAGAACGCAGACAAGGCTGTCAAGAAATGCCAAGGAGTTAAAGGGCCATCTAAGACCTCCACTTCATCCCTTCTCAAAAAGAGGGAGATCAGCACTTCCATTACTGGTAAGCTCCACTAGTCAATGCTTTACTACGAGCTGGCACAACAGCAACATGGTATCCTGGACCACCCTTGTGTTCACCTGAGATGTATCATCCTTTATCATTACTCCTTCCTCTCCTCTAACCTTGTCATTCCCTTCTTTGCTTTAGATTACTTCCCCAAGAGGAAGAGAATACAAGCCCCTAAGGCTGACAACCTGAAAGTTGCCCACCACCCTTTTTGCACTTTGGAGCAGACCCCTAGGAAAAAGATCAGATGAATATCTTGGTGAGTTGTTTTTTTTTTAATTCTCTCCATCTTGGGTTGTTGTTGTTTTTTGTCTCCATTTTAGTTTGTTGTTCTTCTTCTTTCCATCTTGGGTTGTTCTTCTTCATTCCATCTTGGCTGGTTGTTCTTCTTCTTTCCATCTTGGGTTATTGTTCTTCATTCCATCTTGGGTTATTGTTCTTCATTCCATCTTGGGTTGTTATTGTTGTTCTTCTTCTTTCCATCTTGGGTTGTTGTTCTTCTTCTTTCCATCTTGGGTTGTTGTTCTTCTTCTTTCCATCTTGGGTTGTTGTTCTTCTTCTTTCCATCTTGGGTTGTTGTTCTTCTTCTTTCCATCTTGGGTTGTTGTTCTTCTTCTTTCCATCTTGGGTTGTTTTCATTCTCTCCATTTTTGGGTTGCTGGTTTTTTATTCTTTCCATCTTGGGTTGTTTATATTCTCTCCATTTATTGGGTTGTTGGTTTTTTTTTGTTTGTTTTTTTAATTCTTTCCATCTTGGGTTGTGTTTTTATTCTCTCCATTTTTGGGGTGTTGTTCTTTTTTATTCTTTCCATCTTGGGTTGTTTATGACTAATGTGACCTAAGGACAGTTAAGTTTCTTTTTTTTTTCTTTTTTTTTTCTTTCGGGTGGGGAGGGTGGAGAGAGTAGGTTGTAAGCAAATTGCAGAAGTGCACAGTTGTGTTCCTGAGGTTGTTTTGGTTGTAGAAAGTGGGAGTTGGTGACTGTGCACATGATAGGGTGTTTTTTTTTTTCCAGGCAGTGTTACTCAATCTCTGTTAGCTCCTCCTTGGAAAGTTCTTTAACGAAAAGAAAAAAAAAAAAGTTGCAAAACAAGCTGTACTGGCGGGAAAGGGGGGTTAGGAGAGGGGAAGAAGGTGGGGGAGGGGGAGAGACTGCTCACAAGATAAACAAGGGCAGGGTCTTCTAATGGCTGAGAGCTATGGAAGAAGAAGGGAGGGGGGCTCAGCTGTGCGCCACTAACCTCTCCCTGTAACTGAGCACCACCGTGTCTTTGGGTTGTATAATAATTGTTTTTTTCTTTAAATTTTTAGGTCTTTTTTTTTTTTTTCTTTAATAATCAAGGACTTGAAGAAACAAATCCCTTACCAGCCCAAGGAATGAAGGGGGGGAAAAGAAGTCTACGTGCAAGACTTAACCCCAGAATTCTAAGATTTTGCATCGTCTCAATTCGCCAGCCTTGGATGTGGACGTGTCAAAAAAAAAAAAAAATCCACAAGGGGATGAGGACTTCCTAATATTGCACGCACTCTATCCGCACACTTGGATGTCTGTACTGGCTCTTTTATTTTTTTTTTTCTTGCTAAAGGGGAGAATGCCAAGCTGGCAGGGTGGTGTCCCATCTTTCCTGTCTTGTGTCAGTGCTGTGAATGTAGCTTGGGACTTTTCACCCTTCGGCTTTCCAGGTTCTGCCACACTACAACCCAGTTTTGTTTATTTTTTTTTATTTTTGTTTTTTTTTTTAGCTATTGGGAGTTGTAGTTGAGCAGCACAGGGAAAGAGCTAAGGGACGATAAACCCCTGGTTTAGCTTATGCAAACCGATAGACGTGTACAGGCGTTTTTGTGTTTTTCTCTTTATGTAGCATTCTTGTTTGTGTATTCATGTTGGGTTTTTTTGCACTGTTTTTTTTTCTTTTATTTTTATAAATATTTCGATATATATTCCACCATTATTGTACAGCAACTATGTAACATAAGAAAACATTAAAATAAGTTATATATTTATATAACATGTTGGAAGTACTCCAATGTTAAGCCTTAATACTGGCTAGGAAACGGTTCCAGAGGCTATACGTATGTCTCCTTTTGGAGAGATAAAAAGTATTTTTTTTTTTTTCCTATAACTATGCATGTACAGTTTTCTATGACGTTTTGCAAACACATGTACAGAATATTGCTATATGAGAAAAGTAAACTATATGACTTTTATACCTAAATGCTGTTGTCGTTTCATTATTTCAATTTTTTGGGGGGGAAGCGGAGCCACAATTGTCATTTATTCCCTCTGATCTGACTTTAGACAATGTATAAGGTGCAGTAATATAAGGTGCAATACTATCAGGTACAATAATATCAGGTGCAATAATATAAATTTTTGCTCCCGTGTCAGTTTTTTTTTTTCTGAGCACAAAACATTCTGTTCATTGTTTCCTAAATCTAAGGACCCTTCTAGTTATTTGCTGCTGATGGATAAAATATGACATCAATTCAGATCCCATCCGGAATAAATAATTGTTCATGGACAAGTCTATATGTAGCAGAGCTGACTTTGTCTCAAAAAAAAAATAACTGCAGCAATAAGATTGTACCACCGATAAGACCTCCTGTATAAAACGCGTACGTGAAAAAAAACGCAACTGGTGTCAGTGTTGACTTTGTAGGGATCTGACCCCGGCCATATTGATGTTACAAGTTCAGCTCTGCTACATTGCAATAATCAATATCCTCAATTTCATTTTGCAAGATCGGGGGCCGTTTTTTTTAATAGGGAAAAATGGATTCTATCCTATAGCAAAATAACTAATAATTATTAGGGGTTTTCATTTCCATCCCATTCCATTAGTAACCCAAGACAGCACCCCATGAGCCGGATAAAGGACGCAGATAGCAGAGCTGAGTTTGTCATTGATCCCTTTTAGGGATGTGCCCTTAATATAAACCACAAATAACATTGTGATTTTTTTTTTTTTTTTTTTTGGCAGACAAGTCCTCGTGAAGCCGGTGTCTTTACTAACACATGACGCCCCGGCTCCATTGTTTATAAACATTGGAGCAGCTGAGTCCTCCAAGCTGAATCATGACATGGCTTTTTTTTTTTTTTTAAATGGCTTTGTCTTTATTTTAACCCCTTCGTTAGGTCCACATATGTGCATCTTTTTCCATTTTGGCAGGGCTTGAATGGGTTGAGGGGGTGCATACATTATGTAGCGTTTCAGTGAAAGAACAAATCAATCAGACAGCTGGCCGCCTGTGGCGCCTATTGTGGATCAGTTTTTTTTTTTTTTTTTTTTGGAACCCGCTGCATACCCCTCATCCAATCCCCCCCCCCCCACCATTACATCTTCCTCAGCCCCCACTCATCCCTGTATTGCTATTCAGTTTTATGGCTTCGTGCTAAGGGGGCACTAAAGAACGGCGCTGCGGCACTGGACCAGCTGTCCATATACGATAAGCATCTAATGGTGAGCGTGGGAGTAATAACAGGTTCGCTGGGAACGGCAGCACGATAGGAGAAACATTTGGGAATAATTGGGCTTTGCCATGTGTTAGGCTGGGCTTGTGGATTAAGAGTTTGGCCGATGCACCGGTAGTCGTTAATTGGGGCGACCTTCTGAGCCCCACATAGATATTTGCCAGCATGGGAACTATTGCACTGGAAAGGTTTTTCCCATCAAAGCCAAAACTTCAGCTATAATAATAATAATCTTTATTTATATAGCGCCAACATATTAAACAGCGCTTTACAGTTTAACAGTTTCAATCACAACAGTCATAAGTAACAACAATAACAATACAATAAAGCAAAATAAGCCGCCCCTGCTCGTGAGAGCTTACAATCTACAATGAGGTGGGGGAGATACAAAGTACAGGTGTGTATTTACAATGGTGTATTTACAATGATGGTCCAGCCATCTTCAGGGGGTGGGGGATAGTGAATGGGCTACACACACACACAAACATAAAATGAGTGATTAGTGAACATGGTAGGCCGCTCTGAACAAATGTGTTTTGAGCGAGCGCCTAAAACTATGCAAATTGTGGATGGTCCTAATTTCTTGGGGTAGAGCATTCCAGAGGATTGGCGCAGCACGGGAGAAGTCTTGTAGTCGGGAGTGGGAGGTAAGGATTAGTGCAGAGGTTAATCGAAAGTCTTTTGCAGAGCGCAGCGGTCGGTTAGGCCGATAAACAGAAATGAGGGAGGAGATGTAAGGGGGTGCCGCACTGTGGGTGACAACAAGTACTTTGAATTGGGTTCTATAATGAATGGGCAGAGCGGATGCATCTGAGTAATGATTAGCCAGATGGATGACCCTGGCTGCTGCATTAAAGGGAACCTGTCACCCCGTTTTTTGAGATTGAGCTATAAATACTGTTAAATAGGGCCTGCGCTGTGTGTTCCTATAGTGTATGTAGTGTACCCCGATTCCCCATGTATGCTGAGAAATAACTTACCAAAGTCGCCGTTTTCGCCTGTCAATCAGGCTGGTCAGGTCGGGAGGGCGTGGTGACATCGCTGGTTCTTCCTCAGCTTTACGTTGGTGGCGTAGTGGCGTAGTGGTGAGTTTGCATCTCGGCTTTGGGAAAATGGCCGCCGCGATCTCTAATGCGCACGCGCGGCATCCCGCGGCCATTTTCCTGAAGCCCCGTGCAGCAGAGCACTCGATCTGCGCACGCGCGGCCCCAGGAAGATGGCCGCCCCCACCGATGCAAGGGATTACAGCGCAGATCGCGCGCTGCTTGTTCACCACTACGCCACTACGCCACCAACGTAAAGCTGAGGAAGAACCAGCGATGTCACCACGCCCTCCCGACCTGACCAGCCTGATTGACAGGCGAAAACGGCGACTTTGGTAAGTTATTTCTCAGCATACATGGGGAATCGGGGTACACTACATACACTATAGGAACACACAGCGCAGGCCCTATTTAACAGTATTTATAGCTCAATCTCAAAAAACGGGGTGACAGGTTCCCTTTAAGGATGGACTGGAGAGGGGAAAGTCGAGTGAGGGGGAGGACAATTAATAGAGCATTGCAGTAGTCCAGGCGGGAGTGGATCAGGGCAACAGTGAGGGTTTTTGTTGTTTTCATGGTGAGAAAAGGGCGGATTCTAGAGATGTTCTTTAGGTGTAAGCGGCACGAGCGGGCAAGAGATTGTATATGGGATGTGAAGGAGAGATCGGAGTCAAAGGTAACGCCAGACAGCGCACCTGCTGCCGGGGTGTTATTATGGTGCCACCCACGGAGAGGGAAATGTCAGATTTAGGAAGGTTAGTAGATGGCAGGAGCAGAAGAAGTTCAGTTTTGGAGAGGTTGAGTTTCAGATAGAGAGCGGACATGATGTTGGAGACTGCGGACAGACAGTCAGTGGTGTTCTGTAGTACAGCGGGGTAAGGTCAGGGGACGACGTGTATAGTTGTGTGTCATCAGCATAAAGATGATACTGAAAGCCAAATCTGCTGATGGTCTGTCCAATTGGGGCCGTGTAGAGGGAGAAGAGAAGGGGGCCAAGGACTGAGCCCTGAGGTACCCCAACAGTGAGAGGAAGAGGAGATGAAGTGGAGCCAGAGAACAAAACACTGAAGGAGCGGTCAGAAAGATAGGAAGAGAACCAGGAGAGAGCAGTGTCCTTAATGCCAAGTGACTGGAGCCTAGAGAGTAGGAGAGGGTCGTCAAGTGTCAAAAGCTGCAGAAAGGTTGAGAAGAATGAGCAGAGGGTGGTCACCGTTACGTTTTGCTGTCAGAAGGTCATTGGTCACTTTGATGAGTGCAGTTTCTGTCGAATGTAGGGGGCGGAAACCAAACTGTGAAGGGTCTAGGAGGGAGTGAATGGAGAGGTAACGGGTAAGGCGGGAGTAGACTAGAATATTAAGGTTTCTATGTGAGGTAGGGTATGGGTTGAGGTTGGTGGATGGTGGACCGGGGTTGGGAGAGATGTCCCCTGAAATTAGTAGGAGTAGGAAGATCAAAAGCAAGTAGTTTTTGGAAGTGTATGAAGTTTTCTTGTGCAGAGTGTTTGGGCAAGATGGACTGAGGTTTTTCAGGAAGGTGAGAAGTGCATGGGTGCTGTACATGGGAGAGGGAAGGAGAAAGGAGCTGATATATATGAGTTGTGATGGAGGGGGATTGGTCGGTGTAAGTGGATTGCAAGGGAACATAGGAGGATAGGAATAAAGCACATGGATAGAGGGGAGAGCAGAGTGTGGGTTACCTGACTCCTGCCCTAACTGCCATGGAATAACTGCTTTATCACGACGCTTAGCTCCGTGACGCTTTGCTTCTGGGACACTTGCGTGCACCCCCACATGCGTGCACCCCTAAGGATGTTTCTAAATTTATAGTCAAGACTGCTGGGTCAGAAGAGATGGATTGTGGGAACTGGTTGAGGATAATTTGGCAGCTGGGGCCAGCACACCAGGGATTTTTTTTTAGATGATCAAAGACATTCAGCCTGGCAACATCTATTTTGACACCACACCTTCCACCAGATAAGATCTACACTGATCCCAGTCATGGATATGCAACAGTGAGTTCTAAGTACAATGCACCAAATGAATCATACCAATGAATTAGCAGACACATTAAAATATGTTTCTAGATGGTGAAGCAGCAGATGACACAGCAGACAGCAAGCATGGGAGGTTATACCATAAGAGTCTATTGCAGCAGATGAGACAGCAAGCAGAGGTGGGAAGTTATACCATAAGAGTCTATTGCAGCAGATGAGACAGCAAGCAGAGGTGGGAAGTTATACCAACTATGCTTAGAGCAGGCTATTTAAGGAGCATGAAGAACACGAATGGTGTAGTTTCTCCTAAGACACATGGAGGAATAATGGCTGCTGCTCCCATCACAGTGTCATAATAAGACCATAATGCAACAGGAACAATCCCACAACTATGAGAATCCCACCAGAAATGTGCAGAATCCACCTCCAAAATAAAAAATATATATGACTAACGCATCATTTATTACTAAATTGGCTTGTTACGTGATTACCAGCATCGGAATATAGGAAAGTGTAGCCATTCTATACATGTAAATATTTACATCTCTACAATTTGGATGGGACGATTTTGGCCAAGATAAATGTACTACGGAGGACAGAGAATGAACTTCAATCCAATATTGCAGCCAGCATGCAGCCAGCGGGTAAGGAAAGGGTGAATTAAACACCCGAAAACCCCGCCCCTATGGTTGAAGATTGTTCCCTCCAAATTCAGGTGACAGAGTCCCTTTAAAGGATTATTGTTCTAAGCAGCACATGTGCTGCCGAAAACAAGGACAGCCCAGGCGTACAGCATGATCAACCAGGGCCGCCATCAGGGCATTACTGCCCTTACTACTGTATGAGACGTCTAGATTGTGAGCCCCATCGGGGACAGTGATGATAATGTGTGCAAAACTGTAAAGCGCTGCGGAATATGTTAGCGCTATATATAAAAAAAAAAAATGAGACCCAGTGATCAGATGCAAAAAGGGCAGCCCGGTCCGCTCGGACTCCCCTCTCTTTTCTCTTTGCTTCTGGTCATGATCAGGCCCACCCAGACATTTTGTTCAAGGCAAGCTGCCGAACACCCGATGCATAACACTGTGGTGATTTAAAGATACACCTACAGTGTTGTTGCATCCGGCGAATGGAAGTAAGCACTGTACCTTTAAGGTGCGGCCGGCCCGGGTGAATCATGGTCCTGACGTCACACGCACATGCTGATTGCACTTCCTCATTCCGGACAGCAGAATGGGGTGTGTCACGTGTGGGCGGCGGGCGGACGAGGTGGCAGGTGGACACGGACCGGAAGAGCAGGCAGCAGGCGGACCGGAGGAGCAGGGTGAGGCGGTGGGCGAGCTAGTCTCTCCGGTGAGGCTTTAGCTTGCTCACCGTAGCTGCGTCTGGTAGCATGTGTGTGGCTGATGAGGGAAGGCGAGTGGTGACTGGGGGCCTGTGTCTAACAGGACACGGGGGAAGGATTGGAGACACCGGGGCAAGATGTAAACACTTGGGGCAGGATGGGAGACACAAGGGGCAGGATGGGAGACACAAAGGAGGCAGTTTGGGAGACAAATGGGCAGGAATATGGGGCAGGATGGAGACAGATGGGGCAGGGTCATGGGGTAGGATGGAGACAGATGGGGCAGGGTCATGGGGCAGGATGGAGACAGATGGGGCAGGGTCACTCATGGAGCAGGATGGAGAGAGATGGGGCAGGATGGAGACACATGGTGCAGAATCATGGGGCAGGATGGATACGATGGAGACAGATGGGGCAGGATCATGGAACAGATGGGGCAGGATGGGGAGATCATGTGGGGGCAGAATGGATACTCATGAGGGGAGGATGGGAGAATATATGGCTGGAGCAAGGAACAAGATACATGGCGCCGGGATGGGGATATGATTACCATAGGGGATAATTAAGGGATATTATTACTGCAGTGATGTATGTATTTTAATTTTTTTGAGGATACTGTTTTAAATGTGGGGGAGCAGTCTTGTTACTGTGCAGAGCGACACTGTCGCCTTTTTTTCTTCATCTGGTGTAGTGTAGAAGTTGGGAAAAATTAAGTAATGTGTTCTGCAAGCGGAGCTCTAGAAAACTGTGTTATTTCCTGCAGAGACGAGCCCTGGCTGGAAGACGTGATGGCGGTCTGTGCTGGATGAAGATGAAAAGCAAAGATGAAGGACTTCACCTAGAGACGTCACTGGTCAGTCCGTATGTTATCTGTACACTTACACTATATACATAGTTCCCGTGTACAATGCCACCAGTGGCAGTGTATACAGTGGTCTTGTGTACAATGTCTCCGGTGATCACTGTATTACCTTTACACTGACACTATATACAGAGCTCCTGTGTATATTGTTACTGGTGATCACTGTATTACCTGTACATTGACACTGCATACTAAGTACAGATCTCCTGTGTATGGCACTTAGTGTTAGTATTGTGATTTTTTTTTATTAATGATCAGTATAGTAGTATTCAGTCACCATGTGGTGGTAATATGTGGTCTGGTCTTGGTGTGGTGGTATTTGTTCCTTGTATGTGGTATTATAGGTCACTATGTGGTGGAAATCTTGTGTCTGATATCTTGTATATGATATTATTGGTCATTTTAGAAATTGAAAAATAAATAAAAATATACTTAAATTGTATTGGATATTTTAACAAATATGTCTAAGCAGGCTGTTAAATGTTACCTAATCAGCAAATGTAGCCGATGGTGGTAATTTACCGATCGTGGTGTAAACCTTGTTTCTATCTATTTACCTATCTATCTATCCATCTATCTATCAATCATTTATTATATATATCTATCATCTATCTATTACCTATCAATATATTATACATCTATCTATTATCTATACCTATCTATTATATATCTATTACCTATCATTATATTATCTATCTATCATCTACTGTATCTGTCTATTTATCTTTTATCTATCCATCTATCAATTATCCATTTGTTTATTTATTATCTATATATTTATTTTCTACCTATCCATTTATCTGTCTTCTATCTATCTTCTATCTATCATCTATCTATCTATTATCTACAGTGGGGCAAAAAAGTATTTAGTCAGTCAGCAATAGTGCAAGTTCCACCACTTAAAAAGATGAGAGGCGTCTGTAATTTACATCATAGGTAGACCTCAACTATGGGAGACAAACTGAGAAAAAAAAATCCAGAAAATCACATTGTCTGTTTTTTTATCATTTTATTTGCATATTATGGTGGAAAATAAGTATTTGGTCAGAAACAAAATTTTATCTCAATACTTTGTAATATATCCTTTGTTGGCAATGACAGAGGTCAAATGTTTTCTGTAAGTCTTCACAAGGTTGCCACACACTGTTGTTGGTATGTTGGCCCATTGCTCCATGCAGATCTCCTCTAGAGCAGTGATGTTTTTGGCATTTCGCTTGGCAACACAAACTTTCAACTCCCTCCAAAGGTTTTCTATAGGGTTGAGATCTGGAGACTGGCTAGGCCACTCCAGGACCTTGAAATGCTTCTTACGAAGCCACTCCTTCGTTGCCCTGGCGGTGTGCTTTGGATCATTGCCATGTTGAAGGACCCAGCCACGTTTCATCTTCAGTGCCCTTGCTGATGGAAGGAGGTTTGCACTCAAAATCTCACGATACATGGCCCCATTCATTCTTTCATGTACCCGGATCAGTCGTCCTGGCCCCTTTGCAGAGAAACAGCCCCAAAGCATGATGTTTCCACCACCATGCTTTACAGTAGGTATGGTGTTTGATGGATGCAACTCAGTATTCTTTTTCCTCCAAACACGACAAGTTGTGTTTCTACCAAACAGTTCCAGTTTGGTTTCATCAGACCATAGGACATTCTCCCAACACTCCTCTGGATCATCCAAATGCTCTCTAGCAAACTTCAGACGGGCCCGGACATGTACTGGCTTAAGCAGTGGGACACGTCTGGCACTGCAGGATCTGAATCCATGGTGGCGTAGTGTGCTACTTATGGTAGGCCTTGTTACATTGGTCCCAGCTCTCTGCAGTTCATTCACTTGGTCCCCCCGCGTGGTTCTGGGATTTTTGCTCACCGTTCTTGTGATCATTCTGACCCCACATGCTGGGATTTTGCGTGGAGCCTCAGATCGAGGGAGATTATCAGTGGTCTTGTATGTCTTCCATTTTCTAATTATTGCTCCCACTGTTGATTTCTTCACTCCAAGCTGGTTGGCTATTGCAGATTCAGTCTTCCCAGCCTGGTGCAGGGCTACAATTTTGTTTCTGGTGTCCTTTGACAGCTCTTTGGTCTTCACCATAGTGGAGTTTGGAGTCAGACTGTTTGAGGGTGTGCACAGGTGTCTTTTTATACTGATAACAAGTTTAAACAGGTGCCATTACTACAGGTAATGAGTGGAGGAAAGAGGAGACTCTTAAAGAAGAAGTTACAGGTCTGTGAGAGCCAGAAATCTTGATTGTTTGTTTCTGACCAAATACTTATTTTCCACCATAATATGCAAATAAAATGATAAAAAAACAGACAATGTGATATTCTGGATTTTTTTTTTCTCAGTTTGTCTCCCATAGTTGAGGTCTACCTATGATGTAAATTACAGACGCCTCTCATCTTTTTAAGTGGTGGAACTTGCACTATTGCTGACTGACTAAATACTTTTTTGCCCCACTGTATATATCTATCTATTATAAATATCCCCCGCCGTTATCACATTTACCCGCTTACGTTAATGAATATACGGTAGGCGCGGAGTGTATGTGGCGCAGTCATGGTTTAATTCCATCTTCACCTCTATTTGACCTTGCTCAGGACACTTAATTGCCTTTTTCCTCGGCTCGTGCACCAGATTGAGGTCCTGTATGCACAGCATTGTTGTAGAGTGGTAATAATTCTCTGGTTTATTATTTCTTCTTCCTTTTTTCCATTTACCGTATGTTTTGTTCTAATTTGCAGGATGTATCACTAATGTATCACTTAGTCCATACACATCTGGGACAATGCAGGGCGCATACATTTGTTCTTCACCTATATTTACTCATTGAAGGATCCATCTTCTGTCTCATGAATTCTCAAAAAGCGGCCGCCCCATGGCTCTGGCTCCTGAAGCCTCCGGCAATCAGGGTTTTTAATTCACAAACCATTCAATAAATGGATGACTATGTAATGGATAGACCAACACCACCAGGCCAGTACTGCCACTGGGGACCCTGAACGTCAGAGATCCCTTTATGATATCCATATGATTTAACCAGTTCAAGCCCAGGTCATTTTCCCTCATTCATGATCAGTTACATATTTTTTTTCCATTACGGTTTTAGGTTTTCTTTTTCCAATATTGAAATAATTATTGCCTTTTTTTTCCACTTAATTCCATTATTTTTGTCATTTTTTATTTTTATATTTTGTTTTACATTTTTTTTTTAGTTCATGCTATTTTAGAAGGTTTTCTCATTCCAATATTGAACTAATTTCTTTCTCTTTTTTCATGTTAATTGGGGCCCATTTTTATGTGTTTTTTATATTCTATTTGCTTTTCCATACAATTGTAAAAATATAAAAAGAGATACTTTTCACAATTTTTCAGGATCATTAAAAAAATAAATAAATTGCGTTCCCCTTTTCACGACTATTATTTTTATGTTTCAGACGTTGTTTTTTTTTTTTTATAGGGGTGCGGATAGAAACATTGATTTCAACTATTGGTGGGTTTCCTTAAAAAAAAAAAAAAAACTACTCTTTTCTATTATTTTTCTGTTTTTGTTTTCATTTTTTCACACATTCTGCCCCTCCCTATAAGATCAGAAAAGATGTTGGGGCATTTGAACATTTAAATACATTTTTATATTGCTGATTTCCCCTGTAACTGGTTGATATATTAGTCCCAGTTACAGAGGAAAATGTCGGCTTCTGCTGCTAACACCCAGCAGTTCCTGCTCTCCCAGCAAACAGTGATCAGATAATCACTGGGATTGGAGGATTCAGCACTTGTCAGTGATTCCTATACTGTTAGCACAGCACTTATTCAGCACTGTGTACACAATTATCAAGAAGGCAGAGATGGTAATAAACCATCGGTGCCTTCTCTATTGGAAATCCAACCATTTCACACCTCCATTAATTCAGGGACACAACCTGAGCCATAGAGGAAACCAAGGTCCTTTGCTTCTTTGTCATATTACTTGTAGTTTCAGGATCCTTCAGACTAAAACAGGATAGAGTTTTCATTTTTTATTGATTTTTTATCAATCATTTCTTGGTTTAGCATTTTATTAATATAAGAACATAGATTTATAATGTGAAGTTTTATGAAGATCTAACTACATTTAGATACACGTATGTAGCCTATATTAAGAACAGCACTGACTCACACTTTGTATTCATTGAATTCAGGTTTTACCTTCATCCCCATTACCCCCAGTGTATAACAACCGGCCCCAGGCCCAGAGCTCAGTGATACCAGCACAGTCCTATAATAAGAGCCGCCGGGGAAACAAGTCCTTTCATGACATTTTTTCCTCCTTAATCTTCCCCCATCCCCTGTGAGTGATATTATTGAGAAGTGGAAGGAACCGTAGCAACTCGACCATGAAGTGGAGACCACGTTATGTTACAGAGCGAGGGGCCGAGTGCTGAGGAGCAGAGGGCAGTGATGCGGTGGAATGACATTTGGTGCCCAGCGTCAAATCAGTGCTGGTGTCACTGTCCCCGCATTCGTACGAACTGAACATGAAGCAGAAGTCTGAGCTGCAGCTGATCTCGGATTTCCTCTACATGTTCACTTACACAGAAGGTAGAGACAGTGACACCAGCACTGATTGGACGCCAGGCACCAAGTGTCATTCCACCACATCACAGCCACGAGACCGCAAGTGCTGACACCGCTGGAATGAAGCCGGCATGGCAGGTGAGTATATGTGTCACAACTCTGTTGATGGTGACCCGGGACCATGGGCTCCTTCCCTGTCCCTAACACTATGGGGCGCCCTAGTTCGCCGCGTTCCCCAGGTTACTTCTGAAGGTGAAGATGCCAGGGCCACGTACCTTGCCTTAGCTCCTGAATACACCCTCCTTCTCCTTCCTCCCCAGGAAAGAGGGGAGTAGCAGTACACCAGCCAGACAAACAAGGTAACATGAATAGGGGAAACGGAATATATCAAGCATAGAAATGTACACTCACATATAACAGAGGAATAAATCGGGAAGTGGAGGATGGGGTAAATCCAAAGTAGGAGAAGAAAGGGAATTATTACACTCACAAAACCTAGCAACAGTTGCAAATAAATCCACTGAATGCCCACTCTCATAACCACCAACTACTATCCTCTCAGCCATGCAGCGTAAGCTAACTCTGACGATGTGTGTAAAGGTACCTTCACACTGATCAACTTTCCACTGATCAACTGTGTAAAGCAGAGCACAGCGGTGACGTCACCGCTGTGCTTTACGGCCGGCGCTCAGTCAGTGCGGGAAGCTGACGGCGAGGGACGTGACAGACACCGGAATGTAAGTATGTAGTGTTTTTTTTTTTTTACTTTTACAATGGTAACCAGGGTAAATATTGGGTTACTAAGCGCGGCCCTGCGCTTAGTAACCCGATGTTTACCCTGGTTACCCGGGGACTCATCTCTGGATCGGCGTCACACACGCCGATTCAGCGATGACAGCGGGTGACCTGACGACAAAATAAAGTTCTGGACTTCTAGCTGCGACCAGCGATGTCACAGCAGGATCCTGATCGCTGCTGCGTGTCAAACACAACGATATCGCTATCCAGGACGCTGCAACGTCACGGATCGCTAGCGATATCGTTCAAAGGTTGCTCAGTGTGACGGTACCTTAAGTCAGAACCCAGATTACATAGGGGATAGGAGTGGCTAACAGTGCACAGCGGAAAGCCATAGCTCCAGGAGCAGTCAGCAGAGCAAATTAACCTCTGCAATGCCAAAATAAATTTACACCGTTTAATAAGAAGGGGTAGTGCTTCTATTGAGCGCAGGAGTAGGAGCAATCAGACGCTGCGGTCTTCTAGCTCCTCCCTGTCGAGGTAACCCCGTGACAGTTGGTTTGTTTATTTTATTGAGGCCAAAAATTTAGTTCAAGAATGGATTGCCCTAGTATTGGACAACCCTTTTAATGTCTACGGATGTAAAATGGGGTTGTCAGAAAAGCTCCTGTAGGTGTGCCAATATTTTTTTCATATTCAGTTAGGATGACAACATCCAGGATTCTAGATGCTCACCCATCAGGAGCTGTAGGAAAGAAACATTGTACATTAATGATTTCTGATGGAAAATAAAACTAGTTCCAAACATACGACAGTGTATCACGCTTGTATCTCACATCCCGTCCCGTACTTTCAGATTTATGGAAGCAGTGGTACGAAATGATCCAAAGAAAATTTGTTATCATCGCATCCTGTCTAGCATTTTCAATTTGACTAGTTCGCACGATGGAGACAGCGGAGCTGATGATGTGCAGAATGGGAAAGTGTTTTCTATTCCATATGGTTACAATGCGACAACAGTCACAACTGTCTGTTACAACATTCTGTCATGACATGAGGTGGTATCACATGCATCCCACGCTGAGTGGTCTACCTAAAACTGGCACCTAGTTCCTGCATTAGCTTGCCTGGCACTGCTGCTTCTGTTCATTACCCTAGATATTCTTCTCAAAATGGGTCTGGACCCAAATGTCCATCTTGTATGATTTCCTGGTGATTGTGTTACCAGTGAACCTATTAGAATTCACCCACCGATTTTTCACCAACATAGATAGAAATAGGAAATAGGCACAAATGAAGGCAATATATGACATTGTTGTACATATAAAGTGCATATCCTTGCTGCAGGAAAATGTTTACCTTTATTTTATTGGTATTGTGTTCCACTAACTGTTTCTACTTCAAGGTGTTAACAGTGTTAAGATCCTATAAAATCAATAGCAACACTTCCCGGTTAAACCTTCCTAGCAGTCAGACCATAAATGATCAGGTGATAATTTGTCAGCTAAGTGCATCTTTTATACAGACATCCCCATGAAAATTGTACATAGTGAACAATTGTAGGAATGATCGTTTGTCCCATATAACTTGCCAACTCACGATGATTGCCACTTATACAATGAGCCACGTTTGGCTTCCTGCATTAGTGATTGATGATATTGTGGGCAATTTATCTGCCTTTATACAAGGATCCTTAAATGCCCTTTAACACGGGCTGATAATGGAGAGTGAGCATTTATAAGAAAAGACCCCAGACAAGACTTCACCTACCGTATTTATAAACCCTAGATAAAAAAAAATCTCTGTTTATAGACCCCAGAACATACCCTTGTTTATGGCCCTAAATGAGCACACCACTTAAGGTACCGTCACACTAGGCGATATCGCTAGCGATCCGTGACGTTGCAGCGTCCTCGCTAGCGATATCGTCCAGTGTGACAGGCAGCAACGATCAGGCCCCTGCTGTGCTGTTGCTGGTCGGGGAAGAAAGTCCAGAACTTTATTTGGTCGCTGGACTCCCCGCAGACATCGCTGAATCGGCGTGTGTGACACCGATTCAGCGATGTCTTCGCTGGTAACCAGGGTAAACATCGGGTAACTAAGCGCAGGGCCGCGCTTAGTAACCCGATGTTTACCCTGGTTACCAGCGTAAAAAAACAAACAGTACATACTTACATTCAGCTGTCTGTCCCTTGCCGTCTGGTTCCTGCACTGACTGCTGGCCGTAAAGTGAAAGCAGAGCACAGCCACAGCGGTGAGTCACCGCTGTGTGACTCACTGCTGTGCTGTGCTTTCACTTTCACTTTACGGCCAGCAGTCAGTGCAGGAACCAGACGGCAAGGGACAGACAGCTGAATGTAAGTATGTACTGTTTGTTTTTTTACGCTGGTAACCAGGGTAAACATCGGGTTACTAAGCGCGGCCCTGCGCTTAGTTACCCGATGTTTACCCTGGTTACCGGGGACCTCGGGATCGTTGGTCGCTGGAGAGCTGTCTGTGTGACAGCTCTCCAGCGACCAAACAGCGACGCTGCAGCGATCCGGATCGTTGTCGGTATCGCTGCAGCGTCGCTAAGTGTGACGGTACCTTTACAGACCCCAGATCAGCTCCCTCTGTTTACAGACCAGAAGAACCCAAACAACCCTTCTACAAACCACAGACTAGCCCTTCCCATTTAACAGCCCCCCAGATCAGTCCCTCTGTTTACAGACCAGACCACAAGAAGTTGTCTACAGACCCCAGACCAGCCCTCACTGTTTACAGGCCAGAAGAGCCCAAGCGACCCTTCTACAGACCCCAGACGAGCCCTTCTCTTTTAACAGTCCCCCAGATCAGTCCCTCTTTTTACAGGCCAGACGAATTTGTCTACAGACCCGGGACCAGCCCTCACTGTTTACAGGCAGGAAGAACCCAAACGACCCTTCTACAAACCCCAAAGGAGCCCTTCTCTTTTTACAGCCTAGACCAGAATAACTTGTCTACAGACCCCGGAACAGCCCCACTGTGTACAGGCCAGAAGAACCCAAACAACCCTTCTACAGAGCCCAGGCCCCAAACGACCCTTCTAAAACCCCCAGATCATCCCCATCTGTTTACAGACCAGTCCCCAAATGACCTTTTCACAGACCCCAGACCAGCCATCCCCTGTTTACAGCCCTCCAAATCAGCCCCCTCTGTTTACAGACCAGAACCCAAATGACCCATCTATAGACCCTAAAACAGATGACCTTTTCCATGTATAGATCTTTGACCCTACATGCATTTGGGCCTAAAAATCATTTTTACCATCGGGTTTTACTAACAATTTAGAACCGTTTACGTTTACAGGTTATATTGTTTCACTGCCACATTCAACTTTGATGTGATCTGTGGTCATAAAATCGGGAGTTACAAACTTCCGTCAAACCGTCACTACAGCTCGCTGATGCTTTCGCTGATAGCGCATTCCGCAGCCAGCAATAGACCAAGGCTACAGAAGGTAAAGGATGCAAAATTTTGAATGCAACCCAACTGTAAAAATGAAAGAAAAAAAAGGAAAAAGAGGAAAAAAAAATAATGATATAATATGGTTTTCTAATGTGTCCGTAAATAAATGTAAAAAAATTGTCTGCAATTTTTTATTTATAATCCAGAAAAAAAAAAATCAAGTTGTCCCTTTTAACAGTGGCACGCAACCTGTCGCTTTGCCAGATTTTGTTTTTCGAAACTACGACTCCTAACATACAACAACCTGACGCAGCAGAAGACCAATGCGATGGAGCAAGTAGGATTCTAGTTTGGAGTTTAGTTGGTTTTCTGTGAGGTTAAGTCTCCATTGTATAGAAATTCTTCATCCGGTCTTGCGTTATGGATGTGTCATATTGTCTTTTTTGCTCACTTTGGGTTTCCAGGTCACTGGCACTGAACGCTAACATTATGGTCCCAGCTCTCCGCAGCAATATGAATGCACGGATCCCTGCTGGGATGAAGCCTGACTGCTCTGCGTAGCCCTGCGCCAACTGAAATACTTCATGGTGCTCCGAGGTGTGGCTGCAAGAATGTTCCTTCAACCGCAGGCTTTCAGCTTCTTATTTTTTTTCAAGCGTTGCTGTTCTGGTCGTCTGAGGTGACAGAGCCCAGCATTTTTTTTAATTTTATGAATGCTCGAGCGTAGATCTCCAGGATCAAGTACTGCAGGAATACTTGCCTTAAAATGAGAATATTAAGTGAGTAATCCCGAGGATTTAGGAGCTGCTGTATCGCTGGCACTCTGGTCAGGTAGAGAAGAACTGAAGTTTCCGTTGTTCTCTGTTTCAAAGCCTTGAAATATTCACTAATTCATTCTAGAATTCCACTACATAAAAGCAGCTTTGTATATGCATTACTTATCCTGATCCCGATTTACGGGCTTGTGTAATAATTCAGAGCTGCATTCACACTTCTGCAGATCTTACAGCTGAAATCGTACAGAATCTTATGGATGTCAATTGTCACTTTTTAGCATTACCCGTTAACTTCTTTATTCTAAGGTCTCATTCCGCCGTCCGTTCACATCGACTCGAGATTGGACTGCCAATGCATGACCTGGCTACGATCATGTATTTCTCATGAGAGTGTAAGGCCATGTTCACACGATCCTTTTTTTCATGCGGAATTGCCGCGATTTTCCCGCTGCGGGTCCGCAGCTGTTTTCCATGCAGGGTACATTACATTGTACCCTATGGAAAACAGGAACTGCTGTGCCCACAATGCGGAAAATCAAAAAAAAGCCACGCTGAATAGCTGCGGGAAAAAAGAAGTACCAGGTTCTGCACCCATTGACCTCCATTGTGAGGTCAAACCCGCAGTAAAACCCGCAGATGAAAAAAATATCTGCGGGTTTTACTGCGGTTTGTGGTGCAGAACCGCTGCAGCAGGAAGTGCGGGGAAGCGGGCGGAAGTGCGTGGGTGGAGTGTGGCTGCCCCCCTGTGCTCCGATGCCCCCCCCCGTGCTCCAATCCCACCGCCCCGTGCTCCGATGGCCCCCCTCCCAGTGCTCCGATGCCCCCCCCGTGCCCTAATCTCCCCCCCTTATACTTACCCGGCGTCCCGGTGTCCGTCCGGCCGTCTTCTCCCTGGGCGCCGCCATCTTGCAAAATGGCGGGCGCATGCGTAGTGCGCCCGCCGAATCTGCCGGCTGGCAGATTCGTTCCAAAGTGCATTTTGATCACTGAGATATAATCTATCTCAGTGATCAAAATAAAAAAAAATAGTAAATGACACCCCCCCCCCCTTTGTCACCCCCATAGGTAGGGACTAGGGTTGAGCGACCTTGACCTTTTTAGAGTCGAGCCGTGTTTCGCGAAACCTGACTATCTTAGAAGTCGAGTCGAGTGGAATCGGCCGATTATGGCGAAAAGTCGGGTATCGCCCGAAACACGAAACCCAATGCAAGTCAATGGGGGAGCATAGTCGGCAGTGAGTGGAGGCCAGGAAAACACCTACACTGCCCATTTTAATGTCAAAAACATCCATTCTTGTTACAGAAGCTTGTCAATCATAATTTACCTTATAATAATTGGAAGGCATTTGAAATTGGGGGTCATTTGGCTAAAGTTGTGGGGGGTAGGGCTGGTTCAAGTAATTAGTGGGCCCAGTAAATCTGGACCACGTCACGGCAGTGGAGCAGGGAGAGGTAAGTATTTCAACTTTGCAAGTGCTGTGATCCTGAGCAAGCAGGGGGGGCCCACTTGTTGGCATTGGCACTGGCACAGGGCCACTCAAAGTACAGCGGTGTGTTTGCACGGCGGGGGCGCCTCCCACCGGCAGCAAAACTTTTGCGTACTATGAGAGGCCCTGTGCCAGTGACGTCGCCAACTAGTATTCCTCCCCCCACCTGATGAAGGAACCTGCACTTTCATCTGCACCTTCCTCTTTGTCCCCGTGTAAGGTGGTATGGTATGCGGGAAGAGCAACCTGACTTTCAGCAGGGTCACAATCTTGCTGTGTAGCGTGCACGGGGAATTTTGCGTTATGGGTCAATGTACCAGCAGACTCATCTATCACTGGCTGGGCAATGGGCAGGATGAGGAGGAAACACAGATATAGGCCCAAAGAATAAAGTGGGCTAAATGCAGTTCAAAATTGGTAACACAGGACTAACCAGGGGGCATTGCAGTGGAGGACAACTGGAATGAGAGGCTGACACAGAGAGTAGGCCCAAATCAGTAAGTAGTCGACATGCAGTTCAAAATTGGCAACCGTAGTAAACAGGCGGCCCAGCTTTGTTCAGTTGAGGAGAACAGCAAGGAGTGGCAGACACCGATAGTAGGCCCCAACCCAACTAGTAGGCCAAATGCAGTCTAACATTAACAACTACTTAACAAGAGCCTGAAAATGGAATTTCAGGACAGGAAACCAGGAGAACAGCAAGGAGTGGCAGACACCGATAGTAGGCCCCAAACCAACTAGTACGCCAAATGCAGTTGTTCCATTTAACTACAATTTAATGAGAGCCTGAAGATAGAAGTTCAGGAAAGGCAACCTGGAGAACACCTTGGAGTGTAACACACCATCTCTCTACACCCCATACCCAATTTGTAGGCCTAATGCAGTGTAGTTTTCAACAACTACTAAACGAGAGTCGGAAGATCGAAGCAATGTGGACAAAACCTGGGGAACACCTTGGAGTGTAACACACCGTCTCTCTACACCCCATACCCAATTTGTAGGCCTAATGCAGTGTAGTTTTCTACAACTACTAAACGAGAGTCGGAAGACCGAAGCAATGTGGACGAAACCTGGGGAACACCTTGGAGTGGAACACACCATCTCTCTACACCCCATACCCAATTTGTAGGCCTAATGCAGTGTAGTTTTGTACAACTACTAAACGAGAGCATGAAGATCGAAGCAATGGAGAGGAAACCTGGGGAACACCTTGGAGTGGAACACACCATCTCTCTACACCCCATACCCAATTTGTAGGCCTAATGCAGCGTAGTTTCCAACAACTACTAAACGAGAGCATGAAGATCGAAGCTCAGGAAAGGCAACCTGGAGAACACCTTGGAGTGGAACACACCATCTCTCTACACCCCATACCCAATTTGTAGGCCTAATGCAGCGTAGTTTCCAACAACTACTAAACGAGAGCATGAAGATCGAAGCAATGGAGAGGAAACCTGGGGAACACCTTGGAGTGGAACACACCATCTCTCTACACCCCATACCCAATTTGTAGGCCTAATGCAGCGTAGTTTCCAACAACTACTAAACGAGAGCATGAAGATCGAAGCAATGGCGATGAAACCTGGGGAACACCTTGGAGTGGAACACACCATCTCTCTACACCCCATACCCAATTTGTAGGCCTAATGCAGCGTAGTTTCCAACAACTACTAAACGAGAGCATGAAGATTGAAGCTCAGGACATGCAACCTGGAGAACACCTTGGAGTGGAACACACCATCTCTCTACACCCCATACCCAATTTGTAGGACTAATGCAGCGTAGTTTCCAACAACTACTAAACGAGAGCATGAAGATCGAAGCTCAGGAAAGGCAACCTGGAGAACACCTTGGAGTGGAACACACCATCTCTCTACACCCCATACCCAATTTGTAGGCCTAATGCAGCGTAGTTTCCAACAACTACTAAACGAGAGCATGAAGATCGAAGCAATGGCGAGGAAACCTGGGGAACACCTTGGAGTGGAACACACCATCTCTCTACACCACATACCCAATTTGTAGGCCTAATGCAGTGTAGTTTTCTACAACTACTAAACGAGAGCATGAAGATCGAAGCAATGGAGAGGAAACCTGGGGAACACCTTGGAGTGGAACACACCATCTCTCTACACCCCATACCCAATTTGTAGGCCTAATGCAGCGTAGTTTCCAACAACTACTAAACGAGAGCATGAAGATCGAAGCAATGGAGAGGAAACCTGGGGAACACCTTGGAGTGGAACACACCATCTCTCTACACCCCATACCCAATTTGTAGGCCTAATGCAGCGTAGTTTCCAACAACTACTAAACGAGAGCATGAAGATCAAAGCTCAGGAAAGGCAACCTGGAGAACACCTTGGAGTGGAACACACCATCTCTCTACACCCCATACCCAATTTGTAGGCCTAATGCAGTGTAGTTTTCAACAACTACTAAACGAGAGTCGGAAGATCGAAGCAATGTGGACGAAACCTGGGGAACACCTTGGAGCGTAACACACCGTCTCTCTACACCCCATACCCAATTTGTAGGCCTAATGCAGTGTAGTTTTCTACAACTACTAAACGAGAGTCGGAAGACCGAAGCAATGTGGACGAAACCTGGGGAACACCTTGGAGTGGAACACACCATCTCTCTACACCCCATACCCAATTTGTAGGCCTAATGCAGTGTAGTTTTGTACAACTACTAAACGAGAGCATGAAGATCGAAGCAATGGAGAGGAAACCTGGGGAACACCTTGGAGTGGAACACACCATCTCTCTACACCCCATACCCAATTTGTAGGCCTAATGCAGCGTAGTTTCCAACAACTACTAAACGAGAGCATGAAGATCGAAGCTCAGGAAAGGCAACCTGGAGAACACCTTGGAGTGGAACACACCATCTCTCTACACCCCATACCCAATTTGTAGGCCTAATGCAGCGTAGTTTCCAACAACTACTAAACGAGAGCATGAAGATCGAAGCAATGGAGAGGAAACCTGGGGAACACCTTGGAGTGGAACACACCATCTCTCTACACCCCATACCCAATTTGTAGGCCTAATGCAGCGTAGTTTCCAACAACTACTAAACGAGAGCATGAAGATCGAAGCAATGGCGATGAAACCTGGGGAACACCTTGGAGTGGAACACACCATCTCTCTACACCCCATACCCAATTTGTAGGCCTAATGCAGCGTAGTTTCCAACAACTACTAAACGAGAGCATGAAGATGGAAGCTCAGGAAAGGCAACCTGGAGAACACCTTGGAGTGGAACACACCATCTCTCTACACCCCATACCCAATTTGTAGGACTAATGCAGCGTAGTTTCCAACAACTACTAAACGAGAGCATGAAGATCGAAGTTCAGGAAAGGCAACCTGGAGAACACCTTGGAGTGGAACACACCATCTCTCTACACCCCATACCCAATTTGTAGGCCTAATGCAGTGTAGTTTTCAACAACTACTAAACGAGAGTCGGAAGATCGAAGCAATGTGGACGAAACCTGGGGAACACCTTGGAGTGTAACACACCGTCTCTCTACACCCCATACCCAATTTGTAGGCCTAATGCAGTGTAGTTTTCTACAACTACTAAACGAGAGTCGGAAGACCAAAGCAATGTGGACGAAACCTGGGGAACACCTTGGAGTGGAACACACCATCTCTCTACACCCCATACCCAATTTGTAGGCCTAATGCAGTGTAGTTTTCTACAACTACTAAACGAGAGCATGAAGATCGAAGCAATGGCGAGGAAACCTGGGGAACACCTTGGAGTGGAACACACCATCTCTCTACACCCCATACCCAATTTGTAGGCCTAATGCAGCGTAGTTTCCAACAACTACTAAACGAGAGCATGAAGATTGAAGCAATGGAGAGGAAACCTGGGGAACACCTTGGGGAGGCAGACACCGTTAGTAGGCCCTACCAAAGTTGTACACCCAATGCAGTTTTAAAATTCCTAGAGGCTGAAAACAAGACTATTGACGCTCAGCTTTTTTCAAAGGAACACAGCTGAATTGAGTGGCGCAGACAGACACAGGTAGTAGGACTCAAACCAAAAATGTGGCTCACTGCAGCAGAAAAAAGTTACAGGGGTACACAAGCTGTAGTGCTCTGGGCAGTGGAGGACAATTTCAATAGTGAACCGCAGACAGACTTTTTACGCCTACTATTAAAAAAAGGATGCTCTATGCAATTATAAATAGGTTCCAGGGGTACACGGGCAGCAGTGGTGTGGTCAGTGGAGGCCTAGTGGAAGGAGTGACCGCAGACAGGCATCGAAGGCCTAAAATAATAACACATGGCTGTAGGCAATTTTAAATTGGTTCCAGTGGAACACGGGCAGCAGTGGCCTGGTCAGTGTAGTAGTAGTAGAAAGAACGGACCGCAGACAGGCATCCAAGGCCTAAAATAAAAAAATTGGGCTGGCTGTAGGCAATTTTAAATTGGTTCCAGGGGTACACGGGCAGCAGTGGTGTGGTCAGTGGAGGCCTAGTGGAAGGAGTGACCGCAGACAGGCATCGAAGGCCTAAAATAATAACACATGGCTGTAGGCAATTTTAAATTGGTTCCAGGGGTACACGGGCAGCAGTGGCCTGGTCAGTGTAGTAGTAGTAGAAAGAACGGACCGCAGACAGGCATCGAAGGCCTAAAATAAAAAAATTGGGCTGGCTGTAGGCAATGTTAAATTGGTTCCAGGGGTACACGGGCAGCAGTGGTGTGGTCAGTGGAGGCCTAGTGGAAGGAGTGACCGCAGACAGGCATCGAAGGCCTAAAATAATAACACATGGCTGTAGGCAATTTTAAATTGGTTCCAGGGGAACACGGGCAGCAGTGGCCTGGTCAGTGTAGTAGTAGTAGAAAGAACGGACCGCAGACAGGCATCGAAGGCCTAAAATAAAAAAATTGGGCTGGCTGTAGGCAATTTTAAATTGGTTCCAGGGGTACACGGGCAGCAGTGGTGTGGTCAGTGGAGGCATATTGTAAGGAGTGACCGCAGACAGGCATCGAAGGCCTAAAATAATAACACATGGCTGTAGGCAATTTTAAATTGGTTCCAGGGGTACACGGGCAGCAGTGGTGTGGTCAGTGGAGGCATAGTGGAAGGAGTGACCGCAGACAGGCTTCGAAGGCCTAACATAACAAAAATGTCAATACAATGGTATTGTCAGTGGCAGGCATTGAAGGATGTCAGCGCATAGACTAAACATTGGTGGAGCTGTGAGATAATTTTGCAAGTGGTAGAGCACTGTTTGAGCTGGGGGGGGGAAACTGTCTTGTGGCCGGCGGTACAGGCCCAGGGCCCCTCATATTACAACGGTGTGTCTGACGTTGGGTGCGCACCACCACCGCCAGAGACACTTTATTGTACTAGGAGGGACCCAGTGTCAGTGCCGTCGACCAAAAGCGGGCACACCCACCTCTTCAGACAAACAGCACTCTTACGGGTGCTGGCGCCAAGTGTCGATACCACGGCCCCGTGTGGGGAGTTTGGCCATTTAGTGAGGTGTAAACATATCGTATGCTGGACAATCAGGTGCAGAAAATTACGAGATTGGAAAAGTCATTCAGAATAGTCCACAGGCAAGACCTTTTCATAGGAAAGCTAGGCGTCAGCCGGGCAAGGTGGGGCAAAAGATTTCGAAATCCAGTTGTGGTTCATTTTAATGAAGGTTAGATCATCTACATTTTGGGTAGCCAGACGAGTCCTTTTTTCTGTTAGTATTGAACCTGCAGCACTGAATACTCTTTCTGATAGGACACTAGCTGCCGGGCAAGCAAGCTCCTGCAATGCATATTCTGCCAATTCTGGCCAGGTGTCTAATTTTGATGCCCAGTAATCAAATGGGAATGACGGTTGAGGGAGAACATCGATAAGGGATGAAAAATAGTTTGTAACCATACTGGACAAATGTTGTCTCCTGTCACTTTGAATTGATGCTGCAGTACCTGTCCTGTCTGCGGTCATAGCAAAATCACTCCACAACCTGGTCAGAAAACCCCTCTGGCCAACGCCACTTCTGATTTCTGCCCCTCTAACTCCTCTGGTCTGCTGGCCCCTGCAGCTCGTGTGAGAACGATCACGGGCGCTGTGTGCAGGGAATGCCAGAAGCAAACGGTCAACAAGAGTTGATTGTTTGGTTGCTAATATTAGTTCCAAGTTCTCATGTGGCATTATATTTTGCAATTTGCCTTTATAGCGAGGATCAAGGAGGCAGGCCAACCAGTAATCGTCATCGTTTATCATTTTAGTTATGCGTGTGTCCCTTTTGAGGATACGTAAGGCATAATCCGCCATGTGGGCCAAAGTTCCAGTTCTCAAATCTGCGGTTGTGCTTGGTTGAGGGGCAGTTTCAGGCAAATCCACGTCACTTGTGTCCCTCCAAAAACCAGAACCCGGCCTTGCCGCGCCACCAATTTCCAGTGGCCCCGGAAAAGCTTCCTCATTAAAAATATAATCATCCCCATCATCCTCCTCGTCCTCCTCCTCCTCTTCGCCCGCTAACTCGTCCTGTACACTGCCCTGGCCAGACAATGGCTGACTGTCATCAAGGCTTTCCTCTTCCTCAGCTGCAGACGCCTGATCCTTTATGTGCGTCAAACTTTGCATCAGCAGACGCATTAGGGGGATGCTCATGCTTATTATGGCGTTGTCTGCAATAACCAGCCGTGTGCATTCCTCAAAACACTGAAGGACTTGACACATGTCTTGAATCTTCGACCACTGCACACCTGACAACTCCATGTCTGCCATCCTACTGCCTGCCCGTGTATATGTATCCTCCCACAAAAACATAACAGCCCGCCTCTGTTCGCACAGTCTCTGAAGCATGTGCAGTGTTGAGTTCCACCTTGTTGCAACGTCTATGATTAGGCGATGCTGGGGAAGGTTCAAAGAACGCTGATAGGTCTGCATACGGCTGGAGTGTACGGGCGAACGGCGGATATGTGAGCAAAGTCCACGCACTTTGAGGAGCAGGTCGGATAACCCCGGATAACTTTTCAGGAAGCACTGCACCACCAGGTTTAAGGTGTGAGCCAGGCAAGGAATGTGTTTCAGTTGGGAAAGGGAGATGGCAGCCATGAAATTCCTTCCGTTATCACTCACTACCTTGCCTGCCTCAAGATCTACAGTGCCCAGCCACGACTGCGTTTCTTTCTGCAAGAACTCGGACAGAACTTCCGCGGTGTGTCTGTTGTCGCCCAAACACTTCATAGCCAATACAGCCTGCTGACGTTTGCCAGTAGCTGCCCCATAATGGGAGACCTGGTGTGCAACAGTGGCAGCTGCGGATGGAGTGGTTGTGCGACTGCGGTCTGTGGACGAGCTCTCGCTTCTGCAGGAGGACGAAGAGGAGGAGGAGGGGGTGCGAACGGCTACAGCCAACTGTTTCCTAGACCGTGGGCTAGGCAGAACTGTCCCAAACTTGCTGTCCCCTGTGGACCCTGCATCCACAACATTCACCCAGTGTGCCGTGATGGACACGTAACGTCCATGGCCATGCCTACTGGTCCATGCATCTGTTGTCAGGTGCACCTTTGTGCTCACAGATTGCCTGAGTGCATGGACGATGCGCTCTTTAACATGCTGGTGGAGGGCTGGGATGGCTTTTCTGGAAAAAAAGTGTCGACTGGGTAGCTCGTAGCGTGGTACAGCGTAGTCCATCAGGGCTTTGAAAGCTTCGCTTTCAACTAACCGGTAGGGCATCATCTCTAACGAGATTAGTCTAGCTATGTGGGCGTTCAAACCCTGTGTACGCGGATGCGAGGCTAAGTACTTCCTTTTTCTAACCATAGTCTCATGTAGGGTGAGCTGGACTGGAGAGCTGGAGATCGTGGAACTAGCGGGGGTGCCGGTGGACATGGCAGACTGAGAGACGGTGGGAGATGGTATTGTTGCCGCCGGTGCCCTAGATGCAGTGTTTCCTACTACGAAACTGGTGATTCCCTGACCCTGACTGCTTTGGCCTGGCAAAGAAACCTGCACAGATACTGCAGGTGGTGCGGAAAATGGTGGCCCTACACTGCCGGAAGGGATGTTGCGTTGCTGACTAGCTTCATTGGCCGAGGGTGCTACAACCTTAAGGGACGTTTGGTAGTTAGTCCAGGCTTGCAAATGCATGGTGGTTAAATGTCTATGCATGCAACTTGTATTGAGACTTTTCAGATTCTGTCCTCTGCTTAAGGTAGTTGAACATTTTTGACAGATGACTTTGCGCTGATCAATTGGATGTTGTTTAAAAAAATGCCAGACTGCACTCTTTCTAGCATCGGATACCTTTTCAGGCATTGCAGACTGAGCTTTAACCGGATGGCCACGCTGTCCTCCAACAGGTTTTGGCTTTGCCACGCGTTTTGGGCAAGATACGGGCCCGGCAGATGGAACCTGTTGCGATGTTGATGCCTGCTGCGGCCCCTCCTCCTCCGCTTCAGAACTGCTGCCGCCTGCACCCTGTTCCCCCAATGGCTGCCAATCGGGGTCAAGAACTGGGTCATCTATTACCTCTTCTTGTAGCTCGTGTGCAACTTCGTCTGTGTCACCGTGTCGGTCGGTGGTATAGCGTTCGTGATGGGGCAACATAGTCTCATCAGGGTCTGATTCTTGATCATTACCCTGCGAGGGCAATGTTGTGGTCTGAGTGAAAGGACCAGCATAGTAGTCTGGCTGTGGCTGTGCATCAGTGCACTCCATGTCAGATTCAACTTGTAATGGGCATGGACTGTTAACTGCTTCACTTTCTAAGCCAGGGACGGTATGTGTAAAGAGCTCCATGGAGTAACCCGTTGTGTCGCCTGCTGCATTCTTCTCTGTTGTTGTTTTTGCTGAAGAAGACAAGGAAGCGACTTGTCCTTGACCGTGAACATCCACTAACGACGCGCTGCTTTGACATTTACCAGTTTCACGAGAGGAGGCAAAAGAGCTAGAGGCTGAGTCAGCAAGATAAGCCAAAACTTGCTCTTGCTGCTCCGGCTTTAAAAGCGGTTTTCCTACTCCCAGAAAAGGGAGCGTTCGAGGTCTTGTGTAGCCAGACGACGAACCTGGCTCCACAGCTCCAGACTTAGGTGCAATATTTTTTTTCCCACGACCAGCTGATGCTCCACCACTACCACTACCCTCATTACCAGCTGACAATGAACGCCCCCGGCCACGACCTCTTCCACCAGACTTCCTCATTGTTTTAAAAACGTAACCAAACTAACGGTATTTGTTGCTGTCACACAACTTACACGGTGAGCTATAACTTCAGTATGATTTAGCTACCCCTTTACAGGTGAGTGAGACCACAACGAAAATCAGGCACAATGTTACACACTCTGTTGTTGGTGGCAACAAATGAGAGAGATGCCACACACGCAGGACTGTCACTGAAGCACAAATGTAAATATTAATCTCCCACTGATTTGATTTTTTTTTTTTTTTCCAGGGAGACTTTAGAAAAAAAAAATAATAAAAAAAAATGATTTTTTCAGGAAGAATTTAGAAACCAAAGAAAAAAAAATGATTTTTTCAGGGAGAATTTATAAAACAAATAAAACAAAAAATAGGCTTTCTATGGCCCACTGAGTGAGAGATGACGCACACAGGAGTCAGGAGTGGCACACAAGCCCAGAGGCCAATATTTATCTCCCACTGATTGATTTATTGATTTTTTCAGGTAGAATTTAGAACCCAAATCAACCAAAAAAATAAATAGGCTTTCTATGGCCCACTATTTGTGAGAGAGATGGCACGCTCAGGAGTGGCACACAAGCCCAGAGGCCAATATTAATCTCCCACTTTTTTTTTTTTTCAGGGAAAATTTATAAACCCAATAAAAAAAATAATAAATAGGCTTTCTATGGCCCACTATTTGAGAGAGAGAGATGGCACGCTTAGGACTGGCACACAAGCCCAAAGGCCAATATTAATCTCCCACTGATTGATTTATTGATTTTTTCAGGTAGAATTTAGAACCCAAATAAAGCAAAAAAAAAAAAAATAGGCTTTCTATGGCCCACTGAGTGAGTGATGATGCACACAGGAGTCAGGAGTGGCACACAAGCCCTGAGGCCAATATTTTTCTCCCACTGATTGATGTAGTGATTTTTTCAGGTAGATTTTAGAACCCAAATCAAGCAAAAAAATAAATAGGCTTTCTATGGCCCACTGACTGAGAGATGGCACACACAGGGATGGCACTCTAGCAGAAATGTCAATCTTAATCTCCCACAAAAAAAAAAAAAAGAAAAAAAAAAAAACAGGGAGTGTCCAACAATTACTATCTCCCTGCAGTAATCTCAGCCAGGTATGGCAGGCAGCAATAAGGAGTGGACTGATGCACAAATTAAATAAAAAGTGTGGACAAACAAAAAAGATAGCTGTGCAGAAAGGAAGGAACAAGAGGATTTGTGCTTTGAAAAAAGCAGTTGGTTTGCACAGCGGCATACACACAGCAATGCAGCTATCAGGGAGCCTTCTAGGGCAGCCCAATGAGCTACAGCGCTGAGGGGAAAAAAAAAAAATGTAGCTTCCACTGTCCCTGCACACCGAAGGTGGTGTTGGGCAGTGGAAATCGCTACAGCACAAGCGGTTTGGTGGTTAATGGACCCTGCCTAACGCTATCCCTGCTTCTGACGAAGCGGCGGCAACCTCTCCCTAAGCTCAGATCAGCAGCAGTAACATGGCGGTCGGCGGGAACGCCCCTTTATAGCCCCTGTGACGCCGCAGACAGCAAGCCAATCACTGCAATGCCCTTCTCTAAGATGGTGGGGACCAGGACCTATGTCATCACGCTGCCCACACTCTGCGTTTACCTTCATTGGCTGAGAAATGGCGCTTTTCGTGTCATTGAAACGCGACTTTGGCGCGAAAGTCGCGTACCGCATGGCCGACCCCGCACAGGGGTCGGATCGGGTTTCATGAAACCCGACTTTGCCAAAAGTCGGCGACTTTTGAAAATGAACGACCCGTTTCGCTCAACCCTAGTAGGGACAATAAAAAAAAATTAAGAATTTTTTTTTTCCACTAAGGTTAGAATAGGGGTAGGGTTAGGGTTAGGGGTAGGGTTAGGGGTAGGGTTAGGGTTAGGGGTAGGGTTAGGGGTAGGGGTAGGGGTAGGGTTAGGGGTAGGGTTAGGGTTAGGGGTAGGGTTAGGGTATTTTCAGCCATTTTAACCCTAAAAAACTTCCTAGAAAACACACAGACTCTGCATAGAAAACTGCATAAAAAAAAGGATCAAAAAAAGGATCAAAAAAACGCATCAAAAAACGCATCAAAAAAGGACAAAAAAAGGACCAAAAAAAGGACCTGCGTTTTCTGCCAAGAGCTGCAGTTCTTTAAAAAACAGTCCTGAAAAAAAAAAGGATGGAAATCAGGAACGTGTGAACATACCCTTACCCTCTAGTTGGGGTTGGTACAAATTTTTCGCAATTTCAACCCCTTAGTGACGGAGCCAAATAGTTTTGAAATCTGACCAATGTCATTTTATGTGGTAATAACTCTGAAACGCTTCAACAAATCCTATTGATTTGGAGATTGACTTTTTTTGTGACGCATTATACTTTATGATAATGGTAAATTTAGGTTGATATGTTTCGTGTTTATTTATAAAAAATATCAGAAATTTGAGAAAAATTAAAAAAAAAATAATTGCAATTTTCAAACTTCGAATGATTATGCCTTTAATCCAGATAGTCATACCATGGCAAAATATTAATAAATAACATTTACCCTGGTGTCTGATTTACATCAGCACCATTTGTAAAATGTTATTTTATTTTGTTATCATTTTAGGAGGTTTAAAAATGTAAGAGTAATTTTTCCTTTTTTTTCCAAGGAAATTTACAAAATTATTTTTTTAGGGACCAATCCAGGTTTGATGTGACACTGGGGGTCCGATATATTGCAAAAACCCCAAAAGTGATACCATTTTAAAAGCAGCACCCCCTGACATACTGAAAACTGCTGTCAGGTAGTTTATTAACTGTTCGGGCGATTTTCAGGAATTACTGCAAAGTGGCATGACAGGAATGAAAAAAAATGTATTTTTACCACCTAAATGTCGCTGACTTTTAAACAGGCCGCTGTAGTCAGGAGACTCTAAGGCCGATATTTGGCCGTGAACTGCCATGGCAAACGTCAGGACCACACAATCATGAGACCAAGGTGACATTTGGGATAAAAAGGAAGCCCCCACACTCTGTTAACCATCTATATGATGTAGTCACTATTGACAGCAGCATCTAAGGGGTTAAACAGATTTGGACGGTGCCAACACTGATCGTGGCTGACACAGCAAGTTGTCAGCTATAGTGCACAGCCGAAAGCTGCTGGATTGTCACCTGTATGGGGAGGCTATTCCCTTATATCTCAGGTCAGTTAAAAGAGGGATTGGCGGTCATTAAGGGGTTAATACACAAATGATGGCACAGTTAAGGTACCTTTACACTAAATGATTTACCAACGATCACAACCAGCGATACGACCTGGCCGTGATCGTTGGTAAGTCGTTGTGTGGTCGCTTAGGAGCAGGGCCGCGCTTAGTAACCCGATATTTACCCTGGTTACCATTGTAAAAGTAAAAAAAAAAACACTACATACTCACATTCTGATGTCTGGCACGTCCCCCGCCGGCGTCCACAGGGTTAAAACTGCTTTCGGCAAGAGCGCTGCTAATGCACGCGCTGCTGCCGAGAGTTTCCCTGCACTGACTGTGTCAGCGCCGGCCGTAAAGCAGAGCACAGCGGTGACATCACTGCTGTGCTCTGCTTTACGGCCGGCGCTGACACAGTGGACGCCGGGGGACGTGACAGACATCAGGATGTGAGTATGTAGTGTTTTTTTTTTTTACTTTTACAATGGTAACCAGGGTAAATATTGGGTTACTAAGCGCGGCCCTGCGCTTAGTAACCCGATATTTACCCTGGTTACAAGTGAACACATCGCTGGATCGGTGTCACACACGCCAATCCAGTGATGACATCTGGTGATCAGCGACCAAAAAATGGTCCTGATCATTCCCCAACGACCAACAATCTCCCAGCAGGGGCCTGATCGTTGGTCGCTGTCACACATAACGAGATCGTTAGCGGGATCGTTGCTACGTCATCAAAAGCGTGACGTTGCAACGATATCGTTAACGATATCGTTATGTGTGACGGTACCTTTACTTAAGGCCCCTTCACATTAAGCGACGCTGCAGCGATACCGACAACGATTCGGATCGCTGCAGCGTCGCTGTTTGGTCGCTGGAGAGCTGTCACACAGACCGCTCTCCAGCGACCAACGATGCCGGTAACCAGGGTAAATATCGGGTAACTAAGCGCAGGGCCGCGCTTAGTAACCCGATGTTTACCCTGGATACCATGCTAAAAGTAAAAAAAAAAAAAACACTAGATACTTACCTACAGCTGTCTGTCCTCCAGCGCTGCGCTCTGCTTCTCTGCTCTCCTCCTGTACTGGCTGAGAGCCGGAAAGCACAGCGGTGACGTCACCGCTCTGCTTTCCGGCTCACAGACAGTACAGGAGGAGTGCAGAGCACAGCGCTGGAGGACAGACAGCGTTAGGTAAGTATCTAGTGTTTGTTTTTTTTTTACTTTTAGCATGGTATCCAGGGTAAACATCGGGTTACTAAGCGCGGCCCTGCGCTTAGTTACCCGATGTTTACCCTGGTTACCAGTGAAGACATCGCTGGATCGGTGTCACACACGCCGATCCAGCGATGTCAGCAGGAGTCCAGCGACGAAATAAAGTTCTGGACTTTATTCAGCGACCAACGATCTCCCAGCAGGGGCCTGATCGTTGGTCGCTGTCACACAGAACGATTTCATTAACGATATCGTTGCTACGTCACAAATAGCAACGATATCGTTAACAATATCGTTATGTGTGAAGGTACCTTTACTGTGTGTTGACTAATTAGCCAAGTAATTAAATCACTGCATGACCTCTTATCTCAGATCCCTATTCAGAGGGTTCACATCCACAAGTCTTGTCTCCTTATCATGACCCTGCACACAGGGCGCCTCATTCTCTATTCCCAGCAGACTATCCAAAACCAATATTTATTCTATCATACCACACAAATTATTTTCTGGGCCGTAACTCAGGTCTCTAAGTAACTAGGTCTTTAAGTAACCAGGTCTTTTCCACAGCTCCTCAATTATTCTCCCCCTTGGTTTCAACTGTGCACTGGTTTCCCTTTTCGGTTTCCTCCAGGCTACCATTTTTTCCACAATGACAGATTCCCCTAACCCCACCCAGGTGGACCAAACACTCAGCCAAATCCCACTGCTGCCACTACCTGCACAGAGGACTGCAATCCACCCTCCTGTTTTGATGAACCTCCCAAGTCCCCAGTGTCTACAAACAATCTGTTATTGCGGTAACTCGCACGCCTCCTCAGCACCACCCTACTCACAAGTGGTGTCTCCTTGCATCAGCTTGGCACACTGAGTTTTGCCTCTTGCAGCACTCCTCAGTACTGCTGCACCTGCGTGTGGTTTCCATTCGGCTTTAGAGGGGTCTGGCAGGTCTCTGCAGGAATTTAACCCTGCTGTGTCCTGGGGAGATTAGGTTCCCCAGCTTATCCTGTGCCAGCAGGCTCTGTATTAAACAGCTCCTTCCACCACTCCTGGCCTGAACGTTGGTTCCTAGTCAGTTTGTTCCGCTAGTGCCCTGCTTGCGTATGTTTTGTTTCTCCCATTATTAACCTGGCTCATTTACCGATTGTCGATCTCGGACTGTCTGACCAAGTCTTTATCTTGCCCTGCTCTACCTCGTACCCACACCTTCAACCCTTCCATCAGCTGCTACAGTCCAAGAGACTGCCCTAGAGTGGTATCCAGTTTCTACTGGCTGTGCAGCCTATCCTCACCACAAGGGGCTCTAGTGAAGACACATTAGACATCTAGTCACGCCCCTCCAGGATATGCCTGGACTGTGGAGCAGTGGATTCACGCCCACCAGCATTACACCATCGCAGTATTTAGTTTACCATTTGCTCCAGAAATACTGGACTATAGTCAGTGAATTGCCTGTACCAATTGTCTTTCAAAGACCAAGTTCCTCAGAACTGAATCACACATAGCATCACTTGTCCAAACCAGCACACAGCAATCCTCCCGGAAGGCACAGGATTTGGGTTCAACTTGCTTACAGGTCAACCACATCTACAAAAGGTACCCTAGGTGGACCATCAACACTTTGCCTTGTCGGTGCAAAATCTACTCCTGAATGCCGCACACCATCAGCGTTGCCTTGCCTATGCCCCTAAAAAGCCTGAACTCTTCCTAGGTCTACTCGACTATCTGTATCTCCCTCTGCTGTCAACAGTCAAGAAGATTGTCGTTGCAGTCAGCACCAGCATTCAAACCCAATGCCAGATGCAACCCGTCATCTTCAAAGAAGACAGCACAATGTACGCAGCACAAAATAACAATTTACATTATGTGAAGGAACAAACAAACTAGGGCTAAGCTCTCAGATAACTATTCCATTTAAATAAACACGCAAAAATTAGTCCATGTGCAGCAAATGGAAGACACACAGGTCAGTCTCCTTGGAAGTTACTCTTCTATTCTCTCTGAATAGTGATCTCTGCACATTTTACTGAGCATGCTCACATGTTTTACATAAGAGTCAATATACTATGTTGACATATTTTTCTATGCATAGGTGCTTGCAGTAAAGAAAATCTGTTACATTATGTGGGTTCGCTGGGTGATGTGGATTCTCTAAACCGAAGGTCCGGGTCTGTGCACGAGCCACGATTGTTGGTGCAGCAGGTGGGTGTATCCTGAAAGCCGCAGGTGGACACATAGCAAAAGAAAACAAAAAGTCTTAATAAAATCCTGGAAGCTGCAAGCAGACAGAAGATGTCCTGGAAGTTGCAGGCTGACATAACAAAGGCAAACAAAAGTCTTAATAAAGTCCTCAAAGTCGCTAATGGCCAGGAGATGTCCTGGAAGACGCAGACTGACAGGAAACGTCTTGGAAGTTGCAGGCTGGCACATAGCAAATGCAAAAACAGTCATAATAAAGTCCTTAAAGCTGCAAGTGTGGCACCCCAGGAATGCCACAGTGGTATTACCTGCCTCCTGGGAGGGTAATGCCATGCCGGAAAGCGAAATGGAGTTCCCTTAACAGTTAACACTAGCATACAACACTTTCCTGACTTCAGGACAGAAAGGGGAGCTTTAGACCCAGTTTCAGGGTAGCTTCCCTATAAGTTCTGGTCTGGAGGAGGAATTAGAGTCAGTCTGTGTGAGACAGTGAAGGGAGAGGAGGCACGTTAGGAGAGAGAAACTGAGAATGGAGCTGCGATTGAGCTCACCCCCAGGATTAAGCGCAAGAAACCGGACACCGGGGTCCAAGGTTGTGTGGGAACTGTATGCCCCACAGCAGAAACTGAAGGGCAGAAGATTGCAGGTCTCCTGGCCACGACAGACACCCGAAGGCACAGCAGCAGATTAGAGCCCGGAGTCACCACGAGAGAGCCTGTAAAAAGGCTAGAGCTGCCTGCCATGTGGGTAGTGTTCCACCTGAGGGACAGATTGAGAGAGGGACTTGAGGAAAGCTAATGCATCAAGAACCCAAAATTCAGCGTAGAAAGGAAGGCTTCCAACCCCACCTGGCTAGGGGCATTCCGAACCGCTTCCAGGCTGCCCAGATTTCAAAGATCACCTGTAACCTGTGCTCTGGACTGCAATTGCACCAGTAAAAGGTAAAGAGACTGCAAATCCTGTGTCCTCCAATTATTTCCTGCACCCTAACATCTACAACCCCTCATAGACGGTCCTGGTAGCCCTGGGGCCTCCGCTCCACCTGTGGGGATTGAAACCATCTAAGCTGCATTACCATCAGTCCCAGTGGACCCCTTTAAGCAGCGTCGGGCATCCCTGGCCGAGTACCACAGGTGGCGTCACGAACATTACTACATTAGACTTCATTTCCACGTCCATTCATCCCCTTTAACTGGACACCCAGGGTCACAGACCGGGTCAACGCTGCCGTGATTTCCCATTTAAGAACTGTGCCGACCTGGTACCAAGTATCCCATGGTCCTAGCAGGCGCCCCACAAGCGGACATGAAATGTCCTGGAAGTCGCAGGCAGATACGAAGTAAAGGAAAACTAAAAGTCTTAATAAATTTCTGGAAGACACATGTGGACAGGAGATGTCCTGGAAGCTGCAGACAAGTAACTCATGGACTGGAAGCTACAGGCAGCCAGGAGACGTACTGAACTGTGGACAGGAAATGTGCACAGGCAACCAAAAGAGTTCCTAGTAAGTCTTAATACCAAGGCACAAGTATGTGCCTTATATGAGCCTAGGAAATACAACACATGGGAACACGCCGGGCTACATGCAGAGCCCGACGTGGAGCACAAGATATTTTAGCGGACCGGGATAAGGAAAGCAAAGCACAGATGCATAACAAAATCAAAGCTACTGTAGCAGCAGTTTAGCTGAGATAATTTGTAAAGAAAATAGAATTAAAAAAACAATAAAATCAGAAAATAAACTCAGAATTTTTTTTTATATCTTTTGTATTTTGAGATATTCCCTTTGTTCGTTAATGTTAGAAAATGCAATGTCGTTGATGTGATCTGAAATAAAAGAGTAGTTCGAGCAAACTGGTTCCAAGACGCATGAGCACTTTGTGGTCTTTGGAACTACAGCTGGAAAATCTATTTGCATCTTGTTTTGCACAATTGTTAAAGTATTGAAAATTGGACATGACAGATGAAATGTCACGCTAACCTCCAACCACTACTTTAGAATCACAGACTGTATTATTTCTAGACATTTTCTCCAGCTAAATTTTGGAAACTCAGGGCTGCAATGCCAAAAAAACTTTCATGGAGAGTTGCTGCTGGTCCAATGGTTAAAGGGAGTGATTCTCTATTGGACACTGATGGTACGTCCCAAAAAAATGTCAGAAATGTTTGATACATGTGCATCTCAAATCGAGGTCCCATACCAATCTCAAGAATGGGGTCCCTTATTGCCCCGTTGGAAACTTATATGCCTCTCTCCATTAACTTCAAAGATGAATTAATGAAAAACCCAAGGTTCAGGGCATCGTTCTCTTCTTCAATGGATTGGAAAGGTGGGTGAGCATGAATGCTTGGAAGAAAGCTCATGTGTTCTCTATGGGGAGAAGAGAGTAACAATTTGACGGATCATCTGGCAACAGTTTATCTACATGGATGACAAAATGGATGGGTGATTTAATCCAAACCACCCAATCCTAAACTCTGTCATCTTTTTGGAGGAGAGTGGAGAAGCCTCTATACACGTTAGATGATGTGTACAGGTTCTTAGTACCGAATAGCAACGGCGGTAGGGCCAACTAGACCTGCTTCTTCTCTCTCCAATGGCCCGATAGAAGCGACATGTCCTGCCATTACAGCTCGAGACATATCAAGGTCTATGTGATATAGGATTGACATGGTCGTACTATGGTTCTTTATGAACCTCATTCATGCAAATCTGTATAAAAAGAAGTAAACGTAATTTTCTCTGCACATGAATTCAGTCCCAAGTCTCGTGTACCCGGCCGGTAACATGAAGCCTCTCACCACTTGTTTACCCGGTTTAATCTTTACGGTGTGTATGTAGGCTACCAGCCATCTTACTATCTTATCAATCCTTCTTTCAGTCTGGATTTTACAATAGAATCGTAATAAGAAATATTTCAATGCATTTTACTTGGCAGAAAGATGTAGAGTCACGGATTTTATGTATCAGGGCTGTGGAATGTCTAAACTGTCGTAACATGTAATGTCCATTTTATTTCCCATAGACCACGTTCTATGGCTCAGTGGTGCAGTGTGACAGGGGAAAGCCAAATATTGTGTCCCCATAACTTGTGGACTATTAGTACTCCATGTGGTCCCATCCAACAGTCCATTGTTGAACCCCTTATCCCCCAAGTTGTACATTGTTTTCTTTTTTTGTATTTTTTTCAATTATATTTTTATAATTTTTTTCAATTACAGTAGCCCAACCCTAATTCCTAACCCTAGCCCCATCGCTAAATGTAGCCCGAAGCCTAACCCTTGCCCTAACCTTTATACAATCATTAGCACTAACACTAGCCCTAACCTTTGTCCTATCCCTGTATTTAACACTAGCCCTAGCCTTTGTCCTAAACCTAGCCCCTAGCCTTTGTCCTATTCCTGTAATTAATACTACCCTTAACCTTTGTGCTATCACTAGCCCTAACACTAACTATTCTTCATGCATTATGTTAAATGTATTTATAAAAAATATTTTTTTTCAATATGACTATATGAAAAAAGATAGAAATCTTGCAATTTTCACATTGGCCACTAGGGCTCATACTAGATTTATACATTGTGTTGTTATGAAAAAGCTTTTGGCTGTTTCATTGTTAACACAACGGGATCACAAAGACTGATAACACCTCTATACACAGTAGATAATACATGATCCACCATTCACCATAGGTGATGTCACAGCTCACCTCCTCCTGTACAATGACTGGTAACACCTCTATATACAGTAGATAACACAGGATCCACCATTCACAATAGGTGATGTCACAGCTCACCTCCTCCTCCTCCTGTACAATGACTGATAACACCTCTATATACCATGGATAACACAGAATCCACCATTCACAATAGGTGATGTCACAGCTCACCTCCTCCTCCTGTACAATCACTGATAACACCTCTATATACAGTAGATAACACAGAATCCACCATTCACAATAGGTGATGTCACAGCTCGCCTCCTCCTCCTCCTCTACAATGGCTGATAACACCTCTATATACAGTAGATAACACATGCCCACCATTCACAATAGGTGATGTCACAGCTCACCTCCTCCTCCTGAACAATGACTGATAACACCTCTATATGCAGTAGATAATACAGGATCCACCATTCACAATAGGTGATGTCACAGCTCACCTCCTCCTGTACAATGACTGATAACAGCTCTATATACAGTAGATAACATAGGATTCACCATTCACAATAGGTGATGTCACAGCTCACCTCCTACTCCTGTACAATGACTGATAACACCTCTATATACCATGGATAACACAGAATCCACCATTCACAATAGGTGATGTCACAGCTCACCTCCTCCTCATGTACAATGACTGATAACACCTCTATATACAGTGGATAACACAGAATCCACCATTCACAATAGGTGATGTCACAGCTCACCTCCTCCTCCTGTACAATGACTGATAACACCTCTATATACAGCAGATAACACAAGATCCACTATTCACAATAGATGATGTCACAGCTCACCTCCTCCTGTACAATGACTGACAACAGCTCTATATACAGTAGATAACACAGAATCCACCATTCACAATAGGTGATGTCACAGCTCACCTCTTCCTCCTCCTGTACAATGACTGATAACACCTCTATATACAGTAGATAACACAGGATCCACCATTCACAATAGGTGATGTCACAGCTCACCTCCTCCTCCTGTACAATGACTGATAACACCTCTATATGCAGTAGATAATACAGGATCCACCATTCACAATAGGTGATGTCACAGCTCACCTCCTCCTGTACAATGACTGATAACAGCTCTATATACAGTAGATAACACAGGATCCACCATTCACAATAGGTGATGTCACAGCTCACCTCCTCCTCCTGTACAATGACTGATAACACCTCTATATACAGTAGATAACACAGGATCCACCATTCACAATAGGTGATGTCACAGCTCACCTCCTCCTCCTGTACAATGACTGATAACACCTCTTTATGCAGTAGATAATACAGGATCCACCATTCACAATAGGTGATGTCACAGCTCACCTCCTCCTGTACAATGACTGATAACAGCTCTATATACAGTAGATAACACAGGATCCACCATTCACAATAGGTGATGTCACAGCTCACCTCCTCCTCCTATACAATGACTGATAACACTTCTATATGCAGTAGATAATACAGGATCCACCATTCACAATAGGTGATGTCACAGCTCACCTCCTCCTGTACAATGACTGATAACAGCTCTATATACCGTAGATAACACAGGATCCACCATTCACAATAGGTGATGTCACAGCTCACCTCCTCCTCCTGTACAATGACTGATAACACCTCTATATACAGTAGATAACACAGGATCCACCATTCACAACAGGTGATGTCACAGCTCACCTCTTCCTGTACAATGATTGATAACACCTCTATATACAGTAGATAACACAGGATCCACCATTCACAATAGGTGATGTCACAGCTCACCTCCTCCTGTACAATGATTGATAACACCTCTATATACAGTAGATAACTTATGATCTGGTGGTTTAGGAGCAACATGGGACGAGCTCTGAAGGAGGTGGTATCTGTACTGACCGCAAACCCTGAACCTAGCAGCACAACTAGAAATAGCCGTGGGGGGTACCTGACACTCCCTAGACCCCTCGGCACAGCCTAAGATCTAACTTCCCCTAAAGACAGAAACAGGAAACCTATCTTGCCTCAGACAAAATCCCCAAAGGAAAGATAGCCCCCCACAAATATTGACGGTGAGAGGAGAGGGAAATAGCATACAAAGAAATGAAATCAGATTTTAGCATAGGAGGCCATACTAGCCAGATAGATAGGACAGGACAGGATACTGTGCGGTCAGTATAAAAACTACAAAAAATCCACACAGAGTTTACAAAAATCTCCACACCTGACTAAAGGTGTGGAGGGTAAATCTGCTTCCCAGAGCTTCCAGCTTAACTGAATTAATCCATACTGACAAGCTGGACAAAAACATAGAATGTACCGAACAATGAAGTCCACAACATGTGGACAGAAAAGAGCAAGCAAGGACTTATCTTTGCTGAACTGGTCAGGATATCAGGGAAAACCAAGAGAGATGTGAATCCAACCAGGAACCATTGACAAGTGGCACAAGCTGAAGGGGAGAGCCAGGCTAAATAGCCGAGCAGAATAGACAATTAGTGGAAGCAGCTGCTGACTGCTAAATCCAAGGAGCAGCCATTCCACTTAAAACCACCGGAGGGAGCCCAAGAGCAGAACTCACAAAAGTGCCACTTACAACCACCGGAGGGAGCCCAAGAGCGGAATTCACAACAGATAACACAGGATCCACCATTCACAATAGGTGATATCACAGCTGACCTCCTCCTCTTGTACAATGACCGATAACACCTCTATATACAGTAGATAACACAGGATCCACCATTCACAATAGGTGATATCACAGCTCACCTCCTCCTCCTGTACAATGACCGATAACATCTCTATATACAGCAGATAACACAGGATTCACCATTCACAATAGGTGATGTCACAGCTCACCTCCTCCTCCTCTTCCTGTACAATGATTGATAACACCTCTATATACAGTAGATAACACAGGATCCACCATTCACAATAGGTGATATCACAGCTCACCTCCTCCTCCTGTACAATGACCGATAACACCTCTATATACAGTAGATAACACAGGATTCACCATTCACAATTGGTGATGTCACAGCTCACCTCCTCCTCCTCTTCCTGTACAATGACTGATAACACCTCTATATACAGTAAATAACACAGGATCCACCATTCACAATAGGTGATGTCACAGCTCACCTCCCCCCTCTCCATTCTCAGTGACCTTTGGCTAAATTAGTGCATGCTAATATAATGCTTCTATGAAAACAAATAAGGTCCCATTCAGGCTATTGCTGTTAATGTGCATGTGTCCAACAGGAAGTAGGAGTCTAACATCAAACGTAGTCATCAGAGTGAAAATTGCTAAGATTTTGTTTTTTTATTATTTAGTGATAAGAAAAAAAAACATATTTAATATATTACACACGAAAGCTTGATTTAAATAATAGGACATTTTATAATGGCCTCTTCTTTTTAAAGGGGATGCTTCTATGCAAACTTGGGGAGTTATGAGAGTGAAGGTGTGTGTTTTTTGAGATACCCTTCCATGCCGCACACATTCTTGGCCAGTTTTAAGCTGGCTTATACACACAGATACAGAAACCCCTCTCTTGGTACTGGAAATTTTATAGGGCCAGCGTTGTACAGTCGGGGGTCCAGTACGGCCGTGTCCTGCAGTGCACAATATTATTCCACTGACTTTTTTGATAATTGTTTTTTATTTCTTCTTTTTTTTTTCAGCAGGTTTTTATTGAGTGTATTGTTTTAGAGCAGGAGAGGGAATGAGTGATTTAGGGGAGGCTCCGGCTCTAACCACAGCATGTAACTATTTATTGCTTTTAGGAGAAGCCAGGGAGTATTGAATTTCTGTAAAGGGAGATGCCGAGCCCTCGCACACTCCTCTTGTATGTTGGTCTTTTTTATTGGTCTAACATAAGGCGATTTGTGTTTACCAATTTTCAGCCATTTCAAGCCCATACAGGCAGATTTAGAGGTGAATATTTTCCCCTTTATAGAAAATGAATCAGGATGAAGCATGTCGTAAGATATCCCTCCAGGATAGATTCATTGTGAAGACATCATTGCACTTTACAACCATATTTATTAGCTTCTTCATTAGCGTGAAAAGCAAAGAAAGGGGACGACAGGGGCAAAAGGGGGAATGTGACTAGATGGAAGGAGCTGAACAAGTCTCCTGCTATAACTATTTAAAAGGGTTTGATTTTGGAAAACATCTGTCCTTCATTGGCGTAGTGTATTTTAAAAAAGAAAGTACGCAGCACTCACCATCCCTTGGTCCAGCGCTGAATCTCCACTTCTAGTTCTGATATTTCATAGTGTCTGCAGCGGTGACATTAATAATTGAGCTCACTGATTGATTGCAGCGCTGTCATCATGACATCAGTCATGCAGATAATAACAGACACACCAGGAGTAGTGTTGGAAGCCCATCGCTGGACCCTGAGAGGTTGAAAAAAGCTTTATTTGTTTTTTTTAAATTGTGTGCAGCTGAGAGACATGGGTTTTCCCAAAACCAGAAAACCCCCAAAGAAATGTTTGTCACGAAAGAAGATGTACTTATTAAAGGGAATTTGTTGGATCATTTTTACACCAATGACGTGACTATATTTTATTGTGCGTACTGACAATCTTTTCAAAATAAATTTTTAAAATAGTTTGCTGGATATGCTAATGATTTATGAATAGTCAAGTGGGCGTTAACTGTGTATGAAGTAGTCAAGCAGTTTGGTTTCAGATTCCTCACTTCCATTTTTGACTCCCGGCCGTTGTAGTCTCCATCAATTTTACACATGTGCCATTGCCTTGTACTCCACCGAGCATGCGTAGTCGAGGGATGTGTACTCCGCACGGCTTCATCATGGTACATCCCACTGCACGAGTTGGAGGAGTGCAAGAAAAAGGTGCATACGTAAAATTTGGAGCAAGCTGCCTAACTTTTTGACCTGCCTGACAGTATCCATGCCTACTTTACTCTTCATGGGTCATTAGCATTAGGTGTTTTACATGTCTAGACAGTGATCCCACAATTTAAATAGAGCTGATAAGTAGTCATGTTGGACTGTTGGCTTGGTCAAAAAGTGGATGATTTCCTTTGAGGGCTACGAAGCTTGGATGAGAAGTGGCCATGCCCAAAGACTGAGCATGTGGTAGAGGGAGGTTGAATCTGGTTTCCAAGCTGTTCTTAGTTGGGGAGACCAACCACGAGAGGTTCTAAGTTCTGTTGCACTATTGGACATTTCCATATCTTCCCACTGTTGACTCTTTTGTTTGATTGCGCTTTATTAAGAACTGCCAAACTTTATGTGCCCTCCGAAGGAGTCATTCCAGTACAGGTTTTGTTGGTTCATCTCTTGCAGTTTATACTGTAGCCATGGATGAGAAACCCAGAACAGTCACCACCATTTTATTGTCCCAGTCTTAAAGGGAACCTGTCACCTGAATTTGGCGGGACTGGTTTTGGGTCATATGGGCGGAGTTTTCGGGTGTTTGATTCACCCTTACCCACTGGCTGCATGCTGGCCGCAATATTGGATTGAAGTTCGTTCTCTGTCCTCCGTAGTACACGCCTGCGCAAGGCAAGATTACCTTGCGCAGGCGTGTACTACAAAGGACAGAGAATGAACTTCAATCCAATATGGCAGCCAGCATGCAGCCAGCGGGTAAGGAAAGGGTGAATCAAACACCCGAAAACTCCACCCATATGACCCAAAACCGGTCCCGCCAAATTCAGGTGACGGGTTCCCTTTAAGCTGACTATACACATCAAACTTATGTCAGCCAAAACACACTGATATTGATGGGTTCAACCGACACTCTAATGTTTATGGGGGCACCGGACAAATGTTTGTTGGGAGCAATAGTCCAATGGACCCCAGTGCAAAATTTGGACCTTTGCCCCTACTTGCATGTTTGTCAGATGCATGCGTCCTTGTAGATCCTGGCTGTTTCCTGTAATAATATTCCTATCGTGGCCCCCTGTAATATTGTCTCTCATTCTAAACCCCTTACTAGTATAATGCCCCCATCCTGTTATAATATCCCCTTTCCTGGGCCTCTTACTGTTAAAATGTACCTAATTCCGGGCCCCTTTGAGGTACAATATCCCCTGTCCTGGGCTTTTCACTGTTATAATGTCCCTAATCCCGGACCCCTTCCTGTAATAAAGTCCCTCATCCTGGGCCCCTTCCTCTAACAATGTCCTCCATGCTGGTAAAATGTCCCCATCCTGGGCCACTTCCATGACTCACCATTCTGAGACCCTTACTGGTGTAATGTTCTCAATCATGGGCTCCTTCCTTGTATAATACCCCCCATCCAGGCCCATTCCTTGTGTAACGCACCCATCCTGGACCCCTTATTTGTATAATGCCCCCCAATCCTGGACCCTTCCTTGTATAATTCTCCTCATCATGGGCCCCTTCCCTGCCGCTGAAGTAGACGCTGTGTCAGTGGGACCACCTCCTGCTCAGGTCCTTTCGTCGCTCCACCCCGTGATCGTTACGCCTCTACTCAGAAGTGATGTCAACCAGGCATGCCTGACTTTGGACTACCGATTGCATTATTCTCCCTTAGGGTGGTTTCACATTTGCGTTTTTTTTTGCGTTTTTGCGGTAAAAAATGCAAAAAAAACGCATGCGTTTTTTTTCCCTATACTTAACATGCATGCTTTTTTTGCATGCGTTTTGACGCGTTTTTGCAACGCATGCGTTTTTTCTCTGCCTGCGTTTTGTTGCAGAAATGCAGCATGTAGTAATTTTAGCGGCGTTTAGCGGCTTTTTTTGCCGCAAAAAAAACGCATGCATTTTTTCGCGGTAAAAAAACCTATTGATGTCTATGTAAACGCATGCGTTTTTAAGCACATGCGTTTGCATGCGTTTTTATAGAAAAACACAAGAATACACACTTATAAGCCATCCCCCAACCCTAACCCTAAAACACAAACTCTAACCCAAACTGTAACACAAACGGTAACACAAACTCTAACACAAACTGTAACACAAACTGTAACACAAACTCTAACCCTAACCCTAGGGATCCTAACCCTAACACAAACCCTAACCCTAACCCTAAAACACAAACTGTAATACAAACTGTAACACAAACTCTAACCCTAACCCTAACCCTACGGATCCTAAACCTAACCCTAGCCCTAACCCTAACACAAACCCTAACCATAGGGATCCTAACCCTAACACAAACCCTAACCCTAACACAAACCCTAACCCTAGGGATCCTAACCCTAACACAAACCCTAACCCTAACACAAACCCTAACCCTAACCCTAGCCCTAACCCTAACCCTAGGGATCCTAACCCTAACACAAACCCTAACCCTAACCCTAAAACACAAACTCTAACACAAACTCTAACACAAACTCTAACACAAACTCTAACACAAACTCTAACTTTAACACTAGGGATCCTAACCCTAACCCTAACACAAACCCTAACCCTAACACAAACCCTAACCCTAGGGATCCTAACCCTAACCCTAACCCTAACACAAACCCTAACCCTAACCCTAGGGATCCTAACCCTAACACAAACCCTAACCCTAACACAAACCCTAACCCTAGGGATCCTAACCCAAACCCTAACCCTAACACAAACCCTAGCCCTAACCCTAACCCTAGGGATCGTAACCCTAACACAAATCCTAACCCTAACCCTAGGGATCCTAACCCTAACACAAACCCTAACCCTAGCCCTAACCCTAGCCCTAACCCTAACCCTAGGGATCCTAACCCTAACCCTAACACAAATCCTAACCCTAACCCTAAAACACAAACTGTAACACAAACTGTAACACAAACTCTAACACAAACTCTAACACAAACTCTAACACAAACTCTAACACAAAGTGTAACACAAACTGTAACACAAACTGTAACACAAACTGTAACACAAACTCTCACACAAACTTTAACACAAACAATAACCCAAACTGTAACCCTAACCCTAGCCCTAACCCTAACCCTAGCCCTAACCCTAACCCTAGGGATCCTAACCCTAACCCTTAGGGTTAGGGTTAGGATCCCTTAGGGTTAGGGTTACGGTTAGAGTTAGGGTTTGTGTTAGGGTTAGGATCCCTAGGGTTAGAGTTTGTGTTTTAGGGTTAGGGTTAGAGTTTGTATTAGGGTTAGGGTTTGTGGTAGGGTTAGGGTTAGGGTTTGTGTTAGGGTTAGGATCCCTAGGGTTAGGGTTAGGGTTTGTGTTAGGGTTAGAGTTTGTGTTAGGGTTAGGGTTTGTGTTAGGGTTAGGGTTTGTGTTAGGGTTAGGGTTAGGATCCCTAGGGTTAGGGTTAGGGTTTGTGTTAGGGTTAGGGTTAGGGTTTGTGTTAGGGTTAGGATCCCTAGGGTTAGGGTTTGTGTTAGAGTTTGGGTTAGAGTTTGTTTTACAGTTTGGGTTAGAGTTTGGGTTAGGGTTAGAGTTTGTGTTAGGGTTAGGGTTTGTGTTAGGGTTAGGGTTAGGATCCCTAGGGTTAGGGTTAGGGTTTGTGTTAGGGTTAGGGTTAGGATCCCTAGGGTTAGGGTTTGTGTTAGGGTTAGAGTTTGTGTTAGGGTTAGGGTTAGTATCCCTAGGGTTACTAGGAATCCTAACCCTAACCCTAAGTATTTATGTTTATAGTGGGTTTTCTAGTTGATTTTGATGATTGGCAGCTGTCATACACTTCTCATTATGCGTTTCAAAAACGCAAACGCAGGAAAAAACGCGTCTAAACGCGTTTAAACGCAAAAAACGCATGCGTTTAAACGCATTTAAACGCGTTTTTGCATCAAATGCGTTTGCGTTAAAAACGCTGCGTTTTAAAACGCAAGTGTGAAACCAGCCTTAGATACGCCGACGGTCAACATGTCAGTCGGTGGAATTCTCATAGAGAGCACAGGAGCGCTCGGACGAACGAGCGCTCCTGCGTTTGGGAGAGTTTGCTGAGATGACTGTTGGCTGAATGATCCCTTAGATGGCCATCTAATGTGTACGTGCCCCTCAGATATAATTTACTCGTAGACATTGCCTAATTGACCAGTCGTTCTGTTGCCATAACATGCTAACATCCCTAGCCACAACTGCTCCCTCGCTTGCCACTGTTACAGCTCCCTAGTCCGTGCTCTCTGCATGACAGATGTGCCTTTGACCACAGGTGTCGGTGGCTTTATAATGAGAACTCACCAGGGAGAATATCTTCAGAAGTTTCTGATTTAATTATGCAGTTTCCATGTCAAGCAAAATAAAGCCTGCCGACTATTTCTAGTGACTTTCTGACCCTCGAAGATTAGATTTATAGGTAAAAGCTGTAAAACGCCATAGCTGCTAGTTACTGCTTACTTAAAAAACAACCAAATGAAGTGCTTCTAACTGGTTACAAAGGCTCCCAGTGAGGTGTACTGTTACTGAGCCTGTCACCTAGGACAGGTGGGGGGCGTAATATATGATAACGCCACCAGACTACTACAACCCTGCCGGGCCAAATCTAATAATCTGTGCCATATATTCTTATGGTTCTAAATCCTACTGGAGGCTAGTAATTAAATTATGGGATAATGTATTGATTCTTGTAAATTATGAGAATATTCATCAAGCAGTTGAGTGACGCCCATATAAGATCAATACTGTTCTGCAGTTGTAAAGAGCTGCCGGGCGGTAATCGCGACCGAGCTGATGTCAGGTTTCGCTCTGGCACTTTACAGACAAGGGGTATCCCAGTCTCAGCGTGCTGTAGGATGTGGGGTGCATCACACCCACTTGTAGGCCGCAGATCTCTGCTGTCTCCAGGTGGAGCACCCCATGGAGCCGTGGGGTACTCGGCCCGACACAGCAGTTCTTAAAGTGGAAGGTCACGGCAGCAGTGACCCGGTCCGTACCCCCGGGCGTCCATATAATAATAAATTGTATTTGTTTTGTGGTATAAGAGTTGGGGGAAATATTCGTGACGCCACCCGTGGTGTTCGGCTATAATAGCCGACGCTGCGGTCAGATCCTCTGGAGTGATGGTAGCGCAGCAAAGATGGTGCAGCTCTCCATGGGTAGAGATAACCCCAGGGCAGATGTAGTGTTGAGATATAAGATGGCGGTGGTGGTTATGCCGGGCAAGTTTGGTAGGAATAACGCAAAGACACAGAAAGGTGCAGTTTCCAGACTTCTACTCACAGTTCTTTATGGCACCCAGCTGGGTGTGCTATGTCCTCCGGGTCTGTGGTCCAGCAAACTCCCAGGTAAATTGAGATGCACCTTTCCAGGACACCTTTCATATGCCTTTCTGTGGCCGTCTCACTACACTGGCTTCCACTTCTCCTGCCAAGCGCCTTACCTACAGTGTCCCAAGCCAGCAGCCACGAACCTGGTCGGGTGACGTCCTCTAAGTCCCCTGGATTCTATACGGCTGCCTTTTTGGCAAAATTTGGGTGGATGTGGCTGTGACTCTTGCAGAAGCCACAGCCTTCGGTTTCTTAGCTAAACTTGCAGTTCTCCACTAAGTTGGTGCCAGTCCCCTGACTACGACCTGGTCTTTCCACCTGACTACGGTCGGCATGGATGCGAGCCCCAAAGGTGGCTTCTGCACTTCCTGTGCCCCTAGGACCCCTTCTGTTCTCCCGGGAGCTTCCTTCTTACTCTCCCTCACACTTCTCTTCTCAGTCACGTTCTTTACTCATCTCCCTTTGGTCTCTCAGGTCCAACTGCTCTAGTGCACTGTCTTTGCCGCCTTATAAGCTCCTCCCCTTTTTCCTACCTACCCCACCCACTCCTACCAACCAGCCCTATCCAACCTGGGATGAGGCCTTCCTCCCTAAGGGTATGCCTAGGTGCCCTGACTAAAATGGTGTGTATTGGGTGCGAGTGTCAGAGTCCTGGGTAGTTCCCCCTCCTTACCTGAGAGTGGGATACCACACCTCTGGATGAGGTGCAGTACCTCTGTGGCGACTGGACCCCAGGGGTGCCACATAGGCTTCGGTCCTCAGGAGGAGCTGCCACACACAATGAGGCACCAGGTTCTTTGTAACAGTCAAACATTTACTAAACAGTCCAAGTTCCACAGGTCGGTACAGGTGGGTTTTGGGAACAGCAAATCCTTCTTAGTACAAGCCCTCTTCAGTCCTGTTACCCATTAATCCTGGACTACCTACAAGCCCACTGACTCCATCAACCTCAGGGATTCGTTGTTCATTTCGGCAGTGCTCCTGAGAATGGCCATTTGCCCTCCACGTAATTCCACACCCTCCGACCTCGTGATGTAAGAAGATCAGACCCACTCCTTGGTACCTGGCCTCCAGATCCTGTTGGAATGTCCATCAGGGAACTGTATTTGGCCTCCCACTGCCTCAAAAGGTTGGCCCATGCTGCCGCTAGCATCCCACCACCCCTGATCTTGACCTTCACTAGGCACTTCACTAAGAGAGTCCACAAAACACGTTTGCTCTGCCATCATCATTATCTATGTCTATAGCCCCGTCGGTGCATACGTCTGATTCACCTTTTGCTGGGGGTTCTGTTTTAAGCCCCGACGGGGCCACAGAACACAATGTGAAAGCACCCTTAGAGGTAGGAAGGTTTCTGAATCATCACACAGGTGGAGATTATTTACGGTAAGAGCAGTGACAGAATTGACCTTTCTGCCATAATATGTTGCTGTATGACTAGTGAGAAACAGCATGTCAACTAGCATCACATACTTTTTGCTTTGTACATGCTGTTGTGGCTGTAGCTCACTGAAATAGGACTAAACCCTAGGAATCTGCAGCGCCAGGCACCGCGCTTGGTTCAACAATGATGAGAACATGGCCCTCTCTGGAGCAGGGTCAGACTCTCACGTATTAAATATTGATGTCTGTATCTCAGAATGTACTATTAGTACTGAATTCTCAAAAAATTTTGAACTTGTGACACAAGTTTTTTAGTTGCTCACTGGTAATACCCCGCTAAACTGGGACTGTTGGCAAAATTTGGCAAAAATGTATTCCAACCCCCTCACCCACCTCCCCGGAGTGATTTTAGGTATGGACAAAATTTTGGCATAATTTTTGCTATAATCAATCAAAACTTGAGACTTTTGGAGCTAAAAAGCCAGAAACAGTATATAGAAACTTAATGACTGCATGCAACATTTTGATTAATTTTTCGCCAAACTGTCAACTAATGCTAGCAGAAAAGAAAAATCACTTACAAGTCCCCACAATAAATCAAACCCAATATTTCTTATGATCATGTAAGCTAGACGTTTTCTATGGGGATAATACACAGCTCAGTAGACTGCACCTGTCAGTGTGAAAGTTCCTTATCTCCCATGGTTGAGTCACACTAAACAAACTTGTCTATTGTCAAACAGACAGGACACCCAGTCACACTGTCTGCTGACCTATGTACAAACAGGCCACTGTCCTAGGAAAGTGAACGCACCCGGAAGTCTTAAAGGGATATGAAGCCTGAAATTATCAGTTCATACAGCAGCACCTTAAAGAAAAATCTGCTAATCCAAGTCACATGTAGACATATTCAAAACTAAAAAAAAGTTATTTTTATTATTGAAGATCAAACTCATCCAAGCCACAAATGGCTGATAACAGTGAACAGTAGATTGTATTTTACTGTGCGGCAGTTGACTTTCTAATTTAAACAGAGCATCTCCTCCAATTGCTGCTGTTTCTCTGATTCTGGAACAATTTTTCTTTTCCTTCTGCACCCCTCCGTTCCAAAACTATGCCTCCCCTCTACTTCGGAAATAAAAATACAAATTTTCCCTTTAACCAACTGGTCATATACACCAAAACTTCTCTTTGGGCGTTTTGCTTTTTCTCCTCTGCTGGCCAATCAAAACAGAGTCGCGCCCACAGTGAAGTTCTGTGGTCGATGGTGTAACTTGAGTCCAATGGGCGCCGGTGAAAAATGTGACGAATTTTTGAAGAAGAAAAGAATCCCCCTATCTACAGGTGTAGTGACGATTTTGACTCCATGGGTATTTTCCAGAAACAAGCAGCAATGAATTTTGCCGAGTAAAAATTTCAAACTGCCGTTGTAGTGACCAGTACATCGCCGTCACCAGTATGTTATGCCCAGCCTGTTCTTCTGGAGACATGCTCCCGTAAGTTAGGCGGGCTCTCATGCCAAACATGTGGACGCTACATGTGGTTTAGGTACACTGTGGGGCTCGGAAGGGAGGGGGACATTTGGATTTGGGACCGCAGAATTTGAATTTCTTTTGGCAGGTGAGGAGCCATTTCACTTTTCCAGAGCCTTTGTGCTACCAGTAATGTGCAAGCCCCCTATATTTCCGTGAACAGATGACAGACCTGAGTGAGGGCTTGCTTTTTTTGTGGATTGAGTTGAAGCTTTTATTGGGAACATTTTACATAACGTTTGGGATCACATTTATCCGGCACTCTACGTTGAGCACTTACTTTGGGGTTTCCATATAAATCTCCAAGTGACATGATTTATATGAAACCCCTGAAGGATCCATTCACTATAATGAGGCAGCAGAGTTACTCTGGACTCCATCTGGCCTCTGTTCAATGGTGTCCTTTTCAGAAGCGTACAAAACTGTGGCCGACAGCACTTTTACGCAATCCTAAAAAGATGAACACCACCGGATCACAGGTCAGAGGGCCTTCATCTGCCTCATTATACGGAATCTTCTGCTGGGGGTTCTGCCTGATTCACGCATTTCAGAGATTTACACGGAAACCCTGGCATAAGTGCGCAGCAAAGAGCGCAGGATAAATGTGCGCCGAGCCCTACTGCGATCTTTGGGAGGCAGAATGAAGCTGCAGCACAGACAGGCGAGCAGCAGCAGGATGAGAACGCCAAAAGCACACATAGACAGCCCACACTTTCTGATCAGATGAGGAGACGATGGAGGAAGCGTAGAAGGAGGAGAAGGTAACATGGACAGAGACAGCTGATGTAATAGCTAAGGGCCGGCCGCAGTGTGCAGTAGCAGCCACTTTAATGACTTGGGGATGGCCTCAGCGCTTTGTAGCTGCTGACGTAATATCTAGAGGCTGGCCGCCGTGCTCTGTAGGAGCCAACTTAATGGCTAGGGGCTGACATCAGTTCTTTTGCACCCTGTTCTCTCTTTTGCTGAGCCAATGGGGCATCATGACCAACATCTCTTCCTCTGAACTGTCCACATCACTAGGATGGCCTTGACTCCATGTGGGGTCTGGAACCTCATTATCACCCATCACACCTCTCCAGGCTGTCATTAACTCTGCTGCCCTACTAATCCACTTCTGTCCTCCCTACTCTTCTACTTCTCCCCTCTGCTAATCCCTTCATTGTCTCCCATTTTGACAACTTGTCCACTTCAAGCTAGTAACGCTGACCTACAAAGCCGTGCATAATCTGTCTCACACCATATATCTCTGAACTAGTCTCCCAATATCTCCCACCAGTAATCTCTCAGGTCCTCCCAAGACCTCCTTCTCTCTATCACAATCATACCTTCCTCATCCAATTGCCTGCAAGACTTCTTCCCAGTTTCCCCCCATCATGTAAAATGCTGTGGCCCAACACATATGATTATTCATTATATTAGGAAATGTCAAGCAGATCTTGAAATCCCATGTCTTCAGAACAGCTTACAACCTGCAATGACCCCACTGTCAACTCACCACCACCAGAAGCTGCTGTTGCCCCCGAACCTATTGTCCCCTTCCCCACTATCCTGTAGACTCTAAAGGCCCCGTCACACATAGCGAGATCGCTGCTGAGTCACAAGTTTTGTGACGCAACAGCGATCTCAGTAGCGATCTCGCTATGTGTGACACGTAGCAGCGATCAGGCCCCTGCTGTGAGATCGCTGCTCGTGTCGGAATGGCCTGGGCCATTTTTTGATCGTTGAGGTCCCGCTGACATCGCTGAATCGGCGTGTGTGACGCCGATTCAGCGATGTCTTCGCTGGTAACCAGGGTAATCATCGGGTTACTAAGCGCAGGGCCGCGCGTAGTAACCCGATGTTTACCCTGGTTACCATCGTTAAAGTAAAAAAAACAAACGCTACATACTTACCTACCGCTGTCTGTCCCCGGCGCTCTGCTTCTCTGGTCTGGCTGTGAGCGGCGGGCAGCCGGAAAGCAGAGCGGTGACGTCACTGCTCTGCTTTCCGGCCGCTGTGCTCACAGCCAGAGCAGAGAAGCCCAGCGCCGGGGACAGACAGCGGTAGGTAAGTATGTAGCGTTTGTTTTTTTTACTTTAACGATGGTAACCAGGGTAAACATCGGGTTACTAAGCGCGGCCCTGCGCTTAGTAACCCGATGTTTACCCTGGTTACCGGGGACCTCGGGATCGTTGGTCGCTGGAGAGCTGTCTGTGTGACAGCTCTCCAGCGACCAAACAGCGACGCTGCAGCGATCCGGATCGTTGTCGGTATCGCTGCAGCGTCGCTAAAGTGTGACGGTACCTTATGCCCCCAAGGGCAGGGTCCTCTCCTCTGTGTACCTGTCTGTCATTATTAGTTTGTTCATTGTAATTTCTATTTCTGTTGATTATGTAGCCCCTCCTTATGTACAGCACCGTGGAATCAATGGTGCTCTAAAAAATTACTAATAATAATCCTCCACATGATATTCCACCCAGTCCTCGCCCCTGTCCTCCTTGCCGGTGTACAAACAGCAGGAAGCTCCAGTAGTTGGCACCTGTGTTTCATCATTATCAGATATGTGCTGCGGTGGTCTGCTGACCATTTGGACTACCCTTCCCACATACTCATACTCCAACAGAACAAGTGATTAGGCATCAGTGCACCATATCTCTTTGAATTGTTGGCCAAGTCCAGGTGGATGGCCCATGGAACCCCACCCGGCAGGGTCATCAAAAAGCAGACTCGACTGCTACATGACTTGGGAGTCAGACTGCTTGCCTGATTTGCAAGGGGGTGAGGTGGAACACAGATGCCCATGGGCCGCAGTTGCAAAATCTGCTCTTTCAGCACGAGACCGGGTGGAAGACAAAGTAAAGGAACTGAAGGCATTCTCAGCCAACCAATCTAAAACCCCCTCTACTTGTTCTGGCCTCACCATTCATCCAAATGGTGCTCGTGCCTACAAAATTACGCAGGCGGGCTGTGGAGTTGGTAAGCCAAACCGCCGACTCCTAAATTTCCCTGACTCCCCGACATGACTGCTGGTTCAAGATTGCAAAACTATTATTTTTTCTTGTTCTATTATTCTGAGTTATTTTAAGTCATTTTCCTATCCACATTTGTTTGCGGGGCAATTGTCCTCATCTTACCCCCATTTAGCTACCTTTTGCAGCCCCCTAGCCTTGACTATGACCATTTTAAAGCACCGAAGTTTGGTTCCCCTTTAGGTTCGGGTCCTGGGTCAAGGTCAAGTTCGAACAAGAACCAGGGTCAAGGTCAAGTTCAAACCTGAAAAAAAAACTTTTTACTGTATGTAGGTCGAACCCGGAGAACCCGAACATCCACAAATCCGCTCATCTCTAGTTGTTTCCATATGTGTTGCTTCATGCTTTTGCTGCGTACAGCCTGAATTTACATTGTGCACCTTTCAATATGAGCAAGAAAAATCTTTGTATAAACAGATGTGTCCAAACTTTTGACTGGGGCTGTAAGTTAGACGATCCCTCTACTATCTGTGGTATCCTCAGTCAATCTAATATTGGGGAGAAAAAAAACAGTTGGCATGTTAAAAAAAGAAATTAAAAAATTGTGCCAGTGGCACAATATGAAAAATTGTAAAAAAAAAATGCATATTTATTACTAGAAAAGCTTTTCTTTATTTTTTTTTTATTATTTAGATATTTTATTTTCAGGCATCGAAGGGCATTTTTATCAGCCCTAGTATGTGCTATGAATACATAATATATCAAAAGGGGCACTAAAAAGTCTCAGAATGTTGTTTCCATTTTGGGAAGCGAAGGACCACAGGACGCTGCTGTGTAGCTCTTATCTGTGCAGTGCGACGCCAATAGTGAATCTAGAGATAAAAAAAAAAAAGAAAAACAGTTTCTAGAACATTGTGTCCTAGTGGAATAAAAAGACAAAGTCATCAAAAAAGCGAGGCTCCACCCGGAGGCAACATAAAACCTATACGGGAATCAGCAATTTACTAATGTGCCGTAAAGGAGAATATTTCTGGCAGATTTGTAGTTAATAGTGATGAGCAAATATACTCCTTACTCGAGATTTCCCGAGCACGCTCGGGGGTCCTCCGAGTATTTTTTAGTGCTCGGAGATTTAGTTTTCATCGCCGCAGCTGAATGATTTGCATCTGTTAGCCAGCATAAGTACATGTGGGGATTCCCTAGCAACAAGGCAACCCCCACATGTACTTATGCTGGCTAACAGATGTAAATCATTCAGCTGCGGCGATGAAAACTAAATCTCCGAGCACTAAAAAAAATACTCGGAGGACCCCCGAGCGTGCTCGGGAAATCTCAAGTAACGAGTACACTGTGTGCAGAATTATTAGGCAAGTTGTATTTTAGAGGATTCAACCCAAAAGACTCATAAATATCAAAGCTTAATATTTTTGGAAGTTGGAGTGGGTTTTTTAGATTTGGCTATCTTAGGAGGATACCTGTTTGTGCAGGTAACTATTACTGTGCAGAATTATTAGGCAACTTAATAAAAACCAAATATATTCCCATCTCACTTGTTTATTTTCACCAGATAAACCAATATCACTACACAAAATTTAGAAATAAACATTTCTGACATGCAAAAACAAAACCCCCCAAAATTATTGCCCAATATAGCCCCCTTTCTTTATGATGACACTCAGCAGCCTCCATCCATAGATTCTGTCAGTTGCTTGATCTGTTTACGATCACCATTGCGTGCAGCAGCCACCACAGCCTCCCAGACACTGTTCCGAGAGGTGGACTGTTTTCCCTCCCTGTAGATCTCACATTTTATGAGGGACCACAGGTTCTCTATGGGGTTCAGATCAGGTGAACAAGGGGGCCATGTCATTATTTTTTCTTCTTTGAGACCTTTACTGACCAGCCACGCTGTGGAGTAGTTGGAGGCATGTGATGGAGCATTGTCCTGCATGAAAATTATGCTTTTCTTGAACGATACCGACTTCTTCCTGTACCACTGTTTGAAGTTGTCTTCCAGAAACTGGCAGTAGGTCTGGGAGTTGAGCTTCACTGCATCCTCAACCCGAAAAGGTCCCACAAGTTCATCTTTGATGATACCAGCCCATACCAGTCCCCCACCTCCACCTTGCTGGCGTCTGAGTCGGAGTTGAGCTCTTTGCCCTTTACTGATCCAGCCTCTGGCCCATCCACCTGGCCCATCAAGAGTCACTCTCATTTCATCAGTCCATAAAATCTTTGAAAAGTCAGTCTTAAGATATTTCTTGGCCCAGTCTTGACGTTTTATCTTATGTTTCTTGTTCAATGGTGGTCGTTTTTCAGACTTCCCCACCTTGGCCATGTCCCTGAGTATTGCACACCTTGTGCTTTTTGTTACTCCAGTAACGTTGCAGCTCTGAAATATGGCAAAACTGGTGGCAAATGGCATCTTGGCACCTTCACTCTTGATTTTTCTCAATTCATGGGCAGTTATTTTGCGCTTTTTTTTGCCCAACACGTTTCTTGTGACCCTGTTGGCTACTTGCCATGAAACGCTTAATTGTTCGGTGATCACGCTTCAAAAGTTTGGCAATTTCAAGACTGCTGCATCCCTCTGCAAGACATCTCACAATTTTGGACTTTTTAGAGCCGTCAAATTTCTCTTCTGACCCATTTTGCCAAAGGAAAGGAAGTTGCCTAATAATTAAGCACACCTTATATAGGGTTTTGATGTCATTAGGCAACACCCCTCCTCATTACAGAGATGCACATCACCTGATTTACTTAATTGGTAGTTGGCTCTCAAGCCTGAACAGCTTGGAGTAGGACAACATGTATAAAAAGTATCGTGTGATCAAAATACAACTTGCCTAATAATTCTGCACACAGTGTATATTTGTTCATCACTAGTAGTTAAAGATTTTTGGGACTAAACCCTAATACTGGAGGTCTCAATGTTTTCTATTCTGCAAAAAAACCAAATTGCACTATTTTTCCACATGGAGCAGTTTTTTCACCATGTTTCATTGTTTTGGAAGAAGTAACTTAAAGAAATTGGCCACTGCTTTTTTCAATATCTTAACGCGTGCAGGTGCAACACCCAGGACCCCTGTAGCCGTAAGTTCATGAATGGTGCCGTCCTAGCATGAGAGCAGTGGCCAGAATGCTCCATAACAATGCCAAGCATGATGCCATTGTAACAGTGCTAGGCACAGTGCCCCAATCTCAATGCCTGTTGTAGAAATCGATGACCCATCCTGAGATACAGTACCGATGTTTCTATCACCCAGATAAATTCAATATCCTGCTAGTCACTGATGAGTGGCAAACATTCCAGAACACTTCTTCAAGTAGAGGTTCTGGTTTGTTTGTTTTTATCTTAAAGGGACCTTCACACTGAGCGACTTTAGAACGATAACGATAGCGATCCGTGACGTTGCAGCGTCCTGGATAGCGATATCGTTGTGTTTGACACGCAGCAGCGATCAGGATCCTGCTGTGATATCGCTAGTCGGAGCTAGAAGGCCAGCACCTTATTTCGTCGCTGGATCACCCACTGACATCGCTGAATCGGCGTGTGTGACGCCGATTCAGCGATGTCTTCACTTGTAACCAGGGTAAACATCGGGTTACTAAGCGCAGGGCCGCGCTTAGTACCCCGATATTTACCCTGGTTACCATTGTAAATGTAAAAAAAAAAAAACACTACATACTTACATTCCGATGTCTGTCGCGTCCCTCAGCGTCAGCTTCCTTGCACTGTGTCAGCGCCTGCCGGCCGTAAAGCAGAGCACAGCGGTGACGTCACCGCTCTGCTTTACGGCCGGCGCTTACACAGTGCAGGGAAGCTGAAGGCGGGGGACAGACACCGGAATGTAAGTATGTAGTGTTTGTTTTTTTTTACATTTACAATGGTAACCAGGGTAAACATCGGGTTACTAAGCGCGGCCCTGCGCTTAGTAACCCGATGTTTACCCTGGTTACCCGGGGACTTTGGTATCGTTGGTCGCTGGAGAGCTGTCTGTGTGACAGCTCTCCAGCGACCACACAGCAACGAAACAGCGACGCTGCAGCGATCGACATCGTTGTCTATATCGCTGCAGCGTCGCTTAATGTGACGGTACTTTATGTCATGTGGCAAAGCCCTATTGACTTTTTAGATTGCTATCTCCAAGAGTTCCTGTCCTCTGTTTCCATGAAGAGGTTGTTTGCAACTTTCTCTTATTATGCCTTTTGATGTGCCCTATTTTGGCCCGTCAGTGCACCTTTAACAAGGGTCGATCGACTACATACAAGTCCATGAGCATCTGTTTACCGACCTGTAGACACAGGACAACAATGAAGAAAGAACGATCACTGATACAATCAACCTGTCCCCATCCAGCATCATGTTATCAGCAGCACACCCCGTTTGAGGATTCACCAAGGTGGCACTGGCACTACACAGAAGATAATCAGCTAAGGCTATGTTCACATGTCCAGTAGTGATCCGTTAGAATGGATCTGAGTCCTATCCCTTGTGGTCTGTTCACACTATATGTTGGTTTGGCATGCTTGTGCGGGACACACAAAACAGTGACATATCCAAATGGGACAAAGCTCTCTGTTTGGAAACCCATCATGGGAGCACATACCTACAAATGATGGTTCTTAAAGACATTAGAGTCAATGTGACAAGTCAAATAGTTGTAAAGGGGATGTGAACAGTCTTGTGATCCAAAGAATGTGCTTTATCATTGTTTTTTTGGCATGTCTGGTGCACCACGCGACCTGGCCTGTATAAAGGCCCTATCTTGAGTGCTGCTGCCATTCTGATCTTATTACTTTAGGGATAGGATGCAATTGGAGTGAGGGACAGAGTCTATCTGTGCACTCTGTAAAAAAAAAAAAAAGCAGCTGTGTGTCCTCTGCAACCCATATCTGTTGGAGTACTGTGCCTTCATGCCACTGTGTGTACTCAGTGTGTACTCAGCTGTCTCATTGCCATTTGTAGGCCAAATAAATAATTTTTCTGAACCGGTGTGTGTTTTCTAGAAGTCTGGGAAATAAATAATTGGCATCAGCCATCTCATTGCCATTTATAGGACAAAGAAATATTTTTTTCAAATCGGTGTGTGTTTTCTAGCACTTTTGAAAATAAATAATTGTCATCAGCCATCTCATTGCCATTTCTAGGGCAAATAAATATTTTTTCTAAACCAGTGTGTGTTTTCTAGTAGTCTGGGAGATAAATAATTGGCATCAGCTGTCTTGTTGCCATTTGTAAGCCAAAGAAATACATTTTCTGGACTGGACAGGGATCAAATTGCAGACAGATGAGTGGTTGGTGCCGGTGAACCTCAAGCCCGGCCTGTTGGTGTGCGATAACGGGCAAAATCTCGTAGCAGCTCTGAGCCTAGCCGGTTTGATGAACATCCCTTGCCTAGCGCATATTCTGAATTTGTTGGTGCAGAACTTCCTAAAAAAAACTTGCCACACATGTCAGAGCTGCTGCTGAAAGCTGCTACTCACCTGTCTGACTTCCCGCTCACCGGCTGAAATGCAACATACCAACAAGATGGAAATCCACCTTGCATATGCTGGAGAGACTGTGCGAGCAGCATCAGGCAATACTGGAGATTCAGCTGCAGCACGCATGGCTGAGTCGCTCTGCAGAACAACATCACTTCACCACCAATGCATAGGCCTCATAGCAGGATCCTTATTATTTATTTCTGCTCTGCTTAGCGTAGGGACAGGGCGCAGATGTTGTGAGGGACAGTATTAGGTGTTGCATGTACGCAGTTTTCCCAAAAACCCTCTAAGTGTACTCTGCATCCATGTCTGTGATAGTACAGCGCGTACCCCTAATTTTTTTATAATCTTCAACTGTGTCGATGGAAGTGATGTGGTCGAAACATATTTTTCTACTCTTATGGAGCCATGCCTGTGACGGTACTGTGCCATAAGCCGCTGTGTGTATTCTTTAACCCAGATCTGTGGGAGTACTGTGCCTTTTAGCCACTGTGTGTACTCTGCAACCCTGTCAATGGGGGTAATGTGCAATTTTGTCTGGGTGTGAAATTTGTTATCAACATCTGTAGGGTAAAAATGTGAAAACATGGTCTGTGGGTGAACTTTGTAATCATCATATGTGGGGGTACTGTACAAAAAGCAGCTATGTGTATTTTTTTAATCCCAAATCTGTGGGAGTACGGTGCCTTTAAACCGCTGTGTATACTCTGCATCCCTGTCTGTGGTGGTACTGTGCCACATTGTCTAGGTGTGAAATTTGTTCTCAGCGTCTGTGTTGGAAATGTGGAAACATGCTCTGTGGGTGAAATTTGTTCTCAGCTTCTGTGTTGGAAATGTGGAAACATGCTCTGTGGGTTAAATTTTTAACTGGACTGCCGGTAGCAAGCCTCAGTCTCTCTGAGGGCACTGTTAGATTTTTTATATTATTCATTTGCTCCCTATTTTACCATGATTGCTATGGTGACAGAACCCATTTAAGTCATTTCCCTTTCTTCTTTTGCTTCAAGGGCAATTGTCCTGCTGTTACTTCCATTTTTCTTCCTTTCGCAGCCCCTTACTTCTACTATTTTACAACACTGAAGTTCAAGTCCCCATTGACTTATATTGAGTCTGTGGTCAAGTTACGGTCAAGTTCCTTTCTCAAACAGGTCTATTTAAAATGTCTGGCTGAACCCATCAAACCCGAACATCTACGGGTTCTATCATCTCAGGTGTACCAAGATGGCAACAGCAGGGACGTTCAGCAGCATCAGCACTCCATTGCATCGCTCAAAGAGGTTAATGACGATGGACGCCCAAATCTGCACATCAGGCGGATCACGCCACTTATTAATGCTGCCATCAGAAAATTATAGCGGCTTTTAAAGGGTTAAACAGCAGCAATCGAAAAGTATAAAGCACAGCTGATGCCTGCCATGTCTAAAGCGGGTGCAGCTCCTGAGCCCGCTCTGTACACCCGAATCCGACACGTTCTGTTTATGCACATCGGATGTCGTGAAGTGGGCAAAAGTTTGGTGCTCCTTTCATTTCTATAGCCCCATATTACTGTACTTAAAAGGTAGATCTTTTAATCTATGACTGAATGAAAACCAGGCGTACGTTCTTCATATTTTATTGGTTCATCACATTAAAATGTCAGTCACTTCTGATGTAATGGAGACATTGCTATTATATTGTTACTGTGGCAGTCGTATAACTATAACCGCCAAACAGCGCTCTTAGGAGGTTAAAAGTTCAGCAGTTGTGCAGAAAAGTTCAGCATGAATACAATTAGTGACTGTACCTGGTTCCCATTATGGTGAAGGGAAAACACAACAATGTGGAAGTGCATACAGTACACATCCCACCTCCTAAAGTTCTGATTTTGGCAGTAAAATACTGAAAATTGGAAAATCAGTGACATGTTTAGAAGCGCTGGTGTAATTTGAAGCCTGTGGGTGCAAATATTCCCAACAGGCCACTTAAAGGTGACCTGTCACTAGTTCTAGAAAAATTTAGTTAAATATCTTTTAAAAACTCCTGAGCTCTGCCTGATTCTGATGCTTTTTTGGTTTTTCTCTGTGTCGCTCCATTGCAGAGATATGCACATGCGATGCTTTTGGAGAGCAGTATGTGAAATCTCAGCTTGCAGTCTATATCCCAGAGCTCTGCCTGATTCTGCTGCTTTTTTTGGTTTTGCTCTGCGTTGCTCCACTGCAGAGATATTCGCATTTGTTTCTTTTGGAGCATAGTATATGAAATCTCTGCTTGTAGTGTAACTGAGCGTTTCTTCAGAGTCTTCTCTGGGGGCATGTGTTTTCACTCCTCCTTCCCAAATGCTGCCAACCATAGCTCAGCAGCTGACCTAGCAGTCTCAGATGCTGCTGAGCTGTGAATCGCAGCATCTTAGGCTTCTTTCACACTTCCGCCGTTTAGGGGCTGTCGCAATGCATCGTTCTGTGGAAAAAAACGCATCCTGCAAAGTTGTCCGCAGGATGCGTTTTTTGCACATAGACTTGTATTACCGACGCATCGCGACGTATGGACACAAGTTCCATACGTCGTGCACTGGATGTGTCGGTATTTGGCGGGCTGTCGTATAAAAAAAACATTCAAGGGAACGTTTTTCGTACGTTGTGTCCTGCATTTCCTACCGCGCATACGCGGCCAGAACTCCACCCCGTCCTCCCTGGGACTTTACAGTGGGCAGCGGACGCGTTGAAAAACTGCGTCCGCTGCCCACGTTGTGCAGAATTTGCACAACGTCCGTCTGTACGTTGAGCTGACACTTAGCGACGGCCCTGTACCGACGGAAGTGTGAAAGAAGACTAAGAGGGAGGAGTGAAAGCACATGACCCCAGAGAAGACTCTGATTAAAAGTCCACTTAGACTACAAGCAGAGATTTCACATAAGCAACAAATACAAATATCTCTGCAATGAAGTGACGCAGGGCAAAACTGAAAAAAGTGGCAGAATCAGGGTAGCTATGGGATCTAGACTACAAGCAGAGATTTCACATACTGTGCTCCAGAGGAAATAAATGTGAATATCTCTGCATTCTACGGCCCCACCATTTATTTTGTTTGCCCATTTGTGAGATATCAAAATGGGGTTTGCTTCATCACATGACATATTACACAGGTATTTTCTCTCTGCAGTAATGCGGTGCCTTATAAAGATGCCTCAGCCCATTATGGGGCAGGTAATATAAGTTTTATTATTTTTTAGAGGCACCATGAACTTTAAGGGGGCCCGAAAGTCGGTATTTTGCTTGGCATGGTGTCAGAAAGGGGAAGTTATTACTGTTGAGGGCTAAACAAGTTGGCAATTATTACTTTGCTAGAGCACAAAGCTGGGCACTCTGACTACGTGATGGATGCCAAGGTGGTTATCATTTCTATGTTGAGGCATGAAGATGGATTTATTGTTTTCCAGGGTGTCACATAAGTGATTATTTTTACTACATGGGCAATTTGTGTAGGTTGGAAAGAAATAGGGATGGTGCTGTTAAAGCAAGGTGTCTAAGCAGCAAACTATGAAGCAACAAATCACGAGTTGACGAAGGCTTTTTGGTGGTATGGGCCAGACTGTGCTCGATTCACTTATTTGGTCTGTGGGGAACATATATCAATAATTAGATGGTCGCTGTAAGATAGTGTCTGGAGGCAAATACCCCATGAAGCAGATGCTAATTGCCCCATATTAGGGGGAAAATTAATTCATGACTTCTCTGGAAATTATGATTAATTGCTCAGCCATGCGCCTTCCCCGTCAAACTCTGAAACTCTGCCCACTTTTCAAAATGTGGGAGGAGGTGGGTTAAACACACCAAAACTCGCAATATTTTTGCTCAACTATGATTCTCTGCATGTTACGGGGCTGTGCTTCCAAGTCATGTTTTAGGAGTATATGGCAGCCAGACTTCTGCTATAGACTCTTATGGACCAAAGGGCTTCTCTCCACAGGACCAAAGTACTGCTTCCCGAATTCTAAAGCACAGCACCACAGAAGGGTAAGTCATCACTGCAATGACCGATGTTGTGGTCTAACACTTTGCTCAGTCCACCAATATTGCAATCCGACACTTTACGTAGTAGGCTGTACACTCACAAGAGATATTAAATCCCCCCAATTTATGGGACCTCCTAGGTTCTCTCCAACGAACACAGTAATGCAAAGTACTCTAGGGCCAAGCCCTTTTCTCCGACACTGGCCTTACCTAAGACAAGGTACTAGAGAATAGTGAATCGATCTGGTGAAAATAGAATGTGTGTTGAATTTTTGGGAATTTGAATAAATCATATGCAAATTGCCTAAACATCAGAAGGCTCACATGAACTTTGGGCGCAGTCGGGTGGACTTCTCTATAATACTTTCCATCCATTGCATTGTATAGCACAGCCAATCAGAAGGAACTATCATAGTCTACATAAAAGCAAATTGTGAACAGAGTCAGAATAGGCGGCTTCACATGAGTGCCAAGCTGGTGATGGGAGTTTTTTAGTGCAGATAGCACGCTACAGCTCCGGCCGGATGCCTCAGAAGAGGATAAGACTGGATGAAGTAAAAATGGACTGGTCATATGGAGCGCAAACGACACAGTTCAGCTTGTATCAAAAAGTCTTCACTTACTATTTCCACAACGTGTTTCAACGGAATAGTTCCGTCTTCTTCAGGTGGCAGTTAGCTGCAGTTGATAAGTGCCACCTGAAGAAGACGGAACTATTCCGTTGAAACGCGTTGTGGAAATATTAAATGAAGACTTTTTAATACCAGCTGAACTGTGTCACCTGCGCTCCATATGACCGGTCCATTTTTACTTCATATAAAAGCAAAGGCAGTGAATGCAGTAGCCATTTTGGGGAGAATCTGGATAGTGAGAGGATGTCATAGCTCACAGCTTAGCAAAATAGATAGAAATAAAGCCATAATAGAGTGGACAAAAACAACAAATTGTGTTCTATAACAGCAGTAGTGAAGAAGATTTGGGGAGTATGTAAAGACTGGAGGATAATACAGAGATGCAATTGATAGGGACAGAGAGAGAAGAGAGCTGTAAGGCTACTTTCACACATCAGGTTTTTTGTTTCAGGCACAAGTTTGTTTTTTTTACGCCGAATCTTTTCTCATTGAGTTGTATTAGCACCGGATTGCGCCTGATGGCTAGACGTTTCATCCGTTTTTTTCCGGATCCGTCCAAGTTGTCGTTTCGGCGGATGGAGAAAACGTCCAGAGGAACGTTTTTTGTCCGGCGAAAAAAGCGGACAGTGACGGAGCCAGCCAAAAACGTGTGAAACGGAGATGTGAAACGATAAATCCGGCCTCTGGATCTGGTTTTCCAAGCATTTCCCATTGAAATCATGCACATTTTCCATTCTGGTCTCTCTTCATCTTTTTTTTCCAAGGATGTCACTGTAACTCCATGTTAAAAATAAAAAACTGGATCTGGCAGAAAAACAGATCCGTTGCATCAGTTTTTTCACTATTTGCAACGGATCCGTTTTTTTGCAACACTAGCCGGATTCTGCCTGAAACAATAACCTGATGTGTGAAAGTAGCCTAAGCAGCGGTCATTGATCACAAGAGTGATAATAACCTTTATAGGGACTCTGGAGGCTAGTGCTTTTTGCCTTTCAAATACAGAAGGTTTTTTTCATTCTTCATGCACATGCAAGCCTACAATGTTGTTAGAAAAATAAAGAATGGACAAAACTCATTGTCTGCCAGACAAAGTGTGTGAGGCACAAACTACTATACTTAGTTTTTAAACAATTGTTATACATGTCTATTTTGATGTCCTTACATACCAGACCAATACTGCTGCCTGTTGCTGCTGTCGTTTTACATACATACACTTTGCATTTTTTGATCAGTCGTTTTTGGAAGGTTGTGGTTGAAAATAGTTACATGAGTTAATTTTATTGAAGTTAAAAATAAATAATAATCTTTATTTTTATATAGCGCTAACATATTCCGCAGCGCTTTACAGTTTGCACATATTATCATCGCTGTCCCCGATGGGGCTCACAATCTAAATTCCCTATCAGTATGTCTTTGGAACAGTAAGAAACACTGTTGGAATGCCAATGGATGGGGTAATATAAAACAAAACATATCCCTTACCACAGCATCTGGCAAAAAGAATGTGGGATCCGGACCACCACCACTGGCACCAGTCATCTAGGCAGTAGCACTACCAAACATAGGTCACAATTGACCTTCTTTGCCTCTGGGTAGCCTATTAGTGGAACAGAAGATAAGGACATTATGAAACTTATGGCACAACACTCTTCTCATTCTCAACAGAATGATGTTACCTCTGACAGTGACTCCATCAGTCACAATCATCCTCTCTCAAAAATATATAGAGGTATTGAGGAGGGGACATCATCAGAAGAGGAGGGTGGTGGAACAGTAATGAAGAGTTGAATCAATGTCTGGCCAAAAGACCTTCCGGAGGCAGATCTGCTACTTGTGCGGTCTATTAAGAAAAATTTTGGTGAAGGAAGTTCAACAGTGCCTGAAAGCTGTGATGTTATTCATGATGGTGGTAATCTTATGTGCGGTTATCTCAGATATGGGAATTCTTTTAGACATTGCCAACGGACCAATCAATTGTAGCATGCAGTCTCTACAATAGAAAAATAAGTTGTGGATGTCCTGGCATAAGTCGACCTGGAATTATGGCTCTGCACATTAAACTGTATCAGTTGCTAACATGGGGAAAGCAAACTGACCAGCAAGACTGAAGCTGTCCTCCCTTTCTCCACATGATCCTCTTTTTGGTAGCCAGGCTGTATCCTCAAGTAGTGTCTGGTCACTGTGACGATCACATTCATCATCCTCATCTGCTGCTTTATCTTCTTCTCTCTTCATCAATGAGCCATATGTGTGCCCTGGGGCACACAGAGTCATAAGAGGGCAACTGTGCAAGAAAAGTATATGAGTCCTATGTAGTACAATAGCTCATCATAATCTACCCCTTTATTTGTCTGTGACTGGAGCTGCTTCCTGCTTTGGAGGTGGAAGTGAGCTCCTTTCATTCTTGGCCCTCTTTGTAGGCAAAGGTTGTGCCAAGGGTATGTCCGCCACTATGTGTGCCCATTAAACATGCATCCAGCCATCTATTTGTATGGATATTTAACTACCACTGTCCAAGCTTACCACAATTGCTTCAATGCTACGTGGATTGTGCTACCTTTTGCGAAATGATGGCATATGTTCTGACTCAACTACACAGTACACTACCATGGCAGAGATCATGGACATTCCTTGGATTTGTTGTAATTCAGGGACTGACCGCAGGTCTCGTAATCTGAGCGTGACAGCTTCATATATATCTATGAGCCTGTGACGCTCTTGTTGGGAGATCCACTGCTAGTCAGTTATTGCGGTCCATGCTTGGGCCGATTTGCACAGATGTCTGCATGAGTCCTTCCATTGCTCATACAGATTGACTGATTATATCATGCAGGAGAGAAGCTCGAATATGTGTTACTTTGAGATCCGCCATTGGCAGGTGGTGAAAGACTTGTGCTGCTTACCAAGGCCCTTCAAAAAGGCAAAAATACCTATTAGTAGGCTCAAAAAAGCTTTGGCACTCAAATGAAAATTTATTGTCCAATGTTGACTAATGAGGCAAATGCCACCACCATGCAGCAAAGAAAAAATACAGGATGACCAGATTGAAAGACAGATTAACTTTCGCAACGTTTCGGCAAGAACATGCCTTTCTCAAGCTGAACCTGCTTGTGGTTGGCGCCCCCACACCATTCAGGCATGAAAGGAGACCAGGTCCTATTACCTTTGACCCCCTTCTACAGCAGATTCAGCTTGAGAAAGGCATGTTCGTGCCGAAACGTTGTGAAGGTTAATCTGTCTTTGAATCTGGTCATCCTTTTTTTTTTTCTTTTTTGTATGGTGGGGGCATTTGCCTCATTGGTCTACATTGGACAGTAAATTTTCATTTGAGTGCCCAAGCTTTTTTGTTATTTATTGCTAACTAATACCTTGGAGCACCACCTCGTATGCACAGTGAGCACCCCCTATATTCTCTAAAGTATTAGTAGGCTCAGCTGTGCCATCAACAATGGGATTCCACTCTTGATTATACTGGGAAAAATGCTGACAAAGATGTAACAATGGATGGAGGAAGAATAGAAAAGTCCAAACTTGTTCTGCCACCCTGGGTCTTTTTGGACACCATGGTGTTTGTTATTAGCTTTTCAAGGACCATAGTGTATAGGTCTATCCCTGCTGTTTCACATTGATTTATAACTGTTCTTATTAATTCTTTGGAACTTTCTTGGGGCTGGGGTTCGCAAAAAAAAAACATTTTGGCGGATTTTATTGCTGCTTTGCCAAAACAAAAAAATGTTTTGTAACGATTTAAAAAATAGTCCATTACATCTATGATTTCTTATTTACCATCATCCTTAATATTTGCAAAACATTATAAACTTTTGGGGCTTCCACTAGTGTGAATTCCCTCTTGAGTCGCTTAGCAGGACTGGGCTAAAACATTTTTTAAACAAAAATACGCGTTCTTCCATTACTACAGTTTTAGAATCTACATCTGGGCAAGAAAAAAAATATGTCTACAGAACAGGAGGAATAGAACTAAGCAACAGCATGTGTGAAAATACTTGGGTATACTATTAGATTACAGACACATGAGTCAACAGTGTGATGCAGCAGCAAAAAAGGCAAACACAGTTCTAGGATGTATTAAGAGAACCATAGAGTCTAGATCACTGTGATGTAATTATTCCCCTCCACTTTTCCTTGGTCAGGCCTCATCTGGAACACTGTGTCCAGTTCTGTGCACCACATCTTAAAAAAGACATTGAAAAACTGAAGCAAGTTCATGGAAGAGCAACCAGGATGGTAATCGGACTGCAAAGTATGTCCTACGAGGAACAATAAAAGGACCTGGGAATGTTTAGCTTGCAAAAAAGAAGGCTAACAGGAGACTTAATAGATGTCTACAAATATCTGAAGGGCTGTCACAGTGTAGAGGGATCATCATTATTATCATTTGCCCATGGAAACATGACAAGCAATGGAATGAAACTGAAAAGAAGAAGATACAGATTAGATATTGGAAAACACTTTTTGACAGTGAGGGTGATCAATAAGTGGAACAAGCTGCCACGAGAGGTGCGAGTTCTCCTTCAATGGAAGTCTTCAAACAGAGGCTGGACAGACATCTGTCTGAGATGGTTTAGTGACTTCTGCATTGAGCAGGGGGTTGGACACAATGACCCTTGAGGTCCCTTCCAACTCTAACATTATATGATTCAATGATTACAGACGTGGCCGCTGGACCTCTTCCTTCAAATGGATTCACACCATCGCTATTAATAACCATTATCATTAAAAAGTGTGAGAATTTTAAGAATATTTCTTTAAAAATCTCATGCACCAAAGAAAGAATTTCACATTATGGTTGGTACCTTCATCCCCTTGTTCTGAAAAATAAATATTAGCAAATACTTTGCCCGATGAAGAGTCCTGAGTTGTCTTCAAAATATTTCTATTTGTTACCATCTTTTCAATTAGCCATTAAAAAGTATCAACCACTGAGGACTCAATTTGTAATATTTTTCAGATTTTTTTGATTTGTTTTAACATTTTTCAATTTTTTTATTTTATTACTTCTTAAAATATTTGTCAATCTTATTTACTTTTTATTTTTTTCTTTATTTAAAAAAAATATTTTTCTTTTTTTACTTTATTTTTTATTTATTTTTCAATCTTTTTAACTTTTTTTTATTTTATTATTTTTTAAATATTTTTCAATATTTTTACTTTTTTTTATTATTTACTTTTATTTTTTTATCTTTTTTTTTTTCTTAGCAAAATAAAAGAAAAAAAATTGCAAAAATGTATGGCAATTTTGTTCTAATTCCGACTCCTCCACTAGGAACAGCTTCCTCCTGGTAGAGACAGCACCTTTTCAGTTTTTTTTTTGGCTGCAGTTCGGCTCCAGTTCTCTATGTTGAAAGCTTTCTGCCAGAGTTCTCCTAGTCTTTTTTCGGCCTCATCCCACATTTTTTGCCTGGAGCTCTTCGAGGTTTGAACAGCTGTGAAAGGGGTTTTATTCTGTCACAACAAAGCCCCCCCAACCCCCGCCCCTTCCCCCATAGACTGACTGTGTAATGGAGCTTGCTGATGCATGAGACATTGGAGAAAGCTAATGAACCCTGCCCCCACTCCATCCTGCCATTCAGCAGATGGAGGGGGAGGTAGAGAAGCTAAGCAGGTGGATGGCGGATAGGGAATGCAACTATGCCGTCAAACCCCCCCCCCCCCCCCAAAAAAAAAAAAATAAAAAAAATAAAAGGCCTGGTGGTGCTGAACTGGCCAGCCTGGGCATATATAATTACATATATATCACAAGAAAGATGAAGCGTAGGGTGAAACATTAGCCATTATCTATAAAACACACACCTGTTCGCAGCATTATTTCTTTCTACAGTGTAACCGGTGGGTACTACACCGAGCAGCCTCGAACAATGAGGGCTCAATGAGTCCCAACTGAATAGGACCTACTACTTTATTACCAGTCACCGAGGGACATGGAAAAATGTCCACCGATAAGGATCACTTGGGTGAACTATACCTTCCGAAGAAAGGAGAATCTTCACCACCCAACAACTTAAAGACATACACCACAAAATAGTCTGAGAGGTATTTTCTTACAGCCATAACACAAAGACCCCAGAGCATCTGCACAGTGCCAGGAACCAACCCTTTTTCTAGACTGGTTACTGTAATCTTTCCATACACAATCTGTCCTTCTAATTATTTCTTTTTTTTAACCTGGGAAAAAAAAGTCTTATAGTTTTTCGCAAGATTTTTGTTTTTAAAACTTTCCTTTAATTATCTTAAATAGATTTACATAAAAAAGGAATTAAGCAAAAGGAATAGAAGTTTCTATTTTTAATTTTTTTGGCAGTAAATTTCTACAAAATAGAATATTTAAAAAATGCAGCAAAATTTTATTGTGATCCGTAGAATTCTAGCAATAGAACAAATAAATGTTAATGTAAATTATAATTTAAAAAAAATATCATCAACCTTTTATATTCTTCCAATGCAGTGTAATTTAGAAATAGAAATGGGATAACAACCAAAGGCTGGTAATTCAAAACTGAGAACAAAAAAAAAACAAAATAGGACTTTTAAAATATTGTTGGATAATTTCTAGAAATTTCACAGGTTTTGCGTTTGATGTTGTTATAGGCGGCAATAGAATTAATATTCAATATTAATTCATGGTGGTTATTAGGTGTTTATTGATATATTTTAGGAATATATAAATATATATTTTAAATTAACCACGAATGGGGTAATATTATAAAATAAATAATAATAATAATAATAATAATAATAATAATAAAAATAATCTGGAACTGTATAATAATATTAGACAAAAATAATATTAAATGTATAAAAATATCAATAATAATATAAAATAATGTGCGTAATAATACTAATATTAAAATGCACATTATTACTATTATTACATTTTATTATAATTATATTTTATATTATTTTTAATTATTGTTTTTATGTTATTTTGTATTAATATAAAATATGATGATGATAATAATCAGAAAATTAATAGTAATAAACCATGTAATAGCACAAAGTGTATATTAATAATATTAATGATAATAATATAAAATATATTATAATGTATAAGACTTATTTTTTATATTATTAATTAGAATGAAATTTATTATAATATTTTTTTTATATATTGTGATCACATTTATTTGGACTTAAGCCGTAAAAATTGAACTTATATCTGAAATCTACACTATTACAATACATATATATATAATTTGCTAGTGCAAACACTAATGGGGTCAGGTTTTTGGCATTGGCCACTGCTGTTTTCTGTATGTGATTTTGAGATTTTTCTTATTTCCCTGATTTTAGTAAAAAAAAAAACAACTTTTTTTTTTAAATAAAATCAATTAGAACAAGTTATTTAATCACTTAAAATACAACCAAAATAGACTCCCAATCTCTTTAAGGTTGGTTATAATCACTATCTTTTATCGCCAGGTCTCCACGTATAGTGATTATTTATGACATTTTTGCATTGTAGCTGAATTTTTTTCATACTTTCTTTACGATGATTCTATTTTGTACAACTAGATTATTTTCTTCATTGTTTGGGATTGTTCCCAAAACACCGGTCGTCCACCAATTACACGTTTGTAGAAATAATCATTTCTCATCTACTGGTGTATAATTGATTAGTTTTACCAGTCAGTAAGTCATTATATTCATGTCTGATTTCCAAAGAAAAGTAAAAAAAATATTGATAAACAGCAGAAGCCTAATCTCATAATTTTCTTTCGTCCTTGCAATTACCTCTCTACGTTGTGCCAAATGCTACTCTTTTTTTTTCCAAGGGGGGTAGACAATGCAATGGCATAATCTTCCGATATAGCCCACTATGGTGCATTGTGTGAGCAGGAGAGACAGAAGATGAGTCCTCTAATGAAAGGGAAAGGTAAGCAATTGGTGAAGTGGACAGATGGCGGCAGATTCTAAAAGGGAATTCTTAAACGAGATGCACGACAAGAGGAACGTAGGTAAATGATAAATTTTGTGAAAATTTTGGGGTAGTAATAAATTGTAATAAATTCCATTTTTATTTCTTTCCAATAATATTTTTAATGATCAACCTGGACTGGATGGATAGAACAATGCATTATCGTACTGTTGGGGTAGGTTTTTTTTTTGGTAGAGGTTGGGTACGTCTATCTCGAATTAAACAGATGCCCAAAATTTACGATTGGCAGATAACCCTGTGAATTTGAATTAGGGTTGGCAGAAAAAAAAGTTTTCCCTTGGGAAAATGTACCAGTGAAGCAGGCATAAGCCTTGGTTTGGCTTGGGTATGTCCCCATATAGCTGCTGAGCCATCTGGCCACTGTAGCAAGTGACAATATCCAGACCTGAGACATTATGGAGTCTGTGTGAAGGAAGAAGGAGGGGTGGTGAGAACTTGCATTAACCCAGTCACTGCCAATTGTCCCATATTGTTGGGGAAAAAAAGAGGGATTAATTTTAATACATTTTTTTGGCACACAAAAAACATTGAAAAAAAATTTTGAAAAAAAATATAGAAAAATTATTCGCTCCCATTTTTTTTTGTATATTACAAGCGTATAATTACTGGAGTCATACCAATTCATGAGGAAAACTACAGATAATCCACGTGACCACGTGTGATCCCTATTTGGATAGTTTGCCAGGAAAAAAAAGGTTTGTCACAGCCCTCCCTTTGTCAGCTGTCCATCATTTTGTCCCAAGCGTGCCGCCCTTCCATTTTCTTGCTCGCATCAGTTCCACCTCCTGTCACATATATACGTAGCTATGAATGTCAATTAGACGAGTTGCTATATATGTATAGGACCTGATCTTACTATCGCCCCGAAAAAGAATCGCAAGGATGAAGTTATTGCTGGATTGTTGACATGTAGCAAGCCCTTCGTGACTATGCAGTCAAAAAGGAGGAATTCGGTGCCTGAAAAATTCATCCAAAATTCTTCCAAAGACTCTTCCTATTCTTTCCTATTGCACAACCACTTTGTTCATATTTTTATTTCAGATTTTGAAAAACGCTATTGGAAAAAAAAAAGAACGTTCATGCCACTTCTTTGAAGTGGTTCCTAATGGAATCCATCCAGACTAAGTATTGTCCAACCAGAAGGCTGCAAAAAAAATGGTTTCAAAACACTGAAAAACACTTTAAAACTCTTCGAAGCAGCTTTGGTGAGACTTTTTGATGAGTTTTTGGAGCAGAAACTTTGAGCGGAAACTCATAGGTTTTGTGGAGCTTTGAAATTTGGACAAAAATTTGGAGCGCTTCTTCTCAGTTTCCGCTCAATGGCTATGTGCACACGGAGTCTTTTTGTGGAGTTCATTTTATTTGAGGAAACTGAGCAGAACCTCCAAGTTTTTGAAGAGTTTTGCAATTTTGAGGAGGATTTAAAGCATTTCCTCTTAGTTTCCGCTCAGTTTTTCCTCCAAAACTTCCTCGATATACTCTTTGTGCACATAGCTGTGGGCCATATGTGCATATTGAATCTTTTTCTGATTTTCGTTTTAAGAAAACTGAATAGAACTCTCTTGGGGTCTTTCTGGTGAGGTTTTAAAATTACCCTTAATTTAGGATAGAAATAAATATGGTAATGGACTAATGGTACAGATTTGTAGTTGACCAGTTTTCCCAGAAAGGGATATTAAACATGCGAAAGATAAAAGTTATATAGTTTTACAATACATATAATTTTACGGCCAGCTACCACTTGTGTTTTCATGATCCACACCTGCGATTTCATAATGTAACATCAGTGCATTATGTAACCACAAGCACCGAATGAATCATTCCCATCCATCATCCCTCGGTTCTTGGAGATGTTAAACTCCTGGTAAGAAGACTCCAGGTGTCAAGGAAATGAGAAAGAAATGACGCTTCAAGTAAGAAAAAAGTGACCCGAGGCAGAAATGGGGAGAGATGTGGAGGGAAGAGGCGGATACATGTCATCAAATGTGAGCTAATGTGGAGATTAGATCTGTATGATAAGGTCTCTTATTTTTTTTACAGAACATAAATCACAAGTCGTCTTCTTCTGGCCTTTAGTTAGATACTTAGTGCCCTATTCATTATTGCATTTGTGCTTTTTTGGGGTGTTTTTTCACCAGTTTTTCCTTTGCTTCTTACTCTTTTAAATTTCTCTATTTTTAAAGTTTATGTTTATGTTCTTTCCTGTTTGGGGTTTTCAGATGATTTTGGATAATTCATCAATTGTGATTTTTTTTAAAAGTGTTATATTTGCATGAATATACTCCAAGTCCTTCGCCAGAGTGATTTTACGTATTTTTTTTTTGTTTGCGCCAATTTAGCCGAGCGTGTGACTTTTTGATTTAAAAAAATACAATAGCAACAGCCGACAGCACTTCAGATATCAGAATGCACGTTCAGAATCCATAGGACCCAACAGGAAAAGTGTATACCAGAAATTCAAGAAGAACAGCATCCAATCCAGGTGAAAAAAATAGAAACAAATCTTTATTTTGCCATAATGTGACGTTTCGACCAATTGTCGGTCTTTTTCAAGCATATGGTTGAAAAAGACCTACATGGTTGAAACGTCGCATTATGCCAAAATAAAGAGGTATTTTTGTTTTGTTTTTTCACCCAGATTGGATGCTGTTCTTCTTGATTTTTTGATATAAGAAGTCATAAAATAAAGCTGAAGATAAATATCAAAAGATTTTTTGATTTTGCAAAAAGTTCATGAACAGCGTGCAACATTTTGAAGAATTTGGAGAAAAAAACGACAACGATGAGTTGGCCATTACTTCCTTCTTAGTTCTAGCTGTTTTTTGAAAAATTGGGTGACAATATGGCAGCTCACAATGGGGTTGTCACTACTATATATTCCGCTGGGTGCTCTAAAACTCCATGAGAGCATTAATGGAGGTCAAACTATTTTACCAACCCGTTACTATGAAGTACATTTAGATAAGTGGGGCAACATGTACCAAACGTCTACTTATCCATGTGTATATGGCATTAAATGCACGTTCAGGTAGCCTAAATGAGGCTGGGAACAGGACCGGCATCCAGTGAACCCAAGCATGTGCCGTGGGCCCACTCAGCCCTATGCTCAGGAGCGGAGCCTGCTCCATACAGCATGGATGCCAGCTGCATTATACAGCCTGATCCCAAATTCTGTGAGCTAGCTCCGATGGTAATCCTTTAGATGCTATTGTCAATTGTGACAGCGGCATTTACGAAGTTGGAAATGGGATGCTGATGGCATTGTCATGGTAGCCTAGTATGTCATATCTGTACCTGAGCCGGACTTCATTGGAGAATGGAAATTTTACAACACAGATCTATATTACAATACTACTGTGTACAAGCGATCACAGGTTAAAAAAAAGGTAAAAGAAACAGTAAAAAGTTCACCCAATATTTCAAGGAAGGTTAGTAAAATGTAAAAAATATATGTTTGATATTGCCGTATGCATAACTATCCGAAATAATAAAATATCATCATACTTATCCCTCATGGTCAAAGCAAAAACAAAAAAATGGCAGAATTACTGCTTTTTGGACACTTCCTTTCCCAAAAATGGAAAAAAAAGGAATAAAAAAGGACTATGAATATCAGTTTAGTACCAAAACTACAGCTTGTCTTGAAAAAAAAGATACAACTCCTGACCAAAAAATAAAAACAGGTAGACAGCAAGGGGGGCCCATTGGGATTCTGTTGACCACAGGCACGCAGACGGCCCTGGCTGGGAATGATAAGCGCATGGTCATTAGCTCTGGAGTTTATAGACCAATTCATTTATACTATTAAAGGGGTTGTTTAGGACTTTAACTTTAACATTGATGGCATATCCTTAGCAAAGGTCATCAGTGTTTGATGGATGGGGGGTGCAACATCTGGCACCACCACCGATCAGCTGTTCCTGGCAGCCGGAACTGCAAGGTTACAGAAGTACATAGCCCAGCTCCATAGACTGTACAGTGGCCACCGCTGGGTACTGTATATCTGCCACTTCTCAAATAAATTGTGGTTGGTTACACAGTAACTGGCTCCGATGGCTGTGTAGTTCTGTAACTGAGCAGTTCTGGATGCCAGGAACAGCTGATTGGTGGAGGTGCCAGGTGTCGCACCACCACCGATCAGACACTTATGACCTATCCTATGGATAGGCCATCACTGTTAAAGTCCTGGACAACCCCTTTAACATCAATGATCAAAAGCAAGCATAGTATTTTGTAGTCTATAAGACATACAGACAGCAGATTGGGGGAAACCAGGGACAAGTATCTGATGGGTTGGAACTAACCTAAACAGATCTTTTTGATTCTATACATGATAGGCGGTGCCCAAAGTGTCCAGCAGCTGCTTTAGTTTCCTGTTGACACGACTTTGCCTATTCGACAGAGAGGTTTGCTGTTTGATAGCGAACTTCTGTACATGGCTAGATTTAGACTAGGCAAAAAAACAGATGGTCAACCAGATTCCACCATAAACACGCCAGATGGTATTAGTTGTCAGCTAATAGGTCTGCACATGTAGGACATTTTCTATCCATCCCCGTCTGGTATTAAAATGAAAAGGAAATTATGTAGAAGTGACATCAATTTAGCATATGTGAAATTTCCCATTGGTTGACAGAGATGGTAGATAGTTTTAGGTATCTTCCATTTACGCTTATTCTTCTTTTTGCATACACAAGTTTAAAAAAAAGTCTATTTTACATTTTACAGTATATGCATTTGCCTCCTTTTTTAAAGTTTGTCAATGTGGGCAATGTTTGGGTTTTCTAGATGTTTTTGGTCGATCTATCATTACTGATTTGTTAAGATGTGGCACGTTTTTTTCCAGAAATGTACTCCAGTTCCTCCCTGGATTGATGCTATGTACTTTCGAAAAAAAAAACATTTTTTGAAAATATTTTAAAAAGCAATGCAACTTTCGCACTTAAAAAGGCAAAAGACGAAAATAGAGAGCATTTTAGATTTTGTGTAATATTCATGTACAACGTGCGTCATTTTGAAAAAATTAGCACAAAAACATCGACGGATACCATTAGACAAGAAAAGAAGTGTGTGGAGTGAACTGATGTGATATAAATACAAATAATGACCTACAAAACAGTGGCGTAGGAAGGGGGGTGCAGGGGGGGCGGTCCGCCCCGGGCGGCACAATGCGGGGGGAGGGGGGGCGTCCGGCGCTGCAGGAGGAGAAAGAGAAGAAAAAAAAAAAAAAAAGACGCCCCTTTAAATCTTCGGGCGGCCCCGTCCGCCGCCACGACCAGGCTCCCCCAACCCCCGGGCCCCCGCCCCCCGCTCTAATACTCACCTCTCCTGGTTCCTGTGGCAGCTGCAGCGTCCTCTGACTCTGCGACGTCTCAGGGCAGAGGGCGCGATGACGTCACTACTGTGCGCACCGCTCAGCCTCTCTGTCCTGAGCGTCGCAGAGCCGGAGAGACGCTGACTGCACCGGACCTGCGCTAGGAACGGGAGAGGTGAGGATTTTACTTTTTTTTTTTTCTTTATGTCTGACTCTGTCTGGGGGCAATGCTGGACACACTGGGGCAATACTGGAGACCATGGGGCAGATTGCTGGACACACTGGGGCAATACTGGAGACCATGGGGCAGATTGCTGGACACACTGGGGCAATACTGGAGACCATGGGGCAGAATGCTGGACACACTGGGGCAATACAGGAGACCATGGGGCAGAATGCTGGACACACTGGGGCAATACTGGAGACCATGGGGCAGATTGCTGGACACACTGGGGCAATACAGGAGACTATGGGGCAGATTGCTGGACACACTGGGGCAATACTGGAGACCATGGGGCAGATTGCTGGACACACTGGGGCAATACTGGAGACTATGGGGCAGAATGCTGGACACACTGGGGCAATAAAGGAGACTATGGGGCAGATTGCTGGACACACTGAATACTGGAGACCATGGGGCAGAATGCTGGACACACTGGGGCAATACTGGAGACCATGGAGCAGAATGCTGGACACGCTGGGGCAATACAGGAGACCATGGGGCAGATTGCTGGACACACTGGGGCAATACTGGAGACCCTGGGGCAGATTTCTGGACACATTGAGGCAATGCTGGAGACCCTGGGGCAGACTTCTGGACACACTGGGGCAATGCTGGACACTGGGGCAGATTGCTGGACACACTGGGGGTAATATGCTGGACACACTGGGGCAATGCTGGACACTGGGGGTAATATGCTGGACACACTGGGGGTAATATGCTGGACACACTGGGGCAGACTGCTGGACACACTGGGGCAGATTGCTGGACACACTGGGGGCAGTGCTGGACATACTGGGGCAGATTGCTGGACACACTGGGGGTAATATGCTGGACACACTGGGGCAGATTGCTGGACAACATGGGGGTAATATGCTGGACACACTGGGGCAGATTGCTGGACACACTGGGGGCAGGACTTGAGGCATGGGCAGAATGTAGATACGGGGCATGATTGGAGACACGGGGCAGGATTGGATCATGGGGCAGGACGGATACGATGGAGGCTGGTGGGGCAGGATGGGGAGATCATATGGGGTAGAATGGATACTCATGAGGGCAGGATGCGAGAACATATGGCTGGAGCCAGGAATGAGATAAACGGGGCCAGGGTGGGGAATAGTGTTACCATAGGGGCTAATTAAGGGATATTATTACTGCAGTGATGTATTTATTTTATTTTTTGAGTATACTGTTTTAAATGGGGGGGCGGTCCTGTTACTGTGCAGAGTGACACTATATCACCTTTTTTTCTTCATGTGATGTAATGTAGAAGTTGTGAAAAATTAAGTAATGTGTTCGAGATAACTGTGTTATTTCCTGCAGAAACGAGTCCTGGCTGGAAGGAATGATGGCGGTCTGTGCTGGATGAAAGATGAAGGACTTCACCTAGAGACGTCACTGGTGAGTCAGTGTTACCTATACACTGACACTATACACTGTATACTATATAGAGGTCCTGTGTATAATGTCACCAGTGATCTCTGTATTACCTCTACACAGACACTGCATACTAAGTACAGATCTCCTGTGAATACTGGCACTTATGGTGATAGTATTGTGTTTTGTTTTTTTTATTACTGCTCAGTATTGTAGTATTCAGTCACTATGTGGTGGTAATATGTGGTCTGGAAATGGTGTTGTGGTATTTGTCCCTTGTATGTAGTATTATTCGGTCACTATGTGGCCTGGTCATGGTGTGGTGGTATTAAGTCACAGGTTTGGCATGTGGGGGTGACACCATTAGGCCCATTTTAAGTTCTACAAAACAGGAAAACCATTTTTGGTAACCTTTGTGTGTATTGAGCCGGGGGAGGGGGGGGGGGCGCCAAACTCGGGAACAGCCCCGGGCGGCAAAAGCTCTAGCTACGCCTCTGCTACAAAATAAATACAGAATTATTTTAATCATGACATGAGGATATGAAATTTGCTTAGAAGATAGATAAAACCTTTTTTTAGAGGTAAAGAACTTTTCAGGAAGGCAAAGACTAGAGGTAAAGCGCTTTCAGGAAGGCAAAGACAAAAGGTAAAGAACATTCAGGAAGGTGAAGACTAAAGGTAAAGCGCTTTCAGGAAGGCTAAGATTAGAGGTAAAAATGTTTCAGGAAGGCAAAGACTAGGGGTAAAGAACATTCAGGAAGGTGAAGACTAAAGGTAAAGCATTTTCAGGAAGGCAAAGACTAGAGGTAAAGAACATTCAGGAAGGTAAAGACTAAAGGTAAAGCACTTTCAGGAAGACAAAGACTAGAGGTAAAGAACATTTAGGAACGTGAAGACTAAAGGTAAAGCGCTTTCAGGAAGGCAAAGACTAGAGGTAAAGAACATTCAGGAAGGTGAAGACTAAAGTAAAGCGTTTTCAGGAAGGCAAAGACTATAGGTAAAGAACATTCAGGAAGGTAAAGTCTAAAGGTAAAGCGCTTTCAGGAAGGCAAAGACTAGAGGTAAAGAACATTCAGGAAGGTGAAGACTAAAGTAAAGCGTTTTCAGGAAGGCAAAGACTATAGGTAAAGAACATTCAGGAAGGTAAAGTCTAAAGGTAAAGCGCTTTCAGGAAGGCAAAGACTAGAGGTAAAGAACATTCAGGAAGGTGAAAACTAAGGCTATGTGCACACGTTCAGGATTTCTTGCAGAAAATTCCTGAGAATTCCGGACATTTTCTGCAAGAAATCCGCAAGAAAACCGCATGTATTTTTGCCGCGGTTTTGACGCGTTTTTGCCACGGTTTTGACGCGTTTTTGCCGCGGTTTTTTCCGGACACTTCCCTATGCATTTTGGAGTGGGAAATCCGCAAAAAAAAACGCAAAAAGATAGAGCATGTCCGGATTTTGTGCGGTATGCGTTTTTTTGCGGAAAAAAACGCATCATGTGCACAAAACATGCGGAATTCATTCTAAATGATGGGATGCTTATTGTATGCGGTATTTTTGCGGTTTTATAGCGTTTTTATCGGGAAAAACCGCGAAAAAACAGCAACGTGTGAACACAGCCTAAAGGTAAAGCACTTTCAGGAAGACAAAGACTAGAGGTAAAGAACATTCAGGAAGGTGAAGACTAAAGGTAAAACACTTTCAGGAAGACAAAGACTAGAGGTAAAGAACATTCAGGAAGGTGAAGACTAAAGGTAAAACACTTTCAGGAAGACAAAGACTATAGGTAAAGAACATTCAGGAAGGTGAAGACTAAAGGTAAAACACTTTCAGGAAGACAAAGACTAGAGGTAAAGAAGTTTCAGGAAGGTGAAGACTAAATGTAAAGCGCTTTCAGAAAGGCAAAGACTAGAGGTAAAGAAGTTTCAGGAAGGTGAAGACTAAATGTAAAGCGCTTTCAGAAAGGCAAAGACTAGAGGTAAAGAACATTCAGGAAGGTGAAGACTAAAGGTAAAGAGCTTTCATTAAGGCAAAGACTAGAGGTAAAGAGCTTTCAGGAAGATTTGATGCACGACAAATATTTGAATATAAATTTTCTGCCGTTCAATGGAATGTGCAACTTTTGAGATAAGAAGTCGCAAAACATGTCCAAGACAAACATAAAGAGCATTTTTTATTTTGCACAAAATTCATTAACCATGTGCATCATTTTAAAGAATTTAGTGCAACACTATTAAAGAATATCGTGAGACAAAACAGGAAACGTAACCTTAAAAATATGCAAACGAAGAATTTGGATCAAAGTATATAAAGTGTCAAATTTGTTATTAAATAATTTCAAAATAAGTCTATAGATCTGTAAGTAAAGCCATAAAAAAACAAAAACTACATTTTTAGAATGGGATCTAATTCGTTATAGATGTAAAGATGTGTGTCAAAATGATAAACAATCAAAAAATGTTCCATTTAATTTCTGCAGTAACATTTAATGCGATCTTGTCTTGAAATTTCACAGCCACTGCATTTAACATCCATCATAATTATGTAGCACCCCAGGCACATTATTGACTATAACAAAAAAAGTGCAAAATTTAAAGACTCGGAAAAGAAATACAAACTCACATTTAATAAATAGGAAAATAAATATCAAATTAATGAAAAATAATTGAAAAAATCCATAGTTTCGATGATAGGTTTTGTTTTGCCTTAGTAGAACCATTTTTGTTAAAAATAAATAAATAAATAAAAACAAAATTTCTCTTCTTGCTTCACTGTCTCCTTGTAAAATTGGCAGCTCGGATTAACGTCCCATTAGACTTTGGTCTGATTGGGCGCAAAACCTTAAAATGCAAACTCACTTTACGACCCGTTTTATCTTTTACAGATGGCAGGAAGTATGGGATCAGGATGGTTTGATGGTATTATCCTTTCCTAAATCTTGATCTTCTTAGGACAAAGTTGACTCCTTCTTTTGTCAAAACTTGACATTTGCAGTTCATTGTCCTTTCATGCACGAGAGATAATCGTGGATGAAAAAGATGTAACAGTATCTCATGTCCAAATACAACATGTACCCGGGTTCTGTTTATTTTTTTCCTTTCTTTCTTTTTTTTGCATCGTTTATATGTAGCAATGACAATGGAACCTCTCTCCGAAAACCTTTTAAAATTGAACTTTAAAAATGGTCTTCTAGGGATGTGGTCTTCTCAAAGAAGAGAGTCAATAAACTTATAAGAAAATGAAAAATGTATTTGGCCTAGATCAAAATTGATCAATATAAACCAGTTAAGATTTCAATGTATTATTTAAAAAGAACCATAATAAACCTAAGAGAACGACATAGAAGATAAGATCATAGGTGACGCCAAAGTTTTTAAATCTGATTATTCATGATCCACTGGAGAAGGACATCATGGTCAGAAGAACAGATGAACAAGATGAAAAGGAAGATCAGCAACCCGATGGCTTGATATTATCAAGATAATGGCGGAGAAGACCCTGGTAAGAATAGATGGAACAAGGCGAAAAGGAAGATCAGGAACCGGATGGCTAGATACTACCAAGATAATGGTGCAGAAGACCCTGGTGGACCTATCTAGACACGTGGAAGATCGATCTTCGTAAAGAGAGTTTATCTATCAAATCGCCATGGCTCCAGACCGTACCGAAGGCCGTTAAATAAATAAATCACTTTCTATGAACCCTCAAATTTTAATGGCTACTTTAATGAGAGTTTTATTTGGATGGAAGAGTGTAAATCAGAACTAATATTTGTATCAAGGGCTTTTAATATGGCCATAACTGTAAAGCTGAAGCCACAGCTCAGTAATTGTTCTTTCATTGAAATAGTGCCTCTGAATCGACTCAAATTTCTTAAAATTTTTCATTTTAAGCCTAATTTTTTTAATTTTTTTTTACTAATAAACTCTACTCTTTTAGCCAACGAGACACTAAAAATTACTTAAATTACTATATTACTTATTAAAAATATTTTTTTTTACCTTTTTCAACAACGCTCTAATTCTAATATTTGGACGAAACGATGGCCACTTCAACAAGAGTGTCAATTTTTTTGTCCAAAAACTCATATTGACCCAACGTCGTTATGGCAGATCTTTTCTTAAATTATCTAAAAAAATAGCGTCCAATCATGAATGAAATAGCGAAAGTCTATCTTACTATGATTATATTATGCATGGTATGCAAATAATATTAGTTTCTGCTCATGAAATATTTCCTTTACCATGTAACCATATGATTCTAGACACTTTATAGACAGTGATTAACCAGACAAGAGGGTAGCAATCCACAGAGGAGGGGTGTCGGTGCCCCCTCACCTGCTTGTCTGGTGCAGGCACTTGGAGAGATGGTGGAGGAGGGAGGGTAGATAATTAGCATTTTCAGTGGCAGCTGGCCCAGTGGAGAAATTGTGATTTCTTTTTAGTTCTAAAATGACACATTGTTCGTAGAGGCACAATTCTCCCGGCAGGAGAGCAGCGAAGAGTGTGCCAAGGTATTGTTGTGTAAATCAGAGGCTTTTTGTGCTTGAATTAGCCAAAGGAGGATTAAGGGAGATGGCCTGCAGGCCACTAATAGCAGGGATGAGGTTCTGGAGACTTTAGATATGCAAAGTAGCTTCTATCCAGAGGAGATGCAAAGCACATCAGAGTGTGGTGGGTTACCTCTGTGGTTTGTCCCTAATGGAGTTGGATTTGTTTTTGGGCCAATGACAAGTGGTGCACGGTCCAAGCCGTATATTGTACAGTGAGTGAATGTCTTGTATAGTGGCCAATTGTGTGTTGTATAAACCTTTATCCCTCTCCAATGGGTTGATCAACAGCTTCTTTCAGCCGAGTCTTCAGACAAGACTGTATTGATATTCATTGTGCCGTGCTTGTAGGGTGCAACGGAATACCTTGTCATAATTATCCCATCTTGATAAAATTGCATAGAGGGAGCAACCTGCCCATCTGAGCCGATGAATAGCTTTCAGTAAACATTGACCCTTCTAGGAAGGCATCCATGGAAACGTAATGATGATACTATAAAAGTAACTTTTAACATTATATTATTGATTACTAAAGAGAGTATTGAGCATGTAATAAATATGGCTATGCTTTATATATACCCTGCTCAAAAAAAATTAAAGAGATCACTAAAATACCACATCCTAGATATCAGTAAATGAAATATTCCAGTTGCAAATCTTTAATCATTATAGTGGAATGTGTTGAGAACAACAAAACCAAAAAAATGATCAATGTAAATAAAAATTAATATGCCAAATTCGAAGTGGAAAATTAAATTACAGGTTTATCCAACTTCAGTGGAAATGCCTTAAGACAAGGAAATGATGCTCAGTATTGTGTGTGGCCTCCATGTGCCTGTGTGACCTCCCTACAATGCCTGAGCATCGTCCTGATGAGGCGGTGGATGTTCTCCTGAGGGATCTCCTCCCAGGCCTGGATTAAAGCATCAGTCAACTCCTGGACAGTCTGTGGTGCAATGTGGCATTGGTGGATATAAAGAGATATGATCTCCCAGATGTGCTTGATTGGACTCAGGTTGGGGAATGGGCAGAACAGTCCATAGTATCAATGCCTTCATCATGCAGGAACTGCTGACACACTTCAGCCACGAGATCTAACATTGTCATGCATCATAGGGAACCCAGGGCCCACTGTGTTGTGAATTCTGTGGCAGAGCTCCCTCCTGTGGTCACAAGTGGTACTTCGGCTGATTCTCTCTATGAGCTTCCGTTGGTGGAGGAAAGTGGTACTGCGGCTTCTGAGTTTCCTTCCTCAGGTGATGTGGTGAAGTCGTTAGGTGCTGCTCTATTTAACTCCACCTAGTGCTTTGATCCTGGCCTCCAGTCAATGTTCTAGTATTGGACTTGTTTCCTCCTGGATCATTCCTGTGGCCTGCTGCTCTGCATAGCTAAGTTGCTCTTGTGTTATTTTTGTTTGCTGTTTTTTCTGTCCAGCTTGTTTATTTGTTTTTCTTGCTTGCTGGAAGCTCTGGGACGCAGAGGGTGTACCTCCGTGCAGTTAGTCGGTACGGAGGGTCTTTTTGCCCCCTTTGCGTGGTTGTTTGTAGGGTTTTGTGTTGACCGCAAAGTTACCTTTCCTATCCTCGCTCTGTTCAGTAAGTCGGGCCTCACTTTGCTAAATCTATTTCATCTCTCCGTTTGTCTTTTCATCTTAACTCACAGTCATTATATGTGGGGGGCTGCCTTTTCCTTTGGGGTATTTCTCTGAGGCAAGGTAGGCTTATTTTCTATCTTCAGGCTAGCTAGTTTCTCAGGCTGTGCCGAGTTGCATAGGGAGCGTTAGGCGCAATCCATGGCTGCCTCTAGTGTGGTTGGAGAGGATTAGGGATTGCGGTCAGCAGAGTTCCCACGTCTCAGAGCTCGTTCTATGTTTTTGGGTTATTGTCAGGTCACTGTATGTGCTCTGTCTTCTATGTCCATTGTAGTACTGAATTACCTAATCATAACAGTACTGGAGGCCCAAAGTACTAATGATTCTCAATAGAGGGAAAAAAGAAGACCTGAGACCATTTTTTTTTCCCTAGACATTTGGGTGGTTCAGGACACAGGTGTAGCGATGGACATTAAAGGTCTGTCTTCATGTGTGGATCAGCTCACGGCAAGAGTACAAAATATTCAAGACTTTGTGGTTCAGAATTCTATGTTAGAACCAAGAATTCCTATTCCTGATTTGTTTTTTGGAGATAGAACTAAATTTCTGAGTTTCAAAAATAATTGTAAACTATTTCTGGCTTTGAAACCTCGCTACTCTGGTGACCCAGTTCAACAAGTCAGGATCATTATTTCTTTTTTACGTGGCGACCCTCAGGACTGGGCATTTTCTCTTGCGCCAGGAGATCCTGCATTATGTAATATTGATGCGTTTTTCCTGGCGCTCGGATTGCTGTACGATGAACCTAATTCAGTGGATCAGGCAGAGAAAAAGTTACTGACTCTGTGTCAGGGTCAGGATGAGATAGAGGTATATTGTCAGAAATTTAGAAAGTGGTCCGTGCTCACTCAATGGAATGAAGGTGCGCTCGCAGCTATTTTCAGAAAGGGTCTCTCTGAAGCCCTTAAGGATGTCATGGTGGGATTTCCTATGCCTGCTGGTCTGAATGAGTCTATGTCTTTGGCCATTCAGATCGGTCGACGCTTGCGTGAGCGTAAATCTGTGCACCATTTGGCGGTATTACCTGAGCTTAAACCTGAGCCTATGCAGTGCGATAGGACTTTGACCAGAGTTGAACGGAAAGAACACAGACGTCAGAATGGGCTGTGTTTCTACTGTGGTGATTCCACTCATGCTATCTCTGATTGTCCTAAGCGCACTAAGCGGTTCGCTAGGTCTGCCACCATTGGTACGGTACAGTCAAAATTTCTTTTGTCCGTTACCTTGATCTGTTCTTTGTCATCTTATTCTGTCATGGCATTTGTGGATTCAGGCGCTGCTCTGAATTTGATGGACTTGGAGTATGCTAGGCGTTGTGGGTTTTTCTTGGAGCCCTTGCAGTATCCTATTCCATTGAAAGGAATTGATGCTACGCCTTTGGCCAAGAATAAGCCTCAGTACTGGACCCAGCTGACCATGTGCATGGCTCCTGCACATCAGGAGGTTATTCGCTTTCTGGTGTTGCATAATCTGCATGATGTGGTCGTGTTGGGGTTGCCATGGCTACAAGTCCATAATCCAGTATTAGATTGGAAATCCATGTCTGTGTCCAGCTGGGGTTGTCAGGGGGTACATGATGATGTCCCATTTCTGTCTATTTCGTCATCCACTCCTTCTGAGGTCCCAGAATTCTTGTCTGATTACCGGGATGTATTTGATGAGCCCAAGTCCGATACCCTACCTCCGCATAGGGATTGTGATTGTGCTATCGATTTGATTCCTGGTAGTAAATTCCCAAAAGGTCGACTGTTTAATTTATCTGTGCCTGAGCACGCCGCTATGTGGAGTTATGTGAAGGAGTCCTTGGAGAAGGGGCATATTCGCCCGTCATCTTCGCCATTGGGAGCGGGGTTCTTTTTTGTGGCCAAAAAGGATGGTTCGCTGAGACCTTGTATAGATTACCGCCTTCTAAATAAGATCACGGTTAAATTTCAGTATCCCTTGCCGCTGTTATCTAATTTGTTTGCTCGGATTAAGGGGGCTAGTTGGTTCACCAAGATAGATCTTCGTGGTGCATATAATCTTGTGCGTATTAAGCGAGGCGATGAATGGAAAACTGCATTTAATACGCCCGAGGGCCATTTTGAATACCTAGTAATGCCATTCGGACTTGCCAATGCTCCATCAGTGTTTCAGTCCTTTATGCATGACATCTTCCGAGAGTACCTGGATAAATTCCTGATTGTGTACTTAGATGACATTTTGATCTTCTCGGATGATTGGGAGTCTCATGTGAAGCAGGTCAGAACGGTGTTTCAGGTCCTGCGTGCTAATTCTTTGTTTGTGAAGGGATCAAAGTGTCTCTTTGGTGTGCAGAAGGTTTCATTTTTGGGGTTCATCTTTTCCCCTTCTACTATCGAGATGGATCCTGTTAAGGTCCAAGCCATCCATGATTGGACTCAGCCGACATCTCTGAAAAGTCTGCAAAAGTTCCTGGGCTTTGCTAATTTTTATCGTCGCTTCATCTGCAATTTTTCTAGTATTGCTAAACCATTGACCGATTTGACTAAGAAGGGTGCTGATGTGGTCAATTGGTCTTCTGCTGCTGTGGAAGCTTTTCAAGAGTTGAAGCGTCGTTTTTCTTCTGCCCCTGTGTTGTGTCAGCCAGATGTTTTGCTTCCGAACCAGGTCGAGGTTGATGCTTCTGAGATTGGAGCGGGGGCTGTTTTGTCGCAGAGAAGTTCTGATCGCTCGGTGATGAAACCATGCGCCTTCTTTTCCAGGAAGTTTTCGCCTGCTGAGTGAAATTATGATGTTGGTAATCGAGAGTTGCTGGCCATGAAGTGGGCATTCGAGGAGTGGCGTCATTGGCTTGAGGGAGCTAAGCATCGCGTGGTGGTCTTGACTGATCATAAGAACTTGACTTATCTCGAGTCTGCCAAGCGGTTGAATCCTAGACAGGCTCGCTGGTCGCTGTTTTTCGCCCATTTTGACTTTGTGATTTCGTACCTTCCGGGCTCTAAAAATGTGAAGGCGGATGCCCTGTCTAGGAGTTTTGTGCCCGACTCTCCGGGTTTGTCTGAGCCGGCGGGTATTCTCAAAGAGGGAGTAATTGTGTCTGCCATCTCCCCTGATTTGCGGCGGGTGCTGCAAAAATTTCAGGCTAATAAACCTGATCGTTGCCCAGCGGAGAAACTGTTTGTCCCTGATAGGTGGACGAATAGAGTTATCTCTGAACTTCATTGTTCGGTGTTGGCTGGTCATCCTGGAATCTTTGGTACCAGAGAGTTGGTGGCTAGATCCTTTTGGTGGCCATCTCTGTCGCGGGATGTGCATTCTTTTGTGCAGTTCTGTGGGATTTTTGCTCGGGCTAAGCCCTGCTGTTCTCGTGCCAGTGGGTTGCTTTTGCCCTTGCCGATCCCGAAGAGGCCTTGGACACATTTCTCTATGGATTTTATTTCAGATCTTCCTGTCTCTCAAAAAATGTCGGTCATTTGGGTAGTTTGTGATCGCTTCTCTAAGATGGTCCATTTGGTACCCTTGTCTAAATTACCTTCCTCCTCTGATTTGGTGCCATTGTTCTTCCAGCATGTGGTTCGTTTACATGGCATTCCAGAGAATATCGTTTCTGACAGAGGTTCCCAGTTTGTTTCGAGGTTTTGGCGAGCCTTTTGTGCTAGGATGGGCATTGACTTGTCTTTTTCCTCGGCTTTCCATCCTCAGACTAATGGCCAGACCGAACGAACCAATCAGACTTTGGAAACATATCTGAGATGCTTTGTTTCTGCTGATCAGGATGACTGGGTGTCCTTTTTGCCTTTGGCTGAGTTCGCCCTTAATAATCGGGCCAGCTCGGCTACCTTGGTTTCGCCGTTTTTCTGCAACTCTGGGTTCCATCCTCGTTTCTCTTCAGGGCAGGTTGAGTCTTCGGACTGTCCTGGTGTGGATACTGTGGTGGACAGGTTGCAGCAGATTTGGACTCATGTAGTGGACAATTTGACCTTGTCCCAGGATAAGGCTCAACGTTTTGCTAATCGCAGATGCTGTGTGGGTCCCCGACTTCGTGTTGGGGATTTGGTTTGGTTGTCTTCTCGTCATATTCCTATGAAGGTTTCCTCTCCTAAGTTTAAACCTCGTTTCATTGGTCCGTATAGGATTTCTGAGGTTCTTAATCCTGTGTCTTTTCGTTTGACCCTTCCAGATTCTTTTTCCATCCATAACGTATTCCATAGGTCATTGTTGCGGAGATACGTGGCACCTATGGTTCCATCTGTTGATCCTCCTGCCCCGGTTTTGGTGGAGGGGGAGTTGGAGTATATAGTGGAGAAGATTTTGGATTCTCGCATTTCAAGACGGAAACTCCAGTATCTGGTTAAGTGGGAGGGTTATGCTCAGGAAGATAATTCCTGGGTCTTTGCCTCTGATGTCCATGCTCCCGATCTTGTTCGTGCCTTTCATATGGCTCATCCTGGTCGTCCTGGGGGCTCTGGTGAGGGTACGGTGACCCCTCCTCAAGGGGGGGGTACTGTTGTGAATTCTATGGCAGAGCTCCCTCCTGTGGTCACAAGTGGTACTTCGGCTGATTCTCTCTATGAGCTTCCGTTGGTGGAGGAAAGTGGTACTGCGGCTTCTGAGTTTCCTTCCTCAGGTGATGTGGTGAAGTCGTTAGGTGCTGCTCTATTTAACTCCACCTAGTGCTTTGATCCTGGCCTCCAGTCAATGTTCTAGTATTGGACTTGTTTCCTCCTGGATCGTTCCTGTGGCCTGCTGCTCTGCATAGCTAAGTTGCTCTTGTGTTATTTTTGTTTGCTGTTTTTTCTGTCCAGCTTGTTTATTTGTTTTTCTTGCTTGCTGGAAGCTCTGGGACGCAGAGGGTGTACCTCCGTGCCGTTAGTCGGTACGGAGGGTCTTTTTGCCCCCTTTGCGTGGTTGTTTGTAGGGTTTTGTGTTGACCGCAAAGTTACCTTTCCTATCCTCGCTCTGTTCAGTAAGTCGGGCCTCACTTTGCTAAATCTATTTCATCTCTACGTTTGTCTTTTCATCTTAACTCACAGTCATTATATGTGGGGGGCTGCCTTTTCCTTTGGGGTATTTCTCTGAGGCAAGGTAGGCTTATTTTCTATCTTCAGGCTAGCTAGTTTCTCAGGCTGTGCCGAGTTGCATAGGGAGCGTTAGGCGCAATCCACGGCTGCCTCTAGTGTGGTTGGAGAGGATTAGGGATTGCGGTCAGCAGAGTTCCCATGTCTCAGAGCTCGTTCTATGTTTTTGGGTTATTGTCAGGTCACTGTATGTGCTCTGTCTTCTATGTCCATTGTAGTACTGAATTACCTAATCATAACACCACTGCCCCTGCATATGGTCTCACAATGGTTGCGAGGATCTCATCCCGGGAACTAACGGCAATCAGGCTACCTCTGGATAACATATAGAGGGCTGTGTGGCCCTCCAAAGAAATACCTCCCCACACCATTACTAACCCACTGCCAAACCGGTCATGCAGAGGATGTTGCAGGCAGCAGATCGCTCTCCACGGCGCCTCCAGACTCTCTCACGTCTGTCATGTGCTCAGTGTGAACCTGCTTTCATCTGTGAAGAGCACAGGGTGCAAGGGTCGAATCTGCCAATCTTGGTGTTCTCTGGCAAATGCCAATCGCCCTGCACGATGTTGGACTGTAAGCACAGCACCCGCTTGTGGACGTCGGTCACTCATACCAATCTCATGGAGTCTGTTTCTGACAGTTTGAATGGACACATGAATGTTAGTGGCCTGCTGGAGTTCATTTTGCAGAGCTCTGGCACTGCTCATCCTGTTCCTCCTTGCACAAAGGAGGAGATAGCAGTCCAGCTGCTGGGTTGTTGCCCTCCTACGACCCCCTCCACGTCTTCTGGTATACTGGTTTGTCTCATGGTTTCTGCTCAATGCTCTGGACACTGTGCTAACAGACATAGCTACCCTTCTTGCAACAGCTTGCAGAAATGTGCCATCCTGGATGAGCTGCACTACTTGAGCAACTTCTGTGGGTTGTAGACACCACCTCCTGCTACTGTACAGTACCTCTAGGGGTGAGAGCAATGACAAAAATGCAAAAGTGATCAAAATAACAGCCAAAAAGGATGAGAACAGAGAAATGGTCTGTGGCCATCACCTGCAGAACCACTCCTTTATAGGTATTGCCTATTCCATTTGCACAACAGCACTAGAAATTGATTCACAATAAGTGTTGCTTCATAACTGGACAGGTTGATTTCACAGAAGTGTGATTGACTTGGATTTACATTGTGTTGCTTAAGTGTTCCCTTTCTTTTTTGAGCAGTATATATCTCGACTGGCGACTGAATAGATGAACGATCTCTAGGAAGATTGATCTTGTGCAAATCTAGATAGGTCCACCAGGGTCTTCTCCAACATTGCCTTGCTGGTCTCCTCTTCACCTTGCTCCTTCTATTGTTCTCACCATGATCTCCTTCTCCAGTGATTGCTCTCTCCATATGATGTGTCCAAAGAAGGCAAGTTGTAGCTTGATGATCCTTGCTTCGAGTGACATGTCTAGCTTGATTTGTTCCCAAATTAATTTATTTGTTCATCCTGACAGCACCAAATTTTGAAGTTGTCTATTCTTCTTCTGTCTTGTTTCTTTATCATCCAGATTTTGCATCCAAATGTTACTGCAATCACTTGGAGAAGGATATCATGGTCCGAAGAATAGGAGGCAAAGAGGAAGACAAGCAACCCAATTGCTTGATACTGTCAAGATAACGGAGAAGACCCTGGTGGACCTACCTAGGCTTACACAAGATCAGTCCTCCTACACATCATTCATCCATCAAGTAGTTATGGCTTGAGACCAAGCAGAAGGCAGTCAAAATAAAAAATGTTACCATAGAAGAGACCAAACTATGTACAAGCTGTGTCTTTGTTGCCAGTGAAATATTCATCAATTAGAAGACCTTGTCCAGTCATTTCCTTGCTGATTTGCTCATAGCTCTTCTCCTATAACCATATGGCTACACATAATGTGCATAGAAGAACTTTTCGATAAAGAGTACATACCCACTGCATCCTACAGGGTTAGATGTATTTCTTGATGACACCTCCCCTCTACTGCATATCATATATATGCAGGTATTAGCATGTTGTTGGTTTCCTAAGGTTTGAGGACAATTGTGGCTAATTCCTGCCAATTTTTTTTGAAATAGCAATTTGTCCTTGCCTCACCACTAAGATTACACTCTTGAAAGATGACAAAGCTGGGCATTGAGGTGGCAATTACAAGACTCCTTGATTAGCATAAGCATGTAATTTATCGTATTAGGGGGAATATTGGGAGCTTCAGTTGTGAAGGAGTCTTTTGCAATGGGTAAGGGTCAATATATGGGCCCTTTGAGTGCAAAAGTTTATTATAATGCATAATTTCACCTTCTTTGAAGGTGTAAATGGCTCCCCTTAACTCTTGGGCCCTTGCGTAGCTACACAGGTTGCACCAATTGTATGTACTTCCCTGGTGAGGTGATGCACTGTGTGCGTCTATACAGACCTCAAAAATAATAGAGCATATGAACAGAATTAGAATTAGATTTTTATCTAAAGCGGGTCTACTTGAGTCATTATGGACCTGGAAATTTTACTGATTGTATTATATCCATGGTCTCAAACAAGCCGCTATCCACTGAGGCAACACAGTTTTGCTGTTGTTTTATTCCACTTCTCACCTGAGTGTTCCGGTTTTTACATCTTTTAAATACGTCATACTCTTCCAGAGATATGGACTTTTCTTAGTGAAAACTTTAATGGTTAGTTGCAAGGGGGATGGCTTACCGGATCCTCTGGGGTGTGTCTTTAGGCTGCTCTGTTTTATTACCCAGTGAGCAATGCCTTCTTGCTCATATCTCCGGAAACGTATGGGGCATTTGCAAAAAACAAAAACCGGAATACTCAGGTGAGAAGCAGGAATAATGTAAGATAACAAACTGTCCACTTTTGACCTGGTGACTGGTCCTATTTAAATATTTCTTGGCCTTTAACTCATTCAGACTTTTCATATTCTTAGGACATAAGTAAGAGATTTCTGGCCACCACTTATCTTCATACGGAAATAACTTCCATGCTCGGTCAATCTAAATACGGAAGGATATGGAGTTGGGACAATCTTTTATTCAATACCTAGCTTTGGACCAACCTTGATTATTGAAATGATCCAAACCCAAGTACCGTATTAACTAATTTATTCAAATTCTGCTAGCATCTTCTGGTGAATCACCATTTTTGAGACCAAAACCTAACAGATGTGGATAAGGAAAGATCAGGGTCTTTGAATATCCACTAATTCATTGGATACGCTAGGTCGGTTTCAGACTTTTGGCTGGAGACAAATGCATTTAGACAAGCAAACAATACTTTTTGAGTCAGCTACTTAGTATATGACTGTGTTTCCCAAATGATATCTTCAAGTACCCACAACAGGTCAATGAGGATTGGGAAGAGTATTCGGTATCGGTGTCAATACATCTATAGCTAGCACAGGTGCTCGCTCTATGGGATATCCTTAAAATTTGACCGGTTGCAAGCGCTTGAGGAGTGCAGGTGCAAAACACTGGTATAGGGCGCCGATCTTTTGGCTGAAGCTGAAAGAAACTTTGTGTGAACGAGCAATTGTTCTTGGATTGGCAGATTTCCCTCAAATATCTATGGCCAGTTTATCTGCCTATTGGGATAAACAGTATGTGATCATGTCATTTTTTTTTCCAGTTACATTTCAAGGGTCAAAAAAGTGGTTGGATCGGTTCTCGACGCAAGTAATTGAAAGAGTCGAAAATTTAAGTAATTGTATATAAAAGGTTATTCAAGTATCAAAAAAAGTAGGAAAAAAATTTGAGGTTCAAAATTCTTTACTTGTTTTTGTAAATCACTGCATTTTAAAAAGTTTTATTTGCCACAAAAAAAGAGAAGTAATCCCTTTGTAATCTATGCATTTATTTATTAGCGCAGAGCTGAATTGTACAGTCCGTCTTGGAAGGGTTAAGCGAGGCGTGAAGACCAAAGCAGTATCCATAGCAGATGATGATGGTAGAGTGAGCCAAGACAGAACACAAACAAAATTGGATTAGGGCTATTTAAGAAAGGAGAAATTAGAAAAATAAAGAGAATGTTTCTTCCACGCTTCCTTGCTTTGGTCCTGTCTGTCTGAACTGTTGAGTTCGCCCTCAATGGATATTTGCATCTGTTCAAAGGGGCACAGGACAGCAGTCCTAATCCGAGCAAGGGGGAAGAGTAATGACACTGACACGCTTCCCCACCGGCCTCTTTTGTAAACCCCTTCTTTTCTCTCCGGGTCCTGGACAAAACGTTCACTCTAATGAAAACCAGACAGCAACTTAAAAAACTTTTAATTTTCTTTTAAGCGAGGTTTTGTACCTCGACAAGCGTATTTAAGCCTCCTTTCTCCTCTCTCGCCCAGAAATGTCTGGCTGTTCAGTTTGCTTTTTCTCTAAATGGGCTGAAAGTTGTGTTGCCCTCAAAGGTCCATAGGCCAGAGCTATTGAGCTGTGGGGATGCTGAAAAAGTACAGAATTCGTTCTGCCATATTTTTGTGGGATAATAGGCAAAAACGAGGGATGACATCAGAAGAGGAAGAGACAAATGCTGCCCTTGTAGACGTAAATTTCTGTGTGGTAGGTCTTGGTACCACCATTGTCTTACCCTTAAGTAGGTATCCTACAAAGTAGGTCATCCTTTCTTATCTTATGTAATTCTTTCCACAAATTGACGTTAAGGTGTTACATTTTTTCAAGCCTTTTATTTGCCTCATTCGTTGCATTAAAATTAATTTTCTTTTCTGTAGTTATGTAAGGATGGTGGACTGTGCTGTCACATTCCTGCCCCTGAAGGCACCAATCGCTTTGTAATGTGTATTATGCCATGTGTTTTAGTATGTATATTGTGTCATAAGAATTATGTGGTTTTGTACAGTATGTAGTAGTATTGTAAGCAATGTATAATGTCGGATGTGATAATGTAAGGTATTATAGTGTATTATATAGTATAGGGGTAGGCAGACATAATGTTTGGAAGTAGCCCATAATGGGACAGGATTAGTGCTAAGGAAAGTGATAGAGTTCTTGTTAGTTAGATAGGGTTTGGAGAGTAAAGTGAGCAGAGCTACATAGAAGGGTGACACTAAGTGAGAGGAGACTAAGGAAGAGGGATAGTGTGATCCTGAAGAGAAGTGACTGACGAGACAGGAGTCTCTCTCATTGAACTGTAAAACACATGGTCCTGGCCAGCCACACCACCGACTAAATGCGACCTGCACAGGTGTGATGCCCTCACAGTACAAGTATACACACCTAGCCAGGACCTACACTGTTATGTCGTGTGCTACGGCATAGAAGGAGACTAGTGTCTCCGCAGTGGCTACCGGAATGCGGTGCGCTACAGTTACGAATCAGTTTAAAAAAGACATGTTCATCAAGTTTCACTGAGGCAATGGAAAGAACAGAGGGAAGGAACATGATCTAGTCTTCGTCTAAAGAGCTAATCTTTCCCTACTGATCTCAATTTACCTATTTACTTTATGTAGGACTATGGGGAGTGCATTATACTATATGAAGGACTGTGGGTTGTGTTATACTGTATGGAGGACTATTGGGAGTGCATTATACTATATGGAGGATTATGAGGCTCAGTATACTATATGAAGGACTATAGAGCCCATTATACTTTATAGAGGGCTATGTGGGTGCCATTCTAATATTTGGAGCGCTATGTGGGGCCATTTTAATATTTGAAGGGCTATGTGAAAGCATTTATACTTTACGGAGGGCTATGTGGGGCCACTATACTGTATGCAAGAAATTATACAGTGTGAAGGTTTGTGTGGGCTCCATCATCTGTATGGAGGGCTGGTTGGGGGTCATTACACTGTTTGGCTAGTGGGGGTCATTATACAGTGTTGTGAGGTGTGGCACCATTATGCTATATATAGGCCCATTATACTGCATAGAGGGCTATGTGGGGGGTCACAGTTGTGGGATTATACTCTGTTGGGGTCACCATAATTTTGCTGAGGAAGTTGAGTTGGGTCAGTAGGGTACAGAAGGTTCATCATGCTGTGTGTGTGGCGGGTGCTGTGGAGAAATTCACTATGGAGGTATCATACTGTGTTTGGGGGGTACTTTGGTTGGCATTTTGCAATATTGATGCAACGAAAGGGGAATCTAGGGCTTCAGTAGGGGGAAAATTACTTTGTAAGAACTGCAAAGTTGAGATATGCTCTTCTGTGTCCCCGCCAAATATATTTATTTTTTGAGGGGGGGCGGTGGGCAATTATAACTTCTGCTATGGGCCCCATTATTTCTATGTACGAACCTGATCTGCACTGACATTCTAAAATATCAATGCCGAGTAAGTAGCTTACATAAGATTGTGCAGCTGTGGATGCAGGGACACAGCCGGACTACTCACAAAAAATCAGACATGGTTTATTATTATAGAATATTATAGTATCACAAACAGAGCCATTTGAATACACGGTACAGGTGCACCCATGAAAGAATGTGTTGCACCACAGAAACAGGGTATGGGCACAGAAGTAATCGAGCAGAGGAAGATTTTTTCAATATAACCAGCAATATTACAATAATAAAGTGCCAGTGCATAATATCCAAAGCGGCTACAGTCCCCTACTAACACATGGGTATGGGGAAACACATATCCCTCAATTCAAAACCGGTCTCAGACCGCATAGTAAGAAACCCTTCATGCAAGAAGAAGAAGTGTTCCAATTATATATACTTACCCATATCCTTTTTCATAGGTTCACACACTCGCCCCGACGTGCGATTTGCTTTTGGCTTCCTCGGGGGGCCAGTATCACCTTTTTTGTGATTTTTATGCTTCAAGTCATGTATTCTATGCTATTGGGAAGCTTTACAGGGTATTATCCCAAGTAGTTTTTGGATGGTTTCCGAGGACTATTATTATGGTATCTGTATCTGAGATTTTATATTTGATGGTTTATTATCATGCTTTCCATCGCGATCACGGTTCACACAAGCTGAACTAGCACTTATGCATACAGATTAGAAAGCAATAGCGCTGACCATGTTTCTACCTCCGTATCATATGATCACTGGGTGTAGGGAAGGAACAAGAGCTGCTGGGTCCTAGGAGATCCAGTTTGCGCTGCTATGCAGCCAAAGGCTGAATTTCCCTGTAACTGGGGCTAATATACCAGACAAAGCTACAGGGGAAATCAGCAATTAAAAAAACAGTATTAATAAGTTAATATGTCCCTCAAATAATATTTTATTAATATATATATTGTGAGCCCTCGCGGGCAGGGTCCTCTCTCCTTATGTACCAGTCATGACTTGTATTGATTAAGATTATTGTACTTGTTTTTATTATGTATACCCCTCCTCACATGTAAAGCGCCATGGAATAAATAATAAAATATTAGGAGATTCTTGAAGTGTAGCTTCTGAACCAATGCAAAATCTATAAAATGACATACCTACCATGTGTAATTTCTAATACCAATGTCTCCATATGTCTCAAAGGACTTTTTGGGTCCCATTAGACATCAAGACATGGGGACATTGCTACCTCTGCACCCTTATAGCTAAGCAACTGCCCAAAACTGATATTTTTAGTGATACACAGTGATATGAATTCTATTGAGTAATTTTGTAACCAAGTGACCTACCACCGCTGCAATTGGGAAGCTTTGCAACCTGGGACCTACCACGACTTTGAATGGGGCAATTCCAGAAAATTCCATATTGTTGGATTTTTGGTCCAAAACCAAACACAACTTGACTTCCATAGACGTACTGTAGACAAGTTGCACAAATGTTCTCGTTACGACACTTGCTTTTGTGGGACCATTATGACCTTGTAGACCTTTTTAAAATGGACCCTTGCAGACATTTATTTTTAACTTGTCAACATGGCAATTTTTCATTTTTCCCTCCCTTTCTTACAAGAGCCATGACTTTTTCATTTTTCAGTCAACACAGCCATATGAGAGCCTGTTTTTTTGTGGGATGAGTTGTAGTTTTGAATGGCACCTTTCAATTATATGTCCAGAAATGGTAGTGAACAGATAAAAGGCACCTGAAGCCAGTGAGCTGGATTTGCCTGGTGGTGAATTGCCTTCCCCTTGCTTGGAATTCGCCCACTTCTCCCAATATCTGCTGTATGTGTGTTTCAGAAGTCTGCAGGATTTGTAGAAAGTTGGCTCAAGAGCTAAGCCCAAGGGTGGGATTGAGCCAGTTCCCACTGGTTCGGGGGAATCGAACATTAAAATTGCAGCTAGTTCTCCAAGCCGGCAGGATGCAGTGCTTCGATCGGCTCCGAGGGCCATCCCGCTAGTTTCAAATTAATGCATCATCGAATACGCATTCAGTGAACATATTGCAGTGCAGGAAGCCCTTCCTGCACTGCAAGAGTTAAAATAGCCACCAACTCAGCAGCAGCTGACATCAGCATACATGACGCCAGAGTATGATGTCAGACTCACCACCATGCGCCGGAGCGTTGGCACCACAAATAAAGTAGGAAGAAAGAAGCCGATGCTGGACTGTGGACAGGTAAGAAGAACTTTTTATATTTTAAATCATTGCAGAATCAATGCGAGACTTATGGGGCCCAGGATGTGAGATTATATGGAGCACAGGATGTAAGATTATATGGGGGCTCAGGATGTGAGATTATATGAGGACCAGGATAGGAAATTATCAAAATGAGGGTCAAAAATGATGAGAAAGCTGAAAATTTTAATTCCTATTTTGCATGTATGTTCTCTAAGAAAGCAATTGTAACATCAACTAATCTTCACAGTGCCATTGAAGGAATAAAAGAATCCACACTATCCATAAACAGAGAGATGGCGAGGGAACACTTGTCTAATTTAAATGATTTGGAATCTCCTGGTCCAGATGAATTACATCCTAGACTACTGAAAGAGATAGCAGAGGAAATTGCAGGACCAGTAGCCAGAATCTTTGATCAATCCTGGGGAACAGGGGATGTCCCAGGAGATTGGAGAAGGGTAAATTTCCCTATCTTCAAAAAAGCAAAGAAGATGGAGCCAGGAAATTACAGGCCAGTGAGCCTTACTTCTATACCAGGAAAGATATTTGAGCAAATTATTAAACAGCATGTAGGTAAGTACTTGGATAAGAATACAGTAATTAAATAGAGCCAGCTTGAGTTTGTAGCAGACATGTCATGCCAGACTAATCTAGTTTCCTTCTTTGATGGAATCGCTGACTGGGTGGATCAGGGGATATGTGGTAGATATAGTACATCTCGACTTCAGCAAAGCATTTGATAAAGTATCTCATACTATCCTTATTGAAAAATGAAAAAGTATTGGATTGACAAAGGCTATAGTTAAGTGGATTCATAACTGGCTGAGTGATCGTACTGAAAGAGTGGTAATAAATGGTTGCACAATCAATTGGAAGAGTGTTTCAAGTGGGAAACCACAAAGCTATGTTCTGACCCCAGTGTTATTCAACATTTTTATAAATGATCTAGGTAAGGGAACTGAAAGTAATCTAATCAAATTTGCAGACGAGGGATAGCTAATACACGTAAAGACAGAGAAAGGATTCAGAAGGATCTAGATAAGCTTGAACAATGGACAGTGAATAATAGAATGATGTTCAACAGGGAGAAATGCAATATTCTACATGTGGGCAAGAAAAATTACTTCTATAAAATGGGAGGAATAGAACTAAGTAACAGCACATGTGAAAAAGACTTGGGTATGATAATAAATCACAGACTACACACAAGTCAACAGTGTGATGCAGCAGCAAAAAGGCAAATACAGTTCTAGGATGTATTATGAGAAACATAGAGTCTAGATCACATTAAGTAATTATCCTTTCTACTCCTCCTTGGTCAGGCCTCATCTAGAATACTGTGTCAGTTTTGGGTGCCACATTTTAAAAAATACATTGAAAAACTGGAGCAAATTCAGATAAGATCTACCAGGATGGTGAGCGGACTGAAAAGAATGTCATATGAGGAATGGTTGAAGAATCTGGGAATATTATGCTCGCAAAAAAGAAGCTAAGAGGAGCCTTAATAGCTGTCTACAGATATCTGAAGGGATGTCACAGTGTAGAGGGATCATCCTTATTCTCATTTGCACATGGAAACACGAGAAGCAATGGAATGAAACTGAAAGGGAGAAGACAGATTAGATATTAGAAAACACTTTTTGATAGTAAGGGTGATCAATGAGTGGAACAGGCTGCCACGAGAGGTGGTGAGTTCTCCTTCAATGGAAGTCTTCAACAGAGGCTGGACAATTGTCTATCCGTCTGAGATGGTTTAATAAATCCTGCATTGAGCAGGGGGTTGGACACGATGACTCTTGAGGTCCCTTCCAACTCTAACATTGTATGACTCTATGGTGCCTACGATGGAAGATTATATAGGGCCCAGGATGGGAGATTATATGGAGCCAAGCATGGGAAAATATATGGGGCCCAGAATGAGAGATTATATGGCACCCAGGATGGGAGATTATATGGCACCCAGGATGGGAAATTATATAGGGCCCAGAATGGGAGATTATTTTGGGCCAAGGATGGGAGATTAAAAAGGGCCCAGAATGGGATATTATATGGCACCTGGGATGGGAGATTATTTGGGGCCTAGGATGGGAGATTATATAGGGCCCATGATGGGACATTGCATGGGGCCCAAGATGGGGCATTGTATGGGGCCCAAGAAGGGACATAAGTACAGGAAGAGGTTCAGGATAGGGGACATTATTACAACAAGGGGCCCAGGATTTGTGGTCAGGAGGCAATTAGGCTTTACATGGAGGTAAATGCAGGGCAAGAATTGGAAAGCGCTTTTACTTTTAGCTCATGTTAGTTGTATTTTGTAGTTGAGGAAAGTGTGCAAGGAAATGGGTGTGGCTTTAAAATGGGCATAGTTTATGAACAAAAACTGGGAAGCAGTTGTTAAGAATTTGAATCCCACTCCTGGCTAAGCCTGCTCCATAAACTCAACAGGTGCTGGCTGTTTTACACAGCAGATGCCTTCCAGTACCTTCTGTGATGGAAGCTAGCCCTGATCGCAGAAATGTAACCCCTTGATACTGTGTTGAACAACGACCGTCCATGACATCTAGGCGGTTAGATGGGGGTGCCCTTTGCCACACCCATTGGGGAGCCATGGCAGGACCCCAATTCAAATTTTTGCTATAGGGTACCTGAATTTGTATTTCTATCTATGTATATAAAAAAGGATTGTTATCTGAAAGGGCAAGTACCAAGGGTGGTTTGTGGTCTATAATTATAGATGTTCACAGGAACTGCAGACACAAAACGACATAATAATTATTTTTCTTTTCACTAAGCTGTAAATTTTGGACATTTAGTTTCTGAACATCCTAAATTAAGCTCCTGCTCTTCTATAAAAATTTTCAGGCTGTTGAACACTGGTGGGTTGAGAGAAATTCTCACTTCAGAAGAAAAGTTTAGGAAACATATTGTGCATCAATCTTCCGGAGGTGAAAAGCAGTGGACACTTTGCATATGCTCCACAATGTGTTCCCAGGACCAAACTATTGGCCTTAGCCAGTTACCAAAGATTGACCCGGCAATGCATAAAATTGTGAGCGAGTAGGAGGCCATTTCTGATCTTATTGACAGCAGATGGGCCTCTTTGGGAGCATGGAAGGACAACAGCCTTCAGGAAAGACAGTAATAACTTGTAGAAGGTAGAATGGGGGGAGACTGCTTTGTTCTGAAGTGTGTCAGAGGCATAGAAAATCCCAGCTACTTAATTTGGCCAAGGAGTGACAACCCCATATATCATGCAATGGGAGGGAATTCAGGCAGCACTTATTGTAAAAGGTACAGAGGGGGATGGGATGTCACAGAAGGCGTAATACAATGGGATCTCTTACACTGGGATGGCATGAAGCCTGACAGCACCCCTGCTTTGTTATGTAGAGCACCACTTTAGCACTGAGGCCCAGTCACAAAGGACCACATTTGGATGTCCTTTTGTTTAAGTTTAATGGTTAAAGCCTTTGCATTTCTTCCTTGTCTTTCTTGGCTTCTGATAGTTTTAGCCATTGTTCTGACACAGCTTCTCAGATCTGGGCAGTCATAAATACCTTTTCGCATTTCAGTTTGCGGTTACCTGGAACGTCTTAATTGACATTAATTAGAAACCTAAGATCTTATTAAGACGTCACTTTCATGCCTGTGTCCTTTGCCAGTTTTGCACCGATAGAAAACATACCCATGATAGTTTATAGAGCCGTTCACATGTCCGTGTTTTTTAGCAGATCAAGTGTCTGCCAAAACAACAACAACAAAAAAATGTAGACCTGTCCATTTTTGATCCAAGTTATGGCTCAAACTCGCCCATTCAAATCAACAAGTCCATGAATAAATAAGACTCCACATGGACAACATCCAGGTTTCATTCATATGCCATCTATTTTTTTTTACTTCTTAGGAAGTAGAATTTTGTATTTTTAAAATTTTTTCAGAAACTAGAAAAAATAGATGACACACTGTAGGTAAAAAATGGATACACGTACCAAAAATGGATGAACATTGAATCTAGGAAGAGTTTGGTTCATTTTTTAATATCTACAATGAAAGGATGTGTGAATGATGCTTAAAGCTGCCCATAGATATTAGACTAATATCTACCGGTACTAATATGCTACCGGTATGGCCAACAGTCCAATGTGAATGAGGGCATGGGCCAACTGATTGTCGAGGGAGACAGTGATCAGGCATGGGTGATTTCAGCGGCAACCTTTCGTAGGGAACACAGGAGCGATCTGCTGAACGAAGGTTGCCACCAGTGATGAGCGAGTGTGCTCATTACTCGAGTTTTCCGAGCATGCTCAAGTGTTCTCCGAGCATCTTGGGCATGCTCGTAGATTATGTTTGTGTCCCCGCAGTTGCATGATTTACGGCTGTTAGACAACCTGTACACATGCAGAGATCGCCTGTTCTTTAAGGAATCCCCACATGTATTCGGACTGTCTAGCAGCTGCAAATCATGCAGCTGAGGGGACTCAAACACAATATACGAGCACACCCAAGATACTCGGAGAAAACCCAAGCATGCTCGGAAATCTCGAGTAATGAGCACACTCTTTCATCACTAGTTGCCACTAGAGGCAGTGAGTGCTCCTTCAATGGAAGTCTTCAAACCGAGGCGGGACAGACATCTGTCTGAGATGGTTTAGTGAATCCTGCTTGAGCAGGGGGTTGGACACGATGACCCAGGAGGTCCCTTCCAACTCTAACATTCTATGATACTGTATGTAGGAAAGATGCCCAAGATGGTTGTTGGCCAAAAGAGCCATTCAAGTGGCATTCGTTCTACTGGTGTTCAAGTGACATGGTTACGTCACACGAGCCCCGCGCCCAATCAGCTCCGGCTTCACTGTCCCCGCCTTGGGTCAAATCGAACATCAACAGGAAGTCAGGGCTGCAGATGTTTAATTCTTCCGAAATTGGGGACAGTAAAGTCAGAGCTGATTGGGCGCAGGACTCACAATGTAACAAAATCATATGAGCCCCGGGAACGCGAGTGTCAACATAGCTAGATCAGCGCCGGCATGGGAAGAGACTATAAGTGTTTTTATTTTAACTGGGGCAAACACTCAGATTGAGAACAGGTTGTCCAAGATGTGAACACAGCCAAGGTCCCGCAATCAGTATTTGTTTTGAAAACTTCCTGTTTGCTTAGTTAATTAACTTTGATACCAAATTTATGGGTAAAGTCAATGAAGTTTTTTAAAAAAAAATTCACAACAAAAATTGACTGATGCTGCAGATTTGATTACATTTTTTTTTATCTGGATTTTTTTTAAAGAATTCCACAATGAATCAGTCTCAGTTGCATTTGATAAAATCCCCATAAATTAATAAACTCCACTGGGCTCTGTCGGTATCTGATCCAACACTGTGTTGTGGTTTCCACTTGGTATAAAATCTAAAATTCACTAATGTGGATGTTGTAGAAAGAAAAATATTTTTTTCATAATCACCTTGAAGAGAATAGAATAGCGAGTTACTATTATTAATATATATTTATATTTTGTATTACTTTTATTTTTGTATTATTATTTTGTATTTATCGTTAGTTTTTATTTTTTTCAAAAAGATATTATTGAAAGATTTTGAAAAATGTAATAATAATAATGGAAATCCATGATAAATTTAATTTCATTTGTATTTTTTTTTAAGTTCTATTTTCTGTTTGTAATATTTATTTTTTATTTTTTGTCCTTTTTATTTTTTTTTTAATTCAATATTTTACAAAGCACAATATGGTTGTCATGACTTTTGACTTTTCATACTGATCAAAGGCTAAAATTGTCCAGAGAGTATTGCCTAGTCCGCCGCCCCATTATAGGCTAATTTTCCTGCCGTGCTCCAGACGGAGTATTCTTCTCATCATAATATGAAAAATTAGGATATTCTATGGGTGGCAATGCAATAATACATACCCACAAAGGGGTCTTAAAAAAAGAATATATAATTGCCCAATATTAGATCCGGGGAGATAAAGGTTAGGGTCATTATTAGGGGCCTTGTTTATGTGGCACTTTTTTATTACATGCATTTTTTTATTTATTCTGACCCCAAAAAAAAAATAATAATAATAATAATTTTTTTATTTTCTGCATTTATTCACTTTAATTATAACTAAAAAAATAAATTACTTTAAAATTAATTCACCTAAAATAGTACAGAGTAAATCGTTAAAAGTAAGAGTATACATAAATGCATTATATATATATATATATATATATATATTAATACAATTTTAACAGAAAAGGTTAATAAGTGTCTTTGGGACATGGCGTTCCATCTCCTTGTTTTGCATGTTGGTGATTTGGTGTTTGGTTCAAAGCCAAAATGAAAAGTCTAAAATGGCATATCTAAAACACAAAGTCAGGCAAAACAAGTTCAAACTTGCAGAACAAAGAATAAATTAAAATATATACGGTGTATATATAACAAAAAATATATACTGTATATACAGTAAATAATAATATATAGTAAATAATAATATATAATAAAAAATATATGTAGTAGAAAACAATATATATATATGCATATGGTATATTTTTCTAAACTAAAATTGTATATATGTATATAAATTATGTTTTTACTATATACATACAGTGCCTACAAGTAGTATTCAGCCCCCTGCAGATTTAGCAGGTTTACACATTTGGAATTAACTTGGCATTGTGACATTTGGACTGTAGATCAGCCTGGAAGTGTGAAATGCACTGCAGCAAAAAAGAATGTTATTTCTTTGTTTATTTTTTTTTAAATTGTGAAAAGTCTTTTCAGAGGGTCATTTATTATTCAACCCCTCAACCCACCAGAATTCTGTTTGGTTCCCCTAAAGTATTAAGAAGTAGTTCAGGCACAAAGAACAATGAGCTTCACATGTTTGGATTAATTATCTCTTTTTCCAGCCTTTTCTGACTATTTAAGACCCTCCCCAAACTTGTGAACAGCACTCATACATGGTCAACATGGGAAAGACAAAGGAGCATTCCAAGGCCATCAGAGACAAGATCGTTGAGGGTCACAAGGCTGGCAAGGGGTACAAAACCCTTTCCAAGGAGTTGGGCCTACCTGTCTCCACTGTTGGGAGCATCATCCGGAAGTGGAAGCCTTATGGAACTACTGTTAGCCTTCCACGGACTGGACAGCCTTTGAAAGTTTCCTCCCGTGCCGAGGCCAGGCTTGTCCAAAGAGTCAAGGCTAACCCAAGGACAACAAGGAAGGAGCTCCGGGAAGATCTCATGGCAGTGGGGACATTGGTTTCAGTCAATACCATAAGTAACGTGCTCCACCGCAATGGTCTCCGTTCCAGACGAGCCCGTAAGGGGCCTTTACTTTCAAAGCGTCATGTCAAGGCTCGTCTACAGTTTGCTCATGATCACTTGGAGGACTCTGAGACTGACTGGTTCAAGGTTCTCTGGTCTGATGAGACCAAGATCGAGATCTTTGGTGCCAACCACACACGTGACGTTTGGAGACTGGATGGCACTGCATACGACCCCAAGAATACCATTCCTATAGTCAAGCATGGTGGTGGCAGCATCATGCTGTGGGGCTGTTTCTCAGCCAAGGGGCCTGGCCATCTGGTCCGCATCCATGGGAAGATGGATAGCACGGCCTACCTGGAGATTTTGGCCAAGAATCTCCGCTCCTGCATCAAGGATCTTAAGATGGGTCATCATTTCATCTTCCAACAAGACAACGACCCAAAGCACACAGCCAAGAAAACCAAGGCCTGGTTCAAGAGGCAAAAAATCAAGGTGTTGCAGTGGCCTAGTCAGTCTCCTGACCTTAACCCAATTGAAAACTTGTGGAAGGAGCTCAAGATTAAAGTCCACATGAGACACCCAAAGAACCTAGATAACTTGGAGAAGATCTGCATGGAGGAGTGGGCCAAGATAACTCCAGAGACCTGTGCCGGCCTGATCAGGTCTTATAAAAGACGATTATTAGCTGTAATTGCAAACAAAGGTTATTCCACAAAATATTAAACCTAGGGGTTGAATAATAATTGACCCACACTTTTATGTTTAAAATTTATAAAAATTTAACTGAGCAACAAAACTTTTTGGTTTGTAAGATTTATGCATCTGTTAATAAATCCTGCTCTTGTTTGAAGTTTGAAGGCTCTAACTTATTTGCATCTTATTAAACCTGCTAAATCTGCAGGGGGTTGAATACTACTTGTAGGCATTGTATGTATATATATATATATATATATATATATATATATATATATATATATATATATTATTTACTACATAAGTATTTTTATTTTATTACTGTATATATTTTTTTTTCTTTAGTCTTTATTATTTTAGTGTATATATATATATATATATATATATATATATATATATTTACAATACACTTTTTCCTATAATATATATTTATGTATATAAGGAAACTGTTAGGTGGATTCAGAACTGGCTTAGTGATCGGCCCCAAAGAGTGGTCGTAAATGGCTGCACATCCTCTGTCCTGGACCCTGTATTGTTCAACATTTTTATCAATGATTTAGATGAAGGAATTGAGGGTACACTGATTAAATTTGCTGATGACAGAAAGCTAGGAGGGATAGCTAATACTAGAAAAGAGAGAGGATTCAAAAAGATATAAATAAACTGGAGCAGTGGGTAGCAACAAACAGAATAGTTTTTAACAGGGAAAAATGCAAAGTACTACATCTGGGCAATAAAAATGAAAAAAGCATATACAGAATGGGGGGAATGGGGCTAAGTGACAGCACATGTGAAAAAGACTTGGGTATACTAATAGATCACAGACTGAACATGAGTCAACAGTGTGATGCAGCAGCAAAAAAAGGCAAATGCAATTCTGGGATGTATTAACAGAAGCATACAGTCTAGATCACGTGAAGTCATTATTGCCCTCTACTCCTCTTTGGTCAAGACCACACCTGGAATACTGTGTCCAGTTTTGGGCACCACATTTTAAAAAAGACATCAACAAACTGGAGCAAGTTCAGAGAAGAGCGACCAGAATGGTGACCGGTCTGCAAACCATGTCCTATGAGGAACGGTTACAGGATTTGGGAATGTTTAGTTTGTAAAAAAGAAGACTCAGAGGAGACTGAATAGCTGTCTAGAAATCTCTCAAGGGCTGTCACATTGTAGAAGGATCATCTTTATTCTCATTAGAACAAGGAAAGACTAGAAGCAATGGGATGAAACTGAATGGGAGGAGACACAGATTAGATATTATAAAAAACTGTTTGACAGTTAGGGTGATTAATGAGTGGAACAGGCGGCCATGCGAGGTGGTGAGTTCTCCTTCAATGGAGGTTTTCAAACAGAGGCTGGACAGACATCTGTCTGGGATGATTTAGTGAATCCTGCTTAGAGCAGGGGGTTGGACCAGATGACCCAGGAGGTCCCTTCCAACTCTACCATTCTATGATAGATAGATAGATAGATAGATAGATAGATAGATAGATAGACAGATAGATAGATTCCGTTCTAGAATGTATATATTTATTTTTATTATTTAGTTATTTTTATATAGGGACCTCTGTGTCTTTGGCAGCCATCCGAAATAAAATGTTCTTGGAATAGTCAGTAAAAGAAATAAGCGACGACCCACCAACCCATCATCCAAAAAAAAAAAAAAATCCTAAATCCGGCATATAATTTCTGTCCTTTATCAATTGTCTTCCCTGGATGGAAAATAAAAACACAGCAAATTGCACGCCTGCTGCAAATACGATCAGCGCTGTCGTGCTGGGAGGGGGCTTTAGGAAACAAATGTCTTTTTTCGGAGTCACAGGTGCAGCCACTTGTCCATAAGTGACAGAGAAAAGCCAAAACAGGACAGAAAAGGATGGGAGAAAAGGGGGGCGAAGATAGAGGGAAAACAAAGCTGCAACATGTGAGAGGCAGAGGCGGAAAGAGACAGGAGCGGGGAACATCCGAGACAGCTGTAATGAATAAGAATATAAGAATGGAGGTAGCACAAAGCCTGCGCATATGTCTCCTGTGTGCCGATTGTTCCTGTGTCATCTGCACCCCTGCACTGTACTTATAGCATCAGAAGTGCAGTGTTACAACATAGTCCTGGCCCTTAATGGGATTAATTCACCTGAATGAGCTGAAAAGATCTTGAGCATCAAGGGGGATTAGTGAAATTGCGTTTTGTGCATCAAAAATCATTAAAGAAATCATCCGGGTACATAAAAAAAAATCTCATCCATTCAGCCGTCTATAAGGCCAGTGCATTTGCGACAGAATTTTCTAATAAGAAAATATTTGCCAATACACTTTGTTAAATAATCGGCTATGTTCACACAGGCCGATTTATGCTTGAGTTTTTCCATTATTATTTTTTTATGGAAAAAAATACAGTAAAAGGTAAAACCCAGTTCACATTAAGCTAGCTGCTTACTTACCTTGTTGCAGATTCCCATCAAAATAGCTCTAAAAGGCTACGCGCACAAGAAGGTTTCCTGTTGAGGTTTTTGGAGCGGAAACTGATCGGGAGGATTCCAAATTCTTCTCGAAATGTCAAAAATCCTGAAAATAAAAAAAATAATTTAGAAGTTGACACTCAAAAAAAAAATAGTCAAAAAGACTCATTGCAAGTGAGCAGAAGTTTTTGAAGAGTTTTGCATTTTTTGTGGAGGATTTGAAGAGTTTCAAAAGCTCCTAAAAAAAAGCTCAACCCAAAAAGTGCAGCATTTTTTTTTAAAGAAAAATGACCCTCAAAGAAACAGAAAGCAGCAACGGTGCTTGATTCTTTACCAGATGGACACCAGCGGAGCCCATCAGATCAGGTTGACTATAATGAAGTCTATGGGGCATGGTTGGTGTTGTGTAATGGACGCGCCCTTTAAATGGACCATAACGATAGACTTTTCAACAAGTCGTTTGGTGCTCGTTACCTAAACTGATGAGACAGCGTTCACATATTTTACGCACAAACTTTTTTTTGGGATTTTCACCATGGCTGCAATATGGCCATGGCCTTATAAAAGGCAACGATTAGTGATGAGCCAACATGCTCGGATAAGGCGTTTTCCGAGCATGGTCGGGTGCTAATCGAGCATTTCGTCGGGCTCGAATACTATGCTCAAGTCACGCGACACTCACAACACATGTGGGATTGCCTAATAAACGTGCTCTGAAAACCCGTAAAAGATCTGACATGTTCGTTGTTCGGGTGGATTTTTGCGTTTTGCTGAAGCAGTTTCGTCTAGGAAAAATGTCTTTTTCAGGTGGTTCCTGAAAAACTGCCTGAAAAACCTATCCAAAAATCCATACAAAAGAATTTGTAATATATTTTATTCGCTCCTGGTAAAAACACCAATCGGTTAAAAGAAGTGACCGATCCATTTTTCTGGAGTCTTCTGCTCATAAAACATTCTGTTCTTTACAATGCAAAGCTCAAAAGAAGACTTTTTTTTTGGAGCCTTTTGCCATAGTTTATGCTTTAAAAACACTCCAGCAGTTTCTACATTATTCAAAAAATGACAGTAAAAAAAAACTTCACAAAAAAAACCCGGAAAAACACAAACCAAAAGGGGCTGCAAAATGTTCAGGAAACGACAGAAAAATACAAAACAAAAAGATGCTTCAGGAAAACAAATAACTCTAGAATTTCCCGAAGAGTCTTCAGCTTTGAAAACTCTCCGGACTTTGCATGCACATGGGCGGTTTCTCTTCCAAGAGCACAACAAAAAATAGTTGTTTTTTTTGGCTGCCGCAACATTGCAATAAAATGCAATAAGAGGCAATCAAAACATCGCATCTACCTCAAAATGGTATCGATAAAAGCGTCAGCTCAGAACACAAAAAAATAAGCCCTCACCCAGCCCTAGAGTCCAAAAAATGAAAACATTAACGGCCTTGTAAAATTGCGACACACGCAAATTTTTTCTTTTTTTTATTCTTTACCGGAATTTTTCTTCACCACTTAAATGATAAAAACCTATACATGTTTGGTATCTGCGTACTCGTACCGACTTGTAGAATCATATTGTCAGGCCAGTTTTACCGTATATTGAACATGGTAAATAAGAAAAACAAAAACAATTGTGAAATTGCACTTTTATTTTGCAATTTCAACGCCCTTGGATTTTTTTCTCAATTTCTAATGCATCACATGATAAAATTAATGGGGTCGTGCAAAAGTTCAAATCATCCTGCAAAAAAAAAAAACAAGCCCTCATACCACTAAGGGGATGGAAAAATAAAAGTTACGGCTCTTGGAAGAAGGGGAAAAAAAATAAAAAATAAAAAAATCAGTGCTTTTTTTACGTAGACTATTTGATACATAAATACTATAATGCGATAATGGGTTCTCTGACCGGCTTTCTATGGCGTAGTTGAGAATCTTGTCGACCCGAACCCGGTGGGAGGTTCTTTAGGGATTCTAGGACAAAAGAGGTTTGACCCTTGAGGCTACAGGATAATGGTCAACTCACACTTTTTCGGAGAAAAAAAAAGGATGCGCCTCTGTCCCCTTTACAATACAATGGTCTAATTAGTGGTGAAGCGGTTAAGTATTGTTTGTGGACACTGACCGCTGACCACTGAGCTATTCACAAACTTCCCCAAATGCTGACATCTGGACACACAACGACTGCATTCCTGCTCCCCTCCATATTTTGTGTAGCCACAAGACCTGATCAACCATCCGCTGTGCGTTCTGCTAATTATACCAAATAAAATCATCAGCTTTTGACAAATAATTATACAATCAGTTCATTATCCAGTAATTTGTCCTGATAGAAAAAAATAAATAAGTTTCCATTTTTGAAATTTTCACAATTTTGAAGTTCAGACAAGGGACCAGTGGGGAACATGAGCACAGACAGAAGAGGAAAGGCAGGGGATTAATAAAGGACTATACTTGTTTTTAAAAAAAAATAATTTTTGGACTATAATTTTTGGACTTTTAAAACATTAAGGGATGAACAACTCCTTTACATTGGTTCACACAAAAGTTTTTTGGGGAGTTGGAAAAAATTTTCCTTGAAACAGGTTTTGAGTTGGTTTTTGCAGCAGAAACCGCCTGAAAACGACGCCATGTACACATAGCCATTTTCTGCTCGGAAAACAATAAAAATCCTCTGTGTGCACATACCCTTTACTGATGCTGCTCCATGAATTTTTTTGGTGCAATTTTTTTTTCTTCACAAGTTTTTAATTGTAATATTGGGTGTAAGAACTTGGGCTAGATATGCAAAACCCTTGCAAAACAGAAACAAAAATCCAATTTCACTCTTGCACATGACATCTCTTAATAAACTCAGGCGAACTGGTCGGTTTTTCCAGCAGAAGCCTCTTCAAGAAATTCTGGAGTTTTTCTTCCTGAAGTGTCTTTTAGGCCAGTCTCACATGTCCAGATAATTCCGGTACCGGAAAAATCGGTACCGGAATTATCCGTGTCCATGTGTCTGTGAGCTCACGTAGGCCATCCGTGTGGCACACGTGCGGCAGCCGTGTGCCGCCCATGTGCCGACTGGGTACCACACGGAGCGTGCAGGAGGGAGACAGCGCTAGAGATAAGCGCTGTCCCCTGCATCTGGTGCTGAAGCCGCCATTCATATCTTCTCTGCAGCAGCGTTTGCTGGAGAGAAGATATGAAAAATCCTTTTTTTGTTTTTTCGTGTTTAAAATAAAGATCCCTGTCCCCACCCCCCTCCCACCCCCTGTGCGCCCGCCCGCTGTTACTAAAATACTCACCTGGCTCCCTCGAAGCGTCCTCTCCGCGCCGCACCTTCTCCTGTATGAGCGGTCACGTGGTGCCGCCCATTACAGTCATGAATATGCGGCTCCACCCCTATGGGAGGTGGAGCCGCATATTCATGACTGTAATCGGCGGCACCACGTGACCGCTCATACTGGAGAAGCTGGCGCTGAGAGGAAGCTGCAAGGGAGCCGGGTGAGTATTTTAGTAACAGCAGGTGGGCGCACAGGTCGTGGGAGGGGGGTGGGGACAGGGATCTTTATTTTAAACACGAAAAAAAAATGATTTTTCATATCTTCTCTCCAGCAAACGCTGCTGCAGAGAAGATATGAATGGCGGCTTCAGCACCACGCTGGGGGGACAGCGCTAACTGTAGCGCTGTCTCCTGCACGGCACATGGACTGCACACGGACAGCGTTGACTTTAATGGGTCCGTGTAATCCATGCGCTCCCACGAACACTGACATGTCTCTGTGTTTTGCACATGGACACACGGTCCGTGAAAACACGCTGACATGTGCAGAGACACATTGATTTTAATGTGTCTACGTGAGTCAGTGTCTCCGGTACGTGAGAAAAGTGTCACCTCACGTACCGGAGCCACTGACGTGTGAAACCGGCCTTATATTGCTTTTTGGCTCTTTTCCTGGTGGTTCATTGGGAGGGTTTTCCCATGATTTTTGTAAAGTCTTTTTTTTACTGTCGTTTTATTTACCTCTATTGAACCGCTATCATTCTTTCAAGCAAAGACGATGGCAAAATGCTCCTAAAAGAAAATCCGGTGGTCTTCCGGACGCTTTTGAGCGTTCCCATTGCCTGGTATAGTAAAATACATGGAGCAGAAAATGCCTGAAAAATGTCGTTTTTGGAAACCTGAAGCAGTTAATAAAAAAAAAAAAAACTTTAAAAAAACCTGAGCATATGACAAGATGGGGAAAAATCAATACTTTCCAAAAAACAGCACCAAAAGCTCTATGTGATTTTGCAGCCCTGACTTTTGCACTTTAATGTAGATGAGTTGCAATACCAGATACATCCACATGACCGGTGTGGCGCTGTTTCTAAAAAAAAAGACTTTTTTTTTTTCTTCATTTCTATACAGCTCCTTTATGTGGGTCAGGCAAGATTCCTCCTCATTACCCACCACACCTTGAAACAGTGAAGAAAGCCAACTGCAACATATTGGACTATTTGAGAAGCGGTTGCTTATAAAATAGGGATTTGTCCAGGGATTAATATCAGGTTCTTCTGAAGGCTTGACTCTAGTTATCAATGTGTCCATTGTTTGCAGGTGGTTTAATGCTATGAATATATTATGTCAGGTGCTGTGCTCTAAAGGCCAGTGAATAGGTATTGTATCATATAGGGTTTCCCGCACATGCCATATGCTGCGCCTGCCTGCTGTCGACGCGTTTCAGGGCACTGACAGCCTTTGTATGCAGCACCTGGAGGAGTTTCTTCACCTCTGAAGATCATTTTGGATATCAGTAATCCTGGGTTACATCATGCACCTTCCAAAAAGCCGGCCCCCCAGCACGATAGTCATCATAGAAAAACACGAAATGCTCTGCAGGTGCCATTTGCCAACATTTAAAGGGTTACTCCTAAAAAATACCAAGTTAGTCTCTATTTCCAAAGGATAACAGAAAACTTGCTGATTGGTGGGGTCTCATTGGTCAGACCACCAGCAATCAGCATATTATCCCTATCTCATGGGGTTAACTTATTTTTTATTTTTTTTGGAGGGGATAACCCTTTTAGAATTCTTTCTTTCTCCATGCTTATATATGGAAAAGGGTTTTTTTGTCCAGTATTGATTGAATTAAAAAGAAGGAAATCACTTCAAAGGGATTTGACCTGCAGTACCCAGAAAAGGCCACTACAAAGTGAACGGCGCTGTGCTATCCCGATTCCGTATACTGTGTTTTTCTGGCCCGTGCCCCCTTATAACAGCTGATCAGCGGAGGTGCCGCGTGTCAAACCATCACTGGCATGAAATTGATGATCAATCCTAAGAATAGATCATCACCATGTTCAATTCTCGACAACCCCTTTAAATGGGTTCACTGGGTATTTTTAATGAGTTTTCTGAATAGCAATTGAGCGGAAACTTCACAAATTGTCCTCAAAAACTTTTCCCCTGATTTTCCGCTCCAAAAACTAGACGTTTCCTAAATGTTAGATAACCTATAAACGACCATGAAGGAACATATAGATAATATAGAATAGAAAATTTTATTGAAATATTAGAGACATAGTAATATAGTACATAAAATAACTGTTCATTTGTCAAACGGAAAAGTGATACAGAAACTATTCAGCAGGCAAGTACATCCTCATATTTCAAAGTTATTGCTGCTGGCTCATAATATAAAGCCAGAAAATAAAGCGCCAAATGCACCATAAAAAGTAGGGCCTTAGCAATCATAAATGCTGGTTTTCGAGGTCAGATAAATGATCTATTACCTGTGGTCATAATGGAGGAAAGCTTATGCACTGCTGCTGGCACCTCGACGCGCGTTTCACAGCCTCTGCAGTTTTGTCAGGCGGTAGGGAGGCTACGAATTACTGGGTCTTCTACAGTGTAGAAATAAATAGCATAAACCTGCTATGTGTCCTGGGGTGTATCCGACATGTTGCCGTGCGACAGAAGAGACGGCGCTCAATGCGTACGCCATCCGGTCACATGAGATCCTAAATGTTATACTAGTGAGGATCTTGCAATTTACAGGCTTTCAAAAAGTTCCATAGCCACATTAATATTTTTCTTGTTTTTACTGGTGTGGTAATCCCATATATAAACTCTCTATGGAAATCGGGAATGACAAAAGTCCAAATATTAAATTTCTAAAACCTCCAAGCCCTCATTAAAGGATTTTTCCACTTTTGGGATTTTTTTTTTTTGCTTAATTGCATATGTTTAGTTATAAAAATTATTTTTACAGTTGGGCTTCATTAATAATGTGATAATTTTTACATGTCTTTCTCTGCACATTCAACTTTGATGTTGTCTCTCTGTGGTCATAAATCAGCAGAGAGGAGCAAAAAAAAAAAAAAAGACATAAAAAACTCACTGATGGTTTCTCAGTTGTAAGTTAGTTTTACCCATTCAAGACCTCTTAGAATTGTAGGCAGAAACACTAACAGTGAGCCAGAGGCTACATTGTCTAAGTATAAGAGAATTTTCTTTACCTAAAGATCTAAATGGTATTCTCAGGAAATTGGCAGGAGGAAGGGGCCCTCTGCTTCTCTCTCTCTGCTAAGATAAATTTATCTATTGTTAATAAATTGTTTGATTTTCTTGTAGCTTAGTTTTACTCACTCAGGACCTCTAAGAAAGACAAGCAGAAAAATTAACGCAAGTTGCATTGCTGAGTATAAGAGAATTTTCTCTACCTAATGATCTAAATGTCATTCTCAGGAGATTGGAGGCAGAAAGGGCCCTCGGTCTCTCTCTCTGTTCAGTAGATACTATAACGTTAATGTCGGTATCCCTGCATGTTCTGCGTTCCTCCTTCTGGCAAGGACACCAACATACCCATGCCCCGGCCGCGCGGCAGTGTCTCCGTTCCCTGCTTGGCTTTTTGCTGCTCTGGGACTGCAAAAGCCACGCAGGTCTCCTGGCAGCATGTCTAGTGCTTGTGCTCTCTGATTCTTTAAAGGGCAGTGACCCCACTTTGGAAATCCCCTTAGCCAATAGCTGGGAGGCATCAAGTATATAAGGCACACTCCCCAGTTAGGAGGTGCCTGAGCAACCACTGTAGTTTCCCTACTGTGTGTAGGGACCAACCAGTATGTTGCTAGGTCCCTGTCCTTGAGTTAGTTAGTAATGAACCTTAAACTGCATCAGCAGTCCCTGAACCTGAAATCACATCGGTGATACCTGACCCTGAAACCACATTGGTGGTTCCTTAAACCTGGAACTACATCGGTGGCCCCTGAACCTAAAACTGCACCTGCAGTATCTGAACCTTGAAGCTGCACCTGCGGTACCTGAACCCTGGAACTGCACCTGCGGTACCTGGACCCTCAAGCCGCTCCTGCAGTACCTAAACCCTGAAGCCACACCTGTGGTATCTTAACCCTGAAGCTGTACCTGTGGTTCCTGAACCCTGAAGCAGCTCTGGCTGTACTTGAACTTGGCACCACTCCGGCATTACCTGAACCCTGAATTTACTCCGGCAGTACCTGAGCCTGAAGCCACACCAGCGGTACTTGAACCTGAGGCCGCTCCGGCGGTACCTAATCCTGAAGCCACACTAGTGTTACCTGAACCCGCACCGGCAGTACCTGTACCATAAACCGTTCAGGAGGTACTTGAACCAGCACCAGTGTCTATCTTGGTTTTTGTTCCAGAGTCCGTACTGTCTGAGCCTGGTCCAGTATCCAAAACCACTCCTGCCAGTGACTCCGAGTAAGTGTCCATCTTGCACGATGACCCAGAACCCGTGTTGTCTGAACAGTGTCCGAATCCTGTCCTGCCAGTGACTCCAAGCTGGTGTTCATGTCTGCGATCCTAACCCCTAGGGTCAGCATCTGCAGTACAGGGGACTGCCTAGGAGACTGCAGTTTAATCCTAACTCCACCATCAGGAACTCTAGTGAAAACCAGGAAGTCGCTTAGCCACACCCCTTCTAGGTAATCCAGGCTCGTGGCACAGTGGGTCCATGATCCTTGTAAAGCGCTGCGGAATATGTTAGCGCTATATAAAAATAAAGATTATTATTATTATTATCCTTGATCCACGTGTGTGGTAGATACATTTATTTATTTGTTGTAAATAAATTATTTGGATTTCTGATAGCTTAGTTTTGCCCACTCAAAATCTCTAAGAATGGTAGGCAGAAACATTAACAGTGAGCCACAGGCAGTATTTTCTAAGTATAAGAGAATTTTCTTTGCCTAAAGATCTAAAGATCTTATTTTTCGCAAGCAAAATGTACTAGCACAAAATAAAATCTCATTTTTACAATGCACTTAAAAAAAACAAAAATAAACATCACAAACCAGTAAATAACATGAAGATATTTGATGTCCCTGTAATTGTAAGAACCCATGCAATTCAGTGAACAAATTATTTATGCTGAAGGGTAGATTGAGTAAAAAATTGGATTGATTGTTTTTTTTTTTTTTTATCTTCGTTAAGCCCATAAGGCCAGTCTCACACGTCCAAATAATTGGGAGGTGGAGCCGCATATTCATGACTGTAATCGGCAGCACCACGTGACCGCTCAAACAGGAGAAGCTGGCGCTGAGAGGAAGCTGCGAGGGAGCCGGGTGAGTATTTTATTAACAGCGGGCGAGCGCACAGGGGGTGGGAGGGGTTGGGGACAGGGATCTTTATTTTAAACACTAAAAAAAGAAAAAAAAAAAAGGATTTTTCATATCTTTTATCCAGCGAACGCTGCTGCAGAGAAGATATGGCAGCAGGCTGGGGGGACAGCGCTTACTGTAGCGCTGTCTCCTGCACGGCACACGGACTGCACACAGACAGCATCCATGTGCGGTACGTGTTTTACACGGACCCATTGACTTTAATGGGTCCGTGTAATCCGTGCGCTCCCACGAACACTGACATGTCTCCGTGTTTTGCACACGGACACACGGTCCGTGAAAACACGCTGACATGTGCAGAGACACATTTATTTCAATGTGTCTACGTGAGTCAGTGTCTCCGGTACGTGAGGAAACTGTCACCTCACGCACCGGAGCCACTGACGTGTGAAACCGGCCTAACAAAAATGAATATCTAACGATTACATGCATGTTTGGCAAAATGGTGCTGAAAAAAAAATTGCAGCTCATCTCGTAAAACAATAAAACCTCTGTAAAAACAAAATGTGGAGATGGAAAAAAGAAAACCGTCTGGTTATCTAAACAAATGTATAAAAAAGGCTATGTATATGCATGTGTTATGTGTATTTGTACATACTACGTGTGTAATGTGTAATGCACCCCACTATTTTTCTAGAAGTAGTTCAAAATTTAATATCACACTTACCACAATGAGTTTTTGGTATTTTCTCTGCACAAAAACTTCAGTGTCTTACAGTTCTAGAACAGCGGATGGGATTTATAGAGCTCTTTTGTACACTGCGTAAACTGATCTTCGGTGCATATCAATTTCTCTGGCAGGTACACTGAGGTTTATTTGCAAATTTTTCCCATAAAATTGCATCAGACGCAGAAAATCTGGGGGTAAAAAAACATATGTGTGTTGTCAGTGTGGAAATCCACAAAAAAACACCTGTAATCCACACACGACTGTATAAAAGTTTTGTCAAAGTAAAATACCAGGAAGTATAAAAAAAAAACAAAGCAGCTTTAATTAAAACATGACACACCAAAAAGAGACAAAAATTGCAGCATCAAAAACACGATAAAAACAATTGTAAAAAAAACAAAAAAAAAAAACAGAAATTTTGGTAGAGAAATGCTAAAGATTATTCTTATATGACTGCTTTATCAAGGTCAAATATCAGGAAATATAAAAAACAAATTTAGTGTAAACATGACAAAACAAAAAGAGACAAGAAACTCAGCGATAAAAACAGATGTCAAATAAAAAATGAAGACATTTTCGGTGCAGAAAATTTGAAATCAGAATTCTTCAACGCCACTTCGGAGAAAAAGAAAAACGCATCCAAAAACGAGAATTTTTTTCAACGCATTAAAAAACGTTGTGTGAACATAGCCCTACGACTGGTTTACGGGAATAGGTGGTTGACAACTAATGTGGCTGCCATTGGCTTGAATCTATTGGGGGAATAGAAATGAAAAAAGTTCAGACAGATGTTTGACGTGATTGCTATTCATCAAAGATGACGGGAAAAAACATGAAGAGATTTGTATGTGACGTTGCTCTGTGTGTCACCATTGTGCCGCAGCCGCGGCCTCACAGGATGTGAACTATGGGAGGCTGCAGTGTTTTTGTTCCAGCCTGATATTATTTGCTCCGGGGGGGGCCGATGTTCTGGGATGTCCTGAACGCTGGCAGCAGTCGGTGCGTGTGGAGGAAGCACGACCGGGGTAAGGGAGGAGATGAAATTAATTGAAATCTGTCAGTATTAAAACTGCTGACTGCAAAGAAATACAAGTCCCGCAGAGAGAAAATAAACAGATACATGGCCGAAGAACATGCGGGCAGCAGCGGGAGATGCGGCCACAAAACCTGTATCTGTCAGAATTTTTTTTAATTGAAAAAAAAAATAAAAGAAAAAGAAAACTTTTTTTTTAGGCTACCGAAATCTGTAAGTATCGCAAAAATGCCAAGAAAATGGACATAATAGCACAAAAATGTCAAATCAACCATTCAGTGCACATGATCCGTCTGGTGTCATTACTCCACGTCAGGGTTTGGAGTGAAAAAATGCCGCTCCAGCAAAAAAAAAAAAAAATGCCATTGGCATTTATCTCAAGTCATTTTGTGAAAGAAAACTCTGATGGCTCTTGGTTGAAGATTCCGGGGGCTCAAAAACTCAAAACGTCTACAAAATTTGGAGTTTCTGCTTAGTGGCTCTGTGCGTTTTTACACATGTATTGTGTTATGGTAAGGTGCAGTGTTTAAGTAGTATGAAGGGTTAACATTCAATATGAGTAGTGTATAGTACATAGGACTGAGTAACTTGAATACTGATGTCAATGGGTTACCACAACAGAGAGGAGCCAGAAGGCCACAGTGTCTGATTGCTCCTACTCCTGGGCTGAAAAGAAGCACTTCACCTTCTTTTTAAATAGTGTTTATTTCTTTTGGCAGAACAGGGGTTAATTGGCCATGTTAGGAGCTCTGGGAGTCTGAGCTCTCAGCTGAGCCTGGTTAGCCACTCCTATCCTCTATATAATATGGGTCCTGACTGACACACATTGTCAGAGATAGCTTATGCAGCATGGCTGGGAGAAGAGGTGGTTTTGGTACTTATATGAGGAGTTTGGAAGAGTTATCTATGACTGTTGCGTGGGTTTGTTAGTGTAATAATTCCCTTCCCTCCTCTTATTTTGGTTTTATCCCATTCTACACTCCCCGGTGCATTGCTCTGTTATATGTGAGTGAGCATTTGTATGCCTGCTCATGACTACCGCTCTTGGCCATTTTACAGCCACCTATTGGAAATTGCAATCCTAAAAGTCAATATCAACCCATTAGCGAGCCTTGCCACATATCTTAAGATATATCTCAAATCAGTATCTCAATTTGCAGACACATGTTTTGGGGTGTTGCCTCTCCTTTGTGCAATTGTAAGGAGGTGAAGCACAAGAAGAGTCCGGGGGCGGTTACCTTCTCGGCTCCGTGCCTGGAACCATTGAGCTGTGCTACAGGTTCCCCAGGGTGCAGGTTTAAGAGACTGGGCCTGGAAGGAAGCCGGGCTGAGAGCGGGAAAAGCACGCTCCGGGAGAGAGAGAGAGAGCTCCCGGTCAGAGGACAAATACAGGGAGATTGCCCAGAAAGACTGCATCTTGTGAGTACATGAAAGCGGACTCTCCTGTGACTGGAGAGGGGCGCTTTGAGACCCATGCAGAGACATTGGTCCGTGCAGAGACTGTGACCCCCTGGCACCCACGGTATCAGTGCAGAGACTGTAACCCCTGGTACTCACGGTATCAGGCTCACATTGGTCCGTGCAGAGACTGTGACCCCCAGCTACCCAAGGTATCAGTGCAGGGACTGTAACCCCTGGTACCCACGGTATCAGTGCAGAGCCCTTGATTCTTGGTAAGAGACTTAATAATAAAACTGACCATCGTTTCTCCAGGATAGTCTGTGCTGTAAAAGCTAAAGACTCAGAGACTGTGCATACCACATCAAAACCCCAGGCAGCGGATTCCTAGAGACTACTCAGCCCACGGACAACAGAGGGACGACAAGTGCAGCTGTTTCTCGGTGCCTACGTGGGAGAAGATGACCCTTCAAGCAAGTCCTCATCAGACTGATAAGTGTTCTTTTCTCAAGAAATCCTGCTTACTTCTGTTACACTGTTTGACTCCCATATTTTTGCACTGTTTTATTGTTAGTTATATTCTACTGCTTCCTCCCTGTGCGGAGAACCTGATTCCTGTTAATAAACCCCTCAACTGTTGGTCTGTCTGTTCCGTGGTGACACACTCAGTACCTGCATACTATTACACAATTAGATGTGATTCAGCCATATTAGAGGTCTCTGACTGGGCTGTAAGGGAAAATGTCTCTCCTTGTAGAGACTGACATGCCTGATATGTTAGTGTAAGGAGATTTATAGGCCCATTGCATGGCCTCTAAGTCTCCTTACACTGGCATGTCAAACATGTCACTCTCCACAAGGAGAGATGTCACTCTTTGACCTTTGGCTACATTCACTCATCAGGGTGAGTGTTACCATCCAAGAGAATTTGAGTGATTTTTTTTCTTATGTGTCATTCTAATTGCATCCAATTTGCTTCAAAATCGATAAGAAGACACCTGAAAGGTCACATGTTTTTATTTGGCAACAAACCGTAAGATGCTGATGAAAAATGGAAGCAAATTGTTTGCATCCTTGTTTCATGGACCTTTGCATATAGTCTTGCTTAAAATTCGAGGACCAAAAAGAGAAAGAGAGCGGCACAGCCCTAAAACTAGAGAAAACCGGTGGCACACCAACGATGTGTATAGCAGTCTAAGAAATGAACCAGGAGGTGCTATCTGCGAAAAAATAGTCCATGACAATCCAGCAAAAATAGAAGAAAGCAGATGCACTCACCAGATGCAGTTGCAAAGCGTCCTTTATTTCAGTGCCAACCGGCACATAATTCACGGCACGGGGGAGAGGGAAGTGGACAGGGAGAGTGTGACAGGTAGAAGCGCTCTCAGGCAGCGCGAAACGGCCGTCGTCTTACCAGTCACACTCTCCCTGTCCACTTCCCTCTCCCCCGTGCCGTGAATTATGTGCCGGTTGGCACTGAAATAAAGGACGCTTTGCAACTGCATCTGGTGAGTGCATCTGCTTTCTTCTTTTTTTGCTCTTGCTTAAAATTCTCCTACCTTTTGTATCTGCAGTTCTTATGCAGACGTTGTGCTTCCAGAGTTAAAGACTACAAACAAATCCTGTGTAGCATTACTCTCATCAGCGTACTCTTGGTCTCGCTGATAGCAGTGAGAAAAGGCGACGCTGATGAGAGTATTTACCAGCCGGCACCTGTGCATAGTAATAAAGATGTCAGTGTGATATATAATTGATGCAGTGGTCCAGCTCCAGGTGTGGACCCTTGTGGACCAGGTGACGTGGAGAGCCACCAGTATGGTCACCATGTAGTTCACTTCCAAATGTAAGCTAATAAGAAGATGAAGAGTAGGGCTGCAGGGTCAGACTAATCAGCCAACGCCTGATTGGTGGTGGTAACCTTTTTACCACCGGTCACACTCTGTCCTCTGTGTGACAGAATGGGAACCGCAGTGCTGTGACCGGTGGTAACGCCAGTAAGGTTACCACCAATCAGAGCCGGTGTTTCCAACACAAATGACAGCGTGGGAGCCCCCCATTCACTTGAATAGGGTCTGGGTTCTGGATCAAGTTTGGGTACCATTCTGGCACCCGTACCGACCTTTTTTATTAAGTTAGGCCAAACCCGACGGACATTCATGAGTCCGCCCATCCCTACATGCAAGTACTTAATTACTATTTTCGAGCAGAAAACAAGAAATATGGAGTTGAAAAAAATTAGCTGCCCATGGGATCTTCTCCCATCTGCAGTAAGGCAGGTGCCTCTACAATAGACGTCTGTTCTGGCAAAACTCTTCTTTTTCGGTGCCAAAAATGTATATACAGACAAAAGCCCATGGAGGGAAAATGGCTGGTATCCTGCTGTATTTCGGCAGGATGAGCAGGCTTTGTCTTTAGCATTACAATGCTTCGTTCTCGTGTTCTTCTGTCTGTGCGAGCCATGAGAGAAAATCACAGATGGGCCTACAAGACCATTGTTCCCATACCTAGCGGAGATTCTCCTTCCCGCTTTCTATAAGAAGGAAAAAGAAACAGCAAATATGTGGCAGAAATTAGGTCTGCCTCAGATCTCTGCCATAGAGTTTTTTTTTTTTTGCAATTCTGTAATTCTTTTGCTTGAAAATACCCTAAAATTGCCCTAATACTCTCCAAAACATATGGTCATAAAGGGCCAAAAATAATGTCAGAAAAAATCAATCACATAACAGGGTCAAAGTGCTATAGAGTTCAGATAGGACACAGTGATACAGTGCCCAAATATTAGAATTACTCAGCACACAATACCAAGGAGATGCTAGGGAGGAGGATTAGGTCTGGTATGTTCTGCACACATGGAGCCGTCTAGCCTCTGTGCTGCTATACAGCTTTATTGAGTGACTAGATGGTTGCCCGATTCTAACGCATCGGGTATTCTAGAATATGTATGTCCACATAGTATATTGCACATCCCATGTAGTATATTGCCCAGCCATGCCCAGTCACATAGTATATTGCCCAGCCACATATTATATTGCCCAGCCACGAAGTATATTGCCCAGCCACGAAGTATATTGCCCAGCCACATAGTATATTGCCCAGCCACGAAGTATATTGCCCAGCCACGCAGTATATTGCCCAGCCACATAGTATATTGCCCAGCCACATAGTATATTGCCCAGCCACGAAGTATATTGCCCAGTCACATAGTATATTGCCCAGCCACATAGTATATTGCCCAGCCACGAAGTATATTGCCCAGCCACGTAGTATATTGCCCAGCCACGTAGTATATTGCCCAGCCACGTAGTATATTGCCCAGCCACGTAGTATATTGCCCAGCCACGTAGTATATTGCCCAGCCACGTAGTATATTGCCCAGCCACGTACCGTAGTAAACTGCCCAGTCACATAGTATATTGCCCAGTCACATAGTGTATTGCCCAGCCACATAGTATATTGCCCAGCCACATAGTATATTGCCCAGCCACATAGTATATTGGCCAGCCACATAGTATATTGGCCAGTCACGTAGTATGCACCATATCCCTGTTAAAAAAAGAATTAAAATAAAAAATAGTTACATACTCTGTTGTGAATTCTGTGATCAAGCTCCCTCCTGTGGTCACAAGTGGTACTGCGGCTTCTGAGTTTCCTTCCTCAGGTGATGAGGTTAAGTCGTTAGGTGCTGCTCTATTTAACTCCACCTAGTGCTTTGATCCTGGCCTCCAGTCAATGTTCTAGTATTGGTCTTGCTTCCTCCTGGATCGTTCCTGTGGCCTGTCTGCTCAGCATAAGCTAAGTTCTGCTTGTGTTACTTTTGTTGCTATATTTTCTGTCCAGCTTGCTTTAATTTGTTTTTCTTGCTTGCTGGAAGCTCTGAGACGCAGAGGGAGCACCTCTGTACCGTTAGTCGGTGCAGAGGGTCTTTTTGCCCCTCTGCGTGGTTGTTTGTAAGTTTTTGTGTTGACCGCAAAGCTATCTTTCCTATCCTCGGTCTATTCAGTAAGTCGGGCCTCGCTTTGCTAAATCTATTTCATCTCTGTGTTTGTACTTTCATCTTAACTCACAGTCATTATATGTGGGGGGCTGCCTTTTCCTTTGGGGAATTTCTCTGAGGCAAGGTAGGCTTATTTTTCTATCCTCAGGCCTAGCTAGTTTCTCAGGCTGTGCCGAGTTGCATAGGGAGCGTTAGGCGCAATCCACGGCTACCTCTAGTGTGGTGTGATAGGATTAGGGATTGCGGTCAGCAGAGTTCCCACGTCTCAGAGCTCGTCCTATGTTTTTTGCTTATTGTCAGGTCACTTTGTGTGCTCTGAACTTCAAGGTCCATTGTGGTTCTGCATTACCTATTCATAACAATACTCACCTTCCGGAGCCTCCGGATCAAAGCGGCCGGTTACCGATGCTCCTCGCGCGCTCCGGTCTGAAGATTGCATTGCGGTCTCGCGAGATGATGATGTAGCGGTCTCGCGAGACCACACGTCATTATCTCACGAGACTGCAATGCATGCAGCGGTCACCGGGGCGTCGCGAGGAGCATCGGTAACCGGCCGCTTCGATCCGGGGGCCACCGGAGGGGGAGTATGTAACTACTTTTTATTTTGTTTATTATCTTTAACATTAGATATTTTTAATATTCATGCTGCATAGGCAGCATAAATAGTAAAAAGTTGGTCACACAGGGTTAATAGCAGCGTTAACCGAGTGCGTTACACCGCGGTTAACGCTGCCATTAACCCTGTGTGAGCGCTGACCGGAGGGGAGTACGGAGTGGGCACTGACTGCGGGGAGGAAGGAGCGGCCATTTTCTTCCGGATTGTGCCCGTCGCTGATTGGTCATGGCTGTTTTGCCACGACCAATCAGTGACTTGGATTTCCATGACTAACAGAGGCCGCGACCAATGAATATCCGTGACAGACAGACAGAAAGACAGACGGAAGTGACCCTTAGACAATTATGTATATAGTCCAACAAAAGAAGAAAAAAATAAAGTGCACTTACCCGTATATGCTGGTCACAATACTTTATTCGGACATAATACAAAAAGTGCAGGGAGGGATGTGAAAAAAGCGGACAATGGCCGTTTTTTTCACATCCCTCCCTGCACTTTTTGTATTATGTCCGAATAAAGTATTGTGACCAGCATATACGGGTAAGTGCACTTCATTTTTTTCTTCTTTTGTTGGACTATTATGTTGCACTTTGGAAGCTGCACCCCGTAAGGTATTTGGCTCTCTGATCAGTTTGGGTTGTTGCTATTTTAGAATCCAACTATATAGCAGCGGTGCGGGGTTTTTTTCTTTTCTTTGTATTGCTCTGGAAACAATTACAGTTAGGGCCAGAAATATTTGGACAGTGACACAATTTTCGCGAGTTGGGCTCTGCATGCCACCACATTGGATTTGAAATGAAACCTCTACAACAGAATTCAAGTGCAGATTGTAACGTTTAATTTGAAGGGTTGAACAAAAATATCTGATAGAAAATGTAGGAATTGTACACATTTCTTTACAAACACTCCACATTTTAGGAGGTCAAAAGTAATTGGACAAATAAACATAACCCAAACAAAATATTTTTATTTTCAATATTTTGTTGCAAATCCTTTGGAGGCAATCACTGCCTTAAGTCTGGAACCCATGGACATCACCAAACGCTGGGTTTCCTCCTTCTTAATGCTTTGCCAGGCCTTTACAGCCGCAGCCTTCAGGTCTTGCTTGTTTGTGGGTCTTTCCGTCTTAAATCTGGATTTGAGCAAGTGAAATGCATGCTCAATTGGGTTAAGATCTGGAGATTGACTTGGCCATTGCAGAATGTTCCACTTTTTGGCACTCATGAGCTCCTGGGTAGCTTTGGCTGTATGCTTGGGGTCATTGTCCATCTGTACTATGAAGCGCCGTCCAATCAACTTTGCAGCATTTGGCTGAATCTGGGCTGAAAGTATATCCCGGTACACTTCAGAATTCATCCGGCTACTCTTGTCTGCTCTTATGTCATCATCAATAAACACAAGTGACCCAGTGCCATTGAAAGCCATGCATGCCCATGCCATCACGTTGCCTCCACCATGTTTTACAGAGGATGTGGTGTGCCTTGGATCATGTGCCGTTCCCTTTCTTCTCCAAACTTTTTTCTTCCCATCATTCTGGTACAGGTTGATCTTTGTCTCATCTGTCCATAGAATACTTTTCCAGAACTGAGCTGGCTTCTTGAGGTGTTTTTCTGCAAATTTAACTCTGGCCTGTCTATTTTTGGTATTGATGAATGGTTTGCATCTAGATGTGAACCCTTTGTATTTACTGTCATGGAGTCTTCTCTTTACTGTTGACTTAGAGACAGATACACCTACTTCACTGAGAGTGTTCTGGACTTCAGTTGATGTTGTGAACGGGTTCTTCTTCACCAAATTAAGTATGCGGCGATCATCCACCACTGTTGTCATCCGTGGACGCCCAGGCCTTTTTGAGTTCCCAAGCTCACCAGTCAATTCCTTTTTTCTCAGAATGTACCCAACTGTTGATTTTGCTACTCCAAGCATGTCTGCTATCTCTCTGATGGATTTTTTCTTTTTTTTCAGCCTCAGGATGTTCTGCTTCACCTCAATTGAAAGTTCCTTTGACCGCATGTTGTCTGCTCACAGCAACAGCTTCCAAATGCAAAACCACACACCTGGAATCCACCCCTGACCTTTTAACTACTTCATTGATTACAGGTTAACGAGGGAGACGCCTTCAGAGTTAATTGCAGCCCTTAGAGTCCATTGTCCAATTACTTTTGGTCCCTTGAAAAAGAGGACGCTATGCATTACAGAGCTATGATTCCTAAACCCTTTCTCCGATTTGGATGTGGAAACTATCATATTGCAGCTGGGAGTGTGCACTTTCAGCCCATATTATATATATATAATTGTATTTCTGAACATGTTTTTGTGAAAAGCTAAAATAACAAAACTTGTGTCACTGTCCAAATATTTCTGGCCCTAACTGTATATATATAGATGTATGTAAGTAGCCATTCTCCCTTAGAAGCTGGTGGAGTATACAACATCTGCAGGCTTATGCAGTGAAAGGACTATTGATAGCAGACGGCATGATGGCGGTGTGTTATAGACTATATAAAGCAAAGGTAAACCACCTGCACATCTCTCATGCAAGGCACACACAATCAGTGTATATGAACCCACATCTTAGGAAGACATAACTCAGCTCTCAGAAGGGGGAGCTAATAAATAGATGATCAGAAAGAAAAACCTACAATTAAAAAATCTGTTGAAGGAGGAACAATTAGAAGGCATGAAAATGCAGATAAATCTTCTGAAGGAACAAATAAAACAATGGAGACAATGTCCAGTAGATAAAGAACAAGATGCGCGAAGAAGAGAGAAATATCTTGAGAAAGAAAGTGTTAAGGTACCTTCACACTGAGCAACTTTAGAACGATAACGATAGCGATCCGTGATGTTGCAGCGCCCTGGATAGCGATATCGTTGTGTTTGACACGCAGCAGCGATCAGGATCCTGCTGTGAGATCGTTGGTCGGAGCAGAAGGGCCAGAACTTTATTTCGTCGCTGGATCACCCGCTGACATCGCTGAATCGGCATGTGTGACACCGATCCAGCGATGTCTTCACTTGTAACCAGGGTAAACATCGGGTTACTAAGCACAGGGCCGCGCTTAGTAACCCGATATTTACCCTAGTTACCATTGTAAATGTAAAAAAAAAAAACAAACACTACATACTTACATTCCGGTGTCTGTCGCGTCCCCCGGCGTCAGCTTCCCTGCACTGTGTCAGCGCCGGCCGGCCGTAAAGCGTAGCACAGCGGTGATGTCACCGCTCTGCTTTATGGCCGGCGCTTACACAGTGCAGGGAAGCTGACGCCGGGGGACGCGACAGACACCGGAATGTAAGTATGTAGTGTTTTTTTTTTTACATTTACAATGGTAACCAGGGTAAACATCGGGTTACTAAGCGCGGCCCTGCGCTTAGTAACCCGATGTTTACCCTGGTTACCCGGGGACTTCGGCATCGTTGGTCGCTGAAGAGCTGTCTGTCTGACAGCTCTCCAGCGACCACACAGCGACGAAACAGCGACGCTGCAGCGATCGGCATCGTTGTCTATATCGCTGCAGCGTCGCTTAATGTGACGGTACCTTTAGTACTTGTTCAGGCTACAGAAGAAAAAGATGGAAATAGGCAAGACTATAGAAAAAGAACGCTTTGAAGGTAAAGGTCCCAGAACTTAGACAAAGGGATTCAAGCTTCAGGAGGCTAATTTGCATATTCCAGGTGCCTTCTGGGAGAAGCGAAGTCTCCCTAAGCTAGAAGATCGTTGGGTACAGCCGGGACCAGCTGCTTCGAAAGCATCACCAAACCAGGGATTCAAGCTTCAGGAGGCTAATTTGCATATTCCAGGTGCCTTCTGGGAGAAGCGAAGTCTCCCTAAGCTAGAAGATCGTTGGGTACAGCCGGGACCAGCTGCTTCGAAAGCATCACCAAACCAGGGATTCAAGCTTCAGGAGGCTAATTTGCATATTCCAGGTGCCTTCTGGGAGAAGCGAAGTCTCCCTAAGCTAGAAGATCGTTGGGTACAGCCGGGACCAGCTGCTTCGAAAGCATCACCAAACCAGGGATTCAAGCTTCAGGAGGCTAATTTGCATATTCCAGGTGCCTTCTGGGAGAAGCGAAGTCTCCCTAAGCTAGAAGATCGTTGGGTACAGCCGGGACCAGCTGCTTCGAAAGCATCACCAAACCAGGGATTCAAGCTTCAGGAGGCTAATTTGCATATTCCAGGTGCCTTCTGGGAGAAGCGAAGTCTCCCTAAGCTAGAAGATCGTTGGGTACAGCCGGGACCAGCTGCTTCGAAAGCATCACCAAACCAGGGATTCAAGCTTCAGGAGGCTAATTTGCATATTCCAGGTGCCTTCTGGGAGAAGCGAAGTCTCCCTAAGCTAGAAGATCGTTGGGTACAGCCGGGACCAGCTGCTTCGAAAGCATCACCAAACCAGGGATTCAAGCTTCAGGAGGCTAATTTGCATATTCCAGGTGCCTTCTGGGAGAAGCGAAGTCTCCCTAAGCTAGAAGATCGTTGGGTACAGCCGGGACCAGCTGCTTCGAAAGCATCACCAAACCAGGGATTCAAGCTTCAGGAGGCTAATTTGCATATTCCAGGTGCCTTCTGGGAGAAGCGAAGTCTCCCTAAGCTAGAAGATCGTTGGGTACAGCCGGGACCAGCTGCTTCGAAAGCATCACCAAACCAGGGATTCAAGCTTCAGGAGGCTAATTTGCATATTCCAGGTGCCTTCTGGGAGAAGCGAAGTCTCCCTAAGCTAGAAGATCGTTGGGTACAGCCGGGACCAGCTGCTTCGAAAGCATCACCAAACCAGGGATTCAAGCTTCAGGAGGCTAATTTGCATATTCCAGGTGCCTTCTGGGAGAAGCGAAGTCTCCCTAAGCTAGAAGATCGTTGGGTACAGCCGGGACCAGCTGCTTCGAAAGCATCACCAAACCAGGGATTCAAGCTTCAGGAGGCTAATTTGCATATTCCAGGTGCCTTCTGGGAGAAGCGAAGTCTCCCTAAGCTAGAAGATCGTTGGGTACAGCCGGGACCAGCTGCTTCGAAAGCATCACCAAACCAGGGATTCAAGCTTCAGGAGGCTAATTTGCATATTCCAGGTGCCTTCTGGGAGAAGCGAAGTCTCCCTAAGCTAGAAGATCGTTGGGTACAGCCGGGACCAGCTGCTTCGAAAGCATCACCAAACCAGGGATTCAAGCTTCAGGAGGCTAATTTGCATATTCCAGGTGCCTTCTGGGAGAAGCGAAGTCTCCCTAAGCTAGAAGATCGTTGGGTACAGCCGGGACCAGCTGCTTCGAAAGCATCACCAAACCAGGGATTCAAGCTTCAGGAGGCTAATTTGCATATTCCAGGTGCCTTCTGGGAGAAGCGAAGTCTCCCTAAGCTAGAAGATCGTTGGGTACAGCCGGGACCAGCTGCTTCGAAAGCATCACCAAACCAGGGATTCAAGCTTCAGGAGGCTAATTTGCATATTCCAGGTGCCTTCTGGGAGAAGCGAAGTCTCCCTAAGCTAGAAGATCGTTGGGTACAGCCGGGACCAGCTGCTTCGAAAGCATCACCAAACCAGGGATTCAAGCTTCAGGAGGCTAATTTGCATATTCCAGGTGCCTTCTGGGAGAAGCGAAGTCTCCCTAAGCTAGAAGATCGTTGGGTACAGCCGGGACCAGCTGCTTCGAAAGCATCACCAAACCAGGGATTCAAGCTTCAGGAGGCTAATTTGCATATTCCAGGTGCCTTCTGGGAGAAGCGAAGTCTCCCTAAGCTAGAAGATCGTTGGGTACAGCCGGGACCAGCTGCTTCGAAAGCATCACCAAACCAGGGATTCAAGCTTCAGGAGGCTAATTTGCATATTCCAGGTGCCTTCTGGGAGAAGCGAAGTCTCCCTAAGCTAGAAGATCGTTGGGTACAGCCGGGACCAGCTGCTTCGAAAGCATCACCAAACCAGGGATTCAAGCTTCAGGAGGCTAATTTGCATATTCCAGGTGCCTTCTGGGAGAAGCGAAGTCTCCCTAAGCTAGAAGATCGTTGGGTACAGCCGGGACCAGCTGCTTCGAAAGCATCACCAAACCAGGGATTCAAGCTTCAGGAGGCTAATTTGCATATTCCAGGTGCCTTCTGGGAGAAGCGAAGTCTCCCTAAGCTAGAAGATCGTTGGGTACAGCCGGGACCAGCTGCTTCGAAAGCATCACCAAACCAGGGATTCAAGCTTCAGGAGGCTAATTTGCATATTCCAGGTGCCTTCTGGGAGAAGCGAAGTCTCCCTAAGCTAGAAGATCGTTGGGTACAGCCGGGACCAGCTGCTTCGAAAGCATCACCAAACCAGGGATTCAAGCTTCAGGAGGCTAATTTGCATATTCCAGGTGCCTTCTGGGAGAAGCGAAGTCTCCCTAAGCTAGAAGATCGTTGGGTACAGCCGGGACCAGCTGCTTCGAAAGCATCACCAAACCAGGGATTCAAGCTTCAGGAGGCTAATTTGCATATTCCAGGTGCCTTCTGGGAGAAGCGAAGTCTCCCTAAGCTAGAAGATCGTTGGGTACAGCCGGGACCAGCTGCTTCGAAAGCATCACCAAACCAGGGATTCAAGCTTCAGGAGGCTAATTTGCATATTCCAGGTGCCTTCTGGGAGAAGCGAAGTCTCCCTAAGCTAGAAGATCGTTGGGTACAGCCGGGACCAGCTGCTTCGAAAGCATCACCAAACCAGGGATTCAAGCTTCAGGAGGCTAATTTGCATATTCCAGGTGCCTTCTGGGAGAAGCGAAGTCTCCCTAAGCTAGAAGATCGTTGGGTACAGCCGGGACCAGCTGCTTCGAAAGCATCACCAAACCAGGGATTCAAGCTTCAGGAGGCTAATTTGCATATTCCAGGTGCCTTCTGGGAGAAGCGAAGTCTCCCTAAGCTAGAAGATCGTTGGGTACAGCCGGGACCAGCTGCTTCGAAAGCATCACCAAACCAGGGATTCAAGCTTCAGGAGGCTAATTTGCATATTCCAGGTGCCTTCTGGGAGAAGCGAAGTCTCCCTAAGCTAGAAGATCGTTGGGTACAGCCGGGACCAGCTGCTTCGAAAGCATCACCAAACCAGGGATTCAAGCTTCAGGAGGCTAATTTGCATATTCCAGGTGCCTTCTGGGAGAAGCGAAGTCTCCCTAAGCTAGAAGATCGTTGGGTACAGCCGGGACCAGCTGCTTCGAAAGCATCACCAAACCAGGGATTCAAGCTTCAGGAGGCTAATTTGCATATTCCAGGTGCCTTCTGGGAGAAGCGAAGTCTCCCTAAGCTAGAAGATCGTTGGGTACAGCCGGGACCAGCTGCTTCGAAAGCATCACCAAACCAGGGATTCAAGCTTCAGGAGGCTAATTTGCATATTCCAGGTGCCTTCCGGGAGAAGCGAAGTCTCCCTAAGCTAGAAGATCGTTGGGTACAGCCGGGACCAGCTGCTTCGAAAGCATCACCAAACCAGGGATTCAAGCTTCAGGAGGCTAATTTGCATATTCCAGGTGCCTTCCGGGAGAAGCGAAGTCTCCCTAAGCTAGAAGATCGTTGGGTACAGCCGGGACCAGCTGCTTCGAAAGCATCACCAAACCAGGGATTCAAGCTTCAGGAGGCTAATTTGCATATTCCAGGTGCCTTCTGGGAGAAGCGAAGTCTCCCTAAGCTAGAAGATCGTTGGGTACAGCCGGGACCAGCTGCTTCGAAAGCATCACCAAACCAGGGATTCAAGCTTCAGGAGGCTAATTTGCATATTCCAGGTGCCTTCTGGGAGAAGCGAAGTCTCCCTAAGCTAGAAGATCGTTGGGTACAGCCGGGACCAGCTGCTTCGAAAGCATCACCAAACCAGGGATTCAAGCTTCAGGAGGCTAATTTGCATATTCCAGGTGCCTTCTGGGAGAAGCGAAGTCTCCCTAAGCTAGAAGATCGTTGGGTACAGCCGGGACCAGCTGCTTCGAAAGCATCACCAAACCAGGGATTCAAGCTTCAGGAGGCTAATTTGCATATTCCAGGTGCCTTCTGGGAGAAGCGAAGTCTCCCTAAGCTAGAAGATCGTTGGGTACAGCCGGGACCAGCTGCTTCGAAAGCATCACCAAACCAGGGATTCAAGCTTCAGGAGGCTAATTTGCATATTCCAGGTGCCTTCTGGGAGAAGCGAAGTCTCCCTAAGCTAGAAGATCGTTGGGTACAGCCGGGACCAGCTGCTTCGAAAGCATCACCAAACCAGGGATTCAAGCTTCAGGAGGCTAATTTGCATATTCCAGGTGCCTTCTGGGAGAAGCGAAGTCTCCCTAAGCTAGAAGATCGTTGGGTACAGCCGGGACCAGCTGCTTCGAAAGCATCACCAAACCAGGGATTCAAGCTTCAGGAGGCTAATTTGCATATTCCAGGTGCCTTCCGGGAGAAGCGAAGTCTCCCTAAGCTAGAAGATCGTTGGGTACAGCCGGGACCAGCTGCTTCGAAAGCATCACCAAACCAGGGATTCAAGCTTCAGGAGGCTAATTTGCATATTCCAGGTGCCTTCCGGGAGAAGCGAAGTCTCCCTAAGCTAGAAGATCGTTGGGTACAGCCGGGACCAGCTGCTTCGAAAGCATCACCAAACCAGGGATTCAAGCTTCAGGAGGCTAATTTGCATATTCCAGGTGCCTTCTGGGAGAAGCGAAGTCTCCCTAAGCTAGAAGATCGTTGGGTACAGCCGGGACCAGCTGCTTCGAAAGCATCACCAAACCAGGGATTCAAGCTTCAGGAGGCTAATTTGCATATTCCAGGTGCCTTCTGGGAGAAGCGAAGTCTCCCTAAGCTAGAAGATCGTTGGGTACAGCCGGGACCAGCTGCTTCGAAAGCATCACCAAACCAGGGATTCAAGCTTCAGGAGGCTAATTTGCATATTCCAGGTGCCTTCTGGGAGAAGCGAAGTCTCCCTAAGCTAGAAGATCGTTGGGTACAGCCGGGACCAGCTGCTTCGAAAGCATCACCAAACCAGGGATTCAAGCTTCAGGAGGCTAATTTGCATATTCCAGGTGCCTTCTGGGAGAAGCGAAGTCTCCCTAAGCTAGAAGATCGTTGGGTACAGCCGGGACCAGCTGCTTCGAAAGCATCACCAAACCAGGGATTCAAGCTTCAGGAGGCTAATTTGCATATTCCAGGTGCCTTCTGGGAGAAGCGAAGTCTCCCTAAGCTAGAAGATCGTTGGGTACAGCCGGGACCAGCTGCTTCGAAAGCATCACCAAACCAGGGATTCAAGCTTCAGGAGGCTAATTTGCATATTCCAGGTGCCTTCTGGGAGAAGCGAAGTCTCCCTAAGCTAGAAGATCGTTGGGTACAGCCGGGACCAGCTGCTTCGAAAGCATCACCAAACCAGGGATTCAAGCTTCAGGAGGCTAATTTGCATATTCCAGGTGCCTTCTGGGAGAAGCGAAGTCTCCCTAAGCTAGAAGATCGTTGGGTACAGCCGGGACCAGCTGCTTCGAAAGCATCACCAAACCAGGGATTCAAGCTTCAGGAGGCTAATTTGCATATTCCAGGTGCCTTCTGGGAGAAGCGAAGTCTCCCTAAGCTAGAAGATCGTTGGGTACAGCCGGGACCAGCTGCTTCGAAAGCATCACCAAACCAGGGATTCAAGCTTCAGGAGGCTAATTTGCATATTCCAGGTGCCTTCTGGGAGAAGCGAAGTCTCCCTAAGCTAGAAGATCGTTGGGTACAGCCGGGACCAGCTGCTTCGAAAGCATCACCAAACCAGGGATTCAAGCTTCAGGAGGCTAATTTGCATATTCCAGGTGCCTTCTGGGAGAAGCGAAGTCTCCCTAAGCTAGAAGATCGTTGGGTACAGCCGGGACCAGCTGCTTCGAAAGCATCACCAAACCAGGGATTCAAGCTTCAGGAGGCTAATTTGCATATTCCAGGTGCCTTCTGGGAGAAGCGAAGTCTCCCTAAGCTAGAAGATCGTTGGGTACAGCCGGGACCAGCTGCTTCGAAAGCATCACCAAACCAGGGATTCAAGCTTCAGGAGGCTAATTTGCATATTCCAGGTGCCTTCTGGGAGAAGCGAAGTCTCCCTAAGCTAGAAGATCGTTGGGTACAGCCGGGACCAGCTGCTTCGAAAGCATCACCAAACCAGGGATTCAAGCTTCAGGAGGCTAATTTGCATATTCCAGGTGCCTTCTGGGAGAAGCGAAGTCTCCCTAAGCTAGAAGATCGTTGGGTACAGCCGGGACCAGCTGCTTCGAAAGCATCACCAAACCAGGGATTCAAGCTTCAGGAGGCTAATTTGCATATTCCAGGTGCCTTCTGGGAGAAGCGAAGTCTCCCTAAGCTAGAAGATCGTTGGGTACAGCCGGGACCAGCTGCTTCGAAAGCATCACCAAACCAGGGATTCAAGCTTCAGGAGGCTAATTTGCATATTCCAGGTGCCTTCTGGGAGAAGCGAAGTCTCCCTAAGCTAGAAGATCGTTGGGTACAGCCGGGACCAGCTGCTTCGAAAGCATCACCAAACCAGGGATTCAAGCTTCAGGAGGCTAATTTGCATATTCCAGGTGCCTTCTGGGAGAAGCGAAGTCTCCCTAAGCTAGAAGATCGTTGGGTACAGCCGGGACCAGCTGCTTCGAAAGCATCACCAAACCAGGGATTCAAGCTTCAGGAGGCTAATTTGCATATTCCAGGTGCCTTCTGGGAGAAGCGAAGTCTCCCTAAGCTAGAAGATCGTTGGGTACAGCCGGGACCAGCTGCTTCGAAAGCATCACCAAACCAGGGATTCAAGCTTCAGGAGGCTAATTTGCATATTCCAGGTGCCTTCTGGGAGAAGCGAAGTCTCCCTAAGCTAGAAGATCGTTGGGTACAGCCGGGACCAGCTGCTTCGAAAGCATCACCAAACCAGGGATTCAAGCTTCAGGAGGCTAATTTGCATATTCCAGGTGCCTTCTGGGAGAAGCGAAGTCTCCCTAAGCTAGAAGATCGTTGGGTACAGCCGGGACCAGCTGCTTCGAAAGCATCACCAAACCAGGGATTCAAGCTTCAGGAGGCTAATTTGCATATTCCAGGTGCCTTCTGGGAGAAGCGAAGTCTCCCTAAGCTAGAAGATCGTTGGGTACAGCCGGGACCAGCTGCTTCGAAAGCATCACCAAACCAGGGATTCAAGCTTCAGGAGGCTAATTTGCATATTCCAGGTGCCTTCTGGGAGAAGCGAAGTCTCCCTAAGCTAGAAGATCGTTGGGTACAGCCGGGACCAGCTGCTTCGAAAGCATCACCAAACCAGGGATTCAAGCTTCAGGAGGCTAATTTGCATATTCCAGGTGCCTTCTGGGAGAAGCGAAGTCTCCCTAAGCTAGAAGATCGTTGGGTACAGCCGGGACCAGCTGCTTCGAAAGCATCACCAAACCAGGGATTCAAGCTTCAGGAGGCTAATTTGCATATTCCAGGTGCCTTCTGGGAGAAGCGAAGTCTCCCTAAGCTAGAAGATCGTTGGGTACAGCCGGGACCAGCTGCTTCGAAAGCATCACCAAACCAGGGATTCAAGCTTCAGGAGGCTAATTTGCATATTCCAGGTGCCTTCTGGGAGAAGCGAAGTCTCCCTAAGCTAGAAGATCGTTGGGTACAGCCGGGACCAGCTGCTTCGAAAGCATCACCAAACCAGGGATTCAAGCTTCAGGAGGCTAATTTGCATATTCCAGGTGCCTTCTGGGAGAAGCGAAGTCTCCCTAAGCTAGAAGATCGTTGGGTACAGCCGGGACCAGCTGCTTCGAAAGCATCACCAAACCAGGGATTCAAGCTTCAGGAGGCTAATTTGCATATTCCAGGTGCCTTCTGGGAGAAGCGAAGTCTCCCTAAGCTAGAAGATCGTTGGGTACAGCCGGGACCAGCTGCTTCGAAAGCATCACCAAACCAGGGATTCAAGCTTCAGGAGGCTAATTTGCATATTCCAGGTGCCTTCTGGGAGAAGCGAAGTCTCCCTAAGCTAGAAGATCGTTGGGTACAGCCGGGACCAGCTGCTTCGAAAGCATCACCAAACCAGGGATTCAAGCTTCAGGAGGCTAATTTGCATATTCCAGGTGCCTTCTGGGAGAAGCGAAGTCTCCCTAAGCTAGAAGATCGTTGGGTACAGCCGGGACCAGCTGCTTCGAAAGCATCACCAAACCAGGGATTCAAGCTTCAGGAGGCTAATTTGCATATTCCAGGTGCCTTCTGGGAGAAGCGAAGTCTCCCTAAGCTAGAAGATCGTTGGGTACAGCCGGGACCAGCTGCTTCGAAAGCATCACCAAACCAGGGATTCAAGCTTCAGGAGGCTAATTTGCATATTCCAGGTGCCTTCTGGGAGAAGCGAAGTCTCCCTAAGCTAGAAGATCGTTGGGTACAGCCGGGACCAGCTGCTTCGAAAGCATCACCAAACCAGGGATTCAAGCTTCAGGAGGCTAATTTGCATATTCCAGGTGCCTTCTGGGAGAAGCGAAGTCTCCCTAAGCTAGAAGATCGTTGGGTACAGCCGGGACCAGCTGCTTCGAAAGCATCACCAAACCAGGGATTCAAGCTTCAGGAGGCTAATTTGCATATTCCAGGTGCCTTCTGGGAGAAGCGAAGTCTCCCTAAGCTAGAAGATCGTTGGGTACAGCCGGGACCAGCTGCTTCGAAAGCATCACCAAACCGCGCGCCTTACGGCGCGCGAATTTTTGCCTGTAGGACATTATTGCAAGAGAGCTTGGCTGAGTAGATTACACAAGAAGGAAAACACACAGCAAGTCAGCAGGATCTAGGAGCAACATGGCAGATGTGACAACCTACATGGTGAGCTGCAGCATGTGCTACATGTTCACAGATCGACCAGAAGAAGAATCCAATTTCACCTGTCAGAAGTGTAGACTAGTGGCCCTTTTAGAAGAAAAGGTGCGGGGTCTGGAAGAAAGAATAGCAACTTTGAAACTCATCAAAGAGAATGAAGACTTTCTAGACAGAACAGAAGCATCTCTACTGGTCACAGAAGGTGCAAAAAGTGTCAGAGAACCTCCAAAAGCAGATGAGTGGAAGCATGTGACCAAAAGAAGCAAGAAGACCATGGAGAAATCACCAACCACACAACTGAAGAACCGATATCAAATCTTTGTAGAGGATGAAGATGGCACACCTAAGAATGAAGCAATACCAGCAAGCAAAAAAGAAAAGGGCACACAGCAACAAGTGACAGCAAAAAGTACAGCCAAGAAGCAACGAAGAGTGGTGGTGGTGGGAGACTCACTACTGAGAGGCACCGAAGCAGCCATCTGCAGACCGGACATAACTGCAAGAGAAGTATGCTGCCTTCCAGGTGCGATGATCAAGGATGTGACCGATAGGATACCAAAGCTCTTCAGCTCCAAGGACGTCCACCCATTTCTTCTGATACATGTTGGCACCAATGACACGGCAAGGAAGGACCTACCGACAATCTGCAAGGACTTTGAAGAGTTGGGGAAGAAAGTAAAGGAACTGGATGCACAGGTAGTTTTTTCTTCTATCCTTCCAGTAGACGGGCATGGCACCAGGAGATGGAACAGGATCCTTGATGCAAACAACTGGCTAAGACGATGGTGCAGACAACAAGGATTTGGATTCCTGGACCACGGTGTGAATTACTGGTATGATGGACTCCTCGCCAGAGACGGACTACACCTCAACAAACCTGGGAAACACACATTCGCCAGAAGACTCGCTACACTCATCAGGAGGGCGTTAAACTAGAAGAAGAGGGGACGGGAAGAAAAACATTAGACTCGAACAAAGACGACCCAGGAAAACATACTCAGAAGGGAGGTAAGAACATTTCTAAAACAATCCACAGTGAGGAGATTGGAACAAAACAAAATCCTCTAAACTGCATGCTCGCAAACGCCAGAAGCCTGACAAACAAGATGGAAGAACTAGAAGCAGAAATATCTACAGGTAACTTTGACATAGTGGGAATAACCGAGACATGGCTAGATGAAAGCTATGACTGGGCAGTTAACTTACAGGGTTACAGTCTGTTTAGAAAGGATCGTAAAAATCGGAGAGGAGGAGGGGTTTGTCTCTATGTAAAGTCTTGTCTAAAATCCACTTTAAGGGAGGATATTAGCGAAGGGAATGAGGATGTCGAGTCCATATGGGTTGAAATTCATGGAGGGAAAAATGGTAACAAAATTCTCATTGGGGTCTGTTACAAACCCCCAAATATAACAGAAAGCATGGAAAGTCTACTTCTAAAGCAGATAGATGAAGCTGCAACCCATAATGAGGTCCTGGTTATGGGGGACTTTAACTACCCGGATATTAACTGGGAAACAGAAACCTGTGAAACCCATAAAGGCAACAGGTTTCTGCTAATAACCAAGAAAAATTATCTTTCACAATTGGTGCAGAATCCAACCAGAGGAGCAGCACTTTTAGACCTAATACTATCTAATAGACCTGACAGAATAACAAATCTGCAGGTGGTTGGGCATTTAGGAAATAGCGACCACAATATTGTGCAGTTTCACCTGTCTTTCACTAGGGGGACTTGTCAGGGAGTCACAAAAACATTGAACTTTAGGAAGGCAAAGTTTGAACAGCTTAGAGATGCCCTTAATCTGGTAGACTGGGACAATATCCTCAGAAATGAGAATACAGATAATAAATGGGAAATGTTTAAGAACATCCTAAATAGGCAGTGTAAGCGGTTTATACCTTGTGGGAATAAAAGGACTAGAAATAGGAAAAACCCAATGTGGCTAAACAAAGAAGTAAGACAGGCAATTAACAGTAAAAAGAAAGCATTTGCACTACTAAAGCAGGATGGCACCATTGAAGCTCTAAAAAACTATAGGGAGAAAAATACTTTATCTAAAAAACTAATTAAAGCTGCCAAAAAGGAAACAGAGAAGCACATTGCTAAGGAGAGTAAAACTAATCCCAAACTGTTCTTCAACTATATCAATAGTAAAAGAATAAAAACTGAAAATGTAGGCCCCTTAAAAAATAGTGAGGAAAGAATGGTTGTAGATGACGAGGAAAAAGCTAACATATTAAACACCTTCTTCTCCACGGTATTCACGGTGGAAAATGAAATGCTAGGTGAAATCCCAAGAAACAATGAAAACCCTATATTAAGGGTCACCAATCTAACCCAAGAAGAGGTGCGAAACCGGCTAAATAAGATTAAAATAGATAAATCTCCGGGTCCGGATGGCATACACCCACGAGTACTAAGAGAACTAAGTAATGTAATAGATAAACCATTATTTCTTATTTTTAGTGACTCTATAGCGACAGGGTCTGTTCCGCAGGACTGGCGCATAGCAAATGTGGTGCCAATATTCAAAAAGGGCTCTAAAAGTGAACCTGGAAATTATAGGCCAGTAAGTCTAACCTCTATTGTTGGTAAAATATTTGAAGGGTTTCTGAGGGATGTTATTCTGGATTATCTCAATGAGAATAACTGTTTAACTCCATATCAGCATGGGTTTATGAGAAATCGCTCCTGTCAAACCAATCTAATCAGTTTTTATGAAGAGGTAAGCTATAGACTGGACCAAGGTGAGTCATTGGACGTGGTATATCTCGATTTTTCCAAAGCGTTTGATACCGTGCCGCACAAGAGGTTGGTACACAAAATGAGAATGCTTGGTCTGGGGGAAAATGTGTGTAAATGGGTTAGTAACTGGCTTAGTGATAGAAAGCAGAGGGTGGTTATAAATGGTATAGTCTCTAACTGGGTCGCTGTGACCAGTGGGGTACCGCAGGGGTCAGTATTGGGACCTGTTCTCTTCAACATATTCATTAATGATCTGGTAGAAGGTTTACACAGTAAAATATCGATATTTGCAGATGATACAAAACTATGTAAAGCAGTTAATACAAGAGAAGATAGTATTCTGCTACAGATGGATCTGGATATGTTGGAAACTTGGGCTGAAAGGTGGCAGATGAGGTTTAACAATGATAAATGTAAGGTTATACACATGGGAAGAGGGAATCAATATCACCATTACACACTGAATGGGAAACCACTGGGTAAATCTGACAGGGAGAAGGACTTGGGGATCCTAGTTAATAATAAACTTACCTGGAGCAGCCAGTGCCAGGCAGCAGCTGCCAAGGCAAACAGGATCATGGGGTGCATTAAAAGAGGTCTGGATACACATGATGAGAGCATTATACTGCCTCTGTACAAATCCCTAGTTAGACCGCACATGGAGTACTGTGTCCAGTTTTGGGCACCGGTGCTCAGGAAGGATATAATGGAACTAGAGAGAGTACAAAGGAGGGCAACAAAATTAATAAAGGGGATGGGAGAACTACAATACCCAGATAGATTAGCGAAATTAGGATTATTTAGTCTAGAAAAAAGACGACTGAGGGGCGATCTAATGACCATGTATAAGTATATAAGGGGACAATACAAATATCTCGCTGAGGATCTGTTTATACCAAGGAAGGTGACGGGCACAAGGGGGCATTCTTTGCGTCTGGAGGAGAGAAGGTTTTTCCACCAACATAGAAGAGGATTCTTTACTGTTAGGGCAGTGAGAATCTGGAATTGCTTGCCTGAGGAGGTGGTGATGGCGAACTCAGTCGAGGGGTTCAAGAGAGGCCTGGATGTCTTCCTGGAGCAGAACAATATTGTATCATACAATTATTAGGTTCTGTAGAAGGACGTAGATCTGGGTATTTATTATGATGGAATATAGGCTGAACTGGATGGACAAATGTCTTTTTTCGGCCTTACTAACTATGTTACTATGTTACTATGTTACTAAATGCAGAGACAGACTGATCAGGAAGCTGGTTTAATGGAGTGAGAGGTAACTATTAAAAGAGGTGTTGGTGACTAGAACAACTGCAGGCTTATACTGTGGAGCAGGGCCGCCATCAGGGCATTACAGCCGTGACTGGCGTATGGGGCCCGGTGAGCAGAGGGGGCCCGCATCGGGCCCCCTCTTACCTGCTCACCGGGCCCCTACCGGCAGCCGCAGGCTGAACCGGGCCCTTAGCGGCGGCCGGCGCTACAGCTGTACGCTATTGACATGCGGGCCCGCGCCCGCACGTCAATAGTTAACAGCCGCCAGCCGCAGCGTGCAGGTCGCCGGCGTCTGACGTCATAAGGCTGGACACAGAGGGGGCAGTAAAGCTGGACACGGGGGGCAGAAGGCTGGACACAGAGGGGGCAGTAAAGCTGGACACGGGGGGGGCAGAAGGCCGCTGGACACAGGGGGGCAGTAAAGCTGGACACAGGGGGGGCAGAAGGCTGGACACAGAGAGGGCAGTAAAGCTGGACACAGGGGGGACAGAAGGCTTGACACAGAGGGGGCAGTAAAGCTGGACACAGAGGGGGCAGAAGGCCGCTGGACACAGGGGGGCAGTAAAGCTGGACACAGAGGGGGCAGTGAAGCTGGACACAGGGGGGGGGCAGAAGGCTGGACACAGGGGGGCAGTAAAGCTGGACACGGGGGGAGAAGGCTGGACACAGAGGGGGCAGTAAAGCTGGACACAGAGGGGGCAGTAAAGCTGGACACAGAGGGGACAGTAAAGCTGGACACAGGGGGGGCAGAAAGCTGGACACAGAGGGGGCAGAAAGCTGGACACGGGGGGGCAGAAAGCTGGACACAGGGGGGGGCAGAAAGCTGGACACAGGGGGGCAGTAAAGCTGGACACAGGGGGGCAGAAGGCTGGACACAGAGGGGGCAGTAAAGCTGGACACAGGGGGGGGCAGTAAAGCTGGACACGGGGGGCAGAAGGCCGCTGGACACAGGGGGGCAGTAAAGCTGGACACAGGGGGGGGCAGAAGGCTGGACACAGAGGGGGCAGTAAAGCTGGACACAGGGGGGGCAGAAGGCTGGACACAGAGGGGGCAGTAAAGCTGGACACAGGGGGGCAGAAGGCCGCTGGACACAGGGGGGCAGTAAAGCTGGACACAGGGGGGGCAGAAGGCTGGACACAGGGGGGCAGTAAAGCTGGACACAGGGGGGGCAGTAAAGCTGGACACAGGGGGGGCAGAAGGCTGGACACAGGGGGGCAGTAAAGCTGGACACAGAGGGGGCAGAAGGCCGCTGGACACAGGGGGGCAGTAAAGCTGGACACAGGGGGGGCAGAAGGCTGGACACAGGGGGCAGTAAAGCTGGACACGGGGGGGCAGAAGGCCGCTGGACACAGGGGGGCAGTAAAGCTGGACACAGGGGGGCAGTAAAGCTGGACACAGGGTGGACAGAAGGCTGGACACAGAGGGGGCAGTAAAGCTGGACACAGAGGGGGCAGTAAAGCTGGACACAGGGGGGCAGAAGGCCGCTGGACACAGGGGGGCAGTAAAGCTGGACACGGGGGGCAGAAGGCTGGACACAGGGGGGCAGTAAAGCTGGACATGGGGGCAGTAAAGCTGGACACAGAGGGGGCAGTAAAGCTGGACACGGGGGCAGAAGGCCGCTGGACACGGGGGCAGTAAAGCTGGACACAGGGGGGGCAGAAGGCTGGACACAGAGGGGCAGTAAAGCTGGACACAGGGGGGGGCAGAAGGCTGGACACAGGGGGGCAGTAAAGCTGGACACGGGGGGAGAAGGCTGGACACAGAGGGGGCAGTAAAGCTGGACACAGAGGGGGCAGTAAAGCTGGACACAGAGGGGACAGTAAAGCTGGACACAGGGGGGGCAGAAAGCTGGACACAGAGGGGGCAGAAAGCTGGACACGGGGGGGGCAGAAAGCTGGACACGGGGGGGCAGGAAGCTGGACACGGGGGGGGGCAGAAAGCTGGACACAGGGGGGGGCAGAAAGCTGGACACAGGAGGGGGGGCAGAAAGCTGGACACGGGGGGGCAGAAAGCTGGACACATGGGGGGCAGAAAGCTGGACACGGGCAGAGTGCTGGACAGAGATGGGGCAGAGTGCTGGACAGAGATGGGGCAGAGTGCTGGACACGGGCAGAGTGCTGGACAGAGATGGGGCAGAGTGCTGGACAGAGATGGGGCAGAGTGCTGGACAGAGATGGGGCAGAGTGCTGGACAGAGATGGGGCAGAGTGCTGGACAGAGACGGGGCAGAGTGCTGGACAGAGATGGGGCAGAGTGCTGGACAGAGATGGGGCAGAGTGCTGGACAGAGATGGGGCAGAGTGCTGGGCAGAGATGGGGCAGAGTGCTGGGCAGAGATGGGGCAGAGTGCTGGACAGAGATGGGGCAGAGTGCTGGACAGAGTTGGGGCAGAGTGCTGGACATAAATGGGGCAGGATTGGAAACAGATGGGGCAGGATGGATACGATGGAGACAGATGGGGCAGGATGGGGAGATCATATGGGGCAGAATGGATACTCATGAGGGCAGGATGGGAGAACATATGGCTGGAGCCTGGAATGAGACACACGGGGGCTAGGATGGCGAATATTACCATAGGGGCTAATTAAGGGATATTATTATTGCAGTGATGTATTTATTTTATTTTTTGAGTATACTGTTTTAAATGGGGGGTGGTCCTGTTACTGTGTAGAGTGATACTATGTTGCCTTCTTCATGTGGTGTAATGTAGAAGTTGTGAAAATTAAGTAGTGTGTTCTACAAGCGGAACTCGAGATAACTGTTTTATTTCCTGCAGAGACGAGTCCTGGCTGGATGAAGTGATGGCGGTCTGTGCTGGATGAAAGATGAAGGACTTCACCTAGAGACGTCACTGGTGAGTCAGTGTTACCTATACACTGACACTATACATTGTATACTATATAGAGGTCCTGTGTACAATGTCACCAGTGATCACTGTATTATCTATACATTATATACAGAGTTCCTGTGTATAATACCACCAGTGATCTCTGTATTACCTGTACACAGACACTGCTTACTAATTACAGATCTCCTGTGTATAATGGCACTGATGGTGATAGTATTGTGGGTTTTTTTTTAATTACTGATCAGTATTGTAGTATTCAGCCATTGGTGGTAATATGCGGTCTGGTCATGGTGTAGCGGTATTTGTTCCTTGTATTTTATATTATTCGATCACTGTGGTGGTAATATGTCATCTGGTCACAGTGTTGCGGTATTTGTTCCTTGTATGTAGTATTGTAGGTCATTTTAAAAATTAAAAAATAAATAAAAATATACCTAAATTGTATTGCATATTTTAACAAATATTTAGTAGGTTACAGTAGAGTAGGGCCCGGCCAAAAGTGTCTACCTTGTTGTGGTGGCGGCTTAAAAAATCTTTTGGCCAAAACAAAAGCTGCCGGCTATATGTGTGATCTGGTGATGGGAACTGTCAATGTGTGATAGGTGAGAAGTGGAGATTTTCCAAGAGAGAGCGGTGGTACTGTGGACAGTTCGTGGGGTGGAGCCTGGAGGCGGGGCTGGGGTGGAGCCTGGGCGGAGTTTCAAGGGGGCCCCGAAAATTTTGCCAGTATGGGGCCCCGAAATTTCTAGTGGCAGCCCTGCTGTGGAGGGACTATCTTTAGCATATAAGGAATAATATCTTTAGTATTTAGTGTTCAGAAGATAGTGCGGAGATCTAAATTTTATTGGAAGACCTCCCTGGTTTTATTTTATCTTGTTTGCATCTCTTCTTCGTGTAATCCTGAATGTCCCACTTGCTGAATGATTCTGCTAAAAGCTGAACATCTGTAACAGAAGAAATACTTCTCAGAGAGAATATTTCTATCCACACGGCAGTCATTGGAAGATAACAAATTTTTTTACTACAAAATCCTACAAAAAACAAAACTCAGTATGTTTCTGGATGCCATCCGATACACAAGAAAATTCGGTAAAGCCCCCCCTCTTCATGAAGTCCATATACTGTACCCTAATAGGACAGGGGCTGCCATTTATAATACTTGTGTCTTATTTTGTCTTAGAGTGGCCTTTCAGGACATGTCTACCTCTGCCATTCTGCTATAACCTCCTATTCTGGTAGAAAAGAGTATGCCGAATTGTTCAATTTTTGCAATGTTTTAATTTTCATTTTTTTCCAAAAAAAAAACAGTTATAATGTTAATTTCATCAGGACATCAGGAGACATCTCTCCAGACATTATACACAGGGATCAATACCAAAATATTTTCATTTCCAGCCGACTCCGGCAAGAAAAAACATCGTATCTCATTCCTGACAGTGGAGACAATAATAGTTTTGATCACGGTTCTCTAAATATTTATGGTCCCGTAATCCGCTTTACAACATACAATTAGTGCTTCGCAGAAACCTCTGTTATAGGAAGGAGGCACAATTTTAGTAGAGGAATCACGTGAGCCTGGAGGCTTTGTGGTTTTAGCTCAGACGAGAGGGTTAAGAAGGGTGAAGAGATTGTGCGGTAATGGTATATGACAGGGTCAGCATGACGCACTCAACTATGGAGAAATTGCGGTTTTGTGTCGGTGCTGGGTGCATGTGTCAGCCGGTCACATATGTCTTGGGGAGATGAATCAGCACCATGTGCGCCCAGGGATTTGGCATTTTGCATGAACAGCTGCCAGTCTGGACAAGTGCTGCTTCAGGACGAAGGTTTAACTTTGAAGAACCTCATCTGAGGGTTTTCATCTCACATCCACCTCACTCATTCGGGCTCTCTTGGTCCCCTTTTGATGGGTTGTCCATGATCTAGGGATTATCGTAGAGGTGAGAATTGACATACCAAGGATTGTGAGGTCCGCTCCAAAATTAACATGTAACCTTCTCTTGTATTTTGGAGGACCAACACAAAGAAAGATGAGCCTAAGACCTCATTCAGATAAAAAATTACTGATGCCAAAAACTGACCAAACTCTGATGAAAATTGGATCAAAAACACTGATGACACTCGGACGTTTTTTGCATTTATCAGAAAAGTCGGCAACGTCTGAATGAGGCCTTAGGAGCAAAGAGCACCTCAACCAAAAAGTTAGACATTTACCAGAGATTCCAGTTCTACAAATATGTTTAAAAGGTCCATTTTTTCCATTAAGGAAAGAGAAGTCACCAATGGTGACTCACCATAATAATGCCAATAGGTAAGTCAACATCACACCATCTGGTTGAGCAATAATGATTAACAGGTTGGCACCATCTTACTTCTGTCTAACATTTTGCCTTGAATCATTCTGGTTACCAATTAAAATGGAGATCAATAGGCCAAACTGAACTAAAGCACAACAATATGGTTAATTTGATTTTGACGTTTTGCAGAACTGGCATGTATAGCAGGGTTTCCTCAGTGATGTACTAGTACTGAGTTTTTCATGAAGTCCATTGCAGAAAAGGGAGGAGTACACAAAGTTTATTCCGTGAAACAGCAGAGCTGAGTTTGTCACAGAGTCCAATGTGGAACTGGCAGCAGTATGACAGAATAGACTCAGTGATACAGCAGAGCTGAGTTTGGCACAGAGTCCAATGTGGAACTGGCAGCGGTATGACAGAATAGACTCAGTGATACAGCAGAGCTGAGTTTGGCACAGAGTCCAATGTGGAACTGGCAGCAGTATGACAGAATAGACTCAGTGATACAGCAGAGCTGAGTTTGGCACAGAGTCCAATGCAGAACTGGCAGCGGTATGACAGAATAGACTCAGTGATACAGCAGTGCTGAGTTTGACACAGAGTACAATGTGGAGCTGGAACTAGTAGAGTATAGTCATCTCTGTGAAATAGCACAGTTACCCAGTATTGTAGCAGAGCTTGGTTTGCTTTGAGGTCAAAGGCAAAACTAGCACTGGCAAGCAGTCCATGGCAGTGGCATGGACACCAACTACTTGGATACTCAGACAACACTTAAGATAGCAACAAAATTAAATATACGCTGCTGTAAATAAAAGCAATGGTGCGTATAAATAATGTAGGGTACTTAGTAAACACAATTGTTTATTAAAAAAACCCATAAAAGCCATCCTACCACGACAAGGTTTACCCAATCGGGACGGTTCTAACCTCTAGTATTAAAACCTTTCCTTGTGTCAAAAACTACATCAATGTAAATAACGACCGAGTAGGAACCGGTCCCGAATATGGACATCTAGCCTCAGTCGCACACCCTGTTCCTTTGGCAATTAGAAAGACTCGGTGGCAGAATGAGAACGCAGTGCCCAGCGCTTGATCCAGAAGATGTCAGTAACATTGACAACTGTTGATCTATAATGACTAATACTAGTAGAAAAACTCGGCACTACTATTGTTACGGATTGGAATCCTACTCTGGCACCTTATCACCTTCTACCGGAGTGCCGTATATTATTCATTTATAATAATATCTAATACATTATTAGTTAATCAACCCATCTAGTGACTGTGTCACGTTCCTCGGGCTCGGTTCCGTCAGCAGAAGGCATCGTGCTTCACGTAGTTAGTCTCCTGCTTAGGTCCAGCACTGCTCTCCAGCTCGGGTCAACCTCTAGATCCTCACGTGCATCAAAAGGTCCTGTCACCAGCCAGTGTCCAGCCACCCTCAGACTTTTATACCTGTTCCCTTTACCTAGAGTATGAGCAACAAGGTCCATTTGGTTCTCATACTTTGCAGGTGTCTTCCAGTTCTCTTTGTCATTGGTTACTGCTTGGGTTTTTTGTTTTGGCCATGTTTTTTGTCTGCTGCCTGTCCTGACCTCTGCAGTGTCTACCATTTACTTAGACCCTTATGTTTGTCTTACTATGAATCTGGAAACCACAAATATGTATCTTTTGTCCATTCACATTCTAGTCATTGCTAATGGAGGATACACCCGGGGTGGCGACCTGTGTAGTCCCTTTGGAATCATCCATACTTACTAAGGGTGAAGGACTTAAAGATAATGTTTCACCATTCTAGGCATCTAAAATAGCTGAAGAGCAAAATAAAACATAGTTTCTCCTTTTTTTTTAATTGCTCTCTGTTTCGGAGATATTAACTTGTAAAGTTTAGGGAAGTTAAAATACTAATATCTCAATCAACTAAGTAGAGATTCTTCTCTGGGGGCATTCAATTTTTTCCCTGTATTACTTTGCTTAACCATAAGAAAAATGCCTTAGGCTTTCTGCACACAAAGTTTTTTCAGAAGTATTTGAAGCAGAACCTGTCAACTGAGCGCAAACTTGAGTGTAAACTAAGCATAAACTGATCGTAAACTCTCAAAATGTCAAAACTTAACAATAAACATTGAGTTTCCGCTATTTTTGTGTAGATAAAAGCTAGGCAAAAAGACTTTGTTTCTGTCACGACTTCTTTGTCGGGTATCCCGAGACCAGGGGCTTCTTCCCTGTCTCTAACGCTAAGAGCGCCCTAGCTCGCCCTGTTCCCCGAATTACTTCTGAGGATGAAAACCAATCAAGAGGTGGCTCAGGGATAGGAAACAAAGGGTGGTTATTAATGGAGCACACTCGGACTGGGTAGCGGTTAGCAGTGGGGTACCACAAGGGTCAGTTTTGGGCCCTCTTCTTTTTAACATATTTATTAATGATCTTGTAGAGGGCATACAGAGCAGAATTTCAATATTTGCAGATGACACTAAACTCTGCAGGGTAATCAATACAGAGGAGGACAATTTTATATTACAGGATGATTTATGTAAACTAGAAGCTTGGGCTGATAAATGGCAAATGAGCTTTAATGGGGATAAATGTAAGGTCATGCACTTGGGTAGAAGTAATAAGATGTATAATTATGTGCTTAATTCTAAAACTCTGGGCAAAACCGTCAATGGAAAAAACCTGAGAGTATAAGTGGATGACAAACACACATTTAGTGGCCAGTGTCAGGCAGCTGCTACAAAGGCAAATAAAATAATGGGATGCATTAAAAGAGGCATAGATGCTCATGAGGAGAACATCATTTTACCTCTATACAAGTCACTAGTTCGACCACACTTAGAATACTGTGCACAGTTCTGGTCTCCGGTGTATAAAAAAAGACATAGCTGAACTAAAGCGGGTGCAGAGAAGAGCGACCAAGGTTATTAGAGGACTGGGGGGTCTGCAATACCAAGATAGGTTATTACACTTGGGGCTATTTAGTTTGGAAAAACGAAGACTAAGGGGTGATCTTATTTTAATGTATAAATATATGAGGGGACAGTACAAAGACCTTTCTGATGATCTTTTTAATCATAGACCTGAGACAGGGACAAGGGGGCACCCTTTACGTCTGGAGGAAAGAAGGTTTAAGCATAATAACAGACGCGGATTCTTTACTGTAAGAGCAGTGAGACTATGGAACTCTCTGCCGTATGATGTTGTAATGAGTGATTCGTTACTTAAATTTAAGAGGGGACTGGATACCTTTCTGGAAAAGTATAATGTTACAGGGTATATACACTAGATTCCTTGATAGGGCGTTGATCCAGGGAACTAGTCTGATTGCCGTATGTGGAGTCGGGAAGGAATTTTCTTCCCCAATGTGGAGCTTAGTATTTGCCACATGGTTTTTTTTGCCTTCCTCTGGATCAACATGTTAGGGCATGTTAGGTTAGGCTATGGGTTGAACTAGATGGACTTAAAGTCTTCCTTTAACCTTAATAACTATGTTACTATGTTACACTGGGACCACGTACCCTGCCTTAGCCCCAGAGTTCACCCTCAGTCTGTACACTTCCCCCAGCCAGGGAGTAGTAGTGTACAGTAATACACCAACCAGACTAACAAGGTAATACAGGGTAATGAAAAATGCCAAACATAAATATACTCACACAAACACTAGAAGATTTCACCAGGGAGTGTGGTTAAACCAAAGTAGAAAGAGGGGAATTAGCACACACCCAAAACCTAGCAATAGTCTCAGATAAATCCATCAAACACCTTCTCAAACAACAACCACAAAACACCATCTCCTAACCATGCAGCATAAGCTAACTCTGGCAATGAGTGCCAGCCAGGGCCCAGATTATATGGGTGAGCAGAGTGGTCAACACTGAACAGCTGAGAGCCTTAATGCAGGAAAGCTTCTGCTCTCAACTGAGCAGATTAACCCCTACATTGCTAAAAGAAACCTGCACTGGTTAGTATGAAGGTATGAAGGTAAAGTACTTCTAATCAGTGCAGGAGTAGGAGAAATCAGACACTGTGGACTTCTGGCTCCTCTCTGTGACGGTAAACCCGTGACAGTTTTCTGTTTAGTCCTACAGAAAATCTGTACCCAGTGGTAGTTTCTTGTCTTAGACCTTTGAGATCCATTATTAATTATTCCTTCAAAGCCTTGAAGAACCTTCTCATAGCCTAGTGGGACAGTTTGATCCTATATCAAAGTCAGACTACTCTAAGGTTGGCCATACACGTCCAGAAGTCTCACTGATCCCAAAAATCAGCGAGATGCCACCCAGTAAGCCTCAGGAAAGATTATTTTTCTCCTAACATCTTCTTGTTCAATATCCACCAATACTCTATTTATCCCATGGGTTGAAAAAAATAAATCAATTACAAAGAAATGTAGGGATTCAACGTCCAGGTACAACAATAAACATCAAAAATGTAAATGACCCGTGAAAACAATTACATGGACATTATTCCCTCTCTGTCCCTAATTGCTGGACATGTGTCCTCTGTTTATACAGTAATTGAACACAGACAGTAAAGATGCAGAACGAGAGTAAAACAACAAGCAGACATGGGTAAGCGGCGACGTGTTAGGTTACCAATGATAAAATACCTTACATAGTATTTCAGGGTGTTAAAAACAAAAAATATATAAAAAAAAAAAGAAAAATCTGCCATTTGTGTCTGGACAGCAAATGTCTACAAGTCCGCAAAGCAAGGCAGCTGCTGGGGGGAGTCAGCTGCACAGCTGATGCTACAGAGAGGGGTCTGCAACCCGAGACTTGTCTGCTTTTTTTATTACTCTGTGGTCGGCTAATAGAGGGGAGTTTTATTTTTCAGTTTTGGCATTTTGGCTGAATCGTGTAAGTCTTGAATGAGACTGTTGTGAATATCGATATTTCCAAAGACACCTCATTATCTAATGGCCACCAGGCGTCATTGATGTAGGAACGACAGATCGCTCCTGTGGGAGATGCCCTGTGACAACTGGCAACACGTGTACCGAATGCCTACATGTTGTATGGTGCTGATTGTGGGGCCACCGTACAGTTGTCCTGACGCTCGAACAAGGACGTCTTGTAGTTTACCTTGACCCTGTTTGAACCGATCGCCAATTATATCAATAATATTATCATATTTGCATGAAACAAAATTGCCTCATTTTAAAAAAAAGTTTTTATTAAAGTGAATCTGTCTGCAAGTGTTTGTTATGTAATCCAACAGCAGTATGAGGTAGAGACAGAAACCCTGATTCCAGCGATGTATCACTTAGTTTACTGGGTGCAGCAGTTGTGATAGAATCACAGTTTTCTCTACCACAGATCTAGCAGAACTAGGAATATTGAGCTGTGTATAACCCCACCCACACCACTGATTGGCAGCTTTCTGTGTACACTGTGTCTAAGCTGCCAATCAGTATTGGGGGCGTGGTTGTAGTGACAATCTTCTGTTGATAAAACACAGATTGTATTGAAACAGCAACACACAGTCTAGTAAGTGACACATCACTGGAATTAGAGTCTTGGCCCCTACATCATGGTGCTCTCAAATCATATCTGGTGACAGATTTTCCAACCTTCCCAAAAAATAGAGGCTGTAGCAATTCCTGGTAGGCTAGGGTTAAATCCTAGCTCTGCAGTCTTTGATTAGTGCACCTGGCGTGCTCTGCAAATAAACAGGCTAGGTGTTCATCTAAGGCCGGGATCACACACAGCGAGATACGGCCGAGTCTCGCAAGTTAAAAACAAGCTCTGGCACCGGCACTCCGGAGCGGAGCGTGCGGCCGCATAGCAATACATGGAGCTGCACGCTCCGCTCCGGAGTGCCAGAGCTTGTTTTTAACCTGCGAGACTCGGTCATCTCTCACTGTAGTGTGACTTCGGCCTAAGTCAGTCAGCTCAGGGAAGCGGACCAGACTGGATGTGTTTTGAAGCTGAAGATAGAAGCAGGTCAGAATTTCTCTCTGAGAAGAGTCTGCACAGGCAGGGAGAAGAGAACCACAAGTATCAGTAGTGGCCAGGGGCAAAAAAGAAGGGAAAAAAAGTTTTTAGAAGCATGAGCCCTTTAAAAGCGCAGGCTGAATATGTGCAGGGGTACGCGCATGCAGCGTTCATTACCTGATCTGCCACGGTGCACGTCCCGATGAACACTGACAAGTGTGCCTCTGACGTTGCCGGTGTATGACTTCAGTGCCATGCTTCGCCTGCTTGTAAAATTCCTTTTATATTGCAGATGTCAGCAAATGTTGGAATTTTATGGTATTTAGTCACTTTTGAAAAAGTAAGAAAAATTTTTTTTGTGCTTGTTTCTTTTTTTTAAGGTATGTTCACATGTATGGAGAAAAATTCAAAAACTGATGTTGAAGGGTTAATCTACAGGATAGGCAATCAAGATCTTCATAAAAACACTCACGTTCCCCACAATTTAGCTTTTTTTCACAGTTGGAAAATGGAATGTATCCAGTATAACAAAGCTGAGGTTTCAGGTGCGGAGCTCCTCTAATTAGTAGGGTTTTCCGAGGCTCCATTTAGCATCCTAATGTTGCCTCCTACTGTGGCCAGATTCCCACCTGCCCTGTGAGAAGTCACTGTCCCCATATCACATCTTCTCCCACCACCGGAGTGGGCAAATGTTGTTTTCTCTGACCACACAGTTCGCCAGGAACCAAGAGTTTGTAGGTGGCCAGCTTCATGCTGCTACTGGAAACATCTCACCTGCTAATGGATTTCTTGAACTTGATGGATGACCTATGTTTCTGGGGACGCTGTCTGTCTGGCACCATTAGTAGGCATTTAGAGATCTGGCAAAAATCAAGAGACCACTGCACAGTTTTATAAAATCAGCTTCTCTACATGTCTGACAGCCATTCCATTCCAGTGCCAGTTGAATTCCAACCAGAGTTCACCTCATTCTACTTAATGTGCTTCTGATTAGGTGATCACCTGAACCAAATCTTATTTAATGAAGAAAAGTATATAATATAATCCTCTTGCAATAGGATAAGCTGGATAGCAAAACAAGTGCTAGTAATATCCCAAAAGTAATAGGAATGAAAAAATAACTTTGAACCATGCCAAAGGAGTTGAAAAGAAAAGTCTTGAGTGAGGAAAAGACCTGCTCAATTCTGGCTTTACTAGCTGAAGGACACAGTGAGTGTCATGTTGCCTCCATCCTTAAAATTTCTAAGACGGCAGTCGATTACAACAAGGTCAAGCAGCAGACATTGGGGACAACAAAGCTACAGACCGGCAGAGGACAAAAACAACTCTCCACTGACCGGGATGACCGTCATCTTATTCTATCCTCAGCAACCGCAGGATGACATCAAGTGACCTACAAATGGAATGGCAAATGGCAGCTGGGGAGAAGTGCACGGCAAGAACAGTTCATAACAGGCTCCTAGAGGCAGAACTCAAGTCACGTAAAGCTAGAAAAAAAACCTTTCATCAATGAGAAGCAAAGGAGAGCCAGGCTGAAGTTTGCCAAGGACCATAAGGATTGGACCATAGAGGACTGGAGTAAGATAATCTTCTCTGATGAGTCTAATTTTCAGCTGTGCCCAACACCTGGTCGTCTAATGGTTAGACGGAGACCTGGAGAGGCGTACAAGCCTTGGTGTCTGGCACCCACTGTGAAATTTGGTGGAGGATCGGTGATTATCTGGGGATGCTTCAGCAAGGCTGGAATTGGGCAGGTCGTTCTTTGCGAAGGACGTATGAATCAAGCCGCATACAAGGTTATCCTGGAAAAACAGTTGATCCCTTCCGCTCAGGCAATGTTCCCCAACTCTGAGGTCTGTTTTTTCCAGCAGGACAATGTGCCATGCCACACAGCTAGGTCAATCAAGGTGCGGATGAAGGACCACCACATCAAAACCCTGTCATGGCCAGCCCGATCTCCAGACCTGAACCCCATTGAAAACCTCTGGAATGTAATCAAGAGGAAGACGGATAGTCACAAGCCATCAAACAAAGAAGGACTGCTACATTTTTGAACCAGGAGTGGCATAAGGTCACCAAGAAGCAGTGTGAAAGACTGGTGGAAAGCATGCCAAGACGCATGAAAGCTGTGATTCAAAATCATGGTTATTCCGCAAAATATTGATTTCTGAACTCTTCCTGAGTTAAAACATTAGCATTGTTGTTTCTAAATGATTATGAACTTGTTTTTTGTTTTTTGCATTATTTGAGGTCTGCAAGCAATGCATTTTTTTGTTATTTTGGCCATTTCTCATTTTCAGAAAATACATACAAAATTTATTGCTTTGAACTTCGGAGACATGTTGTCAGTAGTCTATAGAATAAAAGAACAATTTACATTCTACTCAAAAATATACCTATAAAGAGAAAAATCAGCCAAACTGAACATTTTGCAGTGGTCTCTTAGTTTTTGCCAGAGCTGTATATGGTGGGTCCATGTAATAGGGGGACTTTGGAATTTGGTTGCATTTATCCCAGAACTGTGCCAACTTGATGGTAAAGAGCTCCAATGTTATAGGAGTAAATGGGGCTAAGCTGCAATACCAGACACAACCTGTGGACAGCGGTGGTGCTGTTTGAGGATAAAAGCAGCCATATTATCTAATCCTGGACAACTCCATTAATGAGGATACTCTTGCTCTGAATATGGGGCTACCTTTACATGGCAGTATGACACTTTTTTGCTGTCATTATGGGGCATAGCCAAAATCTGAGGGTAGAGCCTACCATAAAACAGAGGTGTTAAGTGGTCACATTTGATTCAATTGGGTCCCAGCCAGCTCACCTCTTTTCTGAGGTGTCATGGAGAGACCCAAAAGCAGGTGGCACATCCAGCCTCTCCAGTCTGTGAGACAGGGACTCGTTTTCAAATCTTGTCTTATTCACACTGGATATTAGGTCTAATGTTATGCTCATGCTTCTTATTTTGTACAAAAAACGTTTCAGCAGTCTCATTATCATCACAGGCAGGATTACAATGAATGATAATGATAACAACTCCATATACCGTAGATGACATTTGATCCACCATTCACAATATATTATGTCACAGCTCACCTCCTCCCCCTCCTGTAGAAAGACTGATAACACCGCTATACACAATAGATAGCACAGGATCCACCATTCTCAATAGGTGATGTCACAGCTCACCTCCTCCTCCTGTACAATGACTGATAACACCTCTATATACAGTAGATCACACAGGATCCACCATTCACAATAGGTGATGTCACAGCTCACTTCCTCCACCTGTACAATGACTGATAACATCTCTATATACAGTAGATAACACAGGATCCACCATTCACAATAGGTGATGTCACAGCTCACCTCCTCCTCCTGTACAATGACTGATAACACCTCTATATACAGTAGATAATACAGGATTCACTATTCATAATAGGTGATGTCACAGCTCACCTCCTCCTCCTGTTCAATGACAGATAACGCCTCTATATACAGTAGATACACAGGATCCATCATTCACAATAGTTGATGTCACAGCTCACCTCCCCCTCCTGTACAATGACTGATAACACCTCTATATACAGTAGATAACACAGGATCCACTATTCACAATAGGTGATATCACAGCTCACCTCCTCCTCCTCCTGTACAATGACGGATAATACCTCTATATACAGTAGATAACTTAGGATCCACCATTCACAATAGGTGATGTCACAGCTCACCTTCTCCTCCTGAACAATGACTGGTAACACCTCTATATACAGTAGATAACACAGGATCCACCATTCACAATAGGTGATGTCACAGCTCTCCTCCTCCTCCTGTACAATGACTGATAACACCTCTATATACAGTAGATTCACAGGATCCACCATTCATAATAGGTAATGTCACAGCTCACCTCCTCCTCCTGTACAATGACTGGTAACACCTTTATATACAGTAGATAACACAGGATCCACCATTCACAATAGGTGATGTCACAGCTCACCTCCTCCTGTACAATGACTGATAACACCTCTATATACAGTAGATAATACAGGATCCACTATTCATAATAGGTGATGTCACAGCTCACCTCCTCCTCCTGTTCAATGACAGATAACACCTCTATATACAGTAGACACACAGGATCCATCATTCACAATAGTTGATGTCACAGCTCACCACCTCCCCATCCTGTACAATGACTGATAAGTGATAACATCTCTATATACAGTAGATAACACAGGATCCACCATTCACAATAGGTGATGTCACAGCTCACCTCCTCCTCTTGTACAATGACTGATAATACCTCTATATACAGTAGATAACACAGGATCCACTATTCATAATAGGTGATGTCACAGCTCACCTCCTCCTCCTGTACAATGACTGATAACACCGCTATACACAATAGATTGCCCAGGATCCATCATTCACAATAGTTGATGTCACAGCTCACCTGTCACAGCTCACCTCCTCCTCCTGTACAATGACTGATAACACCTCTATATACAGTAGATAACACAGGATCCACCATTCACAATAGGTGATTTCACAACTCACCTCCTCTTCCTGTACAATGACTGATAACACCTCTATATACAGTAGATTCACAGGATCCACCATTCACAATAGGTGATGTCACAGCTCACCTCCTCCTCCTGTACAATGACTGATAATACCTCTATATACAGTAGATAACACAGGATCCACCATTCACAATAGGTGATGTCACAGCTCACCTCCTCCTCCTGTACAATGACTGATAACACCTCTATATACAGTAGATAACACAGTGTCCACCATTCACAATAGGTGATGTCACAGCTCACCTCCTCCTCCTGTACAATGACTGATAACACCTCTATATACAGTAGATTCACAGGATCCACCATTCATAATAGGTAATGTCACAGCTCACCTCCTCCTCCTCCCTTCACAGAGACCTTTACCTTTATCAGAGCAGGCCGATTACCTACCTTAGCACAGCGGCGTAGTGTGTGAGTCAGTATATTGCTGCTAATGTCCATGTGGTTTTCTGAAAGAACAGGAAGGATGAGGATAGAATTGCCAGTGTAAAAACTGGAAGACTTTTTATTTATTTTTTCTACATGGATATGTATACAGCTTACATTTCTTTAAAAAATGTTAAACATAAACATTTTAAGTAAAAAAACAATAGGCCATTTTCTGACCATGCACTCCCCTTAAGGCATACAAACCAGACTTCTACATGGGAACACCTAGTATCGATTGCTTAACTACCAAACTTGTGATCACATGTGAAATATTGTCCAAAGGCAATGCTATTTTTCTTTTAGGAAGTGAAATCTAGTTTATCTTTGTCATAACTAACTTCTGCTTTCTATTCTTGGTAAAGTTCCGTAAAGTGGTTGTCCGTCTGCTGTGAACCGTCCCTATTCTTTAGAAGTTTTCCCAGATTAGCAAATCCCCCTTCTGGGAATTCCAGTGATTAGCTATAATTCTGATGAGGATTTTAGCAATAAATGTTCTCTTTCCCTGCAGCACCCCCACAGGTGAAATTAGGTATTACAAAGGCAGAACTCACGTTTTGTTCAGTGAAGATGGGGTGCAGAGTGTGCATTAATGTGAAAAAAAATGAACTTTTTTGAATTTACCAAATGGCTGCACTGAAACAAAGAGTGAAAAATGTAAAGGGGTCTGAATACTTTCCGTACCCACTGTATAGTACGTTCGTTGCCAGGACACAAGATGGTGCAAGTGACAGAGTCTCACCCTTCCACTGTCTCGCAATAGGTTAGAACCTCCTTGACTTTGGGGCATCCAGGACCAACTATCTCAACCAGCAGTACCCCACTTTGGTGGGCATCCATTGAGAAGTGGTGAGAAGTGGTAGCGGCAAGCTTAGAAAGCTGAACGAGCACAGCAAGGTACAGTACGTGTTTCCCCTCCGTCACCCATCGTGTAGTAATGCCCCCAATCCTGTTATGTATATCTCACATCCTGGTATATATGTCCCCCATCCTGGTATATATGTCCCTCATCCTGGGCCCATCCTGGTATATATGTCCCTCATCCTGGTATATATGTCCCTCATCCTGGTATATATGTCCCTCATCCTGGTATATATGTCCCTCATCCTGGTATATATGTCCCCCATCCTGGTATATATGTCCCTCATCCTGGTATATATGTCCCCCATCCTGGGCCCATCCTGGTATATATGTCCCCCATCCTGGTATATATCTCCCTCATCCTGGTATATATGTCCCCCATCCTGGTATATATGTCCCTCATCCTGGTATATATGTCCTCCATCCTGGGCCCATCCTGGTATATATGTCCCCCATCCTGGTATATATGTCCCTTATCCTGGTATATATGTCCCTCATCCTGGGCCCATCCTGGTATATATGTCCCTCATCCTGGTATATATGTCCCTCATCCTGGTATATATGTCCCCCATCCTGGTATATATGTCCCTTATCCTGGTATATATGTCCTCCATCCTGGTATATATGTCCCTCATCCTGGTATATATGTCCCCCATCTTGGTATATATGTCCCCCATCCTGGTATATATGTCCCCCATCTTGGTATATATGTCCCTCATCCTGGTATATATGTCTCCCATCCTGGTATATATGTCCCCCATCTTGGTATATATGTCCCTCATCCTGGTATATATGTCCCCCATCTTGGTATATATGTCCCTCATCCTGGTATATATGTCCCCCATCCTGGTATACATGTCCCCCATCTTGGTATATATGTCCCTCATCCTGGTATATATGTCCCCCATCCTGGTATATATGTCCCCCATCTTGGTATATATGTCCCTCATCCTGGTATATATGTCCCCCATCCTGGTATATATGTCCCCCATCTTGGTATATATGTCCCTCATCCTGGTATATATGTCCCCCATCCTGGTATATATGTCCCCCATCTTGGTATATATGTCCCTCATCCTGGTATATATGTCCCCCATCCTGGTATATATGTCCCCCATCTTGGTATATATGTCCCTCATCCTGGTATATATGTCCCCCATCTTGATATATATGTCCCCCATCCTGGTATATATGTCCCCCATCTTGGTATATATGTCCCTCATCCTGGTATATATGTCCCCCATCCTGGTATATATGTCCCCATCCTGGGTCCATCCTGTTATATGACCTCCATCCTGGTATATATGTCCTCCATCCTGGTATATGTCCCCCATTCTGGGCCCATCCTGGTATATGTCCTCCATCCTGGGTCGATCCTGGTATATGTCCTCCATCCTGGTATATATGTCCCCCATCCTGGTATATATGTCCTCCATCCTGGGTCCATCCTGGTATATATGTCCCCATCCTGGGTCCATCCTGGTATATATGTCCCCCATCCTGGGCCCATCCTGGTATATATGTCCCCCATCCTGGGCAAACCCTGGTATATATGTCCTCCATCCTGGGTCCATCCTGGTATATATGTCATCCATCCTGGGCAAACCCTGGTATATATGTCCTCCATCCTGGGTCCATCCTGGTATATATGTCCTCCATCCTGATATATATGTCCTCCATCCTGGTATATGTCCCCCATCCTGGTATTTACCGTATGTCCCCATTCTGTCGCTGTTCTTAAACATCTCTATTAAGAGGAGTCCTCTTCTGTAGCCGGCAGCTGACTTCAGCGTGCAAGTGACAAGCAGTGCATGACGCCGCTGCCATGTTCCACCACTAACTTGCACGCTGACGTCAGCTGATGGCCTCTGATTGGCCAGCAGCGTGTATTGCTGTGCAGCGACCCAGCGGGTCCCCACGTCACAATGTATTTCAGTTGGATGTGCATGCCTGGATACACATCCAGCTGAAATATACACTCACGTCGGCAGGCCACCATAACGCACAGGCCCTGTCCGCAGTCACACGCTAGGCAACCGGGATCGATAGGCCCCTGTTTGGAACCCTGAGAACTGGACTCTGGTGTTCCATCCTGGAGCTGAAGTTCACTTGTGCATCCTCTGTTCCATTCATTATCTGGAGGACTGTTGGCAATAACTAACCGCTGTGCTTAGCAGGCCCATAGACCATGCATGGAGCGGAGGCTCCAGTAATCCCAAAAACAATGCTCTGAAAGCATAGTTACGACCTGAGAGCAGGTCCACGCAGCTTCGTCCTGAATGCGGTGTTCTCAGGATTGCTGGGGGTCTGACCACTGGGGATCACCAATTCATCCTCTATCATATGGACCTCCAAAAATGTGGCTCTGTAACCCTGACAACAGCAGCTCCATCCTGAATTGGGGGGAAGTGCGCTTACGCGTCCTCTGCTCCATTCATTGTCTATGGGACTGTACTCAGCAGTACAATAGACAATGAATTGAGCAAAGTCTCCCCTCCGCACTATGCAGGACGTCCCGTTCTCGCGAGCATTGGGGGTCCCAGCGATTAGCTAGTTGCTTGATATTTTTTTCAGAATATCTTTTTAATGTTGAGTTCATCTCAACAATCTGTTACACTGGCATCACAAAGTAGGATTTTATTCTACTGGAATATTTAAAATTACCATAAAAGATGCTTTAAAACTCCCCGCCATTTCCGTATATTCCACCAAATAGAGGGTTAACGCCTTTTCAACCTTGCTTTACCCTTCCAGAATTTTTTTGGCCCTTTGTTTGTGTACACAGGGCTCTATTAAACATGAAAAGAAAAAAAAAAAAAAGTAATTGCCCTTCGTTACCCCAGTAATTATTTAATGTTGAATGTTACCCACAAATCAGTTGCCTAAATTCCCTTCCTATATTTTGTTCTTTGCCCTTTTGCACTTTCCGGAGACATTGTGAGTTTGATATATAAGCCTCAAGGACTCTTATCTGTGAACTTTCCATGAATGGGCCAAGGGCACGGTCTCTTTAACCTGCCAACCTACAAATAAAGCCCATCAGCAGATAGCAGAAGCCTCCCGTCATGTTTCCATGAGATTTCGGTGCCTTGGAAACTTTGGCCATAAAACAGTCCCCCTCCTCCTGCTTCGGTGTCTTTGTGCCTTCTTCTCCATTGATGATGGAGAAAATGAGGCAAAAATACTGATAATTATCCTACAGGGAATTTGTGTAAAAGAAGAAACAATAGATGCAAAATGTAGATTTTTTTTTTATCCCCCCCCCAAAAAAAAATAATTTAAAAACAGAATAAAGGAATTTATTCATGTTTATGACTTTAATGTAAAGACACTAAATTCAATATCAATTTTAGTTAGTTTCATCCTTTTTTTCATTTGTTTTTTGGAATGATATAAAAGAGACACTATTTGGGTGGATAGATGTGATTTTATTAATTTTATATTAGAAACAATACATATATGGAAAGAAAATTTTTTTTTTTTTTTTTTACGAATGGACATTTTTACGATTGGACAATGTTTATATTTTTTTCAAGAAATAGTTATACTGTAATGCTTGTGGATGGAAAGATGTAGTTTTCTATCAGTCAATGTACCTGAATACTCAGGCAATGTATTGCCACCTGAGTCAGTCTATAAAGCCTTAAGAGGTAGCTACCGCGATCACAGGGGTCACCCTTGTGAATAGGCCTGGCAGGTGAGAAGCCCTCTGACGCCAGCAAATACTTCAGCTGGATGTGCATCCTTGGACGCACGTTCAGCTGAAGGGTATTGCGGTACATAGACCCATTGGGCCCGTGCGTGCAATACACGATGCTGGCCAATCAGAGGCCAGCAGCTGACATCAGCGTGCATGTGACAAGGAGAGCATGGCAGTGACAACATACGCTCCCATCACTTGCACACTGAAGTCAGCTTCAGAAGAGGATGTCACGTGGAGGGAAGGGGAGTATTTTTTATTTTTGTCATACTACTACATGGATGACCATGGGCTGTGCATTATACTGTTTGGAGGACTATGGGGGTGCATTATACTATATGGAGGACTATGGACTGTGCATTATACTATATGGAGGACTCTGGAGAGGGCATTATATTATATGAAGGATATGGGTTGTGCATTATACTAATATAGAGGTGCATTGCACTATATGGAGGACTATGGCGTGCGCATTATACTGTTTGGAGGACTATGGGGGTGCATTATACTATATGGAGGACTATGGGCTGTGCATTATACTATATGGAGGACTATGGAGGGTGCATTATACTATATGGAGTACTATGGGGGTGCATTGCGCTATATAGAGGACTATGGGGGTGCATTATACTGTTTGGAGGACTATGGGAGTGCATTATACTATATGGAGGACTATGGGCTGTGCATTATACTGTATGGAAGACTATCGGGGTGCAATATGCTATATGGAGGACTATGGGGGTGCATTATACTATATGGAGGACTATAGGGGTGCAGTATACTATATGGATGACTATGGAGCATGCACTATACTGTATGGAGGACTATGATGGTGCATTATACTATATGGAGGACTATGGGGGGGTGCATTATACTTTATGGAGGACTATGGAGGGTGCATTATACTATATGGAGGACTATGGGGGTGCATTATACTATATGGAGGACTATGGAGGGTGCATTATACTATATGGAGGACTATGGAGGGTGCATTATACTATATGGAGGACTATGATGGTGCATTATACTATATGGAGGACTATGGGGGTGCATTATACTATATGGAGGGCTATGGAGGGTGCATTATACTATATGGAGTACTATGGGGGTGCATTGCGCTATATAGAGGACTATGGGGGTGCATTATACTGTTTGGAGGACTATGGGAGTGCATTATACTATATGGAGGACTATGGGCTGTGCATTATACTGTATGGAAGACTATGGGGGTGCAATATGCTATATGGAGGACTATGGGGGTGCATTATACTATATGGAGGACTATAGGGGTGCAGTATACTATATGGATGACTATGGAGCATGCATTATACTGTATGGAGGACTATGATGGTGCATTATACTATATGGAGGACTATGGGGGGTGCATTATACTTTATGGAGGACTATGGAGGGTGCATTATACTATATGGAGGACTATGGGGGTGCATTATACTATATGGAGGACTATGGAGGGTGCATTATACTATATGGAGGACTATGGAGGGTGCATTATACTATATGGAGGACTATGATGGTGCATTATACTATATGGAGGACTATGGGGGTGCATTATACTATATGGAGGACTATGGGGTGCATTATACAATATGGAGGACTATGGGCTGTGCATTATACTATATGGAGGACTATGCGGGTGCATTATACTATATGGAGGACTATGGGCTGTGCATTATACTATATGGAGGACTATGGAGGGTGCATTATACTATATGGAGTACTATGGGGGTGCATTGCGCTATATGGAGGACTATGGGGGTGCATTATACTGTTTGGAGGACTATGGGAGTGCATTATACTATATGGAGGACTATGGGCTGTGCATTATACTGTATGGAAGACTATGGGGTGCAATATGCTATATGGAGGACTATGGGGGTGCATTATACTATATGGAGGACTATAGGGGTGCAGTATACTATATGGAGGACTATGGAGCATGCATTATACTGTATGGAGGACTATGATTGTGCATTATACAATATGGAGGACTATGGGGGTGCATTATACTATATGGAGGACAATGGAGGGTGCATTATACAATATGGAGGACTATGGAGGGTGCATTATACTATAGGGAGATATTTGAGCTGTGCATTATACTGTATGAAGAACTGTGAAGAGTGCATTATACTTCTTCTATGTGGCCCCATGACTTCTACGTACGCTCCTGGTGAGTATAATGGATTATTTTATTCTATATATTAAGGAACAGCAGCAGAACGGGGGACATATAAAAAGATGGGGGACATATACACACAAGGATTGGGGCGAGCATAAGTGATTATATACGAGGTCGGAGGGCATATATATGGGTGGACCCCCGGTCCAAATCTTGCATCGGGACCTATCGGACTCTAGTGTCCAATCCAATATCACGTGTCGTCATTCATTATTATTTTTGCATTTTCTTATATAACACATCTGTTAGATATTAGCATTAATACGATAATATAATTGCATTTATTTATATTATTCTTTAATAAAATAAGAAAAGAATTTTCACTAGTAAATAACTAAAGAAATATAATTGCTGCTTATCCCATGAGTGAACGTTTGGTTTTGAATATATATATAATTTTTCAGTAAGTGATATAAATGACATCAGCAGAAAGTGATGTTCCTCTAAGAGCTTCCCCCCCGCCAGCGCATGTCAGTAAAGTGGGGATTTGCTCCAGGACTTTTCTAGGCCATAAAGGAAGAGAGATGCAAAAATGATTGACTCCTCGGCCCGGCAATAATTCCCCGGCTTCCTGCGCGGGAGCGAGACTGACAGACGGCACTTTCAGCCTTGGGGGATAACAAGGGGACACTTTTACAACTTGGATCCATAAAGTAGAGAAGATCCTTCGGAAAGGGAATTAAGAATGTACAATGTGTCTAGATCTGACCTAAAAAAAAAAAAAAAGAAAAAAAATTTAAAAAAAAAAAAAATGTCTCAAGTAAGTCATCTGCCCTCTGGAAAGGTTCTCGATGCAGTAAGGGGACATGTTTGTTTGAGGGACAGATGTCACTAGAAGAAGACCCCCATGAGTTGTCCTAAGGCCACCCAGTGAAGACAGCTGATGGAGGGAGGGTCCCGGGGTGCATTACTGGACAGCAATAATCTCTGTCCCCGTCTATCACAATTCATGTCCTGTGGAATGTTTTTTTTTCTGCGGCAGGTGCGGGGGAGAGGGGGCCTCCAGTGGAGAAAGAGTTAAAAAAAAAAAAAGTTTTAAAAAAAATGGCTCAAGTAAGTGTGGGCAAAGCAAAGGAGGGATTTAACACCTCGGACTATTGAGATGATGATGGGCGATCATGAGCAATCAGCAGAACTGTGCTGGAGGGAGGGAGGCTGTCCATCGACAGCAGGGTGCTTACTGCCAAAATCAGCACCCCATTAACGACAAGGATTGCCCGCTGCTTCCCAAAGAGCCGCCAGTCCAATTTTTAATTTCCTATTCTGAATTTTTTTATTATTTTTTTTTTTTACTTGGCGCCAATTTTCAGATCCAGATGGCAGCATTGGAAGAGAAGATCGAGGTCAATGTCTTTCCAGGATGTCTGATATCGCACCATCATCATGATCTTTATCAAGTTGTAGGCCAATTACGATAGATACATGATGTAGGGGCAGAGACCCTGATTCCAGCGATATATCACTTACTGGGTACAACAGTTGTGTGATACAATCAGATTTCTCAGCTGCAGATCTAGCAGAGCTCTGAATACTGAGCTCTGTATAACCCCGCCCACATCAATGATTGGCTGCTTTCATTGTGGTTGGACCAGGAGGCACCGATCACCTAGTCCTGTATCTCCTGCTTATAAAACAATGATTATTCTGAAACAGGAAAACACAGCCAAGTGACACATCACTGGAATCAGGATCTCTGCCCCTATATCATGCTGCTCTCAGATTACATAGAAAAGATGGCTGACAGATTTCCCTTAAACTGTGCCTGTCCCGTCACATGTAAAAAAAAGCATGGTCTTTTGGCCCTCACAAAACTCTTTTTGGTGCACATATCAGTATAAAGACATACGGATAGGGAATTTAGAATGTGAGCCCCATCGGGGACAGTGATGATAATGTGTGCAAAAATGTAAAGCGCTGTGGAATATGTTAGCGCTATATAAAAAATAAAGATTATTATTATTATAATATGTCCAGAATCATCATGTTCTGTAGCATGCCATCCACTCTTTTCCAGTGGGTGACTTCTCTTCATTATCATTCTGCCAGCACTACAGGAGCTAGAATTGAATTTTTTCACCACTTCCCAGCATGCTCTGCTCCTGCAGTATTGCTTGCACTAAGCTAAAAACTTGCTTCCATCTGTTTTGGCACCTCTGCTGGAGATGGATTAGACTTCACAACAGGCAGTCGACAGCAAGTTACAAGGGAGAGAGGTAGCTGTTGGCACTTTGGGGGATTGATGGCGGGTAAAATAATGCAATTTTGAAATGACTATGCTCTTAGTTTATTCCCACCGTTCTCCTTATTTTTTTAAATCTGCCACACGGTTCCAGATGTATTTTTTTGATTTTTACTTTGGGGGCAGGATCCTCTGGGGCGTGTCTTAAGGCTGCCTAATTACCCTGCAAGCACCACCCCCTTGTTAGACAATCCCTGCATGTGGTGCCCCCATTTTTTTTCAAGCTCGTGTTATTAGACTATCAGGCATAAAATTGAAAATCGGCGTTTTTCTTCCTCCTGACACTGTTGTCCTTGAAGCTAAAATAGACAACAGTCGCGCCCTTTGCGCAGCGCTGAGCCCCCACAATATATGCAGATACGGCCCCCCGCAGCTGTCTTTTCTTTTTCACTTTGCTTTCATTCCTTGACAAGAGTGATAAATCTATTTTATACGTTACATGCCATCGCCTGCAGCGCTGCTTTCTGCAGTTTCGTGGCTGCGGGATCTGTCCTTATATTTAAGGTCTTGCAGCTTGATTGGTGAATGTCTGCGGTACAACTCTGTACTCGCCTCTGGGTCTGTCAGTAATTGTAGGAACCATCTTCTGGCAGGAATTAACCCCTCTCAGGGATATTATATGAAATGTATGTAGAGCAGAGCAGTGCAGGGTGTGCAGAGCAAAGCAAGCAGTGTGTGTGCAGAGCAGAGCAGGCAGTGTGTGTGCTCCGCAGGATGCAGCAGACCCCCATGATAAAGGTGGGGGGCGACACAGCGGCAAAATACTGATGAAACGGAAACTCACACTACTGCAATCTTTGTATTGTATATTGTTATGGAGGATGGAGCCAGGGGTGCACTTATATAGTGCTGGGCTGCACGTTGCATCTAATACTATAGTAGTCACTGATAGGCGTAAGCCTGACTCTGTGCGCTACATATGTGCGAATGGCGTCCTATGCAAGCTCATCTGTGTGCATTTCTAATACTAGGCAGCCACCCCCACCATGACAGGTTACATGGCGACTACATTAACCAGTTCCAAAATCGCCCATAGACTTTAAATGTCTAAAACGTCACTGCATAGGAGTGATCATTCAGCTGCGGGAGCGGTGATCAGAGTTCCCATAGAGAAGGCAGAGACGGTTTATTTCCCCTGTAACTGGGGCTCATATATCAGCCCCAGTTACAGGGGAAATTAGATTAAAATAATAAATATTTCAATATTTAAATGCCACTAAAGGTCTTTTATTAAATTATGGGGGGCGCAACCTTTTAATAAATGAAAAATAATTAAAAAAAAAGTGAAAAAAAACTGGCAGCAACACTGAAAAAAAAAAAGCCTGGATGACTTTCTGAGCCTTCCCATTTATTTGTACTATTAATTATAGAGCGTCTTCCAAAATGGAAAATGCCTGAAGAATGGTCTGCTCACTCCTTTTAAATCGCTCGAAAGTCTTTGCAACCTAGAAAAAAGAAAAATCTATTTCTATCTTCCATTTTCGCTTATTACACCCTACAAATTACAGCAGAAATTGCCATCACAATTTTAGATCAATCTTGCTGTGACAGTCTCGAGGGAACACGAACGCCCGGCAGCCGTATCCTGGCGGAGGCACCTTGTATTTAGCTTGTAGTGTTAATTGCCCGGCTGCCCTAATGCTTCCAGAAAAACATAAAGCCGCGTTTGTTTTAAAGAAAAAAAAACAAAAAAAACAACATGTTCAGACTTCACATTTCCTTATTTTTTTTTCCTTTAACTTATTATGATTGCTGCAAATAAAAAAAATAAATAAATAAATAAAAAACTGGCTCGGAGGCAGAAGACGCTGAAGAGAGCGTCCCCCGGACCTGCCCAGAAACTTCACAAACGCACGAACGGAGTCAGTCTAAATAAACAGTACACGTGTACATCTGGGAAGTCGGCCAAATGTGGAGCGATCCCACCGAACTCCGCCTCGTAGATTCACGGCACAAATCGCTTTGCACAAGTTGGGGGAAACGGGGACTTAGGATGCTATTAAGGGAGCGGCAGCTGAGAGGGTGCACAGTGCACAGCTGTCCTTCCCCGCTATCAGGTGTAAAGTCCGGCTCGGCGGCACAATGCACTCACTGTCACTAGCACACCCACCCAAAAGTATTTTTAAACTTGACCCCCGTCCACTTCAAAAGCGACATTCGAAACCTTCCAATGTGTCTCCAACTGCAAGTTCCAAACCCATCTGGTTTATCGCCCCCCACATCAAATGTTCAAAAAAAAAATATTCTGCAGTTGTTGGATCGCAGGATCTGTCGGGCACACGCCCAGGACGCCGTCCTTCAGCTTCGCCAAACATGGGTAAATAAATAAACCCGCCGGTGAGTGGAAGTGGGTTCCTTTTTCCGTACTGAGCTACAACTTGTTCTCGCGTTATGAATGGCCTGCCAGATCGTCTATTCCGGCTCCAAGGATTCGGCGAAGGAATGAGCGCGGGGAGATTAAGCACGGGCGTTTGTGGTCGGCTCTGCCTGCCCGAGGACACTGAGGGGCTTGTGTTACCTGCTCCCTGGCACAGGCTCGGCCGCACCTGTGCTACTAAAATAATCCATTGAAACGGAAAGCGTACACACCAGGTAAAATATGTAAACCGAAGAAGTGTACCGCATGTGAGGAATCATAACACAATGTCATCTGCTGGAAACCACGGCCGGATCCGCCGCTGTGCTTAAAGCAAATATTCTACTTTGCAGTAAGAGTGAATATTCTAAACTCTGATGAACTAGCAAGTTTCCTCCAAAAATATGCAAATTTGCCGCCCTATACTTTCTAACATACTTGTCAATTTTCATTGGTGGCTGCTGGAGTAAAGGGAGACCTCCCTGACTACTGGAAGAGTCAGAAAATCTTTTAGGATATGTCGATCGTGCCCTAAAGCTTCAAGAAATTAATTTTCTTAACTTGTGGAGCAGGGTGCGGAGAAGTGAGGAATGTAAGTGGATGGATGTGGCTTTAGAGATGGGCGGTGACAGTGAAAAAATTTGCATTGAGTGATACTTGCCTTGAAAAATTGTCAAGTATGTGTAAGATGCCCAAACGAGGTAGTCTTTGGCGAGCTTTGGTCCCTTGCCTTGCGCAGGCGTGTACTATGGAGGACAGAGAATGAACTTCAATCCAATATTGCGGCCAGCATGCAGCCAGCGGGTAAGGAAAGGGTGAATCAAACACCTGAAAAGTCCACCCATATGACCGAAAACCGGTCCCGCCAAATTCAGGTGACAGGTTCCCTTTAAGCAGTGAGTAAAATATCAGCATTTGTTTTTTAGGCAAAAATGCTCACAATACGCTTTGAAAGACGCCTCAATGCCTTCCAGGTGTTTTTTTTCCCTTCCCGTTGACTTCCATTGTAAAGTATAGTAGAATGTCTTCCAAGCATAAAATGCCTAAAAAAATGGCCATCACTTCTTTTAACCGCTTGTTGTATTTTTTGCAAAAAACGTATCAACCAAATACCCTGTTTTTTACATCTTTTACTAGCACTTGCGGATTACTGCAACATTTTTTCAAACTGAGTGTTTTTGGTTTTACTATTCTCTTTTGTGTCTTCAGGTTTCTTGGTGGTGTGTGAACATGATCATACAGACTTGTTCACTGTGCAAGTAGCCCATGTGTTCCTGTTTCCATAATTGTTCTCTTGTGTCTACAAGACTGGGGAGTTCCACCACTCCTCTTGGGCTATCTGCACAAAAGCTGTTCTACCCTGTATGCATATATACAAAATTGGCGCGCACTCAGTTTTAATGGGGGAGCGAGGTGCTGGTGTAGTGGGCTGTATAAGCCCTACGTATATGAAGAAGTATGGTACACCGCACACTCTATGTGTATATTTGCAAAGTGATGGAAAGTTTATTTATAAATTCAATTATAGTACAGGGAAAGCGACCAGAGGTAATTATAATGACGTTTCGGCCCTACCAGGGCCTTAATCATATAATCGCTTAAATGTGCATATAGAGGGGGAGGAGAAGGTCCTTGTGGACGAAGGCACACACTTGTATGCCAGATGATAGTGCGTAAAAAGACGCAACAACAGCCCTGAGGTGGGTACTGGTGGGTAGAAGAACTGAGCGGCGCTCCCGCGCCCTGCTGCCGGTAGCATACCGGCAGCAGGGCGCGGGAGCGCCGCTCAGTTCTTCTACCCACCAGTACCCACCTCAGGGCTGTTGTTGCGTCTTTTTACGCACTATCATCTGGCATACAAGTGTGTGCCTTCGTCCACAAGGACCTTCTCCTCCCCCTCTATATGCACATTTAAGCGATTATATGATTAAGGCCCTGGTAGGGCCGAAACGTCTACCCTGTATGCACACATGGATTTTTCCTCTCTGAACCCTGTTCACACAGGTTATATACAGATGATCAGGTTTTTAAATACATCAGATAGGGATTGCATACATTAGTTAGGACTGCTCTGATAAGGGTATACCGTGAAGATTGGTAGAGCAGCTTAGTATACATTTTTTGCAAAAAACGTATCAACCAAATACCCTGTTTTTTACATCTTTTACTAGCACTTGCGGATTACTGCAACATTTTTTCAAACTGAGTGTTTTTGGTTTTACTATTCTCTTTTGTGTCTTCTTGTTGTATTGGGAAACCTGAAATTTTTTGTTGTGTAGAAATGAATAGGAAGATTTTTTGAGCGCTTTTTCTGGTGGACTCACTCCATACCGGTCTAAAAAAAAAAAAAAAAAAAAAGTTGTGTGAGTAACACCCCAGGTAATCGGCTGTTACAGTGGCATTGCTTTCCTCACGGGGAGAGTGATGTCATGCTTGGAAGCGAGGAAGGATCCCTTTAGCAGGTATTCACAAACATGCAACATGGTCATACTCCAGGCCAGAAGGGGTAGTTCTGGTCCAGTTTGTGGGTGGCTCATATATATATATATATATATATATATATATATATATATATATATATATATATATATATATATATATATATATATATATATATATATATATATATATATATATATATATATATATATATATATATATATATATATATATATATATACACACACACACACACACACATATATATATATATATACACATATAAACACATATAAACACACACATATATATATATATATACACACACACACACACACATATATACACACACATATATATATATATATATATATATTTCTAGCAGGAGGGAGAGTAGAGTAGTCTGCCAGAGGCAGGGACAGCAGGCAGTCTGTCACAGAGGAGTGGGGAGAGAGGAAGAGAGAGTGAGTCAGGAAGACAGAGGGGCCGTGCAGCCATGTGAGGTGCTGCAGCTCTTGGAAAGGAGAGAGAGAAAGGGACAGAACAAGCTGTTAGAGTGTGAAGGAGGAAAAGGAGCAAAGGAGAGTTAAGAGCTGGAGAGAGAACCTGCAACCGGGCTTCCTCCATGCTGAAGCGCAGATACTGGTAGCCGGAAGACCGAGGTTGTGGGGGTAACTTCATGCCCCATGGCAGAAACCGGCGGACAGCTGAACTTTAACTCAATTGTCCACCATTAACACCTGAAGACACTGTAGCAGATAGAGCTCGGAGTCATCCTGAGAGACCCTGTAAAAAGGCTCGAGTTACCGGTCATGCGGGTTAGTGTCCTATCTAAGTGGGGACAGACAGAAAATGTGAGGACCTTTTGTGAAGCCTAAGGCAGCAAGGGACTACAACACCGCGCTTGAAGGAAGGCTTCCAACCCCACCTGGTTAAGGGGATTCCAGACTTGCTTCCAAGCCGGCTGGACCATAACAGCACCTGTGATCCGGTACCCTGGACTGTGGCTGCCTGAATTCTACAGGAAAGAGGCAAAGAGACTGCAACTTGTGTCTTCTGTTTCTTTCTACACCACGTACCATCTTTATCTATTACACCGGGAACCATGGGGACGCAGCTTCACCTCTGGGAAGCCATACCATCCCAGCTGCCATAACATCACCGCAGCGGACCCCTTTAAGCAGTGTCAGTCATCCCTGACCGAATACCACAGGTGGCGTCACAAACATCTCTTATTTTACAAACCCCTTTAAAGACTTTTCCCTTAACATGAGTGCCCAGGGCCATGGACCGGGTCACCGCCACCGTGACACATCCCTTTAAGTACCAGACCCGGTACCGAGTACCCCACGGCCCTTGTGGGCGTTCCATGAACATACTCTTGAAGACAGTCTGTTTTTTTACTGACAGAGAGGATGGGAAAAAAGGTGAGTGACAGATTGTATTTATGGGCCGGAGTAAAGACCAGTGATGTAACTAGAGCCCAAAGTGCCCCGATGCAAGATTTGACCCTCCTCCCGTATGTTGGTCAGATATATGGGCCCTTGTAGAGTTCTAAATATTAAAAGGACATACAAATTGCACCTCCTTCCCCATTATGTAGTAACGTCCCCTATCTTGGGCTCCTTCCTGGTGTAGCTTGGGTGTATATGTCCCTCATCCTGGTATATATATCCCTAATCTTAACCACAAAAAGAGTATTTGAAAATCCTCCAAAAATCTATAAAAAACACCAAGAAAAAGGCAGAGACGCTTACTGCCCAGGCCTCAAAACAAATGCACTAACAGGGCGCAGTGGACCCAATTTTTCTTGATGTTTTTTATAGATTTTTGGAGGATTTTCAAGTCCTCTTTTTGTGGTTTTGATGTTAGAGTAGGACTCATAAAACGTGAGGACCCGTGACGTGGGTTGTGAGCTTCCGCATTTTGGTCAGATCAACTAATACCTGACATATATTGCGATGTGTTTTTTGCACTTTATATTTTTTTGGGGTGCAGTTGGGCCTAGATGGCGCTGTAAATTGTGGCCTCTGTTTACACAGGATGCATTTTAGTTAGCACTGGGCAGCCCGCCTGATCTAAGAGTATGGGCGTCATTAATAGGCTGTGAGCCAGATGCTCTTCATCTCCTGTTTGTGAACATTGCCGCATACAGACTATCTTTTTGTGCACTGGTATACCAAACGGCCAATCCCTGATTGTAGGCTGGCTGTCTCATCAGTATTACTGCACCTGTGTAGCCGCCATCTTTAATTGGGTCCACTGCGCCCTGTTCGTGCATTTGTTTTGAGGCCTGAGCAGGTAAGCATCTCTGCCTTTTTCTTGGTGGTTTTTATATATGTATCCCTCATCTTGGGCTCATCCTAGTTTATATGTCCCCATCCTGGCATATATGTCCCTCTTGTGGGTCACATCTCAGTATATATTGTAACGCCAGTGTGTTTGTACCTTGTTTCCCTGGCATTACTTTAAATGTCTGTGCCCTTACCTCCTTTCCCCCTTACCAGCTGGGATACGGTTGACTGTTACCTGTATGGATTCTGCTCAGTTTCCTGCTCTTCTGCGTAGCTGTACATGTGTTGTAATGTCTTTGCTCCGCTGTCTTGAGCTTCCATGATGGTGTTCCTGGATCCATGCTGTCCATGTTTTGCCTGTGTCCCGATGTCCTGCCTTGGCCCTGGGGTCCATCCTTTGATGACGTCTGTCCGAGGGCGGTGTCCAATGTTCTCCTGCTGTGCCTGCGCTATGTCTGAGGCCTCACAGAGGTTCTCCTGATATGCCCCTGCCAGATGACCCTCAACTGCATCAACCCATGATGACCTCTTACCATCGTCTGACATCTGCAGACCTGTGATGTTCACCCTTCCTTGATGTGCGGAATCGGGAACCTATGTCTTGTGTTCTTTATGATGTCTCTATGTATTAAACTTTGTTTCTTCCTACCTGAAGTTGTGTGGTGTCATCTAGTCCTCCATATCACCACCTTGCCCACATGCTCAGCTACCACAGTCCGGGTAGGCCTAGGTCCCCCACTGTGGTCCATATTCCATTACCACCTGGGTCGCACTTCCCACATAGTCATGGCCTGGCGACTTGACGTTCCGTAAGCTAAGCCACATCCCTTCCGTTACATATATGTTCCCTATCCTCATATAAACACTGCTCAAAAAAAATAAAGGGAAGCCTTAACCCCTTTCTGCCAATGGATGTACTATTCCGTCCATGTGAGGTGGGCCCTACTTCCCAAGGACGGAATAGTACGTCCAGCGCGATCGGCCGCGCTTACGGGGGGAGCGCAGCCAAGTGTCAGCTGCCTATCGCAGCTGACATCCGGCACTATGTGCCAGGAGCGGTCACGGACCGCCCCGGCACATTAACCCCCAGCACACCGCGATCAAACATGATCACGATGTGCCGGCGGTATAGGGAAGCATCGCACAGGGAGGGGGCTCCCTGCGGGCTTCCCTGAGCCCCCCGCAGCAACGCGATGTGATCGCGTTGCTCCGAGGGTATCCTACCTCCCTCCCTGCTTCATGCCTGGATCCAAGATGGCCGCGGCATCCAGGTCCTGCAGGGAGGGAGGTGGCTTCACAGAGCCTGCTCAGAGCAGGCACTGTGAAGCCTGCAGTGCTGTAAGTCAGATCGGTGATCTGACAGAGTGCTATACAAACTGTCAGATCATTGATCTGTGATGTCCCCCCCTGGGACAAAGTAAAAAAAGTTTAAAAAAAAACAAAAACTTCCACACGTGTAAAAAAAAAAATAAAAAAATTCCTAAATAATGAAAAAAAAAAATATTATTCCCATAAATTCAAACAAAAAGTGGAATAACACGCGATCAAAAAGACAGATATAAATAACCATGGTACCGCTGAAATCATCATCTTGTCCCGCAAAAAACGAGCTGCAATAGAGCATCAACAGCAAAAAAATAAAAAAGTTATAGTCCTCAGAATAAAGCGATGCAAAAATAATTATTTTTTCTATAAGTTTTTATCGTATAAAAGCGCCAAAACATAAAAAAATGATATAAATGAGGTATCGCTGTAATCGTACTGACCCGAAGAATAAAACTTCTTTATCCATTTTACCAAACGCGGAACGGTATAAACGCCTCCCCCAAAAGAAATTCATGAATAGCTGGTTTTTGGTCATTCTGCCTCACAAAAATCGGAATAAAAAGCGATCAAAAAATGTCACGTTCCCGAAAATATTACCAATAAAAACGTCAACTCATCCCGCAAAAAACAAGACCTCACATGACTGTGGACCAAAATATGGAAAAAAAAAAACCCTTCATCACCCCCTTAGTTAGGGAAAAATTAAAAAATTTAAAAAATGTATTTATTTCCATTCTCCCATTAGGGTTAGGGCTAGGGTTAGGGCTACAGTTAGGGTTGGGGCTAAAGTTAGGGTTAGGGTTTGAATTACATTTACGGTTGGGAATAGGGTTGGGATTAGGGTTAGGGGTGTGTCTGGGTTAGAGGTGTGGTTGGGGTTACCATTGGGATTAGGGTTAGGGGTGTGTTTGGATTAGGGTTTCAGTTATAATTTGGGGGTTTCCACTGTTTAGGCACATCAAGGGCTCTCCAAACGCGACATGGCATCCGATCTTAATTCCAGCCAATTCTGTGTTGAAAAAGTAAAACAGTGCTCCTTCCCTTCCGAGCTCTCCCGTGTGCCCAAACAGCGATCTACCCCAACATATGGGGTATCCGCGTACTCAGGACAAATTGGACAACAACTTTTGGGGTCCAATTTCTCCTGTTACCCTTGGGAAAATACAAAACTGGGGGCTAAAAAATAATTTTTGTGGGAAAAAAAATATTTTTGATTTGCGCGGCTCTGCGTTATAAACTGTAGTGAAACACTTGGGGGTTCAAAGCTCTCACATCATATCTAGATGAGTTCCTTAGGGGGTCTACTTTCCAAAATTGTGTCACTTGGGGGTTTCTACTGTTTAGGTACATTAGGGGCTCTGCAAACGCAATGTGATGCCTGCAGACCATTCCATCTAAGTCTGCATTCCAAATGGCGCTCCTTCCCCTCCAAGCCCTCCCATGTGCCCAAACGGTGGTTACCCCCCACATTTCGGGTATCAGCGCACTCAGGGCAAATTGGACAACAACTTTTGGGGTCCAATTTCTCCTGTTACCCTCACGAAAATACAAAACTGGGGGCTAAAAAAATAATTTTGTGGGAAAAAATGTTTTGTTTTATTTTTACGGCACTGCATTATAAACTTCTGTGAAGCCCTTGGTGGGTCAAAGTGCTCACCACACATCTAGATAAGTTCCTTAGTGGGTCTACTTTCCAAAATGGTGTCACTTGTGGGGGGTTTCAATGTTTAGGCACATCAGTGGCTCTGCAAATGTAACATGGCGTCCCATCTCAATTCCTGTCAATTTTGCATTGAAAAGTCAAACGGCACTCCTTCCCTTCCGAGCTCTGTCATGCACCCAAACAGTGGTTTACCCCCACATATGGGGTATCAGCGTACTCAGGACAAATTGTACAACAACTTTTGGGGTCCAATTTCTTCTTTTACCCTTGGGAAAATAAAAAATTGGGGGCGAAAAGATAATTATTGTGAAAAAAACGATTTTTTTATTTTTACGGTTCTGCATTATAAACTTCTGTGAAGCACTTGGTGGGTCAAAGTGCTCACCACACCTCTAGATAAGTTCCTTAGGGGGTCTACTTTCCAAAATGGTGTCACTTTTGGGGGGTTTCAATGTTTAGGCACATCAGTAGCTCTCCAAACGCAACATGGCGTCCCATCTCAATTCCAGTCAATTTTGCATTGAAAAGTCAAATGGCGCTCCTTCGCTTCCGAGCTCTGTCATGCGCCCAAACAGTGGTTTACCCCCACATGTCGGGTATCGGCGTACTCAGGACAAATTGTACAACAACTTTTGGGGTCCATTTTCTCCTGTTACCCTTGGTAAAATAAAACAAATTGGAGCTGAAGTAAATTTTTTGTGAAGAAAAGTTAAATGTTCATTTTTATTTAAACATTCCAAAAATTCCTGTGAAACACCTGAAGGGTTAATAAATGTCTTGAATATGGTTCTGAGCACCATGAGGGGTGCAGTTTATAGAATGGTGTCACACTTGGGTATTTTCTATCATATAGACCCCTCAAAATGACTTCAAATGAGATGTGGTCCCTAAAAAAAAATGGTGTTGTAAAAATGAGAAATTGCTGGTCAACTTTTAACCCTTATAACTCCCTAACAAAAAGAATTTTTGGTTCCAAAATTGTGCTGACGTAAAGTAGACATGTGGGAAATGTTACTTATTAAGTAGTTTGTGTGACATATCTCTGTGATTTAATTGCATAAAAATTCAAAGTTGGAAAATTGCAAAATTTTCGCCAAATTTCCGTTTTTTCACAAATAAACGCAGCTATTATCAAAGAAATTGTACCACTATCATGAAGTACAATATGTCTCGAGAAAATGTCAGAATCACTGGGATCCATTGAAGCGTTCCAGAGTTATAACCTCATAAAGGGACAGTGGTCAGAATTGTAAAAATTGGCCCGGTCCATAACGTGCAAACCACCCTTGGGGGTAAAGGGGTTAAACAACAGAATATAACTCTAAGTAAATCAAACTTCTGTGAAATCAAACTGGTGAGTTGGTGAACCCCATTTGGCAGTACGTCAGTATTGGTGTTGGGTGGCATTTCTTTGGAGGGCCGCATAGCACTCCATGTGCTCCCCAGAGGTAGCCTGACTGCCATTAGGTACTGAGATGAGATCCTCAGATCCCTTGTGAGACCATATGCTGGTGCGATTGGCCCTGGGTTCCTCCTAATGCAGGACAATGCCAGATCTCATGTGGTTGGAGTGCGTCAGCAGTTCCTGCAAAGATGAAGGCATTGAAGCTATGGACTGGCCGCCCGTTGCCCAGACCTGAATAATAAGAATATCATCAAAAAGTTAATTTATTTCAGTTCTTCAATATAAAAAGTGAAACTTATTATATAGTCATTACACACAGAGTGATCTATTTCACATGTTTATTTCTGTCAATGTTGATGATTATGGCTTACAGCCAATGAAAACCCAAAAGTCATTATCTCAGTAAATTAGAATAATTTTTCAAGCTGGTGTTACAAATGTCTGTTCAGTAAATGCACTCAGTACTTGGTCAGGACTTCTTTTTGCATCAATGCGGCGTGGCATGGAGGTGATCAGCCTGTGGCCCTGCTGAGGTGTTATGGAAGCCCAGGTTGCTTTGATAGCAGCCTTCAGCTCGTCTGCATTGTTGGGTTTGGTGTCTCTCATCTTCCTCTTAACAATACTCTATAGATTCTCTATGGGGTTAAGGTCAGGTGAATTTGCTGGCCAAAGTGATACTGTTGTTTTTAAAACAGGTATTGGTGCTTTTGTGTTATGACCTGGTGGTCAGGACAATAATGGACCTGGTGGTTAAGAGCACACGGAATGACCTGATAGTTACTGATAATAAAGGACGAGCTCTGGGACGTGGGAACTCTGCTGACCGCAATCCCTAATCCTATCAAACACACTAGAAATAGCCGTGGATTGCGCCTAACGCTCCCTATGCAACTCGGCACAGCCTAAGGAACTAGCTAGCCCTGAAGAAAGAAAAATAAAGCCTACCTTGCCTCAGAGAAATTCCCCAAAGGAAAAGGCAGCCCCCCACATATAATGACTGTGAGTAAAGATGAAAATACAAACACAGAGATGAAATAGATTTAGCAAAGTGAGGCCCGACTTACTGAACAGACCGAGGATAGGAAAGGTTACTTTGCGGTCAGCACAAAAACCTACAAAAAGACCACGCAGAGGGCACAAAAAGACCCTCCGCACCGACTCACGGTGCGGAGGCGCTCCCTCTGTGTCCCAGAGCTTCCAGCAAGCAAGACAACAATAAAAATAGCAAGCTGGACAGAAAAATAGCAAACCAAAGAAATACAAGCTGGAACTTAGCTTCTGCTGGGAAGACAGGTCACAAGAACGATCCAGGAGTGAACTAGACCAATACTGGAACATTGACAGGTGGCATGGAGCAAAGATCTAAGTGGAGTTAAATAGAGCAGCCAGCTAACGAATTAACCTCGTCACCTGAGGAAGGAAACTCAGAAACACCCACAAGAGGAAGTCCATGGACAGAACCAGCCGAAGTACCATTCATGACCACAGGAGGGAGCCCGACAACAGAATTCACAACACTTTTGGCAGTGTGGACAGGGGCCAAGTCCTGCTGGAGAATGAAATTTCGTTCTCCAAAAAGCTTGTCGGTAGAGGGAAGCATGACGTGCTCTAAAATTTCCTGGTAGACGGCTGCGCTGACTTTGGTCTTGATAAAACACAGTGGACCTACACCAGCAGATGACATGGCTCCCCAAACCATCACTGATTGTGTCCTGGATACGTCTGTGTGTGGTTGCTCTTGAAGCAATGACTCCAGCAGCAGTCCACTCCTTGTGACCTCCCCCAATTTATGAATGGCCTTTTCTTAACAATCCTTTCAAGGCTGCAGTTATCCCGGTTGCTTGTGCATGTTTTTCTACCACACTTTTGCCTTCTACTCAACTTTCCATTAATATGCTTGGATACAGCACTCTGGGAGCAGCCAGCTTCTTTAGCAATGACCTTTTGTGGCTTCCCCTCCTTGTGGAGTGTGTCAATGACTGCCTTCTGGTCATCTGTCAAGTCAGCAGTCTTCCCCATGATTGTGGAGCTACTGAAACAAACAAAGGGACCTTTTAAAAAACACTTGGGAAGCCTTTGCAGGTTTTTTTTTGTTAATTATTCCAATTTATTGAGATAATTACTTTTGGGTTTTCATTGGCTGTAAACCATAATCATCAACATTAACAGAAATAAACACTTGAAATAAATCACTCTGTTTTTAATGACTAATATACGAGTTTCACTTTTTGTATTTAAGAACTGAAATAAATTAACTTTTTGATGATATTCTAATTTTGTGAGAAGCACCTGTATGTCCCTCAGCCTGGCTCCTTCCTGCTATATATGTGGCACCCCAGGAGTTTGGGTACCACAGTGGTACTTATCTTCCTCTCGGGGAAGGTGATGCCATGCCTGGAAATGAGGAGGATCCCTTATACAGGTACCGTTATTTGATCATGCAACATATTCTGGCTCCAGGCCAGAAGGGGGAGCTCTAGACCCGCTTTCAGGGGAGCTTCCCTAGATATATACATTTTGGCTTGGAGGAGGAGTTAGTTCAGTCTGGAGTTTCTGTGAGACAAGGAGGAAGGAGCACAGCTCCCTCCCCGCTGAAGCGCAGGAACCGGGCACCGGGAGCCCCAGACTGTGTGGGAGTGAATGCCCCACAGCAGAAACCAGAGGGCAAGATATTGAAAAAAAACTTGCCCACATCTACACCCTGAGGTGCAACATACAGAGCCCGGAGTCACCGTGAGTAGAGACCCCTATAAAACGGCTCACGTTGCCTACTATGCAAGAAGGTCTCAGGACAGAGTGAGAGAGGACCTTGAAGGAAGCCATAGGCAGCGAGGGACTATTATACAGCGTGTAGTGGAAGGCTTCCAATCTGACGTGACAAAGGGAATTCAAGGGAAATCACCTGTTGCTGGTACCCTGGACTGTGGCCGTAAAACATCAGTAAACCAGGTAAAGAGACTGCAACCCTTTGTCTTCTGATTATTTCTGGCACCACTCTGTCTTTGCCAAATACACCGGGGGCCCTAGGGACCCAGCTTCACCTGTGGGAAGCCATACTCTCCTTGCTGCAGTGCCATCACTCCCCAGAGGACCCCTTTAATCAGCGTCGGTCAATCCTTACCGAATACCACAGGTGGCATCACAAATATTCTTATTTCAATAACCCCTTTAAAGACATTTCTTTTAATTTGGACTACCAGGGCCACGAACCGGGTTGCTGCCACCGTGACCACCTCTTTAATGACGACTGGACCTGGTACAGAATACCCCTAGGCCCTGGCGGGCGCTCTATATATGTCCTCCATACTGGTGGTATATGTTCCTTATCCAGGGCCCCATCCAGCTATTTATGTCATATATATATATATATATATATATATATATATATATATATATATATATATATATATATATATATATATATATATATATATATATATATATATATATATATATATATATATATATATATATATACACACACAATACACTTAGCTTAACGTGTGTCTGAAGACACATATCCAGTTGAAATTTGTACTGACATCGGCATGTCCCTCACCCACATGGGCTCGGTCATGATCATGACCTCTGTGAACGCAATCATTACGTAAAGACCACCCTGATGGACAGGAAGCGGTAGGTGGGAAGGACGCCCAATACATGATTCCTGTTGGAGATGTAACAGCCAAACCCTGAGTAAACAGCAATCAGGAAGAGCTTTCAGGCTCCTGCTACCATCGCCATAGCCAGGTGAGCGCTAGTGTGGCTACTGCACAGAAAGAGGACGGGAAGAGAACGTCTCGAATGAGAAGGCTCGAAGTAAGGTCAGAGTCTGGGAGGAGACAATAAGATAATGCCATCCTAAGACTGAGGGAGGTGGGTGGTGCCTGTCTGGTCTGCCTTGGAGGAACCAGAAGGGTGCTGGGCCTGTGGATAAAGGATAGTGATGACCTCTGTGATCACCATGTGATTCATGAAGAGGGGTATGCAATCTACAACAGTGCAGGTGGTGGCAGATGCAATGGCATGGAGGCAGCTGTCCGATTTGCTGGTGTTCAAGTTCTCCAACATTACAAGACTGTTGCCTCCATATCAGATGACCATGAATAAAACTACTGAACAGTTTTTATCATTTAGTTCCTTATCAGGGAGAAAATGTATCTTCGGTACACACTACTGATAGTGCAGTAATTTCCAAGCCACCTAATTCAGGCAATGGCTGAGAGCCCAAGACCATAGGTGGCCGGCAACCCATCGGGCACATGCAACTTTTGTAAAATATTAGTGCATGCACGGACTGGATTGATCACTGTGATCATTACCGGCACAGGTATAAGTAGAATATTTATGGAGGCACGTGTCTGACTCGTTTATGGGCCACGAGATTGGCACTGTATCTAGGGCAGTGTGTCTGGCACTGATATTCAGAACTCTGCTATGAATAGCACTGCCTTGTAACAAGGGTGCGGGATGCGCCCCAGGTGTTGGACTTGTTGGACTTGTAACTACACGTGTTCATTATGCATATGCTAAACATGTCGCAGTCTCTTTAGATATGTTTCATGCCTGCGATGGTTACTTATGCATCTCTCGGCATGTTCTTTGCAGGGACGACTAAATGAATGGCAGGATTCCCTTTGGTGTTGGATCGTTCCCTGAGAGGCCCAACCGGAGCTATGTGCGCCGCAATGGGGCCCAGGAGCTGGGGAGGCGGCAAGGGACCAGCGTATGCACTGCCCGGCCTCAAAGTCAACTGTATCGACAGTTGAAAGCAAAGATGAAAGAGGAAGCATCAGCTGACGCTCCCCGTCCCATCATCCATCCTCGGCGCCTGACTTCTCAGTGCAGCCGGTGCGATGACGTCACTACGTATCAGTGCAGCGGGCACAAGGTACGGGCGCTCAGAATGCTCTCTGCAGAGAACGGAGCAGCGGGTATTTTTCAGGCAAAAACGATAGCAAGGTGCTCCAAAAAACATCCGGCTGTCTTATGGGCGTCTTTTGAGATTTCCTATTGCCTGAAGAACAGTCAGGTGACTTCTTTTAACCCCTTTGGCACTTTTAGAAACATGACGCTGTTAAGACATTCAAAAGCTTAAACATAGAATGTCACACTAACATAGAAGTGCACATCATCCTTTGTAGTATTTTCTTATAGGTTTTTCAGGCGGAATCCACCTGAAAATATGTCATTTGTAGCCACTGAGCGTAAACTTTCCAAATCCTCCCCCAACTCTGAAAACTCATTAAAACCTTTGAACTTCTGCTCTTAAAACTCAGCAAAAAAAAGACATCATGTGCACGTAGCCTAACATTTTCATTTTCTGTTTTTGAGAAAAAAAATACAAAGTGACGTCCCAGGAAAAGCAAGTGTTAATCATCCACGGACCCCACTGTACCAGACTCTTGAGCGGGGAACTATGCAACTGTTCCACATTTTCGGCTTTGAAGTCAATACTAAAATCTCCTGGAAGGGGTAATGGAATAAACACAACGGAGGTTCCAGATGAATTTTTGGCAGAATGTTCAGGTCAAAAAAATTTTTTGTTCTCAACATATAAAAATCCTGAAATTGTTACGGGAAAAACTTCCAAAGACGTTTCCATCCGTGTAACACATCAGTGGGTGCGAGAGGGGGACGGCGTGACATGAGAGCGAGCTCTGAAGTGTTTTGGAATAAAGCTCAGAACTTTTCGTTCAGTGTATTATTTTAAGCCACCCCTGATGGGAACAAGTTGTCCAAAAAAGCAGCTCCACAAACAACCCCACCCGCGGCTGAAGGCATCCTTGGAACGTAGATAACACATATTTGGGATGCACATACTTGTGTGCCCACTATAAAGAAAGAACAAAAAGAAAAGTAAAAAAATAATGACCCAACAACGTATCCTACCCGAGGGGTTCCCACATCCATCAGATCTCCTTCATCCATCTGCTCTCCTTATCTCAAACACTTACCCATCCTAAGGTCAAGGTCACGTCATTGGAGTGTGGGAGGAAAGTAGAAGAACTTCAGAAAGTCATGGGTCCATGGGAAGAATATACAAACTTCTTGCAGATGTTCTCCTGGTCAGATTTGGTTGCATTGGTCCGTCTATCTATATAACTATCTCCACATAACACAATCTAGTCCAGTGTTCCCCAAGTCCGGTCCTCAAGAGCCACCAACAGGTCATGTTTTGAGGATTTCCTTAGTATTGCACAGGTCATTGAATGCTTGCCTTGCAATTATCACCTGTGCAATACTAAGGAAATCCTCAAAACATGACCTGTTGGTGGCTCTTGAGGACCGGACTTGGGGAACCTTCTAGTCCTATCTCAAGTTGTTGGACTTGGAAATCCACTACATTCAGGAATCCGTTTCTTTAACTAGACCAATGTGATGGATCCAATTTTCATCCATTATTGGTCTTTGAGTCCATTTTTAACACAACCCCGGCATCTATTTTATCATATACAAAAAAAAAAAAAAAACAACAGTCACCCAATGAACAGTAAAAATTACTGACCAATCAGACGATAAATGGACGGCATCTAAATGCTATCCATTTTTTATTTTTTTTGGAACCATGGACTTGAAGAGAACTTGCCAACAGGTCAAAAGTGTACAGTTTTTGCCCTTATTCAATTCTTGCAACTCCCAAGTAATTTTTTTCTTTTTAAATCAGCCATACGGTTCCACAGATCAGAGGTTTCTTATTTGGTGAAATTTTTTATGGTCTTTTTCGAGGGGTTGTTACTCACTGGATCCTCGGGGGCGTGTCTTTAGGCTGATCGGCTTTATTACGCTACAATGTAAGCAATGCCCACTTAAAGTAGAAAAATAAGCACTAAACACAGAATGAGATGAGAATGAAATGATGTTAAATAGAAAGTAGCTGGGATTAACAAAACAAGAAATGGACTGGGATTTACTGGTTACAAATAACCTAAATTGCAGCACTCAATACCAGTCAGCAGCTGCAAAAGCAAATAACATTTTTAGGATGCATAAAAAGGAGCTAAAAATGCATGTCTCAATAAATTCCAGTGCTGGTGCTGTATATATATATATATGTATAATATATATATATATATATATATATATATATATATATATATATATATACATATACATATATACATATATATATATACAGTGGGGCAAAAAAGTATTTAGTCAGTCAGCAATAGTGCAAGTTCCACCACTTAAAAAGATGAGAGGCGTCTGTAATTTACATCATAGGTAGACCTCAACTATGGGAGACAAACTGAGAAATAAAAATCCAGAAAATCACATTGTCTGTTTTTTTAACAATTTATTTGCATATTATGGTGGAAAATAAGTATTTGGTCAGAAACAAACAATCAAGATTTCTGGCTCTCACAGACCTGTAACTTCTTCTTTAAGAGTCTCCTCTTTCCTCCACTCATTACCTGTAGTAATGGCACCTGTTTAAACTTGTTATCAGTATAAAAAGACACCTGTGCACACCCTCAAACAGTCTGACTCCAAACTCCACTATGGTGAAGACCAAAGAGCTGTCAAAGGACACCAGAAACAAAATTGCAGCCCTGCACTAGGTTGGGAAGACTGAATCTGCAATAGCCAACCAGCTTGGAGTGAAGAAATCAACAGTGGGAGCAATAATTAGAAAATGGAAGACATACAAGACCACTGATAATCTCCCTCGATCTGGGGCTCCACACAAAATCCCACCCCGTGGGGTCAGAATGATCACAAGAACGGTGAGCAAAAATCCCAGAACCACGCGGGGGGACCTAGTGAGTGAACTGCAGAGGGCTGGGACCAATGTAACAAGGCCTACCATAAGTAACACACTACGCCACCATGGACTCAGATCCTGCAGTGCCAGACGTGTCCTAATGCTTAAGCCAGTACATGTCCGGGCCCGTCTGAAGTTTGCTAGAGAGCATTTGGATGATCCAGAGGAGTTTTGGGAGAATGTCCTATGGTCTGATGAAACCAAACTGGAACTGTTTGGTAGAAACACAACTTGTCGTGTTTGGAGGAAAAAGAATACTGAGTTGCATCCATCAAACATCATACCTACTGTAAAGCATGGTGGTGGAAACATCATGCTTTGGGGCTGTTTCTCTGCAAAGGGGCCAGGACGACTGATCCGGGTACATGAAAGAATGAATGGGGCCATGTATCGTGAGATTTTGAGTGCAAACCTCCTTCCATCAGCAAGGGCATTGAAGATGAAATGTGGCTGGGTCTTTCAACATGACAATGATCCAAAGCACACCGCCAGGGCAACGAAGGAGTGGCTTCGTAAGAAGCATTTCAAGGTCCTGGAGTGGCCTAGCCAGTCTCCAGATCTCAACCCTATAGAAAACCTTTGGAGGGAGTTGAAAGTCCGTGTTGCCAAGCGAAAAGCCAAAAACATCACTGCTCTAGAGGAGATCTGCATGGAGGAATGGGCCAACATACCAACAACAGTGTGTGGCAACCTTGTGAAGACTTACAGAAAACGTTTGACCTCTGTCATTGCCAACAAAGGATATATTACAAAGTATTGAGATGAAATTTTGTTTCTGACCAAATACTTATTTTCCACCATAATATGCAAATAAAATGTTAAAAAAAACAGACAATGTGATTTTCTGGATTTTTTTTTCTCAGTTTGTCTCCCATAGTTGAGGTCTACCTATGATGTAAATTACAGACGCCTCTCATCTTTTTAAGTGGTGGAACTTGCACTATTGCTGACTGACTAAATACTTTTTTGCCCCAATATATATATATATATATATATATATATATATATATATATATATATATATATATATACATACACACACACATTAGAATCGGGCCACCATCATATATATATATATATATATATATATATCCCTCATGTCACCTCTCTCAACCTCTTCTCTGCTTTCAAAGCCTGAAGCAGTTAAATAATCAAGTGGCGAAAGTCGGAACTTCTACCGTAACTCATCTTGACATTACTGTACATAGTGTTCATTCTTTTTAATGCTTATTGAGTGTTTTTTTTCAGGTGGAAAAAAAAAAAAATGGCCCTGCGAACAAAACCTAAACTAGGCACCGTCCCATCAAAAGGCTGAAAAAACACTTACAACACTTCAGAACTTCAAGAAGAGACAAATTCCTCCAAAGGAAAAAAAAAAGGAGGTTCCTGAAGGGGTTTCTGCTTGAAAAATTTGTGGTTTTTGAACGCCAAAAAAACCTTACATTTCTGGGGTCTGGATTAATGTTGGCATCTGGTTTGGGGGGGTCTGAAGATATTTAAGGGTCTGGTCTTCGGTCTGCATTTAATTTAGAGTCCTGCCAGGGGCGTGAATTTATTTAGGGATTGTCAGGAGAAGTCGTCATGATGGTCTGGGCTGGGTGGAGAAGAAAAGAGAACAAGTGAAATCATAGAACAGGAGTTTATAGAGTCTTCTCCTTGTATTGCCTATGAGAAAACCATTCTGGAGCATTATTCTTGGCTGTTGAGGATTTGACCCGACTTTGTGGATTTGCTTCTGATTTTAAATTAATTTTTGAATATCATGCACTTTCCTTCGCGGTTGGACTTTGCACTCTTATGTGAGTGAACTGGACTGTTCAGTTTTTTTTTTCTGTAATATTACCAAACATCTTTTAATGGTTACATTTTCTGTAGACTTCTGGATTACAGGAAAAGTACGCTGGAAACAAATCTGCTACCAGAATGCACCACGGCGGCGGCGGCTCAAGTTGGAGCACAAGGAGTGTTTCAGCTAAGAAAACTGGGTCAGTTGGCATCAATTCCTTTCCTGGACGAGTGACACTTGGCAAGCGCAGGACTCCTAAATGGCACACTGCAGGGCAGGTGTATGAGCGGAGATGGGCCCGGCCAACAAACCCCCAGCGGCTGATCTGTGCTGCAGTGTCGCCATCTGCAGGTAGCATAGCATATTGCTTTATTAGCCTTTTTGCCCCACTTAACAGTCGTGGTGTAAAGTATAAATTATATTATGGTCAATTATTTACATGAGCAAAAGTACAGAACAAGTCTTACTTGCAAACTAGACCTCTTCCAGAAAAACGACCACCTATTGGACGAAGCTACCTTATAAATTAGCATTCTTTTTAAAGAAGTTTTCATAGATAGAGCTTGTCAAAACAAGCACTCTTGCAATTTTCCGCTTTCTAAAATTTGAAGCTGTTCTTGAGAGAGATATTAACACTTCTCTTGTTTACAACAAGTTGCCTAGGAGACCGACCACTGCTGCTGTGTTGTTTGTAAACACTGTGTTGAAGCAGGGTGGGATCAGGAGCTAGTGGCGCACTTTTGGCCTGCTTAAAATATGTGCTTAGAAGCAGAATAGAAAGGAGCTTGTAAGTAATGGGGACCTTGGCGGGTTAAGAATAAAAGTATTTTTGTTTTATTCCTTACATCCCTGGTCTTACAGAATTTCCAGGTGGATGGTCAATGCCATGTTCCCAGTCCACAAGATCCCATCCTGGGGCCGATAGTGAATATCGCTTGGTACCGAGGCAGTTGAACTATCTCGCAACGTTCGGTTGGCCCACAGATTTTGTATCTCCCACCTATATAGTCTGTAGTAGCCACAGTCCATGGTCCATACCACAACCGTAGCACGTGTATCCCACTCCAGCCAGGAACAGACCTTAAGAGAGCTCCTCACATCCGGATGATAGATATCACAACCGTAGTATGAGTATCACGCTCCAGCCAGCAACAGTCCTTAAGAGAGCTCCTCACATCCAGATGATAGATATCACAACCGTAGTATGAGTATCACGCTCCAGCCAGCAACAGTCCTTAAGAGAGATCATCACATCCGGATGATAGATATCACAACCGTAGTATGAGTATCACGCTCCAGCCAGCAACAGTCCTTAAGATAGCTCATCACATCCGGATGATAGATATCACAACCGTAGTATGAGTATCACACTCCAGCCAGCAATAGTCCTTAAGATAGCGCCTCACATCCAGATGATAGATATTACAACGCATCACGTGTATCAAGCTCCAGCCAGGAACAGACCTTAAGAGAGATCCTCACATCCGGATGATAGATATCACAACCGTAGTATGAGTATCACGCTCCAGCCAGCAACAGTCCTTAAGAGAGCTCCTCACATCCGGATGATAGATATCACAACCGTAGTATGAGTATCACGCTCCAGCCAGCAACAGTCCTTAAGAGAGCTCCTCACATCCGGATGATAGATATCACAACCGTAGTATGAGTATCACGCTCCAGCCAGCAACAGTCCTTAAGATAGCTCATCACATCCGGATGATAGATATCACAACCGTAGTATGAGTATCACACTCCAGCCAGCAATAGTCCTTAAGATAGCGCCTCACATCCAGATGATAGATATTACAACGCATCACGTGTATCAAGCTCCAGCCAGGAACAGACCTTAAGAGAGATCCTCACATCCGGATGATAGATATCACAACCGTAGTATGAGTATCACGCTCCAGCCAGCAACAGTCCTTAAGAGAGCTCCTCACATCCAGATGATAGATATTACAACGCATCACGTGTATCAAGCTCCAGCCAGGAACAGACCTTAAGAGAGATCCTCACATCCGGATGATAGATATCACAACCGTATCATTGGTATCAAGCTCCAGCCAGCAATAGTCCTTAAGATAGCTCCTCACATCCAGATGATCGATATCACGACTGTAGCACGTGTTTCAAGTTCCAGACAGCAACCACATGTTATACAATCCCAACCAGGGATCTCCAAACGTCTTTGTGGGTTCAGTGATGGGCAGAAGAACAGACCTGTATTCCACCAGATGGAGCCATGGTTCCTTGGGCCGTTCCTGTCGAGCTGTTCCTGTGTGACGTCACCGCTGTGCTCTGCTTTACGGCCGGCGCTGACACAGTCAGTGCGGGAAGCTGACGGCGGGGGACGTGACAGACATCGGAATGTGAGTATGTACTGTTTTTTTTTTTGTTTGTTTGTTTTTTTTTAACTTTTACAATGGTAACCAGGGTAAACATCGGGTTACTAAGCACGGCCCTGCGCTTAGTAACCCGATGTTTACCCTGGTTACCTGGGGACCTCGGCATCGTTGGTCGCTGGAGAGAGGTGTCTGTGTGACAGCTCCCCAGTGACCACACAACGACTTACCTACGATCACGGCCAGGTCGTATCGCTGGTCGTGATCGTTGGTAAGTCGTTTAGTGTAACGGTACCTTAAGATCCAGCTGTTTTCCTCTGTTTACTGTCACTGAATGGAAACACCGAGTCCTGAAGCTGAACTGATGAGCAAGCAAATCTCTAATAAAACGACAATAAGATCGACGTAACCAGTGGTCCATCCTGGAAAAAAAAAAAAAAAAACAGTCTGCATCCCTTAGATTCCGCTCTACAAGCATTGGTCCAATAGTCTTTAGAACAAGGCTATCCTCACAGTCAGTCAGTCTCCTAGACAATGAGCTGTACGCAAAAAGAGTTAATATCTCAAGCAGCAGAAAATTTTAATAAAACCGTAAATTGTAAAATTGCTTCTATTTACAAACCCTATCCAACAATACCTATTTATGAAGATGGGGAAAAAAAAATAAAAAAACCTTGAAGGAGTCTTGGGATTTTACCAAAAGTCCAATGATCATTGCTACAGTATAGATCAATGGCACCACCTACTGGCAAATGCTTGTATTACTTGTATACTATTTGAATTTTTTTTTACCTTATATCAAAGTTTTCCTGGGATCTCTACCCGAATTATTGGCGTAGTGAGCTGAATTAATTGTCAATTATTTTTTTTTGCTTTCTGAATAGCAGTGCTAAGCTGCAGGAACACATAAATGCAAAGTTCTAGAGTGCCACCCATAGCACAAGCCATCCATAGCGGCACCAAACACGATCTCTGGATGCCACAATACAGCTTTCCTTCAGACAACTTTTCTGTTCCCAAGGTTATGAATCTTGGAAAAATTGAAGTATAAAATAAATATAATTGTCTTAGTACCAAGTCCATTTATGACCCCATTAATTCCCCCTTCCTCCTGCAAGGTAACCTGCTATGACTACAGTTGTATCATTTGATCTTTAGTAAATATAATGCATCAGGCCAATTAGCCAACATAAATGAAGGATATTTTAATATATATATATGAATGATAAATAAATATATATGAATGATAAATTCTCAAGTCAAAATGAGCTCACTGATGGATTCTCAGATAACTCATTCTGCAGGAGGTAATTAAAATCGTACAAGCGTTTGTTCATTTTAAACAGTCATGACCACCAGATGGCGCTGCAGCTGCAATATTCCTATATGGCTTACTAAAAGGGTTTGTCTACATAAGTCTTATTCGGCAGAACTATTCTTTCTGAGAAAAAGGAAGCAGCAACAAAAGAACCGGACCGACCCATTATAAATCATTGGGGTCCGTTGGGAGAATCTGTTGCCAGTCACGCGATGGATTAAGCGCTATGTCGTAATTTCCAGTTACAATGGAATGATGCAGATGTGAATGGCGCTATAGGCAACCAATTTTTAAAGTCATATTTTGTTTTTTTTTTTGACATTTTGAAGAAGTCCTGAAAATTCCAATTTATTTATTTATTTATTTATTTATTTTAAATCAGTGCAGGAAATTGACACCATCACTCTGACCTGCTATGGCAAAAGGACTGGCAAAAAAAAAAAAATCTTAAAAATTAATAAAATCTTAAAAAAGCCACAGGTCTGCAAGTTGTATTGTTTCGCCATTTACTGTGCTTTTTTTCTTTTTGCACATTTTCTTTATCCGATGACAGTGACGCGTTCTGCATGCTTAAATATTCATCAATGCAAAATCCCTTATTATACGTCTCCTGGGGTCAAATTCACATTCACCAGTAGAAGGCGCCTTTGTCCCCATGTTATAGTGATCCATGCTCCGGCCATCAGAGGGAGGGAATGGAAATTCAGACAGTTACATTGGTTGAAAAAAAGACCTTGGTGCATCAAGTTTAACCTCTCACAATGTCTCCCTATCACACCCACTGGTGGCGCATGTGGTTTCTGGACCCACGGTACCACAGGACCAGATCTGCAGGAGCTTAGCTAAGCGGCTACCTGGTGTTTATTGGAACTCTTGATGGTGGAGACACCTGGGGATGCAGGTAACATTCTTAGGCAGGGGCTGGGGTCAGGTTCGTTAATGCAGGGAGACCTGACGAACAGGTAACAGAGACTGACAGATTGTATGGACAGCTTGGATATTGAAGATACCAGGAAACCGCGCTGGCCGCACTAGGACACATGACTGGTCACACCAGGACCAGGAGACCACAGACGCGGTTTCAGGATTAGGTGACAGGAACACAGATAAACTATACTAGACTAGTGGGAACATAGGATACGGGAATAGGTAACAGACAAAGAACGGGGGACCTGGCAGCATGCAGTTGCACACCAACAACACCAAACTAAACTTTAGGGGTTGCTCAGGCACCTGCCTATTGGGGAGGGTGCCTTAAATACAAGATGCCCCCCAGCTATTGGCTGGGAGACACCTTGCAGGTGATCACTTTAGGTAAATGTCTCCCTGCTGTTAGCGGTGGGGGATTTTTTTTTTCACGTGGACGCTGCATCTTTAAGAGCAGAGGAGCGCATGCACTAGGCGTACAGCCAAAACACAGTGCGGTGTGCACAGAGGACAAGGAGGAGGCACATGGGGATGCTGCGGTGGTTGGAGCACCGAATAAGCAGGCGTCCTCGCATGGTAGGAGGAGATGAACCATGTGGAGGCGCCGGTAGAAGTTACAGACTCAAACCCACGACCTACAACATTACAGGCAGAGCTAAAGCCACGAACCACAGCCTGCTGTCATAGCCAACATGGTCGTTCATTTCCACCTTGAAAGGAATGTGATCAGGAAGTGACAAATTGTCCAAAATTTTTATGTTCAATATATATATTTTTTTAAATGTTTTTCCATTTTTCATATTACTTCGTGATGAGCACAAGTGCTCGTTATTTGAGGTTTGCCTAGGGTGCTTGTGTATGCACCGAGAATAACGGGAGCTCAAGTCACACGTTCAAGCCCCCGCGTCTGTATGTTTTGCAGTTGTTAGACACACACAAAAAAAATCTCTATAATCTGAACTTCCCACTCCAGTCTCCAGGACTTCTCTTCTGCTGCACCAGTTTTCTAGAATGCACTACCCCATACAATCCAATTACTCTTTCCAGTATCCACAGTTTAAAGCGTGCCCACAAAACATATTTAGATGGTTCCATTACCCTCAACTCACTAATCTAACTATCCTCTGCTCTCTTCCACCCTCTCAGTTGCACTTTGTAGTTGGACTTTTACAGATGACCAGCTCTTTCAGCATTATTTGAATGCCCCTATTATACTGATGGCTGGATCTTACACGACGAGTTCCCCTTTATTGAAGGGGTTGTCAAAATACTGTACAACCTCTTTAATAAAATAATTGCTAGATAGATGTTACTATAGTTTCTAGCAAATTTATTTCACTGCAGTGCTGGATTCACAGGCACACTATTCAGTACTCAGCTGTGCACCTGTGAATCCAGCACGGCAATATAGTGTCCTCCATGCTGCTGCTTCTGTGTTACAGAAAAGCAAGAATTCCTTTGTATCTGTGTACCGTGTAGTGTAGAGGGAGATGATCTAGTAGCTTGTCTCGACCCACCAGCTCAGAGAGAACTGAAAATTAGAGGTAAAGCTAATATACAAGTACGCTTTAAAATAAGTGACACTGTAGGCCATCTTTACACAGTACACAAGCGAATGACAACTTAAAATATTTAACTCTGTATAATAAATTTTATTTTTCTGTAAACACATAAAACATTCTTTTAAAAAAAAAAGAATCTTTAAAAGAAAGAGAAAAAAAATACATTAATTCTTAATGAGACAGAACATCTGGAACCGTTTCAAAGTGCACAGAATTTTCCAGACTTGTAAATGCAAGAAATTTCTTACAGGCAAGAAAAAAAAAAAAATCTAAAAAACAACAATTCTCTATCATTATATAAATATAAAGTAGTAGTACTTAGTACCACTGAAACCAGTCATAATAAAAAGATTACCCGGCGCAAGACGGTCTTTGGGCAATATTCATGATGTCCAAAAACGCAACAAATTCTTTAAAAAAAAAAAAAAAAACTAAGGCTGGATTCACACATTTAAAATACATTCCAACATCTCGATTAATAAAACAGATGTTTGAAGGAGTTGTGGAATGTCAGAAAAGTTTCTAAAGTTTATTATTCGTAATAAAAAAAAAAAAAAAAAAAAAAAAGGGCATTACTCACCCTCCCCTGGTCTGGCGCGCAGTCACCACCACTGTAATTGTCTGCAGCACTACAACCAATCGGTGAGCTGATTGAAATTGCATGAGCTCACTGATTGGCTGTCAACGTGAAGTCAGCGCTGCAGACAATCAAAGACACCGGGAACAGCGGCAGAGACTCAGCGCTGGATCGGGCTGGATTTTACTAATAATGTTGCTTGTAGGAAAAATTATTCTGAAAGGGTGCAACCACTTTAAGTCCAGCCCCCGAGGATCATCCTGGGAACATTCAAAATTGGTAAGAAATGCAAACATTTGGGTGGGGTTTACCAAAATCCCACTTTTTTTTTCCATTGAGACAGGCCAAAATTTGCTGGAATGATTTCTGAAAATTTTGGCAAAATTTTCTATTTCAAAAATGCTCTTTGTTGCCCAAATGAAATAGTCAGTTAGTTATTTTTTTTTCCAAAGTAGTCTAGGAAATGAAAGCCGAGTGGTGATTGGCTGCTACTGTCTATTGGGGTAAATCTTTCCATTGTGTTAATCCGGATTAAGTGTACTATAGCGGTTGGTGAGGGACCCATGACCATTGGCCCCTAGGGGCCCGGACTACAGTCAGTACTTCCTGGAGGTATTAATCAGATTATTAAAAAAAAAAAAAGAAATACAGTATTTTATCCCTTGCGGAGTAATGGTTCAAGGTTATAAAAATCTCCATCTTCCGTGTTGAAAAAAGGATGAATTTGTAAAAATGGAACGGTCTTATGATCATCACAGATTTTTTCATTGTTTCCTAGAACTGAAATGACAACAGATAAAAAAAACTGAGGAGTCTTAAAAAAAAAAAATACTCTCCTTAACAGCTGAGCAGGGCCCGGGATTCATCGCAAAGTATAGGACATAAGGCAGGCAGTAAACAATATTAAATGTCCCAACAAATAAAAAAAATTGTCCTAAAATATGAACAAAAAAAAAACCAAGTTAGAATTTTTTTACATCAATTTCATAAAAAGAAAAAGTACCTTAGACAAAGAACATGACACTAATAGAAAAAGACTCCTCCTAGAATAAACCTCATCTGACTCGTTTCGCCCTTACCGCTTCATCAAGGGATGTGCTTTCTCCCCTTCTATATATTCTAGATGGATTTTTTGTGTGACCAAGGAGGTTTATGATCAATTAAAGGCAAGTAAAATGCACCTTAAATTCCCCAAAGCCAGATATCTTCTGCCCATGTTTGCTACTTACCTTATCTATGTGCGGGAGGAGGTTTGTCACTTTTCACTGTGCCGCTATCTTGGAGAGCCTCCACTATCCAGGACAGCGCCTTAGCGCAATATTCCACCTGAAATACACATTTTTTGATGTAACTTCTGACTGTTAGGAGACGTATGACCCAAGACTGGCCCAGCTCCCTCCTCTGCTGGTGACATCATGGAAACCTGCGCTGACGGAGTTAAATTCGGAACAAAACAGATGACGCCTTCATTTCTTATCATCTCAATGGTTTCCTTGAATGAACCCTGGATTCTGGCTGGAAAGTTACAGCACTTGTGTGCAGTAATCGGAGAGGGCCGGCATACATTAACATTTACTAGTGCTTGCCAAGCTTCGTTCTACGCCGAGCCTCGAGGTCACCTTCCAGATACTATGATACACGCGAGGATAAAGGAGGGGGCTGACATGGGGATTTATTAAAGGAAACCTGATTTCTGGACAGCGTGTGGATGTCGATGTTCCAGTCTCAGAACCAGAGTCCAAGACTACGTCTAACAAGTCCATAGACTTTGTATGTTCTTACTCCGGTTTCTTCAAATACTCCAAAAAAAATAAGAAATGGCTTCCGTCCTCTGAGCTCAGACAGAAATCAAGGTGTCAGTGAGTATATGTATGATGTAATGTTTGTGTCAGTGTGTACTTGTGTGATCTGTAGTGTGTGTGATTACATTTGTCAGTGTGTATACAGTGCTGTGAAAAAGTGTTTGCCCCTTCCCGATTTCCAATTCTTTTGCACGTTTGCCACACTTAAATGTTTCAGATCACCAAACAAATGTCAATATTAGGAGTCACAGTTTTTAAATGAAGGTCTTTATTATTAAGGGAAAAAGAAATCCAAACCTACACGGTCCTGTGTGAAAAGTGATTGTCCCCTAGACCTAATAACTGGTTGGGCCGCACTTAGCAGCAACAACTGCAATCAAGCGTTTGCAATAACTGGCAATGAGTTTTTAACAACGCTCTGGAGGAATTTTGGCCCACTCATCTTTGCAGAATTGTTGTAATTCAGCCACATTGGAGGATTTCCGAGCACCAACCGCCTTTTTAAGGTCATAGCATCTCAGTCAGGACTTTGACTAGGCCACTCCAAAGTTTTAATTTTGTTTTTCTTAAGCCATTCAGAGGTGGACTTGCTGGGGTGTTTTGGATCATTGTCCTGCTACATAACCCAAGTGCTCTTCAGCTTGAGATCACGAACAGATGGCCTGGACATTCTCCTTCAGGATTTTTTGTTAGCAGGATTCATGGTTCCATTTATCACAGCAAGTCTTCCAGGTCCTGAAGCAGCAAAACAACCCCAGACCATTACACTACCACCATATTTTACTGTCAGTATGATGTTCCTTTTTTGAAATGCTCTGTTACTTCTATGCCAGATGTAATGGGACATACACCTTCCAAAAAGTTCAAATTTTGTCTTGTCATTTCACAGAGAATTCTCCCAAAAGTCTTGAAGATCATCAAGAAGTTTTCTGGCAAAATGGAGATGAGCATGTATGTTCTTATTGCTCAGCAGTGGGTTTTGTCTTGGAACTCTGTCATGCAGCCATTTTTGCCCAGTCTCTTTCTTATGGTGGAGACATGGACACTGACCATAAGTGAAGCCTGCAGTTCTTTGGATGTTGCTGTGGGGTCTTTTGTGACTTTGTAGATGAGTCGTCGCTGCGCTCTTGGAGGTAATTTTGGTCAGCTGGCTACTCATGAGAAGCTTCACCACTGTTCTGTGTTTTTGCTATTTGTGGATAATGGCTTTCATTGTGGTTCGTTTCAGTCTCAAAGCTTTAGAAATGGCTTTGTAACCTTTTCCAGACTGATAGATCTTAATTACTTCCTTTCTCATTTGTTCCAGAATTTCTTTGGATCGCAGCATGTCGTCTAGCTTTTGAAGATCTTTTGGTCTACTTCACTTTGCCAGACAGTTCCTAATTAAGTGATTTCTTGATTGAGAACTGGTGTGGCAGTAATCAGGCCAGGGTGTGGCTAGGGAATTCGAACTCAGCTTCCCAAATATGTGAAAAAACAGTTAATTTATGTTTTAAGGGGGGGGAGGCGGGCAATCATTTTCTCACACAGGGCCCTGTAGGTTTGGATTTCTATTTCCCTTAATAATAAAGACTTTCATTTAAAAATTGCATTGTGTTTACTTGTGTTATCTTTGTCTAATATTTATATGTTGATCTGAAACACTTAAGTGTGACAAATATGCAAAAGAATTGGAAATGTGTGATCTGTAGAGTATTTGTCACAGTGTGTATATCTGATGTATACATGTGTGATCTGCAGTTTGTCCATGTATACATGTGTGATCTGCAGTTTGTCCATGTATACATGTGTTTGTCTACATGTGTGTGTGATTTATTTGCTTTTTCACTTTATATGCAAATATGGCTGTGACCCGACCACCCATTAAAAATAAATTTGCACACCCTTGAAAAATCAGCCACTTTTTTTTCCTACTCCTCAATAACCCCCTTGGTGTACAGAATTCACGAGATATTTACTGACATTTCCGTTTTTGTACCTCTATTTCCAGCGCTTTCAACCTTCGGTCGTGCTCCTTGATCTCCGCGAGTTGCTTCAGTGCGGTGTCCACCCTACAGAAATTAACACAAATGTGACCGACCGACACTGGGTGGAGGAAATGTTACTGGGTTGCACGTTGTCCGACAGAGGTCGGGACGTTGGATTTGTTGGAGCAATGCAAGTCTCTGTGCTAATTTTGTTTCTTAGTCTTAGTCTTAGTCTTAGTTTCTTAGTCCATGTGTTGCGCCTGTCAAACAGCCGCGGGGACTCAAACATTTTTCGAGCATGCCGAAGGCACTCGGTTTGCACCCGAGCATGGAGTGATAACACCTTACCCCAGCACATGCGCTCATCACTAGTGCCTACACCAGTTTTACCCAGACTGTTCCTTTATATTGGAGTCGGTTTTGATGGCTTACTTTTGGGACGTGCGCCGGAGACGCTCCGTGTCGCTGTCCCTCTTCTGCTTTGCAATATTCACCAGGTAATTCTCCTTTTGCACGGCTTCCCACGTGAGCATCCGGCTGTCCAGCGGCTCCTTCAGCTCCAACACTAGAAAGCAAAGGCTATCAACACGCCATAAACAGGGCAAGGCCACCATCTCTATCAGGATCGTCTACGTGTGCCCCTTTTTTTGAGCACAATATTTTGAAGTGGATTTCGGAGCAGTTTCTGCTCCAAATTGCACATTAACAGAACAAAATGTTCCTTTAAAACGGCTTCTTACTCATTGCAATACACCTACGGTGCCGTTTTTTTCCCCCGCAAATTCCCTCCCATGTAGAAAAGAAAAAAAAGCAAATTGTCAGTTTTTGTGACGATTCTGCTTGAAAAAAAATATTGCAAATTTTTATATCACTGAATTAATTGAGGCAGCAAATAATTTCCCCCCAAAATAATTTTGGGGTATTTTTGTGCATGGGGCATATTTCTCTGCTGCAGTTAATGTATCGGTCACTTGTAAAAAAAAATATATATATATATATATATATATATATATATATATATATATATATATATATATATATATATATATATATATATATATATATATATATATATATATATATATATATATTACAATATATTTATTTATATTTTTCTATTTTATTTTATTTTTTTTTTAGGAGAAACTTCACGAAAATTTTACTTTTCTTTCCATGCTGGAAACAAAACAAGTGTTAAAAATAAATAAATAAATGAATAAATAGGTACCGAATAGTTGTGGAGCAGATGGGTTTTACTATCCATCTAAAAGAACCCCCAAGGGCGTCCATATCCTTCAGGGGTAGGTTTGTGAAGAGTCCTTTTATATGGGTAGTGATACAGAGTCGCTACAAAACTATTTGGTACTACGGTACTTTAAAAAAATAAATAAATAAAAAAATACATTATTATTTTTGTAGCCTGGTAAAAAAATATTCCAAAATGTGACCACTACATTAATTGCACCATTCACAAATACATCATAAAGTGCGTACGTGTTTTTATGCGCTTTTGTTGTATATGGGGTTTCACTTGGTCAAATCCGGAATATTTTTTTCAAAGCAAAAACTCTACAAAAAAAAAACAAAAAACATTTTGCTTTTATTTCCATGCTAGACAAAAATAAAATAAAAAATAAAATAGTATCAAATATTTGGGGATAACCTCTTACTCGAGCGCATTCACTCATCACTAATCTGGAGCAGTTTTTGTTGGGCAAGGAAATGTTTTTTTTTTGTTGGGTCGGTTTATCTTTCAAAGTTAGGAGCGCTCCATTCGACAGGACTGAGCACTTACTGAAATGTCTTATCTTCTGAGACTGGACCTTGCGGATCTTGCGCTTGATAAATGTGTGAATGTGGCTGATGATGATGAAGGGTGGGGCGAGAGCCGGACGATTGTGATATTCCACTATCAGGTTGTATCGCTGGAATTTCCAGTAGATATCACTGTTACCTTGCACTTTGGAGAAGGTGTAGCTGAAGAAAAAAGAAACGGAGAAGAGAGGTCACCACATATATTGAGGCACCATAATGAGACGCCTATGGGTTTGTAATAAAAGCCCATAATTGTGGTTTTATTTTTATTTTTTACAAGTCTGGCAAATTTATGCATGGAACCTACTAGACATCACAAGGTCACTAATAACCCTCTATAAGGCTGCGTTCACACAATTTTTTTTACTCAAATTTTTTTTGCAATTTTTCAAAATTTGGATGCAACATGTGAACACAGCCTAAAATACCTCTTATTTTTTTTTTAGAACACCTGTTCGTTATTACATTGTTCTACATGATAAAAGTAATTTAAAATATCTTTGTATGAAGAATTCTCAATTTTATTGGTGAATTTTCATGGTTTAGATCCTACCGGTCTCGATTAGCTTCACATCATAGAGCCACTCTTACATTTACTTAATGATTGCAATTTATCCCTAGGCAAATTTCACACATTATCACGCAGACACATAGCATAAACATACAATAGAAAGGGTAACTTTTTTTATCATGCTATCAAAATATGGAGCCCAGAAGAAAGCCAAGGAAGGAAGGATACAGTACGTTTACCAAAAGAAGCATGAAACTTGGAGGAGCACTGCCTCATTGGGATCTCCATGCCCAGACCCGGCCAAAATAATATTTTAAAAATCCGGCTGAGGTACTATGCATCTTGTATGACTTCTTCTCCCCCTGATATCCTTCAAAGACCGGTCCCTCCTGAAGCACATGCTCAAGGAGAGCCCCATCTGTCTAGGAGATGATCGCAGGGGACCTGATTGGACTAGTCATTCTAGTTGCATAGTCCTTGGCCAACTTTTGAAAGCAGTATCTGACTTATGCTACCCGTGGATTGGGCAGCATCAGAAAGTCTCTTGCCTGTTGTCCATCTCACCCTACTCCCCATACACATGAGCTCTCGATTCGGCCAAAGACCTTTCCATCTGGTGACCCCGTATTCAATGAGACCCTAACCTAATAAAAAAAAAAAAATCAGAATCTACACTGTTTGCATGAACATACTGGAGACCTGTACGTAATCTATTTTCTATCCGCTAATTACCTGAACATGGCGATCAGCAGATTCAGCAGGAGGATATTTGCAACAAGCAAGAAGACAACAAGCAGGAAAATTACCAGCCAGTTGGCAAATATGTTGACGCATGGGGGATGCAGGCCGCTCAAAATGACGTCAGGGTCATCAGAACAGGTTTCGTTGGCCAGCTTCCCAGCTATGGAGTAAAAAAGACAAAATTAGATAATGTGATTGAGGCTTTGGTGTTGTCTCCTTTCAGGGTCAAATGTTGCCAAATTGATTTCCAAAGCCTGCAGGGTCCACCAAACACTGTGGTGGAGCAGTTGTTCTTGAACATTGTTGATATCTAGCAGGTTTCAGAGATTATTACAGCTGATGGGTTGGCGGTGCTCATTTTTGGCCACCAAACCAGTGTCATATTGAGGTTCTACCGTTCTCTTTGGATAGGTCTTCACTTTCGATATAGCGGAAAACTCTTGAGAAGCTAAAAAGTCGCGAGTCTCAGGATCGTGAACATTCTAGGGTTAAGGCGCGGCTGATCTTTCACTACACTGGAACAAAAGGAGCCAGGGACGTCTCTTACACGGGACATTCTTCCAGAAACCGTGAGACAAAGCCAATGACATTGTAGGTCAACGGCAAGTTACGAGCATGTATCTGGAGCCTAGACATGGATGTGTCCCAAGTTGGTGAAAATAAAGAATTTCTCTCCAATCAAACGCTAACTCATTGCTGCCATGTATTTGAGGAGTGTTCCCATTTTCAAGGAGTTTCCACTTAGTTTCTGCTCCAGAAATGCCTCAAAAAAGGATGTGTGCACATAACCACAGAGAGGAACTCTTCAAGTTGTCCTCAAAAATGCAAAACTTCTCAAAAACATGGAGGTTCTGATCAGTTTCTACAAAAAAAAAATCCTAAATACTCCATGTGCAGATAGCCAGTGAGTGACAACTCAATGTTTTTGAAGTGTTTTGGTAGATTAAAATAGTTTTTGGTCATCTGTTTTGGACCTGTGGTTCTCTGCCCTAAACCTTTGTTTTTTTGGATAGTCGACAAAATACTGAAAAAGACTAAGCTTCTGACGTCTACACCTCGGGGGGAGATGGTGGTGGTGTTCCTCGGTGGCATAGTTATAGGCATCACGTTTGTCTCTTACCATCCATCTTGTCTAGCTCTAGCTGACCAAAGATCTGCAGGTAAGGTCTGTAGAATACACGTCGGAATATCCACCCCAGCCGTGTATCGTTGGGGTGTAGGAGACCTTCAGTGGCAACCCCATAGGCAATCAGCCAGACACCAAGGAAAAACAGGAAAAAGAAGACGTCTTTCATCTGTGAGGAACAAGAAGAGAGAGAGACAAAATTAGGTCATCCTTCAAGGTAAACCATATAAATTCGGAAATAACACCTATACAAAAATAAGAAAAAGAAGTCAAAGTTGGTATCAATGACCTCAACAATGAGATATACAGTCTCTTATGTCTATGACCCGATGTGGATAATCGAAGAAAAGAAAGTGAATGTGAAGGAAAGTAGATGGTAGAATAAAGTTGGGTGAAATGAAAGTCCTCCTCTTTGAAGTTGTGTTCACACTGAGTCTTTTTAATGAGTTCTTGCAGCCGAAATTGAAACTATCCAAATTCCTCATTAAAAAAAAAAAAACAACAACAACATTTCTGCTCAGTTTCCGCTCCAAACAATAAATAAAATAACAAAAACAAACATCAAAAATGCACATAAAAAAATGAAAGAAAGGTGTAAAGTTTACATGTACACTTACCATCTTTCTGACAATAATTATTTTGGGTCCCAGCTGTTTGTTGACTGCAAAAATGTGAATAAGTCGAAGGGTAAAAACCATGAAGTCGAAACACATTATGGTCCGTCCTGACTCATATGACTTTTCCATCATTCTGTCCAAACAAAAGTTATTGTGTGTTAATTTTAGTGGTTTTAGTTGAGAAATAGGATGATTGCTTATTACTAGTGTTGAGCGATACCTTCCGATATTCGGAAATATCGGTATCGGATTGGATCGGCCGATATCCAAAAAATATCGGATATTGCCGATATCTGATACCAATGCAAGTCAATGGGACAAAAATATCGGAATTAAAATAAACCCTTTCTTTCCTTGTAGGTTAATTCTACATGAAGGAAAACAACTAAGAATAATGTAGGATGTATTGGGGGAGGTGGAGGAGACATTAAAGGCATAGAGGTTTAGCCCAATCAAATGGAATAGCAGGAATTTTTTTTTTTTTTTTTAGACGTTCGGAGTTACAAAGATATTGACTATGTTAAGATTTTTTATATTTTGTCAGATATTTGTGTTTCACTAATTCCATGCGCTGCACCTTTTTTTTTTTTTTTACTTCTCCCACACTTTCTTCTTCATCATCCTCAGCAGCAGCATCTTTTTCATCAATTTCTCCTTCACCTTATTCATCTTCTTCTTCACCTTCCTATTCTTTTTTTTTTACATTCTTCATATTCTTTTTATTCAACTATTATTATTCTTCATATTCAACTTCATCTTCTTCATATTCTTCTTCTTCATCATATTCTTATTTGTGACAGGCATTCCTGTAGTTGTTATCTATAAAAGTTTGAAGATTATACCTTCCGTTCTGCCTGTCACACAAGATTTACAACAGGATTTGCCCGCGTTCAGTTTGGCCTGCAGCAGCAGGTTTTTTCCAGGGGCACCACGAGGAGGAACGGACTCATCCCCATACACTGCTTAGTCTTCTTCTGCTTATAATTTAGATAATATCTTTTGCTCTGATTTTTAGTCTTATGCTTAATGTACTTCTGCTTTTTGTTCTCCAGGGTCGTCGTCTTCTTCGGGGTGGTCTTCAGGGTCGTCATCTCCAGGGTCGTCGTCTCCGGGGCCAACGTCTTCTTCGGGGTGGTCTTCAGGGTCGTCGTCTTTAGGGTCATTGTCAGGGAGATCCAGAGTGATTAGCAAAAACCATTTCCAAAAGCTTGAACTTGGAAATGTAGCAGAAGGTACTAGAAGGCTGAGGAACTGCCAAGAACCAGCTGACGGTACTGGAACCCGGATGGCTACCTGAAGGTACAAGAGCCCATGGAACTACCGAGGACCAGTTGACGGTACTGGAACCCAGTTACTGTTAGTTAGCAGGAGGTACCTGTGCCAGAAAGTACTACCAAGGACCACCAGACGTTGGTGGAACTTGGATACCCAGAAGGAGGCACCTAAGCCAAAAGCTCTGTCTGGAACCAGCTGATGGTACTGGAACCAGGATGGGGAGCAGAAGGTACAAGAGCAAAAGACAATGCCAAGAATCAGCTGACTGTACTGGAACCCGGATGGGTAGCAGAAGGTACAAGAGCCAATGGAACTACCGAGGACCAGCTGACGGTACTGGAATCCGGTTACAAAGCACGAGGTACCCGTGCCAGAAAGCACTACCAAGGACCACCAGACATTGGTGGAACTTGGATACCGAGAAGGAGGCACCTAAGCCAAAGGCTCTGCCTGGAACCAGCTGACTGTACTGGAACCAGGGGGACCTATTCAAGATTGTCTTCCAAAGAACCAGCTAATGGTGCTGGAACTCAGATAGGCAGCAGAAGGTCCACAGGAAAAAAAAAATTGCTAGGCCACGAGCCGGCCGTAGTTACCAAAAACCCACAGTCCTACAGGGGGAGCTTGTCCTATTGGCACTAGGGAACCATCTTTGATTGCCAGTTCCTGCAGCCCACATAGGAAGCACCTAAACTGCAGGCACCATGGAGTTGGCTAACCCGACCGCAACCCGACAGGACAACGTGTTGGAGGCAAAATGACCTTGACACTACTTGGAAACAGCTGGCATGCTGGAACCAGGCTGGGCAGGAGGAAGTACCCATGCCAAAGACACTTCTGAGCAGCAACGAGCGGTGTTGGAGCCCAGGGATTACAGGAGAAACAGTGTAGGCTGAGGCCTAATTGGAGCAAGTTTAAAATCTGTAGTGATGTCAATGTGGAGGGAGCAGGAGAAATTGCCGCATACACAGCTGGGGATCAGCTGACGTTACTGAGCCCCAAAACACTGGAGCATGTGTTGACTGTGCAGACGGCACTTTCAAGCAGCAACTGGCGGTGTTGGAGCCCAGGGATTACAAGAGGAACAGAGTGTAGGCTGAGGCCCAAGTGGGACTTTCCTTCTTAATGAGACGCAGCACAGCAGTCATTCATACCCCCTTGGCGCCGCCTCCTCAGCGTTGTTTGAATCTGTCCCCGAGCCTGCACTGTTATGTTATCCTTTGGGCATGCGCAGTTAGCACTGCCCGTCTACTGACATTTGTTGTCAGGCTGACTGCGCCTGTGCGGCCGCGCTGCCCGAGATCCCGCCCTGCTGTGTCTTCTGATTTATTCGGATTCATGGGCATGCGCAATGCATTTCTTCGCCTCTCACTCATCTCCCTCCGCCTTCTTCAGACTGTGCGGTGTCAGCTGATCCCTAATCGCCGTGGCATGCGCTTAGGGATCAGCTGACGCCGCACAGTCTGAAGAAGGTGGAGGGAGATGAGTGAGGTGAAGATATGCACTGCGCATGCCCATGGGATAACATAACAGCGCAGGCTCCGGGACAGATTCTAACAACGCTCAGGAGGCGGCGCATGGTGCCAAGGGGGTATGAATGAAAGCTGTGCCCCGTCTGATTAGGAAGGAAAGTCCCACCTCCGGGACTTTCACGGTATGAGGGGGCACATTTTATAAGTGTTTAGTTCAGCGTGTGCAAGGAGCATAACTAAAAGAGCCACCTTTTCCTTGTGCAGCATTAGTGCTGCACAATGTGGCTCTTTTAGTTACAAACTAACTAGTGTGAGTGTGGAGGGAGCAGGAGAAATTACCGGATACACAGCAGGGGATCACCTGACGTTACTGAACCCCAATAACATGCCAGCAAGTGTTGACTGTGCAGACGGCACTTCCGAGCAGCAACTGGCGGTGTTGGAGCCCAGGGAATCCAGGAGCAGAGCGTAGGCTGAGGCCTAATTGTAGGAAGTTTAATATCTGTTGTAGTATGATTGTGGACGCAGGAGAAATTGCCAGATGCACAGCTGGGGGGGGGGGGGGATCAGCTGGCATTACTGAAACCCAATAACACTGGGTTATGTGTTGACTGTGCAGACTACACTTCTGAGCAGCAACAGGCGGTGTTGGAGCCCAGGGATTACAGTTCAGGTGGTAGAAACATTAACGCAACAGGAGACCTGGATACTGTTGCCAACCAATTATTTAATCTGGAACAGGAGTGGCAAATTCCTGCGAGATCCAGGCCTTGTTCATTTTCAGAAAAGTAGCCAGTCAACGTTATCGGAGGATAGTCGCATGCGACGGTCTGTTAGTACACCACATGCGGCACTAAAGACGCGTTCCGATAATATACTAGCAGCAGGGCAAGCCAGCACCTCCAATGCATACTGGCCATGTATCCAGCTTAGAGACCCAAAACTTGAAGGGGGAAGAGCCATCTGGGAGTACACTGAGAGGGCAAGATATGTAGTCTGTCACCATCTGACGGAAACATTGCCTCCTGCTGACTGGAGCCGTCTGTGATGGTGTAGGCATTTGTGGTGGGCACAAAAAAGTTTGCCACATTTGGGCCAAACTGGTCTTGCTTTGTGCTAAGGCACTGCTTCTGCAACCTCTTTGTGTAGAGGTTCCTCCACTGCCTCGACGCACTGAGCTGCTTTGTAAAGCACTAGCAGCACTGCTCCCAGTTGGACTGGAGAAGATGATGGAATGCATCAGTGTGTCTTGGTACTCCCGCATTTTACGCTCCCAGTTCGACGGTGTTATGAGGCTTTGTAAGTTGTCCCGGTAGCGAGGATCTAGGAGGGTGTACACCCAATCAGCCGTGTTGAGAATATGGGCAATGCGGCAGTAGTTTCTCAGGCACTGCAGCATGAAATCAACCATGTGCTGCAGACTGCCAACTGGCCAAGAAACGCTGCCCCTTGCTTGAGGCGTGATGTCTGCCTGCTCTGCATCACCTCACCCTCGCTCTATATACTGACTACTAAAGCATTGTGTACCTCCCTCCTCTGGACAGATGTCTTCCTCCTCCATTGATTCCTCCTCACCTCACAAAGTGTCCCCTGCCTAGGCCTTTGTGAGGAACCACGTTGTGCAGACTGTCCAGAAGCAGATGACATTTGTGACTCCTCATCCTCCACCTCTTCCACAACCTCATCCCTTAGCGCTTGCAGTGTTTTTTCAAGCAGGCAGATAAGGGGGATAGTCATGCTGACTAGTGCATCATCTGCACTCGCCATCCACGTGGAATCATCGAAGGCACACAAAACCTGGCAGAAGTCCTTCATAGTGACCCACTCAGTGGTTGTGAAGTGTGAAGGGCGCGCAGTGCAACTTTTTTTTGCACCTGATGCAGCTGGTACTCCATTACTGCTGGCTGCTGCTCACACAACCGCTCCAACATATGTAACGTTGAATTTCACCTGGTGGGTAGGTCACATATGATGTGATGTTCCAGAAGGCGGAATCGGCGCTGCAGAGCTGCAATGCGCGATCTTGCCATGCTGGAACGCCGCAAGTGAGCACACTCTAGGCGGACCTTGTGCAGCAGTGCATCAGGATCCGGATAGTCCCTCAAAAAACTCTGCACGACCAAGTTGAGCACATGTGCCAAACATGGGATGTGAGTGAGGTTGCCTAGGCCCAGAGCTGCCACCAGATTTCGGCCATTGTCACACACTACCATGCCTGGCTGGAGATTCACTGGCACAAACCACACGTCGCTCTCCTGCTTGATGGCATTCCAGAGCTCCTGCGCTGTGTAGCTTCAATTCCCCAAAGAAATTAATTTCAATATGGCCTGTTGACGTTTGGCCATGGCTGTGCTCATATCGGTCGTAACAGGTAAGCGTTCACGGGTCCATGTGGAAGTGGACTGTGACGGCTCCAGCAGCGATGATTCAGAGGAACTGAAGTATGAGGAGGAGTCAGTGTGTACAGACTGAATTCCTGCAATCCTTGGAGTTGGCAGAACACGTACAGCGCCACTCGCCATGTCTGTACCCAGCTCCACAACATTTACCCAATGGGCAGTGAGAGAAAGGTATCATCCCTGTCCATGGTGACTGGTCCACGCATCGGTGGTGAGGTGGACCTTGCTACTGACGGCATTTAGTAGCGCATGTTTAATGTTTCCCCTCCACATACTTTTGCAAGGCAGGGACGGCTTGCCTGCTGAAATAAAAGCGGCTGGGCACATTGTATTGTGGGACTGCCAATGTCATCAAGTTACGGAAGGTGTCAGTCTCCACCAGCCTGAATGACAGCATTTCAAGGGACAGTAGTTTTGCAATGCCTGCATTCAGAGCCTGTGCTCATGGGTGGTTTGCCGAGAATGGCTGCCTTTTCTCCCATGCCTGTGCTACCGATGGCTGTAGACTGGGCTGGGAGCATGAGGATGACAGGGAACATGGTGCTGTGGGTGGAATTACACTGGGTTTCTGTACAACAGTGCCAGAGGTTCTTCCATGGCGATCCTGTGAGGAAGCCGAACCAGCTGTGTGTGAGCTGGAGGAAGAGGCTACAACATGAGCTGAGGAGGTCATAGGTGCCGCTGTAGGGTGGCCTAGGTCTTCAGTGCGTTTTTGTAACTCCACCACGTTGCTTGGTCCGCACATGTTTCCACATATTTGTGGTATTGAGGTTGGTGACACTTTTCCCTCTTTTGACTTTCTGATTACACAGCTTGCATTTGACAAAGCAAATGTCATCTGCAACTGTGTCAAAAAAGGACCAGGCACTGCAAGTCTTGGGAGCGCCCTTTTTGGCTTTTGGAAGAGACAAGCTCCTAACGCTAGCAGGATACGGATGGAAACCCACTAATAGGATAAATCAGGACAAAATGTGCAGCAGGCAGCACTAATTGAAAAAAAGGACAATGGAACAGTATGAGGCAGTGACACACTGAGCTGTCTACAAACGGCTGTGGCTGCAGAACAGACTACAGAGTAACATAGTAACATAGTAACATAGTTAGTAAGGCCGAAAAAAGACATTTGTCCATCCAGTTCAGCCTATATTCCATCATAATAAATCCCCAGATCTACGTCCTTCTACAGAACCTAATTGTATGATACAATATTGTTCTGCTCCAGGAAGACATCCAGGCCGCTCTTGAACCCCTCGACTGAGTTCGCCATCATCACCTCCTCAGGCAAGCAATTCCAGATTCTCACTGCCCTAACAGTAAAGAATCCTCTTCTATGTTGGTGGAAAAACCTTCTCTCCTCCAGACGCAAAGAATGCCCCCTTGTGCCCGTCACCTTCCTTGGTATAAACAGATCCTCAGCGAGATATTTGTATTGTCCCCTTATATACTTATACATGGTTATTAGATCGCCCCTCAGTCGTCTTTTTTCTAGACTAAATAATCCTAATTTCGCTAATCTATCTGGGTATTGTAGTTCTCCCATCCCCTTTATTAATTTTGTTGCCCTCCTTTGTACTCTCTCTAGTTCCATTATATCCTTCCTGAGCACCGGTGCCCAAAACTGGACACAGTACTCCATGTGCGGTCTAACTAGGGATTTGTACAGAGGCAGTATAATGCTCTCATCATGTGTATCCAGACCTCTTTTAATGCACCCCATGATCCTGTTTGCCTTGGCAGCTGCTGCCTGGCACTGGCTGCTCCAGGTAAGTTTATCATTAACTAGGATCCCCAAGTCCTTCTCCCTGTCAGATTTACCCAGTGGTTTCCCATTCAGTGTGTAATGGTGACATTGATTCCTTCTTCCCATGTGTATAACCTTACATTTATCATTGTTAAACCTCATCTGCCACCTTTCAGCCCAAGTTTCCAACTTATCCAGATCCATCTGTAGCAGAATACTATCTTCACTTGTATTAACTGCTTTACATAGTTTTGTATCATCTGCAAATATCGATATTTTACTGTGTAAACCTTCTACCAGATCATTAATGAATATGTTGAAGAGAACAGGTCCCAATACTGACCCCTGCGGTACCCCACTGGTCACAGCGACCCAGTTAGAGACTATACCATTTATAACCACCCTCTGCTTTCTATCACTAAGCCAGTTACTAACCCATTTACACACAATTTCCCCCAGACCAAGCATTCTCATTTTGTGTACCAACCTCTTGTGCGGCACGGTATCAAACGCTTTGGAAAAATCGAGATATACCACGTCCAATGACTCACCGTGGTCCAGCCTATAGCTTACCTCTTCATAAAAACTGATTAGATTGGTTTGACAGGAGCGATTTCTCATAAACCCATGCTGATATGAAGTTAAACAGTTATTCTCATTGAGATAATCCAGAATAACATCCCTCAGAAACCCTTCAAATATTTTACCAACAATAGAGGTTAGACTTACTGGCCTATAATTTCCAGGTTCACTTTTAGAGCCCTTTTTGAATATTGGCACCACATTTGCTATGCGCCAATCCTGCGGAACAGACCCTGTCGCTATAGAGTCACTAAAAATAAGAAATAATGGTTTATCTATTACATTACTTAGTTCTCTTAGTACTCGTGGGTGTATGCCACTCACACACAGAGACCTTGCAGACAGCTGTGAACAGCGCTACAAGGCAAAAACAAGGTTCTCAAACAGCGGTTCCTAAATTAGCCTAGGTAAAGCACAATGAAGCAAATCGCTATCTCAAACTGGCCCTCAGTCAGAACACAGCGTCCTGTCCCTAACTGAATTCACAGCAGAGTGAACCCAAAATGGCGGCGGCTGTTTTTATAGTGCATCATGACATCATTTCAGCAGCCAATCACACCCATGCCAGTAGTTACATGACTAACATGCATAACAGGATGTGCCCACACTTCTTAGGATTCCTCATTGGCTGAATTAAACCAAACTGGCTCATTGAATTATGGAAACTTCCAATTCCGGTATCCGATATTTAGAAAGTACCGCGAATATCGGCCGATACCCGATATTTGCAGTATCGGAATGCTCAACACCTCTTATTACAAAACTTCATCATTGCGGGCTCATTATGTGTGATATATTCTACAACTGAGTAATTTAGGTGGGATCATACCATGTTGGTCTGTGTTTTGTGGATTGCCGAGATGTAATTGTCAACTATGAAAGGCAATAACTAAAGGTTAATAATATTATTATTATTATTTTATTATTATTATTATAAGGTGTGTCCACACTGATCTTTTTTGCTGGGTTTGTGGAGCAGAAACTCTACAAAAACCATTGGGATTTCAAAAATCACATGTTTTGATTGAAAATTTGAAGTGCTTTTGCTCAGAAAACTCAGCAAAAAATATCAGGGTGATAATACTCTAAAATGCCACTGTATTACATTTGAGTGAGGTTAACATTTGTGTCAGTAACTTGTCTCCTGGCCCGACAAAAGAACAGGCATATTCAAATCCAACATGTCCATTCGGAACATGCCTTCAAGGGACAATGGAGAGATTTCCATACACATTAGGTTGTTGGTTTTGCTCCTGTTTTAACCCCTTAATCCCCAAGGGTGGTTTGCAATTCTGACCACTGTCCCTTTATGAGGTTATAACTCTGGAACGCTTCAACCGATCCTGATGATTCTGAGAATATTTTCTCGTGACATATTGTACTTCATGATAGTGGTAAAATTTATTTGATATTACCTGCATTTATTTGTGAAAAAAACTGAAATTTGGCGAAAATTTTTAAAATATCGCAATTTTCCAACTTCGAATTTTTATGCCCTTAAATCACAGAGATATGTCACACAAAATACTTAATAAGTAACATTTCCCACATGTCTACTTTACATCAGAACAATTTTGGAACCAACTTTTTTTTTTGTTAAGGAGTTATAAGGGTTAAAGCTTGACCAGCGATTTCTCATGTTTACACCTTTTTTTAGTGACTACATCTCATTTGAAGTCATTTTGAGGGGTGTATATGATAGAAAATACCCAAGTGTGACACCATTCTAAAAACTGCACCCCTCAAGGTGCTCAAAACCACATTCAAGAAGTTTATTAACCCTTCAAGTTTTTCACAGGAATTTTTGGAATGTTTAAAAAAAAAAATTAACATTTAACTTTTTTTCACAAAAAACTTTAGCTTAAATTTTTTTATTGTACCAAGGGTATCAGGAGAAATTGAACCCCAAAATTGTTGTACAATTTGTTCTGAGTACGCCGATACCCCATATGTGGGGGAAAACCCCTGTTTGGGCGCATGGCAGAGCTCGGAAGGGAAGGAGCGCAGTTTGACTTCTCAATGCAAAATTGACAGGAATTGAGATGAGACGCCATGTCGTGTTTGAAGAGCCCCTGATGTGCCTAAACATTGAAACCCCCCACAAGTGACACCATTTTGGAAAGTAAACCCCCAAGGAACTTATCTAGATGTGTTATGAGAGCTTTGAACCCCAAAGTGTTTCACTACAGTTTATAACGCAGAGCCGTGAAAATAAAAAATCATTTTTTTCCCCACAAAAATTATTTTTTAGCCCCTAGTTTTGTATTTTCCCAAGGGTAACAGGAGAAATTGGATCCGAAAAGTTGTTGCCCAGTTTGTCCTGAGTATGCAGATACCCCATATGTTGGGGTAAACCACTGTTTGGGCGCATGGGAGAGCTCGGAAGGGAAGAAGCACTGTTTTACTTTTTCAACGCAGAATTGGCTGGAATTGAGATCGGACGCCATGTCTCATTTGGAGAGCCCCTGATGTGCCGAAACAGTGGAAACCCCCCCAATTCTAACTGAAACCCTAACCCAAACACACCCCTAGCCCTAATCCCAACCCTGACCACAACCCTAACCTGAACATGCCCCTAACCTTAACCCCAACACACCCCTAATCTCAGCACACCCCTAACCCTAATCCCTAACCACACCCCTAACTCCAACACACCACTAACCCTAATCCCAACCATAACCACACCCCTAACCCTGACACACCCCTAACCCTAATCCTAACCATAATCCCAACAGTAAATGTAATCCAAACCCTAACCCTAACTTTAGCCCTAACCCTAACTTTAGCCCTAACCCTAACTTTAGCCCTAACCCTAATGAAAAAAAATGGAAATAAATAATTTTTTAAAATTTTATCATCGTTCCCTAACTAAGGGGGTGATGAAGGGGGGTTTGATTTACTTTTATAGCATTTTTTTTTAGCGGATTTTTGGGATTGGCAGCCATCACACACTAAAAGATGCTTTTTATTGCAAAAAATTGTTTCTGCGTCTCCACATTTTGAGAGCTATAATTTGTCCATATTTTGGTCCACAGAGTCATGTGAGGTCTTGTTTTTTGCGGGACGAGTTGACATTTTTATTGGTAACACTTTCAGGCACGTGACATTTTTTGATCGCTTTTTATTCTGATTTTTGTGAGGCAGAATGACCAAAAACCAGCTATTCATTAATTGCTTTTGGGGGGGGGGGGGGATGGGGGAGGGGAAGGAGTTTATACCGTTCCACGTTTGGTAAAATTGATAAAGCAGTTTTATTCTTCGGGTCAGTAGGATTACAGCACTACGTCATTTATGTAATTTTTTTATGTTTTGGCGCTTTTATACGATAAAAACTATTTTATATAAAAAATTATTTTTCCATCGCTTTATACTGAGTACTGTAACTTTTTTATTTTTTTGCTCATGATGCTGTATGGTGGCTCGTTTTCCGCGAGACAAGATGACATTTTCAGCGGTACAATGTTTATTTATATGTGTCTTTCTGATCGCATGTTGTTCCACTTTTTGTTCGGCGGTATGAAAATAAAGCGTTGTTTTTGCCTCTTTTTATTACGGTGTTCACTGAAGGGGTGAACTAGTGGGACAGTTTTATAGGTCGGGTCGTTACGGAAGCGGAGATACTAAATATGTGTACTTTTCTGTGTTTTTTTTTTATTAGATAAAGAAATGTATTTATTGGAACAATATATTTTTTTCATTATTTAGGATTTTTTTTTTTTTACTTTGTCCCAGTGTGGGACATCACAGTATAGTGTCAGATCGCTGATCTGACACTTTGCAAAGCACCGTGTCAGATCAGCGATCTGACAGGCAGTGCTCCAGGCTAGCCGGCTCCTGCTCTGAGCAGGCGCTTGCAAGCCACCTCCCTGCAGGAACTGGAAGGAGCCCCGCGACCATTTTGGATCCGGGGCCTGCAGGCAGGAGACGCTTCGAACAATGCGATTGCATCGCGTTGTTCCGAGGGTCTCAATCAGCTGACACCCGGCAGCGATCGGCCGCGCTCCCCCCGTGAGCGCGGCCGATCGCCTATGACGCACTATCCCATCCCTGGGAATTAAGTCCCAGGTCAACTCGACGGGATAGTACGTCATATGGGATTTAGAGGTTAATAGCATCTATCGATTTAAAGTCAATGCCTAAGGGCAGCTATAATAAACTCAGCAGATAGAGGAACGTTTCTCCTTGTAGGAGAACCCAAGTCAATGTAAGGAGACTTATAGGCCATGCAAGTCTCCTCTGGGAATTTACATATGAAAATAGCCTCTTCAGAGAATTAGAGCAGCCACAAAGAAGAAGAGCAATTCTAAAACTCAATATTGACCCTTTAATGAGCCTTGCCGCATGACTTCAGATAAAAAGCCAAACCCGAAATTCCATTTGCATATGCAGGTGTTTCGGTGCGTTTGCCCCTCATCAGTGCAAAGCAGGAGAACTGATTTGGCTAGATGAGAGGCCTTTGACTGGGAGACTAAGGGGTAACGTATCTCCTTGTGGAGAATATCAAGTTAATGTACGGAGAATTCTAAACCATGCTAAATTACGGTTTGCACTGATGAGGAGCAAACACCCCAAAACACGTCTGCACCTGGAGTTTATGGTTTGGCATCTTATCCTACGTCATGTGGCAAGGTTCTATAAAGGGGCGATTTTGACTTTAGGACTACTACTTCCAATAGTTGGAACTAGAGTTCCGGTCCTCATGTACTCTGAAAAGGCAACATATTGGTTGCTAAGAAGACTCAGTTCTTAACCAATATACGGGAACAGGTGAGTTATTCTCATAACCAGAAACAAAATTTCTTGACATGAGCAGTAATTCCTCAATTTTGTAAATTTTTCAATTGGGTAAAACCAGTACCTGCAGATTACTCCGATGATGAAAAGCAGCAAGGCCGTGATGTCTACATGGTTCCAGGAGTCCTGCAAGTACTGCTTGACCTTCTGTGCTACCGGCATGGATCCCACAAAGAAACTTTGCCGTATTTCTTCGCAAACCATAGTGAAAACCCAAAAATACAGGATAACCTCCGAAGTGGCTGGACCATCTGGTGGAGGTCTTTTGAAGTCCAGGAGTAGAACGTAAGAGAACAGGAAAAGGAAGGTAAAGTACATGACGACATTGCCGAAGAACGCAGTCACAGGCGCGCTCCAGAACTGTTTCCAGCGACGCATCCATTGTGGCCGGGGCTTCTCCTTAGTGACTTCAGCTTCGGCGTGAGAAGCATTTCCATCGGATGATTTCACAGGCTTGAGCTGTACAAGTTCACTCTTCTCCTTCATAACTTCCTCCCTGATTATTAACGTACAACACAATATCCATTAACACAAGGCCACGAAGAAAAGCGTTGGTCATTAAAAAAAAAATTTCTAACTTTACATACCCTTCCATTATTTCTGCCACAGTAGTCTTTATATCAATGTCTAAGCTGTCCATTTCAACTCTATTGGTGCCGTCACTTCCATTTTCATTTTCAAAACTTCTAGAATAAAAAAAACAAAAAAAACCCAAAATCACAAAAAGGTCACAAAATATTTTGGCAAAATGTATACAGGGGCATATCAAGGTATTGATTTTATTACTCCAACGTTGTGTCCTTTATGCCGGCTTGCGAAAATTTGACCTCTAAAAGTAACCTAGGATGTAACAATGGAACAATTTTCATTAATTTTTATATTTAAACAGACAATGTTACCTCTAAGGAAAACCGAAGCATATATAGCTTAAAGTTATGACACCAACTAAATTGCACATCATCCATTTAAAGAAAATCCGTCATCAGGTAAAAAGTGGCCAGTTTTAGCTTTTTATTTATATTTTTAAATTTAGTATTTTAATTTATTATTTATTTTAGTAATATTTTATTCCCACTGTTCTCCTGAGTATTTTGCTTTTTTCTTTTTTAAAATTCGGCATACGGTTCCAGAGATATGGTCCTTTTTAGTTAGCGCAGATTTTTTAGGAACTTTAAGTGGGCGTGTCACAGTACAATTATGCAGAGCAGCATAAAGACACGCCCTAGAGGATCCTGTGGGCCACGCCCCTATGAGAAAGATGATAAAAAGGACCATATCTCTGGAACTGAATGTCGGATTTAAAAAATGAAAAAAGTAGAATACTCAGGAAAACCATGGGAATAAAATAAGAACTAAAACTGGCTACTTCTGACTGCTACCCATTATTGGCCTTGTAGTACCATATCATGATCTTGCTAGTCTAGCATATCAATATTTTTTTCGGAGATTTCCAGACCATGAAAAATTTGGAACATTACTTCTAAAACATTGGATATAGAATGTATATTTTCCAAATCAAAGTGTTGTTCTCAGAGAGCGTATAAAAAAAGGCGGCTTTGGCTACTTACTTGAATTCAATCAGATCGGTATAAATGAGAGGAGGGCAGAAGAAGGTCAGCACCATTGCCCACACCGGTGTGCTTTGTGCCATTTGACCCCACCAGTTTTCTGTTAACATGGACTGTGGAATAGAAAGGTGTTATTATTACAGTGGCTTCGATGATTCAAAAAAAAAAACTTTGATAATTTTCAATCCTTGACAAGAGATCAAGGTCACTAAAAGGACCATTAAAGGGGTTGTCTGGTCTTAAGCTACAAGTCTGCAGTCACTACTCAAAGTTCCTTCTACGTTAAATGAATATTAGAAGCAATACATGGACTCCGACCCTACTTGTTTGTATAGAAGCGAAATTTGAGCATGCTCTAATCTCGGCAAATGTCATTGTATGGGAGGAAGAAGTAGTGAGCTATGACATCACCTCTGGTGTATAGTGGATCCTGTATGACTTATTGTATAGAGAGATGTTACCATTCATGAACAGTGCCTGTAATGATAATGAGACTGCTGAAAAGTCTTCCGTATAGAAGAGAAAGTGTGTGGCTGGTGTAAGGCTTCATGAACGGTGCATAAAGTACAATCATTTTAAAACATATTGTTCTATTTTATAAGCCTAATTATGCGGTCCCACATCCGAGACTAGGTAGTGGGTTGACCTTATAGAATGTCTCTGAAAGCATGGTCGATATGTTCTCGTACCTGAACACCATCCTGTGCAAAGAAATTACGTGCATCGGCCTCGTAAGCCAGCTGCAGGCAAGTGGCGCCTCCCCAGACGGCTGAGCGGCGTACCAGTAGCTTAAATGCCCGGTTCTCGCTATTTCTGTAACACTCGTTAAATACACCTACAGCAATGAGAATTACAGTTACGCAATACAGTTTTGACCTCTGAATTGTCTGACTTCAGCATTTACAATATGTCAAGCAATTTCCTGACCTGCCCTTAGTGCATGGTGGTTATGGCCCTAAGGGGAACCTGTCAGATGGTTCATGTGCCTTCAACCATGGACAGCATGACTCACAGACTGGCTCGGTTTCTGCAGCAGTGTAGGTTTTACTCCAAAATGTTGCGTTAGGCACCTGTAAAGATCAGTAGACCAGCACCACCCAGATAATAAGGTACTATATATCTTTCACCCCAAAAGCAATAAAAGGAAAGGCCAAGCCTTGTTCCCTTCCCCTATGGCTGCCACTCTTTGCTTTACTCCAAATTGGTCTCGGACCTTACAATTAGCCTGGTATTCCTCAGCGACATCATCTCCTAAGGACATTTACGGTCTACTTGGACACACCCCAGTCTTTGAATATTGAAACTGTATTGTGCAGAGACCATCCAACTTCTTCTATTGCAAACACCTCCTCAGACTTCTGTAATTTTTGCCGCTTCTGCGATCTGCAGGTTAACCTATTGGTTGCTATAAGCATCACAAACATTTATTAGGATTTGTTCACATTAGGTTTCAATTTGCTGTTGGTTCTTTAACTTGTATCCATTTCTTCTGTGATCTGCAGGTTAACCCATCAGATGCTTTAAGAGTCACAAGCTGTAAATAGTGTTTGTTCACATTACATTTCAATCTTCTGTGGATTCTATAACTTACATCTGCTGCTTCTGTGATCTGCAGGTTAACCCATCATTTGCTGTCAGCTTCACAAATTGTTATTGCGCTACAATCTGTTCTGGATTCCGCTACCTACAGCTGAGCCCTGCTTTATACCTGCTGTTTTCCTTCTCCATCTGCCCTTCTGATTCTTTTGCTTCCAGTGTGTCCTGCCTCTTTGCCTCCTGTTTGTCTGCCGTCCAACATAGCCTGTTGTCCAGGTCCTTACTGTTTCACGTGCTTTCTAGGCTGCTGTGCCAACAACCTGGATCAGCGTGTCCACCTTAACTTTCAGCTTTGTGAATCCACCTCCTCAGGTGAGCCCAACACACTGTAGCATTTCAGAGAAAATAGGATTTAAACTGGTGGCCAGGGATGAGGCAACAAGGACTAGACCAGGTCCCTGGCATCTTCTCCTAGCTCCCCTAGATTGACCAAAATCTTTTTGTGTTTGTGTACGGAGAGACCTGTCAGTCAAAGGCAGCGAGACAGAAAGAAGCCAACGGGATCCGCCTCTTGGACTAGTAATTTTAGTCACATGATCTCAAGCCTCAATTATAAAGTATGTTTATCTGAAACACCGTAGCATGTTAGAGGGAAACAAATGGCTGCAACAACGAAGCTGATCGCGGATTCATGCTACTTGTGGATCGGGCAGCATGAATCAGTAGAGAGTTTCCCTTTGAGCACAATCACTGTGCCGTGCACACAAAAGGTTAAATGTTCCACAATTTGCGGGGTGGAGTCATTATTTGATGGTAAAAGGTGTCATGATCCCAATGGCAGGGGATCACTAAAGGACAAGCACAGATACAAACAAGCTCTAGGGCGATGGAACCTGAGCTGACCGCGACCCTGAACCTAACACACAAATAAAAGTAGCCGGGGAACGTGCCTACGATGATCCTAGACGTCTCGCTCCAGCCGAAGATCTAACTTCCCCTATTAGAAGAAACACAGACCTCTCTTGCCTCCAGAGAAATCCCCCACAGAAATAGCAGCCCCCCACATATAATGACGGTGAAATGAGAGGAAAGCACATACGCAGTATGAAAACAGTTTCAGCAAAATGAGGCCCGCTAAAGCTAGATAGCAGAGGATACAAATGTGAACTGCGCGGTCAGCGAAAAACCCTTCAAAAAACCATCCTGAAATTACTTGAACTCATGTGCCAACTCATGGTACATGAGGAGCAATTTCAGCCCACTAGAGCAACCAGCAGCAAGAATCACATATCTGCAGGCTGGACTAAAAACCAAATAAAGCAAAACACCAAAACAGGAAAATCCAAACTTAGCTTGACCAGAAGGTTCTAGGAGCAGGGAGCAGAGGTAACAAGACACACTGGATACATTGATAACCGGCGAGGAAATGCCAGCAAAGCCAGGTTAAATAGGAAACTCCCATATGCTGATGAAACAGGTGGAACCCAGAAACCCAGGAAAGACAAGTCACCCAGTACCATCAGTAACCACCAGAGGGAGCCCAAAAACAGAACTCACAACAGTACCCCCCCCTTGAGGAGGGGTCACCGAACCCTCACGAGAACCACCAGGGCGACCAGGATGAGCCCTATGAAAAGCGCGAACCAAATCATCAGCATGAACATCCGAGGCAACCACCCAAGAATTATCCTCCTGACCATAACCCTTCCACTTGACCAAATACTGGAGTTTCCGTCTGGAAACACGAGAATCCAAGATCTTCTCCACAACATACTCCAATTCTCCCTCCACCAGCACTGGAGCAGGAGGCTCAAGCGAAGGAACAACAGGTACCTCATACTTCCGCAACAACGACCGATGAAACACATTATGAATAGCAAACGATGCCGGGAGATCCAAACGAAACGACACAGGGTTAAGAATTTCCAAGATCCTATAGGGACCGATGAACCGAGGCTTGAACTTAGGAGAAGAGACCTTCATAGGAACAAAACAAGAAGACAACCACACCAAGTCACCAACAAGAAGTCGAGGACACACGCGGCGACGGCGATTAGCAAACTGCTGAGCCTTCTCCTGGGACAACTTCAAATTGTCCACCACATGACTCCAAATCCGATGCAACCTATCCACCACCATGTCCACTCCAGGACAATCAGAAGGTTCCACCTGACCAAAGGAAAAACGAGGATGAAACCCCGAATTACAAAAGAAAGGAGAAACCAAGGTAGCAGAACTAGCCCGATTATTAAGGGCAAACTCGGCCAACGGCAAAAAGGTAACCCAGTCATCCTGATCAGCAGAAACAAAACACCTTAAATAAGTTTCCAAGGTCTGATTAGTTCGTTCAGTCTGGCCATTCGTCTGAGGATGGAATGCAGACGAAAAGGACAAATCAATGCCCATCTTAGCACAGAACGTCCGCCAAAATCTAGACACAAACTGGGATCCCCTGTCAGAAACGATGTTCTCAGGAATCCCATGCAAACGAACCACATTCTGAAAAAACAGAGGGACCAACTCAGAGGAGGAAGGCAACTTAGGCAAGGGTACCAGATGAACCATTTTAGAAAAGCGATCACACACAACCCAGATGACGGACATTTTTTGAGAGACAGGGAGATCCGAAATAAAGTCCATGGAAATGTGCGTCCAAGGCCTCTTCGGGATAGGCAAAGGTGACAACAATCCACTGGCCCGAGAACAGCAAGGCTTAGCCCGAGCACAAACCTCACAAGACTGCACAAAAGAACGCACATCCCTCGACAAGGAAGGCCACCAAAAAGACCTGGCCACCAAGTCTCTAGTACCAAATATTCCAGGATGACCTGCCAACGCAGAAGAATGGACCTCGGAGATGACTCTACTGGTCCAATTATCCGGAACAAACAGTCTCTCAGGCGGACAACGATCAGGTTTACCCGCCTGAAACTCCTGCAAAGCACGTCGCAAGTCTGGGGAGACAGCAGACAAAAATCACCCCATCCCTAAGGATACCAGAGGGCTCAAAATTTCCAAGGGAGTCAGGCACAAAACTCCTAGAAAGAGCATCCGCCTTCACATTCTTTGAACCTGGCAGGTATGAAACCACAAAATTGAAACGAGAGAAAAACAGTGACCAACGAGCCTGTCTAGGATTCAGACGCCTGGCAGACTCAAGGTAAATCAAATTTTTGTGATCAGTCAAGACCACCACACGATGTCTAGCACCCTCTAGCCAATGACGCCACTCCTCAAATGCCCACTTCATGGCCAAAAGTTCCCGATTACCAACATCATAATTCCGCTCAGCCGGCGAAAACTTTCTAGAAAAAAAACGCGCATGGCTTCATCACTGAGCCATCGGAGCTTCTCTGTGACAAAACCGCCCCCGCTCCAATCTCGGAAGCATCAACCTCAACCTGAAAAGGGAGCGAAACATCTGGCTGACGCAACACAGGAGCAGAAGAAAACCGGCGCTTAAGTTCCTGAAAGGCCTCCACAGCCGCAGGAGACCAATTAGCAACATCAGCACCCTTCTTAGTCAAATCCGTCAAAGGCTTAACAACCCTAGAAAAATTAGTTATAAAACGACGATAGAAATTAGCAAAGCCCAAGAACTTCTGTAGACTCTTAAGAGATGTAGGCTGCGTCCAGTCACAAATAGCCTGAACCTTGACGGGATCCATCTCAATAGTAGAAGGGGAAAAAATATACCCCAAGAAAGAAATCTTCTGGACTCCAAAGAGACACTTTGAGCCTTTTACAAACAAGGAATTGGCCCGCAGGACCTGAAACACCTTCCTGACCTGCTGAACATGAGACTCCCAGTCATCAGAAAAAACCAAAATATCATCCAAATACACAATCATAAATTTATCCAGATATTCACGGAAAATATCGTGCATAAAGGACTGGAAGACTGAAGGAGCATTAGAAAGTCCAAAAGGCATTACCAAATACTCAAAATGGCCCTCAGGCGTATTAAATGCGGTTTTCCACTCATCACCTTGCTTTATTCGTATAAGATTATACGCACCCCGAAGATCAATCTTAGTGAACCATTTAGCCCCCTTAATGCGAGCAAACAAATCAGTCAACAATGGCAAAGGATACTGATATTTTACGGTAATCTTATTCAAAAGACGATAATCTATACAAGGCCTCAAGGAACCATCTTTTTTGGCCACGAAAAAAAAACCTGCTCCCAAAGGGGACAAAGATGGACGGATATGTCCCTTTTCCAAGGACTCCTTAACATAATCCCGCATAGCAGTATGCTCTGGCACTGACAGATTGAACAAACGACCTTTAGGAAATTTACTGCCTGGAATTAAATTTATAGCACAATCGCAATCCCTGTGAGGAGGAAGCGAACTGAGCTTAGGCTCCTCAAAAACATCCCGATAGTCAGACAAAAACACAGGAATCTCAGAAGGAGTAGATGAAGCGATAGAAATCGGAGGTGCATCATCATGAACCCCCTGACAACCCCAGCTTAACACAGACATTGATTTCCAGTCAAGGACTGGATTATGAGTTTGTAACCATGGCAGACCAAGTACTAGAACATCATGCAAATTATACAGTACCAGGAAGCGAATCACCTCCTGGTGAACGGGAGTCATACGCATGGTCACTTGTGTCCAGTACTGAGGTTTATTCATAGCCAAAGGTGTAGAGTCAATTCCCTTCAAAGGAATAGGGACTTCCAGAGGCTCCAGACTAAACCCACAGCGATTGGCAAATGACCAATCCATAAGACTCAGGGCAGCGCCTGAATCCACATAGGCATCGACGGAAATGGCTGATAATGAACAAATCAGAGTCACAGACAGAATGAACTTAGACTGTAAAGTACTAATGGCAACAGACTTATCAACCTTTTTTGTGCGTTTAGAGCATGCTGATATAACATGAGCTGAATCACCACAATAAAAGCACAACCCTTTTTTCCGCCTATACTTTTGCCGTTCACTTCTGGACTGAATTCTATCACATTGCATTATCTCAGGTGACGGTTCAGACGACACCGCCAAATGATGCACAGGTTTGCGCTCCCGTAAACGCCGATCAATCTGAACAGCCATAGTCATAGACTCATTCAGACCAGCAGGCGCAGGGAACCCCACCATAACATCTTTAATGGCCTCAGAAAGGCCATCTCTAAACTTTGCAGCCAGAGCGCACTCATTCCACTGAGTAAGTACCGACCACTTCCGAAATTTTTGACAATAAATTTCTGCTTCATCTTGCCCCTGAGAGAGGGCCAACAAAGCTTTTTCAGCCTGAATCTCTTGGTTAGGTTCCTCATAGAGCAAACCTAATGCCAGAAAAAACGCATCCGCATTAAGCAACGCAGGGTCCCCTGGTGCCAATGCAAATGCCCAATCCTGAGGGTCACCCCGCAGGAAAGATATAATTATCTTGACTTGCTGAGCAGGGTCTCCAGAGGAGCGAGATTTCAAAGAAAGAAACAACTTGCAATTGTTCCTAAAATTCAGAAAACGAGATCTATCTCCAGAAAAAAACTCTGGGACAGGAATTCTAGGTTCAGACATAGGAGCATGTACAACAAAATCCTGTATATTTTGAACCTTAGTGGCAAGATTATTCAGGCTGGAAGCCAAACTCTGGACGTCCATGATAAACAGCTGGGATCAGAGCCATTCAAAGATTAAGAGGAGGAGGAAGTAGCCACGCTGCAATAAGGCTAGGCAGCAAACTCTGAGGGAAAGAGAAAAAAAAAAAAAAAAACTTCCTCAGACTACTTATCCTCCTACTTCAGCCAATACAATTAACACTTTGTGGGCCGGTTATACTGTCATGATCCCAATGGCAGGGGATCACTAAAGGACAAGCACAGATACAAACAAGCTCTAGGGCGATGGAACCTGAGCTGACCGCGACCCTGAACCTAACACACAAATAAAAGTAGCCGGGGAACGTGCCTACGATGATCCTAGACGTCTCGCTCCAGCCGAAGATCTAACTTCCCCTATTAGAAGAAACACAGACCTCTCTTGCCTCCAGAGAAATCCCCCACAGAAATAGCAGCCCCCCACATATAATGACGGTGAAATGAGAGGAAAGCACATACGCAGTATGAAAACAGTTTCAGCAAAATGAGGCCCGCTAAAGCTAGATAGCAGAGGATACAAAAGTGAACTGCGCGGTCAGCGAAAAACCCTTCAAAAAACCATCCTGAAATTACTTGAACTCATGTGCCAACTCATGGTACATGAGGAGCAATTTCAGCCCACTAGAGCAACCAGCAGCAAGAATCACATATCTGCAGGCTGGACTAAAAACCAAATAAAGCAAAACACCAAAACAGGAAAATCCAAACTTAGCTTGACCAGAAGGTTCTAGGAGCAGGGAGCAGAGGTAACAAGACACACTGGATACATTGATAACCGGCGAGGAAATGCCAGCAAAGCCAGGTTAAATAGGAAACTCCCATATGCTGATGGAACAGGTGGAACCCAGAAACCCAGGAAAGACAAGTCACCCAGTACCATCAGTAACCACCAGAGGGAGCCCAAAAACAGAACTCACAACAAAAAGGGCGGCTGTGGGAAATAATGTATACTTTTCATTATATATGTTGGGCGAAGAATAAAGTTCCCAGATGGTCTTCAGTGACAGTGGAAGTGATGTGGTTTGGAACGGACATGAAATAAAAAAATAAATAAAATAATTAAAAAAAAAAAAAAAAAAAAAATCAGCCCAACTCATTCTTTTATATCACAAAGGAAATCATAAAATGTGAGAAACTACAGTAAGATAAGAAGATGGACATACAGTTTGCAAGAACGACTCCTAAGAGTGCAATGTTCCTCTTAGTAATGCCGTCACCCCCAAATGTAAGCCGACTCTGAAGTGAAGGATCAGCCCCTTAAGGTTCATTGGTTGATCATCACTTAGAGACCCCCTATGAAGATTATTGTTACACAAGACGCATCTGGAGAAACACTCCTTATAGAAACTGCTACTAATGGTTATGTCTTGTGCCGGACCTGAAGTGGCGGTGCATGGCAAGCGGATTATTTTTTAAGTACGGTATCTAAGCCAGCACCCTTCTCTGATGTGCACACATAAAAGGGGGCTGACTTAGCTAATGAGCAGACCAGAAGATAAGCAGCAGGGGCCTAAAATACAGCTGCCAGAAGAGAAATAGGACATCTGGGCTGTTAGAACTTTAAAAAAACAAACAAAAAAAAACACCTTCAAAAGGGAAGCGATCAGAGATTGACCCACTGTTTAAATCAGATTGTTATGCTTTGTAATACAAACAAATATATAAATATGAATGAAATGTATAAATATTAATACAATAAATGAATAATATTTATATATTGGACTTTTTTCAATATTAAAATTAAATATTAAAATATATAAATAATATATTCTGAATATTATTAATTTATTGTATTAATATTTACATATTCATATTTATTTCCATTATAAAGCATAAGATCTGATTCAAACAATAGGTCAATCTCTGATCATTACCCTTTGAACTTTATTCAATATTAAAATTAAAATATTAAAAAGGATGACGATCAGAGATTGACCTATTGTTTAAATCAGATTTTTATGCTCTATAATAGAAATAGATATGAATATATAAATATTAATACAATAAATGATTATATATTTTATATATTGTAATATAAAAAAAATATATAAATAAACACAGTGGACAGTGTGCGAATTGAACAAAATCATTTTTTTAAACACAGAATATATATTGCTATACATCTTTCTTTCCAGATAGATATAAGTAGATAAATATCCATTGTTAAAAAAAAATAAAAAAATTGTGCAATTCTCAAACTGGCCTCTGGGGCTGTTTTAACGCTAACTTCCTGTTCTTTCAGGAAATCCACATCTACATTAGCCATAAAGTTCCAATCTCAGCTCTAGATTTTGTAATGAAGCATCTAATGAGCGTGTGCAAATGTCAATAAGGCAAAAGACGGCAATCGATTTTTTAATTTTTGCCCATTATTATTTTGAAAAATGCAAGAGGAACAAATGAGGAACTGCGTGGTGAATTCGGTCACATATTGTCTCCGCTCTAAGTAATGGGATCATTGTGTCAGGACTTAGGTCCCGCTGTATACACAGCAGTGAGAGCACGTACAATGTAAATCACCTCTAATGCCGGCAAGGCGTGAAATCAAATATGTCCCTTCCATGCCGAGCGCGTGATGTGCTGCTGAAACAAACCTATAAAAAGATCTCATTTGTCTGTCAAATTCGAGATGGCGCTGAGGTCGCCATTATTCTCACAGCTAAGCTCTGGCAGAGGGCTTGGCTACTTTCCAGCATCAGGTTGGTGCAATCCTGAAAACCCTTACTGTACCCATACACCCTTAATGGAGAAGTTTCTCTCCGCCTTACACGCATGCACATTCGGTTTAGCCGATCATGCATATTAGTTCAATCGGGAGGCAGACAGGCCGATCCTTCTCTTGCCCGACAACCTTCATTGTTGAGCCAGAGTGGATGTTTGGATAAGGTTGCTGCTGATTGACGACCATTGATTGGCTGCAGCGGTCTCCAGACAATATAAAGTGGGAGATTTGAGGATTGAGCGATAAGCAGTTTTTTGGGTTACTTTATGATAGACCATGAAGAGGTTGCACAATAGTGGACAAGCCCCTTAAGCTTAGTTGACCTTTATAGACCAATCAGTTGTGTGTCCGGAGAGCTGAAAGCAGTGTTGGACTGGAGTGCCAAGGGCCCACCACTACTCAGCTATGTGCAAGTGTGACATTATCCTAAATCACAAACTTATATAACAATAATCTGGGTAGATTGATAAATAAATAAAATGCCGCCTCTGCCGGTACTTAGAGAGTCCAGTATATAGTGTCAATTACTGCTCGTATAAGAGGTTGGCGGCCCACCGGAGGATTTCCCTGCTCTCCCGTGGGCCAGTCCAAGCCTGGCTAGAAGGCTTTCTAACATTTTACTAGAAGTAGATGATTATGCCGCTGTGGATTACCTATTGCTAGATGTTCAAACTTTGCCGCGAGGTCTTTCATAGCCAACGATTCTTCAGCTTCAGATTCCAGGCGAGAGAGCTCCTTCAGCAATTTGGAAGCAGCGAGCGCTGAGGTCACAGCTTCTGGCCCCTGCGGAGATAGAAAAACAACAAAAAAACAGCCCTAAGGAGCAATTCAAGAACATAACTGATAATTATCTGTTTCTCCAGAATTAAACCTCTCTTCTACTCCTCAAAGTCTTACTTTCCTGGAGTCCACCATGTCAACTGACCTGCATGGTCACGAGCCACTCAATAGTCTGCATAAGAAAAGCTCCCTCTAACCGAACTCATGTGCCTGCGATTATCCTAATACTCCCTGCAAAACTGCTACTAACTTATGCCCTGGGAAGACCTAAAGGAGGCCGTGCATGACATGAAAAATAATTACAATGGAGGAAGAGGGCTAGATTTGCTAAAAAAAATAAAAAAAAAAAAATATAGAAAAAAATTATTTATTATTATTATTATTATTATTTTTATTAAATAAACCAGCCCCGTTTTTTTTTTTTTTTTAAAGCCAAGTCATCCCTCTTCTCCATTGTAACAATCTAAAAGACAGAAAAGGGGGCTGGCTCATTAACCCCTTCATGACCGGGGGATTTTTCATTTTTCCGTGTTCGTTTTTCACTCCCCTCCTTCCCAGAGCCATAACTTTTTTATTTTTCCGTCAATTTGGCCATGTGAGGGCTTATTTTTTGCGGGACGAGTTGTACTTTTGAACGACATCATTGGTTTTAGCATGTCGTGTACTAGAAAATGGGAAAAAAATTCCAAGTGCGGTGAAATTGCAAAAAAAGTGCAATCCCACATTGGTTTTTTGTTTGGCTTTTTTGCTAGGTTCACTAAATGCTAAAAATGACCTGCCATTATGATTCTCCAGGTCAGTACGAGTTCATAGACACCAAACATGACTAGGTTATTTTTTATCTAAGTGGTGAAAAAAAATTCCAAACTTTGCTAAAAAAAAAAATAAAAAAAAAAAAATTGCGCCATTTTCCGATACTCGTAGCGTCTCCATTTTTCGTGCTCTGGGGTCGGTTGAGGGCTTATTTTTTGCGTGCCGAGATGACGTTTTTAATAATAGCATTTCGGTGCAGATACGTTCTTTTGATCGCCCGTTATTGCATTTTAATGCAATGTCGCGGCGACCAAAAAAACGTAATTCTGGCATTTCGAGTTTTTTTCCCGCTACGCTGTTTAGCGATCAGGTTAATACTTTTTTTTATTTGATAGATCGGGCGATTCGGAGCGCGGCGATACCAAATATGCATAGATTTGATATTTTTTTTATTGATTTATTTTGATTGGGGCGAAAGGGGGGTGATTTAAACTTTTATGTTTTTTTTATTTTTTTCACATTTTTTTAAACTTTTTTTTTTAACTTTTGCCATGCTTCAATAGCCTCCATGGGAGGCTAGAAGCAGGCACAACGCGATCGGCTCTGCTACATAGCAGCGATCTGCTGATCGCTGCTATGTAGCAGAATTGCACGTGTGCTGTGAGCGCCGACCACAGGGTGGCGCTCACAGCGACGGGCAATCAGTAACCATAGAGGTCTCAAGGACCTCTATGGTTACAATATACAAGCATCGCCGACCCCCGATCATGTGACGGGGGTCGGCGATGACGTCATTTCCGGCCGCCCGGCCGGAAGCGGTAGTTAAATGCCGCTGTCTGCGTTTGACAGCGGCATTTAACTGTTAATAGGTGCGGGCAGATCGCGATTCTGCCCGCACCTATTACGGGCACATGTCAGCTGTTCAAAACAGCTGACATGTCCCGGCTTTGATGCGGGCTCACCGCGGAGCCCTGCATCAAAGCAGGGGAGCCGGCATCGGACGGTATAGTACGTCCGATGCCGGTAAGGGGTTAAAAGAATTAAAAAAAAAAAAAAAAAAAAATCAGCCAACTCCCTTCCCGGTCTTTAGATTGTTAAAATGGAGAATAGTGCTGGCATAGCTATATAGCAGGAAAAAAAAAAAGAAAACCATGAACAGCCACTTCACCTTTCCTTGTGTTTTTGTTTTTTAAAGATCAGCCAGCCCCCTTCTCTAATGTAAAGACAGAGAAGGGGACTGGCTTAGAGAATAAAAAAAAAAAAAAAAGAAGAAGAAGAGGGGAGGTGGCTGATTTTTTTATTTTTTTTATTTTAAAAGGCAAGAGAACCTTTCAGTCAAATGTATAGACAGAGAAGGGGGCTGGCTTAGCTACTGACACCACCAGAAGTTAGGTGGCCTGAACCGTGAATGCAGCTGGTAGTACAACCCCTGGCAAAAATTACGGAATCACCGGCCTTGGAGGATGTTCATTCAGTTGTTTAATTTTGTAGAGAAAAAGCAGATCACAGACATGGCACCAAACTAAAGTAATTTCAAATGGCAACTTTCTGGCTTTAAGAAACACTAAAAGAAATCAAGAACAAAAAAATGTGGTAGTCAGTAATGGTTACTTTCTTATATCCAAGCATAGGGAAAAATTATGGAATCACTCAATTCTGAGGAAAAAATTATGGAATCATGAAAGACAAAAACAAAAAAACTCTCAAACATCACTAGTATTTCGTTGCACCACCTCTGGCTTGTATAACAGCTTGCAGTCTCTGGGGCCTGGACTTATTGAGTGTCACACAGGACTCTTCATCAATCTGGCTCCAACTTTCTCTGGTTGCTGTCCCCAGATCAGCTTTGCAGGTTGGATTCTTGTCATGGACCATTCTCTTCAACTTCCACCAAAGATTTTCCATTGGATTGAGATCCGGACTATTTGCAGCCATGACATTGACCTTATGTGTCTTTTTACAAGGAATGTTTTCACAGGTTTTGCTCTATGACAGGAGGCATTATCATCTTGAAAAATGATCTCATCATCCCCAAACATCCTTCCAATTGATGGGATAAGAAAAGTGTCCAAAATATCAACATAAACTTGTGCATTTATTGAAGATGTAATGACAGCCGTCTCCCCAGTGCCTTTACCTGACATACAGCTCCATATCATCAATAACTGTGGAAATTTGCATGTTCTCTTCAGGCAGTCATCTTTATAAATCTCATTAGAACGGCACCAAACAAAAGTTCCAGCATCATCACTTTGCCCAATGCAGATTCGCGATTCATCACTGAATATGACTTTCATCCAGTCATCCACAGTCCACATTGCTTTTCCTTAACCCACTGTAAGGCCAGTCTCACACGTCCAGATAATTCTGGTACCAGAATTATCCGTGTGTCCATGTGCTTACCGTGAACATCAGTGTGGCATACGTGCGGCAGCCGTGTGCCAACTGGGTACCACACGGACCGTGCAGGAGACAGCGCTACAAGTAAGCGCTGTCCCCTGCATCTGGTGCTGAAGCCGCCATTCCCATAGGGGTGAAGCCGCATATTCATGACTGTAATCGGCGGCCCCACGTGACCGCTCATACAGGAGAAGGTGCAGCGAGGACAGGACGCTGCGAGGGAGCCGGGTGAGTATTTTATTAACAGCGGGGGGGGGGGAATTCCGGTCTTGATGCTTTGATGTCTTCCTTGGTCTACCAGTATGTTTGCCTTTAACAACCTTCCCATGTTGTTTGTATTAGGTCCAGATTTTAGACACAGCTGACTGTGAACAACCAACATCTTTTGCAACATTGTGTGATGATTTACCCTTGTTTAAAGGGACTCTGTCACCTGAATTTGGCGGGACTGGTTTTGGGTCATATGGGCGGAGTTTTCAGGTGTTTGATTCACCCTTTCCTTACCCGCTGGCTGCATGCTGGCTGCAATATTGGATTGAAGTTCATTCTCTGTCCTCCATAGTACACGCCTGCGCAAAGCAATCTTGCCTTGTGCAGGCGTGTACTACGGAGGACAGAGAATGAACTTCAATCCAATATTGCGGCCAGCATGCAGCCAGCGGGTAAGGAAAGGGTGAATCAAACACCCGAAAACTCCACCCATATGACCCAAAACCAGTCCCGCCAAATTCAGGTGACAGGTTCCCTTTAAGAGTTTTATAATCCTCTCCTTTGTTTCAATTGACATCTTTCGTGTTGGGGCCATGATTCATGTCAGTCCACTTGGTGCAACAGCTCTCCAAGGTATGATCACTCCTTTTTAGATGAAGACTAATGAGCAGATCTAATTTGATGCAGGTGTTCTATTTGGGTATGAAAATTTACAGGGTGATTCCATAATTTTTTCCTCAGAATTGAGCGATTCCATAATTTTTTCCCTATGCTTGATTAAAAAAAGTAGCCATTACTGATTACCACATTTTTTGTTCTTGATTTCTTTTAGTGTTTCTTAAAGCCAGAAAGTTGCCATTTGAAATGACTTTAGTTTGGTGCCATGTCTGTGATCTGTTTTTTTTCATACAAAATTAAACAACTGAATGAACATCCTCCAAGTCCGGTGATTCCATAATTTTTGCCAGGGGTTGTAGAAGACCATGGCTTCTCTGCCAACAGGACTAAATTAGTAAGCTATTAAAAATTAATATTTAAAACATTATTAACCTACATGTTTGGTTTGCAAGAAAACCCGTTTTGCCCCTTTTATGTCTTTACTTCTTAAATGTCCGGACATCTCCCCTTTCCATACTATACTATTGAGGCATTCTTTGCTATTGGTAAAGTTAGTCTACCCCTGGACAAGAAGTGATAATGTCACCTGAAACTGTAAGGGGACATAATCAGATGTCTCAGTTACCCCCCAAAAATGGACAAGGAACATCATTGCTTATCGTCCTGGATCCATGGTGGTTGGAACGGGGTAATGTGAGTAATTTTTTTGTTTTAAAACAATTGCTTGTATGTGTAAAATTTGTGTAGACCTGTCATAATTGAGAACCATTTAGAGGAACACTAGAGGCAAAATTGATTTACGGTGTGTGCAGGGCTCCTAGGGGGCAGTCCTTAGCACTGGGATCCTCTCATTGGTCAATCCTTGTATTTTGATCCACCCTGTCAATAGGCATAGCAGAGTATCAGTTGTGCCCTCTTTCCAAAAAGTAGTATACAGAAATAGGTCCTTTGAGATCTCACCATCTCCCAGAAGTAGGTAGCCATTTCATTTCGATTCTGTAAAATTGCCCAAATGAAGAGATCGATCCATGGGGTTGTTGATTTTCTAGTGTCATACCTCTGATCAGGGCAGCTTTGACTATTTTTAACCTGTGGACAAAGACGTAGAAACAAGTTGTTTAGAAATATAAAAAATATACCAGGCAAAAAAAAGTAATATTTTTATACTATCTAGTAAAATAACTGTTCATAGAAGGGGCTGTCCACCCTTGGGAAACCTTTTTTTTTTCATGCAATTGAATGTACGGTATTTAGGGCTAAATATAATTTTTGCCTTTTGGTCTCATTAAAAAAAAAAAATATATATATATTGCACCCTTTACCTTCTGTAGAACCAGGTTTGACCCATCTATGGCTGACTGCAGAATGAATTAACTGAGAATCCATCAGTGAGCTCACCTCAGATTGCATAAGTTTGTAACACTGTCTTTTCTCAGGTCCTCTCATCTGAATTATAGCCACAGACATCAAAAACCCAAATACTGGTAAAATTTTCAATACAACATTTTTTTTTACCCCCAAATGTTCCCAAAAGGTGTCCAACCCCTTTAAAGTAAATGGAGACTGAGAAACTTTCACATTCAAAGATCTATCTTTGTAACTAGTCTTAAAAAGGCGTTCCAATGTTTTATATCTCCTGTCGCTTAGCATCAGACTACACATGCTTTGTTTGTAGTCTGTTACCATGGAGACACAAGTCTGCATTGGAGCTGGATTCACAAAATGGTAAAGAGTTTGTAAAAAAAAAAATAATAGTAACAGCTTTCAAACTTTGGCCTCCCCATTGTTGAAGCTACCATGATGGCTTCTGGTAGGCTACTCAATGCCCTGTAGTTCCAAGGAGCCTGGCCAAACAATTATTTAGGTCAACTTGTCATCTCAAACTAACAATGGTCAACATTTGTGGAGTCAGTACGTACATGGGAGTTCTTCCTGTTGACGGAACTCTTTGCATTTCCCAAGACGTGTGTATAGAATGGGGCGCAGACATCACCCATGAGCTCTCGTAGAACTTTGGCCACTTCGTAGAGCTTGAAGTCATGTCCTTTGCCTCCGATGTCCACCGGCATGTAGATTGGGTGCTGCTGTCCTTTGTTAGACTCTCTGGGTTCTTCATGTTTGCGCTGAAGCAAATGGCAGAGAACCGTATTCTCCAGCACAGAACTATAGAGCTCCTCCAGCTGTCTATACGTCAGGTAATCCACGATGTTCATCCCGTTGTCCACAAAGAGCTTTACAAAGCTGGGTTTGTCGTTCACGAGAGCGTCCGTCATGGTGTCTTCAAGATCACAAGCCTGTAGTATAAGGAGAAAAGTCAAGAGTCTACAACTTAATCTTTTATGGATTATAATGATGGACCAATACATAGAACAGCTCGCAAAATGTTAGGACCCCACATACACATTAGTAAAAAGTTGACGAACCCACCCAATTCGTCATGACTGGTCTACTACTACCTAATGTATATGGGAACCTGCCATGTCCACGTGTTGAATTTAATTGATGATCTTATTTTTTCTGACGAACAGTAGCCGACTAAGGTAGCCATACACATAAAAAGAAACAAATTGATGTCAGAAACAAGTCTCATCATAATGGGACTTATGTAAGTAACACAGTGTCCTCCCCAGGTGTTTTCCATTTTCCCATTTTAGTTTGCCTCACCACATTCTTGGTTGGACTTTATATATTATCCCTTCACTGCACTTCCTTGCTGGCTATACTTTTAGGTGAATTTGTGCTAAGGAGTTCCAGCCCTACAGTTATGGGATTTTCTCCGCTATGCAGTGTATATTCCTACTGAGTGTGTCTACCTTCCAAGCACCTTTTCCTGTGACCACTTTTGGGATTCAATGAGGTTATTCTACCTTAATTTATTTTTGGTTTTCCTTAGTTTTGACTCTCTCTTTATGAGTATACTGTACATTTTATCACCCTGGGTGTTCGTGTCCACCTGCACACTTTCCACTCACCCTTGTTAGTATTGTGTAGTGGCCTCACCTATGATCCTTCATGAGGTTCGAGAAACCCCTCAAAGGTCTTTTAAAAGGACTCAGGTCTAAGGTGAGGTTCTTTAAGTTGTATTTTCTCTACACATTTTGACTCTCACAGCACTGATTGGACAGCTGGAGAGTTTGTGGCAGCAAATCCATTATTGGTAACACCTAGTCGTCAATGAACACATGCATCGCTATGAGCAATAACAGAAGAATGGCATAATGCAGAGTCCCCTAATAAGAGATTATTATTATTATTATAGCCCCATTTATTACATGGTGCTTTACATGTGAGAAGGGGTATACGATCCAAAAGACGTTTTCCATGGAAAAAAAACAGTCCTGTATTTGTTAGAGCAAGACATGTCAGAAAAGCTAATAAGGACCTATGACCAAGTCAAAAGTGGACAGTTTTTGAACTTATTTTATTCTCACTGTTCCTAGAATTTTCTATGTTTAGGGTTTTTTTTAATCAGTCTTACAGTTCCAGAGATATAAACTTTTCACTCTGGTGTTACTTTTTATGGTCTTTACAATAAGCTGTGACTCACAGGATCCTCAGGGGCGTGTCTTTATGCTGCTCTGTATTTTAACCCTGTGAGCCCCGCCCTCTTAGTAAAGACCATAAATTGTAGCACTAGATAAAAAGGTCTAGAGCTCTGGAACTGTATGGGGAGCAGTGGGAACAAAATAAGAGCAAAAACTGGTCACTTTTGACCCGTGACAGGTCTTTTTTTAAAAAGCATTTCCTTTTATATTGTAACCTACGGAACATGAGAAAGTAGACGAGGAAGCATGTCTTCCTGAGATTGCGAATTGTGCATTCTTCTGACAGGAAATCCATGAGTCCACGAACTTGTGTGTTTCATAAAGCGGATATAACTTTGTTGCTCATGTCCAGGCGAGGAAACAATCTGTAGTCTTGGAGTCTGATAGGATATTACAAAACTAAGGGTCTTCTCATAGCTGAATATCAGAAGTGAGCAGCGTCTAGGACGAGAATTGCATGAAATGACCATGCAGGGTTCTTCTCATGTCCCATGCATTACATCATGTGTTTTTAGTTCTATTTCCGGTTGAAAAATAAATTTAATCTAAAATTCCACAAAAGGAATGGAAAAGAATGACTATAAAAAAAGGGAGTAACCCTGGATGAAGTTTTTGATCCATATTTGCTTAAATAGGAAAAACACAATGTAAGCTCCGGTAGCACAAAAATTATAGTAATGTATCAGACTTAACACTGATGAAAAATATGTCCCTATAAAACATTAATTTTTAATTGTTTTGGAATAAAAAATGTTAAAACTTTGGAGCCAAAGTTAACGAATACCACAGGATGAAAAAAAGTAAAGTGACTTAAAAAAAAAAATAGAAAAGTGATGAATCGGCCCCAAATTCTTAAAAATGGTGAAAACTGTTCACCAATATTGTGGAAAGCACTTTATTTTGGTTTGTGAAAGTCCCATGTTCCACAAAGATGTAAAAAACAAATTGAGCAAAAATGTCAGATGTGCATAAAAATCATTCTATAGGGGAACTGGTGGACATTTGTGAATAAAAAGTTCAACTTTATAAAAAAAAAAAAAAGTTGCAATTGATGAATCAGTCGAAAAAAAAAGGAAAAATGAAAACAGCAACAAGAAAACATGTAAAATAAACGTAAAATAAAATGTGCAAATTACAATAATAAAGCACAAATTGAAAAAAAAAAAAAAAAGCGAAAAAACACGAAAAGTTAGACAAGAAAAGGTCAAATGAAGTAATAAAAGCACAACATGTCACTAGTGATATAGAGTTGAGGCAAAGACAGGGGATAGAAATAATAATAAAAAAAAAAAAAAGATGAAATCTAAGTGTGAAGTGTCCAAGCACGATATACATGGCATCATATTCAGCAGTGGCATCATACCCGCCATTGTATTTCTCCATGGAACAATTCTGTCTTGGCAATGTCCTCCCTGTTCCAGGCTACCGCTAACTTCAGCTCATCCAGGTATTCTGTGGCATCGCTAGACTGCTTCTTGCAAGCTGCGTTAGAATCGGAAATAAAACAATTATATTTGGGAAATCCAGGCAGATCTTTATCCGTCATGTAATACCATCAGGGAGGCATCTGATTGGATCCAGAGTTATTCTGAACACGACCCCAAAATATCAAGCCAATGCCATAAAGAAGTGTAAAGAAGAACGAGGAGTCCTGGAAGTGACGATCCGGCCCCCACGGAGCCCTGATCTCACATTATTCTGTTTGGGATCACATGAAGAGACAGAAGGATCAGCACAAGCCTCAAAACAGAAGATCTGTGGTCAGTTCTACAATATGTTTGGAGTTCCTTCAAAAACAATGAATAAATGTAACACGAAGAACTGATGAAGGCAAAGGGCGGTCACTCCAAATATTGACGGGATTTCGATTGCCCTTTCATTCACTTTGCATTTTGTTAATTGATAAAAGCAAGCTATCAACACTTCAATCTTTAAAAGTTTGTAACTTTACAGTATTGTGCAAACGTTTTAGGTAGATGTAGAAAAAATTGAAGCAAATGCATCAAGTCATGGCCGAAAGTGTTGGCACGCTTGAAGTTATTCCAGAAAATTAAGTATTTCTCTCTTGCAATCACAGATTTTGATTTACTTGTTTTTTTTGTGTTCCAATACACACAAAAGAAATAAAGAGGGAAAAAGGAAGATTGGACATAATTTCACAAAAACCCTAAAATGGTCCACATAAAATTGTTGGCACCTTTCCAAAATTGTGGGTAAACAACTTTGTTTCAAGCATGTGATGCTCATTCAAATGCACCTATGACAAGTAACAGGTGTGGACAATATGAAAATCACCCCTGAAACCAGATGAAAAGGGGAGAAGTTGACTCAAGCTTTGCATTGTGTGTCTGCGTGTGCTACACTAATCATGGAGAACAGAAAGAGGAGAAGAGAACTGTGAGGACTTGAAAACCGATACTGTTGAAAAAATATCAACAATCTCAAGAGTACAAGTCCATCTACAGGGATCTTGATGTTCCTTTGTCCATGGTGCTCAACATAATCTAGAAATTTACAACCCATGACACTTTAGCTAATTTCCCTCGCCGACCAAGAAAAATTGATGAAAGGTTGTATGCAACACAGGACAGTCTGGATGGTGGATAAGCAGCCTCAATTAAGTTCCAAAGAAATTCAAGATGTTCTGTAGGCACAGGGTGCATCAGTGTCGGTAAAACTAGAAGTCGATATTTGAATGAAATACTATAGCAGGAAGACCCCACTGTTGAAACAAACAAAACAGGTAGACTGCAGTTTTCCACAATGTACCGAGTATGCCAAAATCCTTCTGTTAAAGCGTTTTGTGGATAGAGGAGACCAAGATAGGGCTTTTTGGTAACGCACATCATATTACAGTTTACAGAAAATGGAATGAGGCCTACAAAGTAAAACAACAGTACCTACAGTCAAATATGGTGGAGGTTCAAAGATGTTTTGGTATTGTTTTGTTACCTCTGGCACTGGGTACCTTGACTGTGTGCAAGGAATCATGAAATCTGAAAATTACCAAAACAAATTTGGGTCACAATGTAGTGCCCAGTGTCAGAAATCTGGGTTTTCATCCTAGGTCATGGAGCTTCCAGCAGGACAATGGCACCAAACATAATTCATGAAGCCCCCAGAAATGGACAGAAACAAAGTGGCAATTAATGAGTTCAGATCTAAATACCATTGAACACCTGTGGAGAGAACTTAAAATTGCTGTAGGGAGAAGGCTCCTTCAAATATGAGAGACCTGGAGCAGGTTACAAAAGAAGAGCGGCCCAAAATTTCAGGGGAGAGGTGTAAGAAGCTCGTTGGTGGTAATAGGACACGATTGATTGCAGTTATTTATTACAAAGGGTGCAACCAAACATTAAGTTGAGGGTGTCAACAATTTTGCCCGGCCCTTTTTTGGGGTTTGTGTGAAATTATGTCCAATTTGCCTTTTTTCTGTTTTTCTATGTTCCAATACACACAAAGGAAATAAACCTGCATATAACAAAACGTGTAATTGCAATAATTTTTTTGGAAAAAAATAGTTAATTTTCTGGAAGAATTTCAAGGGTGCCAATACTTTCAGCTATGACTGTATACACACGCACACATATACAATAAATATACAATACATACATATTCTATAAAATACTATTTACCTTTTACTAGAGCTTTTAAAATCACAGTCTCAAAATCTTCGGTTCCATCAGCGTTGGAATAGACCGTGACCAGATCTCGATTTTCCACAATTTTTTCAATCTAAATTAAAAAAAAAAATACAAATTTTAATCAGCCACACCATTATTTATGTACCAGCCCTTTAATGCACATAGCTTTCCATTATGGACTGCAGTTGTCATTAAAAAGGTTGCACCTTTAAAAAAAATTCAGCTCCTTAAAAAAAAAAAAAACATTAAAAAATGCACCCGTAGGCAAGATTTTCCTGAAAGGGGACAGACACTTTATCTTTAAATGTGATTAATAATAAGTGAACTTAAAAAAAATAAATTCAAGAAAATAAAGAGAGAAATTGCTACGGACCTTTCCTATCATTTTTGTCAAGTTCTCCTCTGGGAAGTGTTGCTTTAATTTCTCTTCTATCAGACTTCGCATAGTTTCCAATGTAAGTGACTCTTCCAAAATTTCAGCCAGACAGTCGGCAACTCCACCAGAACCCGCCACAAGAAGACATGGGATGGGACTCATTGTGGCTTTGTAAACTCTCTAGTTAAAAAAGAAAAAGAAAAAAACAAGCAAAAACCATATAAAAGGCTTTTAAAAACTAAGAAGGATGATGTAATTGGGAGTTAGGGAATTGTTCATTTGTTGACATCAAGAAGAAACTGGATGAAGAGAAAGATGGATCAAAAGAAGAATTGTGGGTTATGAATAAACTAGCAATAGCTCAAGTATAAAGGGTCGGGAAAGGCTGAAAAAAAAAACTCAGGTCCATTAAGTTCAACCTATGTAATTAAGAGGAAAATGTAGCAGAAGAAAAAAGGAGAGATAAAATAGGATGGTAGAAAAGATGAATAGAGTAAAGGAGAAGACTAGAGAGAAAAGAGAAATGTGGAGGCAGTAGAAATAGGAAAATTAGAGGAAGGAAGGAAGGAAGGAAGGAAGGAAGGAAGGAAGGAAGGAAGGAAGGAAGGAAGGAAGGAAGGAAGGAAGGAAGGAAGGAAGGAAGGAAGGAAGGAAGGAAAGGAAAGAAGGAAGGCAGAAGGAAGAAAGGAGAAGGGAGAAAGGAGAAGGGAGGAAGGAGAAGGGAGGGAGAAGCAGGAAGGAGGGAGAAGCAGGAAGGAGGGAGAAGCAGAAAGGAAGGAAGGAAGGAAGGAAGGAAGGAAGGAGGGAAGGAAGGAATGAATGAGGGAGGGAGAAGAAAAAAAATGAAGAAAGCAGGAGTAAGAAAATTAGATGAAGAAAAAAAAAAGGAGGCAGAAAAGGTAATAAAGGAAAAAAGAGCAAAGGAAAAAAAGAGTAAGAAAATGTGATGAAGAAGAGGAAGAAAAAAAATAAGTGGAAGGAGCATGAGAAGAATAGAAGAATCCTCAGTAGGACAAGAAAATGTTTAGGAAGATCTGCAGCATGTTGATTAAAGGATAACCCTACAGTCCTATGTATCAAATCAAGACAAAGTCTCTGAAAACAAGAGTTATTTAATCTTCGTTCCTTCCTGTTTACTGTAAAAACCGACTAAGTAATTTAATAGATCCTTACTTCCAACATTTTAGACTCTCCGGCAATCAGCATGCACAGAACTGGGATTTCAATGCTTCCTTTGCCTAGATTACAAAAAAAACACAATTGTTTAGCATTAAAATGCATGTAAATTAGAAGTAACATGAAGCCTACACAATTAAATAACTTTACGAATAAAAACTCTTCTGTCAAGAAGCTCAAAAAACTCTAAATGTTGTAGCCACATCAAAAATTTGGCTTAAGGCTGGAGTCACACTCGGCTAAGACAATACGGTCCATATATTACGGCCGTAATACGCTGAAAAGTCCCCAAAATAGTGGTCCGTAGCTCCTCCGTAGGCAGGGTGTGTCAGCGTATTTTGCACATGGCATCCTCCGTATGGCATCCGTACTGCGTGTTTTTCTCGCAGGCTTGCAAATCCGACATACGGCTATACAAGGGATGCATGTGTAAAAAAAAAATAATATAATTATATATATATATATATATATATATATATATATATATATATATATATATATATATATCAGTGAGACACATATGTATATATATTATTACTTCATACAGCGCTAGATAGCTTTAAAGCCGGTAATTCAATTACCGGCTTTTGCTTTCTCCTTCCTAAACCCGACATGATATGAGACCTGGTTTACATACAGTAAACCATCTCATATCACCTTTTTTTTTGCATATTCCACACTACTAATGTCAGTAGTGTGTATGTGCAAAATTTGGCCGTTCTAGCTATTAAATTACAGGGTTAAATTGCAGAAAAAATTGCCGTTGGCTCCCGCGCAATTTTCTCCGCCAGAGTAGTAAAGCCAGTGACTGAGGGCAGATATTAATAGCCTGGAGAGGGTCCACGGTTATTGGCCCCCTCTGGCTAAAAACACCTGCCCCCAGCCACCCCAGAAAAGGCACATCTGGAAGATGCGCCTATTCTGGCACTTGGCCACTCTCTTCCCATTCCCGTGTAGCCATCACTGTCTTTCCAAAAAAGTTTAGTTGTCAGATGACCCCTTTGCATTACTAATAGATGCCAAGTTAAAATTAATTCAGGAAGATCTATGTTCTTTAATAAAAGTTCTCTCACCTCCCACTCCAGTTTTCTGTCTAGATATGTGCTCCTCAAGCCTAAATCTGAAGCTGGTTTCTCCTCCCATTTGTTCATTGGTTCCATCATCTGCTAAAAGGAACACTGAATAATTGTTGTCCAAAGAATATGTTGGTCCGTCCACGCTCTCCATAAAGTATTTTGCAGGAGAAGATCCCTACAAAAAAACAAGGTCAAGCATGAGTCAACGAACGAACTCCAAGAGATACATGGCTGAAAGTGAGAGTCTTATAAGATGCTCTTTGCTCTAGAAATCACATCACTGTCAACCAGGAAAATCTCACCTTAGGGTTCACCAGGCTTTGGCGGTTATGTACAATTCCCCATGGTGCAATGCCCATTGCCACCACTTTAGTCCTAGAATTGGAGCTAGCAGTGGCATGGTCTCTGACGGCTTCACCAACATATTTTCCAATGCCGACTTGCATTCCACCAGTCATTATCCAAGCACCTGTCATGAGAACATGAGATTATTTTCACTTTTTTTTACAGAAATTTCTGCAGCAATTCTAAGAAGGAAGTAATATAGACACCAAGTCAAGTGCAAACAGATAGTACACGGTGAAAGGGCAAAAAGACATTATCGGTAGGATGGGCCAAAAATTATCTCTGTGTATGCTTAGGTCAGATAGTGGGTAAATAAACAGCAAAATTACATTCCTTGTGAGGGACTATAAAGAATACTGAAAACAGGGAGGGTAATAGTGGAAGTGAAAGAGATGAGGGTGGAAGTGAGAGTGCAGGAGGAAAGATCTGAAGGATGAGAATTGGGAAGTGATGGATGAAAGAACAGGAAGAGAGACCTGCAAATCAAAGAGGGTGGTTCACGCGGGAGAAGGACCGGCGGTGGATTCACGCGGGAGAAGGACCGGCGGTGCGTTCACGCGGGAGAAGGACCGGCGGTGGGTTCACGCGGGAGAAGGACCGGCGGTGGGTTCACGCGGGAGAAGGACCGGTTGGGTAAAAATGGGAAAAGGTCTTATTGTTGGTAAATGCTGAAGAGGGACAGAAATATGGTCTTCATAAAAGGAGTTTTCTAACTAACGTAGACAAGTCCACCAAAAATAGGCTAATGACAGGGTCACTCACTGCTGGAACAATAAACTATTGAAACCTGCAATAAAACCTCGAATAAAGTGTTTACTTTTCTAAAACAGCAACCCAGGGGCGAAAACATTACATTGAGCCCAGCTAACTCAATGGGCTGTCAATGCACATGAATATTGGGCCCTCCATCATTGCATGGTTCTCTCTGTAATGGATTGAGATTGTGTTAGATGGACTGCCCTCACTTAACAGAGACGAATTTCATTTTTCATAGCGTAATTAATGAATGTCACAAACCCACCATAACATGCAGGTTATCAGAAGACAACATCCAGTTATATTTCCTGTAAACACTTGAAGATGGGAGATGTACCATTAACAGTTTACAAGTTTCCTCCGCTGAACAATGACAACAGAAGAAAATGAAGAAGAAGAAGAAGAAAAACGTAGACGACAACAAAAAAAGGAAAAATGTGGGAAGAAAAAAAAAGCAGCAAAGAAAACGAAAAAATATAGATTTAAAAAAAAATAAAAAAAATCAGTAGAGCATAGAAAGGCACATGGGAAAAAGGAAAAGGACACTAAAAAGAATAGAACGAAACATTAGACAGGACGACATCCAGGTCCCCTTACTCCCACAACACAGCAACGCTTGGCTTAAGCAGAAAAGGGAGACCCCCATACATATTAGACTGTTGGCCAATCTCCCCAATATCGGTGGGCTTATCAGACGTTAGTTTAATGTAAATAGGGGGCTATTGAATCATTATTCCCATGTAAGACTCGTTAGCCTCGGACCTGTGCTTTGCGCTGCCTTGACCAATCCCTTCCTCAGAATATCCTTTAGCCAGGTCATCATCTTGAAGTCTCCATCTCCTCCCACGACAGACACCACCAGGTTTGGAGGTGGGATCTTCCAATTATGAGTAATAAGGTTGTATACAATAGAGGGGTCAGTCTCATTTGATAAGCGAATAAACTGTACAAAAAAAAAAAGAAAAACGAAAGATTAAAGTAAATTTCTAAAATTAATAAAGGAGTCCAATGTAAAAAAAAAGTATCAATTATTTCTTATTATAGAGCTGTAACATAATGAGCGGTGTCACCGTATAATTTTTTTTATCAGTTTTTAAAATATTGCCATCTGGAAACTATCAAGAAGCAGGGTAAGGCTGGTTTCACATTTGCGTTTTTGTTTTTGCGGTAAAAAACGCATGCGTTTTTTTCCCTATACTTAGCATTAAAAACGCATGCTTTTTTACATGCATTTTGCCGCGTTTTGCCACCGCATGCGTCTTTTTTATGCATGCGTTGTGTTGCAGAAATGCAACATGTAGTATTTTTAGCTGCGTTTTTTTTGCCGCAAAAAAACGCATGCGTTTTTTTTGCAGCAAAAAAATGCATTCCTGTTTATGCAAACGCATGCGTTTTTAACCACATGCGTTTGCATGCGTTAAAAACGCATGCGTTTTTTATTAAAAAAAAACAACAAAAAACACTCAAACCACCCCACACCATAAAATTGATAAAGGGATCCTACCCCTAACCCTACCCCTAATCCCTTTAAGGGTAGGGTTAGGGGTAGGGTTAAGGGTAGGGGTAGGGTTAGGGTTAGGGGTAGGGGTAGGATCCCTTTAGGGTTAGGATCCCTTTAGGGTTAGGATCCCTTTAGGGTTAGGGTTAGGATCCCTACCCCTAACCCTACCCCTAACGCTAACCCTAACCCTAGCTCTTTCTGTTTATAGTGGGTTTTTTACTTTATTTTGAGGATTGGCAGCTGTCACACATTTATCTGCATGCGTTTAAAAAACGCAAACGCATGAAAAAACGCATGTAAACGCGTTAAAACGCCACGTTTTTCTCACCACATGCAAAAATGCATATGTCAAAAAAGCGCGGCGTTTGCACGCGTACATGCGTTTTTTCACCATGCGTTTTTTTTTAAACGCATGCGTTTTAAAACGCAAGTGTGAAACCAGCCTCATTTGGTACATTTTTAATGCTATTTTTATTTCAATTTTTTTATGTCTACCCCACATAAGGTTGTTTGGAGTTTTGAATTTTTTTTTTTTTTTTAATCGTAAAAACAAATTAGGAATACTCACCCTTAATCCCCCACTGCTCCTGTTCTGACTCTTAAGGCTCATTTAGATGGGCTGATCATTGGAACAAAAGTTTTTCAGATGGCTGAATCATTCATAGTAACATAGTAACATAGTAACATAGTTAGTAAGGCCGAAAAAAGACATTTGTCCATCCAGTTCAGCCTATATTCCATCATAATAAATACCCAGATCTACGTCCTTCTACAGAACCTAATAATTGTATGATACAATATTGTTCTGCTCCAGGAAGACATCCAGGCCTCTCTTGAACCCCTCGACTGAGTTCGCCATCACCACCTCCTCAGGCAAGCAATTCCAGATTCTCACTGCCCTAACAGTAAAGAATCCTCTTCTATGTTGGTGGAAAAACCTTCTCTCCTCCAGACGCAAAGAATGCCCCCTTGTGCCCGTCACCTTCCTTGGTATAAACAGATCCTCAGCGAGATATTTGTATTGTCCCCTTATATACTTATACATGGTTATTAGATCGCCCCTCAGTCGTCTTTTTTCTAGACTAAATAATCCTAATTTCGCTAATCTATCTGGGTATTGTAGTTCTCCCATCCCCTTTATTAATTTTGTTGCCCTCCTTTGTACTCTCTCTAGTTCCATTATATCCTTCCTGAGCACCGGTGCCCAAAACTGGACACAGTACTCCATGTGCGGTCTAACTAGGGATTTGTACAGAGGCAGTATAATGCTCTCATCATGTGTATCCAGACCTCTTTTAATGCACCCCATGATCCTGTTTGCCTTGGCAGCTGCTGCCTGGCACTGGCTGCTCCAGGTAAGTTTATCATTAACTAGGATCCCCAAGTCCTTCTCCCTGTCAGATTTACCCAGTGGTTTCCCGTTCAGTGTGTAATGGTGATATTGATTCCCTCTTCCCATGTGTATAACCTTACATTTATCATTGTTAAACCTCATCTGCCACCTTTCAGCCCAAGTTTCCAACTTATCCAGATCCATCTGTAGCAGAATACTATCTTCTCTTGTATTAACTGCTTTACATAGTTTTGTATCATCTGCAAATATCGATATTTTACTGTGTAAACCTTCTACCAGATCATTAATGAATATGTTGAAGAGAACAGGTCCCAATACCGACCCCTGCGGTACCCCACTGGCCACAGCGACCCAGTTAGAGACTATACCATTTATAACCACCCTCTGCTTTCTATCACTAAGCCAGTTACTAACCCATTTACACACATTTTCCCCCAGACCAAGCATTCTCATTTTGTGTACCAACCTCTTGTGCGGCACGGTATCAAACGCTTTGGAAAAATCGAGATATACCACGTCCAATGACTCACCGTGGTCCAGTCTATAGCTTACCTCTTCATAAAAACTGATTAGATTGGTTTGACAGGAGCGATTTCTCATAAACCCATGCTGATATGGAGTTAAACAGTTATTCTCATTGAGATAATCCAGAATAACATCCCTCAGAAACCCTTCAAATATTTTACCAACAATAGAGGTTAGACTTACTGGCCTATAATTTCCAGGTTCACTTTTAGAGCCCTTTTTGAATATTGGCACCACATTTGCTATGCGCCAGTCCTGCGGAACAGACCCTGTCGCTATAGAGTCCCTAAAAATAAGAAATAATGGTTTATCTATTACATTACTTAGTTCTCTTAGTACTCGTGGGTGTATGCCATCCGGACCCGGAGATTTATCTATTTTAATCTTATTTAGCCGGTTTCGCACCTCTTCTTGGGTTAGATTGGTGACCCTTAATATAGGGTTTTCATTGTTTCTTGGGATTTCACCTAGCATTTCATTTTCCACCGTGAATACCGTGGAGAAGAAGGTGTTTAATATGTTAGATTTTTCCTCGTCATCTACAACCATTCTTTCCTCACTATTTTTTAAGGGGCCTACATTTTCAGTTTTTATTCTTTTACTATTGATATAGTTGAAGAACAGTTTGGGATTAGTTTTACTCTCCTTAGCAATGTGCTTCTCTGTTTCCTTTTTGGCAGCTTTAATTAGTTTTTTAGATAAAGTATTTTTCTCCCTATAGTTTTTTAGAGCTTCAATGGTGCCATCCTGCTTTAGTAGTGCAAATGCTTTCTTTTTACTGTTAATTGCCTGTCTTACTTCTTTGTTTAGCCACATTGGGTTTTTCCTATTTCTAGTCCTTTTATTCCCACAAGGTATAAACCGCTTACACTGCCTATTTAGGATGTTCTTAAACTTTTCCCATTTATTATCTGTATTCTCATTTCTGAGGATATTGTCCCAGTCTACCAGATTAAGGGCATCTCTAAGCTGTTCAAACTTTGCCTTCCTAAAGTTCAATGTTTTTGTGACTCCCTGACAAGTCCCCCTAGTGAAAGACAGGTGAAACTGTACAATATTGTGGTCGCTGTTTCCTAGATGCCCGACCACCTGCAGATTTGTTATTCTGTCAGGTCTATTAGATAGTATTAGGTCTAAAAGTGCTGCTCCTCTGGTTGGATTCTGCACCAATTGTGAAAGATAATTTTTCTTGGTTATTAGCAGAAACCTGTTGCCTTTATGGGTTTCACAGGTTTCTGTTTCCCAGTTAATATCCGGGTAGTTAAAGTCCCCCATAACCAGGACCTCATTATGGGTTGCAGCTTCATCTATCTGCTTTAGAAGTAGACTTTCCATGGTTTCTGTTATATTTGGGGGTTTGTAACAGACCCCAATGAGAATTTTGTTACCATTTTTCCCTCCATGAATTTCAACCCATATGGACTCGACATCCTCATTCCCTTCGCTAATATCCTCCCTTAAAGTGGACTTTAGACAAGACTTTACATAGAGACAAACCCCTCCTCCTCTCCGATTTTTACGATCCTTTCTAAACAGACTGTAACCCTGTAAGTTAACTGCCCAGTCATAGCTTTCATCTAACCATGTCTCGGTTATTCCCACTATGTCAAAGTTACCTGTAGATATTTCTGCTTCTAGTTCTTCCATCTTGTTTGTCAGGCTTCTGGCGTTTGCGAGCATGCAGTTTAGAGGATTTTGTTTTGTTCCAATCTCCTCACTGTGGATTGTTTTAGAAATGTTCTTACCTCCCTTCTGAGTATGTCTTCCTGGGTCGTCTTTGTTCGAGTCTAATGTTTTTCTTCCCGTCCCCTCTTCTTCTAGTTTAACGCCCTCCTGATGAGTGTAGCGAGTCTTCTGGCGAATGTGTGTTTCCCAGGTTTGTTGAGGTGTAGTCCGTCTCTGGCGAGGAGTCCATCATACCAGTAATTCACACCGTGGTCCAGGAATCCAAATCCTTGTTGTCTGCACCATCGTCTTAGCCAGTTGTTTGCATCAAGGATCCTGTTCCATCTCCTGGTGCCATGCCCGTCTACTGGAAGGATAGAAGAAAAAAACTACCTGTGCATCCAGTTCTTTTACTTTCTTCCCCAACTCTTCAAAGTCCTTGCAGATTGTCGGTAGGTCCTTCCTTGCCGTGTCATTGGTGCCAACATGTATCAGAAGAAATGGGTGGACGTCCTTGGAGCTGAAGAGCTTTGGTATCCTATCGGTCACATCCTTGATCATCGCACCTGGAAGGCAGCATACTTCTCTTGCAGTTATGTCCGGTCTGCAGATGGCTGCTTCGTTGCCTCTCAGTAGTGAGTCTCCCACCACCACCACTCTTCGTTGCTTCTTGGCTGTACTTTTTGCTGTCACTTGTTGCTGTGTGCCCTTTTCTTTTTTGCTTGCTGGTATTGCTTCATTCTTAGGTGTGCCATCTTCATCCTCTACAAAGATTTGATATCGGTTCTTCAGTTGTGTGGTTGGTGACTTCTCCATGGTCTTCTTGCTTCTTTTGGTCACATGCTTCCACTCATCTGCTTTTGGAGGTTCTCTGACACTTTTTGCACCTTCTGTGACCAGTAGAGATGCTTCTGTTCTGTCTAGAAAGTCTTCATTCTCTTTGATGAGTTTCAAAGTTGCTATTCTTTCTTCCAGACCCCGCACCTTTTCTTCTAAAAGGGCCACTAGTCTACACTTCTGACAGGTGAAATTGGATTCTTCTTCTGGTCAATCTGTGAACATGTAGCACATGCTGCAGCTCACCATGTAGGTTGTCACATCTGCCATGTTGCTCCTAGATCCTGCTGACTTGCTGTGTGTTTTCCTTCTTGTGTAATCTACTCAGCCAAGCTCTCTTGCAATAATGTCCTACAGGCAAAAATTCTTACGGCGCGCGGTTTGGTGATGCTTTCGAAGCAGCTGGTCCCGGCTGTACCCAACGATCTTCTAGCTTAGGGAGACTTCTCTTCTCCCAGAAGGCACCTGGAATATGCAAATTAGCCTCCTGAAGCTTGAATCCCTGGTTTGGTGATGCTTTCGAAGCAGCTGGTCCCGGCTGTACCCAACGATCTTCTAGCTTAGGGAGACTTCGCTTCTCCCAGAAGGCACCTGGAATATGCAAATTAGCCTCCTGAAGCTTGAATCCCTGGTTTGGTGATGCTTTCGAAGCAGCTGGTCCCGGCTGTACCCAACGATCTTCTAGCTTAGGGAGACTTCGCTTCTCCCAGAAGGCACCTGGAATATGCAAATTAGCCTCCTGAAGCTTGAATCCCTGGTTTGGTGATGCTTTCGAAGCAGCTGGTCCCGGCTGTACCCAACGATCTTCTAGCTTAGGGAGACTTCGCTTCTCCCAGAAGGCACCTGGAATATGCAAATTAGCCTCCTGAAGCTTGAATCCCTGGTTTTGCCGTCATTCATGCCGTCATTAAAGGGATATTCCCATCTCCATAGATTGACATTATTGGATTGTGCTGGTTAATACAAGCACTTTTGCATTTTACTGCTCATTAAAATTTGGAGCCGCTCTTGAGATATTGACATTTTTCTTTTGTATACAACTTGTTGCCTAGGAGACCGACCACCGCTGCTGTCTAGCTTGTAAGCATTGCGCTGAAACCAGCCTGGTTAGGGGGCAACAGAGCACTCCTGTGATCGTGGCCAGCTTCAAAACAGTGCTCAATAGGAAAGAGCTTGTAAGCACTGAACCTGTTTGGCAGTGGTGGTCGGCCTCCACGGCAACAATCTGTAAACAAAAGTGTTACTTAAAATCTCAAGAGCAGCTCAACATTTTAACGAAGAGCAAAGTGCAAAATGTTTTATATTACAAGTACTATCTGACAAAAACCTATGCATGAAGATGGGAATAACCCTTTTAAAGTCAAAGTTCTGTGCAGCACATTGTCTTGTGTAAACAGGTGACGTGCTGCCGATAATGATGACATTCTATGCACACAGAATGATCGTGTAAATGATTGTTAAGTGCATATCAAATTCTGGTCAGCCGGTCTAAACAGACCTTTAAACAACTGCCGATTGGCTTGAGTATAGCCAGTGTTCATATAATGCCTGTCTAAATAGGCTTTTTCCTGGTCTGTTTCTCCTAGTTCCATCAACCCACCAGAAATACCTGCTAAACCAATTACCAGTCACCACAATCACCAATCTCAGCCCACTTCTGGTTGATAAGCATAATACACCAAGAGTTAAAATGCAAATTAGTTAGAAGGGGTTTTCATATGTATGCTGTTCAGGAAACGATCTTTTCTGATGCTTCTAGCAGAGGCAACGTTACCTCTGCAACAGCAGCAGCAGCAAAAGACAGAAACTAGCCAAATCCAGCAGAGAACGAAAAGTAAAATTGAAAAGTTGCTTTTTTTACTCTTTGCAATTTTATCTTTTTAGCAAGATGACATCCAACAAGTACAATGGATTTCCCATCTAACATTTCAATTCAAACACTGCTGATGTTTAAAGTGCTGCAGGTGGCATGAGGGGCGAGACCATCGCATTGCCCAATGTGTGACTCTAGCAGAGGATTTTGGAAGTGAAAGCCGAAGTGATGTTTGCAGAAATGTTTAAGTAATGTATACTCTGACACCGAGACATTTGCATAGTGTCCTTTCAACTGTACAGAGAAGCATCTACTGGTTGCCTAGACATGGAGCCCGGCCAGCGACCTGCTTTGAATGGCGAATGCTGAATAAACAACGTGTGACAAGACTAAATATAGCTGACAATGTAGAGAGGGAAGAACAGCTACCACTCCAAACATGAAAAATGTAAGGTTTACAGGCGAACAAAAGCTTCATAAAAAAAAAAAAAATCAACATATCAATTTATAAAAGTAGCAGTATAATTGCAGCATTCACAAAAATACAGATGCATAGACAACCAGATAACAAAATAGACATCGTGCTGCCTGCGTCCATTTCACGTCACTCCTGAGGTTTTCTCAGGTTTTGCTGGGAATGTGCAAACCATCACTTAATACACCAACCTTTAATGCCTAAACCTCAATCAGTAAATGATTGTATTCATCACTAACCCCTTCCTGATATATGCTGTATTATTAGATCACATGTTGGGTCCCATTTTTTAGATACAGGCTCAGGAGCTGAGCTTGCATCTTTCCCGATAGGGCCCCCTGGGTTGGATCCACGGAGTAGCTGCTGGCCGGTGGAGAGGTTCCACAGAGCAGGGTTGCTTAAAGTTGGCTCAAACACCAGAGAATTCAGAAAAAGTCAAATAAAAACAATCCAAGGACAACAACAGAATATCACACAGGATTTGGGCAGCAGAGGAATAGGGAGAGAACCAGGGTCAGGTATAACTGGCAACTGGAGCCTAGGGCTTTACAGAGTGTGAGCCTTGCCAAGACTCACAGAAGGAAGGTAATGAGATAACCATGTGAGAACAAAAGCAGTGAGTACTGAACTTCCTCCAAAGGAAGTGAGTGAAGCGGCGGCTGATTGGCTGCGGGGATCATGTGACATCATATAATCACCAGGAGACCCAGCACTAACATTACTGGAATGACGGCACCGGAGGGGAGAACAGGCTGTTATAATACTATATGAGGGATATACAGTAATGGAGATGGGGGTTCTGTGAAAAGTGGACAATCCCTTTAACAGAATTGTAGAGGTGGCGTATAACACCATACTTATGTCAGTCTAGCTTTTGCCCGTTCTGGTTTACTGATCTCTGGCTACATTCTGACTATCCATCTGTCTGATCCTATTATACTGCTGTGCTACTGTATCTCGTGCTTTTGACTCGGCTTGTCTGACCACTCTCTTGCCACTTGGTGGCGTCTGTTCTGCTGTCCTGTGTGTGCAGTCTCACTTTCCTCTCAAGCTCCCCCTGGTGGAGGTTGCTCTGTATTGCACTGCAGCAGCCTGACAAGTTCCCTCCCAGGAAGACCGTGATCCCACCCATGAGGAACAATCTGCAGGTGAGGTCTGCTCCATTTTGGTCCAAAAGAACAAAAATTTGAGAAAAATTAGTAGTTGGCCTGTATGGACGTGCCTGATATTAATGCTCAGTCACAGGACACAGGAGCACTATGGAGCCCATGGGAAGGACACCACTTTTAGTTATTAATTACCGATATGATAATAGGAACCTGTTATCCACAGTCTCACCTTGCTGAGCTTCTTCCCAGCGCCTACAAACTCAATCTCTCCATAGGCATCGGTGGGCTCTTCGGTCGTGTGCTCCGCCGAGTTCCAGGTGCTCACAATGGCTGCTCCAAAATTGTCTTCCATGGCCACAGACCCATGATTTTGTTTGGGCAGTCCACATTGGCAGAACTGGCCCGGTCTGAGTGACAGAACAAACATTTTAGGGTTAAAAAAAACATTTACAATTTGATTTCATAAAAACTTTTGCATCATTTGTCTTTTATAACCTCTGCTGAACTATCTATTGCTGGCTGCCAGAAAGAGTTAACCGAGACTGTCAGCGAGCTCCCTTTGCAGGAGAGTTTTTATCTCAGCTCCTTTCAGATGATTTATGACCACACAACAGTTAAGTGGGCAGAAAGAAAAAAAAAAAAAAAATAGGGCCACCTCTAATCATGTGCCATCTTTATTACTGGTGTCTTAATACGGCAGGAGCGCCACTGGGTCCTTTAAGGAGCCAGATGTGACCTATCCCCTTAAAAATTATGCCCAAGTATGAGATGACTATCTCATTTAGTTGAATGGATATAACTTTGGGCTCCCACTATGCAGGATATTCATTCGAGTGGGATTTTGGTCTAGGGTAGAACTGTGGATATAGAGGTTGTCATGCTCCTGGATCCGATCACTTTTACATGACAGCCCTTGAGTGTCCTGTGGTCAGCTTCGCTTTCTGCAGAGTGACAGCAGACACCTTTTCTTTGGTTGTTTGGTTTCTGCTATTCTGGCTCCAGTCTGTTTAGTATAACATGTGTTTTCATTTGTCTGCCTATCACCTTTTGGGTGCAGCTTACATTCTGTCCCTTACAGGGGTTTCCTGCTGGTGATAGGCTTATTTGGATTTTCTGACATCTGTCTGTGAGTCTGAAATTCCAGCTAAGGTTTTTCGCCTTGCTGTTTCTTTGCACCCCTCTTCTGTTTATCTTTAGTAACTAGGCAGTATATGTGTTAACAGTTCTTGCTTTATTCTTTGTTTCATCTCTTATTATTCACTTTACTCACTCTGGGATCTTTCCTTTGTTCTGCACACTTCTCCTCCTGTAGGTAATTCACACTCTGCTCTTCCCTACAGTTCTTTAGGAGGAACGTGGAGCAACTCGACAGCCTTTTAGGCAGTTTAGGTCCCAATTGCGATCTCCAAGTCTGTGGTTAGGCCATTATCTGCACCCACAGGCACCACTCGGGACCTCAGCGAGATTCTCTAGTCCGTACACTAAGCGGCAGGGTCACTAGCAGTTTTTTTAGTGTACAACCCATCTTCCTGAGTGAGTTGCTATATAGGCATAACAGGGACTAGATAAATAAGCTTTTAGGTTTTAGAAACGGAGACCCCCTATCTACTATATAAAGCTGAATGTGTGTGTGTGTGTGTGTGTGTGTGTGTGTGTGTGTGTGTGTGTGTGTGTGTGTGTGTGTGTGTGTGTGTCCGGGATTGGCATCTGCACCGTCGCAGCTACAGAAACAAAATTTTGCACAGTCACACGTCTGGACCCTGAGAGCGTCATAGGCTTCGTTGTGAGGTGAAATTTTAACCCCGCGCTTTCCAATTCACCAAACAATTTTGCCCCTATCTACATAATGGGAAAAATGAAAGGAAAAGTGTAGGAGGCAAATTGACAGCTGCCAGATGTGAACAAGGGGGACTTAAAGAATGAGAGCGATGGCGCCAAAGAGTATATACCGTACAGTTGCTAAGGTGGGGCCTCGACATGGGATACTCACCACACACGGGGATATGAACACACACAAAATGCGCCACACACTACCACGTGCTTGAACACATATTACCCTCAGCACACATTTCACCACAAATACACCAACCTCGCCACATAAAAGTCAAAACACAAAAGTCGCCACTCAAAACTCGCCACACGCAGAACTCGCCACATGCAAAAACTAGGCTCTTGCAAAACTCGCCACAAGTGCAAAATTCTCCTCATGAAAAACTCGCCACACGCAAAACTTGCACACGCGGAAAAATTGCCAAATGCACAAAAGCTGCAACACATGCAAAAGTTGCCTCACACAAAACTTGCACATACTCAAAAGGCACCACACATAATACTCGCAACGCGCAAAACTCGCCATGCGCAAAACTTGCTGCACACAACTTGCTACACTAACCTGTCACATGCAACTCGACACACAAAAAGTTGCTACACGCATGTTGCTACACAAAACTCATCTCACACAAGTCGCTACATGCATGTCGCCACACGCAACTCAACACACACAACTTGACAAACGAAACTCGCCCTAAAACACACACAAGTCTGGTATTATCCTTCAAAAATAAAAATCTGATTAATAAGCAAACTACAACAATTGCACCATATAGGAAATACGGCAGCTGTCAGTCACATGACCTGTCTATTATGTGTATGTGTGAGCTAATATATACTGCCAGGGGGAGGGCTTCCTGTTGGCTGGGGATTTATCAGGCTGCCAATTTAGCTTACAAATACTGAGGTAAAAATACTGAGCAAATAACATGTGAACGAGGTCTAATACAGGAGGAGATGACACAGGTATATACTATATACAGGGGAGATGACACACAGATATATACTATATACAGGAGAGATGACACACAGGTATATACTATATACAGGAGGAGATGACATACAGGTATATACTATATACAGGGGAGATGACACACAGGTATATACTATATACAGGAGGAGATGACATACAGGTATATGCTATATATAGAAGATGACATGCAGGTATATACTATATGCAGGAGGAGATGACACTCAGATATATACTATATACAGGGGAGATGACACAGGTATATACTATATACAGGAGGAGATGACATACAGGTATATACTATATATAGAAGGAGATGACATTCAGGTATATACTATATATAGGGGAGATGACACACAGCAGGTATATACTATATACAGGGGAGATGACATACAGGTATATACTATATACAGGAGATGACATACAGATGTATACTATATATAAGGGAGATGACAAACATGTATATACTGAGGTGATGAGGTGAAAATGAGAGGTGTGAGGTGAAAATGAAAAGGTGTGAGTGAAAAATGAGAGGAGTGAGGAAAAATAGTGGAGTGATCAGAAAATGACAGATGTGAGGTCGAAATGACAAGTGTTAGGGGGGAATGAGAGGAGTGAGGGAGAAAATGAGAGATGTGAGGGGGAAAATGAAAGATGTGATTGGGAAAATGAGAGGCGTGATGGGAAAATAAGAGAAGTGAGGTGCTATAACTAACCACAGATATTTACTATGCCCAGGCAACGCCGGGCTCTTCAGCTAGTAAAAATATAAATTCTAGGCCATTTTTGGGCTATTTAATAGCATTACTTTTCCACCTCTAACTGGTGGTGCGCTGCTTCCATTTTTTGCCTTCTACATGGGGACTTGCTATAACCTGAGATTAACCTTTATGACAATTTTCTTACCTTGTTACATATTTTTACAATCCACCGAACGTTTTATAAGTTACTTTTTACAAGTTTATTGCAAAAGTTTTCACACTTCTCTTTTGTCCAGTGGTTTAAAAAAAAAAAATTATAGAGTCTTATACAAAGCGTTCTTCTATTGTCTAACCTTGAATAAGTAGTAAGTGGAAATATTTGTAGAATGTTCACATTTTGACGTCACAGATGACGTCTCTTTCTACGACAGCAGTTTTTCACATATCACTTTTACAGAATTGCGCTCTCCTCTGCCACCTACTCTCTGGCTTAAATGCGGAGTTCCTTGTTTATTTATGAAGAGGTTCTTCAGCAGCAGCAGCGACAGAGCAGAGAGCCATAGATCAGCCAGAGGTTGTCACGCAGCAAGCAGAGGACTGACATCAGCTCATCAATCTGCCTGCGCCATGTCACAGACTGCAGAAAACGCTCCAAAGGATGAACACAAACAATAATATGTAAAAATTACTCGCTGTTCATATGTTCCGGCGCCTCTTAACTGCTGCAGGTTTGTAAAACACCAAAAAGAAAAAAAAAAAAGAAAAAAAGAAGCGACTTCCATTTTCCTGGCGTTTTCTGCGCGGAAAAAAAGTCTGTACTTTTCAAAAAGAAAGTTTCAAAAGATGCCCATTTTTTGGAGCATTTTGCTTAAAAATATGCTAGTTTTTTTGTTTTTTTAATTATCGTGGAGTGAAAAAAAAAAAAAAGAAAAAAGGATAAGGACAGTGGAAAAAAAGAAAAAAAAAATAGATGTCACATAAACCACAGGATAACCCTGAAAAAAAAGCGGCATTGGCCAAAACCATCTGAAAAACACTCGGTGAAAAAAATAAAAATAAAAAAAAATTAAGGGGGCACAAGGGGTTCTATCTAAATATATGAGGAGGCACAAGGGGGGGGGTCACTATTTCAACGTGAAGGCACAAAGGGGGTACTTTATTAATACCTAGAAACTTCTCTGGTCAATTTTGGGATTGTGCGGACCCCAAGTTATCACTTACTTTGGAGACCTTTGTTTAGGACATTACCCCTTTGATCTGTGCCAGGCTACGTATACCCCATTACAGCAGTAAATACATAATACACAACACAAAGAGGCAAACCTGTAAGAAGTAACGTAACGGCCAGGTTTGTTGTCCTCTATATATGTGGTACAGGTTTTCTTTTTGAATAATTTGGGGATCCAGCTCTGTAGATAAAAGGAAAAAAAAAACAGAAATGAGATTTTGCTAATTTAGTTATATATTTTAGGATGGTCTTAGGAAAATAAAGTAAAGTTGCCAGGCTGATTAAATAATAAAATGGATAATGTGCTAGATGTGCAGAAAAGGAGGAGAACTTATCAGGAACCTAAGTCAAAGGTTGCAGCCTCCCGTGTCCATCAATGTGAGTCACCCGTTTGATGAAGAGGTGTGACGGGTCGCGGCGCTGACATTCAGGAGCCTCACCCTTTTCGTCAACAGTTTCACATTTTACGGCGAAAAACCGGATTCTTTGTAAACATTAATTCCAAAGTGCTTGTAAAATAACAGATCCTGCACCACGTCCTGATCCATCACCCCTCCCCAGATATTCTCTACAGAGCGAAGAACCACTGTATGTGAAGGGCTGTGGTGCACGGACAATCTGGGGGAAGGGGCCATCAGAACCCTTCTGATCCAGTCGTCTGTGACCTGAAGGCTTCCACTCGCACTTTATTAATTAGTCCGGCTTTATTTTGTGATTTTTAGATGGGAGAGAGATGGTGCATAGATGGAGTTACTTGGTGCACAAATTGACAAATTCATGAGAGCCCACCAGCCATGACAAGGCAAAAAAGGATCGCCTTGTTGTGGCTGGTGAGTTCTCATAAAATAAATGTAGAGCACAAATTGGCCAAATCCTTGGTATATGCCATATAGTGGTAATACAGTTTATATAGATCAGAAATAAACTGATATATGTAAGAATGGGAGGGTAACTGGGGCAAGGTGTCAAGGAGCTACTTTGCCTTGGCACTTAGATAATGGACTATGCCAGCCAACTGAACTTTTGCTCAGGGTGAAGGAAAGCAATAATAATGATAGAGTAACAGAAGGTGCCAAGTTGTAAATGACACATGGTATATACATATATACACACACCTTAAACTGTATGTTGTGGATACAGTGCAGTACACACACACACAGACAATAGGGTAGGATTACTCTGGGAATGCCCATGATGAAATAGTCACTTGTGCCAAGACGCCTGTATGCGGCAATGTCACAATCTTCTGGCAGCTATTAGTACAGGGCTGGAAGTACAAAGGCTGAAAATACGATATTAAGGATTATTTCCAGTCTCTGTGAGTAAACGCTTGCAGGACTGGTTTTCCAGCTTTCCGCGGTGCTTAGTCACTGATCTGGGGAATACATGACTAATCCTCCGGGGGTATGGACAGATTCCTATTCTCACACAATTAACCGCATCCCTCGAAAGCAACGTGGTGATCACCCTGGAGACAAAGCACTGGGAACTGAAGAACATACTGTAATAACAGTAATGTACACTGAAAGGGTACGTCTGTATTGGATTATCCAGAAGATCCAATTTCGATGCATTTGTTATAGGGTGTAGTGTGGCCAAGACCACCACCATCAAAATAAAAAAAAATTAAAAAAAAAAAGCTGCATTGCAAGTGTTAAATATCCCTACAGCACCCCCGCAGGTGAGATAAAGTATTACACAGAACACGTGTGACAAGGGAGCATATAAAAATCCAGTTTTTTATTGGGATCCTCTAAAGCCTTACACCCATGGGTGTTGGTTGAGAATCGGATGCATGGAGATTGCAACATTCTGATGGGCGCCCGAATAGTGACGGGAAGGAAAAAGAAAACACTGGAGCCACTGATCACGTTGACAAATAAGGGATTTCAGCACTTATGCACATTGCCTATTAAAAGGGCAGCATGGTGGCTCAGTGGTCCTGGGTTCAAATCCCACCAAAAACAACATCTGCAAGGAGTTTGTATGTTCTCCCCATGGGTTTCCTCCAGGTTTTTCAGTTTCCTCCCACACTCCTGATAAGGAATCTAGATTGTGTGCCCCAAAGGGGGCAGCGATGATGTCTCTTGAATTAATGGTGCTATATAAATAAATAGAATATTGCTAAAATTTGACTTGAGCCCCAAGGACTTATGCTTGACATGAAGATTTCACCTTTACCTAAGAAAAGCCCTCCAGTCCTGACCCTACTCACCAACTGCCCGGGATTTGAATTCAAACTCAACAGTTCGAATTTCAAAACTGTCATTAATGGCTGCCGTAACCTGACAGTTATTGTTATTTATTATTATAGCGCCATTTATTCCATGGCGCTTTACATGTGAGGAGGGGTATACATAATAAAAACAAGTAGAATAATCTTAATCAATACAAGTCACGACTGGTAGAGTAGGAGAGAGGACCTTCCCCGCGAGGGCTCACAATCTACAAATCAGTAAGAATAGTTTTAAATGGATCGATATAAAAGTTATATAATAAAAACATAAAAAAAAAAAAAGATACATAAATGAAAACCCTCATGGAGTATTCTAAGTCTCACCCAGAGGGACGATAAACGCAGTTCTCACCAGGCATTACTAGAAAGCACTTTAATACGTCGTGTTCCTGCAGGATGTAGGTCCACATCCAAAACGCAAAACCAACCAAAGCATCTGCAAATTAATTGAATGAACTAGCCTCTGCTCAAGAACTAAATAAAACCCAACCACATATGCAAAATATCTAGGGCAGGTGGGACACAGCTAATGCCAGCCAAAAAAAAAAAGGGGTGGGGGAGGGGAAGGTCCTGGTCATCCTCCCTTGGTACGGCCTCGCTATTAACCCAGCACCTGATGAAGGTTTATATAGGCGAAACGCATTGTGCAGTTTTTTTTTTGTTTTTTTTAATTGTTCTAATTTTAAATTTGTTCCATTTTATTAGTATGTGAAAAAAATTTTTTTTTTTTTTTTTTTTTACACTCCGAGTGCTGGATCGAAATTACAGCAAATAAATACAAAAAAACTTTTTAATAAGTTTGCTGGATTTTTTTTTCTACATTTCAAAACGCAAATTTGGATTCTTCCTACAAATGGAAGCACCTTCAGATCTCCATTTCCCTGCATAACCCAGCAACCTATCCACGTGCTCCCACATAATGGACAACCCCTTTATCATCTATCCACAGGATTGGAGATCATGTACTGATAGATGGGGGTCCGACTGCCGAGACCCGCCTTGCTCGGCAGTATGAGGAATTTTAATTCCTGACGGGGTACTTTTGTGCCCATTTGAAAATGGGGCAACAAGTTGGATGGCCTTGCCATTGAATCCCTATAGGGGAAAAGCCAAGCACAGAACTCGACAGCCCCATAGGGAACAAATGAAGCGGAGATCAAGCATGCGCAGTATGGCCGCTCCAGTCTAACAGGGATAAATGTTCACAATTCCGCCGATCAGTGTGGGGCACAGGAGTGTGCCCTTCACCGATCAACAAGTCCTGTAGAGAATGACGCAATCAGAATTTATACGTGCGGACCTGGAATCTGCAAAAGTCTACTTTAACAGAGAAGGGCCACTTGGGATCATAAATATTAGGAATTCTTCTAGTGATGCACAAATCTGCCAAAATTTGAATCCAACAATTTTCTAGAATTCGACCATAAAATTCAAATTTGCATCGAATAAGTTAAGGAGGAGCCTTATTATTTCTATTTTTTTTCTGGCACTCTACAATTCATTATTTCATCATTATCTGGCGGTATTATGTGGTCATAGCAAGTCGGTATTATTTAACCTTCTATAGCCGTATTTGAAATTTTGGTCTTGCAGTAAACTTTTGGGATGAGGGGTGAAGACAAATGTGCTTTTAAATGTTAGTGTTGTAAGTCCGGCCCTGGTTGGGGGTTAAGAGCTTCTCTTGTCCAGAAAACAGATGTATCTGAAGAATTGAAGGGAGGGGTCCTAACTGCAGATAGGTGAGGAATTCTTCAAAGAAAAAAATTCAACAAGTCTCTGCCTGACATTTAACTAACACTAAGGAGCTCCCGAACCTCAGATTCTCCCACCCAAAGCCACAAGAGAAATAGGCGGATGTACTGCCGTGGTCTGTAATAATGAAAAATGCAAACAGTCAAGTAGTTGTAACCAGGGTGTATATACGTATGCATATGTAGATTATGAGCCCTCGCAGGCAGGATCCTTGGTCCTTCTGTACCAGTCGGGTCTCGTTTTATTCAAGATTATTGTACTTATTTCTTGCTATGTATGTTATATACACATACGCACACCCAGGTACGGTCACTGCTTTGATGAGCTCATGTGGGGGCTGTTTGTGAGATGTGCTCGGTAGAGTTGAGCGACCTTGACCTTTTTAGAGTCGAGCCGGGTTTCGCGAAACCCGACTATCTCAAAAGTCGGGTCGAGTGAAATCGGCCGATTATGACGTAAAGTCGGGATCGACCGAAACACGAAACCCAATGCAAGTCAATGGGGCAGCATAGTCGGCAGTGAGTGGGGGCCAGGAAAACACCTAGAGTGCCCATTTTAATGTCAAAACCATCCATTCTTCTTAATGAAGCTTGTCAAGCGTAATTTACCTTATAATAATTGGAAGGCATTTGAAATTGGGGGTCATTTGGCTAAAGTTTTGGGGGGTAGGGCTGGTTCAAGTAATTAGTGGGCCCAGGAAATCTGGACCACGTCACGGCAGTGGAGCAGGGAGAGGTAAGTATTTCAACTTTGCAAGTGCTGTGAACCTGAGCAAGCAGGGGGGGCCCACTCGTTGGCATTGGCACTGGCACAGGGCCCCTCAAAGTACAGCGGTGTGTTTGCACGGCGGGGGCGCCTCCCACCGGCAGCAACACTTTTGCGTACTATGAGAGGCCCTGTGCCAGTGACGTCGCCAACTAGTATTCCTCCCCCCACCTGATGAAGGAACCTGCACTTTCATCTGCACCTTCCTCTTTGTCCCCGTGTAAGGTGGTATGGTATGCGGGAAGGGCAACCTGACTTTCAGCAGGGTCACAATGTTGTTGTGTAGCGTGCACGGGGAATGTTGCGTTATGGGTCAATGTACCAGCAGACTCATCTATCACTGGCTGGGCAATGGGCAGGATGAGGAGGAAACACAGATATAGGCCCAAAGAATAAAGTTGGCTAAATGCAGTTCAAAATTGGTAACAGGACTAACCAGGGGGCATTGCAGTGTAGGACAACTGGAATGAGAGGCTGACACAGAGAGTAGGCCCAAATCAGTAAGTAGTCGAAATGCTGTTCAAAATTGGCAACCGTAGTAAACAGGCGGCACAGCTTTGTTCAGTGGAGGAGAACAGCAAGGAGTGGCAGACACCGATAGTAGGCCCCAACCCAACTAGTAGGCAAAATGCAGTCTAACATTAACAACTACTTAACGAGCGCCTGAAAACGGAATTTCAGGACAGGAAACCAGGAGAACAGCAAGGAGTGGCAGACACCGATAGTAGGCCCCAAACCAACTAGTACGCCAAATGCAGTTGTTCCGTTTAACCACAATTTAATGAGAGCCTGAAGATAGAAGTTCAGGAAAGGCAACCTGGAGAACACCTTGGAGTGTAACAAACCCTCTCTCTACACCATGGAAGGGCTGATTCTTAGGAAGGAAGGCTGTCGGAAAGAAGCAGGGCGCGTCCGAGGGTGATTATATTCTTATTAGGTATATACTCACCCTCGGACGCGCCCTGCTTCTTTATTTGTAATGAATGTTTATTTGCAATGTGGTTTTGACTTACTCTATTTTTTTGGTAAATAATGATTTTATTATTTTCATTGTTTTGCATCTTCTTGGCAATAATATAAAGAAGACGCGACAGGACAACACTCGGTGGATGCCATATCTGTGTTTAAAATTGAAAAAAACCTTTCAGTTAACTACTTGCAGGAGAAAGTTATTGTAGCTGGTGGCCATTTTTAGTACTGTACCAGATTTTTGTTGTATGTGTTTGTTTTTAATGTTAAAATGTCTGCATTTGATATCTCTCCAGTATTTTCTTTTTTATAAGCAAAATACTTATTTTTATATTTTCTGATGTTGGTTCCAGGGGTACACGGGCAGCAGTGGTGTGGTCAGTGGAGGCCTAGTGGAAGGAGTCACCGCAGACAGGCATCGAAGGCCTAACATAACAAAAATGTCAATACAATGGTATTGTCAGTGGCAGGCATTGAAGGATGTCAGCGCATAGACTAAACATTGGTGGAGCTGTGAGATAATTTTGCAAGTGGTAGAGCACTGTTTGAGCTGGGGTGGGGGGAAACTGTCTTGTGGCCGGCGGCCCAGGCCCAGGGCCCCTCATATTACAACGGTGTGTCTGACGTTGGGTGCGCACCACCACCGCCAGAGACACTTTATTGTACTAGGAGGGACCCAGTGGCAGTGCCGTCGACCAAAAGCGGGCTCACCCACCTCTTCAGACAAACTGCACTCTCACGGGTGCTGTCGCCAAGTGTCGATACCACGGCCCCGTGTGGGGAGTTTGGCCATTTAGTGAGGTGTAAACATGTCGTATGCTGGACAATCAGGTGCAGAAAATTACGAGATTGGAAAAGGCATTCAGAATAGTCCACAGGCAAGACCTTTTCATAGGAAAGCTAGGTGTCAGCCGGGCAAGGTGGGGCAAAAGATTTCGAAATCCAGTTGTGGTTCATTTTAATGAAGGTTAGATCATCTACATTTTGGGTAGCCAGACGAGTCCTTTTTTCTGTTAGTATTGAACCTGCAGCACTGAATACTCTTTCTGATAGGACACTAGCTGCCGGGCAAGCAAGCTCCTGCAATGCATATTCTGCCAATTCTGGCCAGGTGTCTAATTTTGATGCCCAGTAATCAAATGGGAATGACGGTTGAGGGAGAACATCGATAAGGGATGAAAAATAGTTTGTAACCATACTGGACAAATGTTGTCTCCTGTCACTTTGAATTGATGCTGCAGTACCTGTCCTGTCTGCGGTCATAGCAAAATCACTCCACAACCTGGTCAGAAAACCCCTCTGGCCAACGCCACTTCTGATTTCTGCCCCTCTAACTCCTCTGGTCTGCTGGCCCCTGCAGCTCGTGTGAGAACGATCACGGGCGCTGTGTGCAGGGAATGCCAGAAGCAAACGGTCAACAAGAGTTGATTGTTTGGTTGCTAATATTAGTTCCAAGTTCTCATGTGGCATTATATTTTGCAATTTGCCTTTATAGCGAGGATCAAGGAGGCAGGCCAACTAGTAATCGTCATCATTCATCATTTTAGTTATGCGTGTGTCCCTTTTGAGGATATGTAAGGCATAATCCGCCATGTGGGCCAAAGTTCCAGTTCTCAAATCTGCGGTTGTGCTTGGTTGAGGGGCAGTTTCAGGCAAATCAACGTCACTTGTGTCCCTCAAAAAACCAGAACCCGGCCTTGCCGCGCCACCAATTTCCAGTGGCCCCGGAAAAGCTTCCTCATTAAAAATATAATCATCCCCATCATCCTCCTCGTCCTCCTCCTCCTCTTCGCCCGCTACCTCGTCCTGTACACTGCCCTGGCCAGACAATGGCTGACTGTCATCAAGGCTTTCCTCTTCCTCAGCTGCAGACGCCTGATCCTTTATGTGCGTCAAACTTTGCATCAGCAGACGCATTAGGGGGATGCTCATGCTTATTATGGCGTTGTCTGCACTAACCAGCCGTGTGCATTCCTCAAAACACTGAAGGACTTGACACATGTCTTGAATCTTCGACCACTGCACACCTGACAACTCCATGTCTGCCATCCTACTGCCTGCCCGTGTATGTGTATCCTCCCACAAAAACATAACAGCCCGCCTCTGTTCGCACAGTCTCTGAAGCATGTGCAGTGTTGAGTTCCACCTTGTTGCAACGTCTATGATTAGGCGATGCTGGGGAAGGTTCAAAGAACGCTGATAGGTCTGCATACGGCTGGAGTGTACGGGCGAACGGCGGATATGTGAGCAAAGTCCACGCACTTTGAGGAGCAGGTCGGATAACCCCGGATAACTTTTCAGGAAGCACTGCACCACCAGGTTTAAGGTGTGAGCCAGGCAAGGAATGTGTTTCAGTTGGGAAAGGGAGATGGCAGCCATGAAATTCCTTCCGTTATCACTCACTACCTTGCCTGCCTCAAGATCTACAGTGCCCAGCCACGACTGCGTTTCTTTCTGCAAGAACTCGGACAGAACTTCCGCGGTGTGTCTGTTGTCGCCCAAACACTTCATAGCCAATACAGCCTGCTGACGTTTGCCAGTAGCTGCCCCATAATGGGAGACCTGGTGTGCAACAGTGGCAGCTGCGGATGGAGTGGTTGTGCGACTGCGGTCTGTGGACGAGCTCTCGCTTCTGCAGGAGGACGAAGAGGAGGAGGAGGGGGTGCGAACGGCTACAGCCAATTGTTTCCTAGACCGTGGGCTAGGCAGAACTGTCCCAAACTTGCTGTCCCCTGTGGACCCTGCATCCACCACATTTACCCAGTGTGCCGTGATGGACACGTAACGTCCCTGGCCATGCCTACTGGTCCATGCATCTGTTGTCAGGTGCACCTTTGTGCTCACAGATTGCCTGAGTGCATGGACGATGCGCTCTTTAACATGCTGGTGGAGGGCTGGGATGGCTTTTCTGGAAAAAAAAAGTGTCGACTGGGTAGCTCGTAGCGTGGTACAGCGTAGTCCATCAGGGCTTTGAAAGCTTCGCTTTCAACTAACCGGTAGGGCATCATCTCTAACGAGATTAGTCTAGCTATGTGTGCGTTCAAACCCTGTGTACGCGGATGCGAGGCTAAGTACTTCCTTTTTCTAACCATAGTCTCATGTAGGGTGAACTGGACTGGAGAGCTGGAGATCGTGGAACTAGCGGGGGTGCCGGTGGACATGGCAGACTGAGAGACGGTGGGAGATGGTATTGTTGCCACCGGTGCCCTAGATGCAGTGTTTCCTACTACGAAACTGGTGATTCCCTGACCCTGACGGCTTTGGCCTGGCAAAGAAACCTGCACAGATACTGCAGGTGGTGCGGAAAATGGTGGCCCTACACTGCCGGAAGGGATGTTGCGTTGCTGACTAGCTTCATTGGCCGAGGGTGCTACAACCTTAAGGGACGTTTGGTAGTTAGTCCAGGCTTGCAAATGCATGGTGGTTAAATGTCTATGCATGCAACTTGTATTGAGACTTTTCAGATTCTGTCCTCTGCTTAAGGTAGTTGAACATTTTTGACAGATGACTTTGCGCTGATCAATTGGATGTTGTTTAAAAAAATGCCAGACTGCACTCTTTCTAGCATCGGATACCTTTTCAGGCATTGCAGACTGAGCTTTAACCGGATGGCCACGCTGTCCTCCAACAGGTTTTAGCTTTGCCACGCGTTTTGGGCAAGATACGGGCCCGGCAGATGGAACCTGTTGCGATGTTGATGCCTGCTGCGGCCCCTCCTCCTCCGCTTCAGAACTGCTGCCGCCTGCACCCTGTTCCCCCAATGGCTGCCAATCGGGGTCAAGAACTGGGTCATCTATTACCTCTTCTTGTAGCTCGTGTGCAACTTCGTCTGTGTCACCGTGTCGGTCGGTGGTATAGCGTTCGTGATGGGGCAACATAGTCTCATCAGGGTCTGATTCTTGATCAGCACCCTGCGAGGGCAATGTTGTGGTCTGAGTCAAAGGACCAGCATAGTAGTCTGGCTGTGGCTGTGCATCAGTGCACTCCATGTCAGATTCAACTTGTAATGGGCATGGACTGTTAACTGCTTCACTTTCTAAGCCAGGGACGGTATGTGTAAAGAGCTCCATGGAGTAACCCGTTGTGTCGCCTGCTGCATTCTTCTCTGTTGTTGTTTTTGCTGAAGAGGACAAGGAAGCGACTTGTCCCTGACCGTGAACATCCACTTACGACGCGCTGCTTTGACATTTACCAGTTTCACGAGAGGAGGCAAAAGAGCTAGAGGCTGAGTCAGCAAGATAAGCCAAAACTTGCTCTTGCTGCTCCGGCTTTAAAAGCGGTTTTCCTACTCCCAGAAAAGGGAGCGTTCGAGGCCTTGTGTAGCCAGACGACGAACCTGGCTCCACAGCTCCAGACTTGGGTGCAATATTTTTTTTCCCACGACCAGCTGATGCTCCACCACTACCACTACCCTCATTACCAGCTGACAATGAACGCCCCCGGCCACGACCTCTTCCACCAGACTTCCTCATTGTTTTAAAAACGTAAACAAACTAACGGTATTTGTTGCTGTCACACAAATTACACGGTGAGCTATAACTTCAGTATGATTTAGCTACCCCTTTACAGGTGAGTGAGACCACAACGAAAATCAGGCACAATGTTACACACTCTGTTGTTGGTGGCAACAAATGAGAGAGATGCCACACACGCAGGACTGTCACTGAAGCACAAATGTAAATATTAATCTCCCACTGATTTGATTTTTTTTTTTTTTTCAGGGAGACTTTAGGAAAAAAAAAAAAATAGAATAAAATGATTTTTTCAGGAAGAATTTAGAAACCAAAGAAAACAAAAAAAGGCTTTCTATGGCCCACTGAGTCAGAGATGACGCACACAGGAGTCAGGAGTGGCACACAAGCCCAGAGGCCAATATTTATCTCCCACTTTTTTTTTTTTTGTTCCAGGGAAAATTTATAAACCCAATAAAAAAAAATAATAAATAGGCTTTCTATGGCCCACTATCTGAGAGACAGAGAGAGATGGCACGCTTAGGACTGGCACACAAGCCCAAAGGCCAATATTAATCTCCCTTTTTTTTTGTAAGGGAGAATTTATAAAACCAAAAAAAAATAAATAAATAGGCTTTCTATGGCCCACTATTTGTGAGAGAGATGGCACGCTCAGGACTGGCACACAAGCCCAGAGGCCAATATTAATCTCCCACTTTTTTTTTTTTTCCAGGGAAAATTTATAAACCCAATAAAAAAAAAATAAAATAAATAGGCTTTCTATGGCCCACTATCTGAGAGAGAGAGATGGCACGCTTAGGACTGGCACACAAGCCCAAAGGCCAATATTAATCTCCCACTGATTGATTTATTGATTTTTTCAGGTAGAATTTAGAACCCAAATAAAGCAAAAAAATTAATAGGCTTTCTATGGCCCACTGAGTGAGTGATGATGCACACAGGAGTCAGGAGTGGCACACAAGCCCTGAGGCCAATATTTTTCTCCCACTGATTGATGTAGTGATTTTTTCAGGTAGATTTTAGAACCAAAATCAAGCAAAAAAATAAATAGGCTTTCTATGGCCCACTGAGTGAGAGATGACACAGACAGAGATGGCACTCTAGCAGAAATGTCAATCTTAATCTCCCACAAAAAAAAAAAAAAAAACAGGGAGTGTCCTTCAATTACTATCTCCCTGCAGTAATCTCAGCCAGGTATGGCAGGCAGCAATAAGGAGTGGACTGATGCACAAATTAAATAAAAAGTGTGTACAAACAAAAAAGATAGCTGTGCAGAAAGGAAGGAACAAGAGGATTTGTGCTTTGAAAAAAAGCAGTTGGTTTGCACAGCGGCGTACACACAGCAATGCAGCTATCAGGGAGCCTTCTAGGGCAGCCCAATGAGCTACAGCGCTGAGGGGGAAAAAAAAAAAAAATGTAGCTTCCACTGTCCCTGCACACCGAAGGTGGTGTTGGGCAGTGGAAATCGCTACAGCACAAGCGGTTTGGTGGTTAATGGACCCTGCCTAACGCTATCCCTGCTTCTGACGAAGCGGCAGCAACCTCTCCCTAAGCTCAGATCAGCAGCAGTAACATGGCGGTCGGCGGGAACTCCCCTTTATAGCCCCTGTGACGCCGCAGACAGCAAGCCAATCACTGCAATGCCCTTCTCTAAGATGGTGGGGACCAGGACCTATGTCATCACGCTGCCCACACTCTGCGTTTACCTTCATTGGCTGAGAAATGGCGCTTTTCGCGTCATTGAAACGCGACTTTGGCGCGAAAGTCGCATACCGCATGGCCGACCCCGCACAGGGGTCGGATCGGGTTTCATGAAACCCGGTTTGCCAAAAGTCGGCGACTTTTGAAAATTAACGACCCGTTTCGCTCAACCCTAGTGCTCGGCCCTTGAGAATTTTAGGAAATCACCAACTTACAGGATCTCTTCACCCCTGGAGGTCCCAGGCGGTAGATATTGGTGTCATGTGTCTTTTCGTGATTTTACATTTATATAGAGATCAAATGTGACATAGATAGCACTATGCATTGGACCGTTATTATGTTAGAGGAGTTCCCACAGCCCTACAGTGATGAGAGCGAGTACATTCTGTTCGTTCATTCACTACGACTCCAAAAATCTATATCCCATTAGTATAAGATCAACGCAAAACCTCAATATTCATATCTGGACACGGGAGACAAAAAGTTTGATGACAGGAAGCCTTATCCATGGGAAAGCGTATTACCCTTCCTCCGAATAAACAATGCCAGACAGGTGGACCAGGGAATGGCTCCGTCTTTGCCACATAATATATGAAGGAGCAGCTTTTAGTGGGGGGGAATCCAGAGTAGGGGGATCCCGCTCTCTGACATTGGTATGCCCTACCAAGGCATTTGGAGAAGAAGGGTTGTCTTACTGAGGTGACCCCTTTAACAAGCAGCAGAAAATATAATTTCATCACTGGGCTCTGGACTCAGTTATTTATTAATAAAGAACACCCCGTGTCATATTGATTATTACTCCTTATCACAGCAATATAAGTCTTCAAGGACTGGTACCATAGGAGAGACTCATACTATTACCTGAATGAATAGCTATCACCCAGGTCAAGTCATATTCCTCTGCTGAAAATAAGTTTTAAAACTTTTTAATCAAAGCAAAGACTAAAGCCATCATGTTACTCTTCTATGAAGGGATCTGTATTATCTTGCAAAATTAAAGGATATTTGTGAAGAATATGGGGTATATAATTTCATGCCAATTGACTATATCATATCCGGTCTGAGATTATAGACCTCCTTCAAAAGGGTAAAGCTGAAACATGAGACCTGGCTTAGCAGGTGGTCCAGCTTCAACAGCTCCAAGTTAAAAAAAAAAAACAACTCATACCCCCAGAAGTAGCTGATACCAAGTTGTTTTTGGATGAATCCCTGCTCATCAGCTCTCACTCTCTGACCCTATTATGCCCTAAGTGTAGATTCCAAATATAAGCTTGGTCCATTAACAAGATTATATCTAATGAGTTACTGATGGCAGTCCTACCGGGCTGGCAGTGCTCTGTTTCACTGGTGCTAGTGAGAAGGGTCTCTCAGCCTGTCAGGGTTGTAAGCAAGTGTTGTGCCATGTCAGCAGTTGAATAAGCAACCCTCTCTTACTTCTCATACATCCTGTCCACACGGGCACAGAGAGGTATCTGTGTAAAACTGTGCCAATCTGACATTACATATCCCCAGGGGGGAGGAACGTCACGTTGATGAAAGTTGGGAGACCGTACCTTGTCATCCCCCCTGATGGACTAGTGATGTCAGGCGGGGCTGTGAGGGGCGGTTCTTCACAATATTATAAATAATAATAATAAATAATAATCTTAGCACCTTATCTGAGCAAGTTCGCTCATCACTATTGACTACATAATGTCAAGGTTCATATACATGAAGTCTAAGCTGTTTGACTACACAGGCGTTCTGCAAGCAAGGAGCCAGCAGCTACCTAAATAAATAGGCTGGGGTAACACACAGACTTTGGCAGCAAGGTTCCCCGGCCAATGATCGCTATTTGCTCTTGTTACATTGCAGCATAATACAGGTGAAAGGAGATGCATTTTGATCCCCAATGTAACAAAAAATTCTGATCCAGTGGATTTGTTTTAAGCTTAATTGTCGCGATGTTCTGAGGTTAGCCAAGCAATCCAATTCATTAAGATGCTGGGAGATCACATGAGGGTTTCAGCTGGATATTAAAATAGGTCATCCTTCTCCACTACTGGACAACTTTAATAAACTGCAATCTGGTGTAGAAAATAAAAAAAATAAAAGTGCCTACATACCTGCTGTACTGGTGCAAAATTTTTATGTCCCATAACCCCTGCAACCAGTCTGTGGCTGCTGATTGGCTGCAGCCTTCCAGTATTTTGTCATAGGTGAAGCCCAGCAGTTTATTGGCTACTGATTGGCTGCAGCAGTCAAGTGAAATATTAAAGTAGTACCGATCCGAGAAGTGTGTATATATATATATATATATATATATATATATATATATATATATATATATATATATATATATATATATATATATATATATATATACACACACTTCTCGGATCGGTACTACTTATATATATATATATATATATATATATATATATATATATATATATATATATATATATATATATATATATATATATATATATATATATAAAGTAGTACCGATAAAGTAGTACCGATCCGAGAAGTGTGTGTATATATATATATATATATATATATATATAATTTTTTTTTTTTTTTTTTAAATATCACTATCCAGATGCACAGACCAAACACTCTGCACAAGGCAAAGTTCTCTGCTCCACTAAACGTTTCTGTCTCCCGGAATAAGGCGAGAACTGTTGGGATTTCCAGAAGAGCCAGCAAATATCCAATGGACGTAGAGGGAAGAAGAGAATTTGGTCACTCTGGTTAGGAGAGTACAAGCTTTAATTTTTTTTGGAAGGTGGCAGAAAGTAGGCATTATTAAGGTAAGTCAGCCATCTGACATTAGTACTTCTATACTATTACTTTTTGATTTAATACGGAGTACGTCACTACAGTTTTCAATGTAAATGGATACCAACATGATGTAGGGGCTGAGACCCTGATTCCAGCAATGTGTCACTCGCTGGGCTGCTTGCTGTCATTTTCATAGAATCACTGTTTTCTCTGCTGCAGATCTAGCAGAGCTCATAACTCCACCCACACCACTGTGACAGAAAGCTGCTAACGAATGCTGGGGGCGGGGTTGGACCGGGAAGCACGAGACAACTAGTCCTGTAGTCAGTCTCCTACTAATAAAACACCGGTTGTATTGAAAACAGCAGCACACCACCAAGTAAGTGACATCGTTGGAATCAGGATCTCAGCCCTCACATTGTGCTGCTCTGAGATTACATAGCAAAACCATTGTAACAAATTCACTTTAAGGGGAAATTTAGAGGGAGATTGTTCTAGGCTACAGGGCACAATGTTTGCTTTACCATTACCTACTGCGGAAAATGTGTCCTCCTTCCAGATACTTGCCTCCAAAACTTGGCTAGTTGTGAAATATCTTCAATATCAATTCCCCCCCCCCCCATAGAAGTGGCGGAGAACAAAAACATATAAAATACAATATATACATATTAGCATACAGTGTATGGCTATAGTCATGTGCCTAAACACATACTTGAAGTGTTTTCATTACTTTGATATTGAAAGCACTTTAGGCATGTCATGTCATTATCTATTGTGTTTAATGGAGGAATGGGTTTTTTCCCAGTGACATGACATTGGCATGTGTGTCCCCCACCGAGGTCGAGGACAAATTGGTCCCATATTCAGGGAGCAATTAAAATTTGTAGGGCTCCACAGACAATGAAGCTTTCCCCTCCTTACTGTAAAGGAAAATCTAGTAAAGCAAACAGGGTTAAAACTACTTTTACTTTGGCCGGAACCCAAAGATGGATATTAGCATCATATCAGATCTCATGGAACATGGATCACTCAGGAAAACCTACATATTTGGTTTTATAAAGAGAGGCAACATTTGGCACATTTTGGCACACAGTTTGGCCACATCAAACTAAAATCAAATAAGAGTTATAGAGTCATAACTAAGGCCATTACATCTTGGCCCTTCAGAGGGTCTCAGCTGATGGACCCCACAAATATAACTCTTAGGGCTCGTTCAGATGAACATATTACACAGCTGTGTACTGTCAGGAAAGGCTGCAGACTAAAGAAACATAGCTCCCAAGACCTGTGTCTCAACTGAAAGAGGAGCTATATCATTTGCATACATGCTGATGAGCTTCTTGGGAATGGAAGCGATAGGAGAGGAAATAAATCTTCTCAGGTGACTGCAAACCGAGGACAAAAAAAAAAATGCTTTGTGTCCAGTCACCCAAGAAGAAAATCTATTCTGTTACAGCCCTTTTATGGAAACTCAAATCGCCTCTGTCAGTTGAGACAGGCTGTTTTTTCATCATACGGCAGCTCGTCCTGATGCACAACTAGGACAGGCTGCTGTTTGAAAAACCTGACAAGGGGACATTTTATTACATTCTTGGAGAACCTCTTTAAGATAGGAGACAGTGTTTGACCTTTATTGTTTATTAAATTGTTCATGTAAAAAAAAAAAAAAAATGCTATATGGATGATTTTGGAAACAGTCATCTGAACCCAGCCTTAGGGTAAGTGCAAATAGTTCTTTTTGAGGCTAATAAGTTTTCTAGTGAAAACCACTTCAGGAGGACACACTCCCTCTTTGGAGAGTTTTAAGCAGTTTTAAAGCAGTTTTGAAAGAGTAATTTTATATCCTTTTGATGGGACAGTGTATAGTTTGGAACAGATGCCATAAGGAGATGTTTTTCTATGAAGCGACATGCACCTTCTTATTTTCCACCAGGTGTTTTTCTAAACCTTAATTGTAGAAATTGCGGAAAATCCTGAACATCAAAATCTTTGAACAAAATAAATGAATAGGAAAAGTCCTTTAAGTGGCTCTTGAGTGATTTTTCAGGAATCTTTTGGACCTGGGTCGCTCCTCAAAAAACTCCTTGTGCACATATCGGTACAGTTTATGCATATAGGTTTATATAGAGGCCATCAGAGTGAAGGTTTTCGCACATGCTCTAGTGCCTTATGAATATTCCATACACCAGCTATCTATGCATCCGTAATAGGGACTTATAGGCACTCAGGCCCCGAATTATCATTCTTTTGTGCCAATCTTTTGTGCCATTTTACTGATGAGTCACCCACCAGGGCCTGTGCGGTACCCGGTACCGGGTCCGGTGTTCACAGGGGATTGTCACGGTGGCGACCCGGTCCGTGGCCCTGAGCGCCCATGTAAAAGGGGAAATTTAATAAAGTTTATGTTCGTGATGCCACCTGTGGTATTCGGTCAGTGGGGACTGACGCCGCTTTAAGGGGTCCTCTGGGGTGATGTTCTGGCAGCTAGATGGTATACCTTCCCACAGGTGAAGTTTATCCCCAGGGCTCCCGTTGTGTAGATGGAAGATGGTGAATGGTGCAGTAAGGAATGAGGACACAGGTTTGCAGTCTCTTTACCTGGTTTACTGAAGACTTCAGGCAGCCACAGTCCAAGGCACCAGATCACAGGGCAGGCAGGGTCCAGCCGGCTTGGAAGCAAATCCAGAGTTCCCCTTTACCAGGTGGAGTTAAAAGCCTTACTCTAGCGTGGTGGTGTTGTAGTCCCTTACTGCCTATGGCTTCAGATAAGGTCCTCACTGTTCTTCTCTCTGTCCCCCATATAGGATAGGACAATACCTGTATGACAGGTAACTCGAGCCTTTTTACAGGGACTCTATCATGCCCCGGGCTCTATGTGTTACTGTGTTTCAGGTGTGTGAGGCGGACAGGTAACTTGCAGTTCAGCTGTCCTGCCGGTCTCTGCTGTAAGTCGTAGAGTCCTTACAACCTCGGTGGTCCGGCTACCGGTTATCTGCGCCTCAGAGGGAGGCAGGCTGTTCGCAGCTGGTTTCCCCTGATATCACTCTCCTGTGCTTCGCTCTCCTGCACGCTCACTGAACGATGTTCTTTCCTTCTGTATGTCCCTTTCTCCAAGAGCTGTAGTACTTCAGACTACACAGCCTCTTCAGACCTTCTGACACTGTCGTTCTGCTCTCTTCTGTTTCTCTGACAATCTGACCTCTCTTTCCCTCCAAACCACAATATATATAGGGGAGTCACCTAGAAATAGGATCAAGAGCTCCCCCTTGTGGCCTGGAGTGTGAACATGTTGTGGTATTGTGGTTACCTGATAAAAGATATCCTTCATCACTTCCAAACATAACATCACTCTCCCCGTGAGGAAAGCAATGTTACTGTGATGACCAGGACCCTGGGGCGCCACACTTAATCGAGGCAGAAATAAAGCAGAAGACCATGATACACGGACTGGGCTCAGGACCGCAGCTCAACAGTCTCATATGTGCCTAGGAGGATGTTAAATTCAGGTTATTGCTGTCCATTTTTGGTCCGTGAGTCATGGACATCGGAATGAGGCTTCAGGTTTTGCAAAGAGCCCAAAGGCAACCATCAATGGTTATATATATCCAGAAAATGTAAAAATCAGAGACAACTCAATTTGTTTTTTTTTTGTTTTTAGATTAGTCTAAATTCTCTCCATTTAAATTAACCCTTGTAGTAGAGCATGTTCTGGATGGATCAGCCTCTTATTGTAACCTAATAGAAGGTATTCATATTCTTCTATGAAGACACAATGCCTCATACACAACATTCAGAGAAAGGAACCATGACGGGCCATTGTTTAAGCAGGTGTATGCTGCTGAACGAGCCCATTAACTAAATATACATGAAGCCAACAGACTACAACAGGTAAAACATATGAACACCTGATGCCTACGTAGGTATGAAGAAACACAGCTGCTGCTGCTCCTCCATGGCCGGTGGATAAATCCTCCAGAAATAGGATCCAGTTCATCCAACTGGATTCCATTTCCATAAATAGATATTTAGATAGTTCTTGTAGTTCTTGTAAATACAAGCACTTTTGCAATTTACTGCTTATTAAAATTTGCAACCCATCTTGAGATATTAACACTTTTCATCTTGTTGCCTAGGAAACCGACCACCACTGTTGTCTAGATTGTAAACACTACGCTGAAGATGGCTGGAATTCAGGGAAAACACTGCACTCCAACGATCCTGGCCAGCTTCAAAAAAGATTTCTTACAAGCTCAAAAGAAAAGCTTGCAAGGACTGCATGTTGTCCGCTTTCTTGCAGCGGTGGTCGGTCTCCAAGACAACGATCTGTAAGAAAAAGTGTTAATATCTCAAGAACGGCTGAGAATTTTAACAAGCTGTAAATTGCAAAACTGCTTGTATTTACAAGCACCATCCAATGATATCTATCTATAGCTTACATAAGTATAAATGTACATAGACCAACTGGGCTCCTCTATCTAATGACAGCCATGGTTATACCTACTTTCTATTTCTCAATTTTAGTAAAATCCGCTTTATTTTTCCAGAGCAGTTAAAGAAATAAGTCTAAATTAATGCAGTTGCTAGGGGTAACAAGGACAGTCGAGAGCTCGCGGACAAAGGAAAACTCCAATCAGTTTGAAGACTTTAAAATTTTCAAACAGCTTTTGAAAAAAAAAGAGACAGTTGGGATTTAAATTTTTGTACCGGCCATTGATACCCACAGCAGCCAATCACAACGCAGCTTCCATTTCGGACCACGCTGTAGAAAAATGAAAGCGGCGCTCTGATTTAAAAAACAAAAAGTTGTATAAATCTGCCACATAGATTGAGAGTGTTCGAATGCTGTGTTACATCAAATTAGTGCAGTTTTTGACCTTGCGGCTCGTGCACGCATTTCAGTATAATTGTACAAACTGGGAGGCCATCACTGCATTGCAAAAGTGCAGCAATTATTAGTATAACCCCTTACAGTTTTGCTGCCCGATTCTTGTGCGAGTCACATTACCACTCTGTGTACGAGCATCCTAATACAAGTGGAGGCTGTTGACTACTTAGAGGCAGGCTCGGACTGGCCCATAGGGTAATCACCCGGTGGGCCCCCCAACCTCACTGTATGTATGGCACCCCAGGAGTTCGGGTACCACAGTAGTGCTGCCTTTCTCTCGGGGAGGGTAGTGCTATGCCTGGAGACAAGAGGGATCCTTTTGGCAGGCTATCCCACACACAACACATTCTAACTCCAGGGGGAGCTCAAAAACCTGGTTTAGGGGAGCTTCCCTGAGATATATAGATCCTGGTCTGGAGGAGGAGTCAGTTGAGTTCATTCTGAGAGTGAAGAGAGGCAGGAAAGGAGCAGAGGAGAGAGAGTGAGAGCTCAGTGAGGCTGCAATATGGCCTCCTGTGAGCCAGAGCGCAGAAACCGGGCACCGGGAGCCCGAGATGGTGGATAGCTTCAAGGTCCACAATAGAACCGGAGGGCATAGGACTGTATGTTAATTGCCCATACCATACCTGAGGTAAAGCAGCAGTTAGAGCCTGGAGTCACCGTGTAAGAGACCCCCAAAGGTACAGCTCAAGCTGCCTACCGTACAGGTACTGTCCCAGGACAGGAGAGAGAACGGAGTACTTTGCCAGCAAACCACAGGTAGCAAGGTACCAGAAACCCAGCACATAGTGGAAGGCTCCCAACCTGACCTGCCAAGGGGATTTCCGCTTGTTTATGGGCTGCCTGGACTCTTCCTGTACCTGTTGCTGGTACCCTGGACTGAGGCCTACTAGAACACCAGTAAACCAGGTAAAGACTTCAACCCTGTGTCTCTCGTTATTTACCGGCAACACATCATCCCTGCCATACAACTTGGGAGCCCTGAGGACTTCGCTTCACCTGTGGGAAGCGTCACCATCTTGCTGCCACAACACCCCAGAAGCCCCTTTAAGCAGCGTCGGACCCTATTGACCAAGAACCACAGGTGGCGTCACGAAAATAGACTTTCACAATTCACTTTAAAGACTTTTCCCCTTTGAGTCCCAGGGCCACGGACCGGGTCGCAGCCACAGTGACATCCCCTTTAAGAGCGACCCGGTGCAGAGTATTCCCATTGCCCTGGTGGGCGACTCATATGGGCAGCACAATTCAGTCCATAGAGAAAAAAGCAGCATCTCATCATTCATTAACCAAATTATCCAGTTTAACCATTATCTAGAGATTTAGGTAAATTTGTGTTTGAGAATAGTGTAATATTTATATGCCGATGAAAAATAGGCCCCCCAAAGTCAATGTTACTGGGGGGTCCTTGGCACCCCAACCCGACACTGCTTGGAGGGGATGTTCGTAGATTAAAGATGTGATGTCATGCTGTACAGGCATACAGGGTGTAACTAGAAGAGTCATTGCCCCGTAGCAAATTTGGGCCCACCCTGACTCATCAGCTTTTATGTGTGGAGGCTGACCGTAATATCGACGGGCATCGTGTAGCTGGTATTCAATTACTGCCCTTGCCCTCTGCTGCTCACAAAGCCTTGCCAACATATGTCCGTTGGCGTTCCAATGCATAGTGACATCGCACACCAGTCTGAGCTAGAAGTTGCAAACGCTGCTGCAGCACCGCCATGGCAGCTGTAGCTGTAGCTGACTTGCGGTAATGGGCACATGCAGCATGTTCTCTCAAGTAGCTAAGGCAGATCTGGGTAACTTTAAAAATAAAAAAATAGCTAAACGACTAGGTCGAGCACAGGGCCAGGCATGATCAGAGTAGGAGGTTGCCAAGCTTCAGAGCCGCCACCAAGTTACGGTTATTGTCACACACAAGCATACCTGGTTGTAGGTTCAGAGGTGAGAACTACAGATCAGTCTGGTCTGCTAGACCCTTCAACAATTCTGCGGTGGTGTGTGGTTTGTCACCCAAGTAGATTACCTTTAGCAGAGCTTGATGCCACTTGGCCAAGGCAGTGCTTACATCTTGCGACTGATGTTAATGTTTCTGAGTGGGAGGGTGAGGAGGAGGAGGTGTTGGGCAACCCTGTAGAAGGTGAGGGTAACCCTGATTAAATGAGGGCTCGCAATCCTTGGTGTTGGTAGCACGTGTTCCATCACAGGGTCCTACTGGATCTCGACTTCCACAATGCTCACCCAGTCTGCCGACAGGGAAATGTAGCGTCCCTAGCCACAACCACTTATCCTGGAGTCCGTGGTTAAGTGGACCTTCCCAGTAACAGCATTGGTCAGGGCATGGCTGATGCTATGGGACACGTGCTTGTGTAAGGCGGAGACACACAGGGAGAAGTAGTGGAGGCTGGGGACCGAGTACAGAAGTATGGCTACCGCCATGAGGTTGCAGACAGCTACTGTCTCCACAAGCCTAACAGCAACATTTCCAGGACAAGCAGTCTGGAAATGTGGTCATTTAATATTGTGGTCTGTAGATGGGAGGCTGTGTTTTCCAATGACTGAGGTAGAGTAGAGAGAGACAACTGACATTGCACTGGGACAAAGACGTGGACATGGTTGCAAGTGTGCAACAGGCGCAGGGTGGGAGGCATCTTCACCTACATCATAGACAGGGTGATTGGCATGCCCGTAGAACAGGGGAAGAGGCAGTGGTGTCACCAGCAGACACTGTTTCTGGACCCTGGCACTTGGCCCATGTAGTCTGGTGCTTTGTTTGAATGGGCCTAAGGATGCTGGTGGTGTTCAGGGTGGTAGTTGCGCTGCCCCTGCTTATGCTGGCATGGAAGATGTTGCAAATGGCCTTTTTGGGTTAACTGGACTGTCTTTAAAAAAGCTCCACACTTGAGAACACCTAACCCCTGGCTTGGCACCCATGTTGGTGCTCTGAGGAACACGTCCCTGCCTTGAATCTCTGGCCACCCCACTGCTTCTTCCTGCCTGTCGTGATGCTGTGAACACCTCCCCCTGTGCGCTGCTGTCCTTGTTCTGCATGTCACCTTCCCAGGTTGGGTCAGTGACGTCATCGTCCATCAGTTCGTCTTCCACTTCTGCACCCTGGTCTTTCTCCTGACTTGCTGACAAAACACCACCAATTGTTGGCAAATATGTCTCATCATCATTCACTTCTTGCAACAGTAATTTTGCATTTTCTCACCATTGCCTTCTTGTGAGTGTGGCTGCTCAAATATTTGGACATCGCTACATGCGATCTCCTCGTGTCCCACTTGAAACGGGCAGGGTAAGAGGCCAGAATCTATAAATGGAGATGTGAACAGCTCTTCGGAGTGTCCAAGAGTGGGAACACTTGTCTCCGGGCACTCAACATGGTGGGAGGAAGGAGGATCAGGGTGAGGATTAGGGTGAGGATTGTGGTCCAGAAGCAGGGCTACTGAGACTGGACCGTGTGGAAGACAAGGTAAGGCTGGCAAAGAGACTGGAAGCATTGTTTGCCATCAATCCAGCAACATTTTCACACTGGTCTGGCTTCAAAAGTTCCACGTCTCCCTACAAAGTGGGACAGGGAGGTAGATCGACATGATGTGCGTGTTTGTTGTGCTCCCGTGGCAGGTACAGTTTCACCTTGCCCACGGCCTTTGCGCACCATCACGCCCACTTCCCTGTCCCTTACCACACATCTTGCTCATTTTAAATTATGTATGATATATCCCTTTTGGGAAAACATTTCAGTATTACTATTGCAGGAAAATTGGCCCACCTCAGATTGACTTGTTACACTGTAAGAGCAATATAGCGATGCCATTTCTAACCAGCCAAATTTTTTTTAATGCACAATGGGAGAACTATAAATGCTGCATAAAATTTCACTGCTGAAAAAAATTTGCAGTATTACTATAGCAGGAAAATTTGCCCATCTCAGATGGACTGGTTACATTGCAGGAGCAATATAGCGATGCTATGGAGATCCAACCAAGTCTAGCTACAGTAAAAATGCAGACATTATTTCCCTGCTCAGAACAATTTGCAGGATTAAGAGCAGAATATTATTAGCCCTGAGAAGGGGTTTCGGTATGAGTTGCAGCCTGCAGCATAAAGGACGTACAGTTCACCGTGTCCTGTTCTACATGGTCCCTTCAGCACTCTCCCTACGCTGCCTGTGTCCGGGGTACTGTGTACCAAGCATGGGGTCTTCTATAGACCTGATGACGCTATACTGCCAGCCAATCACAGTAATGCCACAACCAAGATGGCTATGGCATTACAGTGACTGGCAGGCAATCCTCGCATGTTCATTGGCTGTCTAAAAAGTGCCAAAACCTGAGGGGCGGGGACTCGAGCTCCCGCTTAAGCATTCAAAAAAATACAGTCAGAAGGCCCCCATGCACATTAGACTAATGGGAGCCGAGACCATTGATATTCGCCAATTCCACCAACCTCAGCCTAATGACCATGGAGGCTTTTACGCTAAGAACACGGCTTAGTTATATGAAGCATAGTAACGGCTGTATACAAATGCTGCATGTAACTAATTATGTAGCCATAATAATTGATCAAAGGAAAAGTCAGAAGTAGACAAGAGATAAATCCCAAACAATGTGAAACAATTGCACAAAGATCAATCCAAGTTGGATACAGGAGATGCTAAGAATAACAGAGCGGGCGATGGGCACTTTGCAGGAGGTAAGTGGATACGAAAGAAAAAAAAAAGCAAAATCTAGAAACCTGCAAGATTATTAGTGTCTGACGGCATCCTCTGGTGCAGACATAATAGAGGATGACTGAGCTTCTCCTGCCTGGACAGGTAACGCCGGATGTGCACTTATAGGTCATCAATGAATACGTCTGATTTCATACACAGCAGAGGCAGACGCCAGTGACATGCCACACACCAAGTGGGTATCCCGTGTAAAAAAAAGTGTAGGTGGGAACCACATCTCAAGACTGCTGCAAGGTGGGGTAAAACGGCATATTACAACAACAAGACTGTGCCCCTATATACAGTGTCGGACTAGAATGTGCATCCATATGTAGTGCCATAAATACAGTGTGCTCCCATATACAGTGCCACCACATGTAGTGCCATAAATACAGCGTGCTCCCACATACAGTACCACCATATGTAGTGCCATAAATACAGTGTGCTCCCATATACAGTGCCATAAATACAGTGTGCTCCCATATACAGTGCCACCACATGTAGTGCCATAAATACAGTGTGCTCCCACGTACAGTGCCACCACATGTAGTGCCATAAATACAGTGTGCTCCCACATACAGTGCCATAAATACAGTGTGCTCCCATATACAGTGCCACCACATGTAGTGCCATAAATACAGTGTGCTCCCACATACAGTGCCATAAATACAGTGTGCTCCCATATACAGTGCCACCACATGTAGTGCCATAAATACAGTGTGCTCCCACATACAGTACCACCACATGTAGTGCCATAAATACAGTGTGCTCCCACATACAGTACCACCACATGTAGTGCCATAAATACAGTGTGCTCCCACATACAGTGCCATAAATACAGTGTGCTCCCATATACAGTGCCACCACATGTAGTGCCATAAATACAGTGTGCTCCCACATACAGTACCACCATATGTAGTGCCATAAATACAGTGTGCTCCCACATACAGTGCCATAAATACAGTGTGCTCTCATATACAGTGCCACCACATGTAGTGCCATACAGTGTGCTCCCATATACAGTGCAACCACATGTAGTGCCATACAGTGTGCTCCCATATACAGTGCCACCACATGTAGTGCCATAAATACAGTGTGCTCCCATATACAGTGCAACCACATGTAGTGCCATACAGTGTGCTCCCATATACAGTGCCACCACATGTAGTGCCATAAATACAGCGTGCTCCCATATACAGTGCCACCACATGTAGTGCCATAAATACAGTGTGTCCCCATATACAGTGCCACCACATATAGTGCCATAAATACAGTGTGCTCCCATATACAGTAGCACAACTAGTGTGTGCCCCTATATACAGTGCCACATTAACATGTGCATCCATATGTAGTGCCATAAATACAGTGTGCTCCCATATACAGTGCCACACTAGTGTATGCTCCCGTATACAGTAACAACTAGTGTGTGCCCCTATATACAGTGCCACATTAGCATGTGTATCCATATGAAGTACTATAAATACAGTGTGCTCCCATATACAGTGCCAGTGTGCAGCCATATGTAGTACCATAAATACAGTGTGCTCCCATATACAGTGCCACACTAGTGTATGCTCCCTTATACAGTAACAACTAGTGTGTGCCCCTATATACAGTGCCACATTAGCATGTGCATCCATATGTAGTACTATAAATACAGTGTGCTCCCATATACAGTGCCAGTGTGCAGCCATATGTAGTACCATAAATACAGTGTGCTCCCATATACAGTGCCATAAATACAGTGTGCCCCCATATACATTAGTACAACCATCTCCCAAATACTCACTTGCTTCTGCCATTCATATAGGAGGAGGTAATGAGCAAAAAAAAAAAAAAAATCAATCAACAGCCACTTCATAGGTCACTGCTGCTGTAGTTAATAAAAATTGTGTCTGCACCCTAGACCTACAGAAATATGAAGGCACATACATCCAGAGAGAACATAAGGGCCCTAGCCATCTGCCTACATTGATTCCCTCATTGACTTTCATTCTGGCAGAACTACAAATCGGGCATCAGTACCAGGATGATATGGATGAAAAATATGGGTGCGTCCCAATAAAAAAAATAAATAAATAAATAAAATTTATGAATGGTAGTAAATTACAGCTTCCCATGCACCCTACTCTTTCTCCCAGATACAGCAACGCTAAATGCCATACATTCTGGTTTCTATTTGCATTTGGTAATTTTCACAGTCTGCTTCACATAGATTTAAAATAGTAACACAAAGTAAAACCTGCCCCACAACTTATCAGCCAGATTATTATAGATATTCCCTCCATTTCCCTAACGTCTCACACTATGGTTTTCAAATCAAACCCATTATACCAGGTCTACAGCCTTCTATAACCGCCACCTCTGTGCACCTCCAATATTACAGGGCGGGAATCCATCAGAATACATTGCGTCATTCTCCATCACATGCCTTATAGAAAAGGAGGAATAATGAACGGGGAAAGAATAAGATCCATAAAACTGCTCAAAGGAGTTTGTCCAGATTTGTCGTTTGGAGAATGCTTAACCTCAGTGACAACCCCTTTAATGGCAGCCATATTGGAGATCACCCATATTTTGAAAGGTACAGGTAACATTTTATCAATTTGACTTGATAAAAATGACTTAAGGCTACATTTTACACTTCTTTTCGGAAATTCCATTTTTTCCCAAATTTACCTGTTGCAAGCAGAGGCAGAGCAGAGGCATCCCATTGATTATTATGTGGTCCTTTATGTAGCCAGTTTGTCTTCAGAATTAAAAAAAAACCAAAACAGTGTGACCAAACAACTGACACGTAGTGGATCCCATAATAATCAAAAGGGGTTCCTCTGCCTCCATTTGTATCAGTTTTAGAACAGATCCATTTTGGATAGTCCAAAAACAGGACAAACAGAATGCCAAAATACAGGTGTGAATATAGCCTAACTGGTATATAAAAGGGTTTGTCCGAAAAAAAGCCACCTTTTATGCGCAGGATAGTTGATAAATTGTTTATCTGTGAGGGTCCAATTGCTCGGAATGGGACATGTTAACCCCTTAAGAATGCTCGAACGCCGCTCCATTCATTCCTTATGGGGCTGCTGAGCATTTCACTTGGCTTTTTCCAGCAGCCATATGAAAAAAAAATAATGCTAAATTTTTTTTAAAAAGGATGAATGGGGCAGCAGTTTTACAGTTTTGGAAAAGGCAGCTTTTATGCAGCACTTTTTCCTTTATGATCTGTATCTAGGATCACGGCATTCTTGGCACAATACACCGAGAGTTACAATAACATGAACTGCCTAAAGTGTTAAACTGATGAAAACAAAATTCCAACTCCCGAGACATTGTAGTAGAGCGGCGAGAACGCACGACACACCGCACATCATCAGCAAGTCCACACCTGACCTACCTGCATAACAGCAGGCAGACACACAGCACACGTGACTGCAGAGCGGCGGCCCAGGAATGTCCACCTACCTGGTCTTTAGCAATAGTATTGGCCATCTGTCCAGATTCCGGTGGCCAGCCTGCCTTCGGAGCAGGGCTTTTCTGTATAAATTCCCTGCTGGCAGCTAAGGAAGTTCTAAACTGTGTGAGGATGGTGTTCCCTTACAGAGCACGCCACACCTACAGACACAATCCTCCTTCTCCACCCCATTCCCCTCCTGTAATATGCACACCTGTGGAGAACCTGTCTGTCAGGATTGCACGGCCTGTCGATGACGCCACCTTGACCCACCGCGCTTCTCTCACAGTATATAACCTTTAGTGAGCACTACATGAAAATCCGAGGGCGGACAATGACAACAGAGGACCCTCGAGCACGCAGACAAAAAAGGGCCCCTGAGCAAGAACAATATATGGGCCCTTTGCAGTCCAATAGTTCATCACAATGAGCAATTCCACCTGCTTTGGAGGTGAAAATGGGCCTCTTTACCTCTTGGGTCCCAGGTTGCACCAAGGATATGTCCACCACTGATTGTGCAAGATCCAATGCCACTTCTGCTTTCTAGCATACTCAACGGGGAGAGGTCTATTAGACCTGCTCATCATGGGTCCACTAGGTCCCACCAGCAAGTAAGACCCTAACAGACGCAGATGTTGGTGACCAATATCATGACGTGTGGTGGTTTATCCTTGTAGAAGCCCCCCAAACACATTAGGTAGAAGTTGTCCAACAGCGCCAATTTCAGCTGACCATCTCCCGACAGATCATGCCGGTCGATCTCAGTTGTTTGATTGGGAGATAAGCCACCACGAAAGTTGGGAGAATCGATTCACGGGACTCCAGTCCAATGACCAGGTGCAACCTCATTTTGTGTATCAAGCCACAATGATGACTTCATACCAGATTTGCGAGCCTCCCTTGCAGTAGCCATGAACTATTGACCTGGCCTATGGATTGGGGTCTAGCATAACGAACCGCTAAACTATTGCCACCACCAGTGATGCCTGACAGTAGCTCTCTTAGGGTCGTCTTAGGCCACTTAAATCAGACCGAGATCGAAAATGCAGTGCACGGACTGGCCGGCGGCTTTCCCCACCCGAGCGTGACAGCTTCATGTATTTCTATGTGGCTGTCATGTTTGGGTCGGGAGAGCCGCCGGCCAGTCCATACAGTGCATTTTCGATCTCTGTACGATTTATACGGCCGTGTGACTGCGTCCTTATGGAGAATGCTCAAGTACTCAGTCGAGCCAAGCGATCCTATATTTCGGGGTGTTCAAAGAGCTAGTTGATCAGTTGGGCGACAGCTACACAACTCCTTTAGATGCTCCAGTTTTAGTCGAAAACAACAAAATAATAAAAAAAGGTAAAAAGTAAAATGTTCCCAAGACATTGTTTGGGACTGTTATGTTAAAAGAAATACAAACAAAAAAATAAATAAAATAAAATATAAAAAATAATCCGAGATAAAATGCTAAAAAAAAATGTCACCCACACCAACGTGAATTGTTGCCTTCCCCTAGTAATGCAAGGCAACGCATGCTACATATCAAAATGAGCTCGCAATTCTAATACTTTGGTGTTTGTTTGTAAGTTTAAAGAGCACAAAACTATAAATAATAAAGTTTTGTTTTTAACTTTTACACTTTTTTGCTAGTAAAATGAAAAAAAGGGGAAAAAAGATGATAAAATGGAGAGCATTCAGTGTCACAGGAAAAAAAAAAAAGCTGGAAAAAATACTTAGGGCATATTCACACATATTTCCACAGGAAAACAAAATAAGCAGTAAAATTCTATTGCAATTCCGTATTAAAGTGGATTTTTTATGCTTCTTTTTATGTTTTTCTGTGTGTTTTTTTTATGCATTCATTTGCTACTTATGTATTGATCCTAAATAGAAAAAATGCAATAAAATTGCTAAAAACAATTAATATATTTTTTAAAAATAAAAAAAAACACGCACTGTGGTTCAACATGTGAATGAGATTTTTAGAAATATCATTCATGTTCCTGCTACTAGAAAACACTGGGTTTTATCCTGTCCATAAAAAGATGATAAAAACAAAACAAAAATGATCTTTGCGAATAAGCCCTAACTTCACCTTAAAAATAAAAAGTTAGGGTCGGTAAACCACCCTGTGCACAAAATTGCTACAAATGTTTGGGTTATGACTCAATTCTCTGCTCCCCTGCTACAACTAGAATCCAATGGGCCCCGGTCTAAAATTTGGACCTGCCCCGCCCCGTCGCAAGCTGGTCAGATATATGGGCCTTGCAGTGTTCTAAATCCTATAAAATCACATTGTTGCACCCCATGTATTTTGAAATCTGGGGACAGATCTACTGGTATTAAAATGTATATGCGGAAAGCGTATTAGCGCCTCCTAGTGGTGACTGCAAGAAGACATGGGATCAGGAGCCCTGTGTTCCTAACTTTAGAAAGTTTTGCTAAGAATTTAAGTTTGCACAGACCTCTGTTAAAAAATAATGCTTATCCATAGTTTTCACGAATAGCACTCGTACCTATGATATTCTATTAGCACGTGTCCGATTTTTTTTTTCCCTGAGATCCAAGTAGTCCATTGGTCCATTTTTCTCATACATGGAAAAATCAGATGTGTGAATGAAACCTAAACCTATCTCTTCTCCCGGTTCAAAGGTGACTACAATTTAGGTAAGGTTGTCCGTTTTTCTCGTACCTGGACAAAGAAAAGAAAAAAAAAAAGTTTCTCTACTTTTTACTTTCTGACAGTCAGTGAAAATCAGACCACACTCGGATGTCATCCAAGTGCAGTCTGATTTTTTTTCACTGACCTATTGACATGCATTGCCGATTTCGATCCGAGCCTCGTATCAAAATTGGGCACGTCTTTCTGCGATTTTCCACAGATCTCTCGGTCTGTGAAGAATCAAAGACAGGAAAAGGGCCCCATAGACTATCCATGAAAAAAACAGATAGCACTCGCATGTGAGAATCGGATGTCTGAATGAGGCCTAAAGGTACCTTCACACATAACGATTTAGTTAACGATATCGTTGCAACGTTACGCTTTTTGTGATGTAGTAACGATCCCGCTAACGATCTCGTTATGTGTGACAGCGACCAACCATCAGGCCCCTGCTGGGAGATCATTGGTCATTGGGGAATGATCAGGACCTTTTTTTGGTCGCTGATCACCCGCTGTCATCGATGGATCGGCGTGTGTGACGCCGATCCAACGATGTGTTCACTTGTAACCAGGGTAAATATCGGGTTACTAAGCGCAGGGCCGCGCTTAGTAACCCGATATTTACCCTGGTTACAATTGTAAAAGTAAAAAAAAACAAACAAACCACATACTCACATTCTGATGTCTTTCACGTCCCCCGGCGTCAGCTTCCCTGCACTGACTGTCAGCGCCGGCTGTAAAGCAGAGCACAGCGGTGATGTCACAGCTCTGCTTTACGTCCGGCGCTTACACAGTGCAGGGAAGCTGACGCCGGGGGACGTGACAGACATCGGAATATGAGTATGTAGTTTTGTTATTTTTTTACTTTTACAATGGTAACCAGGGTAAATATCGGGTTACTATGTGCGGCCCTGCACTTAGTAATCCCATGTTTACCCTGGTTACCCGGGGACTTCGGCATCGTTGAAGACAGTTTCAATGATGCCGAAGTTGTTCCCCTGATCGTTGGTCGCTGGAGAGAGCTGTCTGTGTGACAGCTCCCCAGCGACCACACGACTTACCAACGATCACGGCCAGGTCGTATCGCTGGTTGTGATCGTTGGTAAGTCGTTTAGTGTAATGGTACCTTAAGAATAGGTAAGATAAGCAGATAAGATGTGGTAGCAGCAAGCGCTACTACCTGAATACTCAGGCGGTAAGCAGCTGCCTGAACTGACCTTAAAAACCCTTAGATGATTGATGATATCAGAGGTGCATGTTGGGTTAGTAAAAATAGATTAGCAAAGAAGGAGTCAGTGGTAGGGAAAAGCATAGCCTGGTGCTGGAGCCGGGAGAGGCGAGTAACAGTACTCCATGTCAGGATCAGTAGCGAAAGCAGAAACTGACTGGATAGTATAGTAGAATTTAGAAGACAAAGTATAAGCTTCAAATTGCATGGAAGTTTCAAACAGAAAGTCACCGGATTGACTCGCTCACAGATTTGGAATGGACCAATGAATTTAGTAGCCAGTTTCTTGCAGCGACTCTTTAATAAAATATTTTTGGTGGAAAACAAAACCTTATCACCCAGAGAGACTGCCGGTGTTTATCAGCACCCCTAATGAATCGGAAGCCTCTGGCTCCAATACACCTCCTCCACTTGGGTGACTACCTCCTGTTGGCTCACAGAAAGTTGCAAAACTGGTTTTGATATGTCCTCAGTATCCAGCAGCAAAGGTGTTGATGCTGCTGCACCTTTGGAATCCATGGCCTGAGTATCCTGTTAGAGGCTCACCGGATGAGGTGGATTTACTAAGCCATAGCTCAGGGTGAGCAGCATGGACCGGAGGCGTTGATGCAGCAGAGGAGAAGGACAGAGCGTGAAAGAGTGAGGACCAGTAGAGCTGGATAAGTAGGACAGCATGTGATCTAGCAGACATGGAAGTACTAGATGTAGCAGGGATACATATGCAGACATCATCATAATGCAAGACACATCAATAGCACACAGGAACGGCAAAGTTGAATAGGCAATCAGACATATTGTTGCAGGTGAATGTAACAAGACCTTTGAATAGCAAAGACAAGAAGGCTGACAACAGAGTTGTTAGTGAGGACAACATCTTGGGATAGCAGAGATGAGTAGGCTGGCAGGTAACTTAATACAACAGAGTTGTTAGTGAAGACAACATCTTGGAATAGCAGGGATGAGAAGGCTGGCAGGTAACTTAATACAACAGAGTTGTTAGTGAGGACAACATCTTGGAATAGCAGGGATGAGTAGGCTGGCAGGTAACTTAATACAACAGAGTTGTGAGTGAGGACAACATCTTGGAATAGCAGAGATGAGAAGGCTGGCAGGTAACTTAATACAACAGAGTTGTTAGTGAGGACAACATCTTGGAATAGCAGGGATGAGAAGGCTGGCAGGTAACTTAATACAACAGAGTTGTTAGTGAGGACAACATCTTGGAATAGCAGGGATGAGTAGGCTGGCAGGTAACTTAATACAACAGAGTTGTGAGTGAGGACAACATCTTGGAATAGCAGAGATGAGAAGGCTGGCAGGTAACTTAATACAACAGAGTTGTTAGTGAGGACAACATCTTGGAATAGCAGGGATGAGAAGGCTGGCAGGTAACTTAATACAACAGAGTTGTGAGTGAGGACAACATCTTGGAATAGCAGAGATGAGAAGGCTGGCAGGTAACTTAATACAACAGAGTTGTTAGTGAGGACAACATCTTGGAATTGCAAAGATGAGTAGGCTGGCAGGTAACTTAATACAACAGAGTTGTGAGTGAGGACAACATCTTGGAATAGCAGAGATGAGAAGGCTGGCTGGTAACTTAATACAACAGAGTTGTTAGGCTACGTTCACATTAGCGTCTTTGGGCGCAGCGTCATCGACGCATACCGACGCATGCGTCATGCGCCCCTATCTTTAACATGGGGGGCGCATGGACATGCGCCGGTATGCGTTGTATTGCGTTTTACGACGCATGCGTCATATTGACGCTTAGACAGGGCGCAGAGGACGCTACTTGTAGCGTTTTCCCTGCGCCGAAATTCCTGCTCTGTGCGATCCTATGACAACGCATGCATCGCAAAACGCTGCGTTGTGTATTTGCGTTGATTGCGTTGCATCGCCGACGCTGCGCCCAATGACGCAAATGTGAACGTAGCCTTAGTGAGGACAACATCTTGGAATAGCAGAGATGAGTAGGCTGGCAGGTAACTTAATATAACAGAGTTGTGAGTGAGGACAACATCGTGGAATAGCAGAGATGAGTATGCTGGCAGGTAACTCAATACAACAGAGTTGTGAGTGAGGACAACACCTTGGAATAGCAAAGATGAGTACGCTGGCAGGTAACTTAATACAACAGATTTGTGAGTGAGGACATCACCTTGGAATTGCAGAGATGAGTAGGCTTGCAGGTAACTTAATACAATAGAGTTGTTAGTGAGGACAGCACATTGGAATAGCAGAGATGAGTAGGCTGGCAGGTAACTTAATACAATAGAGTTGTGAGTGATGACATCACCTTGGAATTAGCAGAGATGAGTAGGCTGTCAGGTAACTTAATACAATAGAGTTGTTAGTGAGGACAGCACCTTGGAATAGCAGAGATGAGTAGGCTGGCAGGTAACTTAATACAATAGAGTTGTTAGTGAGGACAACATCTTGGAATAGCAGAGATGAGTAGGCTGGCAGGTAACTTAATACAACAGAGTTGTGAGTGAGTACAACATCTTGGAATAGCAGAGATGAGAAGGCTGGCAGGTAACTTAATACAACAGATTTGTGAGTGAGGACATCACCTTGGAATAGCAGAGATGAGTAGGGTGGCCGGTAACTTAATATAACAGAGTTGTTAGGGAGGACAACACCTTGGAATAGCAGTGATGAGTAGGCTGGCAGGTAACTTAATACAACAGAGCTGTGAGTTAGGACAACATCTTGGGATAGCAGAGATGAGTAGGCTGGCAGGTAACTTAAAGGGAACCTGTCACCTGAATTTGGCGGGACCGGTGTTATGATCTGGTGGCCTAGGAGCAGCATGAGACGTACTCTGAAGAAGGTGGTCCCTGTACTGAACGCAGACCCTGAACTTAACAACACAACTAGATGTAGCCGTGGGATGTACCTAACGCTCCCTAGACACCTCGACACAGCCTGAGGACTAAATACCCCTAAAGAGAGAAACGGAAAACTATCTTGCCTCAGAGAAAATCCCCAAAGGAAAGACAGCCCCCCACAAATATTGACTGTGAGAGGAGAGGAAAATGACAAACGCAGACTGAAATCAGAATTTAGCAGAGGAGGCCATACTAGCTAAATAGAAAGTATAGTACAGAGAACTATGTGTTCAGTATAAAAACACTAGAAAATATCCACCACAGAAAATACAAAACTCCACATCTGACTAAAGACATGGAGGGTATATCTGCATCTCCAGAGATACCGCTTGGCTGCAAAAAATCATTTCACAGACAAGCTGGACTAGACAATACATGAAAATGCACAGAACTATAAGGCCCACAGCATGTGGACAGCAGAAACAAAGCCAGGACTTATCTTTGAAGAAAAGCACAGCGAACAGGAGAGACCAGAAAGGGATGTGAATCCTCCAAAAACAATGGACAACTGGCACTGACTAAAGGATCAATCAGGACTAAATGACTGAGTTCAAATTGCAAAAAGTGAAAACATCTGATAGATGCTGCGATCCACAGACAGCAGCACTACCACTCATAACCACTGGAGGGAGCCCAAGAGCAGAATTCACAACAGTACCCCCCCTCCTTGAGGAGGGGTCACCGAACCCTCACCAGAGCCCCCAGGCCGATCAGGACGAGCCAAATGAAAGGCACGAACCAAATCGTCAGCATGAACATCGGAGGCAACAACCCAAGAATTATCCTCCTGGCCATAACCTGTTGTGAGTTCTGTTTTTGGGCTCTCTCTGGTGGTTACTGATGGTACTGGGGGACTTGTGTTCTCTGCGGTCTCTGGTGTCCACCTGTTCCATCAGGTTATGGGAGTTTCCTATTTAACCTGGCTTTTTTGTCATTTCCTCGCCGGCTATCAATGTAATCAGCGTGTCTTTTTACCTCGGCTCCCTGCGTCTGTTATCTTCAGGACAAGCTAAGTTTTGATTTTCCTGTTCCACGTTTTGTTTTATTTTTGTCTTAGTCCAGCTTGCAGATATGTGATTCCTTGCTGCTGGTTGCTCTAGTGGGCTGAAATTACTCCTCATGTTCCATGAGTTGGCACATGAGTTCAAGTAATTTCAGGATGGTTTTTTGAAGGGTTTTTCGCTGACCGCGCAGTTCACTTTTGTATCCTCTGCTATCTAGCTTTAGCGGGCCTCATTTTTGCTGATTCTATTTTCATAACTACGTATGTGCTTTCCTCTCATTTCACCGTTATTACATGTGGGGGGCTACTATTTCTGTGGGGTGTTTCTCTGGAGGCAAGTGAGGTCTGTGTTTCTTCTAATAGGGGAAGTTAATCCTTCGGCTGGCGCGAGACGTCTAGGAATCATCGTAGGCACGTTACCCGGCTACTGCTAGTTGTGTGTTTAGGTTCAGGATCGCGGTCAGCTCAGGTTCCATCACCCTAGAGCTTGTTTTGTTTTTGTGCTTGTCCTTTTGTGATCCCCTGCCATTGGGATCATGACAGTATAGCCGGCCAGAAAAAATTGGTCATCGTTTTGGCTGAAGTAGGAGGAAAAGTAGTCTGAGGAAGTTTTTTCTTTTTTTTTTTTTTCCCTCCTCTGTGTTTGCTGCCTAGCCTTAATTGCAGCTTGGCTGCTTCTTTCCTCCTCTTAATCCTTGAATGGCTCTGACCTCAGCTGTTTATCATGGACGTCCAGAGTTTGGCTTCCAGCCTGAATAATCTTGCTGCTAAGGTTCAAAATATACAAGATTTTGTTGTACATACGCCTATGTCTGAACCTAGAATTCCTATCCCAGAGTTTTTTTCTGGAGATAGATCTAGTTTTCTGAATTTTAGGAACAATTGCAAGTTGTTTCTTTCCTTGAAATCTCGCTCCTCTGGAGACCCTGCTCAGCAGGTCAAGATTGTTATATCTTTCCTGCGGGGTGACCCTCAGAATTGGACATTTGCATTGGCACCAGGGGATCCTGCGTTGCTCAATGTGGATGCGTTTTTTCTGGCATTGGGTTTGCTCTATGAGGAACCTAACCTAGAGATTCAGGCTGAGAAAGCTTTATTGGCTCTCTCTCAGGGGCAAGATGAAGCAGAAATATATTGTCAGAAATTTCGGAAATGGTCGGTGCTTACTCAGTGGAATGAGTGCGCTCTGGCTGCAAAATTCAGAGATGGCCTTTCTGAGGCCATTAAAGATGTTATGGTGGGGTTCCCGGCGCCTACAGGTCTGAATGAGTCCATGACTATGGCTATTCAGATTGATCGGCGTTTACGGGAGCGCAAACCTGTGCACCATTTGGCGGTGTCTTCTGAACAGGCACCTGAGATAATGCAATGTGATAGAATTCAGTCCAGAAGTGAACGGCAAAATTATAGGCGGAAAAATGGATTGTGTTTTTATTGTGGTGATTCAGCTCATGTTATATCAGCATGCTCTAAACGCACAAAAAAGGTTGATAAGTCTGTTGCCATTGGTACTTTACAGTCTAAGTTCATTCTGTCTGTGACGCTGATTTGTTCATTATCATCCATTTCCGTCGATGCCTATGTTGATTCAGGCGCTGCCCTGAGTCTTATGGATTGGTCATTTGCCAATCGCTGTGGATTTAGTCTGGAACCTCTGGAAGTTCCTATTCCTTTGAAAGGAATTGACTCTACACCTTTGGCTATGGATAAACCTCAGTACTGGACACAAGTGACCATGCGTATGACTCCCGTTCATCAGGAGGTGATTCGCTTCCTGGTACTGTATAATTTACATGATGTCTTAGTGCTTGGTCTGCCATGGTTACAAACTCATAACCCAGTCCTGGACTGGAAAACAATGTCTGTGTTAAGCTGGGGATGTCAGGGGTTTCATGATGATGCATCTCCGATTTCTATCGCTTCATCTACTCCTTCTGAGGTTCCGGTATTTTTGTCTGATTATCGGGAGGTTTTTGAGGAGCCTAAGCTCAGTTCGCTTCCTCCTCACAGGGATTGCGATTGTGCTATAGATTTGATTCCTGGCAGTAAATTCCCTAAAGGTCGTTTGTTCAATCTGTCAGTGCCAGAGCATACTGCTATGCGGAATTATGTTAAGGAGTCCTTGGAAAAGGGACATATCCGTCCATCTTCGTCCCCTTTGGGAGCAGGTTTTTTTTCGTGGCCAAAAAAGATGGTTCCTTGAGGCCTTGCATAGATTATCGTCTTTTGAATAAGATTACAGTCAAATATCAGTATCCTTTGCCATTGTTGACTGATTTGTTCGCTCGCATTAAGGGGGCTAAATGGTTCACTAAGATTGCTCTTCGAGGTGCGTATAATCTTGTGCGGATAAGGCAGGGTGATGAGTGGAAAACCGCATTTAATACGCCTGAGGGTCATTTCGAGTATTTGGTGATGCCTTTTGGACTTTCTAATGCTCCTTCTGTCTTCCAGTCTATTATGCACGATATTTTCCGTGAATATCTGGATAAATTTATTATCGTGTATTTGGATGATGTTTTGGTTTTTTCTGATGACTGGGAGTCTCATGTTCAGCAGGTCAGGAAGGTGTTTCAGGTCCTGCGGGCCAATTCTTTGTTTGTAAAGGGTTCTAAATGTCTCATTGGAGTCCAGAAGATTTCTTTTTTGGGGTATATTTTTTCCCCTTCTACTATTGAGATGGATCCCGTCAAGGTTCAGGCTATTTGTGACTGGACGCAGCCTACATCTCTTAAGAGTCTACAGAAGTTCTTGGGCTTTGCTAATTTTTATCGTCGCTTCATAACTAATTTTTCTAGTGTTGTTAAGCCTTTGACGGATTTGACTAAGAAGGGTGCTGATGTTACTGATTGGTCTCCTGCGGCTGTGGAGGCCTTTCAGGAACTTAAGCGCCGGTTTTCTTCTGCTCCTGTGTTGCGTCAGCCAGATACGTCGCTTCCTTTTCAGGTTGAGGTTGATGCTTCCGAGATCGGAGCGGGGGCGGTTTTGTCACAGAGAAGCTCCGATGGCTCAGTGATGAAGCCATGTGCGTTCTTTTCTAGAAAATTTTCGCCCGCTGAATGGAATTATGATGTTGGTAATCGGGAGCTTTTGGCCATGAAGTGGGCATTTGAGGAGTGGCGTCATTGGCTTGAGGGTGCTAGACATCATGTGGTGGTCTTGACTGATCACAAAAATCTGATGTACCTTGAGTCTGCCAAGCGTCTGAATCCTAGACAGGCTCGTTGGTCACTGTTTTTCTCCCGTTTCAATTTTGTGGTTTCATACCTGCCAGGTTCAAAGAATGTGAAGGCGGATGCTCTTTCTAGGAGTTTTGTGCCTGACTCCCCTGGAAATTCTGAGCCCACTGGTATCCTTAGGGATGGGGTGATTTTGTCGGCTGTCTCCCCAGACTTGCGACGTGCTTTGCAGGAGTTTCAGGCGGATAAACCTGATCGTTGTCCGCCGGAAAGACTGTTTGTTCCGGATAATTGGACCAGTAGAGTCATCTCCGAGGTCCATTCTTCTGTGTTGGCAGGTCATCCTGGAATATTTGGTACTAGAGACTTGGTGGCCAGGTCTTTTTGGTGGCCTTCCTTGTCGAGGGATGTGCATTCTTTCGTGCAGTCTTGTGGAGTTTGCGCTCGGGCTAAGCCTTGCTGTTCTCGGCCAGTGGATTGTTGTCACCTTTGCCTATCCCGAAGAGGCCTTGGACGCACATTTCCATGGACTTTATTTCGGATCTCCCTGTCTCTCAAAAAATGTCCGTCATATGGGTTGTGTGTGACCGCTTTTCTAAGATGGTTCATCTGGTACCCTTGCCTAAGTTACCTTCCTCCTCTGAGTTGGTCCCTCTGTTTTTTCAAAACGTGGTCCGTTTGCATGGCATTCCGGAGAACATCGTTTCTGACAGGGGATCCCAGTTTGTGTCTAGATTTTGGCGGACGTTCTGTGCTAAGATGGGCATTGATTTGTCCTTTTCGTCTGCATTCCATCCCCAGACGAATGGCCAGACGGAACGAACTAATCAGACTTTAGAAACTTATTTAAGGTGTTTTGTTTCTGCTGATCAAGATGACTGGGTTTCCTTTTTGCCGCTTGCCGAGTTTGCCCTTAATAATCGGGCTAGTTCTGCTACCTTGGTTTCTCCTTTCTTTTGTAATTCGGGGTTTCATCCTCGTTTTTCCTCTGGTCAGGTGGAGCCTTCTGATTGTCCTGGAGTGGACATGGTGGTGGATAGGTTGCATCAGATTTGGAGTCATGTGGTGGACAATTTGAAGTTGTCCCAGGAGAGGGCTCAGCAGTTTGCTAATCGCCGTCGCCGCGTGGGTCCTCGACGTCTTGTTGGGGACTTGGTGTGGTTGTCTTCTCGTTTTGTTCCTATGAAGGTCTCTTCTCCTAAGTTCAAGCCTCGGTTCATCGGTCCCTATAGGATCTTGGAAATTCTTAACCCTGTGTCGTTTCGTTTGGATCTCCCGGCATCGTTTGCTATTCATAATGTGTTCCATCGGTCGTTGTTGCGGAAGTATGAGGTACCTGTTGTTCCTTCGCTTGAGCCTCCTGCTCCGGTGCTGGTGGAGGGTGAATTGGAGTATGTTGTGGAGAAGATCTTGGATTCTCGTGTTTCCAGACGGAAACTCCAGTATTTGGTCAAGTGGAAGGGTTATGGTCAGGAGGATAATTCTTGGGTGATTGCCTCTGATGTTCATGCTGCCGATTTGGTCCGTGCTTTTCATAGGGCTCATCCTGGTCGCCCTGGTGGTTCTCGTGAGGGTTCGGTGACCCCTCCTCAAGGGGGGGGTACTGTTGTGAGTTCTGTTTTTGGGCTCCCTCTGGTGGTTACTGATGGTACTGGGTGACTTGTGTTCTCTGCGGTCTCTGGTGTCCACCTGTTCCATCAGGTTATGGGAGTTTCCTATTTAACCTGGCTTTTTTGTCATTTCCTCGCCGGCTATCAATGTAATCAGCGTGTCTTTTTACCTCGGCTCCCTGCATCTGTTATCTTCAGGACAAGCTAAGTTTTGATTTTCCTGTTCCACGTTTTGTTTTATTTTTGTCTGGTCTTAGTCCAGCTTGCAGATATGTGATTCCTTGCTGCTGGTTGCTCTAGTGGGCTGAAATTACTCCTCATGTTCCATGAGTTGGCACATGAGTTCAAGTAATTTCAGGATGGTTTTTTGAAGGGTTTTTCGCTGACCGCGCAGTTCACTTTTGTATCCTCTGCTATCTAGCTTTAGCGGGCCTCATTTTTGCTGATTCTATTTTCATAACTACGTATGTGCTTTCCTCTCATTTCACCGTTATTACATGTGGGGGGCTGCTATTTCTGTGGGGTGTTTCTCTGGAGGCAAGTGAGGTCTGTGTTTCTTCTAATAGGGGAAGTTAATCCTTCGGCTGGCGCGAGACGTCTGGGAATCATCGTAGGCACGTTCCCCGGCTACTGCTAGTTGTGTGTTTAGGTTCAGGATCGCGGTCAGCTCAGGTTCCATCACCCTAGAGCTTGTTTTGTTTTTGTGCTTGTCCTTTTGTGATCCCCTGCCATTGGGATCATGACAATAACCCTTACATTTGACCAGATACTGAAGCTTCCGCCTCGAAAAACGAGAATCCAAAATCTTCTCAACCACATACTCCAACTCCCCATCAATCAACACCGGAGCCGGAGGATCAACAGAGGGAACAACGGGCACCACATACTTCCGCAACAAAGATCTATGGAAAACATTATGGATAGAAAAATAGGCTGGAAGGGCCAAACGAAAAGACACTGGATTGATAATCTCAGAAATCCTATAAGGACCAATAAACCGAGGCTTGAACTTAGGGGAAGAAACCTTCATAGGAACATGACGGGAAGACAACCAGACCAAATCCCCAAAGCGAAGCCGGGAACCAACACACCGACGACGGTTAGCAAAACGCTGAGACTCCTCCTGAGACAACACCAAATTGTCCACCACATGAGCCCAAATCTGCTGCAGCCTGTCAACCACATAATCCACACCAGGACAATCAGAAGGCTCAACCTGCCCTGAAGAAAAACGAGGATGAAAACCAAAATTACAAAAAAAAGCGAAACCAAGGTAGCCGAACTAGCCCGATTATTAAGGGCAAACTCGGCCAATGGTAAGAAAGCCACCCAATCATCCTGATCAGCAGACACAAAGCATCTCAAATAGGTTTCCAAAGTCTGATTAGTTCGCTCGGTTTGGCCATTTGTCTGAGGATGAAATGCGGAAGAAAAAGACAAATCAATGCCCAGCCTAGCACAAAAGGACCGCCAAAACCTAGAAACAAAACTGGGAACCTCTATCAGACACAATATTCTCCGGAATGCCATGCAAACGAACCACATGCTGAAAAAACAACGGAACCAAATCAGAAGAGGAAGGCAATTTAGGCAAAGGTACCAAATGAACCATCTTAGAAAACCGGTCACAAACCACCCAGATAACAGACATCCTGTCATGCCGTTGCTGCCGCCGGCTCTTCCCACTGCAGCTCGCCGGGTGCACGCGCGCGTCGCATTCAGCTCTGCGTGTGCGCACATCTGATTCCTCTGTTGGCGCTCTTTCCTGTCCTCTCCGTCATCCTGGAGGACTGTAACCCGGAAGTAGCTCCCATGCTGCTATGTAAACTGCTTCCTGCTGCTTCTCTGTGCCTGATGTTCATTTGTGTTTACAAGTGCTTCTGGCCACCTGTGGTCTCTGTGCGTTCCTAGCTCTCTGACTTTGGGTCTCCTCCGCCCTCTGCAGTGCCTGCCTGTTTCCTGTGTTCCTGCCTTGTTCCTTCAGTTCCTTTTCCTCTGCGGTACCTGCCCTGCTCCTATATCTTTTCCTTGCTCCCGTCAGCCTCGGTGTCTCCATATTGTCCTGCCAGCCTCCGTGCCTCCGTAGCGTTCCCATCTTCTCCCTTGTCTCAGTAGTTCCTTTCTGTTCCCTCTTTCCCTTTGTGCCTGCTGTGTTCCCATCTGTTCTCAGTCGACCCTCCAGCTTCCGTGGCGATAGTCCCTCACGGGCCTGCCCCTAACTCTCCCTGTATAGGGGGCGGTCCACCTGGTCAGCTCGTCCGAGAGGGGTTCGTCATCACGGTCCAGTGGGTCCACTCTCCGTTTTTCACTGTTTGAATCTACATGCTCTAATAGGACTGCACTCGGGTGACATCCGAGTGCAGCCAGATTCTTACAGCGTCACACATCCTCTGGGAAACCGGAAGCTCTGAAATAAAATCCATAGAAATATGCGTCCAAGGTCTCTCAGGGACCAGCAAAGGCAGAAGCAACCCACTAGCGTGGGAACAGCAAGGCTTAGCCCGCGCACAAATCCCACAGGACTGCACAAAAGAACGCACATCCTGCGACAAAGAAGGCCACCAAAAGGACCTACCAACCAAATCTCTGGTACCAAAAATCCCAGGATGGCCAGCCAACACAGAACAATGAACCTCCCTCAGAAATCACTTTACTAGTCCATCTATCAGGAACAAACAGTTTCCCCACAGGACAGTGGTCACGTTTACTAGCCTTAAATTCCTGAAGAACCCATCGTAAATCAGGGGAGATGGCAGAAAGAATAACCCCTTCCTTCAAAATGCCGGCCGGCTCACGAACCCCAGGGGAATCAGGAAAAAAACTCCTAGAGAGGGCATCCGCCTTAACATTCTTAGTACCAGGAATGTATGAGACCACAAAATCAAAACGGGAGAAAAACAGGGACCATCAAGCCTGTCTAGGATTCAGCCGTTTGGCAGACTCGAGGTAAATCAGATTCTTATGATCGGTCAGGACCACAATACGGTGCTTGGCCCCCTCAAGCCAATGTCGCCACTCCTCAAATGCCCACTTCATAGCCAACAACTCCCGATTGCCGACATCATAATTGCGTTCCGCAGGTGAAAACTTCCGAGAAAAGAAGGCACACAGTTTCATCAAGGAACCATCAGAATTCCTCTGAGACAAAACGGCCCCTGCCCCAATCTCAGACGCGTCAACCTCAACCTGAAATGGAAGAGAAACATCCGGCTGACGCAACACAGGGGCAGAAGTAAATCAGCGTTTAAGCTCCTGAAAGGCAGAAACAGCCGCGGAAGACCAATTCGTCACATCAGCGCCTTTCTTCGTCAAATCGGTCAGAGGCTTAACCACACTGGAGAAGTTGGCAATGAAACGACGATAAAAATTAGCAAAGCCCAAGAATTTCTGAAGACTCTTCACAGATGTGGGTTGAATCCAATCATGAATGGCCTGAACCTTAACCGGATCCATTTCTACAGATGAGGGAGAAAAAATGAAGCCCAAAAAAGAAACCCTCTGCACTCGAAAGAGGCACTTCGACCCCTTCACAAATAAAGCATTATCACAGAGGATCTGAAATACCATCCTGACCTGCTTCACATGAGACTCCCAATCATCGGAAAAAATCAAAATATCATCCAAATATACAACCATGAATTTATCAAGATAGCTCCGAAAGATATCATGCATGAAGGACTGGAACACAGATGGAGCATTAGAGAGTCCGAATGGCATCACAAGGTATTCAAAATGGCCTTCTGGCGTATTAAATGCAGTTTTCCATTCGTCACCCTGCCTAATACGAATAAAATTATATGCCCCTCGAAGGTCAATCTTAGTAAACCAGCTAGCCCCCTTAATCCTAGCAAACAAATCAGTAAGCAAAGGCAAAGGGTATTGAAATTTGACCGTGATCTTATTCAAGAGGCAGTAATCAATACAGGGTCTCAAGGAGCCATCCTTCTTGGCAACAAAAAAAAAAACCTGCTCTTAATGGTGAAGAAGATTGCCGAATATGCCCCTTCTCCAAAGACTCCTTAATATAACTCCGCATAGCGGCATGTTCTGGCGCAGACAGGTTGAAAAGTCGGCCCTTAGGGAACTTACAACCTGGAATCAAGTCAATAGCACAATCACAGTCCCTATGCGGTGGAAGGGACCTGGACTTGGGCTCATCGAATACATCCTGGAAATCTGACAAAAACTCAGGAATTTCAGAAGAGGGGGAAGAGGAAATTGACATCAAAGGAACGTGACCATGAACCCCCTGACAACCCCAACTAGTCACAGACATAGATTTCCAATCCAACACCGGATTATGTACCTGTAACCATGGAAAACCCAGCACAACATCATCATGCAAATTATGCAACACCAGAAAACGACAATCTTCCTGATGGGCTGGCGCCATGCGCATGGTCAGCTGTGTCCAAAACTGAGGTTTATTTATAGCCAACGGTGTAGCATCAATACCCCTTAAAGGAATAGGGTTCTGCAAACGTTGCAAGGGGAAACCACAACGTCTGGCAAATTCTAAGTCCATTAAGTTCAGAGCGGCGCCTGAATCCACAAATGCCATGACAGAAAATGACGATAATGAGCAGATCAAGGTCACAGATAACAGAAATTTAGGTTGTACAGTACTGATGGTAACAGAACTAGCGATTCTCTTAGTACGCTTAGGGCAATCAGAAATAACATGAGCAGAATCGCCGCAGTAAAAACACAACCTATTCTGACGCCTGAATCCTTAACGTTCAACTTTAGACAAAATCCTATCACACTGCATAGGCTCAGGACTCCGCTCAGAGGACAACGCCACAGTGTGCACAACTCTGCGCTCGCGCAAGCGCCGATCAATCTGAATGGCCAGAGACATAGAATCACTCAGACCAGCAGGCGTGGGGAATCCCACCATAACATCTTTAACGGATTCAGAAAGACCCTTTCTGAAAATTGCCACCAAGGCATCCTCATTCCATTTAGTCAGTACAGACCATTTTCTAAATTTCTGGCAATACGATTCTGCCGCTTCTTGACCCTGACACAGGGCCAACAAGATCTTCTCAGCTTGATCCACAGAATTAGGCTCGTCATACAATAACCCCAATGCTTGAAAGAAAGAATCAACATTAAGCAAAGCAGGATTGCCAGTTTCCAGGGAAAATGCCCAATCCTGTGGGTCACCACACAGCAGGGATATGATGATCTTAACCTGTTGAATGGGATCACCAGAGGACCGGGGTCTCAATGCAAAAAACAGTTTACAGTTATTTTTGAAACTCAAACATTTGGATCTGTCACCAAAGAATAAATCAGGAGTGGGAATCTTAGGTTCTAAGGCAGGAGTCTGAACAATGTAATCTGAAATACCCTGTACCCTAGCAGCAAGCTGATCCACCCGAGAAACTAACTCCTGAACATTCATGTTATTACTAGATTCCGCGGCCACCCAGAGATTAAGAGGGAGGAAGAGAAAAAACAGGCTAAGGAAAAAAAAATGGCTCAAAACCTGTCCTCCCTTCTTCTGAGATGCAATTAACTCATTGTTGGCCAGTTGTACTGTTATGATCTGGTGGCCTAGGAGCAGCATGAGACGTACTCTGGAGAAGGTGGTACCTGTACTGAACGCAGACCCTGAACTTAACAACACAACTAGATGTAGCCGTGGGATGTACCTAACACTCCGTAGACACCATGACACAGCCTGAGGACTAAATACCCCTAAAGAGAGAAACAGAAAACTATCTTGCCTCAGAGAAAATCCCCAAAGGATAGACAGCCCCCTACAAATATTGACTGTGAGAGGAGAGGGAAATGACAAACGCAGACTGAAATCAGAATTTAGCAGAGGAGGCCATACTAGCTAAATAGAAAGTATAGTACAGAGAACTTTGTGGTCAGTATTAAAACACTAGAAAATATCCACCACAGAAAATACAAAACTCCACATCTGACTAAAGACATGGAGGGTATATCTGCATCTCCAGAGATACCGCTTGGCTGCAAAAAATCATTTCACAGACAAGCTGGACTAGACAATACATGAAAATGCACAGAACTATAAGGCCCACAGCATGTGGACAGCAGAAACAAAGCCAGGACTTATCTTTGAAGAAAAGCACAGCGAACAGGAGAGACCAGAAAGGGATGTGAATCCTCCAAAAACAATGGGCAACTGGCACTGACTAAAGGATCAATCAGGACTAAATAGCTGAGTTCAAATTGCAATAAGTGAAAACACCTGATAGATGCTGCGATCCACAGACAGCAGCACTACCACTCATAACCACCGGAGGGAGCCCAAGAGCAGAATTCACAACAGACCGGTTTTCGGTCATATGGGCGGAGTTTTCAGGTGTTTGATTCACCCTTTCCTTACCTGCTGGCTGCATGCTGGCCGCAATATTGGGTTGAAGTTCATGTTGTGTCCTCCGTAGTACACGCCTGCGCAAGGCAAGATTGCGGCCAGCATGCAGCCAGCGGGTAAGGAAAGGGTGAATCAAACACCTGAAAACTCCACCCATGTGACCGAAACCCTGTCCCGCCAAATTCAGGTGACAGGTTCCCTTTAATATAACGGAGCTGAGAGTTCGGAGAGCACCAAGATAACACTCTAAAGAAGCTAAGCAGATAATCAGGCACCTGGAACTGTGGCTTAACTATTGGAAGGCTTGTTGTACCTGGTATATGCTGGGTCACCATTGTATCAAGTATGAACTAGCACAAAGGAAACTGCTGTTTCTAGGTTTAGCGAATCCTATTAGATAATTTACAGCCTGCTCTACATGACTGTGCAAAGAAAGCTACAGTATCTATCACTCCCTGATAGGACCGCCCACTGGACTCCTAAACAAAAAAGCTGTGATGTAAAGGAATAAAATACAAGTTATACTACATCTCTTCCTACAAAACTATATACTAATCTGCTTAGATCCTTCTGCAGATCAGACACCATTTTTAATTTTTTGGCCGAGTTCCTGGGTACAGATTTTTTTTTAAAACCATTTTTACAGGTTCCTTTAAAAAAAAAAGAAAAAAAACAACTATACTCTGCTGTTCCATTTTTTTGGTACAACCAACTGGATATTTCTTACCAAGAAAAATGGGGTACAAGTCCAAAATAGTACAAATATATAGATTTATTACAAAATTATATCAGACAATTAAGATCACATAGACAATTCATCAAAAACACATATCATGCTCAGCGAGGAAAAAACAAGATGGACACAAACCATGTGGCCACCTAGCAATGCAAAGTATATGAAGTAAAGTGTCAAGTGCAATATAAGTAAATAGGATAAGGGGACACTATAGGGCATATTAATGTATCACACATATAAATCCATAAAAACAGACCACAATCATAAATATTTCATCAGCCTAAGTGTAAATACACTATTATTGCAGTAACAGGAGATCCGCACAGTGCAGCCCAACGCGCGTTTCGCGTCGGCTTCATCAGGGGGCGGTGTCCATCTTGTTTTTTCCTCGCTGAGCATGATATGTGTTTTTGATGAATTGTCTATGTGATCTTAATTGTATGATGTAATTTTAGAATAAATCTATATCTTTGTACTATTTTGGACTTGTACTCCATTTTTCTTGGTAAGATGTATTGCAAATTGGAGTGTCCTATTTTTGTAATGTGGTCTCTCTATCATTAGCTCAGACACTCCAGTTTGAGCATGATTAACAGGGTTAATGTGTCCACAGTGGGATGTATTTACTACACAACTGGATATTGTATTACATCAGTTTGAATGCCAAAGAGGAGGCAGCAGGAAGATTTGTAGGAGCCGCCGAACCTGCAACAAAAAGTGTCGGTGGGCCAGTCAGCCCTATGTTGAGAACCAAACATACAGTATGAATGGGGCATATCAGACTTAGATAATGGAGACAAAATGGGAAACTCTGACATTGGGCACCAAGGGGGCTCAGCCCACTCTTTATGTGGCATTTCCCCAAAGATCTGACCTATGTTGTTCTTTGTTGTTTGTGTAATACCCCAGGAAACCGGTTGTTACAGTGGTGATACCATGCCTGGAAGCAAGGAGGATCCCTTTAACACGTGGTACATACAAGCAACGTGTTCTGATTCCAGGCCAGAAGGGGGAGCTCTGAATCTGATTTCAGGGGAGCTTCCCCAGATATATATTCTGGCTTGGAGGAGGTGTCAGTTCAGTTTTGGAGGAAGATTGTGGCAGACAGTCAGAGAGGACAGTCTGAGAGAGGAGAGTGAGCAGAAAAGCTGAAGCCGTGCAGCTACGTGATGATGCAGCTCCTTGGCCAGAGAGGAGAAGCAGACAGCTTTGCATCTTTAGAATGAGCCAGAGGGAAGAAGCACAAGAGTATTAAGGAGCTGGAGGAGAGCTGCAACTGGGCTCCCTCCTCGTTGAAGTGCAGGAACCAGGCACCGGGAGCCCAAGGTTGTGTGGAACTGTATGTCCCACAGGAGAACCGGAGGGCAGAAGATTTCAGGTTGGCTGTCCGCACCCACACCCAAAGGTACAGCAACATACAGAGAGTCATCTTAGAGACACCTGTAAAAAGGCTTGCGTTGCCTACCATGCGGGTACTGTCTTTGGACAGGGAAAGAGAGGACCTTGTGTGGAGCCTAAGGCAGCAACGGACTCGCCTTACAGTGCAAGAAGGAAGGCTTACAACCTAACATGGAAAGGGGGATCTATAATCACTTCCAGGACGACTGGACCTCGCCTACACCTGTTACCTGTACCCTGGACTGTGGCAGTGAATCACCAGTAAACAGGTAAAGAAGACTGCAACCTTGTGTCCTCTGATTATTTCTGGCACCAGACCATCTTTGCCAAATACACCGGGAGCCCTGGGGACCCAGCTTCACCTGTGGTAAGCCATACCATCCCTGTTGCCACAACATCACCCCAGTGGACCCCTTTAAGCAGCATCGGTCACCTCTGACCGAAGACCACAGGTGGCGTCACGAATAGTGATGAGCGAGTATACTCGTTGCTCAGGTTTTCCCGAGCACGCTCGGGTGATCTCCGAGTATTTGTAAGTGTTCGGAGATTTAGTTTTTGTTCCCTCAGCTGCATGATTTACGGCTCCTAGCCAGTCTGAGTTCATGTGGGGGTTGCTTGGTTGCTAGTGAATTCCCATGTGTTCAGCCTGTCTAGCAGCCGTAAATCATTCAGCTGAGGTGACAAAAACTAAATTTCCGAACACTTACAAAAACTCGGAGATCATCCAAGCATGCTCGGGAAAACCTGAGCAACGAGTATACTCGCTCATCACTAGTCACGAACATTCTTATTTCTAAAAAATAACCCTTTAAAGACCTTTCCCTTTAATTTGGATGCCCAGGGCCATGGACCGGGTCGCTGCCACCGTGACCACCCCTTCCCTTTAATGACGACCGGACCCGGTACCGAGTAACCCCTAGGCCCTGGCGGGCGTTCCAACTTGGAATCATGAACAGGATGGACCGACCCAATAAATCGGGTCCTGTGCGCCATGGACTGTATTGAATCATTTAATGGCCGCCATTACTACACCACGAGGCGGGTAAGGAACGGAGAAGATGTGTTGTCACAGGTGGAGCTCCAGAACGGGCGCGATAGCTGGACCCGCCCACTACAGAGACTTTAATGTAAAAGGACATGTCCGTCAGGACGGTTCCGCCCCCGGAGATGGCCGGCGGAAAAGTGGAGAAGAGACTGCCCACGAAGGAGAGGGAAGGAGGAAGGCGAGGGAAAGCGTGCAGGAGGAATGGCTGAGCAATACCCGGTAGAAGCGATGGCGGACAGCAGTGGCGAGCCGCCGGAACCTGCTGACAGAGGAATGGACTTCCCTGGGTGGCCAGAAGAAACCCCAGACCAGGAGACAGTATTGGATCCAGAGTTCCTCGGTGCAGAGATGAGGAGCTGGCCCGACAACTCCTGCGGACCCGGCTGTCAGCGGTGACCACATGGAAGGAGTCCCTGCTAGAAAGAGTGAAGGCCACGCAGTACCAGACCTTGCTACCAGCACTCATCACCCCAGTGGAGGGAGAGAAGGAGATGCTGTAGAAGAGGATGACAACCCCTCAGCATCAAACCCTGCAACCAGCGCTTCTGACCCCAGCGGAACTGGAGGAGACCGGCACCGGAGAGACAGGTATGAAAACTGCCCCAGTAGCTGAGGAGACCCTGGTGGGACCCTTAGAATCCCTGCCAACCCTAACTCCCAGCCAGATAGTTACAGCAGTAACCTGGGACCGCATGGCAGACCAGGGGGTGTACTGACAGACCCGATCCCTTGTCCCTGTGGGCATGCAGGCAAGAGAAAGCTATACACTGAAGGCAACCTAAGACAGACCTAATGGGATTCCCAGAAGAGGCCCAAGCAGGGGCAAATCACGAAGAGATAGTGGAGAAGGCAAATTACTGCCGGCGACAGATCCTAAAGTTGGAGGCAGAGCAACAAGAGCGCAGAGCCAAGTGGGAGGCAATGGGGGAGCACAACATGATGGCCAAAGCCCGGACCTGCAAAGTTACACCTGCTAATCGTGGCCTGCTGAGGCAGGGCATTGTGGTCTCTTTTAATTTGAACAAGGGATGGGGATTTATCCGTGAACCAGGAGAGCCCTCGGAACTCTTTGTCAACCGTAGAGATGTTGAATCACACCTCTTAAAGGGACACCCATACCGTGACCTATACGCTGAAGAGTAAATGACATTCACCCGGCAAAATGGTGAAAGGGGATGCTATGCTCTGAATGTAAAAAAATGCACAGGAGGCAGTGCTGATGCAGATGTAGCCACTGAGGGTAAAGTACAGTCCCAGGCTACACAAACTCCAGTTGCTGGACTGTTTCCAATGGAGTCACCTGTTGTGACCTACAGTGAGCACTGTTCCCAACCAGGAGGTTGCAAACCTGAAAACCTGCCCTGGAAGAGAAAATACAGAAAAAGAACCAACAGATAATGACAGTTGTGGTTTATAGTTAGTTACCTGGTTTAACAATTGTTGATGATATTTGTTAAAGTTTAAAAGGACAGTAAGGTTATGAATGGTGAAATACCTGAAAACTTTCCATTGTAAATAGTTGGCACCTCTTAAGGTGCATCTTATTGGTTTTACCACACGCCGGCAGCGTGAGTGGAACCCTGTTGTGTTTCAAAGACCTGAAGAAAAAAACGTTGGCGTGGCCAAAGACAAGGTCTAGATGGTTATGCCTTGCAGCCCGCCCAAGCCTATGTTGGGGGTTTAGAAAGGGTCCCCCGCTTCATTGTAGTTGGTGCACAAGGACACCCTGTCATTAAAATGCTTGCACTTTTGATATGCTTAAAATGTTTTGCACTCATGTAAATTATGCTTTGCAATGTTTAAAGATAATAGCCTTCCATAAACAGAAGAAAAGTTTATGTACCTGTTGAAATGCATTTCCAAAAATTATTGCACAATTCTAACCTGTTATTGTTTTTGTTTCTTTTCCCAGTCTGGGAGTACTGGATTTAATGGGTGGGGAGTGTAACACCCCAGGAACCCAGCTGTTACAGTGGTATTGCCTTCCTCTCAGGGAGTGTGATGCCATGCCTGGAAGCGAGAAGGATCCCTTTAACAAGTGGTACATACAAGCACATGTTCTGATTCCAGTCTAGAAGGGGGAGCTCTGAACCCTGTTTCAGGGGAGCTTCCCCAGATATATATATTCTGGTTTGGAGGAGGAGTCAGTTTTGGAGAGAGATTGTGGCAGACAGTCAGAGAGGACAGTCTGAGAGAGGAGAGTGAGCAGAAAAGCTGGAGCTGTGCAGCTACGTGATGCTGCAGCTCCGGGCCAGAGAGGAGAAGCAAACAGCATTGCATCTGTAGAACGTGCCAGAGGGAAGAAGCACAGGAGTATTAAGGAGCTGGAGGAGAGCTGTGGCTGGGCTCCCTCCATGCTGAAGTGCCGGAACCGGGCACCGGGAGCCCGAGGCTGTGTGGAACTCTATGTCCCACAGCAGAACAGGAGGGCAGAAGATTTCAGGTCATCTGTCCACACCCCAAGGTACAGGAACATATAGAGCCTGCAGTCATCTGAGAGATACCTGTAAAAAGGCTCACGTTGCCTACCATGTAGGTACTGTCTTAGGACAGGGAAAGAGAAGGACTTTGTGTGGAGCCTAAGGTAGCAAGGGACTCGCTTTACAGCGCAAGAAGGAAGGCTTACAACCTACCTGGAAAGGGGGATCTATAATTGCTTCCAGGCCGACTGGACCTCGTCTACACCTGTTACCGGTACCCTGGACTGTGGCCATGAATCACCAATAAACAGGTAAAGAGAATGCAACCCTGTGTCCTCTGATTATTTCTGGTACCACACCATCTTTCCGAAATACACCGGGAACGCTGGGGACCCAGCTTCATCTGTGGGAAGCCATACCATCCCTGCTGCCACAACATCACCCCAGTGGACCCCTTTAAGCAGCGTCTTTCACCTCTGACCGAATACCACAAGTGGCGTCACGAACTTGCTTATTTCTAAAAAAAAAACCTTTAAAGACCTTTCCCTTTAATTTGGAAGCCCAGGGCCACGGAACGGGTCGCTGCCATCGTGACCACCCCTTTAATAATGACTGGACACGGTACCGCGTAACCCCTAGGTTACATTTGCTGCAGGATTTATTTACATTCCTAACAGTAAAACATGACGGGGTTTGACCTTGAAAAGAAATGTTTTTCTCTATAGGAAATGAAAGTCAGCCTAACACAATCAACAATAAACATATATTGGCCCAAAGCCGAAACTGATACATAACTTGCCTGCCTGTCACATGCCAACCATATCAAATAGTGATCAATCATTGTACAGGAGGAGGAGCTGAGCTGTGACATCACCTATTGTGAATGGTGGATCCTGTGTTATCTACTGTATATAGAGGTGTTGTCAGTCATTATACAGGAGGAGGAGGAGGTGAGCTGTGATATCACCTATTGTGAATGGTGGATCTTGTGTTATCTACTGTATATAGAAGTGTTATCAGTCATTGTACAGAAGGAGGAGGTGAGCTGTGACATCACCTATTGTGAATGGTGGATCCTGTGTTATCTACTGTATATAGAGGTGTTGTCAGACATTATACAGGAGGAGGAGGAGGTGAGCTGTGATGTCACCTATTGTGAATGGTGGATCTTGTGTTACCTACTGTATATAGAAGTGTTATCAATCATTGTACAGGAGGAGGAGGTGAGCTGTGACATCACCTATTGTGAATGGTGTATCCTGTGTTATCTACTGTATATAGAGGTGTTATCAGTCACTGTACAGGAGGTGGAGGTGAGCTGTGATATCACCTATTGTGAATGGTGGATCCTGTGTTATCTACTGTATATAGAGGTGTTATCAGTCGTTATTCAGGAGGAGGAGGAGGAGGTGAGCTGTGACATCACCTATTGTGAATGGTGTATCCTGTGTTATCTACTGTATATAGAGGTGTTATCAGTCATTGTACAGGAGGAGGTGAGCTGTGACATCACCCATTGTGAATGGTGGATCCTGTATCATCTACTGTATATAGAGGTGTTATCAGTCGTTATACAGGAGGAGGAGGAGGTGAGCTGTGACATCACCTATTGTGAATGGTGTATCCTGTGTTATCTACTGTATATAGAGGTGTTATCAGTCATTGTACAGGAGGAGGTGAGCTGTGACATCACCTGTTGTGAATGGTGGATCCTGTGTTACCTACTGTATATAGAGGTGTTATCAGTCATTGTACAGGAGGTGGAGGTGAGCTGTGATATCACCTATTGTGAATGGTGGATCCTGTGTTATCTACTGTATATAGAGGTGTTATCAGTCATTATACAGGAGGAGGAGGTGAGCTGTGATATCACCTATTGTGAATGGTGGATCTTGTGTTCTCTACTGTATATAGAGGTGTTATCAGTCATTGTACAGGAGGAGGAGGTGAGCTGTGATATCACCTATTGTGAATGGTGGATCTTGTGTTATCTACTGTATATAGAAGTGTTATCAGTCATTGTACAGAAGGAGGAGGTGAGCTGTGACATCACCTATTGTGAATGGTGGATCCTGTGTTATCTACTGTATATAGAGGTGTTGTCAGTCATTATACAGGAGGAGGAGGAGGTGAGCTGTGATGTCACCTATTGTGAATGGTGGATCTTGTGTTACCTACTGTATATAGAAGTGTTATCAATCATTGTACAGGAGGAGGAGGTGAGCTGTGACATCACCTATTGTGAATGGTGTATCCTGTGTTATCTACTGTATATAGAGGTGTTATCAGTCATTGTACAGGAGGTGGAGGTGAGCTGTGATATCACCTATTGTGAATGGTGGATCCTGTGTTATCTACTGTATATAGAGGTGTTATCAGTCGTTATTCAGGAGGAGGAGGAGGTGAGCTGTGACATCACCTATTGTGAATGGTGTATCCTGTGTTATCTACTGTATATAGAGGTGTTATCAGTCATTGTACAGGAGGAGGTGAGCTGTGACATCACCCATTGTGAATGGTGGATCCTGTATCATCTACTGTATATAGAGGTGTTATCAGTCGTTATACAGGAGGAGGAGGAGGTGAGCTGTGACATCACCTATTGTGAATGGTGTATCCTGTGTTATCTACTGTATATAGAGGTGTTATCAGTCATTGTACAGGAGGAGGTGAGCTGTGACATCACCTGTTGTGAATGGTGGATCCTGTGTTACCTACTGTATATAGAGGTGTTATCAGTCATTGTACAAGAGGTGGAGGTGAGCTGTGATATCACCTATTGTGAATGGTGGATCCTGTGTTATCTACTGTATATAGAGGTGTTATCAGTCATTATACAGGAGGAGGAGGTGAGCTGTGATATCACCTATTGTGAATGGTGGATCTTGTGTTCTCTACTGTATATAGAGGTGTTATCAGTCATTGTACAGGAGGAGGAGGTGAGCTGTGATATCACCTATTGTGAATGGTGGATCCTGTGTTATCTACTGTATATAGAGGTGTTATCAGTCGTTATACAGGAGGAGGAGGAGGTGAGCTGTGACATCACCTTTTTGTAGTGTATGCTCTTATATACTGTTTTTAGAGGTGTTAGCTTTCATTTCCTTTCTGTAATGATAATGAGACTGCAGGAAAGTTTTCAATATAGGACAGACACTATCTACGATTAAGCTTAATGGCATATGTAAAAATTGCAAGATTTCTAATTAGGTTTTTTTTTCCTATAGACAATATTGGAAATTTAAAAAATACATACAAAAATACAGTAAAAACCTGATTTGAACAACATGTTGTCTCCTGATGGCACATCCACTTTATGCAGAGACTCTATATGACAGCAAAAATAGCACCTGGGGTCCAGTATTCTGGCTGCATGGACACTGCGGACCGTCTTATAGTACATCTATGAGGCACCATTGTCTTGTCCCAAACTTTTCTTCAGACGTTCAAGTTCTGCTCCATCTGACAACCAAGCTTTACTGTATATTAATAAAACTTTATCTAAATAGGTAACTGTAAATCAGCTCCTACCTTGCCGTATAAGTTGTTAATAAACGCATGGTGTCCGATGAAGACTTTGTACATCTTGCGCTCTGCTGTGTGCCTGATGGATGAGATATATGTCATGTACATGTGTGCGTCATTAGAAATCAGGGAGGATCGATATTGGGCCAATCATAATTGGGATCCACCAGTGTAAGTGAATGTCAAGCACATCCTACTGTCCCTACCTGCAATCCCATCCAGCCATAAATCACAACGTTCTCCTGCGGCAACTTGTACACTAGGAAGGTTCAGATAATTTCCAGTAATTAGAAGCATTGCGCCATTTTAATAACATGGATTGTGTTACATCGATAGGCAGTGACGGATCGCGGTTCCCACTCCTATACACAGAAGCCACAACATGGCTTTTTACATTTTGCATTCACATGGATGAAAATAAAAACTGTGTAATTCTTCATTTCTGGCATTTGGCTGCAGCAGGAGCCTCTCCCCACTGCTGTATTGGAAATAGGTATTGCATCCCGCCCCATTGGCATATCCCCACTCCTTAAAGTTTGTCAGAAAAATAGATAAGAGCCCAGCAGGAAATTAATCCATCTTGTCTGCAATATTTCCATTGGTTCAAGAACATGGAGAAAATCCTGTAAGATGCCAGCTTCTGCAGCTGATCCAGGCGGGCACACCGCCACCCGCGCCCATGATGTGCGGCGTCTGGGTGATGAGCGAGTATACTCGTTGCTCGAGTTTTCCTGAGCACGCTCGGGTGGTCTCCGAGTATTTTTTAGCGCTCGGAGATTTAGTTTTCTTGCGGCAGCTGAATGATTTACAGCTGCTAGCCTGCTTGATTACATGTGGGGATTCCATAGCAACCAGGCAACTCCCACATGTACTCAGCCTGGCTAGTAGCTGTAAACCGGAGCAAGGAGTGCGCTCGCTCATCACTAGACGCCGCACATCATGGGAGCGGGGGAAGGTGAGTAGATTATTTGCTTTGTTTTTAAATGTGTCAGCGAACAGCAGCAAAACTTGGAATATTATTACAGGATGGGTCCCGTCCAGGTGGGGGAACATTATTACTGGATGGGGAATGGGGACATTAGATTAGGATGGGGCACATTATACTAGGAAGGAACCTAGGGTGGGGTCATTATACCAGGAAGGAACCTAGGGTGGGGGACATTATACTAGGAAGGAACATGGGGTGGGGGACATTATACCAGGAAGGAACTTGGGGTGGGGGACATTAAACCAGGAAGGAACCTAGGGTGGGGGACATTATACCAGGAAGGAACCTGGGGTGGTGGAGATTATACCAGGAAAGGACCTAGGACAAGGGACATTATTACTTGAAAGGGCCCAGGATGGGAGACATATATTACCGGAAGAAGCCAGGATGGAGACATTACACCAGGTTGGGGCATTATACCAGGAAGGAACCTAGGGTGGGGCACATTATACCATGAAGGAACCTATGGTGGTGGACATTAAACCAGGAAGGAACCTAGGCTGGGGGGGCATTATACCAAGAAGGAACCTAGGGTGAGGGACATTATAACAGGAAGGAACCTGGGGTGGAGGACATTAAACCAGGAAGGAACCTAGGGTGGGAGACATTATACCAGGAAGGAACCTGGGGTGGTGGACATTATACCAGAAGAGGACCTAGGACAAAGGACATTATTACTTGAAGGGGCCCAGGATGGGAGACATATATTACCGGAAGAAGCCAGGATGGAGACATTACACCAGGTTGGGGCATTATACCAGGAAGGAACCTAGGGTGGGGCACACTATACCATGAAGGAACCTAGGGTGGTGGACATTAAAACAGGAAGGAACCTAGGGTGGGGGGCATTATACCAAGAAGGAACCTAGGGTGGAGGACATTAAACCAGGAAGGAACCTAGGGTGGGAGACATTATACCAGGAAGGAACCTGGGGTGGTGGACATTATACCAGAAAAGGACCTAGGACAGGGGACATTATTATTTGAAGGGGCCCAGGATGGGAGACATATTATCGAAAGAAGCCAGGATGGAGACATTACACCAGGTTGGGGCATTATACCAGGAAGGAACCTAGGGTGTGAATGTTATACCAGAAAAAGGACCCAGGATGGGGGACATTATTACTGGAAGAAGCCAGGATGGGGGACATTATACCAGGAAGGGGCTCAGAATAGGCACTTTATACCAGGAAGGGTCCCAGGTTGTAGTACGTTACTATGGCACGTAGCCCAGGAAGGGGGATATTCTTACTGAAAGGCACTAAGGATGGGGGGACATTATTACGGCAAGGAGGCCAGGATGTTGGACATTATTACTAGGAGGGGCCCAGATTCAGTAACATTCTTACTATAAAGGGCACAGGATGTTGGACATTGTTACGCCAATGGGCCTAGGATCGGGGACATTATTGCTGAAAGGGGCCAAGGATGGGGGGACATTATTATGACATGGGGCTCAGGATGGGGGACATTATTGCTGAAAGTGGCCAAGGATGGAGTGACTTTATTACGACAAGGGGCCCAGGATGGGGGACAGTTTTACGACAAGGGGCCTAGCATATTGTACATGATTACTAGAAGGGGCCCATGATGGGGAACATTCTTACTGGAAGGGGCACATGATGTTGGACATTATTACTGCAAGGGACCCTGGTCAAAATTTTGCACCGTGGTCCATTGGACTTTAGTTACGCCGCTGCCCATTGGATCTCATGTAACGGGATCACAGGGTGCAGATGGGCTGCTATGACAGCCAGTGGCCTAACGATGACCAGCAGGTCTAACAAGCGGTGATGTCACGTTTATAGTGCTGCATTCAATCAGTGGGCCCAGCGTCTCATGACATCTACATAGACAGAACCACAAATCCCAGGAATTACAGCGATTGCACTTAGGAGGACTGGGGTAAAGTTATTGTCTTTGATGAAGCCCCATTTTGTCTGGAGACGAAAAGATGAGCGCTACCATGAGTCCTGTGTCATGACCAAGACCCATCGCATCCGTGGTTCTCCGCAGAAGACGATAGTGTTATGTGATAGTGGATCATTCACCAAAACAGAAAACTGTTCTCCTGGTCAATATCCCCAACCTTCCCATCTGCGGAACTCCGTATCTTTGGCCAATGCAAAAGAAACAAACAGTTACTAGTTTAGTCTCTTGTCATTGCTGCAGAGAAACACTAGGAGATTGTCGTGAACTTAATTTCTCCATCTTGTTTGTGTCCGCGATAATTGGACTGCACTTGGATGACATCTGAGTGCAGTCCGATGTTTCACACACACACACACCCATAGAGTTGTATGATCCAAAAGCAGCACATTACGGCTCCCATGATAAGAATACAAGCGCTATCTATTTTCCAATACACGATTTTACAACTACGATTTTAATGATGTCGCAATTAAGCTCAAAGGTGACAGGACCTTTATAAACTGGATAAAACAGCAGGACACAGCCGAAGACTGCACTCGCTATCATCTTATAGACGCGCAGTGTGTGTAGAGTGCAAAGGTTCAGGGAATCAACCTAAATGGGTGTCATTCGATATAAGACAATCGGCAGTGATTTAGCTGAATTAGTATATAGCTTATTAAAGGGGTTGTCCACTACTGGAAATCCCTTTTTTATTAGTCCTTTTTTTATAAAGCATACTCACCTTCTGGATCAGCCATGCTCCTCCATAGTCAATGCTGCTCTTCCTGGCTGGTCTGCTGGCAGCATACAGTGGGGCAAAAAAGTATTTAGTCAGTCAGCAATAGTGCAAGTTCCACCACTTAAAAAGATGAGAGGCGTCTGTAATTTACATCATAGGTAGACCTCAACTATGGGAGACAAACTGAGAAAAAAAAATCCAGAAAATCACATTGTCTGTTTTTTTTAACATTTTATTTGCATATTATGGTGGAAAATAAGTATTTGGTCAGAACCAAAAGTTCATCTCAATACTTTGTAATATATCCTTTGTTGGCAATGACAGAGGTCAAACGTTTTCTGTAAGTCTTCACAAGGTTGCCACACACTGTTGTTGGTATGTTGGCCCATTCCTCCATGCAGATCTCCTCTAGAGCAGTGATGTTTTTGGCTTTTCGCTTGGCAACACGGACTTATTTATTATTATGGTGGAAGTCTGGGCGTAGAGGTGGACCTGTTTGTGTGTGTATGAACGGGTGTTTGTGTATCTGAACGGGTGCCCCTGTGCCTCTAAATGGACTTTTTGCTTTTATGTTATCATTTTCTGCCTGAAAAGACGTTTTTTTTTTAAAAAAAAACTTGACAGGTTGTGTATATAACAAAACAGCTCAATTGTTCTGAACCAAAGAACTGGATCCTTGTGTGTGCACCAGCATCTGCCAGAGAACCGATCCCTTACAGACCCCTGCAAATCAACTTCTATCTGCTGGCAATCCCGGCACTTCTTCTGATGAGTAGGCAAAGCGCGAGGTCATGTGGTCTACAAATCAAAAGAGGAGATGACGATTCTGGCAGGTAGAAGGCGTTTAACAGAGCCCCGACCTTGTGTCCGTGGAATATTGACCTGGCCACTGAACTAGGGTCTTGCGAATCCATACGTTCATCTCTATTCTATCTCAATTTTCCAGAGAGTCAGGAGATGTTGAGAAGACCGGAGCTTCAGCCAGCATGGAACGAGGATAGGGAAGTGTTTGATTATTTAATTTTTATGTATGGAGCATTATATATGGCTCATTCTGTATGGAACATTATATGGGGCCCATTATTCTGTATGATGCATTATATGGGGCCAATTCTGTATGAAACATTTTATGGGTCTCATTATTCTGTATGGAGCAATATAGTGGGTTCATTATTCTGTATGGAGCAATATAGTGGGTTCATTATTCTGTATGGCACGCTATATGGGATCAATTTTCTGTATGAAGCAATATATGGGGCTCATTATAGTGTACTAAATGGTGGCCTGATTCTAACGCATCGGGTATTCTAGAATATGTATGTAGTTTATTTATGAAGATTTTAGAATACATTGAATACACAGGACAGACTGCGCCTGTCGCTGATTGTTCGCAGCCGGCCACGTAGTATATAACAGCCCACGGAGTATATAGCACAGCCCACGGAGTATATAGCACAGCCATGTAGTATATAGCACAGCCCACGTAGTATATAACAGCCCATGCACGCAGTATATAACATAGGCCATGTAGTGTATAACACAGCCCATGTAGTGTATAACACAGCCCACATAGTGTATAACACAGCCCACATAGTGTATAACACGGCCCACGTAGTATATAGCACAGCCCACGTAGTGTATAACACAGCCCACGTAGTATATTGCCTAGCCCACGTAGTATATTGCACAGCCCACGTAGTATATTGCACAACCCACGCAGTATATTGCCCAGCCCACGTAGTATATTGCACAGCCACGTAGTATATTGCCCAGCCCACATAGTATATTGCACAGCCCACGTAGTATATTGCACACCCCATGTAGTATATTGCACACCCCACGTAGTATATTGCACACCCCATATAGTATATTGCACACCCCACGTAGTATATTGCACACCCCACGTAGTATATTGCACACCCCACGTAGTATATTGCACACCCCACGTAGTATATTGCACACCCCACATAGTATATTGCACAGCCACGTAGTATGTTGCACAGCCCACGTAGTATATTGCACAGCCCACGTAGTATATTGCACAACCCACGCAGTATATTGCCCAGCCCACGTAGTATATTGCACAGCCACGTAGTATATTGCACAGCTCATGTAGTATATTGCTCAGCCCATGTAGTATATAGCACAGCCACATAGTATATTGCACAGCCCACGTAGTATATTGCCCAGCCCACGTAGTATATTGCACAGCCCACGTAGTATATTGCACACCCCATGTAGTATATTGCACACCCCACGTAGTATATTGCACACCCCATATAGTATATTGCACACCCCACGTAGTATATTGCACACCCCACGTAGTATATTGCACACCCCACGTAGTATATTGCACACCCCACGTAGTATATTGCACACCCCACGTAGTATATTGCACACCCCACATAGTATATTGCACAGCCACGTAGTATGTTGCACAGCCCACGTAGTATATTGCACAGCCCACGTAGTATATTGCACAGCCACGTAGTATATTGCACAGCCACGTATTATGTTGCACATCCCACGTAGTATATTGCACAGCCCACATAGTATATTGCACAGACATGTAGTATGTTGCACAGCCCACGTAGTATGTTGCACAGCCCACGTAGTATATTGCACAGCCACATAGTATATTGCACAGCCACGTATTATGTTGCACAGCCCACGTAGTATATTGCACAGCCACGTAGTATGTTGCACAGCCCACGTAGTATATTGCACAGCCCACATAGTATATTGCACAGACATGTAGTATGTTGCACAGCCCACGTAGTATATTGCACAGCCCATATAGTATATTGCACAGCCACGTAGTATATTGCACAGCCCATGTAGTATATTGCACAGCCCACGTAGTATATAGTAATGTGGGCACCAAAGAATTAAAATAAAAAATAGTTATATACTCACTTTCCGTTGGCCCCCAGATCGAAGTGGTTACCGACGCTCCTCGCGCACTCCGGTCTGAAGAGTGCATTGCGGTCTCGCGAGATGATGACGTAGCGGTCTCACGAGACCGCTATGTCATCATCTCGCGAGATCGCAATGCATGGAGTTTTCACCGCAACGTCGCGAGGAGCGGGAAAGGCCTGTTCTGGATCCGAGGGGCCGACGGACGGTGAGTATATAACGATTTTTTTTTATAATATTATTTTTAACATTAGATCTTTTTACTACTGATGCTGAATAGGCAGCATCAATAGTAAAAAGTTGGTCACACAGGGTTAATAGCAGCGTTAATGGAGTGCGTTACACCGCGGCATAACGCGGTCCAGTAGCGCTGCCATTAACCCCGTGTGAGCGCTGACTGGAGGGGAGTACGGAGCGGGTACTGACTGCGGGGAGTAAGGAGCGGCCATTTTGCCGCCAGACTGTGCCCGTCGCTGATTGGTCGTGGCTGTTTTGCCACGACCAATCAGTGACTTGGATTTCCATGACAGACAGAGGCCGCGACCAATGAATATCCGTGACAGACAGACAGAAAGACAGACAGACAGAAAGACGGAAGTGACCCTTAGACAATTATATAGTAGATGGAGCAATAAATGCGGGTCATTATACTGTATGGGGCTCATTAAACTGTATGGAGCAATATATGGGGTCCTTGATACTGAATGGAGCAATATATGGGGCCCATTATACTGTATGGAGCATAATTTGAGGCCCATTATTCAGTAAGGAGCATTATATGAGGCCCATTATTCAGTAAGGAGCAGTATATGAGGCCCATTATTCAGTAAGGAGCATTATATGGGGCTCATTATTCTGTATGGGGCACTATATGGGGCTCATTATTCTGTATGGCACACTATATGGGGTCCATTATTCTGTATGGAACAATATAGGGGGCTCATTATAGTGTATGGAGCGATATATGGGGGCCCAATATATTAAAGTGAGCAAGATATGAGACCCATAATACTGTATAGAGGACTATGTGGTGCACATAATACTGTATAGAGGACTATACTAACTGGAGCCGGCTATGCCAATATGTATTCTGATTATAAAGGTTGATACACATATGTTGGCCCATTAAGAAAACGTGGTAAACATCCATTGCATTATAAGTGTATGGAGTATAAAAAAAAGTACAAAGAATGTTAAGAATTTGATTAACTCCATCAATTCCATTCTATATTTAGTCCCATGAATTTACAAATGTCAGCACCAAGTCGTTGGGTGTGTTTGACACGACAACTGGTGTCAAGAAAATAATCAAATGCCGCATAATACCATAGTAAACCTGTGGCCAAACAAAAAGCAAATCAATCAAGGTGAAAAAAATAATTTCATGCTGCATTGATCCTGAGGAATGTAGAAACCAGACCCAATGTCAGGTATCTCCCAAACGTAAAAGAAAGAACAAAAATGAATGATAGAGATGACTCACGGGCATTTTTACTTCTTGTGATTTTATATTTTCTTTTTTTTTTTTTCGGCTGCTTCTAGAATTTTTCACCAATGGCCGATCCTTAAAAGATTTGCACAGAATTAGAAGAATGTTTCTGCTTTCTTCCAGAAATAGCGCCACATCTGTCTAGGGGTTGTGCGTGGTATTGCAACTTGGCTTCATTGAATTAATTGGGTATGAGATGCAGTACCAGAAACAACCTGTGGACAGATGTGGCACTAGCCAGAATTTTATCATTTTCTCCACCTCCTTGACAGCAAACTGGTAATTCGCATATTGGTGGTCAAAAAGCACTTGGTAAGTTACCTTTTAATTTGACATATAAAAGACCCTTATAGGAGAAAAAGGAAAATGGCATTAAAAACATAAAATATTTAATAAAACAGCAAGTTAAAAAAAACCAGCGAAGAATAAACGGGATTATTTATTTTTAATTAAAACAGTTTTTATTAACTAAAAGTGCTGCAGAATATGCCAGCGCTATATAATTAAAAAAAATATAAATACAAAAATTATTATTATTATGATTAAAATTCGTAAAACATATAAACTCGTTAAGCATCTTCTCAATCGTTGCAATCTACAAAATAATCTAAAACATGTAATAATTTATTATTATTACACAGTAATGCCACTACCAAGATGGCTACAGCATTACAGTGACTCGCAGGCAATCCCCGCATTCTTATTGGCTGCGTAACAGGCGCCAAACATACGGGGTGGGGATTCAAGCATTACATCCGAGCACCCAGATACTGGAGTGAGATGCATTGTCCCCCCTCCTGAAATAATGTCACCATCCTGAAATAAGGTCCCCCATTATGGGCCACTTCCTGTAATAATGTCCCACATTCTAGACACCTTCCTGGTTCTATATCTTCCATCCTGGATTTTTCTTGTAATAATGTTCCCATCCTGTAATAATGTCCCCATCCTGTAATAATGTTCCCCATCCTGGAAACCTTCCTGGTATAATGTTCCCCATCCTGAGTGCAATCAGTAATAATGTCCCCCATCCAGGGCCCCTTCTTGGGTAGAATGTTCACCATCCTGGGCCCCTTCTTGGGTAGAATGTTCACCATCCTGGGCCCATTCCTGGTAGAATGTTCCCCATGCTGGTCCCATTCCTGGAAGAATGTTCACCATCCTGTGCCCATTCCTGGAAGAATGTTCCCCATCCTGAGCCTCTTTCAGTAATAATGTCCCCCATCCTGGGCCCCTTCTTGCGTTTAATGTTCCCCATCCTGGGCCCATTCCTGGTAGAATGTTCCCCATCCTGGGCCCCTTCTTGGGTATAATGTTCCCCATCCTGGGCCCATTCCTGGTAGAATGTTCCCCATCCTGGGCCCCTTCTTGGGTTTAATGTTCCCCATCCTGGGCCCATTCCTGGTAGAATGTTCCCCATCCTGGGCCCCTTCTTGGGTTTAATGTTCCCCATCCTGGGCCCATTCCTGGAAGAATGTTCACCATCCTTGGCCCCTTCTTGGGTTTAATGTTCCCCATCCTGGGCCCATTCCTGGTAGAATGTTCCCCATCCTGGGCCCCTTCTTGGGTTTAATGTTCCCCATCCTGGGCCCATTCATGGTAGAATGTTCACCATCCTGGGCCCATTCCTGGTAGAATGTTCCCCATCCTGGGCCCCTTCTTGGGTTTAATGTTCCCCATCCTGGGCCCATTCCTGGAAGAATGTTCACCATCCTGGGCCCCTTCTTGGGTTCAATGTTCCCCATCCTGGGCCCATTCCTGGTAGAATGTTCCCCATCCTGGGCCCCTTCTTGGGTATAATGTTCCCCATCCTGGGCCCATTCCTGGTAGAATGTTCCCCATCCTGGGCCCCTTCTTGGGTTTAATGTTCCCCATCCTGGGCCCCTTATTGGGTTTAATGTTCCCCATCCTGGGCCCATTCATGGTAGAATGTTCACCATCCTGGGCCCATTCCTGGTAGAATGTTCCCCATCCTGGGCCCCTTCTTGGGTTTAATGTTCCCCATCCTGGGCCCATTCCTGGAAGAATGTTCACCATCCTGGGCCCCTTCTTGGGTTCAATGTTCCCCATTCCTGGTAGAATGTTCCCCATCCTGGGCCCCTTCTTGGGTTTAATGTTCCCCATCCTGGGCCCATTCATGGTAGAATGTTCACCATCCTGGGCCCATTCCTGGTAGAATGTTCCCCATCCTGGGCCCCTTCTTGGGTTTAATGTTCACCATCCTGGGCCCATTCCTAGTAGAATGTTCACCATCCTGGGCCCCTTCTTGGGTTTAATGTTCCCCATCCTGGGCCGATTCCTGGTAGAATGTTCACCATCCTGGGCCCCTTCTACAACACATTTAAAAAAATTAATCGATTCTTCTTACCGCTGAGATGTTTCGCCACATGTTTAAGCCGAGAACACGGACGTATGGATTTGTGGATTGAGATAAAAGAGCAACCCAAGATTAAATTATATATTAAAATATATATTTATCACTTTACGGGCACACTAGACAAACACTACATTCTCATTGGTTATACATATACAATGGCCACATATGCAAATACAAATAGCGGTAGTGCAAAGAATACAGACAATAAGAGTCAGTTACCGGTCAGATGAAAGGCCTGACTTGTGGGGAAGGGGCTGCGATATGGGAGGCTGGTGGTCCTTTCTGTTCCTTGACTTCTCCTCACATGATATGTCATTGTGACCTCCCCGGAAAAAAGGAATAGACCTCCTTCCCTGAATAACCCTTTGGCTTGATATTGTCTTTTAAGGAGCATTCTCAAGTTTGAAAGTAATGCCCTAACTTTCCGATCACTTTTGGTCCGAACTCTGGGGTCTCCAGTGATCTTGAGAACGGGGTTCCATACAAATGGAGTAAGGGTCGATCATGGGCACTGCCGCTCCATTCATTCTAATGAGAGTGCCGAAGACCAGCCGAGCTCAGCACCCGATAGCCTCCGGCATTCCTATCAAGAGTGAATGGAGCAGCAGAAAGTATGATCAACCACTGGATCCCAAACCATCTTGGGATCCCTGAGGCTCCAAGCGACCAATCCGCAGTGATCAACTACCACACAATTAATATTTTAGTTGTGTAATACAATGTGGTTACAAGCCCCCAAAAATAAATGTTTGCAGACAAACCTGGAAGTCTGGTTGATTTTGACCTTTAGTCAACACAATTACCCATACCTTTGAAGTTATGTCACCAACATAATTGTCTGCAGTCACTTTTAGCAGATTTAAAAGGGAATCTGTCCCCCAGGGGCGTTTTTAACCTATTAATTTGGGCATACAAGTGATAGAATGGTAAAAATAGTCCTACATGTATGCCTCGTATCAGCAGTATTCTTGCTCGTCGACACCTGTGGAAAAAAACAAAAAAGCCAATGCCCATAGAAGGGTGGAAAAGTGATGTCTAATCGTGCTATTGCAGGGTGCAGGTGCAGATTTGAGATATACAGGTAGGACTCTTTTTACCTGTATGCCCATATTAATAGGTTAAAAAATGTCCCAAGAGGTGACAGATTCCCTTTAATCACACAGACAGATGGCAGACATTGGTTGTTATATAGTTTTGTCTAGTCTTCTATAGACAATAGACAGCGGTCTGCATTCTGCTTTTTGATTTGCAGACCAAGCATGCGGAATTTTAAGCAGCCCTACTATGATACTGTACTTGTTGACGTGTGTTTTTTTTTTATTACGCAAGGTCTATTGAGGTATTCATTCCACAGGTTAAAGGAACTTGTCACCCTGCACATACAGTCCTAATGGGGTTTTCTTATGGATTTTCTATAACAGACAAGCCCCGTATATATATAAACATGGACAATCGATCAGAAGCGTGGTCTCTACCTCTAAACAGTTGGCTCTCTGGCTGCTCTACCTGCCTATTTTCTTAACATATTGTCCCTGTGCCCTCAGGTGCCCCTTATGTTCCTAGGTCACTGGCCTTGGACTTAGTTTGTGTCATTATACCTGCCCTCTCGTTAACCCTCTTGTAAGTCTTTGCCCTTGGCCTCTTGAAAAGTCTCTCCAGTTGTCTTTGAAACTTGAAAGACGAGATCTTGTTGCACTTTCTGTCTTATTTCCTGTTTTTGTAGACTCGGCACTACTACTATATGGAGGACTATGGGGTGTGCACTTTACTACATGTAGGACTATGGGGTGTGTACTTTACTACATGGAGGATTATGGGGTGTGCACTTTACTACATGGAGGACTATGGGGTGTGCACTTTACTACATGGAGGACTATGGGGTGTGCACTTTACAACATGGAGGATTATGGGGTGTGCACTTTACTACATGGAGGATTATGGGGTGTGCACTTTACTAATTGGAGGACTATGGGGGTGTGCACTTTACTACATGGAGGATTATGGGGTGTGCACTTTACTACATGGAGGACTATGGGGTGTGCACTTTACTAATTGGAGGACTATGGGGGTGTGCACTTTACTACATGGAAGATTATGGGGTGTGCACTTTACTACATGGAGGACTATGGGGTGTGCACTTTACTACATGGAGGACTATGGGGTGTGCACTTTTCTACATGGAGGACTATGGGGTGTGCACTTTTCTACATGGAGGACTATGGGGAGTGCACTTTACTACATGGAGGACTATGGGGTGTGCAATTTACTATATGGAGGACTATGGGGTGTGCACTTTACTACGTGAAGGGCTGTGAGGTGTGCACTTGACTATGGAGGACTATGGGGTGTGCACTTTACTACATGGAGGACTATGGGGAGTGCACTTTACTATATGGAGGACTATGGGGTGTGCACTTTACAACATGGAGGATTATGGGGTGTGCACTTTACTACATGGAGGATTATGGGGTGTGCACTTTACTAATTGGAGGACTATGGGGGTGTGCACTTTACTACATGGAGGATTATGGGGTGTGCACTTTACTACATGGAGGACTATGGGGTGTGCACTTTACTACGTGAAGGGCTGTGAGGTGTGCACTTGACTATGGAGGACTATGGGGTGTGCACTTTACTACATGGAGGACTATGGGGAGTGCACTTTACTACATGGAGGACTATGGGGTGTGCACTTTACAACATGGAGGATTATGGGGTGTGCACTTTACTACATGGAGGATTATGGGGTGTGCACTTTACTAATTGGAGGACTATGGGGGTGTGCACTTTACTACATGGAGGATTATGGGGTGTGCACTTTACTACATGGAGGACTATGGGGTGTGCACTTTACTAATTGGAGGACTATGGGGGTGTGCACTTTACTACATGGAGGACTATGGGGTGTGCACTTTACTACGTGAAGGGCTGTGAGGTGTGCACTTGACTATGGAGGACTATGGGGTGTGCACTTTACTACATGGAGGACTATGGGGAGTGCACTTTACTATATGGAGGACTATGGGGTGTGCACTTTACTACATGGAGGACTACGGGATGTGCACTTTACAACATGGAGGACTATGGGGTGTGCACTTTACTATATGGAGGACTATGGGGTGTGCACTGTACTATATGGAGGACTATGGGGTGTGCATTTTACAACATGGAGGACTATGGGTGTGCGCTTTACTACATGGAGGACTATGGGGTGTGCACTTTACTATATGGAGAACTATGGGGTGTGCACTTTACTACATGGAGGACTATGGGGTGTGCACTTCACTACATGGAGGACTACGGGATGTGCACTTTACAACATGGAGGACTATGGGGTGTGCACTTTACTATATGGAGAACTATGGGGTGTGCACTTTACTACATGGAGGACTAGGGGTGTGCACTTTACTACATGGAGGACTATGGGGTGTGCACTCTACTACATGGAGGACTACGGGGTGTGCACTTTACAACATGGAGGACTATGGGGTGTGCACTTTACTATATGGAGGACTATGGGGTGTGCATTAAACGATATGGAGGACTATGGAGTGCATTATACTGTGGGGTGTATGATACTAAACAAGCAAAATGCTGCCTATTCATCAAGTGATTGTATGGTTTATGCCAGAACAGAGATCATTGTTCTCCGCAGCACATCGCCCGGTGAAAACTGCAGATGTGCTGCTACTACTAGTGATCATTCTTCCTCAGCCGGTGTGCAGCTCCGTAACTGAGCAATTCCGGGAACATCGAAACAGCTGATCGACGGGGGTGCCGGGTGATCAGACATTAATGATCTATCCTAAGGATAGGCCATCAATGTAAAAGTAGTGGAAAACCTCTTTAATGACTCTACGGCTGACACCTTAATTGGTATCATGGAGCAATGTGGCCATGTATAAACTGATTTAGTATTGGCGCTAGTGCGCTGCCCACCATTGTTTTATGCTGCAGCTAGATCGTGAATAGGGCTGCAATGAGACCATCAACCAAGTCGCAAAAATTCAGAAACATTTGGATTCTTTGCAGCTTACTTGTCGCCGTTCTTTTCACTTTTGCACCATGCTGTAATATAGCAGCGTCCTTCGAGCACGTGACCCAAGTTGCAGCCAAAAGTCCACTTGCTCCACAGCCTTAAGGAGTATTGGAAGTGGTTTGCACCAAATTTATTAAAAGAAGCACCTATGTTAAATTAAATTGCTCCAAAAATCAAATTTGCATCATTATCAAGTTTTCTTATTAATAAATGTAACTCAAACTTCAAAACAAGTGTTAAGGCACAAGAATTTATTAGAATCTATATTCAATGACTGAAACCAAACAGCAACCATCTAATGTACGGGCAAAACACTTGTTCCTTGGGTGATTCGATCATTCACTTCGGCGTTAAAATCATTGTTCTCTGCAGCACGGACGTATGACGGATATGACATTCTCACGGACCAGATGAGATCCACCGGTGGGAAATTGATCAAAACCTGAAGGATGCCAATGTAAGTCAGCGAGGACTATCTGGCACCATTGGTGACTGTCATGACACCGATCCTTTTGTCTCATAAATTCTTTTTTGTTTCCTTAATATAGAACAGAAAAATAGAATTCCTACCTCGCCTATGAAACAAACCTTACAGGTATATTTTCCCCTCTTACAAATATATCAGTGATTTGTTCTACACACGTGGTCAAAATTGTTGGCACCCCTCGTTTAACGACAGGGGAACTTTTTGGCAAGGCACATCAGCTCTATGTTCACAGATGGAAAAATGAAGTATATCAAGAAAAGAACACTGTCCCTACTGTCAAACATGGAGGAGGCTCTGTTATGTTCTGGGGCTGCTTTGCTGCACAATTCTGTGGAAGCATGGTTGAAAAGCAATGTCTGACTTTCATTTGATCATTTTCATAGATCTTTTATGTATTATTACTTTTGTCAGATTCAAGGTATTTCTGTGACCATTGTGGGTTTTTCTGTCATTGAACGAGGGGTACCAATATTTTTGACCACGCATGGACATGATCAAGTTTCCGAGCAAATGAATAATCTCTGGTGTACAGATGACGCTTTAAGTTTACTCCCTTTGATCTGCCGTCCGCCTCTATGTCAACCTTGAAAAATGTTGATGATAAAGCAGAAACATTTATGAAAGTCTTCCCTCTAGTAAACAGGTGTCATTCCTGTAAGTCCATCAACTATAACTACAAGAATAAAATGCAAAGTAAATGCAAAACCTCCAGCGAGGTAATTATCTATTTTACCTGAAAGCTAGGCTGAACTTTTGACTCTCTTTAACTCTTTGTATTTGATCTTTTTAATCATCTCTTTTAAAGTAAAAAAAAGCTATCTACATAAAGTCTGTAAGCAATGACATGACATGTTGGGTTGAAGAGACTCCAAGAAAAGAGATCCTTTGGTGTAAAGGAGCAGCAACATGGACAAATGCCTAAGACAGGTACAGAGGGAAGAGGACCCTGCCCTTGCGTGCTTACATTCTACAGGATTATAGGGAAGGAGACAGTAGGTCGAGGGTTGCAGGAGCTCCAATGGTGTTGAGGTGGACGTGTGGTCATTACAGGTTGTAAGCTTTCTTGAAGAGGTGGGTTTTTAGGTTTCTTTTGAAGATGTGGTGGATAACCGGACGTGTTGGGGCACAGAATTCCAGAGGATGGGGAATATTCAGGAGAAGTCTTGGAGGCGATTGGGTGAGGAGCGGATAGGTGTGGAGGAGAGAAGGAGATCTTGGGAGGACAGGAGATTACATAAGGGAAGATATTGAGAGATGAGTTTGGAAATATACGTAGGAGAAAGGTCATGGATGGCTTTGTAGGTCAGTGTTAGTAGCTTAAACTGGATACACTGGGAAATTGGGAGCCAGTGAAGGGATTTGCAGAGAGGGGAAGCGGGAGAGTAGCGAGGAGGGAGATTAATTAGTCGGGCAGCAGAGTTAAAGATGAACTGGAGAGGTGCAAGGGTGTTAGAAGGTAGGCCACAGAGGAGGATGTTGCAGTAGTCAAGGCGGGAGATGATGAGGGCATGCACAATCATTTTGGTATAGTGAGGGTTGAGGAAAGGACGGATTCTGGAAATATTTTTTAGCTGGAGGCGACAGGAGGTGGCGAGAGCTTGGATGTGCGGTTTGAAGGACAGGGCAGTGTAAAGGGTTACTTACTATCCTGGCAATATATAACAACACAGTTACACATGTATTCTGGCAATTCTGACAAATACCAGATGTGTCAGTCTGGTAGTGGACTATATCAACCAGCAATAATTTTCACATATCAGCATTCTGGGGACTCTTGATACTGTTAACAATTGTAATAGTGCAGAGAGACATTGACTCCCTGCTTAGCCACTGACTAAAGCAGGCCAAGACGACTTCCAGCCAGCCGATACCGTGCAGGGGACATAAGGCGGCGCAATGATATCACTGCATCGCCGTGTAAGGGTTAGACAGGGACTGTCATATACCTGCACCTGAAGACAGCAAACGTACCAAATGTCCTGTGGAAATTCCTGTGATGTCCCTAAGGCCAACAGAAGTTGCTGAGCTGGGGCAGTCTGAGTGTAATGGAAGCAAAGGCTTGTAATGCACTGGGATGATAGAACAACAACTGGAGGGTGCTGTGCCCGATTCTCATGTTACACACTGTTGTATCTGAAGTGTCCATTAAAGTGGAACTTGTTAAAATGAGTCTGGTGTCACCTGATGTGGCATTGCAGACACTTTCTTAATCCTTTTTACTTTTGGACCCAGTGGCAACCTCCTTCCGGCTCTAATTGACTAATCTGGACCTGGGTGTTTATAGACTCCCAGTCTGCTTCATGGAGTCGCTGGTGATATTCACATTTTCCCCTTGTGAAGGCTTGGAGCTATAGCTGTCAGCTTACTTCCTCCCTCGTGCTGTTGGAGGACATTTGAAGTTACCTCTCTGAGTCTGCTCAAGATAAGTTGCTTCCCCTCTGTTTGTCTCCCTACTTCTCTTTAGTGTATAGTTGGGACTGACCAGTGCTCATCTCCCCCTTCCCTAGTCAGGGCCTAGCTCTAGGGATATACAGGGCTTAGGTTCCTGCTCGGCGATTGGTGTGAAACCAATATTGGGACGGTAAGGGAGGCAGGGTGCTATTAGATCTGCCTAAGGGTCTCCTCTCCCCCTCCCCCTGGGCTTCCTTCCCCTCTCCCCCTCTTGTTGCACTTAGTCTCCCCACACTGTGCGTGACACTCGCCAACAGCTACAGCCCTGAGCCACATTTCAGCCAGGCATGTGCTGTGCCAGAAACTGCAGGAAAGGAGCGCATTGTGGCTCGGTGTGGGAGGTGAATATTAGTTTAGTGGGGCATTATTATTTGTATAGCGAGGCACACTAGGATTGACTGCGGCGATAGGAACATAACTCATCAGTGCACCTTCCCACCCACAACTACTGTGTCATACAAATAAAAAAGTACTCTAATTGATGGGTGAAGGTGAGTCACAGCTTTATTAATTTTATTTTGTTTTAACAATAAGAAAGGCACTTAACTTTATTAAACCACGTTCATCGTCAAATGCCCTGTTGTATATTCACCGGCAAGTCAACCAACGAGTCGTTACGTACCAATGTGTTCTTTCTTTCATTTACTGCCACTGTGACTTGTAAATCTAGAAAAATAACACATGTATTAAGAACCGTATAATAGAAATAAACTAGGGGAGGGAGTGTGGGATGAGACGCCAACAGGGGGAAGAGGAGGAGAAAGGCTCAGTGTCCCACTTTAAACACTAGGAAGGGGCTGTACTAGCCACTTCCAATTTCCATTGGCCCAACAATTTTATTACCAACCCTTAACCTCGGGGTGAGTGAGAAGGCACCAAAAGCGTAACCATGGCAACAACAGGGGAGGGGCACCTTCCTTATTCAGTACAATGCCTACCAGTAGGGGGTGGGAGCGGTTATCATTAAGAGGAGGCACAACAGGGGGGACATATCTAAAATGAAACACAACAGGGGAGTCATCAACAAAAAAGGCATAACGAGGGGTTATCAGTAAAAGGAATAAAGGCACAATGGGGGGTCATTACTATAAGGAAACACAACAGTGGGGTCATTACTAAAAAAAAATCCTATTGGGGGGCATTACCAAAAGGAAACCCAACAGGAGGCCATTACTTACAGAGACCACAACGGGGGGGGGGGGGGGGGGGCTGGTGCATTACTAAAAAGAGGCACAGCAGGGGGCCAATAATAAAATGAGGCAAAACAAGAGGGGTCATTGCTTAAAAAGAGGCACCACATGGAGGTCATTAAAAAAAAGTGGCACAACAGGGAGTAATTACTGAACGGAAGCACAATGGGGGGTTATTACTAAAAGGAAGCACAACATTATTATTTTGCTGGATTTAACTGAATGAAATCCCCCAAATTTTCTAGTTCGCCAGAATCCTACATTTTGGAGGAAATTCATAACGAATTTGATTCGTCCATCAGGATTTCTACAAAGCAGCAAACAAATAAAGGAAAATGGGTCCAAACTTTAAGCCGTAGAGACATTTATGGCGCACGCAGTGATCGTATGACATTAGTGACCAGAGTCCTCCATATGGTAACACTGCGCTTTAAAGCCCCATCCGAGATCTTCCAGGAGCAGGTCCTGCCCAGAACCGCTAGGAGGTGTTTATTAGCAGGGAATGATCTTTACATTAGTCACTCCATGTGTCTACAAGACCATAGAGCCGAAAACATACAGGATTAGGTATCAACCTGAAATGCTTAGGAGGGAATGTGAGCCAGCAGCACTTATCACACGGGTTATTTATACCCGGGAGGATTGTGAAACTCAGTATTCTGAGATAGTATGATTTTAGCAATGCAGAGCTTGCTTTTTTAATTTCTTATAATTTTTTGTTTCTAGACGTGATTTTTAACCCATATTTAATGCTATTTTTTTTGCAAGAGTCTTTGGTGGTGTTTTTTTTATTTTGTTACATTTCCAACATTTTTACTGTTTTCTTTATTCCCATAGTAATCTTTATGGGGAACAAAGCCCTCCCCCCAAAAAAATAAAATAAAAAATCATACTACATTTTGAAAGAAATTCTACAACCCTCGAAAAAGCCACAGAAAAAATGCAGAGTATGTGGATTTTTAAAAATATTACCTATAGACTTTAAATTACCGTATATAATCGAGTATAAGCCGACCCGAGTATAAGCCGACCCCCCTAATTTTGCCACAAAAAAACTGGGAAAACTTATTGACTCGAGTATAAGCCTAGGGCGGAAAATGCAGCAGCTACCGGTAAATGTCAAAAATAAAAATAGGTACTAATAAAAAGTAAAATTAATTGAGACATCAGTAGGTTAAGTGTTTTTGAATATCCATATTGAATCAGGAGCCCCATATAATGCTCCATACAGTTTATGATGGGCCCCATATAATGCTCCATATTAAAATATGCCCCATATAATGCTGCACAAAGGTTAATAATGGCCCCATAAGATGCTCCATAGAAACATTTGCCCCATACAATGCTGCATAAAGGTTGATGGCCCCATAAGATGCTCCACACATTATGGCCCCATGAGATGCTCCACACATTATGGCCCCATGAGATGCTCCACACATTATGGCCCCATAAGATGCTCCACACATTATGGCCCCATAAGATGCTCCACACATTATGGCCCCATAAGATGCTCCACACATTATGGCCCCATGAGATGCTCCACACATTATGGCCCCATGAGATGCTCCACACATTATGGCCTGTGACAAAATACTCTGGGATCGCCTTTGCTGGGGTCAAAGGTCACGTGGTTTGTGCATTGAATCTGAGACGTACAGCAGGTTTCTGAGCAGGCTGACCTCAGGTCAGATTTATTAACGTGAAAGCAACATGAACAAAACAAAACATAAAAATAAATCCTAGCCTGTCCGGCACTAACTAAACAAATACGTTGCTATCTCAACAACTGGGGGGGGCTTCTCCCACCCAGCTAACATCACACAGATCTTGAGCACAGCTCTTCACTCAGGCAAACACTGGAAACCCCCAGCTGGTCATCTTTTATTCCTGCAATCATTAACCCATTAGCACCCTGAAGATACTGAGTGGCCTAATTCACATAGGACAAACACCTGGGCGAGATATACCTGCCTCCAACTACCACACCAGCATGAGTCTTACATATCCCCCCCCCCTTGCTCAGACCACTCCGGTCGAGCAAGAACACTTTTGAAACAGTGCACTCGGGATAGGGCATCGGCGTTCCCCATCTGCACCCCAAGTCGGTGCTCCACCGTAAAAGAGTAAGCCTGCAGGGCAAGGAACCACCAGGTTACCCGACTATTACAGTCTTTGTGGAGGTGCATCCACTTGAGAGGGGCATGGTCTGTGACCAGCCTAAACTTCCTACCGGCCAGGTAATACTTGAGGGAGTCGAGAGCCCATTTAATGGCTAGGCACTCTTTTTCAACGACCGCATACCTCTGCTCATGTACATTCAGTTTCCGACTGAGATAGAGGACCGGGTGTTCGACTCCGTCCCTCACCTGGGAAAGTACAGCTCCGACACCAGTATCAGAGGCATCAGTTTGTACCACAAACTCGCTGCTGAAATCAGGAGTCACTAGTACGGGCTGAGAGCACAAAGCCCATTTCAGGCTGTGGAAGGCCTCTTCAGCAGCTGAGGTCCATTTTACCATGACGGAACCCTTCCCCTTGGTAAGATCCGTCAAGGGAGTAGCCATGGCTGCAAAATTGGGTATGAACCGGCGATAATAGCCGGCAATCCCCAGGAAAGCCTGTACTTGTTTTTTGTTCACTGGTTGTGGCCAGCCCTGAATTGCCTGTATTTTGTCGATCTGGGGTTTAACCACTCCTCGGCCAATCACGTAGCCCAAGTATCGGGCTTCTTCAAGCCCGATGTGGCATTTCTTGGGGTTTGCCGTTAAACCTGCATCTCGCAGGTCATCAATCACCGCTTGTACCTTCTGGAGATGAGTTTCCCAGTCCATGCTGTAAATTACGATGTCATCCAGGTAGGCAGAAGCGTACTGTCTGTGAGGCCTCAAGACTCGATCCATCAATCTCTGGAACGTTGCGGGAGCTCCGTGAAGTCCAAACGGCATATAGACATACTGGAACAGACCTTCCGGTGTAGCAAATGCCGTCTTCTCTCTGGCCGCCTCGGCCAGAGGAATCTGCCAGTACCCCTTTGTTAAATCCAGGGTCGTAATGTATCGGGCTTTACCAAGCCGGTCGATCAACTCATCGACCCGGGGCATAGGGTACGCATCAAATTTAGAAACTGCATTCAGTTTCCTAAAGTCATTACAAAACCGGATGGAGCCATCCGGTTTAGGTATCAACACAATTGGACTGGACCAGGCGCTGTGCGACTCCTCAATGACTCCTAAGTCCAACATTGCCATCACTTCCCGGGAGACGGCTTCACGGCGGGCTTCCGGAATCCGGTAGGGCTTCACATGAACAGTGACGCCAGGCTCTGTGACAATCTCATGTTTCACCAACTTAGTCCGGCCAGGTTTTTCGGAGAAAAACTGTCGGTTCTGTAACAAAAATTGCTTAACCTCAGATTTTTGTCGTTCTGAGAGAGTCTCGGCAACCTGCACCTCCGGTACAGTAGGTGAACAAACCGGACGGGGCAGATCCGCCGTTAGGGCAGAGCGGTCTTTCCAGGATTTTATCAGATTCACATGATAAATCTGTTCCGGTTTTCTCTTACCCGGCTGGTACACTTTATAGTTCACTTCACCAACTCTTTCTCAGACCTCAAATGGGCCCTGCCATTTCGCCAGGAATTTACTATCCACCGTAGGGATTAGGACCAACACCCTATCGCCGGGTGCAAATGTACGGACCTTAGCGCCTCTATCATAACTTTGCCTCTGGGCTCCCTGGGCCTGTAACATATGGTCCCTAACAATGGGCATGACAGCGGCAATACGATCCTGCATTTGTGTTACATGGTCGATCACAGTTTTAAAGGGAGTGACTTGACCTTCCCAGGTTTCTTTTGCGACGTCCAGCAGTCCCCGGGGACGACGGGCGTACAACAGTTCGAAAGGCGAAAACCCTGTGGAAGACTGGGGAACTTCCCTAATGGCAAACAGCAAATAGGGTAACAAGTAATCCCAGTTCTTCCCATCTTTGTCTATCGCCTTCCGGAGCATCTGTTTTAAGGTTTTGTTGAAGCGCTCAACCAGGCCATCTGTTTGAGGGTGATAGACAGACATACGCAACGGGTCTATTTGTAAGAGCCTGCAGAGCTCCTTCATTACCCTTGACATAAAGGGAGTCCCCTGGTCGGTGAGTATCTGTTTTGGAATTCCCACCCGACTAAACACTTGTACCAATTCCTTGGCGATCGTCTTGGTAGCTGTGTTACGCAAAGGGACGGCTTCCGGGTAACGAGTGGCATAGTCCACGATGACGAGGATATGTTGGTGCCCACGTGCGGATCGGGGAAGGGGCCCAACCAAATCCATCCCAATTCTCTCAAAAGGGACCCCGATGATAGGAAGGGGTACCAAAGGGCTACGGAACTGAGATTTAGGGGCCGCGATTTGGCACTCTGGACAGGACTCACAATAGTTACGCACATCATAATGTATTCCAGGCCACACAAAACAATGCAATATCCTTTCTGTGGTTTTCTGTACCGCCAGATGTCCCCCCATTATATGTCCGTGGGCCAAATCCAGTACCTTCCGCCGATAAGGTTTGGGTACCACTAACCGTTGCACTGTGTCTTCCCCTTTTTTTTCTACCTGGTAGAGCAAATCATTTTCAAGAACCATATACGGGTACGCTAGCCTAGTGTCAGGTTCTACGGGTACCCCATCTATCATTTTTACATTTTTCCTAGCCGGAGTCAGGGTAGGATCTTTCATTTGCTCGCTGTGGAAGTCATCCACCTGGACTCCCAAATCTGGCAGGCAGGGTGCCGGATGGCTGTCTGCCTCTGCCTCTCGCTGAGGTTCCTCAGTTTCCTCCGTTTCCCCCGCCATGACGGAGAAGGGGTACTGAAGGTTAGATTCACTAACCTCCCCAGCAACATCTTCCTGTGGGGTCTCCTCTAGGGACTCGGGACCTCCAGATGGCATGGGAGAAGATTCACGGGTACAGCTACCGTGAAGGAGCAACTGATTCTCCCACAACTGCCAGAAATAGGGAAAATCCCTGCCCAGGATTACATCCTGTAGCAATGCGGGAACGAGTCCCACTTTGTGCTGCACTGACCCATAGGGAGTAGAAATCCATATGACCGCTGTTAAGTACGAGCGGGTGTCACCATGCACACACGTCACAGAAAACTTGTCAGACGGACCAGACGGAAGTGCCACCAGACTAGCTTTCACCAGAGTCACCACACTTCCAGAGTCTAGTAATGCCACAACATTTTTCCCATCAACAGATAATTCACACAGGTGTTTCACTGTATCATTTTGACCCGCATTCACACTCACTAGCTGTGTAACCAAAGACATGCGTTTTCTAGAGTCTATAACGTCGCACTGCATGGGTTCAGCGGTAACAGGACAGTTCGCAGAAACATGACCCTTCTCATGGCAGCGGAAACACCTAACAGGTCCCCTACTGAGACCACCGTCCAATACTCTTGGTCTCGGAGTGCGAGCAGTCCCGGACTCCTCCCCCACAGTTTTAAGCGATTTTCCTTCACCCGTGGTCCCTGGAACAGTCTTAACGGTTCCACGAGGAGGAGGCACATACCGGGGGTTGGCGATGTCGTCGGCAGGGCCACCATCAGGGCATGACAGCCGTGACTGGCGTATGGGGCCCGGTGAGCAGAGGGGGCCCGCATCGGCTGAATAGGGCCGCAGTGCGCACTCGCCGCCGCCGGCGTCTGACGTCATTGTCAGCCGCCGGGCCCGGCGGCGAGTGCGTCTGTGTGGAGCCTGGAGAGGGAGCTTCACCCGGCGCTGGAGCTTGGCAAGGTAAGAAGTTGTGTTTTTTTTTTTCTTTGAGAGCTGCTGCGATCCAGGGGGGCCCGGGGGGCAGGATGATGGACACACAGGGGCAGAAATGCTGGACACACAGGGGCAGAATGGTGGACACACAGGGGCAGAAATGCTGGACACAGTGGGGCAGAATGGTGGACACAGTGGGGCAGAATGGTGGACACACAGGGGCAGAAATGCTGGACACAGTGGGGCAGAATGGTGGACACACAGGGGCAGAATGGTGGACACACAGGGGCAGAATGGTGGACACACAGGGGCAGAATGGTGGACACAGTGGGGCAGAATGCTGGACACACAGGGGCAGAAATGCTGGACACAGTGGGGCAGAAATGCTGGACACAGTGGGGCAGAATGGTGGACACACAGGGGCAGAATGGTGGACACACAGGGGCAGAATGGTGGACACGGTGGGGCAGAATGCTGGACACACAGGGGCAGAAATGCCGGACACAGTGGGGCAGAATGGTGGACACAGTGGGGCAGAATGCTGGACACAGTGGGGCAGAAATGCTGGACACAGTGGGGCAGAAATGCTGGACACAGTGGGACAGAATGGTGGACACACAGGGGCAGAATGGTGGACACAGTGGGGCAGAATGCTGGACACAGTGAGACAGGGGCAGAAATGCCGGACACAGTGGGGCAGAATGGTGGACACAGTGGGGCAGAATGCTGGACACAGTGGGGCAGAAATGTGGACACACAGGGGCAGAAATGCTGGACACAGTGGGGCAGAAATGCTGGACACAGTGGGGCAGAAATGCTGGACACAGTGGGGCAGAAATGCTGGACACAGTGGGGCAGAAATGCTGGACACAGTGGGGCAGGATACTGGACACAATGGGGGCAGGATGCTGGACACAGTGGGGCAGAAATGCTGGACACAGTGGGGCAGAAATGCTGGACACAGGGGCAGAAATGCTGGACACAGTGGGACCGAATGGTGGACACACACAGGGGCAGAAATGCCGGACACACAGTGGGGCCGAAATGCTGGACACAGTGGGGCAGAATGCTGGACACACAGGGGCAGAAATGCTGGACACACAGGGGCAGAAATGCTGGACACAGTGGGGCAAAAATGCTGGACACAGGGGCAGAAATGCTGGACACAGTGGGACAGAATGGTGGACACACACAGGGGCAGAAATGCTGGACACACAGTGGGGCAGAATGCTGGACACAGTGGGGCAGAATGCTGGACACACAGGGGCAGAAATGCTGGACACAGGGGCAGAAATGCTGGACACAGGGGCAGAAATGCTGGACACAGTGGGGCAGAATGCTGGACACACAGTGGGGCAGAATGCTGGAGACAGGGGCAGAAATGCTGGACACACAGTGGGGCAGAATGCTGGACACAGTGGGGCAGAATGCTGGACACACAGAGGCAGAAATGCTGGACACAGTGGGGCAGAAATGCTGGACACAGTGGGGCAAAAATGCTGGACACAGGGGCAGAAATGCTGGACACAGTGGGACAGAATGGTGGACACACACAGGGGCAGAAATGCTGGACACACAGTGGGGCAGAATGCTGGACACAGTGGGGCAGAATGCTGGACACACAGGGGCAGAAATGCTGGACACAGGGGCAGAAATGCTGGACACAGTGGGGCAGAATGCTGGCCACACAATGGGGCAGAATGCTGGACACACAGTGGGGCAGAATGCTGGACACACAGTGGGGCAGAATGCTGGACACACAGTGGGGCAGAATGCTGGAGACAGGGGCAGAATGCTGGAGACAGGGGCAGAAATGCTGGACACAGTGACAGGGGCAGAATGCTGGACATTGGGGCAGAATGCTGGACACAGTGGGGCAGAAATGCTGGACACAGTGACAGGGGCAGAATGCTGGACACAGTGACAGGTGCAGAATGCTGGACACGGGCAGACTGTGAGACCCAGGGGCAGAATGCGAGACACGGGGCAGAATGGAGATACGGGGCATGATTGGAGACACGGGGCAGGATGAAAGACATGGGGGCATGACTGGAGACAGATGGGGCAGGATTGGAGACAGATGGGGCAGAATGGAGACACAGGGGGCATGATTGGAGACAAGTGTCAGGATTGCAGCCATGGGGGCATGGTTGGAGACATAGGGGGCAGAATGGAGACATGGGGCATGATTGGAGACACTGGGGGCAGATTTGGAGACAGATCGTGCAGGATCATGGGGCAGGATGGATATGATGGAGACAGATGGGGCAGGATGGAGAGATCACATGGGGCGATCATATGGGGCAGGATAAGGAGATCATATGGGGCAGAATGGATACTCATGAGGGCAGGATGGGAGAATATCTGGCTGACGCCAGGAATGAGACACACGGGGCCAGGCTGGGTGATATTATTAATACCATAGGGGCTAATTTAGGGATATTATTACTGCAGTGATGTATTTATTTTATTTTTTGAGTATACTGTTTTAAATGGGGGGCGGTCCTGTTACTGTATAGAGTGATACTATGTCGCCTTCTTCATGTGGTGTAATGTAGAAGTTGTGAAAAATTAAGTAATGTGTTCTGCAAGCGGAGCTCGAGATAACTGTGTTATTTCCTGTAGAGAGAAGTCCTGGCTGGATGAAATGATGGCGGTCTGTGCTGGATGAAAGATCAAGGACTTCACCTAGAGACGTCACTGGTGAGTCAGTGTGTTACCTATACACTGACACTATACACTGTATACAGAGCTCCTGTGTATAATTTCACTAGTGATAACTATATTATCTGTACACAGACACTGCATACTAAGTACAGATCTCCTGTGTATAATGGCACTTATGGTGATAGTATGGTGCTTTTTTAAAAATTACTGATCAGAATTGTAGTATTCAGTCACTATGTGGTGCTAATATGTGGTCTGGACATGGTGTTGTGGTATTTGTTCCTTGTATGTGATATTATTCGATCACTGTGGTGGTAATATGTGGTCTGGTCATGGTGTTGTGGTATTTGTTCCTTGTATGTGATATTATTCGATCACTGTGGTGGTAATATGTCATCTGGTCATGGTGTTGTGGTATTTGTTCCTTCTATGTGATATTATTGGGCATTTTAAAAATTGAAAAATAAATAAAAATATACCTAAATTGTATTGCATATTTTAACAAATATTTAATAGGTTACGGCAGAGTAGGGCCCGGCCAAAAGTGTCTACCGTGTTATGGTGGCGGCTTAAAAAATCTTTTGGCCAAAACAAAAGCTGCCTGCTATATGTGTGATCTGGTGATGGGAACTGTTAATGTGTGATTGGTGAGAAGTGGAGTTTTTCCAAGAGAGAGCGGTGGGACTGTGGACAGTTCGAGGGGTGGAGCCTGGAGGCGGGGCTGTGGTGGAGCCTGGGCGGAGTCTCAAGGGGGCCCCGAAAATTTTGCCAGTATGGGGCCCCGAAATTTCTAGTGGCAGCCCTGGTCGTCGGGAAGTCCTTCTGCCACGGAATAACGCTCGACCAACTCCACAAGTTGATCCGCTGTCGTGGGATTTCCTTGGCTTACCCACCTTTTCAGCGCTGGGGGTAGTACTCTCAGGTACTTGTCCAGGACAACCCGCTGGATTATTTCGGGTATTGTCAGTACCTCGGGTTGCAGCCATTTCTTTGTTAAGTAGATCAGGTCGAACATCTGAGACCGCGCCGGTTTATCTTGCTGGTATGTCCACTGATGTACCCTCTGTGCCCAGACAGCCGTCGTCACACCAAGCCTGGCCAGGATCTCAGCTTTCAGTTTCTCAAAGTCCTCGACCTCCGGGTCCAAATCATGGTAAGCTTTTTGGGCCTCGCCGGAGAGAAACGGGGCGATCAAATCGGCCCATCGTGCCTTCGGCCACTTCTCTCTCAACGCCGTCCGCTCAAACGTTGTCAGGTATGCCTCGACGTCATCTTCTGCAGTCAGCTTTTGCCAGTATCGACTCACATGGATCCTTCTGGACTCTGCTTCCGGGTCAGCGTCAGGCATGCTCACCAGGCGCTGCGCCACCTGTTGGAGAAGTTGGCGGTCTGCAACCGTCATGTCCACTAACTCCTTCAGCTGTGCGGCCATCAAGCGATTAGCTTCGTGCTGTGCGGCAGTGGCCTGCTGCTGTACGGCAGTGGACTGTACTAAGGCTTTCACCACGTCTTCCATGCTGTCGCCTGTGCCACGGTATGCCCGCGTTCTCCACCACAATGTGACAAAACACTCTGGGATCGCCTTTGCTGGGGTCAAAGGTCACGTGGTTTGTGCATTGAATCTGAGGCGTACAGCAGGTTTCTGAGCAGGCTGACCTCAGGTCAGATTTATTAACGTGAAAGCAACATGAACAAAACAAAACATAAAAATAAATCCTAGCCTGTCCGGCACTAACTAAACAAATACGTTGCTATCTCAACAACTGGGGGGGCTTCTCCCACCCAGCTAACATCACACAGATCTTGAGCACAGCTCTTCACTCACGTTTGTCTCACACAGGCAGGCAATCTGGGTGCCCCAGGCAGACACTGGAAACCCCCAGCTGGTCATCTTTTATTCCTGCAATCATTAACCCATTAGCACCCTGAAGATACTGAGTGGCCTAATTCACATAGGACAAACACCTGGGCGAGATATACCTGCCTCCAACTACCACACCAGCATGAGTCTTACAGGCCCCATAAGATGCTCCACACATTATGGCCCCATAAGATGCTCCACACATTATGGCCCCATGAGATGCTCCACACATTATGGCCCCATGAGATGCTCCACACATTATGGCCCCATGAGATGCTCCATACATTATGGCCCCATGAGATGCTCCACACATTATGGCCCCATAAGATGCTCCATACATTATGGCCCCATGAGATGCTCCACACATTATGGCCCCATGAGATGCTCCACACATTATGGCCCCATGAGATGCTCCACACATTATGGCCCCATACAATGCTCCATACATTGTGGCCCCATACGATGCTCCATGCATTGTGGCCCCATAAGATGTTCCACATATTTGCCCCATTTGCTGTTGCTGCGATTAAAATAAAAAAAATCACATACTCACCTCTCTTCGCTCAGGGCCCCGGCACTTGCGATAGTCACTTTCCTCGTTCCACGCACCGCTCTGTCTTCCATCCTCTGCACTGACTGTTTAGGCAGAGGGCGGCACGCACACTAATCGTGTCATTGCGCCATCTGACCTGAACTGTAAATGCAGAGGATGGAAGACAGAGCAGCGTGCAGTGGTGGAACGAGGAAGGTGACTATCGCGCAATGCTCACCTCCCCCGATATACTCACCTGCTCCCGGCGCAGTACCTGGCAGCGTCTCACTGTCAGATGGTTTCCGGGAGCCGGCGGCATCTTCCTGTGTTCAGCTGTCATGTACCGCTCATTACAGTAATGAATATGCGTCCATATTCATTACTTTAATGAGCGGTTCCACGTGACTGCTGAACACAGGAAGAGCTACCCGGAAACCATGGGACATGCAGGGACAGCGCCAGGAGCAGGTCAGTATGTCACCGCTTCGCTCCCCCGCCGACCCCCACCTGTTATGATGCGGTGGTCTAGGAGCAACATGGAACGAGCTCTGAGGGAAGTGGTAACAGTACTGACCGCAGACCCTAAGCTCAACACAACACTAGAAGCAGCCGTGGAATGCTCCTAACTCTCCCTAGGCATCTCGTCACAGCCTAAGAGCTAACTACCCCTGAAGACAGTAGCAGGAAAACTATCTTGCCTCAGAGAAAATCCCCAAAGGATAGATTAGCCCCCCACAAATAATGACTGTGAGTGGAGAGGAAAAAGACATACACAGAATGAAACCAGGATGAGCACAGGAGGCCAGTCTAGCTTGATAGATAGGACAGGATGGAACACTGTGCGGTCAGTATAAAACACTACAAAAATCCACGCAGAGTAAACAAAAAACCTCCACACCTGACTAAAGGTGTGGAGGGTCACTCTGCTTCCCAGAGCTTCCAGCAAGACAGAAAATACTTCAAACTGATAATGCTGGACAAACAAAGAAAGCACAGAATGGATAAGTCCACAAACTATGGACAGAAAAAGTAAGCAAAAACTTAGCTTTGCTGAACTGGTCAGGATAACATGGAACTCCAAAGAGATGTGAATCCAACCAGGAACCATTTACAAGTGGCACTAGCTGAAGGAACAGCCAGGCTTAAATAGGCGAGAGAGGAGATGATAAGTGGAGGCAGCTGAAAACAGCTAACTCCAAGGAGCAGCCATACCACTTGAAACCACAAGAGGGAGCCCAAGAGCAGAACTCACAAAAGTGCCTCTTACAACCACCGGAGGGAGCCCAGGAGCAGAATTCACAACACCCACCCCCGCTGACAATGACCTGCTGACAATGACTCGAGTATAAGCCGAGAGGGTCACTTTCAGCCCCAAAAAATGGGCTGAAAATCTCGGCTTATACTTGAATATATACGGTATATCATTTTTCAGTTTCCTTTTTTATGTACTCCAACCCATTTCTGACTCCTTACCCATGGTTTGTATCTGTCTCCTTATATAGGGAATATGTCAGTAGGATCAACCCTCCTAAGCCGTCTAATTGGGCATGTAGGTCATAGGAAGTCGAATAAAAGGACATCTTGATATTTGCGATCTGATGTCTTAGTCCATAGAAATCCATGCTTTTTTCTAATATGTAAATGAGCCATTAAAGCTAAGTTCACATTTGCGTTGTGCGGTGCTGCGTCGGCGACACAACGCATGCAAAACACAACTTTTTGTGACGCATGCGTTCATTTTTGCATGATTTTTGGCACAGAAAAAAATGCATCCGTCCAAACGTTGGACCTTTTTTTACAGGATCAAAATAAAATTTTCACTTTTTGCATCAAGATCTTCGCTCTCCATCATCATTTTGGTGCTCAGGTTTTTTGCTTACAGAATGTCTGTGGTGTCTATGTGGGACTCTGTCCATCTTTGTCCAAGACAAGCCTACAAAACAGGTTTACTCCCCATTGCAGCCAGATATCCCCGAGCTGGGCTCAGACCCATGTCAGACGTCTGATGGTCTCCTATGAGTGTTACTCATGATTTTTATGGACAGAACTGGTACCTATGATAGTCTATAGGGTCATTATTACAAGTCCATGATATTTCGCGCACCGAGCGTTTTGCAGAAAATCTCAGAGATGTCTGATTTTGATCCAAGTATCATATCAAAATCGACAATGCAAGCCTATAGGTCAATCGGACTGCACTCGGGTGATATCCAAATACGATCTGATTTTCACAGACTGTCATATACCGTAGGAGAAGGTGGAGAAACTGAAGACACTTGGACCACACTCTGATCAAACTCTTATCCAAATAATCGGTCCGTTTTTATCGTACATGAGAAAAACTGACAACTGAATGAGGCCTAAGAACTGAGTTGGCCAACCAGAGGCCAACCATTCCAGCACGCCAAGTCACTTGGTTAGCACCTGAGCGTGCTCGGAAAACGCCTTATCGCTCATCACTAGTACACACATCATCATCACTGTCCCCATTGGGGCTTACAATATAAATTCCCTATCACTATGTCCTTGGAGTATAGGAGGAAACCCATGGAGAACATCCTTGCAGATGTTGGATTGGAACCCAGGACCCAACAGTGCTAACCACTTTCATTAATTCTTTTCTACGTGACAACCAGGGTGAGAGTTGTAGTAATGAGGATAATTCTTTCATGGAGGGTGATCAAGGAAAGAGTCAATTGGCAGAACATGCTTGGGATTCAGCTATGAACTAATAATGGTTTGTGCATATTGCGATTAAAGCTGTCATCACCCTACAGATCTCCAACAATGTGCACCGAGCGCTTCTTGCAGGAGAAACCTAAAACCTGGCAAAGCCTCTGTGACTCGTCGCCTCCACCCTTATTGCTGAGCATCAGCTATGCTTCGTGCAGTATTTATAGCACACAAGCTGGCCTGGAATGCCGGGCTGACAGTGTACACTGGGCTCTAGTTACTGGTAGACAGCACTTTCCTGTGTCCAGTCCCTAAAACCCAACGTGTCCATCAGCACATTTCTGCTGAAAGCCTCCATAGGTGAAACCATACATGTTAGACCAGAAACACGATATCTGCCGCCAAGGAGATGGACGTAGACACTTTGGAAGAAAAGGGCTATCAAAATCGGGTTATCCCCCCAGTTCTTTCCCCCAAGGGCAGCTGATCCTACATAGGTTCGTCAAGTCACTAAAGGGATTATCCTCTTTTTAGAGAATACTCATCCACAGGTGCAGCTTATTGTAAAAGGTAGAAAAAACACCGCTGCTCTTGGGTCTGTCGACAGCGCAGGAGCTGCTCAGACATTGCCTGTCACTCTATCGACATGTCATTGTAGCAAGCTGCGCCCGGTGCTGGGATTTTCTAAAAATGCACAACCCCTTTAAATCTAGTATAAAAATGGGAAAGAAGAACCATTTTAATAGTGGCAGTTTTTGTCAAACTGTTACACTAGGTAAAAATGAAAGTGGGGCCCCAGATCATAAAAAGCTCCACCCAGAGACACATATTGGCATTTTTGCTAAAAATAAGAAAATCAATGATTTTCACCTGCTTAGGTCCAGCGCAGGCTGCTCTGTACCAGAAATGATGACATCACTGCTCACCAGTCGCTGGACCGCTGCGGCCTGTGATAGGCGGCAGCGGTCAAGGGACTTGAACAGTACATCATCAGAAAAAATAAAATATTAAGATCAAGTTTCCGGATCGCTGCAGCCTATCACAGTCCATAATGTTCCTCTGGTTGGTGAAAAGTGATGTCATCCCGTCCAGTGCCAATGTAGACCACCAAGTGGCTTAGGATGGATTAGGGAGGATGACGGCAGGGGAGTACGATTTATTTTTTGTAAATTACATCACATTTAGTCCAGACAATCCTTATACCAAAGTTTAATTTTTCTTATTACTATTTATCTACGGACCACACACTGATGACACACTGATCCAAACCACTGATGGAAAACACTGATGACACCGGTACCATTTTACATACGTGTGAATGAGGCCTAAGGCTGTGTTCACACATTGGAAGCCTGGCTTTAATGAATGTGGCATATATTTCAGCTACCAAGTAATCACAGCAAGAAATATACTCTAGTCGGGGACTGGAGTACATTTTTGTAGACTTACACCAGTTTTTTTGGCACAAATTATGGTGAATTTATTGCCTATTTTTCAAAAAGTTGCCCGAGGTGGTTGAAACAGGGGAAAAAATAAAAAAAAGTCAACTACAAGTTGGGCAAAAATTTTTCTAACTTTTAAAGCTAGAAAATTGTCAAAAACTGCTTGATAAATATTGACCATAGAGCCTGGGGACAAACAGCTCTCCATATTTCAGCTTCCTGGAGACCCCTTACAGAAGGGAATCCCCACATGTAATCAAGCAGGCTAGTAGCTGTAAATCATCCAGCAGCGGCGAAAAAAACGAAATCTCCGAGCACTAAAAAATACTCGGAGGACAACCAAGCGTGCTCGGGAAATCTCGAGTAACGAGTATACTCGCTCATCACTACTAACAAATACTCGGAGATCACCCGAGCATGCTCGGGAAAACCCGAGCGATGAGTATACTCACTCATCACTACTTATTATTATTTTTACTTCTTTTATAGGAACAAAAAAAATCTTTTTCTTCACCTCAGTATACAATGAACATAGAAATAAATTTTTATACTGTACACAATGTATCTCTATGGACATGTATAATCTGATTATGGGTTCACTGCCTGCAATACAGGTCAAGATTACAAAATTCTCATATGTTAATTGTTGTGGGATGTGGCTCCTTGACAGAGCAACAAATATGGAAGATGCGAGTTCAAGTCCTGTAAAGACCTGACCACAGGATGGTGAAAAAGTGATTAATATAATTTATTCCCTGAGCAGCGAGATGTATTCCCATCCCCAGATGAGGAGGAACCACAAAATGAGATAAGGTGAGTAGGAGAAGCCAGGACAAAGCACTTTTGTAAAAAGGTATCAGAAGCCTGTGGGACTGAGTCCTCAAATTAGGACAGTCCCACTGAATCTGGGATGGTTTGGAGCTATGGTATGGGGAATGGATGCGGAAACAGTATGGGGAGTAAGTGCAGCGCCCCAGAGTCCTGGTCCGTTGCAGTAATGTTATTCTTCCACCAGGGGGAGTGATGTTACGTCTGATGGCACTAAAGGAGTTCACCCTGCCAGGTACCACAAACATCACATACACTTCACACTCCAATCCACCAGGGGGAGCAAAGGTTCTATCTACTAGGCCACTCCTCACATTAGGGTAAAACTGGTGGGTTGGATAGAAAGTTAGTGAGAATCTGACTGGGCTTTGCCCAGGCAACACCTGTCAGGCAGACAGAGGGAAAGGAGGAACACCACAAAGCTGCAGACAGAGGGCCCCAGACAGGGGTGGGATACTGTCAGAGGCCTAGCCAGAAAGACACGGAGCTGCGCCTGCATCCAATGCGACAGCATCCTAAGAAAGGGCACAAAGAGAATTGTATTGTAGAGAGTGAGACACGAAGTCATAGAACAAGGAGAAAACCAAAAGGAGTTCTGCTCTGAGAGTTGCTGCCTCCTTCTGAGGCGCGTAGCCGGTGGCCGGAACACCGAGGGAGTAATAGACTCTACGCTGTACTTCAGAGACCGTCAGGACAGTCAATTCCAAGTTGGCTGCCTGACCTAAATACCTAAGAAGACACGGTGGCAAATTGTGGGGGTCGGGGCGTCTCTAGGGTCCCTATAAACAAGCCTCAGGCTATCAGTCATACGGGTAGTCCTATCCACACCATCTGGGGACAGAGAGGAAGAAATAACATCTAGAACATCTACAACAGTTGTGAGGACCTTACCGAGTTGCTCAGCAGGGAGGTACTACAACACCCAGGCGCTAGTGGGAAGGCTACTGAATTCCACCTGGATAAGGGGTCTCTGGATTTGCCTTCGGACCGCACGGTGTTGTGAATTCTGTGGCAGAGCTCCCTCCTGTGGTCACAATTGGTACTTCGGCTGATTCTCTCTATGAGCTTCCGTTGGTGGAGGAGAGTGGTACTGCGGCTTCTGAGTTTCCTTCCTCAGGTGATGTGGTGAAGTCGTTAGGTGCTGCTCTATTTAACTCCACCTAGTGCTTTGATCCTGGCCTCCAGTCAATGTTCTAGTATAGGACTTGCTTCCTCCTGGATCGTTCCTGTGGCCTGCTGCTCTGCAAAGCTAAGTTCCGCTTTTGTTATTTTTGTTTGCTGTTTTTTTCTGTCCAGCTTGCTTGTTTGGTTTTTTCTTGCTTGCTGGTAGCTCTGGGACGCAGAGGGTGTACCTCCGTGCCGTTAGTCGGTACGGAGGGTCTTTTTGCCCCCTTTGCGTGGTTATTTGTAGGGTTTTGTGTTGACCGCAAAGTTACCTTTCCTATCCTCGCTCTGTTCAGAAAGTCGGGCCTCACTTTGCTGAATCTATTTCATCTCTACTTTTGTCTTTCCATCTTATCTCACAGTCATTATATGTGGGGGCTGCCTTTTCCTTTGGGGTATTTCTCTGAGGCAAGGTAGGCTTATTTTCTATCTTCAGGCTAGCTAGTTTCTCAGGCTGTGCCGAGTTGCATAGGGAGCGTTAGGCGCAATCCACGGCTGCTTCTAGTGTGGTTGGAGAGGATTAGGGATTGCGGTCAGCAGAGTTCCCACGTCTCAGTGCTCGTTCTATGTTTTTGGGTTACTGTCAGGTCACTGTATGTGCTCTGACTTCTATGTCCATTGTGGTACTGAATTACCTGATCATAACAGTACTGGAGGCCCAAAGTACTGATGATTCTCAATAGAGGGAAAAAAGAGGTTCTGAGACCATTTTTTTTCTCTGCACTGTGTTTTGCCTTTATTTTCCCCTAGACATTTGGGTGGTTCAGGACACAGGTGTAGCGATGGACATTAAAGGTCTGTCTTCATGTGTGGATCAGCTCACGGCAAGAGTACAAAATATTCAAGACTTTGTGGTTCAGAATTCTATGTTAGAACCAAGAATTCCTATTCCTGATTTGTTTTTTGGAGATAGAACTAAATTTCTGAGTTTCAAAAATAATTGTAAACTATTTCTGGCTTTGAAACCTCGCTCCTCTGGTGACCCAGTTCAACAAGTTAGGATCGTTATTTCTTTTTTACGTGGCGACCCTCAGGACTGGGCATTTTCTCTTGCGCCAGGAGATCCTGCATTAAGTAATATTGATGCGTTTTTCCTGGCGCTCGGATTGCTGTACGATGAACCTAATTCAGTGGATCAGGCAGAGAAAAATTTGCTGGCTCTGTGTCAGGGTCAGGATGAGATAGAGGTATATTGTCAGAAATTTAGAAAGTGGTCCGTACTCACTCAATGGAATGAAGGTGCGCTCGCAGCTATTTTCAGAAAGGGTCTCTCTGAAGCCCTTAAGGATGTCATGGTGTGATTTCCTATGCCTGCTGGTCTGAATGAGTCTATGTCTGTGGCCATTCTGATCGGTCGACGCTTGCGTGAGCGTAAATCTGTGCACCATTTGGCGGTATTATCTGAGCATAAACCTGAGCCTATGCAGTGCGATAGGACTTTGACCAGAGTTGAACGGCAAGAACACAGACGTCAGAATGGGCTGTGTTTCCACTGTGGTGATTCCACTCATGCTATCTCTGATTGTCCTAAGCGCACTAAGCGGTTCGCTAGGTCTGCCACCATTGGTACGGTACAGTCAAAATTTCTTTTGTCCGTAACCTTGATCTGCTCTTTGTCATCTTATTCTGTCATGGCATTTGTGGATTCAGGCGCTGCCCTGAATTTGATGGACTTGGAGTATGCTAGGCGTTGTGGGTTTTTCTTGGAGCCCTTGCAGTGTCCTATTCCATTGAGAGGAATTGATGCTACGCCTTTGGCCAAGAATAAGCCTCAGTACTGGACCCAGCTGACCATGTGCATGGCTCCTGCACATCAGGAGGTTATTCGCTTTCTGGTGTTGCATAATCTGCATGATGTGGTCGTGTTGGGGTTGCCATGGCTACAAGTCCATAATCCAGTATTAGATTGGAAATCCATGTCTGAGTCCAGCTGGGGTTGTCAGGGGGTACATGGTGATGTCCCATTTCTGTCTATTTCGTCATCCACCCCTTCTGAGGTCCCAGAGCTCTTGTCTGATTACCGGGATGTATTTGATGAGCCCAAGTCTGATACCCTACCTCCGCATAGGGATTGTGATTGTGCTATCGATTTGATTCCTGGTAGTAAATTCCCAAAAGGTCGACTGTTTAATTTATCTGTGCCTGAGCACGCCGCTATGCGGAGTTACGTGAAGGAGTCCTTGGAGAAGGGGCATATTCGCCCGTCATCGTCGCCATTAGGAGCGGGGTTCTTTTTTGTGGCCAAGAAGGATGGTTCGCTGAGACCTTGTATAGATTACCGCCTTTTAAATAAGATCACGGTTAAATTTCAGTACCCCTTGCCGCTGTTATCTGATTTGTTTGCTCGGATTAAGGGGGCTAGTTGGTTCACCAAGATAGATCTTCGTGGTGCGTATAATCTTGTGCGTATTAAGCGAGGCGATGAATGGAAAACTGCATTTAATACGCCCGAGGGCCATTTTGAGTACCTAGTAATGCCATTCGGACTTGCCAATGCTCCATCAGTGTTTCAGTCCTTTATGCATGACATCTTCCGAGAGTACCTGGATAAATTCCTGATTGTATACTTGGATGATATTTTGGTCTTCTCGGATGATTGGGAGTCGCATGTGAAGCAGGTCAGAACGGTGTTTCAGGTCCTGCGTGCTAATTCTTTGTTTGTGAAGGGATCAAAGTGTCTCTTTGGTGTTCAGAAGGTTTCATTTTTGGGGTTCATTTTTTCCCCTTCTACTATCGAGATGGGCCCTGTTAAGGTCCAAGCCATCCATGATTGGACTCAGCCGACATCTCTGAAAAGTCTGCAAAAGTTCCTGGGCTTTGCTAATTTTTATCGTCGCTTCATCTGCAATTTTTCTAGTATTGCTAAACCATTGACCGATTTGACCAAGAAGGGTGCTGATGTGGTCAATTGGTCTTCTGCTGCTGTGGAAGCTTTTCAAGAGTTGAAGCGTCGTTTTACTTCTGCCCCTGTGTTGTGTCAACCAGATGTTTCGCTTCCATTCCAGGTCGAGGTTGATGCTTCTGAGATTGGAGCAGGGGCTGTTTTGTCGCAGAGAAGTTCTGGTTGCTCGGTGATGAAACCATGCGCCTTCTTTTCCAGGAAGTTTTCGCCTGCTGAGCGAAATTATGATGTTGGCAATCGAGAGTTGCTGGCCATGAAGTGGGCATTCGAGGAGTGGCGTCATTGGCTTGAAAGAGCTAAGCATCGCGTGGTGGTCTTGACTGATCATAAGAACTTGACTTATCTCGAGTCTGCCAAGCGCTTGAATCCTAGACAGGCTCGTTGGTCGCTGTTTTTTGCCCGTTTTGACTTTGTGATTTCGTACCTTCCGGGCTCTAAAAATGTGAAGGCGGATGCCCTGTCTAGGAGTTTTGTGCCCGTCTCTCCGGGTTTATCTGAGCCGGCGGGTATTCTCAAAGAGGGAGTAATTGTGTCTGCCATCTCCCCTGATTTGCGGCGGGTGCTGCAAAAATTTCAGGCTGATAAACCTGATCGTTGCCCAGCGGAGAAACTGTTTGTCCCTGATAGGTGGACGAATAAAGTTATCTCTGAGGTTCATTGTTCGGTGTTGGCTGGTCATCCTGGAATCTTTGGTACCAGAGAGTTAGTGGCAAGATCCTTTTGGTGGCCATCTCTGTCGCGGGATGTGCGTGCTTTTGTGCAGTCCTGTGGGATTTGTGCTCGGGCTACGCCCTGCTGTTCTCGTGCCAGTGGGTTGCTTTTGCCCTTGCCGGTCCCGAAGAGGCCTTGGACACATATCTCTATGGATTTTATTTCTGATCTTCCCGTCTCTCAAAAAATGTCAGTCATTTGGGTGGTTTGTGACCGCTTCTCTAAGATGGTCCATTTGGTACCCTTGTCTAAATTACCTTCCTCCTCTGATTTGGTGCCATTGTTCTTCCAGCATGTGGTTCGTTTACATGGCATTCCAGAGAATATCGTTTCTGACAGAGGTTCCCAGTTTGTTTCGAGGTTTTGGCGAGCCTTTTGTGCAAGGATGGGCATTGACTTGTCTTTTTCCTCGGCTTTCCATCCTCAGACTAATGGCCAGACCGAACGAACCAATCAGACCTTGGAAACATATCTGAGATGCTTTGTTTCTGCTGATCAGGATGACTTGGTGTCCTTTTTGCCTTTGGCTGAGTTCGCTCTTAATAATCGGGCCAGCTCGGCTACCTTGGTTTCGCTGTTTTTCTGCAACTCTGGGTTCCATCCTCGTTTCTCTTCAGGGCAGGTTGAGTCTTCGGACTGTCCTTGTGTGGATACTGTGGTGGACAGGTTGCAGCAGATTTGGACTCATGTAGTGGACAATTTGACCTTGTCCCAGGAGAAGGCTCAACGTTTCGCTAATCGCAGACGCTGTGTGGGTCCCCGACTTCGTGTTGGGGATTTGGTTTGGTTGTCTTCTCGTCATATTCCTATGAAGGTTTCCTCTCCTAAGTTTAAACCTCGTTTCATTGGTCCGTATAGGATTTCTGAGGTTCTTAATCCTGTGTCTTTTCGTTTGACCCTTCCAGACTCTTTCTCCATCCATAACGTATTCCATAGGTCATTGTTGTGGAGATACGTGGCACCTATGGTTCCATCTGTTGATCCTCCTGCCCCGGTTTTGGTGGAGGGGGAGTTGGAGTATATTGTGGAGAAAATTTTGGATTCTCGTGTTTCAAGACGGAAACTCCAGTATCTGGTTAAGTGGAAGGGTTATGCTCAGGAAGATAATTCCTGGGTCTTTGCCTCTGATGTCCATGCTCCCGATCTTGTTCGTGCCTTTCATGTGGCTCATCCTGGTCATCCTGGGGGCTCTGGTGAGGGTTCGGTGAGCCCTCCTCAAGGGGGGGGTACTGTTGTGAATTCTGTGGCAGAGCTCCCTCCTGTGGTCACAATTGGTACTTCGGCTGATTCTCTCTATGAGCTTCCGTTGGTGGAGGAGAGTGGTACTGCGGCTTCTGAGTTTCCTTCCTCAGGTGATGTGGTGAAGTCGTTAGGTGCTGCTCTATTTAACTCCACCTAGTGCTTTGATCCTGGCCTCCAGTCAATGTTCTAGTATAGGACTTGCTTCCTCCTGGATCGTTCCTGTGGCCTGCTGCTCTGCATAGCTAAGTTCCGCTTTTGTTATTTTTGTTTGCTGTTTTTTTCTGTCCAGCTTGCTTGTTTGGTTTTTTCTTGCTTGCTGGTAGCTCTGGGACGCAGAGGGTGTACCTCCGTGCCGTTAGTCGGTACGGAGGGTCTTTTTGCCCCCTTTGCGTGGTTATTTGTAGGGTTTTGTGTTGACCGCAAAGTTACCTTTCCTATCCTCGCTCTGTTCAGAAAGTCGGGCCTCACTTTGCTGAATCTATTTCATCTCTACGTTTGTCTTTTCATCTTATCTCACAGTCATTATATGTGGGGGCTGCCTTTTCCTTTGGGGTATTTCTCTGAGGCAAGGTAGGCTTAATTTCTATCTTCAGGCTAGCTAGTTTCTCAGGCTGTGCCGAGTTGCATAGGGAGCGTTAGGCGCAATCCACGGCTGCTTCTAGTGTGGTTGGAGAGGATTAGGGATTGCGGTCAGCAGAGTTCCCACGTCTCAGAGCTCGTTCTATGTTTTTGGGTTACTGTCAGGTCACTGTATGTGCTCTGACTTCTTTGTCCATTGTGGTACTGAATTACCTGATCATAACAGCACGGACTCTGCCTGCCCTGTGGTCTGGTACCCTGGACTGTGGATGCTGAAACCTTCAGTAAAGGTAAAGAGACTGCAACCTTGTGTCCTTGTTATTCCCTGCGCCTTGCACCATCCACCATCTACCTACTACACTACTGGGAAGCCCTGGGGACATACTTCACCTGTGGGAAGGTATACCATCTAGCTGCCATAACATCACCCCAGCGGACCCCTAAGCAGCGTCGGTCACCCTGACCAAATACCACAGGTGGCGTCACGAACACTATCTCTATAAACTGTACACCTTTTATTGGACACCCCTCAAAGGGCCACGGACTGGGTCTAGCCACCGTGACATCCCCATCGACTACAGAAAGGGCCCGGATCCGAGTACCCCATTGCCCTCACGTGGGGGCGCTCCATAAGGATGTGCAAGGAAGTGGACAAGAGAGAAGAATACAGTTAAGGTTGATGCCTAGCTGAGCAATTTCAAGCGAACTCCATCATCTGCTGGTGAAAGTAAAGAAAGAATTACAGTAGTGAAAACCAATGTTCCCAGAGGAAGAGTTTAAAGCTAACACCTGTGTCGCAGTTACTAATTATAAAAGGCCAGGCCAAGAAGAGGCAGTTGGTGTCAGAACCTGTACAGGTCATGTGCCTGTTAGGTGAACTTGCAGCCACCATCACCACTGAAGGATCCAAGATGCCGGAGAAAGCTTGAGTTGTGTGGAAGATCTATTCACCGTGCCAGTAGAAGGTCGTGACCATAACCAAACCAGGCGGTGGAGACGCTCTAGCTGGAGCAGAGAACCGTTCCTGTTACTTCCAGCATAGGCATATGGTGTGGGCTTGAGCGTGATTCAGGGCATGGAGATGACCAGTGTGACAAGCACACTGTATACTCAGTGACACACATATCTAGGACTTGTGGCCTAGCGGGAAATAGTGGGGACCTCCACTAGGGCAAGGGTACTGAGACTAAGAGTGACACCCGCGAAGTTGAGATATAAAGGCTTTAACTGCTAGATAACAAGAACAGTGTATGTAACGCAGCTTTTGATTAGCCACGGCCAACGTGACGTCATCTGTGCATAAAGAGACTGGAGGAGAATAGTGTGAGGGGGCACCTAATAGAGACTGGGTAGTGTGGGGTTAAGTATGGAGAGGGGGGCAGTATGAGGGGATTTTATGTGGGGGGATGATGAGGGGGGCACATTATGGTGACTGGGCACTATAGGGAGGGAGGACATAGTGTGAGGAAGGAGGGGGCATTGTGGAGGGCATGGAAAATAAAACAGACAGTGTGGCATGATAGTTTGTGCTTGGAGCATAACGTAGGGCAGATATTTTTATTCAGGAGCATTATAATCATGCTGCTATTTTTAAGTGCACTGGGTCAGGATATGTTGTAGAAAACCAGAGAAGATGGAAGTCTGCATAGATGAGCTGTGGATGTGAAAAGTTATCATGATGTCTGGACAAGATGAAGAAGAAAGGAAGGAAAAAGGATTCCAATCAGCTAAGATGTCTTTTGTAAGGTACCTGGATATAAATGTATATTTGTAATACTGCCTGCCTCTAATCAGTACTGTGGTTCCTGTATGGTCCGCAGGCTAATGAAAGATAACCATTCCCCATACCACCTTACCATTTTTAAGGACATACTGGGAGTTGTAGGTTCATGTGATAGAACTGTATATAGGTCTGACCTGTCATTACAATTGATTGCTCTACTAAACTACTTGATGTGTTCATTTACTGATGGTGTTATGTTGATGTATTCATGTACTGATCGTGGTTCTGTTGATATATCCATGTACTGATGGTGGTTTTGGTGATGTGTTTCTCTACTGATGGTGGTTGGGGTGACATATTTCTGTACTGATGGTGGTACTGGTGATGCATTTCTGTTCTGCTGGTGTTTCTGGTGATATATTATTGCGTTGTTATTGGTTCTCATCCTGTACACACGTAACAATCCATGACCCATAAGATTACATGATACATACAGTGGGGCAAAAAAGTATTTAGTCAGTCAGCAATAGTGCAAGTTCCACCACTTAAAAAGATGAGAGGCGTCTGTAATTTACATCATAGGTAGACCTCAACTATGGGAGACAAACTGAGAAAAAAAATTCCAGAAAATCACATTGTCTGTTTTTTTATCATTTTTTTTGCATACTATGGTGGAAAATAAGTATTTGGTCAGAAACAAACAATCAAGATTTCTGGCTCTCACAGACCTGTAACTTCTTCTTTAAGAGTCTCCTCTTTCCTCCACTCATTACCTGTAGTAATGGCACCTGTTTAAACTTATCAGTATAAAAAGACACCTGTGCACACCCTCAAACAGTCTGGCTCCAAACTCCACTATGGTGAAGACCAAAGAGCTGTCAAAGGACACCAGAAACAAAATTGTAGCCCTGCACCAGGCTGGGAAGACTGAATCTGCAATAGCCAACCAGCTTGGAGTGAAGAAATCAACAGTGGGAGCAATAATTAAAAAATGGAAGACATACAAGACCACTGATAATCTCCCTCGATCTGGGGCTCCACGCAAAATCCCACCCCGTGGGGTCAGAATGATCACAAGAACGGTGAGCAAAAATCCCAGAACCACGCGGGGGGACCTAGTGAATGAACTGCAGAGAGCTGGGACCAATGTAAGGCTACGTTCAGATTAGCGTTTCCCGACGCTGCGTCGGGAAACGCAGCGGCGACGCACGCGTCATGCGCCCCTATGTTTAACATGGGGGACGCATGTGTTTTTCTTGTTGCGTTTTCCGACACGTGCGTCGTTTTTGACGCTAGCGTCGGACGCAAGAAAATGCAACAAGTTGCATTTTTCTTGCGTCCGATTTCGTCAAAAAAACGACGCACGCGTCGCAAAACGCAGCGTTTTTGCGTGCGTTTCCACGCGTTTTTTCGTGTGTCGTGCAACGCTAATCTGAACGTAGCCTAACAAGGCCTACCATAAGTAACACACTACGCCACCATGGACTCAGATCCTGCAGTGCCAGACGTGTCCCACTGCTTAAGCCAGTACATGTCCAGGCCCGTCTGAAGTTTGCTAGAGAGCATTTGGATGATCCAGAGGAGTTTTGGGAGAATGTCCTATGGTCTGATGAAACCAAACTGGAACTGTTTGGTAGAAACACAACTTGTCGTGTTTGGAGGAAAAAGAATACTGAGTTGCATCCATCAAACACCATACCTACTGTAAAGCATGGTGGTGGAAGCATCATGCTTTGGGGCTGTTTCTCTGCAAAGGGGCCAGGACGACTGATCCGGGTACATGAAAGAATGAATGGGGCCATGTATCGTGAGATTTTGAGTGCAAACCTCCTTCCATCAGCAAGGGCATTGAAGATGAAACGTGGCTGGGTCTTTCAACATGACAATGATCCAAAGCACACCGCCAGGGCAACGAAGGAGTGGCTTCGTAAGAAGCATTTCAAGGTCCTGGAGTGGCCTAGCCAGTCTCCAGATCTCAACCCTATAGAAAACCTTTGGAGGGAGTTGAAAGTCCGTGTTGCCAAGCGAAAAGCCAAAAACATCCCCTTTGAATACATTATTCTAGCCTAGAGATACTCCCCAGAGGATCCTGTGTGCCATGCCCTTTTGGTAAAGACCATAAAAATTAACACTAAGAAAAAAGCCCCATATCTCTGGAGCCATATGATGGATTTAAAGTAATAAAATAAGAATGAAACCTGGTCAATTCTCACCTTATGACAGGTTCAGATTTGATATGCTTTAGATCACAGCCCAAAAAATAGTGATCAATACAAGGTAATTTGAGAGTTAAAAATCAAGTTTCTTACATGCTGTATATTTAAAGCATAAGACACCATAACCTATATAAGTATAGAGTTATAGTTACAGATTTCCAGAATAGAGTTGCAAGGCGTCTGCATGTTGTCGTATAGGCTCTATTGGATCCCTTGTATACAGGGTTCTTATGCTCTTGAGACAATGGTCAGGTGTGTAACTAGTGTCCTAAGGACTTACGGCCAATCTTTTATCTGGGCTCTCTCACAAAAAAGACAGCCAATTTCACTACCAATAGTCAGATAGAAGTGGAAACCAGTTATATACAGGCGCTCTACATACTTTTCATGCCAATACAGTAATGGTAAATTCTGTGACTTAGGCCGCAGTCACACTAAATGTATGAAAAATCGGTCTGAGTTTTCCTGCCGAGAGTCGCATGAGTGTCAAGCAAATGTCATGGAAGTACAATCCGATTTTTCACACCAAGCATCCAATTTAGGCAGGTTTCACATTCGCGTTTTGCTGATCTGCGGAGGGCCTCCGTGGAGCCTCGCCCTCGGCCGCACCTCCACCGCTAGCTCTGCCTACTTCTGCATGTGGCCTGCATGCGGCCTGCGTACCTATCTTTAACATTAGGTACGCAGGTCGTGCCACTCTATGCAGATGCTTCCACAAGCGTCGTTTTGTCGATGCGGCGACCAGCGTAGGACGCAGCTTGTAGCATACAGCCGCACGACCTGCGTACCTAATGTTAAAGATAGGTACGCAGGCCGCATGCCGGCCGCATGGAGAAGTAGGCGGAGCTAGCGGCGGAGGTGCGACCGAGGGCGGGGCTTCACGGAGGAAGTCCATAGCTTAAGGACTCCTACTCCCAGGACATCCAACACATGTTGTGCTATTCAGGAAGCCTACTTGCAGGTCTTCCAACACAGGTTACTCAGTGCGCTATTCAGGACGTCCGTCCCTACCGGGGATCGTCCAACACACAGGCATGTGACCTGTCCGGGTGCTATTCAGGACGTCTGTTGTTGTGAATTCTGTGGTCAAGCTCCCTCCTGTGGTCATGAGTGGTACTTTGGCTGGTTCTGTCCATGAGCTTCCTCTGGTGGATGTGAGCAGGGCTGCGGCTTCTGAGTTTCCTTCCTCAGGTGACGAGGTTAAGTCGTTAGGTGCTGCTCTATTTAACTCCACCTAGTTCTTTGTTCCTGGCCTCCAGTCAATGTTCCAGTATTGGTCTTGCTCTCTCCTGGATCGTTCTTGTGACCTGTCTTCCCTGCATAAGCTAAGTTCTGCTTGTGTTACTTTTGTTTTGCTATTTTTTCTGTCCAGCTTGCTATATTGGTTTGTCTTGCTTGCTGGAAGCTCTGGGACGCAGAGGGAGCACCTCCGTACCGTTAGTCAGTGCGGAGGGTCTTTTTGCGCCCTCTGCGTGGTTGTTTGTAGGTTTTTGTGCTGACCGCAAAGCTATCTTTCCTATCCTCGGTCTATTCAGTAAGTCGGGCCTCACTTTGCTAAAATCTATTTCATCTCTGTGTTTGTATTTTCATCTTTACTCACAGTCATTATATGTGGGGGGCTGCCTTTTCCTTTGGGGAATTTCTCTGAGGCAAGGTAGGCTTATTTTTCTATCTTCAGGGCTAGCTACTTTCTCAGGCTGTGCCCGAGGCGCCTAGGTCTGGTCAGGAGCGCTCCACGGCTACCTCTAGTGTGGTGTGATAGGATTAGGGATTGCGGTCAGCAGAGTTCCCACGTCTCAGAGCTCGTCCTATGTTATTAGTAACTATCAGGTCATTTTCAGTGCTCTTAACCACCAGGTCTATTGTGGTTCTAAATCACCAGTTCATAACAGTCTGTCCAACACCCCAGGCCACCAGGTCCAAAACCCCACCATGGCTCTCCAGGGAGACAACACTCCCACCAACACGTATGCTCTCCAGGACCTTCCAGCATAGACCATTCAGGTCCACACTCAGCGACCATGTGACTCGCACCCTGGTCACATTATAAAGCTGTAAACACTCCCACAGGTGGGAGTGTGTATGTGTGGCTAGTTCGACCCGCCCATCTCTCATAAGTAGCCTAGTAAATCTCCCTTACAACTATACAAACACTTGTGGGACTACAGGTCCCAGAACAACAACATTACATCAGACTTACCATGCAGACTCCCTCTGTGACACATATCGGCCACTTACAATTCTGCCAGTCACTGTTTCACCACCATTATAACAACAGATACGCCTCCATGTATATCCCGAGGAGCACACACAGCGCCCCCTAGCTGCCACGGGGTCACTGCATCACAATATATAGATGTCAGTGACACACACACATATATTTATATATATATTACATAGATAGATAAAAGAAAAGCTGGCAATTCATCTGCTGTGTACTGTAAAATCACTGCAGGAGCCGACAGGATAGAAGAGACAGATTACATACAGTAAATACAGTGGGTACGGAAAGTATTCAGACCCCTTTAAATTTTTCACTCTTTGTTTCATTGCAGCCATTTACTAAATTCACAAAAGCTCATTTTTTTCTCATTAATGTACACTCTGCACCCCATCTTGAGTGAAAAAACAGAAATGTAGATATTTTTGCAAATGTATTAAAAAAGAAAAACTGAAATATCACATGGTCATAAGTATTCAGACCCTTTGCTCAGACACTCATATTTAAGTCACATGCTGTCCATTTCCTTGTGATTCTACTTCAGATGGTTCTACTCCTTCATTGGAGTCCAGCTGTGTTTACTAAAACTGATAGGACTTGATTTGGAAAGGCGCACCCCTGTCTATATAAAGGCCCCGTCACACTTAGCGACGCTAAAGCGATTCCGACAACGATACGACCTGTCAGGGATCGTTGCTGCGTCGCTATGTGGTCGCTGGTAAGATGTCAAACAGTGAGATCTTCCCAACGACGCAGCAGCGATACGGCGACCTGTACAACGATGTCGTTGGTCGTTGTGACCCTGTCACATGGCAGCTATTATGACGATTCAGACCTCGATGAGGGACGTCCTGTGTGACGTTGTAGTCACACAGGCGTGCATTTGCGTTGCCTTTTCCGCGCCCATTCAGTTCCGATTGGTGGTCACTACTGCATTCTGATTGGTGGCGGCCTGGCCTTATGAGGCGACACAATAGCCCTTCGGTGGGAACGCATTTGAGACCCCAAACGATACCTACCGTGCACAAAAGGTGTCAGAAGAACCGTTGAAGAATAGATAAATCGAAGAGGAGTCGCAGGCCGGAGAACTCTACAACGATCTGCAAACCACCACGCGGTCAGGAACAAAGGATGAAAGCGCTACTATGTCGCCTTCTGTTGAAGGCATGACCGCCAATCAGAACGCAGTAGCGACCACCAATCGGAGCGGAGGGGTGCGGAAAAGGCAACGCAAATGCACGCCTATGTGTCGGTGTCTGAGTCGTCAACGAGGTCGTTGGTAAGGTGTCAAACACAGCGATGTGTGCTACCCAGCGGGACCTCAACGATCAAAAAAAGGTCCAGGCCATTCCGACACGACCAGCGATCTCACAGCAGGGGCCTGGTCGCTGCTACGTGTCAAACATAGCGAGATCGCTACTGAGGTCGCTGTTGCGTCACAAAACTTGTGACTCAGCAGCGATCTCGCTAGCGACCTCGCTTAGTGTGAAGCTACCTTAAGACCTCACAGCTCACAGTGCATGTCAGACCAAACAAGAATCATGAGGTCAAAGGAACTGGCCAAGGAGCTCAGAGACAGAATTGTGGCAAGGCACAGATCTGGCCAAGGTTACAACAGAATTTCTGCAGTACTCAGGGTTCCTAAGGCTACGTCGCACAACGCAAATAAAAACGCACCAAAACGCCTGCAAAAACGCTGCGTTTTGCGACGCATGCGTCCTTTTTTGCCAAAATTTGGACGCAAGAAAAATGCAACTTGTTGCGTTTTCTGCGCCTGACGCTTGCGGCAAAAAAAACGCATGCGTCGCACAACGCAGCACAACGCATGTCCATGCGTCCCCCATGTTAAATATAGGGGCGCATGACGCATGCGTCGGCGCTGCGTCGCCCGACGCAAACACGCAAAACGCTAATGTGAACGTAGCCTAAGAGCACAGTGGCCTCCATAATCCTTAAATGGAAGACGTTTGGGACCACCAGAAGTCTTCCTAGACCTGGCCGTCCAGCCAAACTGAGCAATCGTGGGAGAAGAGCCTTGGTGGAAAGGTAAAGAAGATCCCCAAGATCACTGTGGCTGAGCTCCAGAGATGCAGTAGGGAGATGGGAGAAAGTTCCACAAAGTCAACTATCACTGCAGCCCTCCAGTCAGGCCTTTATGGCAGAGGGGCCCGACAGAAGCCTCTCAGTTCCAGACATATGAAAGCCGCATAGAGTTTACTAAAAAAAAAACACATGAAGGACTCCCAGAATATGAGAAATAAGATTCTCTGGTCTGATGAGATGAAGATAGACCTTTTTGGTGATAATTCTAAGCGGTATGTGTATGAGGGACATTATTGCAGCATAGGAAACAATACACAGAATAGGGGCCAGAAAGGGGGACATTATCACAGGATGTGGGACATTATCACAGGATATGGGGGACATTATCACAGGATGGGGGACATTATTCACAGGACATGGGTAAGAATGGGGGACATTATCACAGGATGTGGGACATTATCACAGGATATTGGGGACATTATCACAGGATGGGGGACATTATTCACAGGACATGGGTAAGAATGGGGGACATTATCACAGGATGGGGAACATTATCACAGGATATGGGGGACATTATCACAGGATGGGGGACATTATTTACAGGACATGGGTAAGAATGGGGGACGTTATCACAGGATGGGGACATTATCACAGGATGGGGTAAGAATGTGAGACATTATCACAGGATGGGGAACATTATCATGGGCTCGGGGTAAGAATGGGGGACATTATCACAAGATAGGGGTCAGAATGGGAGACATTATCACAGGATGGAGGACATTATCACAGAATAGGGGTCAGAATGGGGGACATTATCACAGGTTGGGGGACATTATCACAGGATGGGGGACATTATCACAGGATAAGGGTCCGAATGGGGGACATTTTGCCAGGATGGAGAACATTATCACAGGATTGGGGTAAGAATAGGGGACATTATTCCAGGATAGGGGTCAGAATGAGGGACATTTTGCCAGGATGGAGAATATTATGACAGGATAGGGGTAAGAATGAAGGACATTATCCCAGGATGGAGGACATTATCACAGGATTGGGGTAAGAATCAGGAACATTATCACAGGATGGGGGACATTAAACAGGATAAGGGTCAGAATGGGTGCCATTATCCCAGGATGGAGGACATCATCACACAATATGGGTCAGAATGGGGACATTTTCACAGCATGGGTGACATTACAATAAATTATTACAGGATGGGTCCAACACAAGAGATATTATTTCAGGATGGAGGCCAGGATGGGTAATATTATTACAGGATGGGTGCTAGGAATAGGATCATTATTACAGGATAGACATTATTACTAGATGGGTAACATTATTACCAGAAAGGGCGACATTATTATAGAATGGAAACATTATTATAGTATGGAAGACATTTTTACAAGATGGGGTACATTATTGCAGGACAGGGAACAATTATCACAGGATAGGGTCCAGGACACATCATTAAATGATGGAGACCAGGATTTTGGACATTAGTACAGGATGGGGATTAGGATGGAGGACATTGTTACCGGATAGAGACCAGGATGAGGGACATGTTTACAGGATTGGGCCAGGATAGGGGACATTATTACAGTAAGTTGGATATTATTACAGGATATGGCCAGGATGAGGGACGTTATTACAGGATGGGGTCTGATCCCAGGCATTTATTTGGTCACACAAGGTACTTGTCACAAAGAACGGCACTAGTAGAGTCTGATAAGTCCCAAGTATAGCTACGCAACTGAGGCATGTCAGACTCACTGGTAACGTGTCTCAGGGCTGCCTTCAGTGACCTTTTACACAGAGTGGATCACAAATATGGTCATGAAGGGATATGTGCCATCATCGCTTTCTATATTAGCGGCACTGTAGAGCTGCACTGATTGGTTCGGAGGTAGAAGGTTCCCTATGAGCATGTGTTGCTATCAATCACGCCTGCCTTGAGCATTGGACTCTTTTTCTCAAGGCTTTTTCTTGTTCAGTATTGCCGTTGTCTGCTGACGTCTTCTTGTCTCCCACCCAAGATCTTCCTTTTTACTGGATTATTGAGGAATGAGAACTTTTTCTTGGGATTGAACTGATTTAGCTTACGGGAAAGTTTCTTCATCTGGTTGTCACCTCTGTGCTGACGGGAAGGACACCGTGACTCTGCTGGTAGATTTCAGAAGTTGATTTCTGCTTTACGTCGAAATGGCCTCACAGAAAGTGTGGCTGCTGTGCCTTCTAGTCACTGCGATTTGCTCCTTCCATGTGAATTTACTGCCGGGGGTCCAAGGGCAGGCCCAAGGTGCAGTGAAAGATGATGATGATGACGATGACGATGATAAAGCTCATGTAGATCATGACGTGGATGATGATGATGATGATGATGATGACGATGATGATGACGATGATGATGATGATGACGACGATGATGATGGAGACAATAAAGACGACGACGATGATGATGATGACGACGACGATGATAAAGATGATGATGACGACGATGATGATGATAAAGATGATGATGATGACGACGACGACGATGATAAAGATGATGATGATGACGACGATGATGACGATGACGATGATGACGACGACGATGACGACGATGATAAAGATGATGACGACGATGATGATAAGGATGATGAAGACGACGATGATGACGACGACGATGATGATGACGACGACGATGATGATGACGACGATGATGATGACGACGATGATGACGACGACGATGATGACGACGACGATGACGACGATGATCAAATAGTAAAAAAGCAGGAAGAGGATGACGACGACGATGATGACGACGACGATGATGATGACGACGATGACAATGATGACGACGATGATGATGATGATGATGATGATGATGATGATGACAAGGACAAAAAGCAGGAAGCTGATGATGATGACGACGACGACGATGATGATGATGATGATGATGATGAAGGTAACTAAGACTAAAGTGTTTCATATATTTTGAAAATTAATAGGGATCATCTGAAGTTTAATATTTCACTCTAATGGAAATGTATCATCAATATTTTTCTACATGAAAAAAAATCTTTGTATGTAAAATGTCCATTGTCAGCTAGCAGCGTTAGCTCACAGGCTTTATTTAACCTATGGCTGCCGGCATGAACAAGATTCCTAAAAAAAAAAAAAAAATTTGAGCTTTGAGCATTGAGCTTCTGCCGCTGTTTGCTATGTCTTCGTTGCTTTATTTATGGCAAAATCACTGGGACATTGGTATGGACTGGACAGAAGTTCTACTGGAGGACCAGCTCACTTTGGGACACTTCAAATGGCGGCTTACAAATTACTAATGAGTTTAATTGTTTACTGTAACCCTTTATGGAACAAAGCAGTGAAAAGGATGTCAGATAAGTCACTAAATCCATATAATAAAACAACTTTAACTTCCATCTCTTAATGTTTCTCCACCGACTTATAATGATGGTGATGATGATGATGACATGTCAAAGGTTGACTGGTTCTTAGCCAGTGGTCTCCAACCTGTAAGTGTCGGGTCATGATGAGTGTAGCTGGAGAATGGAAGTGTAGTTCTGCATGAAGGACGCAGATTGCAGACCACTGGCTATATTCATGGGCTGGCCGAGGGTCTCCTGACCCAAGCTCAACAGCTTCGTGGGCGTGTATGAGACCATCAGGTTTGGATCAGGAGACCCGCGGTCCGGTCCGTGCATGGGTGAGTCCAGTTTTATTCGATAGAGGTATGTGATATCCACTGCTCTGATAGAGACATATGTAGCAGTGATCGATACATTGTATGCAAATGTTGTAGTTGTGTAATATGTTTAATGTTCATTTAAAGGGGTATTCCAGCTAAAGAAAGTGAGAAAAGTGCACCAAGTGGGGTAACCCAATTTTGAGAACTTTTTAGAGATTTTTCATTGAAGCCCAAAAGCTTCCAGTTGCTCCTTTGGAGAATTTTGAGAAGTGGATCCTATTTCCACGTGATCACTCCCATTGCAGTGAATGGATACCCATGAGTGCTCTCGAGCAGGGACGGGATGGGTGGGAGCTCTTTCATTCTTGTCCAATTGCCAAAGCCATACCAATCAGATTTGTATGACTGACAGTTCTTTAGCTGGAAAACCCCTTTAAGAAAAAAATGAAGGACTTACATAGGGGCTCTGTATCAGAGTGGCATAGTAAAAAGTCATTGTCATGCTACCTCTTCCAAAAAAAAATTAAAATTCTGCAAAGTCTGACCACCTTGGTCTTAAGACAGGTTCAGGGCGCTGTTCTCTACCTCAACCGATTAAAGGGGTTGTCCAGGATTAGAAAAAAAAATGGCTGCTTTCTTTCACCACTGACCATGGGTTGCTTCTAGTAGTGCAACTCAGCTTCATTGAAGTGAATGGAGATGAGCTGCAATTCCACACCCAACCTGTGACCAGTGGGTGGCGCTGTTTTTCTAACCAAGTTTTCAAACCCTGGACAACTCCTTTAAGATCTCCTTTTCACTGTTTCTCTAAACTTTCAGGGGTCCCCCACTTTGCCGCTTCCCAAAATTAAAGGAGCATCACTATATTTGATTATCAGACTAAAGGGATAGTACACTACATTTAAAGGGAACAATAATACAAACATGTGGAGGACCAGCCCTGTCCTAAATTACATGGACAATCCAATAATTTGAACAAGCATGATGTAATACCTAATTTCTCCAGTGGTGGTGCTATGGGGAAATTAAGCACTCACCTCCAGGTTTTTTACATATAATAGCTGATCGCTGGGATCCTAGCCAGGGGGGAAAAGCGAGGTTATGATTCATTTCTTGTAAATGAGTACAGAGTTCAGATTAACTAGAATCCACATCAGAAACATATATTCATTGATACCTAAAAGTGAAATACCCCTTTAATTTTTTTTTGGGGGGGTTACACGAGAGTAGAAAAAAAAGAACTACATGAGACTAGAAAAAAAAAGAACTACACGAGACAAGTAAAAAGAACTACATGAGACTAGAAAAAAAATAGAACTACACGAGACCAGAAAAAAAGAACTACACGAGACCAGTAAAAAGAACTACATGAGACTAGATAAAAAAGAACTACACGAGACCAGAAAAAAAAAGAACTACACGAGACCAGAAAAAAAGAACTACACGAGACTAGAAAAAAAAGAACTACATGAGACCAGTAAAAAGAACTACATGAGACTAGAAAAAAAATAGAACTACACGAGACCAGAAAAAAAAGAACTACACGAGACCAGAAAAAAAGAACTACATGAGACCAGTAAAAAGAACTACATGAGACTTGAAAAAAAAGAACTACACGAGACCAGAAAAAAAAGAACTACACGAGACCAGAAAAAAAAAAGAACTACACGAGACCAGAAAAAAAAAGAACTACATGAGACCAGAAAAAAAAGAACTACACGAGACCAGAAAAAAAAAAGAACTACACGAGACCAGAAAAAAAAAGAACTACATGAGACCAGAAAAAAAGAGCTACATGAGACTAGAAAAATAAACTACACAAGACCAGTAAAAAGAACTACATGAGACTAGAAAAAAAAACTACACGAGACCAGAAAAAAAAGTATAAGAGACCAGAAAAAAAGAACTACACGAGACCAGAAAAAAAAAGTACATGAGACCAGAAAAAAAGGACTCTTTTCCAGAACCACTGCCCCCTTGTCCATAGGTTATGTCTGGTATTGCATTGCAGTATTACCCCATTTAAATTTATTAATTCTGGGCTACAATCCAAGGCACAGTCAGTGCTGTTTTTTCCAATCCTTTTAATAGTATCTTTACAGTGATTTTCCTTGTTTTTTTGCTGATTATTTGGAGCAGAAACTCTCGAAAAGCCACAATGAGTTCAATTTAAAAAAAAACATGAGTTTTGATTGGAGAGTTGCAGAGTTTCTTCTGTTCCAAAAACTAAGCAAAAAAAAAACTCAGTGTGAACAAAGCACAAGTGTCCAATTCTAAAGGAGGATGTCGGATCCCGTCCATTTCAGTGTGTGGCTCTAATTTTTGTGGATTCAGCAGGGAAAAGGGGTACGTTAGTTACCCGAGAACTGGGAGATCAGTTTCTATACTGGGCCAGGTTAACCATTTCAGGCCCGCTCTCTAGTTTCCAGTGCAAAATTGCAAAGTCGGCAATGTCAGAGAAGAGGTTAACCCCGGTGCAGCTTGTGTTTCGTGTGCTTATTATAAAGCGGGAATGTGCTGGCGGCCCTGTGCAGCTGCTCCAGCAAATCTCACTTACCACTTAATAAATGCTTTCACTAAACAACCCATGAAGCCTGGATGACTGCTTTGTGACTGTGACTGCTTTAATCATCTCTTCCTATTATTTGGGGTATTACAACGACAAGCATAATTTGATAAGTAATCAATTGATTGACGATCATTGGATTTGCATAGCATAGCCCACCTTGTGCGCAGGATAGTCGGTAAGAATTAAAGGGATATTCCCTATATTATAGCAGCTGCTACCAGACAACAAAGGTGATGACTTTACCTTTAAAAAGGTTATTCACAATTCAACTTATCCCTAGAACAGGTCATCAGATCGTTGAGTCCCACCGATCAATTACCGGAAGAACACAGTGTATGGCGCCGGACACTATATAGTGGCCATTCTGGGTACTGCAGCTCAGCTCCCATTGATATAAATAGACAGGGGAAAGTATATATACTTGGTGGGGGACCAATGCCAATCACAAGAACAGGATAAAAAAAAAACACATGGATGTGAGTTATGAATTTACTAGTAGGATACAATTATGGGTCAAAATACATTCATGTCATGATGACCACTCTATAGGACAAATTTCCCCAAATAAATATATAATTAAAGGGGTTGTCTGGGACTTTAACATTGATGGCCTATCCTATCTTAAGTCATCGGTGTTTGATTGGTCAGAGTGTGACATCAATATTAAAGTCCCGGACAACCCCTATAATTATTAACATCCCCTATTGGGTTAATCAGCTCCCCGCCTACATATCATTTAAATGGGTTCTTTAAATTTGGTGGCTTATCCTTAAAGGGGTTGTCCCCTTTCAAAAAAGTTATTCCTGTAAACTCCATTAATGGGAAAAAAAACCAATTGCGCTTTATTAATCCTTCCCAGGTCCAGCGCTTAGTCTCTGCCGCAGCCCCGGGGTCATGTCGACAGAGCTGCAGTCAATCAAAGACTCAGATCCGCTGAGCTCAGTTATTGTCCGTAGCTCTGTCAAAGTGACATGAGAGCTGCAGACAATAATAAGACGGTAGGAGCAATGGTGGAGACCAGCACCGGACCAGGGGAGGGTGATTAAGGCTACATTTTTTTTTTTACTAATTGAGCTTATAGGAAAACACTTTCTGAAAAGGGGAAAGCCACTTTAAGAAAAGTCAACAATATTCGATCATTGGTCGGCGACTTCCAGCAATCCTGATTGGTTGGTTGAAGAGCCCCTTCCTTGTTTGCACTGGTGCGTACGGCTCCGTAGGTTTAGCAGCGGTTCTGCTTGCGTCCCATCTACATGCCTAGAAAACAGGCAGCTGATCAGTGGTGATGTTCCTCAAGAACCAATCGAAAAAAAAAAACACTTGGAAAACTCTTCCTATTCATTTCTATGGGAAATCCACTTTGCTTTTGATATGAGAAGTTTTTTTAGCGGTTGTATTTTTTTCTGAAGAAGTTTAAAAAAATCAACTAGTGTAAAAAAATAAATAAATAAAAAAATTGCATGATACTTTTCTGAAGTTCCTGGAATTGATTTAAACTAAGAAGGCTGCAGAAAAAAAAACCTCTTCCAAAACTGTTAAAAACTTCTCCAGGAAAAGAAAAACTTGACCAAAAAACTTCACAAAAAATGAAAAGTTTCCTGAAACAGTTTTTGGATGAAAAAAAAAACTTTGAATTTGTTTGTCGCAAAAGAACTCAGCGTGAATATTGCCTTGAAGGGGTTATATCACAATATATGTGATATGTCGCGGTGGATCTCACCACTGGACCCCCACCGATCACAAGAAGAGGAGTCCTAAGTCCCCAATTTGAAAAGAGACAACCACTGCATTGTCTACAGCAGTGTTCCCCAACTCTGGTCCTCAAGAGCCACCAACAGGTCATGTTTTCAGGATTTCCTTAGTATTACACAGGTGATAATTGCATCATCTGCACAGGCAATAATTCCATCACCTGGGCAATACTAAGGAAATCCTGAAAACATGACCTGTTGGTGGCTCTTGAGGACCAGAGTTGGGGAACACTGGTCTATAAGAATGACATATACAGCCCGGTGCTATAGGATCTAAGGGATCTCTTACTACATTTAAATGGGACCTGTCATTAGATCAAGAGAGGTAAGATTTTGCTCTTCTTTTATTCCCACTGCTCCCCTTATTGAATTTTGTTTTTTAACACCTAACATACTGTCAGAGAGATAGGAGTCTTTTTATTTTATGCTAACTTTTAAAGTGTTTTCCGAAGGGGGTGTGGCTTACAGGATCCTCAGGGGCGTGTCTTTAGCCTGCTCTGCCTTAGTGTCCAGTGAGCAAAGCCTCATTTTTTAAAAACCATAAAAATCAGATTGGAACAAATAGGCGCATATCTCTATAACCATAAGATGGATTTAAAAAAAAAAAGAAAAAAAGAATACAAAGGGGAGCAGCAGGAATAAAATAAGACCAAAAAGTGGGCACTTTTGACCAAGTGAAAGATCTTTAAAAGAAGGCAGGGGTCGTAACGTTGTCACACACCAGACTTAGTTCATAAAGCTGGACCTCCATCAATCAGTTTCTAGCATGCTTATATTCCTTAGATTAGTAATTCACTGCAGTGAGACTACTGTACATGTGGCCCTTTCACTTTGGTAATCAGTGGGGGTCACTTACATCTTCTAATAACTCAGTGAAATAATAATAGGTCATCAATATCAGTTTGGTAAGGATGCAACACCCAGTACCCCACCCATCAACGGCAGGGTCTGGGTGTAAACACATTGAGCGGAATTGCAATATGAGGAGAAAGTGTAGCAGCCACTGACAAGTGCTGCAGAACAGCTTCAAAAAATTTGAATGGCAGCTCCATGCAATGCGTTTACATCTGGCCAGAGCTCGTAACTGCTGATGGATGGGGGTGCCAGGTTGTCGGACCCCCTGTAACTTGATATTGATGTCATGTCCTAAGGATAGTATGTAATCCACCGCACTCCCTATGTGGAATATCTTTGAACAGAAATGTATTCTTTTTTAAGATTTGCTAATTTATTCAAAAGGTGAAATCAATAGCATCGGATCAAAACACAAGGCAATTGTTACAAATTGTGTATGCGACTCAGAATGGTGACGTTTCGACCCTCCCGGGTCTTAATCTCGGGTCGCACTATATCCAGGGTTTGATAGAAAATAATAGAAAGAACGATGTCCCTGTGTTATCCAGGGGCAGATATAGCTTTCTAATGCGTGTAGCCTAGTAAGAGATTCGTCTCTAGGTGCAACCTTAAAGAAAAATACCAGTAGTACGGCAACGTCAGGCTGATAATATGGCGGTGGATACGGTCCACGGGGCAAACCAATTATGGATTTATCCTTAATAAGGAATAATGGAGGCGCATCTGTTTCTTGGTGGTGATAGGACCATAAATATAGCCTACAGAAGGATCCGTATACGGGTATAACCTTAATTGTGAAAGACAGCGGCGCTTCTGCGTCTTGCTGGTGTTTAAATGAAAAGCACGGCCGAATGGGAGATCCGTTATGGGGTAAAGCCTTAATGGGGAGGAACAGCGGCGCTACTGCGTCTTGCTGGTGCAAAAGGCGTGAAACCCTGGGAGGAGAGAGCGGCGCTCCTACGTCCTATGTGTTGGCCTGGACGTAGGAGCGCCGCTCTCTCCTCCCAGGGTTTCACGCCTTTTGCACCAGCAAGACGCAGTAGCGCCGCTGTTCCTCCCCATTAAGGCTTTACCCCATAACGGATCTCCCATTCGGCCGTGCTTTTCATTTAAACACCAGCAAGACGCAGAAGCGCCGCTGTCTTTCACAATTAAGGTTATACCCGTATACGGATCCTTCTGTAGGCTATATTTATGGTCCTATCACCACCAAGAAACAGATGCACCTCCATTATTCCTTATTAAGGATAAATCCATAATTGGTTTGCCCCGTGGACCGTATCCACCGCCATATTATCAGCTTGACGTTGCCGTACTACTGGTATTTTTCTTTAAGGTTGCACCTAGAGACGAATCTCTTACTAGGCTACACGCATTAGAAAGCTCTATCTGCCCCTGGATACCACAGGGATATCGCTCTTTCTATTATTTTCTATCAAACCCTGGATTTAGTGCGACCCGAGATTAAGACCCGGGAGGGTCGAAACGTCACCATTCTGAGTCGCATACACAATTTGTAACAATTGCCTTGTGTTTTGATCCGATGTTATTGATTTCACCTTTTGAATAAATTAGCAAATCTTAAAAAAGAATACATTTCTGTTCAAAGATATTCCACATAGGGAGTGCGGTGGATTACATACTATTCTGTTATTGGACCTTAGGGTCTGTCGCACCAGCACCCCGACCCGATTTAGAGTGCAGGCCAATATCTATATTTATGTCCTAAGGATAGATCATCAATATATTGAGGTCCGAAAATCTCTATAAGTCCATTAATATGCATGTTAGCTCTCTCCCAGAATGAAACATATCTATCCAGTTAGCGCGACCTGATGCTTTGTTTTATCCACCAGGCGATTTTCAAAACTTCTTCAGGGATAAAACGTTCTAAAAAAAACTCCTCATATGAGCAAGAAAAGTAGTTTTCCCATATAAATGAATAAGGAAAGTTTTCCAAACATTTTAAAGCTATTTTTTTAGAAGGATTTTGAATTGGAGCGCTAATAAAACTTCTCAAAAAATGGCGTGTGAACACTGCCTTCAGGCGAGACAGTTTTCCACTCTCCAGTTTTCCCCTTTTTGATGCTGCATCAAAAACGCAGCGTTTTACAATTCTAGCAAAGCAGGTGGGATTTTTAGAGATCTCATGCCCACGATGTGGTGCGTTTTCCAAATCCATAGCATGTCAATCTCTATGGCTGAATTTTCGGTGCAGATTTTCTCCATAGACTTACGGTACATTACATGTGGAAAATCCTCATGAAAAAAACGCACATGCGTTTTTAGTGCGTTTCCTCCTTGGAAACTCATCAAAAATGCATGTAATAATGCACAAAAAAATGCATGAAAAATGCACCCAAGTGTAGAAATAAAGTTTTGTCAAAGCAAAAAACCAAGAAGTATCAAAAACAAAGGGAAAGCATGACACAGCAAACAGAGACAAAAAAAAATGCCATAAAAACGCATTTAAAAAAAACGTACACAAACGCAATGAAAAAACGCAAGTAATCTCATTTAAATATTAGGTGTAGAAATTCTGCAACACCGAAAACGCACTAAAAGCTCATTGGGGAAGCGTAACCTAAAGGGACAAAACTAAAAAGTAAAAGTAAATTACATTTCTTCCATTTTTTTTTCCTTCTTTTGCTTTTATGGCATTTATGGTGCAGTAAAAACAATCTGGTAACATGATTCTTCAGATCAGTCCAATTAAAGGGATGCCAAACTTGTATAGGTTTTTTTTTCATATTTTAGCGGTTGAAAAAATGTCAAAACTTTGTAAAAAAAAATAAAAATGAATTTTTCCATTTACTGAGACCCATCATTTTTTTTCTTTTTCCATTGATGGAGTTGTGTGGGGATTAGTTTTTATGACGTTTTGTTGTTCACTTCCTTTTATATTTTTTACGGTAGGTGTAGTAGCAGAAAAATGGCATCTCTATGTATTTTTTTACACCATTTACCATATGGATTATCGCTAATTAATTTTATATTTTCATAGTTCATAAATTGGATTTTTTTTTCGGTAAATATGCTTTTTTTAATTTCATAATTTCCTTATAGGAAAAAAAGGAGTTGATTCAAACTTTTATGTGTTTTTTTTTTTTTTTTTACAGTTTTTACATTTTTGTTAATTACTTTTCATTTTTTTTATTTTCCCCCTTGAACCTGCATTTGATTTATTTCTTGTACTATTTATTGCAATACTTTAGTTTTCGAGTATACTGTAAAAATTGCAATTTCCTATGTCACCGGTTTCGTGGGAGCACAAAGATGGCGGTGATAGGGGCCCATAGTAGGCCCTTAGCTGCCATGGCAACCCATCGATAGCCCACCATTGTGTCATGGCATGCGATAGATATCGAAATGGAAATACCACCCACCGCAGACTAACATAGGCTTGGGGCTAAGTTGCAATATTACATATAACCTGTGGAAAGGGGTGGCGCTGTTTTTGGAAGAAAACAGCCACGTTTTTCAATTAAGTAGATGGTAAAGAGCCCCTGTTATTATCAAATTAATATGGCGGAGGGACCTGTGTCCCTCACAAGGGTCCTTGAACGGCTTCAGCCCTGTCATCGCCCCTAGTCATATTTCATTTTGGATAACGCTTATCCCACTAATGTTCATCCGCATAAAGCCTTTATGGGGGCTATATTTAGGGACACAATACAATGTGCCATCGTGCTATTACAGCAGCAGCAAATCTACAAGTTTCTAAATTGGCCTCCCCTGGAGGCTGAACTATTTTATACAAAATGGTGGGTTGTAAACAGTAGTAGGGAAGAAGAACTTGCTCCGTTGCTCATAGCAACCAATCACAGCGCAGCTTTCATTTTATTTCCTGCTCTGGAAAAATGGAAGCTGCTCTGTGATTGGATGCTATGGGCAACAAAGGGTTTTTCTGTCAGTAAATCAGATAATGGCGCACATAGATAAAAGTGAGGGCAAGAATGAGTAATGGGACCCTCCTGTCAAAGGTCAAAATAGAAGCAAAGCTGATAAATGATCAAGATATTATAAAACAAAACACAGATGTTAATACTTAGGTCCATTCCCAAATCAACCGTATCTGTAGGACATCGCTAAATGTAACATAGGGCGTAGCAAAGCTACGTTAACAGGGTGCCTTTCCCTCACGTTGCTTCATTTACAGGCACTGCTACATCTATGTAATAAAGGGTTGGAACCCCCTAAAAAAATCAAGATTTCTCCTATATTGAGAGTAGGGGATAACTTGCTGATTGTGGGGGGTCCGATTGCTGGGATCTTCAGCAACCCCGAGAACGAGCCTCCTGATTGGAGCTGAGGTTTGCACTTTTGGCCTCCGCTCCATTCATAGGACTGACAGAAATGGCCGAGCACTGTGTTCGGCAGTCGCAATGAATGGAGCAGACCAGGGCTGGACTGGGACTAAAATTCAGCCCTGGCGTTTGAAGATACCCAGACCCACTTGTCACATGGTGACTGTATAATATCTTTGTACACTTGTAGGCAGGGCCGGTTTTAGGCAAAGTGGGGCCCTAGGCAAATTTTAAAATGGGGCCCCAAATGCTAACATATTGCACATCACACAAAAGCATTTCGGTTGTATTTACATGCGCTGAGTTCAGGCCTCTAAATGAGTGTGATCGACAATACTGAAGTTGTTCAACGCTTGTTTCCCAGCCTCTTTCCACCAGCTGAGGAATAATGATGGGACAGAATGATCACTAATAGATCACTAACAGATCACCATACAGTATCTTGTTATCAGCAGCACATCTACAGTTTACAGATGCAGCATTTTACTTGTTTAGTAAAATACACCCCATAGTCCTCCATAATGTGCACCACGGTCCTCCATATAGTATAATACACTCCCTATAGTACTCCATATATTAAAATACACTGCTCAGTCATCCATATAGCATAATAAACTCCTCATAGTGCTCCATATAGTATAATGCACCGCCATAGTCATCCATGTAGTACAATTCACTTCCCATAGTATAATGCACCCCATAGTTCTTCATATAGTATAACGTATTCCCCATAGTACTCGATACAGTATAATGCAGCCCACATATAGTAGAATGCAGCCACCACCCTACAGAATATAATGCAGCCACCCCAGAGTATAATGCTGCCACCCCAGAGTATAATGCAGCCACCCCATAGAATATAATGCAGCCCCCCCATAGTTTAATGCAGCCCCCTCATAGAGTATGATGCAATCAACCCTCAAAGAATATAAATATAATACAGCCCCCCATACAATATAATGTTATCCTGAATAGAATATAATACAGCCCACCTCCCCACAGAATATAATGCAGACCCATCAAAGAGTATGATGCGATTATCCCTTATAAAATCTAATACAGCCCCCCATAGAATATAATACAGCCCACCTCCCCATATTATACAATGTAGCCCCCATAGAATATAATGCAGCCCCCCATAGTATATAACACAGCCTCCCCCATAGAATATAATATACCACTCATAGTATATAACACGGCCTCCCCCATAGAATATAATATACCCCCCATAGTATATAGCAAAGCCCGCATAGTATATAGCACAACCCGCATAGGTTATAGCACAACCCGCATAGCAGATAACACCGCCCACGAAGTAGTATACAGCACAGCCCACACAGTAGTATACAGCACAGCCCACACAGTAGTATACAGCACAGCCCACACAGTAGTATACAGCAAAGCCCACATAACAGTATACAGCACAGCCCACGTAGCAGTATACAGCACAGCCCACATAGCAGTATACAGCACAGCCCACATAGCAGTATACAGCACAGCCCACATAGCAGTATACAGCACAGCCCACGTAGCAGTATACAGCATAGCCCACCTAGTAGTATACAGCACAGCCCACTTAACAGTATACAGCACAGCCCACATAGCAGTATACAGCACAGCCCACGTAGCAGTATACAGCACAGCCCACGTAGTAGTATACAGCACAGCCCACTTAGCAGTATACAGCACGCCCACGTAGCAGTATACAGCACACCCACGTAGCAGTATACAGCACAGCCCACGTAGCAGTATATAGCACAGCCCACGTAGCAGTATATAGCACAGCCCACGTAGTAGTATACAGCACAGCCCACATAGCAGTGGCCAGTCCAGCCCTGGAGCAGACCTAAGGCGCCCCATTTTCAGGGGTTGGACCCCCAGTGATGAGTAAGTTATCCCCTATACTCATTTTGCTTATTCTTTTTAGCGTTTTTTAGCACATTTCCAAGCAGAATATTGTGTACAAATACCCTATGGGCCTGTGCACACCTTGCAGACTTGTCGCTTTTTCTTTCTACGCAGATTTGTCACAAAACCTGAAGGATTTCCTGATTCCACCAAAGTGAATAAGATTCCTGAAGTCTCATGCACACTTTGCTTATTTCTTGAGAAAGGATTTGTCACATGACTTAAGATAAAAGCCAAACCAGATCTCAATTTGCACAGTGTCTGCAAATTGAGATTCTTGTTTGGCTTTTATCCTAAGTCATGTGACAAGGCTCGATAAAGGGTCAACATTGACTGTTCCAATAGGTGGCACTAGAGTTCTAATCCTCTTCTTTGCATATTTCCCAGAGGAGCATTGCGGCTTTAAGTCTCCTCACCTCGACATGCTTAACATGTCACTCTCCACAAGGAGAAACGATACTTCTTGGATCCCTAAGATAAGCAGGAGAGAACAGGCCGTCCAGAAAAGAGGGTTTCTTTTCGTATCTATTCTTTTTTCTGTGCTTTTACTATCCTAGACCACATTGATTTTTAACCCCTTTGACACCTTCAGCCAACCATCTTATCATGTACTAAATGCTATGCAACTCTAGACACCGGCTGAAAAAAATTTCACATATACCGATCTTTGGCCATGTGACTTGGGTCGCGGCTGAAGTTGCCATCTAACCCTAGACTTATAAAAATGGTATCTTGGTGGCAGTTGGACCTTTGCGTATACTTCCAATGTTCAGATGAAAAAATGGAGGACAGGACTAACCCACACTTATCCTTTTGTGATGAGGTTTGCAGGATTGCCTCCCCTGGCCAGATTAGTACTGTTGGCAAGTATGCTTTAGGCTATGTTCACACGTTCCTGATTTCCCTCCTTTTTTTTCAGGACTAAAAACCACAGCTCTTGGCAGAAAACGCAGGTCCTTTTTTTGGTGCTTTTTTGGTGCTTTTTTGGTGCGTTTTTTGATGCGTTTTTTGATGCAGTTTTCTATGCAGAGTCTGTGTGTTTTCTAGGAAGTTTTTTAGGGTTAAAATGGCTGAAAATACCCTAACCCTAACCCTACCCCTAACCCTACCCCTACCCCTAACCCTACCCCTAACCCTACCCCTACCCCTACCCCTAACCCTACCCCTAACCCTAACCCTACCCCTAACCCTAACCCTATTCTAACCTTAGTGGAAAAAAAAATTACTATTTTTTTTATTTTGATCACTGAGATAGATTATATCTCAGTGATCAAAATGCACTTTGTAACGAATCTGCCAGCCGGCAGATTCGGCGGGCGCACTGCGCATGCGCCCGCTATTTTGCAAGATGGCGGCGCCCAGGGAGAAGACGGCCGGACAGACACCGGGAGGCCAGGTAAGTATAAGGGGGGGAGATGAGGGCACGGGGGGGGGGGGCGTCGGAGCACGGGGGTGGCATCGGAGCATGGGGGGTGGGATTGGGGCACGGGGGGGGGGGCAGCCACACTGCAGCGGTTCTGCACCACAAACCGCAGAAAACCCGCAGATATTTTTTTCATCTGCGGGTTTTACTGCGGGTTTGACCTCACAATGGAGGTCTATGGGTGCAGAACCACTGCAGTTCCGCAAAAAGAAGTGACATTGTACTTCTTTTTTACCGCGGCTATTCAGTGCGGCTTTTTTCGCGATTTTCCGCAATGTGGGCACAGCAGTTCCTGTTTTCCATAGGGTACATTGTAATGTACCCTGCATGGAAAACAGCTGCGGACCCGCAGCGGGAAAATCGCGGCGATTCTGCATGAAAAAAAGGATGGTGTGAACATGGCCTTAGGCTCTCTAAACTCTGTCGATAGCTGTGTATTTTTAGAAGCTTAAAGAGGTTGTCCACCACTTTAACATTGATGTTGTATCCTTTGGAGAGGTCATCATGGACCCTACCCCGGCCGATCAGCTGTTCTCGGTACCGTCTCCAAGAAAAGCTCAGTTATGGAGCTACTCTAACTACTGACTGTGGCCCCGGCTGAGCACTGCACATCCGCCTCCTATTGATTTGAATAGGAGGAAGATGCAGTACCCGGCCGCGGCCTCCAGCAGTAGACGGGGCAAATCGGCAAATCGGCAGTTCCAGCTGATAGGATAGGTCATCAATGTTAAAGTAGTGGGTAACCTCTTTAAAAGGCTTGTCTGGTTAAAAAGAGTTATCACCTCTCCAAAGAATAGGTAATTACTTACCGATAGATAGGTAATAAACCTTTAAGAATCAGTGAGCATGCTCGATCAGCGCCCCATTTATTTCCCACGGGGCTAGCGAGCACTGTGCTTGTTTCTATACGATAGCCCCATTGAGGATGGATGATCGGCAGTCGGGCATTCTACCTGCCATCTTTTATCTGTTTATTGGTCCCAGCAGTGAGACTCCCACCATTCAGCAACTTATCACCTATCCATGGGTGATAATCGGACTACCCCTTTAAGTGAAACATGAACCAGATTTGGGCACATTTGGAATCTGCTAAAGTCATGTTGTACTTTTGATATTAAAGATGATGATGATGACGACGATGATGATGACGACGACGATGATGACGATGAAGATGAATACAAAGATGGATCCCTGTGCCATTACTGTGCATTCTGCAAGGTAACCTCTCTATTGTTTATACGCCTTCATCCTAAGAGCTCTTTGCTCCCTTGGGGGTGGGCAGAGAAGAGCGTCTGGGAGGTGAAGCTTTAGCCTATCGCTGCAGATCAGGAAGTGATGTCAGAGAAAGGGACTAACTTTTTGACAACTTCTGCTGCACAGCCCAGCAATATGCAGCGGTGGTTGTTTTCTATGTTCTGAAGAATATATAGTCTACTGAAGACCTTTTAAGGGACCAGAATGAAAAAATGAACAGTCTTGTTCTGCAAAAGGGGTTATCAGGGACTCATTTTTTTTATCACTTTAAATATTAATATAACGTATTTCTTTAATATACCCTTTGTGCACCCTGACATACATATACGCCAGTGTCGGGAGCAGGCTCAGGAGCTGAGCAAGCTCCATGCAGGGCAGGTGTCGGCAATATTAAACAGCTGACACCTGCCTCTAACAGCAGCAACCACAGCTAGTTCGGATTGCTGCTGTTTACCATCTAGATGCTGCTGTCCATCACTAGCAGCAGCATTTAAACGGTTCAGTTTCCAGTGTGCATGGTTGTGGGGTGTCAATGGGTTGACACGGCAGCCAGAGGTCTACTGAATACCCCAATCGCAGCCATCTTGGTCCTCATATGAAGCTGAGGCAGTCGTCTCTTCCATTATATTCTGAAATTTCAAAATATAGTACAAGCCCTAGGAAAGGGACTGAAAGATAAATTGAAAATTAATGAAAAATTTAAAAAAAAAAAATCTTCTAAAATAAAGAAATTAAAAGTCCGATCCATGAAAATATTACAAAAAAAAAATCTTCTAAAATAAAGAAATTAAAAGTCCAATCCATGAAAATATTACATTTATATGTCATACACGGTAAACCGCGTAAAGAGGGTAAACTCCTCCTAGAGAAGCTAATCAGTGTTATACTATGTTTGATCTCGGTTAATGGTGCAGATTATAGAGCTATTACATATATTTCACGTGCCTATGTTATATCATAAGATGAATCGATTTTTTTTTCCTCTCCAGCACTGCGGAGACTGTGATAAATGCCCCTGTAAAGAAAAGGATAAGAGCGAGCATTGTAAAAACTGCGAGGTACGTACATTAATGCAAGCAATTACCTATATACCCGACGGCTTCACTCCAATTACGTAAATAATTTCTGCTAAAAATAAAACCCTTTGCATGCACAAAATAAAAAAGGCAACGCAAAGCCTATTGCACCACCAAGTGGTCAATGAGAGCATAGCAGTGTGGATTTGTACCATGTATACCGTGCTGGAATCATTTTCTTATTTTTTTCTTCCTTTTTGCAGTATTGCCAGTTTTGCTACGTGTGCCCAGTTATATGTGAGACAGCCTGCAAGCCTGGTAAGTCACCCACAGGATTGGTCAAAATACTAACACTAGGCCAGTACGGAAATTGGGGTCTATCAAAACTCGGCAGTGTGAACCTGGCCTTACAGAAGCATCCTCCAAAAATTTATTTATTGCGGTAAACAAATACTTCCAAGTTTTCCGTCTACTGGACGGAGGTGTCTGATATGCACTGCAGAAGCTGTTTAAAGGGGCTTTATGGGTATAGATTTATTTTTTGCCCCCATTTCTATAGCCTTTCACTCTTTTATTGGATGAAAATAAAGGGGTCTTCCAATTTTGCAAAACCTCTCTATGTCATAGTCTTCATTGCTCCATAGGTTTTTGTCCTTAGAAGGAGGGGGCCACACCTCTCTGCTCAGTGCTGTCACGCAGCTGCAGTGCAGGTAATTGCAAGCTCCACTAGGTGGCAATAGAGTGGAGGAAGGACTGCACACACCATGACCAGACTTTCAATGCAGCGGCGAGGCCACCACCAGGTGGCAGCAGAATAATCAAAACAAGCCGGGTCGATATAAGACTGTAGCGCAACACAAAGGGAATAAGCAAACAGAGAGTCAATAACATGCCAAATGGGTCCGTACCAGTCAGGAGCAGATATGCCAAGGACAAGAGACAAAACAACAGGTCAGAGTCCAAGCCGAGTCAAAACCACTGAGTCAATACACGTAACGGGAACACAGAGTCGGAAACAGAAGAGGGTATAAACAGACATGGGTTCAGTAAGCAAGCAGCAGGACAAATCAAGGCAAACGGGGTCAGCTACTTATGCCATAGGCAGAAACTATAATTGACATGGTCTGCAGGACACAGCGGGGATAAATAGCAAACCTGAGACCAGACTGAGGCTGAGAAAGTTTACCCCTGGCATCACTAGACCGGAAAAAGGGGAAGAAAGGACACAAAACCTGGCCTGGAACATGACAAGTGCATAAAGTAAATTAAATTAGCCACTTCTCCTGTGATCAGGTATCTCCATGACATGTTCCCAGGCTGCAGCTCTATCTATGAGCAACGGCCATAATTATAAACATAGGAGAATTTGGTAATCTTGACCTGTATTGCAGGCAGTGTACCCAGAAGTATATTATACAATACATGTCCATAGAGATACATTGTATATAACAATGTATTTCTAGGTTTCCTGTATACTAGAGGTGAAGAAAAAGTCAGATTTTTTTTTGTCCTATAAAAGTAGAAAGATTAATAAAAAGCAATTATAAAAATGTCATTTTTTCTTTTCTTTTCATTTTTAATGCGCAAATAACAGATATATTTGTTGTCCCTGTGTCATGATCCAGACTGGGTTTTGAGTCCTGTTTTCCCTTTTTCCCATTCTGGTCATGTCAAGAGTTAACCTTTCCCACCCTCAGTCTGGGCTCAGGTTGGCTATTTATCGCCGCTGCTTCCTGCAGGCGATGTCAGTTATAGTTTTTGCCTAGTGCTGCTGTAGCTGACTCTGATTGCTCTGATTTGTCCTGCTGCATTGCTGTCTGAATAAGTGTCTCTGTATTCCCCTATTCCCATCTTGACTCAATGTTTAACTGTAGTGTGCTGACTCCCTGGTTTTGACTTGGCTTGTATCCTGACCTGCTTCTGTCTTTTGTCTTATCCGTTACTGACCCCCTGGCTTGTCTCTGACTGTGAGTTTGCTTATTCCTTTGGTACTGCACTACAGTCTAGGATCTGACTCGGCTTGTTTGACTATTCTGCTGCCTCTCGTGGTAGATTCACTGCTGCACTGCAGCCCAGCTCTGTTTAGGTGCAGTCCTACTTCCACTCTACTGCCATCTAGTGGAGCCTGCACCTACCTGCATTGCAGCAGCGTGACACCCTGCAATCGTAACAACTAGCACAACACAGTGATCAGTTTATTTACGGGAATCGATAAATGATGTATAAAATAGTATGAGTTATATTTTTTCTCTATTAAACCCATAAAAAATGTAATAAACCTACAGTTAGGGCCAGAAATATTTGGACAGTGACACAAGTTTTGTTATTTTAGCTGTTTACAAAAACATGTTCAGAATTACAATTATATATATAATATGGGCTGAAAGTGCACACTCCCAGCTGCAATATGATAGTTTCCACATCCAAATCGGAGAAAGGGTTTAGGAATCATAGCTCTGTAATGCATAGCGTCCTCTTTTTCAAGGGACCAAAAGTAATTGGACAATGGACTCTAAGGGCTGCAATTAACTCTGAAGGCGTCTCCCTCGTTAACCTGTAATCAATGAAGTAGTTAAAAGGTCAGGGGTGGATTCCAGGTGTGTGGTTTTGCATTTGGAAGCTGTTGCTGTGAGCAGACAACATGCGGTCAAAGGAACTCTCAATTGAGGTGAAGCAGAACATCCTGAGGCTGAAAAAAAAGAAAAAATCCATCAGAGAGATAGCAGACATGCTTGGAGTAGCTAAATCAACAGTTGGGTACATTCTGAGAAAAAAGGAATTGACTGGTGAGCTTGGCTCAAAAAGGCCAGGGCGTCCACGGATGACAACAGTGGTGGATGATCGCCGCATACTTAATTTGGTGAAGAAGAACCCGTTCACAACATCAACTGAAGTCCAGAACACTCTCAGTGAAGTAGGTGTATCTGTCTCTAAGTCAACAGTAAAGAGAAGACTCCATGACAGTAAATACAAAGGGTTCACATCTAGATGCAAACCATTCATCAATACCAAAAATAGACAGGCCAGAGTAAAATTTGCAGAAAAACACCTCAAGAAGCCAGCTCAGTTCTGGAAAAGTATTCTATGGACAGATGAGACAAAGATCAACCTGTACCAGAATGATGGGAAGAAAAAAGTTTGGAGAAGAAAGGGAACGGCACATGATCCAAGGCACACCACATCCTCTGTAAAACATGGTGGAGGCAACGTGATGGCATGGGCATGCATGGCTTTCAATGGCACTGGGTCACTTGTGTTTATTGATGACATGAGAGCAGACAAGAGTAGCCGGATGAATTCTGAAGTGTACCGGGATATACTTTCAGCCCAGATTCAGCCAAATGCTGCAAAGTTGATTGGACGGCGCTTCATAGTACAGATGGACAATGACCCCAAGCATACAGCCAAAGCTACCCAGGAGTTCATGAGTGCCAAAAAGTGGAACATTCTGCAATGGCCAAGTCAATCTCCAGATCTAAACCCAATTGAGCATGCATTTCACTTGCTCAAATCCAGACTTAAGACGCAAAGACCCACAAACAAGCAAGACCTGAAGGCTGCGGCTGTAAAGGCCTGGCAAAGCATTAGGAAGGAGGAAACCCAGCGTTTGGTGATGTCCATGGGTTCCAGACTTAAGGCAGTGATTGCCTCCAAAGGATTTGCAACAAAATATTGAAAATAAAAATATTTTGTTTGGGTTATGTTTATTTGTCCAATTACTTTTGACCTCCTAAAATGTGGAGTGTTTGTAAAGAAATGTGTACAATTCCTACATTTTCTATCAGATATTTTTGTTCAACCCTTCAAATTAAACGTTACAATCTGCACTTGAATTCTGTTGTAGAGGTTTCATTTCAAATCCAATGTGGTGGCATGCAGAGCCCAACTCGCGAAAATTGTGTCACTGTCCAAATATTTCTGGCCCTAACTGTATAATGCTTAGACTGTGTTCACACATAACGTAAATGCTGCGTTATTTCTGCTGCTTTTTTCGCAGGTGTCCGCACCAGACAACGCAATAACAATCTTCTCTGATTATTACGTGTTTGCGGCGTTTCTTTTATGTGTTTTCCCCCTTATTTGATGCGATTTTGGGGCAGATGTGAAGGAGAGTTTTTTACACTTTATTAATAGTACAGAAAAGCTTTAATTTTGCTTTTAAAAATGTAAGCTTTTTTTTTGTTCATGCTTTTTTGCAAAAGAATCCTATAGATAAAAAAGGCACCAAAACCGCAGAGTTCAGCAGCGTTTTTATCTTTTACCTTATGTTTAGACTTTATCTTTTTTTCATGAAATCACATCCACTTTGCGTGGAAATTTGGGCCGTGTTCACATGTAGTGTAAATGCTGCATATTTTCTGCTGCTTTTTTGTTGCACAGAAATTCTGCTGTCCAAGCAAAGTGGATGTGATTTCGCGAAAACTGCACCCCTGTGGTCCAAAGACGCTACTGAACTGTGCGGTTTTTGTGCTTTTTTCCTCTGGAATCTTCTATGAGCCTAAAAAAATGCATGTAAAAAACGCAGTTACTTTTTTAAGTGCAGAATCAAAGTTTTTCTGTACTGTAAAAAAAAGTGGCTTCATATCTGCACTAAAAATGCATCAAATAAAGGGGGAAAAGGCATAACAATGCAGCAATAATCAGAGAATATTATTATCTTGTAGTTTGGTGAGAATATCTGAAGAAAAAAACCCCACAGTATTTCTGCAACGTGTGAATATGGCCTTAAAGACACAAAAAAGCCAGAAGTTGTAAAGTGAAGCTAAATAAAGATGAGAAAGTTCTGGCGGCTCCAACTGTGAATGAAGGAGCAAAAAATAATCCACAGGTCCCAACTAGAGATGAGCAGGACGCACAGATGACGTCTCGCTGCCCGAACTAATCAAAAGCCGCGCTGGGGACGCCGGATGGTTAGAAATTTGCAGCCTCCAGCCCAGCCAACAAGAACCACTGCCCTGGACAATGGACCACATGCTCGAGAATCCATCCGCTCATTTCTAGTCCCAACCGTCTAGGATACAGCGGACAGTCACAGATTTGGGTCTATGTCCTGCAGTCTCAGGAATCTCACTGCCAGCACCCCTCTGACATCTCCTCCTGGCAGGGTAGAAAGAAGTGGTAAATGGGTGTTGATTGGGATGTGGCCAAAATGTGTCCCTTCTTCTGTTCTTCAAAAGTTGGGAGGTATGCCCCACCCTTGTTCTGTAACCTCCAGCTCCTCGCCCCCGGTGTATTACCTCCAGCTCCTTGCCCCCGCTATATTACCTCCAGCTCCTCGCCCCCTGTGTACTACCTCCCGCTCCTCGCCCCCGGGGTATAACCTCCATCTCCTCACCCCCGGTGTTTTACCTCCAGCTCCTCACCCTCGGTGTATAACCTCCAGCTCCTCACCCTCGGTGTATTACCTCCAGCTCCTCACCACAGTGTATAACCTCCAGCTCCTCGCCCCCGGTGTATAACCTCCAGCTCCTCGCCCCCGCTGTACTACCTCCAGCTCCTCGCCCCCTGTGTATAACCTCCAGCTCCTTGCCCCCTGTGTATAACCTCCAGCTCCTCGCCCCCTGTGTATAACCTCCAGCTCCTCGCCCCCTGTGTACTACCTCCCGCTCCTCGCCCCCACTGTACTACCTCCCGCTCCTCGCCCCCGGTGTATAACCTCCAGCTCCTCGCCCCAGTGTATAACCTCCAGCTCCTCGCCCCCGGTGTATAACCTCCACCTCCTCGCCCCTGGTGTGTAACCTCCAGCTCCTCGCCCCTGGTGTACTACTTCCCGCTCCTCGCCCCCGGTGTATAACCTCCACCTCCTCGCCCCCTGTGTATAACCTCCAGCTCCTCACCCCCGGTGTATAACCTCCCACTCCTCGGTGTATTACCTCCCGCTCCTCGCCCCCGGTGTATAACCTCCACCTCCTCGCCCCCTGGTGTGTAACCTCCAGCTCCTCGCCCCTGGTGTACTACTTCCCGCTCCTCGCCCCCGGTGTATAACCTCCACCTCCTCGCCCCCTGTGTATAACCTCCAGCTCCTCGGTGTATAACCTCCAGCTCCTCACCCCCGGTGTATAACCTCCCACTCCTCGGTGTATTACCTCCAGCTCCTCGCCCCCGGTGTATAACCTCCAGCTCCTCACCCCCGGTGTATTACCTCCGGCCCTTCATCCCCAGTGTATAACTTTCGGCCCTTCAACCCCGGTGTATAACATCTGGCCCCTCACCACAGGTGTAAAACATCCAACCCCTCACCCACCTGGTGTATTACCTCCGGCCCCACACAATCAGTGTATAACCTCAAGCCCCCAGTGTAAAGCATCCGGCCCCTCACCCCCAGTGTATAACATCAAACCCCCGCCATGCCGCCTGCCTTTACTAATATAACATAATGGCCGGTGGTGCGGAGCTCACTGATACCATCACGGTCCTGTAATGGGAGCCATCGGGGTAACAAGTCCGTTCATGACATTTCTTTCTCCTGAACCTTCCCCCATCACATGTGAATGATATTACTGAGAAGTAGAAGGATCTGCAGCAACTCCGCCACGAAGTGGAGACCCTATAACGTTACAGAGTGGGAGGCCGAGGGCTGAGGAGCACGCGGCTTTTTGCATCTATAAAGTCACACAAAAGTTAAAAGCGGGGAAAAAAAGAACAATTTTTTTAATTTATGCAAAAAATTCATTTCCATCAATATGAACATTGTCACGTAGGTGCAGCAGGTCGGATCAATCACATGAAAAGAGAATAATATTTTATCTTCAGCCTTTGAAACCTCGCCTTCTCCAGGAATAGCTAATATCCATATTCTTGACATGAAAATGAATGCTCAGGAGACATCGCCTATGAATTGGCAGAAATTACCGCTTTGCTATTTTAATTAGTTTTCTTTAATTGCTAGAAGTCAAATCCTGCGAAAATATAAAAACGAAACCCATTAGCGCAATTGTCTCCTTCACCTTCTCGTCACGAACGAAACCCCGTTGTCGACTAATAAATACATTTTTGCCTCTCAGGCCGCTCATGAGCCGATGTAGGGGCACCGCTTGCCTGTAGATGGCGCTAACGGCGATGTAAGACTACACTTAGGAATGGAATTAAATTATACAGGGGGATGCTTTAAAAATCTATCTATATACGGTACTCTGCAAAAGTTTTAGGCGGGTGTGGAAAAAAAATACTGCAAAGTAAGAATGCCAAGAAAAATAGAAGTGTTATCAGTTTATTGTTTATGAATTAACCAAAAGCAAAGTGAATGAACAATATAGAAATCTAGATCAATTCGATTGCACTATATGCAGTCTAAAGATATAGGCAAAAACATATCCTGGGGTAAGAGCACTGCTGGTGGACAATCCTGATGTTGGCTGAAAAGTTGGCGGCTGCTTCATCTGTGTATAATATGGCAGATAATACCTCATTAAATGGAATCTGTCATTAGTATATGTAATCTGACAGCAGCATGATGTAGGGACAGAGATCCCGATTCCAACGATGTATCACTTGGTTTACTGGGTGCAGCAGTTGTGATACAATCACCGTTTTCTCTGCTTCAGATCTAGCATAGCTCAAATGCTGAGCTGTGTATAACCACGCCCACACCACTGATTGGCTTCTTTCTGTGTATGCTGTATATTGACAGAAAACTGCCAATCAGTGGTGTGGGCGTGGCTGGGACCAGGAGGCACAAGACACCTAGTCCTTCAGTAATAATCTCCTGCTGATAAAACACTGAAACAGAAAAGCACAGCCTTGTAAGTGATACATCACAGGAATGAGGGTCTTTGTTTCTAGATTATGGTGCTCTCAGAATATATATTATCAAACACCAGACAGTGGTATATATTTTTTTAAATCTGTTTTGATTTTCTGATTGTAGATTATTTTATTCTATTTCCTGTATATGATTGTTGGGACAGCCATGTTGCCCGAGCTTCTGTTAACAATAATTAGGGATTTTTATTGATAATAATATGGGGGGGAATATCTCCAGGATAAAAAAAATGAAAAAAATATTTTGAATATGCAATTTAAACAATAAGCATTTTACTAATGACGAATTCCCTTTAAGGCATTATCTATATGGTATAATGTGTCATTTATAACATGCATGATTGTATTTTTTTTTTTCAGGGAGCTACATAGATGAACTCTCAGGAGCTCTGTATAAGTAAGTGACTTTTACATCATGTTGATTTTACCGATCAGAATATTAATCATATGGAGCGTGCCCTTATTTTATAATACTTGCTCTATCTAGCAAGTCTATGTTTAGTCCTGGTTGAGTTAGACATCAATCATATATGTAAAGGACTCTCAGGCAAAGCTTCATGTGTTATATTAACGAGTGCAGAACCTCAGGGGTGGAGCAGGATAACAGGGGTGGGGCACGACACTTGAGTATCCCGCCCCTCAGGATCTGAAATGAACCAGTTTTAACAGTAGTGATCCTTTAAAATGCCAAGCAGATTATGTGAAGGTTCGCACCCCCCATGATATGAGTGACACCATACATATCAACCCCTAGTGGTGGCAAAATCCTACTAAGCTCATTGATGAAGCGTCATTTTTGAGACCTCCACTTCTCAGTGAACTAAAGGGGTAAAAGTAATAAGCTGAGAATTCGAGCAGCGTACAGACTCCAAAACATGCTATGTACCCAGAGTGCCCGGACCAAATTATTTAGCAATGGTTAAAAAATTAGAACATTTTATTTTTTAAGTTCAGTTTTCCTTTAAGGTACAAAGGACTTAGAACCACTTTGAAATGCGATGTCAATATAGTCCTTCTTATCCAATCCTCTGGTTATCCCGTCTCTCTTGGATGCGGCAGCACCCGGAAACATCGTGTCTTTCATTTGTCTTTTCCCCTATAAATATTGGACAGCTGTTGGAGGAACGATAGGTTGGCCGACAGCTATGTCTCCCGACTCCCCTATACACAGGAAATGTTGGCTTGGCCAATTTCTCCTGTGTTCTCTATGGGACGGTTGCTGCCACACTCCTAAGGCAGTGGCTTATCTCCTGGAGAACAAAAGGATTGACCATCAGAACCCAATGTGCCAGATACTTCTCTCCTTCGTCATCATCTGTTGGGGAAGAGTCGGGTGGCCCTCATGCACAATAGATGACCATCTGTAGGAGGCCTTTAGACATAATAATTGGCTCTGGTTCGTTTCATGATCTTACTTTGGTGTCTGTGTTTCCGCAGGACTGTCGCCAACATATTCGAATAGAATGAAAACTTCCAAACACCATGGAATAGGAAGCTTAGCACTGGACTTCTCTCTACATTGGGTAACATTTCTATAACACAAGGACATTTGAAATCACAGTTAAAAGAAAATGTGGTTGGTGGCCTTCACCGGCGTTCGGGATGGTCATGCCTTGGAGTCTTTGTGGGACTCTTCTGAATACCAGGACGATGGCCAGTGAGCCACCCGCCAGCACCATATTCCATTGCCCCATTAATGATTTCTACCTCCTGAACACCATTCTGAGACAGAGCCTTCAAAATAATTCCTTCTGAGGAAACCATAGAAGATGCCTTGTCCAAGAAGAAATCTTTCTTAGAAGGTCGTCATAAGGCAGACTATTTATTGATGCTGACTCCTCCGGGTCTCTTTCAAGGAGATGGATCAAAATAAGGATAATTCACATCAAAATTTGAGTAGTAGAACAAATATGTTACCTACCGTGGGTCACACATTATCCCTCCTTTTTGTTTTTTTTGGGAAAAGATAAAGGGACATATATTTATTTATTTTATGTGAAGTGTTCCAGGTCTCAAATCCAACAATAAATGTATTTCTGGTCTCTTAAGGAGCATTTTTCGTTATTTCGTTCCAAGCTTAGAGCTTATCCGAGTGTGGTTCGATTTTCATGAACTGACAGGAAGGAGAAGGTGGGGAAACTTTTTTTTTTCTCTTTTCATCCGAGAAGAACTGACGCCATTAATGATCGCACCGTTTTCTCGGATGTGGAGAAAATCGGTCGTGTGACCCTACCCTAAGTCTCATGTTTTATGATTGCTGCGAAAAGTCCAACATGTTAGAATTCTTTGCATTTTTTTTCTGCTTTTACGGAAACATTGAAGAAATGGCACAAGTCTACGTAATGACGTGCACTCAAAACAAGACTAGCAGTCATAGGTTTTTTCGGCAGAGGAGGTACAGAGGAAGGATATTTGGAGTGATAGACTGAAGACTGGCAAAAATGGAAAGGATAGAGGAAACAAAGATCTGGGAAGGTATGATGAATAATTGTACACTCCTCACATTGATATTGCAACACCAATAACTAAAAGTCATGGAACTATGAAAATAATAAGATGGAGATAGGGAAACTAAAATATGGAAACTAAATTTCAAAAAAACTCTTGATTTATTCAGTATAGGGTATGAGCACCATTCGCAGAAACAGGAGGCCTTTCCAGCCCAATGCCAGGCTGCATGTCGCTCGTGCTACTGTGAGCAGCCTTGTGGTCTAAATGTGCTCCCATTTCTGCAGCATCTCCGGACTTGTCTCCCTTTGCGCACATATGGTATATTATTGGTCGGCAATTACAAAGGGAGCTGCCAGCAGCGGATCTTGATGATTTGCCCAAGTGTATTCAGTGGCAGAACCTTCCTCAGATGACCATTAATAACCTCACTAATAACATGAGTGTGGGGATTTCTGCATAATTCAGACTAAATAAATTGAAAATTTTGTTTCGAATTTGATCAGTAACATGTCTTCATCTCATGATTCCCATCATTCCACGACTTGATGTTGCAAGTTGAAGTGACTAAAGACAGCTCACTATATGATTGCACCATTCGGTTACTCCAGTAGGATCTATTCTGGAACTTTGGATTTAAAAAAAAAAAAAACTAAGCCGACATCATAATGTTTTCTTATATGGTTTCTATTATATTTAAAGTACATTTTCCTTATGAGCATTATACCCAAAGAACTTCCTAATATCTAGTATTACAGCTAACAATGATCTTAGTGTTAATTGCTGCACGGTCCTCATCTCCATTGTCCCAGAAAGTAAAGAGAGGCCAGTGGGCCCGTCTACTGGTTCGCCTCCCACTTCTTCAGTCATTATTTCAGGCCATTGAACTTGGCACGCAGGCAAGAATGGGGCAAGCAGAGTGGGCTATAATGAGGCGGCCGGCCTCATGTGCTACTTTAAGCAGACTTTTGTTTCCAATTCTTCCAGGTCCTGCGTGTGTGTGTGGAGGGGTCTGTCAGGCCGTCCACCCGTACAATGGGGCAGCATGAGGGGCAGCAGTTTATGCAGCAGCTGGAGTGTGAAGTCTATTGAAGGCTGGAGGGTGGAAGCGTGCGTCTGGTGAGCAGGCGTGTGCGATGGACAGGGGTGCAATAACCATGAAATTCCGGGCCGCTGTTTAACATTCTATACAACACCAGGACGATGATATCACCCACTTTCAGAAGTTTACTCAGTAAGAAAGCAAAGCCGAAAACACTGGCAACAAGAAAACTCTTGTGCGGCACGAGCCACTGTTTGTTTTGGGCACACGAACGCTCACATTCATTGCTCACTTCTTCCCTCTGTTCTTACTTGGGCCACAAAAGTGCCCAATTTGCCTTAGGGATCAAGCACACAAGGATATTCCGATCCATATGTGTTGGTGTTGAATCCAGAGGTACTGTAATATTAGTCAATGGGTCAATGGTATACTTACATAAGAAAGGTCGAAATTAGTCCTCCATTATGGTCCTACAGAAGGACCTTCCTTGGCCATTGTGTCAATGTATTATCCTGCTTCTTGCTAAGACAGTTCTGTGAAAAGAGAGCCCTGGTTTTTAATGCAAAAAAGTAGGACCAACCAGAAGTAGACCCTCTGTCTCCAAGAGTTCTTATGCTGTTGGACATGCCTCTATAGAATGTCCTTGGCTTAGCCTAAAGGTTTGTCCAGACAGTAAGTAAAAAAATAGGTTATGTATTAAGCTATCGATCCCCAATATGTTCTGATTCTAAAGAATTGGAGTCCCGACCTGTTCTTCCTGTTACCCTAATGACATCCTGACACAGACATATGACCACTGCAGCCAATCACTAGCAGCAATTGTGACCCCATAGCTGTGGGTCACAGACAGTCTTTCTTCTAAGCCTTTATAGCTGTTGAGTGTCCCCTTCGGAGTTCTGTTTAAGGAAACGACAAAACGAAATTAATGGCCAAATTGGATCCATTTTCTAATTAATACAGACAGTAGCAGAGGGGTCCCATTGATTCTTATGGGATTGTGAAGCTCACCTTGTGAAGTGGACCCACTAAGCCCACCTGGTCTGGGTGGGTACACAGACCTTGGTCATTGGTACAACTGGCAGGATAGCACGTGGGAAGCGAGAACATGGCAAACTAAGGAATCTTGGGAGAAGGAAGACTGATGAAGTAGCAGTCAGCATGGATTTGAAGCAGGTTAGCAAAGTGTTCTCAGACAGTGGAGTACACCAAACTATAGTCTTGAATCGGAATCCTAAAACTCAAGTGTTTGTCCTAATTGGCCTTAAAAGGTCTAGGGAGACGATGCCACTGAGCCACGATGGGCAATCTGCAAAATTCCATCCGACGTGGAGCACAACAGAGGGCAGCAGACCAGAGTGAAGGAAGCAGAACCCGGGATAACCGGGACAGGTAAGCAACAGGCATCAGTCTGACTTCTGTTATGTGTCCAGATTTAGAGTAGATATAAAAATACATAACGCAGAACCATATATTCCCTTCTAAAAAAAAAAAGGACACTAAAAGGAAACCATAAGCCCCGACAAAATTCAAAGGAGACCGTCTGCTTTCATTTGCATCTGTTCGCAAACAGATCCGTTTTGGACATGATTTCCAATTGGCTGATCCTTAGGTGGAACATGTGAATACAGTCTAAGATGGATAGTAGTTAAAATTTAAAAAAACAGTAGGAGAATTTATCAAGAATTAGGAATGATGACTTTTTAAAAAGTTGCTGAAAAAAATAGCAAACCCGCTTCAGTAGACAAGTGGATTAAAAAGCGGAAAATCATCTTTTGACAAAACTGTAATGCACAAAATTCATTAAACATTATGTGATACCTTGATAAATGTGATGCAAAAAATAATTCAGTCACAAGCAAAGTTTCAGAAATTCCACTGATGAATTCGTCCTGAGGGACAGACCTGTGCAAAGTTTTAGGGTGTCAAAAAGCAAATTTTTTTTTTTGCACAAAGAAATTGTTGGGAAATTTATCATGAGATGAATGTTGTGGCTGCGTTGCTGTTATTTGTGCCAAAAATATAGAAATGACGCACAATGATTAATACATTTAGTAAATCTTTAACTTCTGTCTAGACCCTCATACACATCAGATGGTCGGCTGGTCCCGACAAAACCTGCTTGTTCAGGGGTTTTTATGCTTTGTATCACATTTGCCAAGTTTTTGCATCAGTTTTATTAGTCTGCATCATTTCCATCAGTTTAGGTTTATGTCTGAAAAAGGTTTATTTGAATCACCGGTTATCCTTGATTTAGCGTTTGCAACATTCTAAAAAGTCATTTTTACTTTTTTTAGCCATTTTTTTTTTTTCAAAAAGTTCCAAACTGTCGCACAATTTAGGTTGTAAATGTTTCAGCAATTCTTTTTGGAATCAATTTTGAAAAAGGAACTGGAATAAAAAACAAAACAACTCAAAACTCCAGCCAGGTTTGTCAAGAATGCACTATATTGAAGAAAGAAGGACCAGCTGAAAGTGGAGATAAAACATTAACCATGTAGTAGTTATTAGAAAAATTCCGAGGGCAAAATTTGACCACATCAAAAGATGTTCAACAATATAAAGGGGTGAATTGTGCAAAAAGTAATCAGAAAATTCTAGATAAGGTTAGGTATGAAAAAGATTGGCAAAAGATCGCTCGGTGTCGCTGTTACTAGTGAATGCAACCCCAACAAGTCAGTTACACAATCATCCAACCAAGTCCAATTTTCTACAATTCGATTGTCTTGGTCACAACACCCTATGGGTTACAACGCCACCTCATTCACACATAGCGATCTTTGGCTGTGCCACCTATGTAGCTATTTAACCCGAACCTTGATGTAATCTCAGGTTCAAGCATGTTTCTGTACTGGTTTTTCCACCAACATGTGAGTGATGTAACATGATCGGCCCAGTTCATCATTTGTAGGTAATTTTAAGACACTTTTCTTTTTTTCACCTATAGTTTTCACTGACCGTTCTTTGTTCCAAATTCATTAAAATTAACGAATGGCCACAGCTTTATTTAGAATAAAACAATGCATTTTTTTTTCAACCCCTTTTGACCCTTTATAAATCAAACAAAAATCCACCCACGCCAAGTCACTGCACGAGGCAGTAAGCATGTGATAGCATCAGGTCAAAAAAATCCGCCAAGGAAGGAGGTTGAAATGCCTATTCGACCCTCCGACCATCGCCACCCAACAACACCACAGAAAAACGAATACGCCTAATGGCCAATTCCGTGCCTCAAATTTCCACAACAGCTACTATAGGAAAAACCTTGACCAATGTCAAATTAGTTATCAAACTGTTAACGTGTAACCCGGGTGGCCAAGATGCCTGGCACAAGGATGAACCGAGGACGGGCTGAAAGCAGAACTGCCGGCAGCATTCGTATAGAGCTGCAAATCAACATTGGACACCCCGCTCTCCTGGCACATCGGCCTACCATTAAATGTCTATAAGAATTTCTGCCGCACTAAAAAATAGTCTCTTATTTCCCTTGTAATGCGAGTAAAATGGTCTTAGTTGATAAATCTTAAAAAAAAGAAAAGAAGGATCAGATGAATGGGCAGTGTGACACTTGTGCTAGAGAATGACAAACGAACCACTGATTCAGTAGAGATTTGATTTATATTTAAGCTAATGCTATGGAGTTCTAATCCCTATGGAGTTAGTGAGTGGTCTAAGTATATGAAATAAAATGAATGTCAGATGAAATTACTGCACCGTCATATTCCCACATATGATCCCTGTCTGGGTTAGTATGAAAGTATATACTGCTAGAGATACCCGAGAAAGGCCCAGAGAACAATTGTCCACACATGCCTCATCCACCCCGACGCGCGTTTTGCCGTCAGCTTCTTCCGGAATTGGCTGGCGGCGAAACGCGCTTCGAGGTGAGAGGACGCACGTGTGGACCATTGTTCCCTGGTCAGGAGATAACCTCTAAACTTGAGACTACTCTTTTTTAAAGGGGAATCCCACATTTAATTTTCTCTCCTATGTCATTGTTATGTGCAAGAGAGATGCGATAAGACTGGCACCAAACCGCAGGCCACAGAAGTGCTTGGCGCAAGTTGCCTCAACTAAGCGAGCTTCATGGTCAAGGATAATATTTACCCAGCTCCCAGTAAATCGGAGGGGGACTTTAGCAGACCCCTTCCCAGGGCATCTGGTGATGCGACAGAAGCCTAGTAGAGATCAAGTAGTTACCTTTGTGAGAAACCCTGGGAGTGTAGCACGAAGAGAAAGGGAAACGAACCCCAAGACAAACCTTGAAAGAGAGCAACCAAAACTTCAATCACAACTCGCCACCACACACACAGGACCTGCAATAAACAGTAAGGACTTGAGCTGGGAACAGGGTTAAATAGCCGCCTGATGCTGAAGGAAATGAACAGGTGTTGAAAACCTCCCAATCACCCCCAGACAACCACTCTCGGCTAACTTACATAGCAGAATCCCACCACTGCCTAGTACCAGACCCAGCAGTGTCCCATATTCGCCGGGCAGTGAAATCCATGGGAGATACGGTGTCCCGCATCCCCACACATCCTACTACTCCAGAACGCAACGCTCCATAAGATTGGGATGGTTTCCTTGCGCACGTGGTAGCTCTGCCTCCAGGGTGAGGACAATGGCGGCACTTGTCACCAGAGTAGCGTAGCACCGGGCCCGATCAATTCCCAGGTGGAAACCACAGAACCACAATTCCTAACAGTAAAAAACACATGTAAGAATATGTTATCTTGAGCTTATTTTATTCTTATTAAGTTGAAATATTTGCCGAAGTTGCGTTCTTTCAACAAAACACAATAGATCTAAGCTCAATGGTGGGAATTTCAAGTCAAGATTCATTCCTGAAGCCAAATCCTACAAATAGCCATAAAGGTTTATCTGAACAACTCAAGTTCCTCAATCCCTTACTTCTGTCCTAAAAAAAAATGTTGCCTAAATAGGATAAATTGAAGTCTTAGTGCATTTCTCCAGTGACCAGAAAAGCCGAGTGTCCTCCAGTGAAAGAATGAAACATTAACTAGTCGCCCCCTCTGATCCGCTCTTCTTGCACCCACCCTCAGACACACGGCCCTCGCACATCACACGCCCCACTGGCCGTGAACAGTTAACCCAGTTGTAAAGAGGGTTGTAATGAGGGTTGAACAATATTGCCACCTGCTGTTTTTGGCGTAGACCCATAATGTGCCACACCGGCAAGGGTGAATAGGTCAGTACCAACATCCAGCTGCCTACCATCCGCAGGGAAATAACAATTAGTTCACAAGTAAAAGTTCACATGCTATCTGCTTTACAAAACACTTTCGAGATGGCATGGGAAACCTGTAGGTGTCTGGATGGGTGGAATAAATGTGGACATAACTCTCGGTTTTCTACAAATAGTTTTTGTGTTTGATTTTTTCGCATTCAGATGTTTCGAGCAGAGATGGATTTGGCCAACCTGTTGTGTTTGGAAACTTTAAAAAGAGTCTTCTTGACAATTCAACTGTGGACACATAAAAAATTAGGAAAACGTGTACTGATAAACAGAACAAAAAATTCCAAGTGAGGTGATTTGCTAAAACAATCCACAATTCTGGTGTCTTTTGGGTTTCATTTTTTATGGCGTTTTTTGTGGAGTAAAAATTACCTGGTGACATGACTCTTTAGGTCTGTGGGATTACGCTGATACCAGACTTTCTTTTTTATACATTGAACAGCAAAAGGGTAACGATGTTCTGAAATTGTGACTTTCAGGCTCTATATCTCGCCATCCACTACTGCTTCGAATGTGAGATCGCCATCATTTCATAGACAACCATCTTGGCTATCTCATACATAAATTTGGCTTGCAACTATTTAGCATATGATTAGTTATGCAGATTCTTGTCATGTTACTGTTTTGCTTCTGGTGGTAGAAAAATCCTTTTCTTCCTGTAAACTACAAATCACAACCTGTTCTCACATCCCCAATAGCTCGGTGCGTTATTAGGTTGATTCCCAAGTGAAAGGTCACTGGTTCGAATCGAGGAGTAGCCATGAAGATGATTTCCCAAGAAAAGATGTTATTAACAATTTTGGAAAAAACATAGATTTTATTTATTGGCATGTGCCGTATCCCCTACTACACTGTATACAGATGAGACAGAAAGGAGAGATATACTGCAGGATGGGGCTCTATGTACAGTGGCTAAGATTAGTTGAGCTGTGTCAGTTTTAAGGAAACCCCTCCCAAAAGTGAGTGCGCCAAGTTGGGTCGTTCCCAGTTGAATCAGAGGCGGGATTTCAGCCTGAAATTAAGCACCCTCAGAATTGTTAGTAACTTTAAATAAGGAACTGTACAGATTTCAAGTTTTGCAACATCTGTATACTTAGAAAGGCCATGTACATAAGTCAAATGGGCACCTCCTGGTCCTATAACAGCACCAGTTTATGGTTTATTTGTCCCTTGAAGTAACAACAACATTAAAATAATCACAAAATAAGCCAATTCTGTTCTTCTATTGAAGCCTACTCTCTCTGCGAACTCTCTCGGAATGTTCAGGAGACTTACGGAAAAAGTAGAAAACTCTAGGACTTTTGGAAGAGTTGGCAAATTTTTACTTCACTGCAGAAGTTTCTGCAAACCTCCCAGAAGGCAAGCAATCTATGGAGGCTTCTTATGAGTTGCCCCAGGATCAGATTGAGACCTGGTGTCCAAAATTACACTCATAGGGAAAGAACCATTGAGGTGACCTAAAAATAGGGACATGGCTATTATAGTTGGAAGCTTTATTTAGGCATGTGACGCTACTATGCAGAGGAATTTATTATATGGAATCCTTATGGTGGAAGCAATCTTCCCCTTAAAGGGGTTTTCTGGCTTGATTAAAATAATTGGGCCATAGATAAGAATTGGAAACACATATTACTTACCTATTAAATCGTCTTCAATTCCAGGTTCACCTCTATTGCACCCTACTCTGGCCTGTCCTGCACTAATGATGTTCCAAACTACACATATTGTACTGCTGAAGCCAATGATTGGCTGCAGCGGTCATTTGAGTAGATTAGGATGCCGTTGATGCAGGATAGATAGGTTGGGAGCAGTGGAGGTGGAAATGTGGTGGATTTATCAGGAATTCATTACTGCATTATTTTATATAATTTTCCTCCTTTAGCCCAATTTTTTATTACATCCTTTAAACCCCTTGAATGACATCTGAGTGCAGTCCGATTTTCACGGACTGACACAATGGAGAGTTTTTTCTTCTATCTTCTCGTCAGCCAAGACGGATCGGATCACACTGTGATTACACTCAGATCAAACGGATTCTCTTGGATGAGAGATAAAACGCTGGTGTGACACTAGCCTTAGGATGGGTCTTCAGTATCAAATTGGTGGTTGTCGGTAACCCCCCTGTTATTAGCTCCAGCAATGGCCAGATGGAAACATGAACGACACAGCACCAATCAATAGGAGCTGAGGAGGTTCTAGGAGCTGCTGAGTGGCGGTGACAGGTGTTAGACCCCAAACAATCTGGGGACAGCATGGTGGCTCGGTGGTTAGCCCTACAGCCTGGCAACACTTGGGTCCTGGGTTTAAATCCCGCCAAGGACAACATCTGCAACAACTGGCCGGTGGCTCTCCTGACCCGAGTATGACAGCCGTCCCACTAGAGTGGGGAGAGCCCGATATCACTCCGATTTATATGGATGTCTAACTGCGCCCTTAGTCTGCTCAATGTCATTAAAAATTTCTCTCCTAAAGTTTTTTGGGGGTAGTTTTTAGTATCCCATACTGGAACCAAAAAGAAGATCCTTGGTTAAGAGTCGCCTTGCTTCATTTGAGTCTTTCTTTTCCGATCTGGGAAAGTTTCTCAGGTTGGAAAACTATTTCCAATGTAAGATCAAAGTAGATGATTCCATTTAAAGTGTAAAATAAACATTCCTCCCCCCAAAAAAATGATCAATATCTTCATCCTTCACTACTTAGTATCATTTACAGAAGTGGGTACCTGCTACAACTTGAAAGAAGCCCATTTGAGCCGAGTGGGTGTAATGACCAATGCGCAATATGGTTTCAAGTACCATCTGGGGAGCAATGACTATAAAGAACCTCTTAGTGGTCTTTTTCCCTCCATTAGTGATTCTTCTGACTTCAAGTGGAACAAAAAAACAAAAAGAAAAGAATAATGAAACAAGTGAAAACTTGACAATGAAAAATGATAATTGTCAGGAGATGAACAATTATACCACCTGCTACATATGTCTCCTGCCCTCGTCTGCTCCGTGGATCCTTACCCATCTTAACTTTCACGAGAGTGCAATGCTGCACCGTACGCACCAGCTGCCCGCAAGCCAGAAAAATTACACAAAGGGTTACTGACTGGTTTGTTTTTGTTTGCCATTTTTGAAGGGGATGCAAAGAGTTGGGGTGGTCTCCTTCGCCGTCCACATATACATGTTGCTCTTTTAATCATTTGCATTCAGGCAAGGATGAAAACTTTGGCCCCCAGTGACAGCGCTTCATGGGTCTCCTTACTTCAAGTTCACTAGCCTGAAATAATGAGTGAATGGAAAGGGGCAGAACGAGACCCGGGCAAAGCCGAGCTGCTCAGTATTCATGGCTGGTGGACTTCTCCGCCCTCCCTCTCTGGCCTTAACCCATCTCCAGTCTTCTATAGTCCAACACAATGACAGTTTAAGTAAAGAGCCCTTTGACTAAATTGTGCTCGTGAATAGCAGAAACCAATAAGACTTGACTACACAATGAGGGCATTGAGCTGTGTCCAACTGTGATGGGTTGACTAGGTCATACATCTCTGGAGTTTCTGCTACTCCCAGGCATATGTTCATAGAGGAATGTGAGGAGGTCCACCGTATGTTCCACAGGTTGTGAGCGTTTAACTGCTTTATAATGATGGCCAATGCCCGTACGGGGCTCTGACTCACCCCAGTCTTAGTAGAAGTCACAGTTTTATTCTTGATGGATATTTATATGCTGGATACCAAGATCCAATTCATGATGACTTGGTCAAAATATTCCGTAGCAATGAAAATGGAAATTACTCTCCTTTACGTCACTACTTAATTATTTAGGACCGAAACGTATGCGGTTGGCCAATATTCTAACACCGCCCATGCCCAGCCAAGTCAGGGGGATCTACCACTCTATTAGTATTGTGTATGGAGCTCACAGATTTGATGTTAATGTAGTTTAATTCACCTGATAAAAAGTTTTGAAACTTTCTAAAAAAAACTTTGTTTCAATTCCTCTGCTTTTTTTTTTTAAATTTCTGCTTCCCGTCAGCGAACAAAAATATTCCTGTTTATATCCGAAAGATAAAAATTGTACTCCTACTGAGGATGTAGGACAATAAGCCTGGTGGTCTAAAGTGCACTATGTCTATCTAAGATAAAAAGAAGGATAGATTGATATTAGTGTTATACGTGGCTCTACAAGATTAGATAGGTCGATAGATAGACAGACAGACAAAGGCACCCAGTGCCAGAGGCAGCAAAACAATCCCAAAACATCTTTGAACCTCCATCATATTTGACTGTAGGTACTGTGTTCTTTTCTTTGTAGGCCTCATTCCGTTTTCGGTAAAAGTACAATGATGTGCTTTACCAAAAAGATCTATCTTGGTCTTATCTGTCCACAAGACACTTTCCCAAAAGGATTTTGGCTTAATCACATACATTTTCAACCACTGCAGTCTAGTTTTTTTTATGTCTGTGTGTCAGCAGTGGGGTCCTTCTGGGTCTCCTGCTATAGTGTTTCATTTCATTCAAATGTTGCTGACACTGATGCACCATGAGCCTACAGGAAAGCTTGAATTTCCTTGGAAAGTGTTGGCATCATTGAAATTGTTCCAGAAAATGAAGTATTTCTCTGAATTACACATGTTTTTGATATACACATATTCATTTCCTTTGTGTGTATTAGAACAATATAAAAAAGCAAGAATAAAAGGCAAATTGGACATCATTTCACACAAAATCCCAAAAACGAGCTGGACAAAATTGTTGGCACCTTTCCAAAATTGTGTGTAAACAACTTTGTTTCAAGCACGTGATGCTCATTCAAAATCACTTGCGGCAAGTAACAGGTGTGTACAATATAAAAATCACACCTGAAACCAGATAGAAAGGGGAGAAGTTGACTCAATATTTGCATTGTGTGTCTGTGTGTGCCACACTAAGCACAGAGAACAGAAAGAGGAGAAGAGAGCTGTCTGAGGACTTGAGAACCAAAATTGTTGAACAATACCAACAATCTCAAGGTTCCAAGTCCATCTCCAGAGATCTTGATGTTCTTTTGGTGCACAACATAATCAAGAAGTTCACAACCATTAGCACTGTAGCTAATCTCCCTGGATGTGGATGGCAGAGGAAAATTGATGAAAGTTTGCAACGCAGGATAGTGCAGATGGTGAATAAGCAGCCCCAATCAAGTTCCAAAGAAATTAAAACTGTCCTGTAGGCTCAGGGTGCATCAGTGACATTTCAATGAAACATTAGTAGACTCAAGAGGACCCCACTGCTGACACAGAGATATAAAAAAGTTAGACTGCAGTTTGCCAAAATGTACTTTAGTAAGCCAAAGTTTTTCAGGGAAAGTGTGTTGTAGACAGAAGAGACTAAGATAGAGCTTTTAGGTAAAGCACATCATTCTACTGTTTACCAAAAATAGAATGAGGCCTACTAAGAAAAGAACACAGTACCTACAGTCAAATATGGTGGAGGTTCAAAGATGTTTTGGAGTTGTTTTGCTGCCTTTGGCACTGGGTGCCTTGCCTGTGTGCAAGGCATCATGAAAGGATTTTGGGTGGCAATGTAGTGCCCAGTGTCAGAAAGCTGAGTTTGTGTCTTAGGACATGAGTCTTCCAGCAGGACAATGACCCCAAATAAACTTCAAGAAGCACCCAGAAATTAATGGAAACAAACTGCTACACAGTTGCAAAGTGGCCAGCAATGAGTCTGGACCTAAATCCATGGACAGATCTTAAAATTGCTATTGAGAGAAGGCGCCTTCAAATATGAGAGACCTGGGGCAGTTTGCAAAAGAAGAGTGGAGCATTATTCCAGGTGAGAGGTGTAAGAAGCTTGTTGAGGGTTATAGGAAGTTTTTGAATGCAGTTATTAAGTTGAGGGTGCCTACAATTTTGTCTTTTTTACTTTTTTTTAGCGCTTTTTCAGGTGGATTCTAGACAGAATCCTCCTGAAAAAGACTAAGTGTGCACATACCCTTAATCATCGGATTTTTCAAAGGTTGGAGTCTACTTGGAATAAAGGGTGTAACTGGCCAAAATATGTGTCATTAGGGGCACACATTCTCTTTGTATCAATGTCGTATTTAGTATAGTGGTCTTGTTCCTTGGAACAGCAGAAAAGAACTCCAAGTATCTGGAGTGTTAGAGTAAATGAGGTCAGGTCAATAAACCAACACTTGAAAATAACTCACTAATGAATTGGCCTCCGAGTACTTTGGCCAGTACTGTGGCTACTTTGGCAGACAATTCTCCTATTCAAACAAAGACCAGATTGTGTTCTCATCGTTTCTGCGCTTTAGACTTCTTCTGAAACACTTGATGTAATTGTAAAGCGCCATCACTCGCCAATAAAATCGTAAATAATATAGCAAATTCATAGACCGAAGAATATTCAAGCTCTGATGGACTAATGTGTCAGGACCACTGATTGTACTTGTTTTATGGCATGGATCTGGTTGGAAAAAATAAACAAGCAAGCAAAAAAGTTGCAACCACATTAGTAAATTAAAGTAGCAACTTCAAAGGTCTAAGAAGCTGAGATCCATAAAGATGGTTTTTAAGGGCGTATTAGCTTTTCAGACATTTATCCCAAGAACAGTCCCTCAGCGCACAAGGCGAAACTAAAGTTAAGGCAGCGGCAACTGAGCACCCGAAATACCAGGCAGGAAAGAAGAACAAATGTCCTACTCGACAGATTGGGAACGGAGCGGTGGCTGAATCTGAGCGTCTCTCTTTAACCAGTTTTATGGGGTTAAACAATTCCATTCTAAGAATGTAACCCAGGAATATGACTGCTGACTAGGTACAGCTTTGAGATCGTTAGTATCGTTAGTGGTGGTAGTGTGTAGAAGTCTAGATGCAGGAGAGCAGTGGTGGGAATGCCTATGGTCAGGTAGATGCATGAGATGGAACAAACTATGGAGGTTGCTACATCTCCTGTCCACCTCCTGGAACAAACTATGGAGGTTCCTACATCTCCTGTCCACCTCCTGGAACAAACTATGGAGGTTGCTACATCTCCTGTCCACCTCCCGGAACAAACTATGGAGGTTCCTACATCTCCTGTCCACCTCCTGGAACAAACTATGGAGGTTCCTACCTCTTCTGTCCACCTCCTGGAACAAACTATGGATGTTCCTACCTCTCCTATCCACCTCCTGGAACAAACTATGGAGGTTCCTACATCTCCTGTCCACCTCCTGGAACAAACTATGGAGGTTCCTACATCTCCTGTCTACCTCCTGGAACAAACTATGGAGGTTCCTACATCTACTGTCCATCTTCTAGAACAAACTATAGAGGTTCCTACATCTCCTGTCCACCTCCTGGAACAAACTATGGAGGTTGCTACATCTCCTGTCCACCTCCTGGAACAAACTATGGAGGTTGCTACATCTCCTGTCCACCTCCTGGAACAAACTATGGAGGTTGCTACATCTCCTGTCCACCTCCTGGAACAAACTATGGAGGTTGCTACATCTCCTGTCCACCTCCTGGAACAAACTATGGAGGTTGCTACATCTCCTGTCCACCTCCTGGAACAAACTATGGAGGTTCCTACCTCTCCTGTCCACCTCCTGGAGCAAACTATGGAGGTTCCTACCTCTCCTGTCCACCTCCTGGAACAAACTATGGAGGTTCCTACATCTCCTGTTCATCTTCTAGAACAAACTATAGAGGTTCCTACATCTCCTGTCCATCTCTACATTAGGACTCCATTTCAAGCACCAGGTTAGGATACAATCTCTACCACCAGTAGAAGAAGATCCACCATAACATTTCCTTAGCCCTGGTCTAGAGCCATAAATCCATCTTAGACATGGCCTTATGTTGTCCCTCTGCTATCTATCTGTCTCTTCACCATTCATTTCCAAATGGGCAATTAGGCATCAATTCAGAAGTCGGCGTGTGTTTTCTTTACACCCTGCAATAACATATCCACTGAATAGAGGCAAAGGACCAAGGGGTTTCATCAATACAAAGAAACCTACTGTGAACCCTGAGGAGACAATGTATCTGAGAAGGGCACGGACAGGACACCAGAACAAAGCCTTAAGAAAGCCCTACATTGTGTCCCTTCTTCGAGCTGTCACCAGCGACCTGTCAAACTGGCCCTAACCAAATTCTCCCATCATTTTTCTAATTCTGTCCTCCATCAAAACAAAAACCTTCTGCTGTCAAAAAAAGAAAAAGAAGAACTCTGATGAATTCTTGGTTCCACTGGACCAGCTGGTCTCTGAGCTCCCGAAAACTCTGCATTCCCAGGACAGAAGATCTACAATAGTATTGTAATGGAATGTTCCATATAACAGATGTCATATGTGTGAACGACAGGCGTCTCCTGAGGGATTAAAGTGCAGATCTGGTGGTTTGTATCAATGTCACAGGGGCACGACAGACAGATTTACTGGGAAAGTCTAATTAGTGTTATACGGGACTCTACAAGATGAGATAGGGAGATATTAGATAGATAGATAGATAGATAGATAGATAGATAGATACTTTTCTAATATAAGGACTGATATGTGCCTGTGAAGCCTTGCACCCAACTATTGCTATTGTTCAGGTGCTGCTTTCTGCTGTTTTTTTCTAGACAGATAGATAAAGAGATAGATAATAGATAGATAGATAGATAGATAGATAGATAGATAGATAATAGATGATAGATAGATAGATAGATAGATGGATAATAGATAGATAATAGATAGATAGATGATAGATAGATAGATAATAGATAGATGATAGATAGATAGAGAATAGATAGATAGATAATAGATAGATAATCTATATATATAATTGTCTAAGGGTTTTTCCGTCTGTCTGTCTGTCTGTCTGTCTGTCTGTCCTGGAAATCCCGGCTCTCTGATTGGTCGAGGCCGCCAGGCCTCGACCAATCAGAGACCGGCACAGCATCGACGTAGAAATCCCGCGTCTCTGGCGGCCTCGACCAATCAGCAAAGGGCACAGCGACGATGATGTCATAAAGGACGTAGACATCCCACGTCTGATTGGTCGAGGCCGCCAGGCCTCGACCAATCAGCAACGGGCACAGCGACGATGATGTCATAATGGTTGCCATGGCGACGATGATGTCATAAAGGTTGCCTCGACCAATCAGCGACGGGCACAGTCTGCCGCGAATTTTGGAATCATCATTGTCCATATACTACGGGGACATGCATATTCTAGAATACCCGATGCGTTAGAATCGGGCCACAATCTAGTAGATAGATAAATAGATAGATAATAGACATAATAGATAGATAGATAATAGATGATAGATAGATAGATAATAGATAGATAGATAATAGATAGATAGATAGATAATAGATATATCTAATAGATAATAGATAATAGATAGATAGATAATAGACATAATAGATAGATAATAGATAGATAATAGATAGATAATAGACAGATAATAGATAGGAGCAATCCAAGCTCCCATCACCATAAAGCCCTGATACATGTAGGTGAAACAGAAAAACCAGAACCCTCGGAACAGCCCAGCCAAACCCAACCGGACCAGAACACCAATCACAACAACCTGACAAAAGCCGGAATTAGGAAGATGGCAGACGAAGGCCAGGAGAGGTATGTCAGTGACTGGAAGAATGATATCATCAGCTCACAGAAACTGACCATGTACCGGAGCCTGCAGAGAGACTACAAACTGGCGCCATATCTGGAGAAACTCCCGGACCCCAGAGACCGCCAGATCCTGAGCCGATATAGACTCAGCGCCCACAGTCTGGCCATCGAATGTGGCCGACACAGGCAGAGCTACAAGCCCAGGGAGGAAAGACTGTGCCAACACTGTGACCAGGAGGCCATAGAGGACGAAACCCACTTCCTGCTACACTGCTCCAAATACTCAGCAGTGAGGGACACTCACTTCAGGAGACTCTCACTTCTCTTCCCAGACTTCATCACCATGAAGGAGGAAGAGAAAACATATATCCTGCTGGGAGAAGAAGAGAGAGCAGTGGAGATAGCAGCGCGGTATGTGAGCGAATGTCATAGACTGCGAGAAAGAGAACTATGATGCCATGGACTATAGCCCCCAACCTGGATCTGCCCCAATCCACCTCCCCTATGCCATGGACTATAGCCCCCACAATAGACCTGCCCCATCCACCTCCCCTATGCCATGGACTATAGCCCCCAACCTGAACCTGCCCCATCCACCTCCCCTATGCCATGGACTATAGCCCCCAACCTGGATCTGCCCCATCCACCTCCCCTATGCCATGGACTATAGCCCCCACCCTGGATCTGCCCCATCCACCTCCCCTATGCCTATGCCATGGACTATAGCCACCACCCTGGATCTGCCCCCATCCACCTCCCCTATGCCATGGACTATAGCCCCTACCCTGGATCTGCCGCATCCACCTCCCCATGCCATGGACTATAGCCCCCACAATGGATCTGCCCCATCCACCTCCCCTACGCCATGGACTATAGCCCCCACAATGGATCTGCCCCCATCCACCTTCCCTACAGCTCCTACCCAACATCCCCACAGTCCCTATCCCTATTGCCTTTATACACTTGCTTTGGCAAAACTGATGTGTATTTGGTCCTGCCAATAAAGCTTCATTGAATCTTGAATCTTGAATCTAGATAGATATATAGATAATAGATAGATAGATAGATAGAGAGATAGATAATAGATAGATAATAGAAAGATAATAGATAGATAATAGATAGATAGATAGATAATAGACAGATAATAGATAGATAGATAATAGATAGATAATAGATAGATAGATAGATAGATAGATAGATAATAGACATAATAGATAGATAGATAATAGATAGATAGATAGATAGATAATAGATAGATAGATAGATAGATAGATAGATAGATAGATAGATAATAGATAGATAGATGATAGATAGATGATAGATAGATAATAGAAAGATAATAGATAGATTGATAATAGATAGATAATAGATAGATAGATAGATAATAGATAGATAGATAGATAGATAGACAATAGATAGATAATAGAAAGATAATAGATAGATTGATAATAGATAGATAATAGATAGATAGATAATAGATAGATAATAGAAAGATAATAGATAGATAATAGATAGATAATAGATAGATAGATAGATAGATAATAGATAGATAGATAATAGATAGATAATAGAAAGATAATAGATAGATTGATAATAGATAGATAATAGATAGATAGATAATAGATAGATAGATAGATAGATAGACAATAGATAGATAATAGAAAGATAATAGATAGATTGATAATAGATAGATAATAGACAGATAATAGATAGATAGATAATAGATAGATAGATAATAGATATATAGATAATAGACATAATAGATAGATAGATAATAGATAGATAGATAGATAAATAATAGATAGATAATAGATAGATAGATAGATAATAGATAGATAGATAATAGATAGATAATAGATAGATGATAGATAATAGACATAATAGATAGATAGATAGATAATAGATAGATAATAGATAGATAGATAATAGATAGATAATAGATAGATAATAGATAGATAGATAGATAATAGATAGATAGATAATAGATAGATAGATAATAGATAGATAATAGATAGATAGATAATAGATATATAGATAATAGACATAATAGATAGATAGATAGATAATAGATAGATAGATAGATAAATAATAGATAGATAATAGATAGATAATAGATAGATAGATAATAGATAGATAATAGATAGATGATAGATAATAGACATAATAGATAGATAGATAATAGATAGATAATAGATAGATAGATAATAGATAGATAATAGATAGATAATAGATAGATAGATAATAGATAGATAGATAATAGATAGATGATATAATGATAGATAGATAATAGACAATAGATATATAATAGATAGATACTAGGTAGATAGACAGATAGATAGAAAAAATGGAACGGCACTTATAATGAATGGGTGCAAGGCCTCCAAGCAATTAATCCAAACTTGCCAATAATCAAAAGAAGAAAAATGGAAAGCAGCACTCCAAAATATCTCAAAATAAGGTGGACTTTATTGGGTCCACATGGCGTGGTGACGTTTCTATTCAAAAGCCTTTCTCAAGTCTACCTCATTTTTAAATTTTTTGGAGTGCTGCTTTCCATTTTTCTTCTTTAGATAGATAGATAGATAATAGATAATAGATAGATATATAGATAAATAGATAATAGATAGATGATTAATAGATAATAGATAGATACATAGATAATAGATAGATGATTGATAGATAGATAGATAGATAGATAGATTAGAATATTGATATCTATCTATCATCTATCTATCTATTATCTATCTATCGCCTATGTGTCCATTTATCGATGATTTTTTTTAAATCTATCCTTAAAGTGTTAATTAAATTGCTTTCTAGAACTAGAATAATAGATTTAGATATTTCTTCACTCTTGGGGTTCCCGCCCGGTCAGGCTGTAGATCTGCTTTCTGCCTCTATATAAGCGTCAGTTGTTTTGAGGTCTAGACAAGATGTCGGTGCGCTGCCTGGTGCTGAAAAGCCCTTTATGTCCATTACGGGAATGGATGTTACATGGAGGAATTTGGCATTTCTGTGCAAACAGATGATTTGTCAGTGACGAGTCTTCACTTGTCTGGTGTCGATCTCTTGGCCGCAGAGCGTTGGGTCGGGTATGTGCCTTAGGATTTCGGGACAGGGGCTGAGAACTACTGCCGGTCCTGTGTTCCCTGGAAGCCTTGGATATCGGATGGAATACATGAGCTTCTTCAATAACACTCTCTTTATGTCTTATCCTTGCCCCATGCGGTAGCATGTCCAGCCTAAAACATTTTAGGGAATGGAACCTTCTAAAGACGAAAAAATAAAAAACAATGGACTTTATATGATAGAGGCGCTAACATCAGAAATTGACCTATTGTTTAACCCCTTAGTGACAGAGCCAATTTGGTACTTAATGACCGGGCCAATTTTTGCAATTCTGACCACTGTCACTTTATGAGGTTATAACTCTGGAACGCTTCAACGGATCCCGCTGATTCTGAGATTGTTTTTTCGTGACATATTGTACTTCATGTTAGTGGTAACATTTCTTCGATATTACTTGCGATTATTTATGAAAAAAACGGAAATATGGCGAAAATTTTTAAAATTTAGCAATTTTCAAACTTTGTATTTTTATGCCCTTAAATCAGAGAGATATGTCATGAAAAATAGTTAATAAATAACATTTCCCACATGTCTACTTTAGATCAGCACAATTTTGGAAACAAAATTTTTTTTTGTTAGGGAGTTATAAGGGTTCAAAGTTGACCAGCAATTTCTCATTTTTAATAGATAATATCTCATTATCTAATAGATAATAGATAATAGATAGATAGATAATAGACATAATAGATAGATAATAGATAGATAATAGATAGATAATAGACAGATAATAGATAGGAGCAATCCAAGCTCCCATCACCATAAAGCCCTGATACATGTAGGTGAAACAGAAAAACCAGAACCCTCGGAACAGCCCAGCCAAACCCAACCGGACCAGAACACCAATCACAACAACCTGACAAAAGCCGGAATTAGGAAGATGGCAGACGAAGGCCAGGAGAGGTATGTCAGTGACTGGAAGAATGATATCATCAGCTCACAGAAACTGACCATGTACCGGAGCCTGCAGAGAGACTACAAACTGGCGCCATATCTGGAGAAACTCCCGGACCCCAGAGACCGCCAGATCCTGAGCCGATATAGACTCAGCGCCCACAGTCTGGCCATCGAATGTGGCCGACACAGGCAGAGCTACAAGCCCAGGGAGGAAAGACTGTGCTAACACTGTGACCAGGAGGCCATAGAGGACGAAACCCACTTCCTGCTACACTGCTCCAAATACTCAGCAGTGAGGGACACTCACTTCAGGAGACTCTCACTTCTCTTCCCAGACTTCATCACCATGAAGGAGGAAGAGAAAACATATATCCTGCTGGGAGAAGAAGAGAGAGCAGTGGAGATAGCAGCGCGGTATGTGAGCGAATGTCATAGACTGCGAGAAAGAGAACTATGATGCCATGGACTATAGCCCCCAACCTGGATCTGCCCCAATCCACCTCCCCTATGCCATGGACTATAGCCCCCACAATAGACCTGCCCCATCCACCTCCCCTATGCCATGGACTATAGCCCCCAACCTGAACCTGCCCCATCCACCTCCCCTATGCCATGGACTATAGCCCCCAACCTGGATCTGCCCCATCCACCTCCCCTATGCCATGGACTATAGCCCCCACCCTGGATCTGCCCCATCCACCTCCCCTATGCCTATGCCATGGACTATAGCCACCACCCTGGATCTGCCCCCATCCACCTCCCCTATGCCATGGACTATAGCCCCTACCCTGGATCTGCCGCATCCACCTCCCCATGCCATGGACTATAGCCCCCACAATGGATCTGCCCCATCCACCTCCCCTACGCCATGGACTATAGCCCCCACAATGGATCTGCCCCCATCCACCTTCCCTACAGCTCCTACCCAACATCCCCACAGTCCCTATCCCTATTGCCTTTATACACTTGCTTTGGCAAAACTGATGTGTATTTGGTCCTGCCAATAAAGCTTCATTGAATCTTGAATCTTGAATCTAGATATATATATAGATAATAGATAGATAGATAGATAGAGAGATAGAGAGATAGATAATAGATAGAGAGATAGATAATAGATAGATAATAGAAAGATAATAGATAGATAATAGATAATAGACAGATAATAGATAGATAGATAATAGATAGATAATAGAAAGATAATAGATAGATAATAGATAGATAATAGATAGATAGATAGATAATAGACAGATAATAGATAGATAGATAATAGATAGATAATAGATAGATAGATAGATAATAGACATAATAGATAGATAGATAATAGATAGATAGATAGATAGATAGATAGATAGATAGATAGATAATAGATAGATAGATAGATAGATAGATAGATAATAGATAGATAGATGATAGATAGATAGATGATAGATAGATAATAGAAAGATAATAGATAGATTGATAATAGATAGATAATAGATAGATAGATAATAGATAGATAGATAGATAGATAGATAGACAATAGATAGATAATAGAAAGATAATAGATAGATTGATAATAGATAGATAATAGATAGATAGATAATAGATAGATAATAGAAAGATAATAGATAGATAATAGATAGATAATAGATAGATAGATAGATAATAGATAGATAGATAATAGATAGATAATAGAAAGATAATAGATAGATTGATAATAGATAGATAATAGATAGATAATAGATAGATAGATAGATAGACAATAGATAGATAATAGAAAGATAATAGATAGATTGATAATAGATAGATAATAGACAGATAATAGATAGATAGATAATAGATAGATAGATAATAGATATATAGATAATAGACATAATAGATAGATAGATAATAGATAGATAGATAGATAAATAATAGATAGATAATAGATAGATAGATAGATAGATAGATAATAGATAGATAGATAATAGATAGATAATAGATAGATGATAGATAATAGACATAATAGATAGATAGATAGATAATAGATAGATAATAGATAGATAATAGATAGATAATAGATAGATAGATAATAGATAGATAGATAATAGATAGATAGATAATAGATAGATAATAGATAGATAGATAATAGATATATAGATAATAGACATAATAGATAGATAGATAGATAATAGATAGATAGATAGATAGATAAATAATAGATAGATAATAGATAGATAGATAATAGATAGATAGATAATAGATAGATAATAGATAGATGATAGATAATAGACATAATAGATAGATAGATAATAGATAGATAATAGATAGATAGATAATAGATAGATAATAGATAGATAATAGATAGATAATAGATAGATAGATAATAGATAGATAGATAATAGATAGATGATATAATGATAGATAGATAATAGACAATAGATATATAATAGATAGATACTAGGTAGATAGACAGATAGATAGAAAAAATGGAACGGCACTTATAATGAATGGGTGCAAGGCCTCCAAGCAATTAATCCAAACTTGCCAATAATCAAAAGAAGAAAAATGGAAAGCAGCACTCCAAAATATCTCAAAATAAGGTGGACTTTATTGGGTCCACATGGCGTGGTGACGTTTCTATTCAAAAGCCTTTCTCAAGTCTACCTCATTTTTAAATTTTTTGGAGTGCTGCTTTCCATTTTTCTTCTTTAGATAGATAGATAGATAATAGATAATAGATAGATGATTAATAGATAATAGATAGATACATAGATAATAGATAGATGATTGATAGATAGATAGATAGATAGATAGATTAGAATATTGATATCTATCTATCATCTATCTATCTATTATCTATCTATCGCCTATGTGTCCATTTATCGATGATTTTTTTTAAATCTATCCTTAAAGTGTTAATTAAATTGCTTTCTAGAACTAGAATAATAGATTTAGATATTTCTTCACTCTTGGGGTTCCCGCCCGGTCAGGCTGTAGATCTGCTTTCTGCCTCTATATAAGCGTCAGTTGTTTTGAGGTCTAGACAAGATGTCGGTGCGCTGCCTGGTGCTGAAAAGCCCTTTATGTCCATTACGGGAATGGATGTTACATGGAGGAATTTGGCATTTCTGTGCAAACAGATGATTTGTCAGTGACGAGTCTTCACTTGTCTGGTGTCGATCTCTTGGCCGCAGAGCGTTGGGTCGGGTATGTGCCTTAGGATTTCGGGACAGGGGCTGAGAACTACTGCCGGTCCTGTGTTCCCTGGAAGCCTTGGATATCGGATGGAATACATGAGCTTCTTCAATAACACTCTCTTTATGTCTTATCCTTGCCCCATGCGGTAGCATGTCCAGCCTAAAACATTTTAGGGAATGGAACCTTCTAAAGACGAAAAAATAAAAAACAATGGACTTTATATGATAGAGGCGCTAACATCAGAAATTGACCTATTGTTTAACCCCTTAGTGACAGAGCCAATTTGGTACTTAATGACCGGGCCAATTTTTGCAATTCTGACCACTGTCACTTTATGAGGTTATAACTCTGGAACGCTTCAACGGATCCCGCTGATTCTGAGATTGTTTTTTCGTGACATATTGTACTTCATGTTAGTGGTAACATTTCTTCGATATTACTTGCGATTATTTATAAAAAAAACGGAAATATGGCGAAAATTTTTAAAATTTAGCAATTTTCAAACTTTGTATTTTTATGCCCTTAAATCAGAGAGATATGTCATGAAAAATAGTTAATAAATAACATTTCCCACATGTCTACTTTACATCAGCACAATTTTGGAAACAAAATTTTTTTTTGTTAGGGAGTTATAAGGGTTCAAAGTTGACCAGCAATTTCTCATTTTTACAACACCATTTTTTTTTAGGGACCACATCACATTTGAAGTCATTTTGAGGGGTCTATATGATAGAAAATAATGAAGTGTGACACCATTCTGAAAGCTGCACCCCTCAAGATTCTCAAAACCACATTCAAGAAGTTTATTAACCCTTTACGTGCTTCACAGGAACTGAAACAATGTGGAAGGAAAAAATGAACATTTAACTTTTTTTTGCAAACATCTTAATTCAGAACCATTTTTTTTATTTTCACAAGTGTAAAAACAGAAATGTAACCATAAATTTTGTTATGCAATTTCTCCTGAATACGCCAATACCCCATATGTGGGGGTAAACCACTGTTAGGGCGCACCGCAGAACTTAGAAGTGAAGGAGCGCCGTTTGACTTTTTCAATGCAGAATTGGCTGGAATTGAGATCGGACACCATGTCACATTTAGAGAGCCCCTGATGTACCTAAACAGGGGAAACTCCCCACAAGTGACACCATTTTGGAAACTAGACCCCTTAAGGAACTTATCTAGATGTGTGGTGAGAACTTTGAATGCCCAAGTGCTTCACAGAAGTTTAGAATGCAGAGTCATGAAAATAAAAAATATTTTTTTTTTCACAAAAAAGATTTTGTAGCCCCCAAGTTTTTATTTTCACAAGGGTAACAAGAGAAATTGGACCCCAGAAGTTGTTGTCCAATTTATCCCGAGTACGCTGATGCCCCATATGTGGGGGTAACCCACTGTTTGGGCGCACGGCAGAGCTCCGAAGGGAGGGAGCACCATTTGACTTTTTGAGCGCAAAATTGGCTGTCGTGTTTGGAGACCCCCTGATGTACCTAAACAGTGGAAACCCCCCAATTCTAGCTCCAACCCTAACCCCAACACACCCCTAACCCTAATCCCAACCTGATCCATAATCCTAATCACTAACCCTAACCATAATCACAACCCTTACCCCAAAACAACCCTAATGTCAACCCTAACCATAACCCTAATCAAAACCCTAAATCCAACACACCCCTAATCCTAATCTCAACCCTAACCTCAAACCTAACCCTAATCCCAATACACCCCTAATCACAACCCTAACCTTAACCCTAATCCCAAACCTAACCCTAATCCCAAGCGTAACCCTAATGCCAACCCTAACCCTAATACCAACCCTAATCCAAACCCTAACCCTAATCCCAGCTCTAACCCTAACTTTAGCCCCAACCCTAGCCCTAACTTTAGCCCCAACCCTATCCCTAGCCCTAGGGCTACTTTCACACTTGCGTCGTTTGGCATTCCGTCGCAATCCGTCGTTTTGGACAAGAAACGGATCCTGCAAATGTGCCCGCAGGATGCGTTTTTTGCCCATAGACTTGTATTGCCGATGGATCGTGACGGATGGCCACACGTCGCGTCCGTCGTGCACTGGATCAGTTGTGTTTTGGCGGAGCGTCGGCACAAAAAAACGTTCAATGAAACGTTTTTTTGTACGTCGCATCCGCCATTTCTGACCGCGCATGCGTGGCCGTAACTCCGCCCCCTCCTCCCCAGGACATAGATTGGGCAGCGGATGTGTTGAAAAACTACAGCTGCTGCCCACGTTGTGCACAATTTTCACAACGTGCGTCGGTATGTCGGGCCGACGCATTGCGACGGCCCCGTACCGACGTAAGTGTGAAAGAAGCCTAACCCTAAATTTAGCCCCAACCCTAACCCTAAATTTAGCCCTAACCCTAGCCCTAACCCTACCCCTAACCCTACCCCTAACCTAACCCTACCCCTACCCCTAACCCTACCCCTAACCCTACCCCTAACCCTACCCCTAACCTAACCCTAACCTAACCCTTACCCTACCCCTAACCCTACCCCTAACCCTAACCCTAACCCTAACCCTACCCCTAACCCTAACCCTAACCCTACCCCTAACCCTACCCCTAACCCTAATTTTAGCCCCAACTGCTGTTCTCCTGCCGGCCGGCAGATGGAGACAGATGGCGGGCGCACTGGGCATGCGTCCGCCATGTTCTGCTGCCGGCGGCCAGGAGGAGCAGCAAGAGGATCCAGGGACCTAGGTGAGTATGCTAGGGTCCCCGAATCCCCCTATTTCTCTGTCCTCTGATGTGCGATCACATCAGAGGACAGAGAATTACACTTTACTTTTTTTTTGCGGTCGCCGGTAAACAGTTAATTACCGGCGATCGCAAAACAGGGGTCGGTAATACCGACCCCGATCGTGCTCTTTGGGGTCTCGGCTACCCCCGGCAGCCGAGACCCCAAAGATTCTCCCGGTGCCGGCCGGCGGGCGCACTGCGCATGCGCCCGCCATTTTGAAGTTGGCGGCGCCCACCGGGAGACACGAGGAGCATCGGGGGAGCTAGGTGAGTATTGGGGGGCCACCTGGGACCCCTTTTCTCTGTCCTCCAATGTGCGATCACATCGGAGGACAGAGAAATTAAAAAGAGATCGCTTTTTTTTTTTTTTTTTTTTTTTTTTTTTTTGCGATCGCCGGTAAACGGTTAATTACCGGCGATCGCAAATGCGGGGTGGGTTAAAAACCCCCCGAATCATGTTCTCTGGGGTCTCGGCTACCCTCGGCAGCCGAGACCCCGGAGAAAATCGGCCTCTGGGGGGCGCTATGGACTTTTTCCACAGCGCCGTTAATTAACGGCGCTGTGGTTTAAGTACCCTTAGCGGCCGCCGTTAAAAGGCGTATCGGCGGTCGCTAAGGGGTTAAATCAGCTTTTTGTGTTAAATTTAACTTCTTTTTTTTTAAATTGTCAATATTTTTTTTCCATATCATGATCCTTATTAAAAAATTTAAAAAAAATTGCAATTCTCACATTGACCACCGGGGCTTATTCAGACTCTAACTTCCTGTTGTTTCAGGAAACAACACGTGCACAGTGCCACATTGATCAGACCCCGACCCCAAGCATCTAATGAGCGTGTGCAAAGGTCATTGTGAAGGGAGAAGGAAGAGGGTGGGATGTGACAACAGCTATTGTGAATTATGTGTATAGAGGAGTGACCTGTCACTGTAATCCTGCCTCTGATGATAAGGAGTCTGCTGAAAACTCTTCCAGTAAGAATGAGTCAAAAAAAGACCACGCAATGCAAGTCACATGAAGAATATTTGAAGATTACATAGAAGTAACTTCCATTTTGTAAAAACTGGGTGATAACCAACATGGGCACCAGAAACCCCGTTATATCTTGTTCTTTTTTGTTACCTTCCAAGAGCCATAAAGTTGCATTTTTTTTGTAAAAATTTGACATTTCTTGTGGACTACTGAAATTTTGCATGGTCGAAATATTTTGTAAGACGTTGATTCTCTTCTGGTATCCACCTGGATACTGGAGAATTTTTGATATAGAGATATTAAAGGGTTAGTCCCAAAAAATGGAAGCTATCCCCTAAATATAAGATAGGGGCTAACTTACTGATCACTGGGTGTTTGACTGCTGGAACCTGGGAATCTGACTCTGAAGCAGAGAAAATCAGAAGCATGAAACTAATTTTCCCCATCTTCAGTAATGGGTATTGTCGGATAGAGCTTGTAAATACGAGCAATTTTGCAATTTACTGTATGTTAAAATTTTCAGCCGTTCTTGAGATATTAACACTTTTCTTTTGTTTACACGTTGTTGCCTTGGAGACAGACCACTGCTGCTAGACAGCAGAACATTCACAGTGCTTCCTTTTTCTTTTCTGTTGAGCTTGTAAGCACTGTTTTGAAGCCAGCCAGGATCTCCGGAGCGCGCTGTTTCCTCCTAATTCCAAGCCAGCTTCATCGTAGTGCTTACAAGGCAAACAGAAATGGTGGTCGGTTTCCTAGGCAACAACAACAAACAACAAAAGAAAAGTGTTAATTTCTCAAGAACGGAGAGAAATTTTAACAAGCAGTAAATTGCAGAAGTGTTTGTTTTTACAAGCCCTATCTGAAAAATACCCATCTACGAAGATGGGGAAAACCCTTCAAATATCGAGACCACGCCCATTTCATTTTGACCACACCCATTTTACCACTTAATTTTAATTTTTGGCTTGTGCTGCAATTTTGTGCAAATTTGAAGCAAGACGGTTTTTAATTTATGCGAAAAACTGATGCACATGCTCTGGCCAAAGTTTATCCCCATTTGCTCTAATCGTTCTTCAATGCAGCTACTAACAGGATGTATTATACCTAAAGGAAAAAAAATCATGAAAGTATTTTTTTTTATCTTCCTGTGAATTACTTGTCATAAATCTAACTGGACAAATATATAAATTAAATCACAGATGGATGGATGTGAATTATCTGCTAACTTTAGGTTTGCAGCTGAACTCTTAAATAAAGTGCCCTCTGCAGGACAAATGCGGTATTACTTCTTGCCTAATAAAAGGAATGCTCGAATGTCTAAATACATGGGTGTCCCGAATCTTCCACAATAGGATCTGCTCGTTACAGCTTCTCTGGGGTCAGGAAAATAAAGCCATATTTATCGCATCCAAATACCCTAATCGGGTGACAAATTACAACTCTGGGAATTATAAGGCTTTTTTTAACCCCTTCCTAGCCCATTTGATTTTGCCATTTTGCTGGATTCACGCTAATCGAATTGCAGGAAAAAGAAAATTTGGAAAATGCAAATGTTTGGGTAATTTGCGCCCATTCATTAATTTTATTTATGTGGTTCTAACATATTCCATAGCACTGTACAAAGACCGTCATCGTTCACATCGGTTCATGCCCCAATCTGAATTCCAAAATTAACCCGATCAGTGCATTTTTTAGAATAAAAACTTAAATCGTATAACCCAGAGGAAATCCACAAACACATAAATATCCTATAAACTCCATGACGTGAAGCTGGGTGACATCACCCCATATGATCATGGCGGCCATTCACCACCACGCGATGTGATATCAGCATCAACATTAATCCGCCCCGTCTGGCTTAGATTGCATAGACTCCATGTTCTCGTGTTTAAATTACTGGCGAAAGTTACTATTTTTTTTTTTATTATTTGATTTTTCCTTTTATTTAATTTTTTAAAAAAAATTTATTTTATTTTTATATATTTAATTTTCATTTTTTTACATTTTATTTTTTTATTTTTTATTAATTATATTTTTTATAATATTATTTTTTTTAATTAAGTTATTTTTCTTACTGTTTATTTTTATTTATTTTATTTTTTTCTTTCATTTTTATTTTTTTATTATTTTTTTTATAATAATTATTTTTTCAAAATTTTAAGTTATTTTTTTTACTGTTGTTTATTTTTATTTGTTTTCTTTTCTTTTTTTCTTTCATTTTCATTTTATTACATTTGATTTATTTTTATTAATCATATTTTTTATAATATTAATTATATTTTTTTTCATTTTAAGTTATCTTTTTATTTTTTATTGTTATTATTTATTTTATTTTATTTTTTTTCTTTCATTTTCATTTTTTTACTTTTAAGTTTTTTTTTATTTTATTTTTCATTTTTATTTTATTTTCTTTTAATACACATTTTTAGCGTCTTTATTTAGTCCTATTTTTGCATTCTGTATTATACATAGATCACCTGCGCAGCAACAACCACAAGATTAAAGAACCCGCTTTAAATGCCTTTTTTTTTAAATTAATAAAAAAAATAATATATGCTAAAAAAAAAAAAAAAAGTTTAAAAAAAAAAAAATAAAAAAAAAAAAAATATATAATAAGTATAAAAAATAACAATAAACAATCCAAATAAAAGAATGGATTTACAAACAAGCAGCTCAGGGACTGGGACAGCTCCAGCCCATATGGCCTTGTGTTTCCCCCCCTGAGAAAGCTGCTCCCTGGGATTGGCAGATCAGGGGGCGTGGCTACTGCCAGGGGCGGGGACATTAGAACGCTGGGAGTATATGAAGCTGCAGTTTAAATGGACAAACTCAGAAAGTTTAAAGGGACAGAACCTCTTCTATTTCTATCAGCAGGATCAGCTGCAGAGAGAGGGCTCAGCATGGAGAGCAGACTGCTGTGCTGGGAGGCAGAGAAGGAGCTGAGAGCTCAGGCTGATCCTGTCCTGCTCCATGGCCAAGTGCTGGAGAGGCTGCTGACAGCTCAGGACAGATACCTGGCCTCCCCCACATACTTCCAGTGTGTACAGAAGGAGATCTACCCACACATGAGGAAGATGCTGACCAGCTGGATGCTGGAGGTAAGTCACCTGACTGCGCTGGCACACACGGGGTTAAGTGTGGCAGTCCTTAACCCCTTCGGTGTAGTTTGATTTTCATGGCATGACACCCTATATTCCATCTGACAGTGATAGCCCTGCACCCTATGAGATTATTCATCTCATCTGCAAGCACTCCAGATGTTCCAGAACTACTACAACTCCCAGCCGGCGGATGTCACAGAATGCTTGGAGTTGTAGTTTTGTAATGGCTAAAGAAATAATAATTATTAATATAAATAATAATAATAAAATACAATTAATATAATTATTATTAATAATAATTTTAAGATCGCCAGCAATTTTTTAATGATATTTTTAGGACTGCTCCGATGGCTGGAGTAACCCATTGTTGCTACGGTCCATTTTGCAGTAATTTTTTTATTTTTAGAATTTTTCAAAAATTGCTGCAAAAACTGTATCTCAGTCTTCACGCTTCAGATATTCCTGACAGTTTTTAATCTCCATGTATTCACCGAGAAATACATGACAAAGCAAGAATGTAAGTGAACAATATTTCTCATAATGCAACTGATTTTTTTTTTTCATAGGGAAACAAATTGGCTTCTATCTCCTCCTGGGCAGATAGTTTTCATTTAAAGCTTCTTTGAGACCTTTTTAGTGTGGTGTGGGGTTTTTTTTTGTTGTTGTTTTTTTTTTGTGAATAAGTGTAAAAAATTGAGTGTTTTTTATTTTCATCAGTACACTTCTAAAAAAAAAAAAAAAAAAAAAAAAAAAAACTTCCAATTTTCATCAACTTTAGGTTTGTGTCCATTTTTCTTCCCAAATGGAAAAAAATGTCCAAGCTTCTCTTACTCATTAAAAATTAAAAAAAAAAAAAAAAAAAAAAATGGAAAGCACTCGGGTGACATCCATGTGTTGTCCACATAACAAATAAATAAAAATAAATTTTATATATATATATATATATATATATATATATATATATATATATATATATTAATATTTCTATATACGGTATATTATATCATTTGATATAAATATAATTATACATAAAACATAATAAATAAAATGTTATTTAATTAATTTAATATATATATAATAATAAAAAATATGTAATTTTTTTTTAATAAGTATAATAGAAATATTATTATAAAATATATATATATATTTTTTTTCTTTTTAAGAGAGTAAGAGGAGCTTGAAAATTTATTTATTTATTTATTTTTTGCATATGGGAATAAAAATAGGCGCACAAAGCAAAACTTGATGAAAATTGGAAGAACTTTTTTTTTTGCATGAGGCCAAACCCCCTTCATTAATTAATGGCATATATCAGGGGTGCAGATTCAGCATCTAGGACCTCGCCTTTTGCAGGTATGTGAAGACCAGCAATGTGGAGAAGAGGTGTTCCCCTTGGCCGTTAACTGCCTGGACAGGTTCTTGTCTTTGGTGCCCGTAGAGAAGAGGCGACTTCAGCTGGTGGGCGCCACTTGCCTTCTTCTCGCCTCCAAACTGAAGGAATCCAAACCAATAGCCATTGTGAACCTCTGCATGTATTCTGACTACTCCTTCACCGATGGTGAAATGCGGGTAGGTACCTGGTGGTCTACACACTCGCCATTCGACACTTTTTTTTTTTTAAAGTGGTTTTCCAATTCAATTTGTACATTACTCACTCTCCCCCGGTCCAGCATTGAGCCTCTGCATGTTTTTGCCATGAATTAGCGGAGCTGAGGCACCACACCCCTTCTGCTCCCCTGTCCCACCCCAGCTCCACCCATTTGGGCAAAATCATCATGAAAATGCCAAAAGTTGCAAAAATCCTATATTTGGGCCTGAATTCTCTGCCCTTAGGGATCAGCAGTTAAACATTCTTGACCACAAATCCTGGTCTAACGCTTCTTGCCTTCACATTGCCACGTGAGCCTTTATAGTTTTTCGACCACTTGCCAATTATTGTGCATCTTTCCTGTTAATTACAATATGAAATTTATATTTTGCCTATCAATACCTGAAAAGCAACTAGGAGACCTCAGCAGCACCGCTGTTCTTCCATGAGCTGACTAACCCTTTTATGAAGGACCCGTCACCATAAATATTTTTTCTACCTGGTGTAAATGCCGCTGTTCTCCTGAATCCGGCGTAGTTTTTCTTTTTTTCCTGCGCCTCTCCGTTCCAGAGATATGGCCTCCTCGTCCCTATAAAATTTTTCTAGACTTGTTAGCCAAGTGGGTGTGGTGATCAATAAGAGCCACAACCACTTGGCTACAAGACTTGATTTATAAACCGGAAACAAAAGGCTATATCTCAGGAATGGAGAGGCGCAGAAAGAAAATAAAAACTACGCCGAATTCAGGAGAACAGCGGCATTAACACCATGTTAATAATGCCATATTTTTGCAAAGTGACAAATCCTCTGTAAAGCGCCCCCTATAGGTCAGGGATTGGATTAAATTGTGATTAAATGGAGAATATCAATGTGGTGCTGCAGTTACGTCACGTGTGCAATGTTTCTTGCATTGGGTCTTACGCTCTCGTCTCCCGTGTAGGGAATGGAGCTGCTCATCTTGAATAAGTTAAAGTGGGACGTAGAAGCGGTGACGCCCCGAGACTTCCTCCCGCACTTCCTGGAGCTTCTTGGATTGTCAGCAGACAAGACGCACCTGGTCAGGAAACACGCGGAAACCTTCATCGCTCTCTGCACTACAGGTAAGTCTCTAACCTCATGGTAATTTTCTGCCACATCTGAAAAAATAAATCATTACAGGTACTCAGATTTTTTTTTTTTTTATTGTCTTCTAGACTGTAGTTTTATCGCCCTGCCTGCCTCTATAGTGGCTGCCGCCAGCGTGGCAGCTGCAGTCACAGGCCTGCGGCCTGAGAACCTGGGCATGGCGTGTTCCAGTGTAACAGCCACAAGCTACCTCGCCAGGGCCATTCGTTGCGATCCGGTAAGTTAAGTTACTAAGATGGTGGTTTCCCCATCCCCCCCCCCCCCCTCTGTCTTATGTCATTTCTTCCATTGTGGAGCACAATGCAAAAAGAGGAAGGCGGTTCAGGCGCTGATGCACACAGTCCGCACCGCTGCAGCCGCTCACTAGACTGATACTCCCGGAAGAGCGGCTGCAGCGGTGCGGACTGTGTGCATACACGCAGGAGGATTCTGCTCGCGCTAAGCATTGTATACCTTGGAAACCTTGCGGAGATATTTCAGGGTGCAAATTGTGCTTCGGGCACCGCTATGGGTGATCCAAGCATCCCAATTTGTACAATTGGTGTTTTCTGGAAATTAAGGCCTCATTCAGACTTGTGTTTTTTGTGTACAGCGATGGGGTCTTTCACATGTCCATTTATTTCTTCCTCTGACCAAGTGACCCATGGAAAATATCCAAAGGTTGGATCACAACAGGCAATGCAAGTCAATGAGTCTGTCAAAAAAAACTTTCACAGACTGTCAGATAGGAGAAATTGTTTTTTTTGTTTTTTTAACTTATTTCTGAAGACTGAGAATAGTTGATCTTATATTCTCATTCCATGTCTCCTATGACTGTGTAATTGGTTTAACTTGCGTTTTGTTTTTTTATTTGGGGGGGCGACTTCTGGAACATTAGAAAACTGGTTTTGAAAAAACGTAATTTTTTTTTTTAATAAAAAACAAAAACAAACCCTGTACATCCCAAATCTGGAGACTGTGTGTTAGTTCACAAGCAGAGTGGTTGAGGAGATGGGTGCACATTTGGCAGAAATGGACCCCATTCTTAAGTATGCGCACATAAAATAACTCTATTTCCTTCACTTTAGAATATTCTGAGAATGTGCCAAGAGCAAATTGAAGTGTCCCTGGAATCCAGTCTCCGACAAGCTGGAAACGACGGCGCGGACACCAAGGCAGTGGAGGAGATTGAGCGGGCCAGCACCCCCACAGACGTCCTGGACTTCGATCTGTAGCCATACTGGCCCATTGTGATTAATTAGTGACTCAAACCTTGTATAAACGGGCTTGGGGCGTTCAACTTTTTTTTTTCCTTGTATGTCATAGTGTTCCTACTCTAATCCAAGCGGAAATGCCGAACTTGTAAGATTGGATTTAAAAATCCCACATTTATTGCAGATTTTTCCTACTGATTTGACCTGTGCAAGTCCACAATATTTTACAGAATCCGTCATATACTTGAGATTTTCAGATATCGTCCATACACTCCCTTTTTTTTTTTTTTTATTACGTGGAAATTGACTTTGAAATCTGTGACCTGATGCAGATTTTCACCTCGGATTTTGCCCCAAGTCTCTGACTAATTCTTCGAGTAAGGAACACAGCACTTTTTCGATGTACATCCGATATTTCGTCTATAAAAGGGGCTTCTGTACGCCAAACACTACTTCCCCCGACTTCTAGACACTTCCCGATGGGGAGAACAGAACTTCTTTTTTTGTTGTTGTTGTTTTTTGCTTTTCTGACTATTTTGGTTGTTAATTTATGGTATTTAATATTTATTTGCTGTTTTCTGTATTTTATTTAATTGTGCTTTTGTTGTATTTTGCTTTATTTATTTTTTTATGTTATTATTTTGTTTTTTTGCATAAGCTGCACTAAACAGAATTCTGCAATTAGGATAAATGATTACTGGATGGCATGCTGGAAAATGAGGAGCTTTATGCCACTACAGAAATCTTATTATATACCTGTAGATGGGAGTTGTTACGACATTTCCATGGGTTTCTGCAGACTCTATTCATTATGAATGGTTGCAGAAATTTCCATGTTTCACGGTTTGAGTCTGGATTGGCCACTATGAGGTTGTCCAGGGCAGGAGACCGATGACTGATCCGTTCTTGGACCTTGAAATTGGCCTTAATGTACTTTTGCTTGACTTAGAGAGAACTCCCAATATTATTGTGGATGTCCCATACATTTTCACATTTCTCTGTCCATGTAAAACATAGCGGTTTTTTTTTTCTGTTGACATTTGAGCAGTTCCTGAGCCGGCTGTCAATCAACGTTGCTCTACATCAAAAGAGCAGAACGAAAGAAGGAACTGCTGTCACAGAAAGCAGGCGAATAGCGGGCAGGAGAGGTCCATCTTCTTGTGCAGTGAGTCTATCACCAGCACAATAGAAGCAACTATTCCTCCACCATGCACAACTGGGTGTAGGTGGTCGAACTAACGTACTGGATACTTTAATCCTGATTCATCATTGAATCTCCACCATTTTTTTTTTTTTTTTTAAGCTTTGCGACATTCAAACTATTTACACTTTTTATTTTTTCCAAGTTGTCTTTTGTGGTATAGGTTTCAGATTTTGACGTCAATGTTTTACACTGACTCATGGGGTCTAAGGGATAACGTTTCTCCTCGTGGAGAGGGACAAGCCAAGCCTGGCATGTCAGAAGGGAGTAAATAATAAATAAATAAATCTTTATTTTTATATAGCGCTAACATATTCCGCAGCGCTTTACAGTTTGCACACATTTTCATCGCTGTCCCCAATGGGGCTCACAATCTAAATTCCCTATCAGTATGTCTTTGGAATGTGGGAGGAAACCGGAGTGCCCGGAGAAAACCCACGCAAACACGGAGAGAACATACAAACTCTTTGCAGATGTTGTCCTGGGTGGGATTAGAACCCATGACTCCAGCGCAGCAAGGCTGCTGTGCTATCCACTGCGCCACCGTGCTGCCCTTCTAAGACCTGCATGCTCCTCTGGGAAATTAAATATGCAAATGTAACTTCCCAGAGCAGCAAGCATGGCTTATAAGTGTCCTACTTTTGACATGCCAGGCTTGAAATGTTATCCCTTAGACCCTAGTCCAGAGCCTCTCAAATTACATCTCCTACTTTGCGATGATGAGGGGAAGTACCCCCGACACACGTGTCTGCAAATTGAGATTCTGGTCTGGCTTTTATCTAAAGTCATATTGCCAGGCTGTTTAGAGAGTCGATATTGATTTTTAGGATCACTGCGTCCAATAGGTGGCGCTAGAGTCCTAGTTCTCATCTCCTTAGACTAACTCAAAAAAGCACAACTCTACTTTAATTCCCCCTATGAAGTCATTTTACGTGCGTCAGTTACGGTCACTATGTATATATTTTTTTGCACAATGTGCAATATTTTGCTCCAAAAATGTCCACAGAAAAAAAAAAAGAACATTTTGGACTTTGCACAAAATTCATAAATTGCATGATAACTTTGGTGCAAAAAAAAAAAAGTCAAGAAAAACCACAAGTCAAAAATTAAAATTTAACTTTACGGAAAAAAAAAAAAAAAAAAATTTGAATAGAGTCTATCAGAAAGGGGGAATCAAAGGAATGCAGAGGATGCTTTAAAAAAAGAATATATAAAAATAAACTCCTGGGTCTGGACACTTCTATGTTTTGTGACCTGTAATACAGAAATGTAATTTTAATTGCGGTAAATATATAACACAAAGTGATCAGGTATAAAAAAAATAAAAACCTACTGCAACTATCGAAAACAGCTACGACCCAAAATGATAGAAATATACATTTTGGGCTGGTAGGTTGGAATTAAAAGCAAATATACTATGAGTTTTGTAGATTGTTTAAAATAATTAAAAAAAAAAATGCTGGAGGTTTTTTTTTTTCTTAAAGTACTGCTCCTCTTTATGTGGATGAGATGATGACCTGTTGTGTATGCTTCTAAACTGTTCCATAACTTATTTATTTTCTTTTGTTTCAAGATTTTGTATTTATTTATTTCTATTTGTATTTATTTTGTGATTTTTTGTTGTTTTTTTTTTAGTTAGGAGAAACATTCAACGCCCGGTTTAATGAAAGGAAAATATTTTTTGCACTTTATAGGAGGAGGTATTTTGAATATGGTGAGATGATTTTATAAAGTAAAATACGGAGGAATTTAAGTGTTTGGTGATTTTTTTTTTTATTAAAGATTAATGTTAACCTGGGTGTTTGTTCTCCTATGTTTTATTTCATGAAAAAAAAATCCTGTAAGTATTTGATAAACCTACAAAAGGATTAAAAAAAAAAAAAAAAAAACAATAACCATCCCTGAATCTTAAAGGGAGTCTGTTGGCACAAAATGACTGTTCAAACCAAGCACGTAAAATTAATGCAATCAATGGGATCCAGTTCCCACTGGTTTAACGCATTCATTAATTTTTGGGGGACAACTTTAATAAAACATTTCAATCTATGGATTTGATCCAGTCACCTCTGTAAATGATTGTCTTTTGCTGAGGGCCACTTTTGGTCTGGGCTTCGATTAATTGGATGCAGATCTGTCATTGGGCATGAGCAACTTTTCAACCAAATGAAGACCGGAAAAAAAAAAAAAAATCCAATACACAGATTGAGTTTTCATCAGCTCTCTTCCACAGGTTTGCATTTGTTACACTCATTCACATAAGGAAAAAAAAAAGTACTGATGTATGAAAGTTAAATCTGCCTTTTTCAACTGCAAAAAAAAAAAAAAAATTTAATCTAAATCAAACAGTTAAAGCAATGCCATAATTTTTTTTTTTAATACATATCCCAGCCATGTAATGGTTTAAAGGAATCTGTCAGCAGTTTTTACTGTAAAATCTGATGTAGGGGCAGAGACCCTGATTCCAGGGACGTATCACTTGCTCTGCAGCTTGCTGTAGTTTCAATACAATCCGTGTTTTATTATCAGGAAATTATCACAGCAGGACTAGTTATCTCGTGTCAGCTGGTCCAGCCAATCTGTGTGACCGCGCCCCCCTCCACTCTGATTGGTAGTTAACCAACAGTGTACACAAAAAGCTGCCAATCGGGTGAGGGCGGGGTTTATACACAACTCAGAATTCTGACCGATACAATCCCCGTTTTCTCAGCTGTAGATGTATAAAAACTACAGCAAGCAGCCCAGTAAGTGACATAGCTGGAATCAGGGTCTCTGCCCCTACATCATCACTGCTAATTCCATAGTAAAAACCTGGTGCCAGATCCAATATACATATATATATATATATATATATATATATATATATATATATATATATAATTTTTTTTTAAATTGCAGTAGATGTTATCACCTAGCACAAAAATATCAAGATGAAAATACGTGGAGTGCTCTACATAACTAGATTCTTCTTTCCACAATTCCCCCCCCCCCCTCCAAAATAAATTCTTTATTATTGTGGACGCAAATATTTAATTACCCACAATCCACGGAGAATGCTTTATTGCAACTGAACTTTAGAAGAATTCCGAAATAAAAAAAAAACAAAACAAAAAAAAACCAATGAAGCCAAAAAAATAAATAAATAAACCAGACCATGAGAAATTTGTCACGACGTCTTGTTAAACATTTTTTTTTTCCAGCACGTCATTCATACAGAGTTTTAATATTTTCATGTTGCAAGACATTTGGTAGAATGAAAATTACTTTAAAAAAAAAAAATAGATTTATAAAATAAAAAGTTAAATTAACCTTCTTCCACCATTAAAAAAAAAATATAAACATCTTTTGTCACAATCTTGCCTTGCAACCACTGTTCATTTTTTCTTTTTCTTTTTTATATAGAAATATTTTAAACCATGCACAAAAAAAAAAAGGAACCCCCCCCCCCCAAAAAAAAACCAAAACACTCCAAGATAATTTACACATATCAACACGACGTAAGATATACAAATAAATACAGCATTTATTATACAACTGGCGGCACCCCCCATGCCCTGCGGGAAGGGGCAACATTCCACAAGAATAACTTGACTGCAATTATACAGAATCCCCACATTTCCCTCCCTCCCACCCCCATATTTTCCAGGTCTATGAAAGAACGAATGAATGGGGGCGCCTATAATTTAGGAGACGCTTTTTCATTTTTTTTCTTTTTTTTTTTTACAATAAAGGGGGGAGGAATGTAAGTAGCCAGCACCTATACAACAGCATTGCAGTGCATCACTGTACCAGACTTTTATTGCGTGAATTGTGATGGCAGCAAAGCAGCAGAGGAGGTTTTTGATATGGTAATGATAACGAGGGGGCTTATTACGCTTCTGTACATTATCAATACTTCATTAAGCTGCCAGGCTTGAGCTATTGCAAACCACTTTTTTTTCCCCCAAAATATATAATTCTGAGTTACAGCACTCACTAAAAAGGACAATGACACAGAAGACCGATAAATGGTTACATATTACTCAGTGACTGCAGATTGAAAAACAATCTGATGCCAATTCCACCTTAATCTAAACTTTTTTTTCCCCTCCAAATATAAATGGGTTGTATGAGATTGAAAAAAAAATATTTTTTTTTCTGCAGAAACCAACAGCGCCACCTTTGCCTAGTGTCTGTGCATGGTATTGCAGCTCGATAAAACTAAGCTCCAGTACCAGATGCAACTCATGGATACAAATAACGATATTTTCAGAGCAAATAAATAAAAAAAATCTGCTCATATGTTTCTCTCTAATCCCAGACAACCTTATAGTCAAATCTGTTGTCTAGGGAGTTTCAAGTTGTGGGGGCAAAAAACACATTTTTAAGGGTCACTTCACTAAAAACAGGAAAATACCACCCGAGTCCGTCTGAGGGCGCAGTCAAATGGCCGTATAAATTGGATCGCAATGCTCGGACAGGCAGCTCTCCCAATCGGAGAGTGACAGCCTCATAGAAAGACTAAGCCGTCATGCTCGGGTCAGGAGAGCCACGGCGAGTCTGTGCATTGCGGTCCATTATCGGACTGATTTGCTCTAATTGGGGGTCCAGAGAGTCAAGATATGGGGAGCTGTTTGTTGAGGTCTTCACACTGCAAAGCCAGGCAGACCCCACTGTTGGGGTCTGTTGGGTTTCCAGAAAAAAATAGTACTGCATGCTACAGGCGTCTGCAATGGTGGCTTAGACTAAAAGGGGTTGTCCTATAATGAACATGAATCACCTATCCAGAAGATAGGTGTTACAATTATGATTACTGATCATGAGAATGTCCCTTCTGGGGACAGAGTTCTAGTGAGCATGTGCGACCACTGTCTGTAGGAGTGATGGTCGCACATGCTCACTACCATTTTTATTCACACATGTCCCTTTCAGACCCCCATTGTTGGCAGTCAGTCAGGGTCCCTGGGCGATTATACATTTATCATGCCTATAAAGGTGTCAAAATGAATTCTTTATTGACCACTTTGTTCCCTCGCGGCTAACAGGGTCCTACAGCATGAACTCCAAAACAAACAGCTCCCCTCATATTTTAGCTTTGTATACCCATACCATACATTTTCCTTACAGCAGTTCAACAACAAAATTGGCACTCCATGGCCACTGTAATGGCCGGTGCTAACAGAAGACCGCCAATGTTAGCAAAAGACCACAAACGTTAGCAGAAGATCGTCAACGATAGCGGAAGATCGTCAACGATAGCGAAATACCACCAACGTTAGCAGAAGATCGTCAACGATAGTGAAATACCACCAACGTTAGCGGAAAGACCGGCAACGATAGCGAAAGACTGACAACGATAATGGAAGATCGTCTACGATAGTGAAAGTCCGCCAATGTTAGCAAAAGGCCGCCAGCTTTAGCAAAAGGACACCAACGTTAGCAAAAGGCTGCCAACGTTAGCGGAAGATCGCCAACGATAGTGAAATACCGACAAAGATAGCGGAAGATCGCCAACGATAGCGAAAGACCGCCAACGTTGGCGGTATTTCGCTATCGTTGACGATCTTCCACGAACGTTAGAGGAAGATTGTCAACGATAGCGAAATACCGACAACGATAGCGGAAGATCGTCAACGATAGCGAAAGACCGACAACGATAGCGGAAGATCGTCAACGATAGCGAAAGACCGACAACGATAGCGGAAGATCGTCAACGATAGCGAAAGACCAACATCGATAGCAGAAGATTGTCAACGATAGCGAAAGTCCGCCAATGTTAGCAAAAGGCTGCCAGCTTTAGCAAAAGGCCGCCAACGTTAGCAAAAAACCGCCAACGTTAGTGGAAGATCGCCAACGATAGCGAAATACCGACAACGTTAGCGGAAGATCGTCAACGATAGCGAAATACCGACAACGATAGCGAAAGTCCGCCAATGTTAGCAAAAGGCTGCCAGCTTTAGCAAAAGGCCGCCAACGTTAGCAAAAAACCGCCAACGTTAGTGGAAGATCGCCAGCGATAGCGAAATACCGACAACGTTAGCGGAAGATCGTCAACGATAGCGAAATACCAACGATAGCGGAAGATCAACAACGATAGCGAAAGACCGACAACGATAGCGGAAGATCGTCAACGATAGCGAATGTCCGCCAATGTAAGCAGAAGATAGTCAACGATAGCGAACGTCCGCCAATATAAGCAATAGATAGTCAACGATAGCAAAACACTGCCAACGTTAGCGGAAGATCGTCAACGATAGGGAAATACTGCCAACATTAACAAAAGACCGCTAATGTTAACAAAAGACCGCCAACGTTAGCAAAAGGCAGCCAACGTTAGCAAAAGGCAGCCAACGTTAGCAAAAGGCCGCCAACGTTACAGTCTTGGAGTCGAAAATGAGTAATCAACAGGAAAACTAATGATTTATCTTCTTTAATTACACAAAAATAACACATTTTAGACCCCAAAATAAAAGGATTATTATAGTAAATGTCGCGGAAGCGACTTCACAGACCAAGGTAATCCTATGGCATTTTTGTTCCCTTAATTAACTTATTTCCTAATTTTAAAAAAAACAAAACAAAAAAAAACAACTTTATTTCATATTTTAAGACACAACCATCATTACTAAACTGGAATATATTCCTATATAGATATGTGTAAATGTCCTTTTAACAACCGTCGTATCTACACAATTTATACACAAGAATCATGGTGCCCACAAACATCCGACCAATGTAAGGCATTTCTAAACTCGTTTGTGAAAATATAATCATTTAAAGGAGAATATACAATTTTTTTTTTTAGATTTTTTTTCTCCCCCTTGCCACCCTTCCCAAAAACTTTTGGCAGTTGTGTCAAGAATTATACCTTTTAGTTTTGGCCCCCTCTGCGAAAAGCCCTAATAGATTTTGTTTTTCATCTGTGCCTCCATAAATACAAGTTATGTAGCTTAAAGTCAATCGGATGCAATACCAGACATTGCCAACAGACAAGGGTGGCGCTATTTGGGGGGGCTGGATTAAACCCTGGGAGGATAAGATGATTTTAGGAATGGTCGCCTGTAAATATATATATATATATATATATATATATATTTGAGTCATCCGCCATTTGATATTCTTAGTTTAGAGTTTGAAAAAAAAGAAAGAAATGACAGCAGAATATGGGATCAAAGGGAAAGTTTTTTAAAAAAAACAAAACTTAAAAAAATGGAGGAAGCTTCTTACAGGCATAAAATTATGAAATTATATTAGTTCCTGTAGCAACTAAAGTTTATTCTTGGGGAAAAAAAATGGACCCATGGATTATGTTGAAATGTAATACCAGATGCAACCCACGGACAAAGGTGGCGCTGTTTCTGATGAAAAAAAGAACAAGTAAATGAAAAGGGGATAGGTCAGCACTCCTGGTAATCGCAATCAAATTAATGGAGAGACTAGAAAAAACTCCTTTTTTAATCGTGAACAAATTTATGATTAAACGGAAAATAATAGTTCACGTAAAATATGAAGCCCACTTTAAGAACACTACTTTTAAAAGGGAGTCTATTCCTTCCCACCTACTTGTTCTCCCATCTATCTCCGCCCCTCTGTATCCTTTTGGTTAGGTTATTAAAGTTAATCTGTCAGCAGGTTTTTGCTATGTAATCTCAAAGCAGTATGATCTAGGGGTAGAGACCCTGATTCCAGCGATGTGTCAATTACTGGGCTGTGTGTTGCTGTTTCAATTCAATCAGTGTAGTGATTATCACTAGAGGACAAGCTGCCTTGTGCCTCTTAGTCAACTGCTCTGTCCAACGCCGCCCCCAAGACTGTATAGCAGCCAATCAGTGGTGTGGGCGTGGTTATACAGAGCGCAGCACTCAGAGCTCTGCTAGATCAGCAGTAGAGAAAACTGTGATTGTATCAAAACACATGACAGCAAGTAGACAAGCAAGTGACACATCGCTGGAATCAGGGTCTCTGTCTCTACTTCATGGTGCTGTCAGATTACATAGAAAAACCTGCTAACAGATTTAAAATTAGAGGGCTTGTCCTAAAATTGACTTTTAACCCCCCGATTCATCATTTGTGCTTCTTTTACCTCACTTTTGAGTATTGTCATTTTTATTTTTTTTTCACTGATGGATTTTACTCCAAATTCATCATGATACCGCTTGATGAACTTTGTAGAAATTAAAAGACACTTTTTTTAGGTGGCAGGTTCGGGGAGGCTCTTTTGTCTATTTTGTGCCTTTTGTTTTTTTAGAGTAAAAAGTGGCACAGTCCTTTAAATGTCTTCACCTGCACAAAAAAACCTACGTAAAATAAGCCGACGACTGATTTTTTATTTTTTTTATTTTAAAAAGTCTCAAAATAATGAATAAAGTGAAAAACATCTGGAGTTGGCTACCAATGCCCACAAGCACAAAAAAAAAAAAGGCAAAAAGCTTTAAAAAGGTGCAAAACCGTTAACAAATTAAGTAAAAAATAAATAAAAAGAAATTCTCCCCCCAAAAAACACAAAAGGGCTCCCAAATGTTAATATTATGGCTATAAACTATGTACAAATCTACATTTATGTCAGTGGTTCCCCAATCTTTTGGAAAACGTGATCAGAACTGTGTGAAGGAGGCAAATTGATTGCTCATTTCAATAGCTAAACCATCCTGAAAGTGGCAGGCTTACCTATTGAAATGAGCAATCGGACAGCCCCCTTCACCCACTTCTCTGATGACGTGACAACCTGCGATATGATTTGATAATAAATGTATATTAGTAAATGATTTTATAAATAACATTATGAAGAAATCTAAATTATTATTTTCTGGAAACGGATGGGTCCTTTAAAAGTTCAAGGTTGTGGTCAATAGGATAGGAAATAATACACTTGGATTGTCTGGAGGGGGTTGAAGAAAATAGCAGCAATTTCATATTATAGCACTACAATAGGTAAAGTAACAAACCCATAACAAAAAAAAAATGACATTAAAAAATAAATAAAAAAAACTTGCGCCATTAACGTAACAATAAATGTCCTTTGTAGTATCAGCAGTGGTCGTGCTGGATGGACAAAGCATTTACTGGCCTGAAAACTTTAGAAAAAGCTTTCCTAATCACACAGGATGGGATTTGATCCATCGTCACATATTGCACATTAAAAGGGATCTGTTAGCAGGATTCTGCCCTTTTATCTGAGAGCAGCAAAATATAGGGCAAGAGAGCCCGATTCCAGCGATGCGTCACTTACTAGGTTGTGCGTTGTAGTTTTGATACAATCAGTGTTTTATCAGCAGGAGATTATCATTGCAGGACTAGGTCTCATGTGTTCAGCAGTCGAGCTAATCTGTGGAACCACGCCCCCACCAGTGATTGGCAGCTTGCTGACAGTGTAAACAGGAAGCTACCAATCAGGGGTGTAGGGTTTTTTTTGTCAAGTGTTCGAACTCGTGTGAAACTGCGAATTTCAGGAAATTCCTATCAAACTCGATCCTCAAGGGGGGGGGAATTATTGTTTTTATATTTTTTTTCCCACTGATTGTAAAATGGACCCTTGGGCCAAACACTGATGAAAATCTGATGAAGATTGTATGATGGGGAAGAAAAAAGGACCAAAGGAAAAAAAAAAAAAAACAGAAGTCAGAATGAAGCCTACCGCTGGTATGTCCAAAAAAACAAAAACTGTAACGCAATATCAAAATATCAAGGGATCTTTACTGCATAATCGCCTGAAATAATCCCAGACGTTCTCAAGCTATAAATAACGCAAGACAAACAAGTTTAATCCTCAAACTCTTCCAAAACGCAGAGACGGGTGAACGCCCAGCACCACCAATTCATCCAGAAAAGCTAAAATAATTTTACATAGGGGACACAACAGGCGTAACTAAAAAGGCAAGTCGAAATAAAAATATATCATGTACAACATATAATAATATAATTATTTATATTAATATTCCAGGGGAAAAAAAATAAATACACATCTATGGTTTTTTGTTCTATAGCAAAAACAAACAAAAAAAACAAAAAAAGGAGACTTAGCTTTAACTAGTAAAAGTTGGTGACTCTTGCACTTCAATGTCTGTTAGAACATTGGTAGAGTTGGTGAAAATCAAAGCGGAGACGTTAATAATCTAGAAAGTGCCCCGACGGCATCCCGATTCCTTTTTTGGCGTGACACCATGGCTGTGGTATGATGCGCATGTGACGACGCAAAAAAAAGAAGCGCCAAGGTAGTTATCAAGTAAGAGTTGGTCCAACGGCCACAAATGACTGACACAGTCAATAGACCAGGTCTTGCGAATCAATTCGTACCAACTCTACTCAGTGGGATCATATAGGGATTTTCCCAAAATATAGGAACCGCTTTATCTGTATAGGACATGCCCTATGCAGGTTATGGGGATCCTACGGTACCTAGAAACAAAGGGTTTTGGTGCCAATTTTGATATACGAGTATTTCCTTCAATGAAGTCAACAAGAGCCATGCAAACATCTGAGTTTGACCCCTTGGAGCAGGTGTCCCCATGACATGGACTCACCAAACGGAAAATCTCAATCACGACAACGAAGAAATGCCCATTCAGTCAGATCTCGTACAAATTGGATACCTAAACCTTAGTTATCAATACACGAATCCTTTCCATTTCCAGTTCCGCCATATTTTATTTTTTTAAACCAATAATAGTTGTGAGCAATCTTATGATCAATCGGAAGTGTTACATAGAATAAATATGTAGAGATCCTTTGAAAAATTCACCTTAAAATTTGTAACGGTCCAAGAGCCTTAAACTTCTCAAACCAAGGTGTTGACAAGAACACCGTTACGATCTCTGCGTCTCTCTATGCTGAGTCTTTCCGAGTTTCAGTAGCGCCTTCATTTACGCACGGAGTCCATGGACCTCCATTCACGCCATCGAGTCGATGACACGGAGGATTTCCAATTAAGAGTGAATGACCTCCATGAAGACAACTAGTACATCTCACCGTCAATGTGGAGTTGCGTTTCTTTCGCTACCAACGAGCAAAACTTTTTTGGGAAAAAAATAAAATAAAAATACAGGAAAGGCTCCAAAACATCTCATCGCCAAAGCAGCTGCCTTTCTGCAACATTTAATGGGTCAGCAAGGCACTTCCCAATACAATATATTCTTCTGTAAAAGCTTTTGTATAACCTTCCCCAGACGATACCCAACTACAAACCTCTTAGCCAAGTGATGGGCCTAGTGGTTGACCATTTTACTGCTGCCAATGAACGCTAGAACCCTCGTCGGCATCTCCTCAGATCTTTTCTAAAATGTATAATTTCTCCTTTCATGGCTAATAATTTATTCATATGTCCACCACCCAAAAACGATGAGGTTCCACCTCATCTGCCATCAGAATTTCATCTCTATTTGGCACAGTCATGACACAAACAACCATAAAAAGACACGTTTAGGCAGTGACCATAAATGGTCTACTTCCGTTACGGGACATTAGTGGCGGTTCTTTTGCCTTTGGCCCCTCTCGTGGGACTAGGTCTTCTGATTTGTTACCGTAGAAGAGTATGACATACCTGGTACAAGATAAATACACTGTAATGCAACTTTTTTTTTGTCGATCGCCTCCTAAGAACTGAATAATGACTTAAGGCATTTGCCCACTTCGACAGTGACCAAACAGAGCAGTCGTCTTGAGATATTTTCATTGATATGTGTTACACGGGACAGGTGGGGGGGTATTAGCAGCAGCCTGTAGGTCTCCAGCTGTTGTAAGAAGCCTGGTGACAACAGTTGGAGAGCCAGAGATTTTGTAGTGTGCTCTTACGGCGAAACAACCCATTTGGAAATGGCACACGGAATAACAAGGGTATTCGTTTCGCCAAGAAAAAAAAAACCTGTAATGTCGCGGATATATCGAGCACTTACAGACCCACAAGATAGCATACGAGACGAAAAAACACTCAATGTAACTGGCTCTTAATTTTTTTTCACCTGTAAACAAGTATCTGTAGACCATTGGTCCTCACCCTTCCAAAGAAAAGAAAAACCTAGTAAGGTTACCAGCTTTTTAGATTTTTCGTGGGGTCGGTAGTCCCAGTTTGATGGTCTGAGTACCAAAAAGGAAAAACTGCCGAGCTCTTGGGAACACGTGATGGCCGTGTGCGCATTGTCTACTTTGTGCAGTATAAAGTAAAATAGCGAATAAATAACAATAAATTAAAAAAAAAAAAAAAAAATATTTATGACAGTACGATCGAAAATGTTGCCATGCTCTACTGGCAAAGTCGTGGCCACAAGACTTGAATGAATGGAAAGAGCCTGGTGATGTTGGGGTGGCATCAGGTCCTCCTGCACCTGCGTCCATCCAGGGACGTTGTCCAAACATGGTTTTTTTTGAGTCTCGATTCATCTCGAACTCTTTGATATCACACAGACCCCGGGTAAAACATGGCTTTGTACTGAGTCTTCAGTCAAATTTCAGTATTTCGGAATGGACTTCAATCTGCATAGATCAAGATGAACCCAACCGAAAAACAAAAAAAAGGTAAGTCTAAGTCACACACCCAACTATTCACCAACTCCCCCTTTTGGTCCCACCCAAGGTTTTCTATCTCATAATGTTTCTTCTTGACCAAAACCTCCTCAACGTTAAAAAAAAAAGGATCTGCAACGACCCACTCAGTGCTTGATGGACTGGAAAAGTATTGAAATAATGAAGATGAGTTTCCAGTGCATGCTTCCTCCATATTTCTTGGATCCACGGACAGAACATGAGGTCGCCTTAAATGTTCTTCGGGGGCTTCTCCGTGTTGAGTTCACTTCTGTATTCAACCCCCTTACGTGACACAGCAAGCAACGTCCAGGAGTGCAGAAAGTGCCTGGGTCGGAGGGGTATGAGAATCAGATTGGTCAAGCCCCTTTGGCGAAGTGATTGAATGTCAAAAATAAAAGTGCCCTCAGTGAACTTATTGCCCTAGTAGTGTTACCTGTGGATGAAAATACAGAAAAAAATAATTGAGAACAAGGGAATAAATGCATAAAACACACAAATATATATGCAAGGCTACCAGATTGTGAATATTACCTCTAGTCGTATTCAGAACTGAAGTTGCAAACGACACACTGTTTAAATAGGACCTGTCAAAATGGACAGTTTTTGTTCTTATTTTATTCTCCGCTGCTCCCCTGAGTATTTTGTTTTTGTTTTTTGTTTTTTTAAATCCGACATATGGTCCCAGAGATATAGCCTTTTTTATTTAGTCCATATTTTTATGGTCTTTTACAAGGGAGCGTTGCTTGTATGCAGAGTAGCTTAAAGACACGCCCTAGAGGATCCTGTGAGCAATGGCTGTACATACCAATAAAAAAATAAAAAGGTCCATATCTCTGGAACAATATGGAAGATTTTAAAAGAAAAAACAAGGAACAATCAGGGAAACAGCGGGCATAAATTAAGAACAAAAATTTTAAAATCATACTTCTAGGTTAAAACGAATGACCTAAAAACCGTTTTGCCATTGTTTCAATGACCATGCTTATATATATACACACACACACATATATATGTGTGTGTATATATATATATATACACACACATATATATATATACAGAGACCGGCACAGCATCGACGTAGAAATCCTGCGTCTCTGATTGGTCGAGGCCACCAGGCCACGACCAATCAGCAACGGGCACAGCGACGATGATGTCATAAAGGACGTAGACATCCCGCGTCACTGATTGGTCGAGGCCGCCAAGCCTCGACCAATCAGCAACGGGCACAGCGACGATGATGTCATAAAGGACGTAGACATCTCACGTTTCTGATTCAGCGACGGGCACAGTATCAACGTAGATGTCATAATGGTTGCCATGGCGACGATGATGTCATAAAGGTTGCCTCGACCAATCAGCGACGGACACAGTCTGCCGCGAATTCTGGAATCATCATTGTCCATATACTACGGGGACATGCATATTCTAGACTACCCGATGCGTTAGAATCGGGCCACAATCTAGTCTATATATATATAATTGTCTAAGGGTTTTTCTGTCTGTCTGTCTTGGAAATCCCGGCTCTCTGATTGGTCGAGGCCGCCAGGCCTCGACCAATCAGCGAAGGGCACAGCGACGATGATGTCATAAAGGACGTAGACATCCCGCGTCTCTGATTGGTCGAGGCCGCCAGGCCTCGACCAATCAGCAACGGGCACAGCGACGATGATGTCATAATGGTTGCCATGGCGACGATGATGTCATAAAGGTTGCTTCGACCAATCAGCGACGGGCACAGTCTGCCGCGAATTCTGGAATCATCATTGTCCATATATTACAAGGACATGCATATTCTAGAATACCCGAATTATATATATATATATATATATATATATATATATATATATATATATATATATATATATATATATACACACACACACATAAATATATACCGTATAAATGTGTGTGTATATGTATATACACATACACACTACCTGAAGAGCCCGGCATTGCCTGGGCATAGTAAATATCTGTGGTCAGTTATAGCACCTCACTTCTCTCATTTTCTCCCTCACTCCTCTCATTCCCCCCTAACACTTGTCATTTCGACTTCACATCTGTCATTTTCTGATCACTCCACTATTTTCCCTCACTCCTCTCATTTTGCACTCACACCTTTTCATTTTCACCTCACACCTCTCATTTATACCTCACACCTCTCATTTTCTCCTCAGTATATACATGTTTGTAATCTCTCTTATATATAGTATACACCTGTATGTCATCTCCTGTATATAGTATATACCTGTATGTCATCTCCCCTGTATATAGTATATACTTGCTGTATGTCATCTCCTTCTGTATATACCTATGTGTCATTTCCTCTTTTATATAGTATATACCTGTATGTAATCTCCTCCTGTATATAGTATATACCTGTGTGTCATCTCCTCCTGTATATAGTATATACCTGTGTGTCATTTCCCCTGTATATAGTATATACCTGTATGTCATCTCCTCCTGTATATAGTTTGTACCTGTAAGTCATCTCCTCCTGTATATAGTATATATATGCTGTATGTCATCTCCTTCTATATATATTATATACCTGTGTGTCATCTCCTCCTGTATATAGTATATACATGTATGTCATCTCCTCCTGTATATAGTATATCTGTATGTCCTCTCCTCCTGTATATAGTATATACCTGTGTGTCATCTGCTCCTGTATATAGTATATACCTGTGTGTCATCTCCCCTGTATATAGTATATACTTGTGTGTCATCTTCCCTGTATATAGTATACTAGCTATTGAACCCGTTCTACGCCCGGGTGGCGAGCATTTATATTGGTATATGGTCTCCATCCTGGTATGTGCTGCTCCATCCTGCGTCCCCATCCTGTCATGTGCTGCTCCATCCTGCGTCCCCATCCTGTCATGAGCTGCTCCATCCTGCGTCCCCATCCTGTCATGAGCTGCTCCATCCTGCGCCCCCATCCTGTCATGTGCTGCTCCATCCTGCGTCCCCATCCTGTCATGTGCTGCTCCATCCTGCGCCCCCATCCTGTCATGTGCTGCTCCATCCTGCGCCCCCATCCTGTCATGTGCTGCACCCATCCTGTGCCCCCATTCTGTTATGTGCTGTTCCCATCCTGTGCCCCCATTCTGTCATGTGCTGCACCCATCCTGCACCCCCATTCTCACATGTGCTGCACCCATCCTGCGCCCCCATTCTCACATGTGCTGCACCCATCCTGCGCCTCCATTCTGTCATTTGCTGCTCCCATCCTGCGCCCCCATGCTGTCATGTGCTGCTTCCATCCTGCGCCACCGTTCTGTAATTTGCTGCTCCCATCCATATGCCCCATACGCTGCTCCATAAAGGTTGATGGCCCCATAAGATGCTCCAAAGTATATGCCTCATATGCTGCTCCATTATGGTTGATGGCCCCCATAAGATGCTCCATAGTATATGCCCCCGTACACTGCTCCATTATGGTTGATGGCCCCCATAAGATGCTCCATAGTATATGCCCCGTACGCTGCTGCATTATGGTTGATAACACATACTCACCTATCGTCGCTGGGCGCCGAGTGCTGGGGGGCCTGAGCAGGCGGGGACACCGGCGCGCTGTGGGGGTCAGGTGCCGGTATCGCCGCTAGCTCAGGCCCCCGACACTTGCTATATTTACATGTCTGTCCCGTTCCAGTGCTGCGTCCGCTCCGTGTTCCGGCTCCTCTGGCTGTGACTGTTCAGTCAGAGGGCGGCACGCATTAAGCGCGTCATCGCACCCTCTGAACTGTGAACGTCACAGGCAGAGGACCCCGAAGATGGAGCGGCGCGCAGCGCTGGAACGGGACAGACAGGTGAATATAGCTTATACTTACCCTCCTGCCACGTCCCTGCCTCTCCGGTGGAGATCGCGGTGTGCGTTCAGTGTTTACGCATACCGCGATCTCCTGGGAGCGTCACTCTGTGGGGTCCAGACTGTGCGGGCGCTTGCACAGTCTATAAAGGCTTCGGACAGAGTGACGCTCCCAGCCTTATAATATATATATATATCCACATTTGAAATCTTGCGGTTTTCATATTACCGTACTTTGGACTCCTGTTCTTCTCAAAAGACCTTTTAGAGATTTCATTATCATCACAGGCAAAATTACAACGTTAGGCAACACCTCTATATAGAGATGATAACACAAGAATTACCAATCACTATAGGTGACGGACTGTCCCTTCACAATGACCTTTGCACACGCTCATTAGAGGCCTCACTATAAAAGATAGTCTACGGCTGCTAGTGTGCATGTGTATTTTCTAAAAATAAAAAAGACTAAATAGCCCCGGTGACCAGCATGTTAAAATTGCAAGTTTTTTTCTAATACAGATTGTAATATGAAAAATAAAATAAAAAAAATACCAAAATGTTTTTAAAAAAATATTATTTTTTAAAAACCAGCATATAAAAACGGGCTTTCTGGATAGAACAAACCTCTTAAATATTTAGCAATAGTATAAAAATTACAAGAATAGAAATATTCTCATACTAACACATATCGCTTCAAGACTTCCCAAAATACTACAGTTACATTAAACTAGGGAACGGTCGGTGCAGTTGATGAAGATAACTCCGGCACAGGCTCCTCTACATCACGGTTCTAAGTTAAGACGTTTTTACACCTTGTGAAACACCATCCTCCCTCACTCCCCACTCACCGCATGAAGACGGCATTAACAGGAATAGGTTCTGACTGAGACATTGTCTGCTCGCTGGCTGCTGGAGGGGCTTCCTGAAAATAAAGATGGGACTTATTTTAAGATACAGCACAATGTTCACCAAAAAACAACTCCATTATACACTGCTCTAAAAAATAAAGGGAACACTAAAATCCCACATCCTAGATATCACTGTATGAAATATTCCAGTTGCAAATCTTTATTCATTACATAGTGGAATGGGTTGAGTAGAATAAAACACAAAAATGATCAATGTAAATCACAACTAATATACCACAGAGGTCTGGAGTTGGAATGATACTCAAAATCAAGTGGAAAATCAAATTACAGGCTGGTCCAACTTCAGTGGAAATGCCTCAAGACAAGGAAATGATGCTCAGTAGTGTGTGTGGCCTCTACGTGCCTGTATGACCTCCCTACAACAACTGGGCATGTTCCTGATGAGGCGGTGGATGGTCTTCTGAGGGATCTCCTCCTAGACCTGGACTAAAGCATCTGCCAACTCCTGGAGAGTCTATGTTGCAACGTGACGTTGGTGGATGGTGCGAGACATGACGTCCCAGATGTGTTCAATCGGATTCAGGTCTGGGGAACGGGTGGGCCAGTCCATAGCTTCAATGCCTTCATCTTGCAGGAATGCTGACACACTCCAGCCACATGAGGTCTGGCATTGTCCTGCATTAGGAGGAACCCACTGCCAACTGCACCAGCATATGGTCTCACAAGGGTTCTGAGGATCTCATCTCAGCATCTAATGGCAGTCAGGCTACCTCTGGCGAGCACATGGAGGGCTGTGAGGCCCTCCAAAGAAATGTCACCCCACACCATTACTGATCCACTGCCAAACCGATCATGCTGAAGGATGTTGCAGGCAGCAGATCGCTCTCCACAGCGTCTCCAGACTCTGTCACATCTGTTACATGTGCTCAGTGTGAACCTGCTTTCATCTGTGAAGAGCACAGGGGGCCAGAGGTGAATTTGCCAATCCTGGTGTTCTGTGGCAAATGCCAAGCATCCTGCACGGTGTTGGGCTGTGAGCACAACCCCCATCTGTGGACATCGGGCACTCAGACCATCCTCATGGAGTCGGTTTCTAACCGTTTGTGCAGACACATGCACATTTGGGGCCTGCTGGAGGTCATTTTGCCGGGGCTCTGGCAGTGCTCCTCCTGTTCCTCCTTGCACAAAGGCTAAGGTAGCAGTCCTGCTGCTGGGTTGTTGCCCTCCTACGGCCCCCTCCACGTCTCCTGGTGTACTGGCCTGTCTCCTGGTAGCACCTCCATCTCTGGACACTATGCTGACAGACACAGCAAACCTTCTTGCCACAGCTCACATTGATGTGCCATCCTGGATGAGCTGCACTACCTGAGCCACTTGTGTGGGTTGTAGAGTCCGTCTCATGCTACCACGAGTGTGAAAGCACAACCAACATTCAAAAGTGACCAAAACATCAGCCAGAAAGCATTGGTACTGAGATGTGGTCTGTGGTCCCCACCTGCAGAACCACTCCTTTATTGAGGGTGTCTTGATAATTGCCAATAATTTCCATCTGTTGTCTATTCCATTCGCACAACAGCATGTGAAATTGATTGTCAGTCAGTGTTGCTTCCTAAGTGGACAGTTTGATTTCACAGAAGTTTGATTTACTTGGCGTTAGATTTTGTTGTTTAAGTGTTCCCTTTATTTTTTTGAGCAGTGTATATCCTGCAGACCGACTCCTGAATAACAGATAAATGATGTCTGGGTATTGCCAATTTCAAGGCCCATTGTAATTTTTTAAAAAGGGCCTGTCACTTGCTCAAAAAACATGGGAGTTAAACACTCTGTAAAAATACCTTAGCTCTCCTGATTCTGAATCTGTTTTCCATTTTGTGTTGCATTGCTCCATTGCAAAGATATTGACATTTGTTGTTTTTGGAGAGCAGTATGTGAAATCTCTGCTTTGCAGTCCAACTAGGCATTTCTTCATTGTCTTCTCTGGGGGCGTGTGCACTTTCACCCTTCCCTCTCGCCTGCTGACAATCACAGCTCGGCAGCTGATCTAGCAGTCCCAGACACTGCTGGGCTGTGTTTGCAGCATGTGGGAGCAATGGATGAAAGCGCATGTCCCCAGTGAAGACTCTAAAGAAACACCCAGTTGGGCTGCAAAGCAGAGATTTCACATACTGTGCTCCAAAAGCAACAAATGTGACTATCTCTGCAATGGAGCGATGCAGAGCAAAGTGGAAAAGAGCATCAGAGACAGGGGAGCTCAAGGAATTTTACAATGTATTTAACTACATTTTTTAAAGTAAATAACAGATCCTTTTTAACCCCTTCACAACCTTGGACATATAGGTACGTCCAAGGTTTTTTTCCCTGACTTTGATATGGGCTCCGGCGCCGGTCCGCAATTTTCTCTGCACAAGACAGCTAATCTGATCAGTGGTCATGTGCATCTAACAGCCACGGATGGATCCGCAATCCATCCATGGCTGTTAACCAGTTAAATGCTGCTGTCAATCTCTGACAGCAGCATTTAACACGCACTGCCCAAAAGCGCATCACAAGACATGCCCATTCGGTGCCCCTGTCTAGTGATCGTGGGTTGCCGATGTATTGTCATGATTGCAGGGGGTCTGCAGAAGACCCCTGTGCCTGTCATTGTAAACATCCTATGAACATTGCCCGGCCTCCTGTATTACTTCCCCACATAACGCTACCTTCAGACTGCATCTTCCGTAGCTGCACAGCGGGTGAGGTAATGGAAGAGACAGCGGCAGTTCGGAAGTTCGCCGGCAACATTTCGGCTGAATCTGGACTTACTCCTCGGAGATCCTTTTCACGGAACATTTTTCTCCAAGAGGGAGACCGGCTGAAAGTCTTGGCACTGTCCTTAAAGGGAATAAAGAATTGGAGCAGTCAATATCACACCCCATCCAACCGTTTGAAAATATCTAACGAGCATGGCCACCTTAAAGGGTTAAATTCCGTCTTCATGAATGGCTATCATTGGATAGGGCTTGTAAAAACAAGCAATTTTGCAATTTACGGCTTGTTAAGTTTTCCAGACGTTTTTAAGATATTAACACTTTTCTTTTTGTCTCCGTCTCGTTGCCTGGGAGACCGACCACCGCTGCTAGACAGCAGAACATGCACATCGCATATACGTTTTCTTTTTTAATTAAGTTTGCAAAAGCTTGTTTTGAGGCTGGTCCAGAATCGCTGAAGAACTCTGCTACCTTTTAATCCTGGTGATTTTTAGCACAGCGCTTACAAGCTAGATATTAGTGGTGGTCGGTCTCCTAGGCAACAAGCTGTAAACAAAAGAAAAGTGTTAATATCTCAAGAACGGCTGCAAATTTTAACAAGCAGTAAATTGCAAAAGTGCTTGTTTTTACAAGCTCTATCCGAAAATGTCCACAGATGAAAATGGGAACTTGCTGGGTGGAAAAAGTCATGGTAACATAGGCATTTGTTAATTTTTCACAGATCTTGCCTTTCTCTCTATGCATTATGAACTGGTTTTATACATATATTTTATATTATGGTTCATAATCTCTTGCCGTATGACAGGAATATAAGACAAAAACTTTTCCTCTGGATTAATTCTATTAATGGGCAAAATGACAAGAAGTTTCTTCTGGATATAATAGGTTAATCCCTGCCGTTCTCCGGCGACATTCAGGGCAATGTCCACAGGGCATAATCTCCATTCTGCTCACTCAAGTCACACGCGATGGGTCACTGTTCAAAGTGTGCGCAGCCAGCCATGAAAGTGACTCTAAGCGCATCCCCTGCGGGCAGCACCACCGCCACTGCCGTACACAGGGCCTGGCACATCACCGTGGACAGACATCCTTGCCTGATCCACCTTCACATTTCCAGCATAGATTGTAGGGACGATCAAAGAAATCTTCGGTCTCCGTTACCCTATCCAGTACATCTCGGTGTTTTGGCCCATGCACAAATTTTTCAGTAGCAATAACATAGACCGCACTGTTGTACAGGTAACGCAGCAGAATATATGGGTGGTCCGCTCACCAAAAGCAAAGTGTGAATGTGTCTATGGGCGAGGAACGCACCCAGGACTTTGTTTCACCATCTCTTTAATAAAATGATGGCCAACTAGTCCCCTACATGAGCTTCACGGCCGGCAGGGGCATGGAGATTGTATTTTTTTTTTTTTTTTTTTTAGGGGGTTGCGATCTGTAGCAGTGATGACATGGAGATCCACGGTGACATCAATTTTTACTCACAGTGGTAGATCAGCTCCACAATCCCACCATTCCCAGGAGTGTAGAAAATTGCACTACTCAAAAGTTATGATCCATGTAAGTCCTGGTAATGCTTAGATTTTACCATAGATGATAGATAATAGATAGATAATAGATAGATAATAAATATAGATAGATGATAGATAGATGATAGATAGATAATAGATAGTGTGAGAGACGAGGGAGACTCCATTTTGGATTTATTAATTCAGGCTCAATATATTATCCAGAGATCTCCTTCTGCTCCCGGAACTGTGGCCCCCACCCATGGGATAAGTACACTAATTCCAAAAAGAACAGGAACATGCCATATGGCCAGAGAATTAGAGGCCACGTGTTAATTAAATTGAGAAGGAACAGAGCTGGAACCCCCTGCTGTCTTTTGTGCAAGGCAGCCAATATCAATCAGCTATCAATGGAAACCCTAGACAGCTAGGTACCGACACCTAGAGATGAATTATGAGAGTACCATGCATCCCAGGGTTAAGTCCAATATACCACCAGATTTTTGGGAGCCCTCCGCACACACCCCTGTGTCTCATCATTCTCTAGCTGTCCCAGATATTGAGCTATCCAGACTGGCTCTCCAGAACCACTTAGCCGACCCAAGTTTTGAACCCGTTGAGACGTCAGTCGTCCTGTGTGGACCTCCCAATAGGAAGTTATGACCCATCCTAGATATTGGGAATTATTTCAGCTATGAGGTCAAGGGAGAAGATTTCAGTCCAACCCAGAGGGGCGGTGGCAAATATGGGAAGGAGCAAGCTAGGGGTTAAAAGATAGCTACACACCTTTAGCCAGTGTCATTGTTCTGCATTGGAAGCTGCTTCACATCAAGCGTGGAGACGGACCAGAAACGAAGAAAGTACCTGTGGACTCGAGCACTTCCCTGGGCCCACATGTTATAAGGAACGGTAACGTGACACATACAGCTAAATGCAATCCCATACTTGTACCCTACCTTTATCTGTACTTCTGGCTACAATATCTCTATATTACTCTGTACAGTTTTGTATTATCCAGTGCACCTTTCGGCAATTAAAATATCTATTTATTTTGGGCTGCTCTTTTATCTCAAATCCCGATTTCCCACATACGCAAGTCTGGATAGTACTTATACGCTACCTGGGGTTGGTTTCTAACCCGATATAAGCTTGTTAACAGAATGGGCTTATATTTAACAAGGAACTGGTGGCAGCATACCGTTCTGGTGTTATTGGGGGATCTTGGCAGTGACAGACCGGAGGTGTGTGTGTGTGTGTGTGTGTGTGTGTGTGTGTGTGTGTGTGTGTGTGTGTGTGTGTGTGTGTGTGTATATATATATATATATATATATATATATATATATATATATATATATACACACACACACACATATATATATATATATATAAATATATATACACACACACACATATATATATATATATATAGATATATATAATATATATATATATATAGATATATATAATAAATATCTATATATATCTATAGGTATCCAATATATATCTATATCTATATATACATACACAGTGCCTTGCGAAAGTATTTGGCTCCCTTAAACTTTTCAACCTTTTCCCACATATCATGCTTCAGACATAAAGATACCAAATGTAAATTTTTGGTGAAGAATCAACAAGTGGAACACAATTGTGAAGTTGAACGAAATTTATTGGTTATTTTTAAATTTTTGTGGAAATTCAAAAACTGAAAAGTGGGGCGTGCAATATTATTCAGCCCCTTTACTTTCAGTGCAGCAAACTCAGTCCAGAAGTTCATTGTGGATCTCTGAATGATCCAATGTTGTCCTAAATGCCTAATAATGATAAATATAATCCACCTGTGTGTAATCAAGTCTCCGTATAAATACACCTGCTCTGTGATAGTCTCAGGGTTCTGTATGAAGCACAGAGAGCATCATGAAGACCAAGGAACACAACAGGCAGGTCCGTGATACTGTTGTGGAGAAGTTTAAAGCCGGATTTGGATACAAAATGATTACCAAAACTTTAAACATCCCAAGGAGCACTGTGCAAGCGATCATATTGAAATGGAAGGAATATCATACCATTGCAGATCTACCAAGACCCGGCTGTCCCTCTAAACTTTCATCTCAAACATGGAGAAGACTGATCAGAGATGCAGCCAAGAGGCCCATGATCACTCTGGATGAACTGCAGAGATCTACAGCTGAGGTAGGATAGTCTGTCCATAGGACAACAATCAGTCGTACACTGCACAAACCTGGCCTTTATGGAAGAATGGCAAGAAGAAAGCCATTTGTCAAAGATATCCATAAAAAGTGTTGTTTAAAGTTTGCAACAAGCCACCTGGGAGACCCACCAAACATGTGGAAGAAGGTGCTCTGGTCAGATGAAACCAAAATCGAACTTTTTGGCAACAATTTGGCGTAAAGGCAACACAGCTCATCACCCTGAACACACCATCCCCACTGTCAAACATGGTGGTGGCAGCATCATGGTTTGGGCCTGCTTTTCTTCAGCAGGGACAGGGAAGATGGTTGAAATTGATGGGAAGATGGATGGAGCCAAATACAGGACCATTCTTGAAGAAAACTGTTGGAGTCTGCAAAAGACCTGAGACTGGGAAGGAGATTTGTCTTCCAACAAGTCAATGATCCCAAACAAAGCAAAATCTACAATGGAATGGTTCACAAATAAACGTATCCAGGTGTTAGAATGGCCAAGTCACAGTCCAGACCTCAATCCAATCGATAATCTGTGGAAAGAGCTGAAAACTGCTGTTCACAAACGATCTCCATCAAACCTCACTGAGCTCGAGCTGTTTGCCAAGGAAGAATGGGCAAGAATTTCAGTCTCTCCATGTACAAAACTGATAAGAGACATACCCCAAGAGACTTGCAGCTGTAATCGCCGCAAAAGGTGGAGCAACAAAGTATTAAGCTAAAGATGCCGAATAATATTGCACGCCCCACTTTTTTTGAATTTCCACAAACATTTAAAATAACCAATAAATTTCGTTCAACTTCACAATTGTGTTCCACTTGTTGTTGATTCTTCACCAAAAATTTACATTTGGTATCTTTATGTTTGAAGCATGATATGTGGGAAAAGGTTGAAAAGTTCAAGGGGGCCAAATACTTTCGCAAGGTACAGTATATATATATATATATATATATATATATATATATATATATTCCCGGCCTGGGACTGGTGATATTTATACTGCCCTCACTGCAGAGCGCCTCGATAACCAGTACGTAACAGGGCAACCTCTCCGGTGACTACTTATCCTAGATGCAGTTCCCTGACTGAGGGTAAGGGGGGCGCCAGAGAGCTGTGACTGTGTAGGCTCCGTCACAGATTTGCTTCACAGATAGATAAATAATAGATAGATAGATAGACAGACTGACTTTCCCATCTGTGACAACCTAACAGAGTCCATCGTGAGCGCCGACCCTTGGACAGCTTACATACATTCACATATTAGCCCCCCTGCCGTTACATTAGACATGGTGGGTATTATAGTTGCTGACCTCGTCGAGTCGCCGCTCCGTCCCCATGGTAATGAGATTGCTGTACTCCTTTTCCAGCACTTGCCGAGCCTAACAACAAAAGACAACCCGTCAGTAGAGCCACCCAAGAAAGGAGAGAGGGTTAATAACGCCTGGATAAAGACAGCGCTGACAAAGCAGAGGCGATAGAAAGGATAGGAGACAAGCCTGGAGAAGTACACTGCATAAATAGCAGACCCAGTCATGTCCAGGTGAAGAGTGCGGTCACCATCCCAAAGGACTGGTGGAGAAGTACCCAGTGGCTGCCTCCATGCTACGCAGAGACTGAGTATTATTGTATCTTTCTTTATATTCAATCCAATACAACTACAATATTGATCATTTCTCCTAGTATAAAAAAAAATCATCCCCGGAAATAAGAGTACAGGGAATTATTCATTTTTGTCAGTTTGCTTGTTTTATCTGATATAGGAAAAGCTACGGGACGACCCTGGAACCCTAAATCTCTCCACTGCATCACAGACTTTCTAACATCAAAAGCAGCATGCATGTATGCTCTTCAAAGAAGGCCACATGTTTGCTAAAAAAAAATTAGTTAAATACCTTGTAAAAATCCTTGAGCTCCCCTGATTCTGGCGCTTTTCGCGGTTTTGCTCTGTGTCACTCCATTACAGAGATATTCACATTTGTGGTTTTTGGAGCTCAGTATGTGAAATGTCTGCCTGTAGTTCAACTGGGCGTTTCTTCAGAGTCTTCTCAGGGGGAATGTGCGCTTACACCCCGCCCTCCCAGATGCTGCAAATCACAGCTTAGCAGCATCTAAAAACCGCTAGATCAGATGCCGAGATGTGCTTGGCAACATCTGGGAGGGAGGGGTGACACGCCCCCAGAAAAGACTCTGAAGAAACGCTCAGTTGCACAACAGGCAGAGATTTCACATACTGCGATTGAAAAACAACAAATGTGAATATCTCTGCAATGGAACAACGTAGCACAAAACGAAAAAATATGGCAGAATCAGGGGAGCTCAGGGATTATTTTACAAGGTATCTAAATCAAGCTTTTTGAGTAAGTAACAGGTCCTCTTTAGCAATTACCACTAAAAAATAGGCACCCTAACAATTGTAACGTTTTTAATATAACAAATATCTGAGAGGGTAAAAAATAAAGAAATAGCACGAAAATATTTTTTAGAAAATTTGCCAAAAAACACATGAGTAATTCGAGTCTGACCTGCGTGTTCTGCGTTGGGATCTGTAGCAGCAACGCCAGGTCGTTACAGTCGAATGTGTCATCTAATGCAATGAGGGATCCGTGGACTCCGCTCTCATGCAAGTTATTGGCGTACTCCTTCAGCCCCAGAGACTGCACCCAGCACATCACCCGTTCATTGGACCAGACCATGACATCTGTAAAAGAAGAACCAAATATCTAAAAAATGCAAATCTACCATTATCTGGTTATTCTCCTGTAATCACTGAGACTTAGGGTACCGTCACACAGTGGCACTTTTGTCGCTACGACGGTACGATTCGTGACGTTCCAGCGATATCCATACGATATCGCTGTGTCTGACACGCAGCAGCGATCAGGGATCCTGCTGAGAATTGTACGTCGTAGCAGATCGTTTGGAACATTCTTTCGTCGCTGGATCTCCCGCTGTCATCGCTAGATCGGTGTGTGTGACACCGATCTAGCGATGCGTTCGCTTGTAACCAGGGTAAACATCGGGTTACTAAGCGCAGGGCCGCGCTTAGTAACCCGATGTTTACCCTGGTTACCAGCGTAAATGTAAAAAAAAACCAACAGTACATACTTACATTCCGGTGTCCGTCAGGTCCCTTGCCGTCTGCTTCCCGCACTGACTGACTGCCGGCCGGCCGTAAAGTGAAAGCAGAGCACAGCGGTGACGTCACCGCTGTGCTGTGCTTTCACTTTACGGCCGGCAGTCAGTGAGTGCGGGAAGCAGACGGCAAGGGACAGACACCGGAATGTAAGTATGTACTGTTTGTTTGTTTTTTACGCTGGTAACCAGGGTAAACATCGGGTTACTAAGCGCGGCCCTGCGCTTAGTAACCCGATGTTTACCCTGGTTACCCGGTGAACTCGACATCGTTGGTCGCTGGAGAGCTGTCTGTGTGACAGCTCCCCAGCGACCACACTACGACTTACCAACGATCACGGCCAGGTCTTATCGCTGGTCGTGATCGTTGGTAAATCGTATAGTGTGACGGTACACTTAGGCTATGCCCTTGGCAATGTAGAGATCACCTGGCATATTACCCCCTAAGAACCAGGTAATTTTTAATTTTTGTTCTTTTTTTTTCTCCTCTTCTTCAATGAGTCATAACTTTTTTTTTTTTCATTTTTCCATCTACATAGCACACAGGACAAGTTATAGTTTTCTAAGAAACCATTTATTTAACCATTAAGTGTACTGAAACATGAGAAAATAACTTGGAGTGTGGTAAACCGTGAGAAAAAAAAACAGCAATTCTGCAAATGTTTACTGGGTTTTGATTTTACGCCATTCATTTTACTACAAAAATTATCTGGTACCTTTGTTGTACGGGTATGGTAAAACCAAATTCACACCGAAAAAAAAAAAATAATAGTAGGTCATTCACCATATTTCTGGAGCAAAGAGTTTTTAATTTTTCAGATTAGTTGATGTGAATAAAAATCACCTCCAGCAGGGGATTGATGGCCTTGAGAACGGAGGGTCACCATACATAAGCCTTTAAATACCGCAGTCACACCGTGTTGTCAACCCCTGAAGACATTTTTTCTTTAAATGCATGTATTTTGGGCTAAAAACAGTTTTGCAATACGGTTTTGTTCAAAATTTTAGACAAATCAAGACAATCAGAGGAAGTAAGAGGATAGCCGCAGCTCTCACTTCCTCCGGATGTCAATTATGTTCATAGGAGAAGACAGTGAAGCCACCGCTGATTGGCTGCAGGAATTGTGTGATAAAGGTCACACGATCCCCAGGAGATCCAGTGCCGACACCGTTAGAAAGGCGCCGGCATGGTAGGTGAGTAAAAGTGTTATTATTTTACTGGGGGAAAACAGATTCCGAAGGGGTTGTCCGACAGTGGATGAATGATACAAGACAACCAATTTTGGGAAATTTATAGACTCCATATATGAAGTTGTCCAACATGAGAATCTGGCCAGTTTTGGTAAAAGGGGATGGGCACACGAGGTGGATATGCTTTAGATTTTCTCTACAGATGTTTGGGCGGAAAATCCACAGCGTATTGCAGTATAGCAAAATGGATAAGATTTTATCAAATCTCATCCACATGCTGCCCAAAAAAAAAAAAAATTAATAAATCTGCGACATGTCGATTTCACCCTTCATAATGCATAGAGAGAAATGCACAGCAGAAAATTCTGTGACAAATTAACAAATGACAATTTTATCATGATTTTTTCCGCAGCGTAAAACTTGTAGATGTGAATGTTGACCGTGAACCAGATGGATTTTGGAAAAACCCCAGGTAGTGAAATTATGTCTACCTAGACACAACGATTCTACCAACTATGCCTTGACCTTCTGTCCATTGACCTGTATGAAAATTTCTTTCTGCTTGGTGACGATTATCAATTCCAGACACGTGGCACAGCGATGGGCTCAAATGCAACCCCGGCCTACTTGAACTTATTTGAGGTTCAATACGTCTACACCAATGAACTTTTCCTACAGTTTTCTAAATGTTGGTTCAGATACATAGATAACGTCTTCCGAATATAGCATGGCACACTTTATACACTCACCACCTTTGTCTCCACACTTATTTCCGTCAGACCAAGTTCTCTGTCAATCATGATCGTCATAAAATACCTTTTCTTGACACATTGGTACTGAAGAACCCTGAAGAGTTCCTGGGCCAAGGACCTTTACACTAAACAGATTGTAATAATCTACTATACTACTACAGTTGTCATCGCAGATCAACTAAAAATAGTCTCCCTAGATCACAATTCCACATAGTCTCCAGAATTGAATGCCAAGAGTGTGCAAAGCAGTCATCAAAGCAAAAGGTGGCTACTTTGAAGAACCTAGAATATAAGACATAATTTTAATTGTTTCACACTTTTGTGTTAAGTATATAATTCCACATGTGTTAATTCATAGTTTTGATGCCTTCAGTGTGAATGTGCAATTTTCATAGTCATGAAAATACAGAAAAATCTTTAAATGAGAAGGTGTGCCCAAACTTTTGGTCTGTACTGCATGTGCGCTAAGAGACCCCACAACATCAAGGAACACTTAGTATGAGCCGATCATAGGTGGCACAAAAAAACTGCCCATTCGACACTTCCTAGCTACCCATAAACATGGCAAATTTCCTTGTCTCAATTGAGCGGCCGGCTCTAATGTTATTACATCTAACGAAGTCTTACATTTTAGAACAGGTCAATCATACCTCAACACTGATACGATAATAGTTTTTTCAAAACTTTTAGAATATTCGAAAGAGTTTTGGAAAATGTATTTCATTGGCAGCCTGTTCTCTTACCTTTAAGTTGATTTTGGCTTTCCTCTCGTCTCCTCTCCAGTTCTTTACGGTCATAGTTCAGTCTCTTCAGGCACATGATACCGTAATGAAGGCTAACCCTAAAAAACACAAATAGAAAATAAAACATTTGTAGAGTTTAGATTAAAATGTGTTTTCAGGACGAGCCATATATCCTATTAGGTCATTAGGACATAGAGGTGGTCCCACCGCTTAGGACTCCACCCCCTGGAGATATAGGGTCTTCTAAGAGACAAGTAAACGAGTTAGTAAAATACTATACCCACCTATGGAAACTATCTACCATTTTGAGTTGTCCTCGAAGCTCCTTTTTGTTCAGGTGGTCTAACATCCTGGCATCGACTAAGGACTCCATGAAGTAGCTACGATATTGGGGTAAACCAAGACTCGGAAGCCAGTCATTACCAACCCACTCGTGATTCATGTCTCCATATGCCAGGATCTGTCGACGTAAGAATCAGTATGCGTCAGGGTGGTACATATGAAATGTCCATTACTCTTTAATGGAGCAGGGCTTTTTTGTGTATGGCTGGAGTCGATAAAGAAAGCTGTCCAATGTGTACAAAGGCTTTAAAGGGGTTTCCTGGTTTTGTAATAACCCAGTTCCCCTGGCTGTAGTTTGTAAAAAAAATAATAATAATAATAAAAAAAATTGGTTCTTTACTTACCTTCCCCAGGTCCAACACTCAGTCTCAGCTTCTGTCATTGTCTGCAGCATTGATGTCATGATGACAGCGCTCCAACCAATAACTTGAACTGCCAACTTAGGCAAACCTACTGAGGTCATTGGCTGCAGCGCTGTCGACGTGATGTC